>NC_072035.1:8412381-9612381 GCF_027791375.1 Indicator indicator
AAGAGTGGGATCCAACCCTTGCCTGAGGCAAGGAGCAGTACTTAGTGGTGGAAACTAAAATTAGAGATTGGGTTGAAAGAAGAACACATTGGAATTTAGTGATGGATGGATTGTGATGCATGGAAAGGCTACTGAGCACAGAGGGAGTAACTCTGGGGGATGCTGTTGAAACATTCTCATTCTTACTGAGTGCAACAGCCATTTTTACTGATGACTAATTGGACAGTTACTCAGTGCTTTGACAGCCTGAGACACAGACTAAAATTGTGGGCTATTAGTCTACTTGGCTCTAATATTTGCATGCTTTTTTACTCCTTTCTCATAGAATTTAAGTTTAATTGGACTGGCGCTGCATAATGTTCTGCTCCCACTTGCTTCCTAATGGTGCTCGTGGGCTGTGATTCTTTTGTTGTTAAACAAGTGTGTTGACTGTATATGGGTTATTGATTATATACTATGGCAGAGTGTGTTCCCATCCCAGTAACAGGAGCTCTGTCAAAGCCACTGCATCTTGGGCAAAATATACTCAAATTGTTGGCCAGTAATGAAGTGGAAGTGAGTTTAAAAGCTGGTTTGCAGAACTCTCGATTTACTAAAGCATTCACATGAGTGCTTCTCATCTGGAAGAGCACTGCCTATTGAGGCCTGCAGGTAGAGATTTGTCTTTCCAAGGGTGGGCAGGATGCAGTTAGCATGATGCAGATGTGACCACAGGCTTTTCTTTGTGAGTGGGCTGAGCAAGGGAGGGTAGGGAAGCAAGCAGATACACCTGCAGGTGGCCTTTGATCAGATGCACACAGACAAATAGAACTGTACTGGGCAAGGTCATGGGATCTGTTTTGACTGTTGAGGAAATAATGTACAGGGAAAATGAGACATCCTCTGTCTGCTGAGTGCTTTATGAAAGGTTTTGGGACACTGCCATTTGGTACATAGTTGATGCGTGTGTGAACAGTTCCTTTATATGGGTAGTTGAGGGGGTTTGGGGCAGGCTTAGGTGGAGGGTTTTTTGATTTGTTTTGCATTTTTGCATTGAATTTGTTAAATTTGAAAAAGAAACCCAGAACTACAGACAAAAGCACTTCAAATTCAGCTGAAGAGTCTCCTCATGGTCATTTACAATTCCTTTTGTAAGATCAAGTTGATCACCACAATCTGCAGACAAATCATTTACAAGAGTCAGCACCTTATGGATTCAGCCAGACTCTGAGTTGCTGAGGTGGGGAGTTGAAAGGCAAGTGATTTGAATGTTGGCACCCTGCTAGACTCTTAATAGATGATCTGGCTGCACAGCACAGTGGGAAATGTTATTAAACCAATGCAACAATGACAAACACCTCTCAGCTGGCTTTGCGTGTGCACATTCGTGCACGTGTGCTCTTCTTGGGCTTTGTTAAAGCAAAGCATTGCATGCTCTAGAGAAATAGCAGTCTGATCATTGCTGATATTACTGGAATCAGCTGATACCTGCATCCTTATAAAAAAACTGTTCACATTATTTCTGATCGACGTCAGTGTGTCACTTGCCTGCTGAGGCTGTTGGGTTATCCTCTGATAATACAGCATTGCTGACACATCCCACATGAAGGCCAGAGGCTAGGAAAATCATCTCAGTCTTTTTGACTTTGTAACTAATCTGGAAGGATAGAAACACGAGAGCTATGATGCCATGCCATCCTGTTTTTGAAAGAACAAGGCTTTGAGGAAGGGTCTTTTGGGTTGTCTAATCGAAGAGATGTGAGTAGTGCAGATGGGGAGGTCTGTGGGATGGGAAGGAAGCACTACAAGCGATTTTTGTGATCTAAGAGATGAAGTGAAAGAAGGCAGAGGGGAACCTCAGGAAACTGTTTTTTACCCCCAAGTGGTTTTCATTTTCTCTATGATGTTATTCCAGTAAAACAAAGATATGTGGTCAGTGGCATCTGTGCTTTTACAGAGAATTTCTGAAGAGTTGGTGCATTTTACATCAAGGCTGGATCCAGGAGCATGAGTGGAGGCTGCTGAGCCCTGGAACAGGGGAAACCTTGGGATGAGAGCATGGGGGCATTCATTTCTGTCTCTGCTCACAGTTCTGTTTTCATGATGTTTCAGGCAAGGTAGAAGTGGATATTGTGGATGGGGAAAGGATGGTCGTGTTGGCACAATTCTGAATTATGCAAGGGAAATATTTTTGTGGCTATCAGTGTGGCTGTGTTGGAATTTTAATCTCCATCTTTAAACTCTGCTGGTTGTGAATCATAACAGGAGATGAAGAGGCTAAAACATTCTGTAGTTCTGCAAAAAGTAATCTGATGGGGGAAATAACTCTGAATCTTGACGAAGGTCAAAAGGAATTAAATTGCCAAGGCCCCTTGTTCTGCCCCCAGAAGGTCACAGTCTGCTGGCTCAAGTTTGCCTCTCCTTGTGTGCTTCTTCCTTCTGAAAGTCAGGCAGAGAAATGCATGAAATATTGATAGATTTAATCTTACTGTGCAAATGAAGTTCAGGTTGAGCTGGTCCATTGCATTAGCTGCTGATCTCAATGGCTATTTCCTCCTGATAGGTTCACTTGTGATAGCTGGTAGCCTGAAAAGCTAACCAAAAAGCAGAGCAGACAAGGTGTCCAGACCTGGAAGGAAATATACACAACTAAGCTTTTTGATGTTTAGAAACAAAAAACATAATGACTGAAAACAAAAGGGGTGTTTAGGCTGAACTTCATAGAAACTGTGATAGTAGTGAGATCCAAGATTTTCTGTACATGTTGCTGGTAACACCTTAGAAACCCCATGCTCCTGGAAATGGAGGGTGGCTTGCAAGGGGCATCTTTCCTGTTGGTGGTGCTTAAACAGCTCTATCTGCAGCTCCTAAAACCTGAATTATTTTAATGTAGCCTATTGATTGCTCTCTGTCTTGTAATAGCAGTGCTGGTGGTGTGGCCTGGGCCAGGGTCCTGATTAGAGTAAGAGGACAGCTCCCCTATGTGCCAGATTCTTGGCACAGTGTGTTGCTGCTCCAGGCTTAGCAATGCACAATTGTGGATCCATAATCCCACTGGTAACAATTTTCATTGCTGCTTTTGACATGTCTCTTCTTCCTAGTACCAAGTGATAGGACAAGAAGAAATGGTCTCAAGTTGCACCAGGGGAGGTTTAGGTTGGATATTAGAAGAAACTTCTTCACTGAAAGGGTTCTTAAACATTTGAACAAGCTGCCCAGGGAGGTGGTTGAATCTCGATTCCTCGAGGTGTTTAAATGACATACAGATATTATGCTGAGGAAAATGGTTTAGCAGCAGCCTTGGTAGAATTAGATAATGGTTGGACTTGGTGATTTTAAATGTCTTTTCCAACCTTAATGAGTCTGTGATGCTATGATCTCTACCTCAGTTTCCCAATAATTAAAGGGGGGACAATATTAATTGATTCCTCCCTCCCCCTTTTTTTTTCCTTCAGAAGAGCCCCCAAGGATTAGTTTGTCAGTATTTATAGAAGCTTTTAAAAGCACCATTACTGCTGTGTGCTCCCATTGGTAATAAATGGAAGTTTGGAGCTTTGACCTGTCATGAGTTTTTAAATAATAATAACAATGGTTGAAAATCCTGAGTGACTGTTTTAAAAGTCACTTGGTATGATGATGTTAGCCAACAAGCCAAAGTCTGGGAGGAAAGTTTCTGTTGCCTGGTTAGGAGCATTCTGTGTTGATATGGAGACAGTTCTTCCTTTCAGATACGTGATACATTGAAATATTTTAAATTGGCTTTACCCACTTCATTTTTCTCATGCAGCAGAAGACAGATGGTATCTGCAAAATGAGGCATTTTTATTCCCTCCCTTACTTTGCTTTGCATGCCATTATCTCAGAAGCTTGTATTTGTGATGCTGTTTCCCTGATATATAGAAACGAAGTACAGAAACCAGGTTTCCAAGGAAAGGGAGAGACTTTAGTCTTAGCACTGCTGCTGTAGGATGTGCTTCTGTCAATTGAGGTGGGCTGTGTAGTGTTCATGAAGAAGCACTTGCAACTCTCCTGAATTCAAAAAAACTTTTTTTTTTGTTTTGTTTTTTTCTGGGGGGGGGATGTGTTTTAGTTTTTTATATATTGGCTTTATCCTTTTCTTTTCTTTCCTCTTCTGGGACATGCTTCGCTGCAAAGGCTGGATCCAGAAGCTACAACTTCCTAGAACCTTATGCAAGTTGTAGTTGTGATCTGTGTGTAGCTCCTCTTTGATGGAGCAGGCAGTCAAATCAAAGTCCTCCATCCAGAGTTAGGAAATCCCTTCCCAAGTTAAAAACAGTCATAGAAGACTGGCTAATTTTTGAGTGTGTGGTTTCTTATCAAGAACTGTAGAGACAAAGTGCATGAAGTGACCAATTTGCCATCCTGATGCTTGCTATATGAAGGTCCTTTACTGCAGCTTAGAACGTTGTGATTTTGCTGCCACTGTAATATCCTTGCTATAAGGCCTTGAGGCTTTGGAGAACAGGGCAGATCAATTGCTGCAGTTGGTGGCACTGGTGACAGGGACGTTTTGACTTTGCAGGCTTGCGGAAGGTCATGGTCCGTGCCCATCGGCAGGCATGGTGTTGGCAGGATGAATGGTATGGGCTCACCATTGAGGATATCCGGCAGCTGGAGAAGGAGGCACAGTTGATGCTGGCTCAGAAGATGGCTCAGTTCTGCAGTGAAAATGATTCTGAGCAGCATGGAGTCAAAGATGCTCCTGGTGAGAAGGATGTTGAAGCCAATACAGTTTCACCTGTTGACACAGAGGGTGCCACAGGTAACAGCGAAGCAGCCTCTGGGAGATCACTCACCAAGCAGTGGTCCACCTCTTCCAAGTCCTCACGATCTTCAAAGAGAGGAGGTAAGATGCGGATGATGCTCTTATGAACTGCATGGAGGTTGGGCTGTTGGGAGGTAGGACCATGTCCCCATGTATGGGGCACCTTCTGGATTGTGCATATTGCTCCTGTGACCTCTTTTAATCCTAAGACCTTCTCTACTGCAGGCTCAGTCCTCTCAGGTAACCTGATAGGGGTTTGGGAACGTTTCTAGTCGTCCCATAACTGTGACTCAGTGGCACACGGCAGAATCCTTGCCAATCTCAAAAGCAGAGAGTTATGACAAAACAGTAGAGGAGTAAGCAGCAGCTGGCTAACAGTGCTGAGTATCAGAAGACAAACTGTGGCCTAAAGTTAGTGCTTGTTACCCAAGAGACACTGGTGGCTTTTGAAGGGCCTGGTCCTTGAGAAGCGTTCCCTTTCTGGATATCTGCTTGTCTGCTGTGTCACAGAACCAACCAAGCTGTGGGTCACTGCTAACTGTCAGGTGCCAGGAGGCACCTACAGCAGGCATCCCATGCTCTGTGGCCAGGGCTATACACTGCTACATTCATTTCTAAAGAGTATTTGGCTCCATGGGTGCTGCAATATAGCTCGCACAGTAGAGCACCCCAAGCATCAGGTTAAAGCAGATACCCCAGAAATGTAGGTGAGGGCTGCTGCCTTCCACTGGTGGTGATGTGTGGTAGCTGTTTGGAGACCAGACCTCACAGCCTGGGATTAGGTGGGACTATTGATCAAGTTTATATTCCCTCCTAAATACCACTCAGGGAGCTTTCAGGATTTTGCTGTTAAAGCTCCTGCTGTGGGTATACTGTAAAGACTCAGCTTTGAGTCCTGAATTCCCTCATTCTCCCTCATTCACTCTCCCTTTGGCAGTCACCCTTTTTTTTTTTTTTTTTTTCCTTTGCTGTGTTAACTCTTCCCTTCCTCAGGCTGTTCTGTACCAAGGGGTGAATCCCTAGCAAGGCACAGACAGAAAGCTTGAACCCTCAGCAATTGCTTCTCCTTTTAGTCAGGCACAGCTCATGGTGGGATAATAGCTCTGACAGCAAGAGCATCTTGAGTTTTCTGAAAACCCCAAAGGGTAGCATTTCTACCAGTGACAGTGGAAGGGGACATCTGGGTGAATGAAACTTCTCCATCTCTGATATGCACTAAATATTGTGAGTTGAGTCTCCATTTTTATTTGCCACTCCATCACTGATTTCGTCATGGGGTGAATGAGAGATGAGTGGTAGTTTTACCTTGCGATGACTCACTGGAGCAAGCCCCAGGGAAGAACCTACCAGATGCTTCGTAAATCATTGCATAAAGATGAAAATGCTGGCGACTTTGCACCAGGATTTTATACTGATGTGCCCATCTCTCATTCTGCTCTTTGTTATGAGCCCCTTCTTCCCCCAGCGTTCTCTGGAAGCTGTAGTTTTCAGACCTCCTAGAATTTCACTTGAAGGCAAAGGATGAATTTCTATTAAACTGTGGAATGTCTGAGCTCTTACAAGAAAAAGTAATGAAAGAAATGAATTCTGGTGTGCTGGGAAGTACGTCATGCAGATATTTTAATCCTTCTTCATGCTGGCAGCATAGTAACATATGGAAACGAAGAGGGCTGTCTCCACTTACCGCTAGCTCCAGCTGAAAAAGGCAACGCCTTTTCTCCAGAAGATCTCAGTCTTTTCTATACCATCTGAGCAAGACCTCTGGTGACAGCAGGACCCTTGTCACCGTCCCATATGTTATTAGATGCTCTATTTTTAGCAACTATTATGTGAGTGCCTTGACGTCACTCCAGCGTGAATTAGCTCTGCTCTGCCAGCCCCTTGCTTGCTGCTCCCTGAGGGGTGGGTGGTAGAGTAGTTGGGGGTTGCAGAGCTGATGCTGAGCTGCAGTTAGATGACTCTGCACAGGGTCTCCATCCTCTTTTCCTCTTGACAACCGAGTAGCAGAAGTAGAAGAATTTTACTTACATATTTAACACTGTTCCATCAATAGCATGAAAGGGCTCATGCAGCTGTCACAGTAGCCAGAGCCTTTCATCCTCTGTATGTGTGCTAAATGAGAATTTGTCAGTCGCCTTAGGTTTTTGCTGTGTGAGGTGAGGTGGCTGCTGTAAGTACTTTGTATGTGCTGTGTGACATGCAAGAGCCATCTGAGAGAGTGGAGAAACCCTCTCTCTCATTGTGGTCTGGACAGTGCTCCCTGCAGCAGCTGGCTGCTCTGTAACAAGTGCAGCCAAGAAGACTTCTGGCTGGATCACTGCTAAATTATATCAGGAAAAATGAAAGAAAAAACCATAATATGTTTATATTTAGCACAGGGAACTCCAGAGGGGAAAATGAGAGGGAGCAGGTAGGTGTGAGAACAGGAGAGCAAACAGGAATCAAAAGGGCCGTTGGGTTTTCTCCTCTCTCCGTCAGAACAGCCAATCTGACAGCTCCCTATGAAGTAGTTGGATAGCATGTTGCTTAAATCATTCAAGTTTAAAGTTTAAATAGATTTCTAATCCAATTTGTGTGGAAGCAATTTCCTTCCAGAAAACAGATTATTTCTGTCCAGGCTGCTCTGCTTAGCTACCTACCCGAAAGTTAGCAAAGCAGAGGCATGGTTTGTGTGCTGATTAGAGGCATGAAGAAAGCTTCCACTCAGCCTGCTTCCTTCCTAATTGCAAACTTTAAAACCCAGCTGATTTTTGCACGTCCTACTAACAATTATAAATAGATGCCATTCAAAATAGCATGAGGGTGATACAAGCAGCTTGCTTTAATGTAGCATCTCGCTGGCAGGTCCTACCAACAGTAAACAAACAGGATCTGTAAAGCAGCACACTGACATCACACCAGCATCATCGGGGTTTTGTGTTTTTTAATATTGCAGCAGGGAATTTTCATAGAGAACACAGGGCTCTTCCTCCAGCAAAGATCATGTTGGGAACTCTCTGTCATGTCGGGGTAGCGTGTCGCATACGGCTGTTTTGTGTTTTCCAGCAAGCCCCTCACGCCATAGTATCTCCGAGTGGAGGATGCAGAGCATTGCCAGGGATTCGGATGACAGCTCCGATGATGAATTCTTTGATGCACATGGTACGTGGAGCCTAAATCACCATCGTTTGTTTCTGAAATGGTGGGGTAAGAGAGAGGAGGGCAGGAGGGTGGGGGGTGAGTGGGGAAGGAAGCGAGACTTTTGTGCTTTGTTTGAAGCCTTTCTAAGCAAGGTATGTGCAGCGTCAGTGCAGCTTCTGCAAGCATCCCAGCATCGCCCGGCAGACACTTAGATTTAACGCAGCATTTCAGATTCAGCGTGATCTGTTTGAAGGGATCTTGAACAGTTTTAACCTTTGGAGCTGTGTTTTATTTGGGGCACATGAATGTGGGTACAATTCAGCAATACTGACCGGACAGTGGGTGTGTCACAATCATTCTGATTCAATGTGACTGATTCTTTTTCTAATTTATTTTTAAATGGTAAGAGGTATGATTAGTTCTCCTGTCTGGGCCTGAAGAGACCCAAGTTTTCCTTTATTAACTCCTTATTCTCCCATTCCAAGAAATGCAATAATGAATGCAACAAGGTACCAAAATTAATCAGTGTTGATTCCAGAATTCTCCAAGTAATTTTGACTTTTATTTATTAGCAGAAAGCTGAGTTGTTGGTTTGTTTTTTTCCCTCGGTGTGTGTATGTGAAGAAACCTTGTTTCACTGCACTCATTTTATATGTGGTACTTAATGTGTATTTAAGCCTGAAGGACTCTGTCTCTACTGACAACAGATGGACTCTTCTCTCAGCTCAGAATGCTAATCTAAGTTAGATGCACAACATGTGCTGATGAAGTTGGTGACCTTTCTGTGAAATGCAGTTGTTAGAAGATGACACCCCAGTTCTGTAAAGCAGCATTTCACTGATGTTCAGCTAGATATCACCGACATTCAGCTAAAGTTCAATCTAAAAAAACCTGATAGTATCATGTTCCAGAAGAGTTCTTGCATCAGATATTTAGACATGCATCTCAAGTTCTGGGGTAGAAATTGGGATGCTGTTGTAGAGCAGTGACTTGCACAATAGCAGTTCAAATGGCCAGGATGTGTCCAAAGGGAGGAATGTGTCCCTTGCCTGTAAGGAGAAGGGCCAACTTAGTTTAAATGTCTCCATTTATTAACTTGTGTACCATCTACAAAAGCTATGTAAGGGATTTATTGTAGCAATATACATACAAGTAAAGAGGAGTGAGTCATCCTAATGGCATCATTGCTATCCATCCTCTTTTTTGCCTTTTTAATTACTCAGTGATAAAACTGAGATGGAGACAGCTTTGCTTGGGATCCAGGCTTCAGGGAATCCCTGACATGATCCTAACAGACCCAGGAAGGAGAATTAACAAAAATGAGCCTTGTGCCACAGTTGGTATCAGCACCTCTGCTGCAATACATCTAGGAGCTTGCTCACAGCAAAAGCAGCTCCTCTCCTGCTCTAGCACAGTGTGTCTTCATGTACATACATAATGTCCTCTGCAATCCACACAGTTTGCTTTGAAAAGTATGATGGGATTTTGGCTTATGAGTTGAAGCCTTGATGTGTGTGCTGTTCAACAGAGCCCTCTCTTCAGGAGGGACCTCTTGTTGCCCCTTGGCCTGCAGATGACACATCCCAGCTCCAGGTCTGTGAGCAGGGATGAAGCACCACTTGCAGCTCATCCTGCCGGGGAGGCCCGTGGGGTCGGTACCATGGGAACTGGCACAGATCAGGATGTGAGTCAACACCAAGCAGAGTTCCTCAGAAGTGCTTCCCATATCTACACACACATTTCCTCACCGTGCAGTGGGCGTAACCTGAGCCTGAGAAGATTTCTTGTTGCTGGCTTCCCACTCATCCTCATTCACTGGCATACTCTGATAAAGATAGTGACAAATACAGTAATATCTAATATCTATCCTGTAATAAATGCTAATAATGAGAGTAATATCCCATTCGTAGATCACTTGAGGAGCAATAAGGGCTATAATTAAACCTCTCAAGGAAATAAGTTTAATATTTAGATTAAGTTGCTGGAGGAGCTTTGAGTGCAATCTTCCTCTTAATTCTCTGCCAGCATGTGTGTTGCATGCCTCTGCTTTCCACTTGCTCTGAACAGGTACCTCCACACTCCCTTGTGCAGGGAAATGGGGATTTACTCAGATTTTGCCCATAGCTGAAAAAGAAAAGGCATGCTGATGTGAAGTTTCCAGGTTGCTCTCTTTTTTCTGGTCAAACTGTAAATAGAAACTCCTAAAAATAATTGTTCTTTGCTTGCCTCTGCATTTAATCCCCTTCACACATGTATAGATTTTTTTAAGCTATTGCTCAGATTGGCTGAAAGGATGAATTATATTTCATAATTTTTTTGTTCCCCATCTGAGAATTATTCCAACTAATTATTTTCTCAGTAACTGTACAGCAACAAGGAATCCTAGTCTAGGACTCTGAAGATTACAGCTTTTAGATCTTCGAGACATCTGTAATTACTGCTGTTATTATTACATTTATAACTCTTTATTAAATTTACAAGCCCAAAATTTTCAGGAAAGAAATACTAAGTGCAGAATAAGAAATAAATTAGGAAGCACTTAACCTCTCTAATAGTAAAAGATACATCCTCAATGTAACAACAACAACAAAAAAAAAAAGTAAAGAGAAAGGAGGTGGGGAAAAAAGGAACCAGTAACCCATACAAATAACTTCTTTGCAAGACTTGCATTACTGTTGTTTGCTTTCCCATGGGTTCAAGCCGGAGCCCTTTCTACTTGAACATACAGGAAACCAAACAAGTGTGGAATTGCCTGGCTTGCGTTGGGTCCATGTGCTCACCCAGTAAAGGAGCCATCAGGCTGCTTCTGTCTAGAGGACCTTTGGTTTGACCTAAAGATTTTTTGGAAGCCCCTTCTCAGCTCCAGACTGGTTACTGGGTGTTCAGGCTTGGGCTGAGAGTGAGCTCAGCCTCTCATGAGGAAAGTCTACATGTGTTGGGTAACCTAGCCCAGGCCAGCAGGTATGGGTGGTCAGTGTGTGGGATGTCCAGTGGGAACACTGGCATGACTTCTTCCAGTGCTATGGCTCCTAAATGGCCTATTTAGTGATGCCTCCACAGGGCTCAGCTGCTTGTTTTCTTATGGGTGTACAGCAGCATGGATAGACAAGGCTGGACTCTGCCCATGCCATGCTCTCACTGCAGTGAATTTAGGGCTCTGCAGCCCAGCAACATGTGGTGTGGGCGCAAAGCATCCCTTCCAGCGTTGCCCACCAGACAGTCCTCCTTTCTCCCCTTATCTGGCGTAATTCCTCTGATGTCTGCTCCAGAGCAAGGCTATTAATCTTTCTTATGTTTGAATACTACTATGAGGTGTTTTATGGGGTCTGTCCTCTGTATATCTCTTCCTTTTAATTACACCTCTAGGAACATACTGTTTTAGGGACACTTATTCTTTATCAACTAGTTGAACTAAACTGGAGGATTCAGAAGGTCCTGAGGCAGGAGGGAAATGGTAGACATATGCATTCAGTGTGATCAAACAATTTTCCTCTCCCAAGGAAATCAGGCTAAAGATAACTTAGGAAGTTCACATTTCCCTTATTACTCATGTCTTTTTAGGTGTTTTGTCCTGTTAACAATGGTGACCTTTGTCACCACTTCCCCCAAAGACATCCCACAGCTTTCAAACAGGTCTAGGAGGATCCCAGCAGCAAACAGTGATTTATCCTCTCCTGTACTGGAGCATTCTGGCTTCTTTAGCATCATCAGAAAGTATGGCGAGAAAAAGAACTTGGATTTTTAATGCGACCATTGACATTTTTTCCACACTTAAGGAGTTTTGTTTCTTAAAATCATGCAACTAGATCATTTTGTTTACTTTTCAAAAGGTACTTTGGTTTCTGTATAACAAAAGCTGGTGAAGTATCATGTTTTATTACGATGTAAGCCCTCTGAATGTTTGTAAGATTACACAGAGTTATGAACCCTTACTTGTATTCAAAATTCTGTTCTCTGCTCTTGTCTGTTTACATATTTGTGTGTTTGTGACTCTCCAAAAATCTGGTCTTTAAAGAGGACTTGTCTGACAATGAGGAAATGTTCACGAAAGAAATAACCAAGTGGAGTTCCAATGATCTGATGGATAAAATTGAAAGCCCCGAATGCGATGATGTCCAGGGTAATTTTTTTTTTTAATTTATTTATTTAAAAGTAAAAACTGCGTGGGACGTTTTACGTTATTGCCAGGCAACTGTTACAGCCACATTCTGAGAAAGGTAAAACTTGTTATCCTCATCTCACAATAGGAGAAGCGGAGACAGAGCATAAAAATGACTGCCCAGTGCTGCTGAGAAAGAATCACCCAGTGGGAGCTGGGGCAGCTCTTGATTCTCTTTGATTTTCCCAGTTGGTTAGATTCCTTTGTGCCACAGCCAGGATTCTCTTGTATAATGAGGAAATATTCCAGCTCCGTCTTGAATGACTCGAATTTCTCCTGCTTCTTTGCTCTCTCTCTCTCTCTCTCTCTCTCTCTCCATCCTTTTTGTTCTTGCCTGTATCTGCCTTGGTTTTATTTTCTGCTCATCGTTAGGAAGTTTTGAAAGGAAGCTGGCTCCTCAGCCAGATCGATTCATGTAGCAGCATGGGGGAAGATGACACTTAGGCTTTCTGGTACAAAGTCGGTCTGTGTAGGCACAGATGTATGAACGCATCACATCTCTGCTCCCTCAGCATAGTTCAAGCAATTCCTTTTATTTTCCCACAAACCAATCATTTCTGACAATTGTGCAGGGCTTTCCCATTAACGCCATCCTTAATAAAGCAATGATACTGGATCACTGTAATGAGAGAAGAGCTCACTAATGTCCTCACTGCTTGCCAAGGGTAGGATAAACTGCTGGGAAATAAGTGACCCAGCACTGCCCAGGCTTTTGAGGTGGAGGGAGGCAGGAGGGATGGAGAGGGCAATTTGATGAAATAATTATGGAGATGTGAGGCAGAAGAGGCTGTGAGGCATTGGTGCAAACAGTGTCTTTATGGAAGAGTGTCTTTGCCAAACAGAATCTTGCAGCTCTGACAGTTTAAACCTCTGTGCTTCTAGGTGACTTGTATCATGAGACATCAGCAGAGTACCATGTTGGCTCTAGTGTGGAGAGGCTCAGCATCATTGAAGTAAGTGCTTTGGTTTCTTCTCATTAAATCCTTGGTTGCTGGAGTATGTCCATGTAGGGTAAATGGGGTAAAGGGCTGTGAGCAATGTCTCATTGTTCTGAGCCACACCAGCATGCTGTGTATTTCATGGCTACGTGTACAGGATTACTTCATCTGTCTTGTGAATATCACATAGAAAATGATCTGTGGTTTGCAGGCAGTGTCAGGTATTCAGCTGGCAAAAAAATACTAATCCTCTGGGGATAACTGCAGCCTGATAGCTGCTGGGTCGAGCTGTCTTGCTAATGCTGAACAAGATGATGTGGACGTGGGAGCACGACAGCCACTTTACAGCAGCACAAAGGTGCAAGCTGCAGTGGTACAAGTGACATAGCTTGGCTGTAGCCCACCCTTTGGAGCTGCTCAGGGTCTTGTTTGGCAACAGGTTATAGCATAGCCTGTGTCAGTACTCTGGATAAAATAAAAGTAACACAGACACCTTCTGGCTTTCTAGACTCATGTACTTGCTTTTGCACTTCAGTGGGACAGTGCATCTCGGAATGGCTGTGCTTGTCTTACCCTTGAAGCATCTACTTTGCTGCAGAGATGACGTCGCTGCTTGCAGAGTGCCTAAGTCATGTCACAGTCGATCCAAGACCATAAGCATGCTTTTGGCATTACTCTGTGTGCTAGGCTGTAAGTTCATGGTGGTTTGGCTGTTTTGTAATAGACTGAGAACTCAAGGGCCATGGGGAGAGCAGATGGCTGGGGACAGGAACTTCTTCAGCCACCTCAAGATAAGCACGTCATAGCCCTAGGGTATCTCTCAGAGCTCAAGGCAGTGTGGAGAACTTGTCATCTTCTTGAGTTGTACAAACTCAACGCCCTCCTGTTTCTGCCTTCATTTCAGAAGAAGAATAGACTTCAAAGTAAGATGAAAAAGACAGTTGTTTGGAGTTGTTTGCAGTCAACTAAAATAGTACAGGATTTCCAGCCACCGTTGTTGTCATTTTCAGGTTAAGAGCCCCCATCATAGAATGGCAGGGGTTGAAAGGGACCTCTGGAGATCATCTAGTCTGCCCCCCCTGCTGATGAAGGTTCACCTAGATCAGGTTGCACAGGAATGTGTCCAGGTGTGTTTTGAAAGTCTCTAGAGAAGATGATTCCACAACCTCTCTAGGCAGCCTGTTCCAGTGCTCCATCACCTTCAAAGTAAAGAAGTTTCTCCTTAAGTTCAAGTGAAATCAACCCAAAAAATCATCACAAAAAGGTGGTTCAGGAACCAGATATCTTAAGAGACTCCAGATCTTAAAAGAAACATGTAAATAGCCACCTCCACCCTTAAACTGATTAGCAGTTGTTTGCTTGTTCCCCACTTCCTCCAAGAGCAGAGGTTAATGAGCTGAAAGGGAAAGGTGCCTCCAAATGATTGCTGATAAACTTCTGAATGACCTGAGCTTGGTGACTCATTGTTCTTCAGTTGAAAGCAGAAGCAGAGCTGGGGTGCTGAGAGTGCTCCTCCCATCCTTTAGCCAAGCAAAAGTTCACTTTTCAGGCACTGTAAACCGGAATCGGAGAAGGTTTAAAGAGCAAGCATTAATACAGTGTGATGGTGCTCAATAATTAAAGGCCATTCTTATGCAGGAGGTCTGGAAGACCTTTATTACAGATTTGGATGTTAATTTTAATACTTCTGGTGGGCTGTGTATTAAGACATACTTTAACATTACCTGGTAAGCTAGTTGTTAGGTTGCTAATGTGTGCCAGGGCATGCTTTCCTCCCACCAGCAGGTTTGTCAGGGACTCACTTGCTGCTCAAAGGACAACAGGTGACTAAAGATGCTAAAATTAGAAGAATTAGCCAAATGGAAAATACTGCTGCCCTTCACACCCCCTGCTAATGGTTATTTCTCTGCCTCAACAGGGAATTGAGAACCCAGGATGTTCTCAAACATTGTCTCTGCTAGTGGTAAAGCACAGAAGGGAGGATCAGTACCTGCTTTCATATGTGGTGGGTGTTGGGCTGGGGGGGCTTAAGTCCATATGGGAGCTGTAAACACTGAAAGCCCTGGTAGTGAATAGATATTAAAAGTGCTCTAATATGTGCCCAGTACAAATGGATGCTCTTGTACCCATTTCTGGGGCATCAAGATTGGGCTTAAAGCTGTTCTGGCAGGGAACTTAATGATAACCCACTCTAGAGATCAGATACCATTCTCTCCTTCGCCTAACCTACAACCTCTCTATTTAGACATGAAATTAATTTGACATAATAAAACCCAACCTGCACAGCCAAAATAAAAACATCTACTGTGCTGATGCAACAGTCTCTCAGCCAGATGTTTGCCGTGCCTTGGGTCAAGGGGTCTTGAAGTTCTTTCTTTTCAGCTCCTCTTTTGCAATAGTAGAAACATCTCAAGTCATAACTTCTGTCTTAGGCGTACAAGATGCAATGACTGATCTCTTCCTACTTCTTTCCCCAGAAACTTGTCCCTTGCTGACCTATGTGATCTCTCTTTGTTAATTTTGCTGAACATGTTGTACTGTCAACTGCTGCAGCTGAGCTCAGCACCCCAGCAGAAAGCAAACCCCATCTCTTATTTCTTCGTTTTTCCACCCTAATGCACACCAGTGATGTCTTTACTGCTGCCATATTTTACCTGGTTACAGTTTTATGCAATTTTTTTCCTTACTTTCAGCATTCCTTTTGCTTAGGACAGTCAGTTCTGCTGAGGCTGTGTGTGTGCATCTGTGCCTGCACATGTGTAGGATGAGAGACCTGGAAGGAATAGTCAGGTTCTCATCTCTCCTGTGTTTCAGGGTTTCCAGTCTACATTTACTCAGGATCAGTTTAGACTCTTGTGCTTGCACCTGCTCTGTCCTTTGAGTTAAAGAGCCTCTCTTCCCTCTCTAGCTTGCCTTACTCATCCCCACTATATTGGAGAACAGGCATTTCATCCTCAGATAACTTTGTGAAGAAAATCAAGCTGAACTCTTTTGTTCTCGCTCAGAAAGTCTCCATGTTTCTTGTTCTTCTGTGGTCCTTCTAACATTGCAGTTGTTTTTGTGTGTGGATGGCCCAAACTGGACTCTTCTCCCTTCTAGATGGGGGCTTGCCAAGGCCTTGTACCATGGCTAATACTGTTTCTGCTGGAAATACTTTGCTTCACAGGTTGTTGTTTGCCTCATCCCTGACCAGACTTGATATGGGTATTGCATTTATTGTATGCACCATGTGTGCATTTAAAGAAGAAAAGGTGATCAAATTTGTGTAAAATGCATTTGGACCAAATAAAACCTCTTTGCAAAATAAGCTTTTCTACTGTGATCTCTTTCATTCCCACCTAGGATGAATCAGTGCAGCCATTAATGCAGCCAAGTAAAATCCATGTCCTCCTCTTGGTACTCCATGGAGGGAACATCCTGGACTCAGGAAGTGGTGACCAGAGCTCTAAGCAAGGGGATGTCAACACCATCACAACCGTGTTTGACACAGTGATGAGGGTCCATTACCCAGCTGCTCTTGGACACATTGCCATCAGGCTAGTCCCTTGCCCAGCCATCTGCTCCGAAGCATTTTCACTGGTGTCCAGGTAAGTTGATGCTACTTTGTCACAGAGAGACATATGTAAAATTTCACTCTTGGGTTTGTTTGTGTTCTTTTTTTTTTTATTTGCTTTCCTGAAATATTCTGCGTGTAATATTGAAAGCTCTGACCATGCTTTGAGGATGCACTTACTAATATACCAGTGAGGCATTCAATCTCGATTTCATACTTTGCAGTGAATACAGTAATCATGCAGCAAGAGTCCCAGGATTGATTTATTCTAATTAATCCAATAAATATTAAGGCTTTGATTCCTTGTCTGAGGGTTGTTCTGTCAATGTAAGTATGTTGTCCTTGAAGATTTACGTTTGATGGGAGGAAAAGATTTATTAAGCTCTCACCCATTCACAGAGAAATAAATGACCTTTCTATCTTGAGGCTGTTTTT
Organism: Indicator indicator; assembly: GCF_027791375.1. Classification (NCBI taxonomy): domain Eukaryota; kingdom Metazoa; phylum Chordata; class Aves; order Piciformes; family Indicatoridae; genus Indicator; species Indicator indicator. The sequence goes on from NC_072035.1 coordinate 8,429,352, forward strand.
AATGATCCGCAATACTGACTGTACTGTCTGCAAATGGTTTTCCCTACTCTCTTTGTTAGGCTGAATAATTCCAATGTCTCTTCTCCTAAATAATTCCAATGTCTCCTGCCTTGTCCAGCCTCAGCCCCTACAGTTATGACGAAGGCTGCCTATCCAACAGTCAGGATCACATTCCCCTTGCTGCACTCCCTCTGCTAGCAACCTCATCACCCCAGTACCAAGAAGCAGTAGCTACAGTCATCATCAGAGCCAACCAGGCCTACAGTGAGTTCATCAGATCCCAGGAGGGCATGTCATTCAATGGCCAGGTGAGCCAGCAGCTGGTTATAGATGCAGAGAAAGGAAGAGGGAGTGAAGCAATTTCCTTCTGAAGCTCTCTTTTCCATTAATCTCTCAGGAGGGTTGGAAACATGACAGTGTTAAGCCGCAATAAGAAAGTGTTGTGCTTCCATTTCTTTCTTTCCGAGAGAGAGAGATTATTGCATATGTTCTGTCTTGAACCTTCAGGATTCAAAGCAAAGTCTGAGCTTGTGTTCAGAAATGAGGTTACAAAGCTGTGAAGTTAATCAAATTTCAGCATGACACACCTTTCCAAAGCAGGAATGCTACTTTGTGTTACTAAACATGATCTCTTCTCCCATTGTACGCCAAAGTTGTTTAAGCATTCCCGTCTTTAAAAGACCTTCAGCAGCTTGTGCTGGAGTTGCCACAGAAGTGGATTTTGTGGTTTGGTTTTTGTTGTTGTTTTTTTTGTTTGTTTGTTTGTTTGTTTTGTTTTTTGAGATTCTGGAGCTGCTGCACCCTGTAAGAGACTATGACTGAGCCTCACACCTCTATGAGCAAAGTGGCTCTCTAGCCCCATGAGGTTTGAGCTATTGAACTAGCTGTCACATTGCACTGCTGAGTATGAGTTACCCACCCTGAGGTTCTTCACAAACAGCCCTCTCCTACCCTGTTAATTCTGTATTGTGTCTGTCTGCTCAACAGCCTTGGAGGCAGGACAGTGTTATCTCCTCAGGGTACAAACAGAAGGCAGAAGCACAGGGCAGCTTGCCTGAGGGTAGCACAGATAGCAGGCAAGGAAGGAATCAAGCTTGGTTTTCTGAGTCTATGATCAGAGCTCTGTGTTGCTTTTGTTTCACAACAGTCAGCTGGTGGGGACAGCCAGGACACATTAGCTGTGTTAGCTAACTTGAGTCTGCAGGGGATGAGTAGATGTTTATTGACTGAACATTTTTACTGATGAAAGCACTGGGCATCCTGTTACTGCAGTTTTCCTAGGTATAATCCAGCATATTAAATGTCTGCTCTGAGCTGAAGTCAAAAGCCTTTGTTTTCCTCCTCCCCTGCTCCTGTTGCCTTTCTCAGGTCTGCTTGGTAGGTGACTGTGTTGGAGGAATCCTGGGATTTGATGCCTTATGCTACAGCAATCAGACTGTTTCTGAGAGCCAGAACAGTAGTCGACGAGGAAGCGTTGTGAGTGTCCAGGTAATGATGGCTCCCAGTGTCTCCTGGGAACAGGTCTGCCCACCACACCTCCGTAGCCCCTGTTTTCAGTAAGGATCTTTTCATGAAACAACAAAAACTTTATTCCTTGTCAGTGGCAAATGTATCTTAAAGTGCATATCTGTCTCAATTTGGGAGCGTTGGCTCTCAACAGGGATGCTTCACCCTCTGGTGCAAAACATCACCCACATCTGCTTCATCCCACAGCCTTAGGATGGCTGGGTATCAAACTTAGGGTAGTTTGATCTGAGATACTGTATTGCCTTCAACTAGATCCTGAAGTAGATGGGGAGAGGATGGAGAAGGTTATAATTTAGGTGTATTCCTGATTCAGATGAGTGCTAAATCCATACATTTCAAATCCCAGGATACCGACCTCCTGTCTCCTGGAATAACAGTGAACAACAGCTATTGTTCCAGTGGCTCTAATCTGGAAGCCAGCAAACAACTTAGCAGGAGCAACATTGATATTCCCCGTAGTAACGGAGAAGATCCAAAGAAGCAGCTGCCACGGAAAAGGAGTGATTCATCAACCTATGAACTGGACACGATAAAGCAGCATCAGGCCTTTCTTTCAAGGTAAGATCTTGAAGGAATGGAACCATTCATCAACCTACGAACTGGACATGATAAGGCAGCATCAGGCCTTTCTTTCAAGGTAAGATCTTGAAGGAACGGAACCAGCAGCGGTGTAGAGCTGATATTGGTGCATCCGTGAAACCCAAATGCTGCTTTGTCATCCTGTGATAAGCAAAGTGGAGGGAAGTGTTTTGTTTAGATTAAAGAGGTATAGATTTCTCTTGCTGAGTTGCAGTGAGAGAATCCACCTGCTCCACTACATCTATATTACAGTGGCAAGAAGCCCTTCATCCTGTTGCTTGATGGCTGAGGCAGGCAGATGACTGCTGGTTTGCTGTGCTGTAGTGCAGGCTGGAGGTTAGAAAGCAGATTCATGCAAGTGAGGAACATAAAGCAGAACTGGGAATTCAGTGCTGTATTAATGCCAGAGCAGCTCTGAAAGCAGATTTGGAGTTGGCTGGCCTGTTCTTGGGAAAGGTAGGCATGAGACAAGTATCCTGTCATTTTGGCCCAGTTTGTGTGAGATTGAGTTGTGCTGCCCTTTCCCTGTCACAGCAGCAGAATCACTCTGGTGGCATAGTGCTCTGGATGAGACATCCTGAATCCTGGCTGGCTCATGGGACAGCCTTCAACTGCACATGAGGATTGTTTTGTCTTTGTGGCTTTTTGACAAAGCCACCCAAATTCCCTGTATGGAGCAGGGCCAGGGGGATAGTATTCTGTCCCCTGCTAGGGCTTCTCAGTTATACTAAGGTCATGTTTCAGATTTGTTACTCACTGTCAAAGCCCCCAGTATCACATTACGAAGCTTCTTCAAATGGACTTTCCAAAACGTATCCATTAACCAATGAAATTTTTATAGCAGTCTCTCCATTGCTGCTGATCAGTCAAGAATTCCTTCTGTAAGTCTGGAGGCTTTTTGATGTCTGAATCATCTTCTTCAGCCTATGGAACTGGACAGCCCATACCTTTTCCTCCTGCAATTCTGGAGGAACTGCAACATCCTCTTAATCCCTCTTTTGCCTGTGTCCCAGGTACTGGGGAGCAAGGTCTTCACACCAGCAAGCCAGTATCTGCATTGCAGCTATGTCCAAGGCTGTTCCTTTTGCTCTGTGTCAAGCTGAAGCTTGTCTTGTGCTTCTCCCCTCCTTCACTACTTGTAATTGTTGCTCCAGCACAGGGACTCATGTGTCCTGCCATGTCAGGAGCCCTTTTATCAAAGATTCCTAGGAGAAAGTCTCACAGTGAACACACAGAGATCCTACATTCAGAAACACAGTTACATTTACAAAAACCACAATAAGATGCTCAGCTATTTCCAGCAGGTTAATAAAAGGCAATCAGTCTCTTGTTCTTACCTTATCAAAACAGCCTCCTGTATTGCAGGAGAATATATGAGTCATGCAAAAATGTGCTCTTTCTCCTCCTTGTTATTGACCTCAGGGGCACGGACTCAGCTAAGGAAAGCAGGCTGGCATCTTGATGTAGTTTTACATCAGGTTGAGAATAAGCACTGGGCCTGCTGTGGATAATGGATTGCACAGTTTGTCATTTCAAATAGCTTTGTCCTGGTCCTTCCTGCTCCATCTCCAACCAATTGTTCCTGCTCTCAACACAAAGCACTTGGGAGTTCCTGGCAAGGGCTGTCGGTATTTGGTGCACTGATGGATTGGTGTGTCTTCTTTTAGAGTTTTATACCTTTTTAAATCTACTTTTAAACCTCGGGTCAAAAATTAAGTCTCTTCCCACAGCTCAAGAGCAGGATTCTCTCAGGGAAAGGAGCGGATTGAAGCTGCTGTATCAGCTCTCTACACCTCTCCTGCTCTGTTCCCTGGTGCAGGGAGGCTGGGGTGCAATGAATCACCTCTTCCCCTCCTGCATGACTGGAGGGTGTCACTGCCAGCCCCGGACCTTGTGCTTACAGCCCTCATTACGGAGCAGACAGTCATCAGCAGAATGCCCCTTCGGCCTCTGTCACAAAATAATGATTTTCCCATATGAAACCCGAGCCCTGATGTGACGTGGCTTCATGCAGGAGATTGGCAGAACAGAGCCAAGTTTTCCTAATGGACTGGGCAGACGGGCAGCCTGGCATACGGGGGCTTTTCTGTCCATACTGATTGCGGGTTTCAGCTTGTGCCAAAGACACTCATTTTTATTCATGTATCAGACCTACCCGCTTCTCTGGGATAATACCCAGCAAGCCAGAGCAGCATCTGGAGATTACAATCACACATTTATTTTTAAATTCAGTCCTTCTGCACAACTACATTATTTCTGGCTGTGCTGTACTAGTATTATTGTAAATGAGTTGATTTGCTTCTGAAATCCATAAGCTCTTGTTTAATTAATGCACACAGTACATCTGCTGCTTTTTAAAGGGAGAACAGGGCACTGTAGGTTGCTTGGAGCATGACAGATTCCGAGTTCCCCTTGGCTCTCATTTCTTTTGATTGCTAAAAAGGCTATCAAACTTGCAGTAAAAGGAGAGAAGCTGTTCAAATTGCTTAGTGGTATGAGTGCTCTCTCTCTTCCATTCACCACCAAGAGATGCTGTAGGAAGATGGGGGGAATACACCAAAACCCCCTTGCACCCGTCCTCTCATAACACCTCTGCCATCAGGACAGTCTTTCGAGCCCTTGTTTGATTCACGTGGCTGTCACCCTGTCTTCAGCAAAACTGATGATCTTGGAGGTCTTTTCCAACCTGGTTGATTCTATGTTCTGAGTAACTCTGTATTCCTCACACGCAGTGAACTTAATGCGTTGCAGTCCTGTCAGCTCACCTAATTGTGGCTTCCCTGAAGGTGGCTCGTTCTTAAATGTGCTTCAGCGCCGTGCGTCACGGCAGCCTCTGATCTCAGGGAAGCTCCTTCACAGCAACCGGAGCGTGCTCACTATAGCTGTCACTGCTGCAACCTCCTGTTCCTCTGGCTTTTGACATCACTGTTTTGACTTCCCCTGATATGTATGTCTGGCATAAGTAAGCTTGTCATTTCCCTGCAGTCGGTAACTGGAAGAAGAGTGCCGTGCGTGTGTGCGTACCTCGAGAGGATACATGACTGAGGCAGGAGAAGGGAGTTACAGCATCCTCTGGGAGTGGCATTCGGCAGAGATGCTGTCTCTGGGATAATGTGTTGTTTGCCAAAGCAGAAAAATGAAGTCCAAGTGAAACCTGCTTTTCTTCTCAAATATCATAATGTCTCATCACATATTGGATGTGAGGAAGAAGTTCTTTACTATGTGGGTGGTGGAACACTGGAACAGCTTGCCCAGGGAAGTGGTGGAGGCCCCATCCTTGGAGACATTCAAGGTCAGGCTTGACAGTGCTCTGAGCAGCCTGGTTTATCATATCATAGAATGGTTTGGGTTAGAAAGAACCTTAAAGATCATCTAGTTCCAACCCCTGCCTGCCCATGGGCAGGAACACCTTCCACTAGAGCAGATTGCTGAAGGCCTTGTCCAACCTGGCCTTGAATGCTTCCAAGGAGGAGGGGCCCTAATTGAGGATCTCACTGCTTACTGCAGGGTGGTTGGACTAGATGACCTTTCAAAGGTCCCTTCCAACCCAGTGCATTCTAAGATTCTATGATCTGAGTATTTGCAGCTGCTGTTACTGAACAGCTGTCCCAGAGGAGGAGCGACTGCTCCAGTGCTACAGATGGTGGGGAGTGAGCAGTCCTATTTCCATGAGCACAGCAGTGCTGGGATGTCACTGCCCAGCCAGGCAGTCAGCACGCTGCCTTCAGAAGTGGCCTTGATGAGCAAGTGCTATTGCACATGGAGACACTGCAAGTGCTGGTGACCACCTGGGATTTTGACTTGGGGCCACAGAGCTGGCACAAAAATGTTGCATTTGCATCATCCCTTACTCTAGGGCTGCTGTCTGAATCTGTAAAACCTTGAAGGCAAAAGAAATTGCAGCTTACTGCTTTTGGGTGGTAACAGAAGTATCTCTGAAGCCCTGTTGTGAACCGGGTTATTAGTGTTACACATCTGTCATATCCCTGTCTAATCCCAGATCTAGACTGCAAAGATCTGCATATCATCCTAACATGGGAGTGGACTCCTGGGATTTTCATCTAAGAGTTCCTGCTGCTTCTTCTTCAGTGGGATATGTGAATTTAAATCTGTGTTAAACCTGTGTATGCCCCAGGCTGTGCTGCACAGAGGTTCAGTTTTGCAAAGATTTGATACCTGAAGGAGGAGGGGAAAGCGAGACATGGTTTAGATCATTATTCCTTTTAAGTACAGTCACCTGGAGTTGTTTGAGGTTGAAAGGTAGTTTGATAATAACTCGACAGATGTGACCTCATGGGCAGAAGTGGGAGAGTACCGGGTGCATGGCAAATAGAATGTGCCACATGGCCATGGAGTTAATTACCCCCAAATCCCATTCCCAGTGAATGCCATACACTTGCATGGAAGTTAGTGCCAGCTTGGTGCACAAAGATATCAGAAACCCTCCTGCAGATGCTGATCATTCTTTTTCTCTTTCCCCTCCCATTCTTTTTTCCTTTTCAATCCTGTAACATTTATCCAACTACTACCATGAAGAAGAAATGGGTAAGCACAGCTCTCTGTAGCATTTGAGAACAAGGTGATGGAAGGAACTCAAATGTTGACAGCCAGAAAGCATATCAGTAACGTGTCCTGGAGTGAAGCACTGTAAAACTGCTCTTTGCCTGCTACTCTAGTCATTTTGGCTTGCTGGTTATTTTATCTTGCAAATGACTATCCTACTAGCAGCAACCAAGATTCTGATTCCTCAAAGCAAAAAAAAAAAAAAACTGTTGAGGAGGTAGGAGTGTGTAAATGAACCCACTTGAAGTTTGGATTTGTTCAGTGTAAATATGCCAATGTAACAGGGTGATTGTCTGGGGGGATGTTTTGCTGGATAATAAAACTACATCACTGAGGCATGGTGGGTTGATATTTTGACTCTGTTTTCTGTTCTTGTCCCAGTTTACATTCTAGTGTTCTGAGAAACGACCCAGGATCCAGGCGATCTAGCAGCTCTACCATGTTGGATGGAGGAAATATTGGAAAGTTTGAATTTGAGATCACTGACTTCTTCCTCTTTGGTTCTCCCTTGGGTCTGGTTCTTGCACTGCGGAAAACTGTCATTCCTGCTCTTGACAGTAAGTCCCTATGTAAACTGCTGAGCTCGCTTAGAGGATGATGTCACCACCTCCTGCTACAAAATGCAGTAATTTGATGAGACAAACTGAGAAAACCCAAATGTTACATATAATATTTATTGCACCATAAGGAAGTAGATCACTGTGTGTGCTCTAGCCAGTGCTGATTATACAAATTATTTGCAATGTACTTCCAAACATTAAGAACACTGAGCAGTTCTGGAGTCTATAAATATTGGGATAAATTTTGTTTGACTGAACTGGATGATGAGGGACATGATAATTCCTCAGCACTTTCTTTTTAACCCAACAGTTGTCCTTTTTTACAAACAAATATTTACATTATTCTAAGAAATAATCTTTTGATATTTGAGTGAGTTTGTTTTTGTTTTGTTTTGTTTTTTTTCTCCTTCTTCTTAGTCTTTCAGCTCAGACCAGCTTGTCAGCAGGTCTATAACCTGTTCCACCCTGCAGACCCATCTGCATCACGCCTTGAACCTCTTTTGGAAAGGAAGTTCTACCTTTTGCCCCCCTTTAGTATTCCCCGTTACCAGAGGTTCCCGCTGGGTGATGGCAATTCTGCTGTGCTGGGTAAGTCACTTTGGGTCCACAGTACAACTACATTTTACATCAAATTCTCAAAGCAGTTGGGAATGACAAGAAAGAGAATTGGCCCTGTAAAACTAGCCTTATTCTCAATTTACTAGAAAAGTAGTTTTCTGCCAACTAAATTAGTGCCCTGTGACCCATACAGCCTTCATTTGTCACACAAAGACCATCAGCTGCTGAGAGTCATGCTGTGATGACCCCTCTGTGACACTCCCTGTTTACACCTAAGCTAGTGTTTGTGATAGGGACTGAATGAAACATGATTAACTTGGCAGAGTTTAGGACTTCGATGTTTGGAGGGCCAGAGAGGACTGGAAAGAGCAGAGTCAAGATGAGATAATGAGCTGATTTACTTGATTGCTTCCTATGCTTTTTCATGGGACAGGCTCCTGCAGATGACGGGCTAGTGACAGTGCCTTGTCCTTGCCCCCTTGTCAGTGAGATACTTTGTCTTCCTAGGATACCTAGAATTCCTCTGCCATCAGTGGCCTCTGCACTTGCTTTACCCCACTTGTAGTTGTAACAGAGTCTAAAATGGCTGGGTGCATGATGCCCTTTTGTCTTACTGGGCTGTATTTGAAACAGCTGTGTCCTGACCATGCCCTGCCTCTGCTCCCATTACATCAGTGCTCTTGCAGTTGACATAATAAGAGAAATTATATATTTCCTACCATCTTCACATCACTTCTTTGCCTAGACTCTCATGGTCTGTTGCCATCTCAGTGCAGACTCTTATTTTGCAAGGAGAAGGGAAAGTCAGCACTGTGCAAAACTAAATTTGACCTTTCTGCTTCACGTAGTTTTGGTTCCCTGTAGGGTCAGGGCTTTGGTGCAGGAAGAACAACTGCAGTATAATTTTCCCCTTGCTGGAGGTTGTTAGTCAGTAGCTACTTGAAGTCAGCATTGCAACCAAAAGTCACTGGTAGAAAACTAGACTTAAAAGCACACAAGAAATCATGCTGGCAAACCAGAATAGAATAGCAAAGCCACCAGCTAAAAGGACATTGGGATTTGGTTGGGTTTTTTTTCCCAAAGCTCTGGTAGTTTTCCATTTGTTTAATACATGAATCATACAGGACTAAATGAAGAGAAAGATGTATTTAGAGCTGAATAATTCTGATAATACTCTACATCATTTTTAAATTGAAAATCCAAAGCAGCCATCTCCTATATGGGTGTCTTTAAAGATTGTATTGCCATTACTGAATGGAGGTCTGATTTGATAAATGGGCATAAACTAAACCCCTTGTTTAATAAAGTGAAAAAAATACTTTCAGCAGGCCCCACTCACTTGTCAAATTTAGCAGAGATCTTGCTGCAACACTTTTTAAAAATGTGTCCACCCACAATTACATTTGTACCCAGTCCCCCAGCTCAGGGAATCTATAGCAACTTGAAAAGCAGTTTGCTTTTTGCGTGTATTATTCTAGGTATCAGCTGCAAGTGGCATCTTAAAAAAAAAAATTAAATCCCAAATATTTTACCATCTTCCTCTAAAATACATTTCAAATCCCCTGCTCTCGCTGAAGTCAGAGATAGAAGCCCATTGACACTGAGCAATCTGCATTCTGGTTGTCATTCCGTACCGCAGCAGAGATCTTATTAGTTTGCTGTGCCTCCCTAGACCTTTGAGTTGGCTGTGTTTAGAGAGAGGCTTGCTATGTGATGGAGAGGAGTTAAACAGCAATCAGCTCAACTGTGAGAAGGGCAGAGTGATTTCGAAACCCTCTCCAGCTTTGAGCCTAGTTACTTTAAGAGATGCTGCTCTGTCTTGATGAACAAAACTGACAAAAAAGCAGCTTTAAATTCTTCTGTAAGACAAAACCTTTTCATTTCCTTATCATGAAGTAGTAGGCTCTCCCTTTCCATTAGAATCATGGTTTCAGAGTGCTGATTTACACAGAAGGCCTGTTCTGACTATGACTTGCAAAACTGCTACTAGTTAGTGTTCACTGTAAGATGCTCCAGAAAAGTTAATTGCTGCTCTGATTACACTATGTGATTTGATGATCACAGAAAACTCAGGTGCTCAAGTTCTAATTAGTTATGTACAAAGCCTGTAATACTGCTCATACATATTTCTTCATGCAGATAGCTGGCTTTTTTTTTTTTTCAATAAGGTCCATGATTCAGAAAGTTTCTTAAACCTTTAGGTTTGTTTTAGTTTTCCCATCTGTACTAAACATTGGGTCCTGTTTCATTACCACCAATGTGCAGAGTGAAATCGGATTCACATCCCTGCTTTGCACTGTGTAGGCTGAGTCTGATTCAAGTAAATTTCCCCTTACAGCATACTCTTTTCCCCTCATTCTGTGGATCTGCTGGGCATTTAAAGATTTGGCTCACTGGTTAAGAGGGGACTCCCTTTTGTTGTTGAAATGCCATTGTTGTGCTTTCCTCTTCTACCAGTTAATCTCTTTGATGTGGGTCTATTTGGAAAGCCACCTGTGTTTTGTTTCTTTTATTCTATTTGAAGGTTGTCTTTTCATTGAAGACTCATAGTTGAAGTGCTCAGTTTTAACTGTTTGTATGTTAACACTTTGTGGCCGCATGTCTGTTGTTCTTTGTCCTTCTGTTTTGTTTTTTTTCCCCATCTGCTTCTAGTTGAGACAATCCAGAACAATCCTATCCTCCTCATGGAAAGTAGCCCTCTGGGTGCTCTCCAGCACCAGGACAGCTTCATGGAAACAAGTATCCCCGTTCCTGTACTGAATTGGCAAGATGTTTCCAATAAAAGTGCTGGTTTTGCTGAGTGTGTGTAATCTACACTTTTGTATTGTCTATGGTGTTGGGTACTTGGGGTGCTTTTTGGAGATCCTACTGTTGGCTCCTGGAGTTGAAACCTTCATGCTGTATCTCAGGGTGTGCCACATGAAATAACCACTTGGGATGGGTCTGGGAGACCCATCATGAAAAAAAAAAAAAGTTGAGGTTACAAACTCGGCCCCATTCTGCTGTTGAGTCCAGAAGGGAAGATTGCAGCCATGTGCTCACTGTTGTCCTTCCGTGGTGGCTGTGCCGCTGGAAAGAGCCTTTGGCACAGAAAGACAGAGTCCCTGGGTGGCCCTGCTCATACGCAGGAACCCCAGGGAAAGGGTTGGTTGTCTGCAGTGTGCAGCTCCCAGCAGTCACCCATGCTGCACGATGGCCAGAAGTTTAATTAATGTCTGTGTCAGACCAGATTCTGTCCACTTGAGTATTTCGTGCCTGGACAGTCCTTGTGGCTCTGCTGAATACAGTGACTGAGGCTTTCAGCCCCCACGGTGGCTATACATGGTGGCTTTTGAAAATTAATTTCTCAATTCTGCCTTAAAAGCAAATTTTGATGCATTTGGTTTTGCCTTATTTTCCATCCTAAATGCTGCATGGCCTCATTTATTCTGGTTGTGGCTGGTGCTACATCTGCAATTTTAATGCGATTTGACTTTGTTTGAGTTTTTTTCTTCCCTGTGTGTCTTACTTGCCCCTTCTTACCCCTTTTTTCAGTGTTGTGCATTGAGAGCTTTGGTTCTGCTGCCTGGTTGTCTTTAACAAGCTGACCCTTGCTGTTTATGAGCAGTCCAGTGTGTTATGTGGTCATACAGGATGGCAACAGTGCTGACTATTCCAGACAGTCTCTGCCTTTGTCTTTTGAAGATGTAGATGATTTTCAGGTATGCAGTTGCCATGTTGCTTGTGCTGTGATGTTCTGTAACAAAGCAGAGAGGAAGGATCTGGCACTATTAATTAATCACTTTGGAGATCAGTAATGAAATGCCATTTAGCTGTCAGCTGGTATTTCCTTCAGTAAGGTCAGAGCTTTTAGAAGCTTCTCTGCTCTTTACCAGTGCATCAAGAGCACAGTGTGGCCAAGCAGTGCTTGGCTTGACTGTACCAAGTGCTGAATCCCTGTTCAGCCATGGGACTGCAGGAAATGTCCAGAATTATAAAAACTTCAGGACAAAATAAATCTATGTTGCTCTTGATCCCAGAGTAGCAACTGCAGAGTGCCCAGCGCTGACCAGTGATTCCAGCACAAGCAGGGTCTGGCCTGTGCTGAGCAGCTGGCTGGCTTTTCTGTTTTGTTTTAGGTTTTTTTTATATTTATTGAACTTGAATTTTTGATTGCTTTCAGTATTTTCTGCTTTGGTGCCACAGCTCAGCCTCCAAACAGCACGTAGTGAAATCTGCCACAGATAGCCCAAGGATTGAATGCAGTGCCAGCAGTACATAAAGGTGATGGTCCAGTGCGGTTGACTTAGTAGGAAACAATTAGTAAGAACAATGACAAATGAGTCTATAAATGAGAAGGCACAGCACTAAATGTGTATTAAAGATCCATAGGTAGGCAGAAAGAAAGTGATTTTGCTTCTTATGTCACCTCTCTTTGAGTTAAGTCTGTTATTGCACTGGCCTGATGTGCACACGCTGCAGTTGGTGCAGCTGCAGGTCCTTTGCTGGGAGAGTAGGTGCTCAGGGCACGACTCAAGCCAAGTCTCCTTTTCCTGAAGCTTTCTTTTTCAGATAAACTGTGCCCTCAAAGTACAAAGTACATTTCAGCCAGTGCAGTAAATGGGGGGCACTTCTGTTCTTACCTAGTGACATAAAGGAACAACTAGAGTCTTGATGAAAATCTTGCTACTGCTGGGCCTGGTCCAGCCATCTGACTTCACCCTAGGCACAAAGTGCTTGCCCAGAAAACCTCCCCACAGCTGTCAGGACCCAAGCTGTGGGTGGGGATGCCACCTCTGCAATGCAGAGAACTTTGGACTGTTCCTTTTAGGAGCAGGAGTGGTTGCAAGTGCTGGGGTGCTGTGGCACCATCTGTGAGATCCCACCCTGATCACACTCCCCAGGAAAGCTCCTGTGGTTTCAAATTGCAAGAGTGATGCTGCACATTGGATTTGGTGCAAAGAACACATAGATTTGAGGAAATAATTTGTTAGGATGGGGTTTTTCTGCAAGTAAGGTCCTGGGGTTTCATCTGGAAGTCACTGTTGCTGCAGCTTTGGGGTTGAGGAAGTTTGGCTAAGGGGCATGAAATGGAGTTTCTGTCCGTACTTCCTGCCCTGCCTTTTCCTGGCCCTTGTTTTTCTTAGAAAGTGACCTTTTCAGGGGCAGATGGTGTGTCATTTGGGAAAAGTGGGGTTGGGGCTGTTGAAGGCACTGGGGAGATCTTACAGTGTCCTTTGAGTGTTTAAAAAGGGCCTGTATGAAAGATGGGGACAGATTTTTTTAGCAAGTCCTGTTGCGACAGGACAAGGAGTAATGGTTTTAAATTAAAAGAGATTTAGACTAGAGATAAGGAAGAAATTTTTCACACTGATGGTGGTGAGACACTGGCCTGGGTTGCCCAGAAAGTTGGTAGATACCCCACCCCTGGAAACATTCAAGCTCAAGTTGGATGAGGCTCTGAGCACCCTGATCTAGTTGGATATGTCCCTGCTCTTTGCAGGGAGGCTGGACTAGATGACCTGGAAAGGTCCTTTGCAGCCCAAAACATTCTAGAATTTTATGAAAAGGGAGAATCACAAAAGCAACTGGAGTGGGCTGGAGTACAGGAGTGCAGCAGTCAGTCCAGCACTTTGTCCCCTGCAGAGCAGGCTCCTGCCACTAACTTTGGCAACACTAAACTGTTGTTCAGTAAGGCTAAAACAGTTTAGGGCTTTTATAGTAATGAAGATTGCTCCTCCGGTGACACTAGCTAGGGTTCTGTTGGAAGGTCTGTTGAGTTTGGGTCGTTTGCTTCAAACCTCATGGTATTTAAAAATCCCCAGCTGGGCCCATGAAAGGGAGAGTGACTAAAAAGAGCAGGCCCCAGATACCATTGTTTATTCACTTTCCACTTTCTGGGTACTCAAAAAAGGAGATAAAATTCAAGGAGAGCTGAGGGAAGACAGGTCAATGGAGCCAGAGACATGGTCAACCCAGGCAGCACCTCATTTGGCTCAGCCTCGTCTCCTGGGTAGCATTGCTGCAGCACTCTTCAGCATGTCTTCCAGCTGCTTTCTAATTCAAGCCATTGAGGACATATTTAACAGAGAGAAGATGTTCAGGCTCCACTTGCAGGTGTTAGTTAAACCTAAACCTGGCATTTACTTAGCACAGACCGGGCCAAACCTCTCCTTGAATCCGACCAAGTAAAGAGACAGGAGGAGAAGGGGTAACTGGGGAAGTGATGAGAGGGTTGTCTCAGGTTGTGCTGGAATGGGACCTTTTACCCTTTGTGGAATGAATGCAGCTCCTGGCTTGGTTCCTGTCTGAGTACAGCCTCCGCTTGAATTGTTCCCTCTTGCTTGTGCTGATGCTTTCTGCAGTAAGAAAGCTGTACTGGCCCAGTAGGGCTGGCTGGGTTGCAGCTGCTGGTAGCAGCCTTGACAGCCAGTAACTCAAGACAAGGTGAAAAGAGGAGGAAAGTGCTGAGAAAGTGATGCTGATAATGGCCTTTCAGGCACAACGTGGGCAGTGTGTGCAGCTCATCATCAGGTCAAGCTCCCACAAAGGCTCAGATCTTGCAGTCCACAAAGCTTTTACACAGAACAGCTTGTGGCCTGATTTTCCCTGCAGAGAACAAAATTCTTTTGTGGCACTCAGCTACATGTTTTCTGCATCAGACATTCCCTTTCCCTCTACTGCAGCAGGATTTGTGTGGGCACCAACATTGGTGCTGCAAACTGAGAGATGCGAGGAGGCAAATTAGTAGCCCCAGGCAAAAAAGATCACTATTAAAATAACCCAGCTGCCAAAACAACTCCCCGTGTCAGCCCCAGACTGGGATGAAATGCAAGGATATCTAAAATGGGCTAAAATAGGTGGAGGATGTTGATGTGTGGGAGCAACATACTCACATTCCCTCTGGCATCTGCTGCCTGGCTGGGCACAAAGTTGTGCCCTGTCTGATACCTGGAAATAAAGTTGAGGTGCTGCCCTTCAGGTACAGCAGAGATGGGCAACATTAAGCCAATAATAGGTAGATTTGCTTTTGCATGTTACTGTTATACTGGTGCTGCCTGCTGTGAAGGACTTGGAATTGGCATCATAAACCCCTCTGCAGTGCAGGATCTTGGGATGGTCCAGAGACACTTAATTCAGCCTTGTAGATTCCACAGAGGGGTGGATGCTGTTACCACTGTTACAGGGATAAAACAGACCTGCACAGATTGTGTCCTGACTTTAACATCTGTTTGCCAACCCTGAACCTTTTAGGTCCCTTTCCCTCCACCACATGTATAAAGTCTGTTGTGAGCATGACTTTAAACCCTCCTTTTCTGTATTTATGTACTAAAAGGTTAGGCCACACTTGGTAAACCTCAGGTTGGGATTCTTAAAATCCAGACTTGCACCTTGTACAAAGCAAGCTCTGTTTTCACAGAGACAGAGCACTCCCCGACCAGCCAACACCGAATGGAGATGTAAGTGTGCAGCACCAGACTCCCTCCTTTCAGCAGTCCTTTAGTTTAACAAGCGTTGGCTGTATCCATTAGCAATAAAATACAAGCTCAAATGTAGTCCTTGCCAGGCATGAAAATGTTTTCTTCAATTTTTTTTTCAATGCATTAAAGCTTCTATCTTGGAGGTGTTTAGGTCTAAATGTTTCAAGAAAACAAATAACCCCTATCTAAGGGATTTTTTTGTTGTTGCTCTCCTTACTTTGGTTATTTTGTCTGGATGTGAATATTGAAGTTATGTGTATTCACATCTGTATGTATGACACATGCTTCTGTTATTGCTGCTTGAATAAAGTCTGCCTGGATTTTTCTTTGGGGTTTTGGATTTGCTTTTTGAGCTACTTATTTTGCTTCTCTCAATCAAAGACTGCGCCTTCAGCCACATGTCTCTTTGCCTGCTGTGGTGTTTGCTTTCTTTTCAAACCAGAGCTCTGATGAAATGTGTTTCTTTTTTTTTTTTTTAATTCCAATCAATTCCGAAAGGTTTTTGCATCTACCAACCTTGTTTGCCTCCTTTCTCCCCTCAGTTCATCTTGCCCAGCCTCTGTCTGTTGGTCTAATATTTTGATTTCCCTGTTTCAACTTTGTAGCAGATGTTGTTCAGTCTCATGGTGCCGTCTTCATGGAAAACTCGTCCCTGTCCACCCCCATTTCAGCCCCTCAGTTCAGGGGCTTCCGGAGAGCCAGTGAGATCAGCATTGCCAGCCAGGTCTCAGGAATGGCAGACAGTTACACTGCTTCCAACATAGCCAACAGTAAGTGTTTCACCCCCTCCGAGACTACCGCTTGCTGCCACACCGCTCTCGCAGCACCACGCACCAGGCCAGAGCCACGCAGCTTCTGTCTGTCTGTCTGTCTGGGGTTACACTTTCCACTCGTGACAAAAAGCTGGAATTACTCCATCTCTGCCTGGTTTTGCCATAGTCAGTGTCCCTTGTTATCATATCCCATGGAGAAACAGATGATATACTTGGTTACACACGTTGATCAGTTCTTCACACAAACATACTGAGCACTAGGGGCTGTTGTGTGTGGTGAGGGTCACTCCAGAGGGGTGTTTGTGTTGGTAAGTCATGCAGAACTGGTAGGGATCAGCACTGGCAGGGTCATAATGCAGGATGTGGCTTGATGCAGATCACTTAAATATGGTCCACAAAACTAGGCACAAGTAAGCCTCTCTGTAATGCTGGAAGGGAGGAACAGGTTGGGGTTGCGTATTTCTTACTTTGCATTAAAAATTCAGCTCTTCTGTAGCCCGCAGGGCAGCTCAGGGTCAGCCAGTCACTAATATACCAGAGCCAAATGAGGTATAAAAAGGATTTTTAATTATTTATTTTTCCTGAGACCTGTATAACTTCTCAACTAATACAGTAGAGGAAAACAGCCTGTGCCACGACTTCAGCCCCTTCTTCAGTTCAGCTGAGGTGTGAGATATAGAGTCCTGAGGGATCTCTGATAACTCAGACCAAAAAACAAAGCTGAAAACTAAATAAATTTTTAAAAAGAAAAACCAAACCAACCAAAAAATAGCACAAAAAGCTTCAACCCTAATTCTTGTCCCAGAAGGTGGCAAAAATTTAGAGATACTCCATTCCTGGCACATTAGTCTACAGGACTCTGAACAGCTCACTAATTAATTACTGAGGTTAATAATGCTTCCCAAGGCAGCAGTTAGTTGCTGAAGGTCTGTGGGTGCTGCTCAGGGGCGGCTGTAACTTCTTGCCCTGCTTGAGGCAGCACTCAGCAGCAGGAATAAACTACCTGTGCTGTGACAAACGAGGCTGATGCCTCGCTCCCCATGTGTGTTCTTATCCGTGTCCTGGTAAGACATCTTGCCAGGCACTTGCTAAATATTAATCTGCTTGGGAAGAGGGTTCCTGGGGGAGAAGGTGTTTGTTTTGTGCTGCTTTCACACCCACGGAGAGCTGCAGAGCTCGGCCAGCCAGGACGGGAAGCGGGGGGCGGTGGTTATTCGTTGTGAGGTGTTTACACCAGGGTGATGTGACAGAGGGATCCTGCTTCTGTGAGCCAACAGCAGGATCAGGCCTGCACCACGCTTGCCACTCTCTGCTTTCCCTGCGCTCTCCCGGATTATTTAGCTTCTGGTTTGTGTAATTTATTCCTTCAGGCACTTCACAGCCATCAAAACCTATTTCTGAGATTGGAGAGGAAGAGTCCAGCCCCAGCCTGACTTGACCCCATGTGCAGCCTGCCCCAAGGGCTGTCACAGCCCCTTCTTTCATCTCCTTCATCATCCTCTGAACCCTGGCCCTGGCTTTGCAGCTCTTGCATTCGCCCTTATTAGCATGGTGGTAACACAAAGCAGTGTTGGGGGTTGGACTTGATCCGTGCTTATCCCACAGGAAGATCCCAAGGAACTCCGAAGGGGCACCACGAAACCATGGCTGCCTCCCAGGAGCCCTCCTCAGGCTGCAGCTTCCCTTGCACTGTGGATTTCTGGAGGGTGAAACAGGTGCTGCCTGTGGCACGTGTGTGCCATAATAATGTGTGATTTCTGCCTTTTTCTTTTTAAATTTATTTTATTTTTCCTTTTTAGAAACCAAACACCATCTTAATCATTGTAGAGGGTTTAGCCTTCTGTCCCAACTTGCCCTCCCTCACAAATCCCCTACCCAAACCTCCTCCAAGAGACGTAGGCAGGATAAACATGAAATCCCTTCGAAGGGAAGAAAGCTCAAAGGGTCCTGGAGTCAGGCTGCAGACTGTGCTCTTCGGATACCCGACCTGGACATCAAGACAGGTATTCTGGAAAGATCCACTCCAGCTGACCTCCTCTCTCATTCAATAGTCACAGAACTCACAAGAGATCTATGCACTGTCACTGAGGCACTTACAATTTCTGATTGCATTTTAACAAGCATTTCTGTCACTTCGCTCTGAAGATCAATCGTAACATGGCTAACAACTTGGCAAGAGCAAGACTTCTTCTGGGCAGAGCTGTGGGGACAATGCTTCTGCCTCCTGCCACTCTTTTGAGCATGGAAGAGTAAAACCTGCCTGCTCCCTACAAAGAATCTGAAATTACCCAAGCTGGGGACTTTCATGAGAAAGTAGAAGTTGGGACATGACCAGGAACTGCCAGTTTGGAAGACAGGGAGTCAGAAGTGGCTGCGAGGAGGTGCCTGTGAGCTCTGGAAAAGTCATGTTGATCCATCAACACCCTCCTCCTTCCCTTCTGCTCTTCAGAAAAGCAAGAGCCATTAGGATGAGGGTGGCCTGGACATGCAGCACTGCCAGGGCTGGACCATGGCAATGTGCTGATGTCATAACCTTCTGCAGGTTGCTGTGGTGGGAGCTTTGTGCAGGCCTCTGGAATGAAGTAGTGTCCATTTATTTTCTTTCAGGTTAAGCACCTATGCTCATCAGCAGCTAGGTTTCCCTTAACAAGAGGTGTTTGTTGGATC
This sequence comes from Indicator indicator, assembly GCF_027791375.1. Classification (NCBI taxonomy): domain Eukaryota; kingdom Metazoa; phylum Chordata; class Aves; order Piciformes; family Indicatoridae; genus Indicator; species Indicator indicator. The sequence goes on from NC_072035.1 coordinate 8,448,039, forward strand.
ATACCTTACACCTGGCAGCTTTCCTGGAAGTCCATAAAAAGGAAACATTGTCACACAGAAAAGCCAAGCTTGAGAAAGCCCTTGTAAAAGCCCCTGCTTGCAACCTGCATGCAAACACAGCTCCTGTTACCGCTCACTTGATCTGATCTATCTTCTCTTTCCATGGCTGCTTTTCCAGACCGGAGCGCGTGACAGCTGAGGACCCCTCCCTGCTGGGGAAGCAGCTCACATCTTTGTGATCTGAGGCTTTGGGCTGAGGCGTGCTCATTGCTAGGGAGTCAGAAGGGATGTGTGTGTGGGCAGAGGTCAAGGAAGTGTTGGAGTCTGAGGATGTTCCAGGGATGATTGGTGGCTGTTGGACACTTGTGTGTGGGTTGTTGGCTCCCTGAGAGAAGCTCTTCTACATTGCCTGTAACCTTGCCCACCCAAAATCTTGGTATGTTTTTCAGTCCTCCATACAGTAAAGTCCTGGCACTCCCAGATACTTCTCTTGTTGGTTGCTGCAGAGGCTGTGCTCTGGGGGAGGTTGGGCTGGATGTCTCGGTTGTGTGCAACGTGGTAGCCCAGGAGGGCAACAAGGACTTATTGGGCAATGCCAGTCCCAGCAGCTTGTGCCATATACCCTGCCTTGAGGTGCCTTCAGCATCTCATATAGGCTTCCAGTATTCAAGTCCTCTTCAATGTGGCCAATATGTGTATGCTGTTCCTTGGTGAAAGCTAAAGGAGTTGGAAGCAGGGCTGGAGATGTGGTGGGCAGAGCACACGCATCCTTCCTCCCACAGCTCCAGGGAGATGTGTTTCTGCCTTTCTGTCTTCCGTTTCGGCATGGAATCTCTGGCTCATTGCCCATGAGCCATGTACCTATTTCACAGGGTCTGGACTAACAGCCAGTTAATACCTGTCCTCTAGTGCCTTCATGTTTGCTTAAATAAAGGGGAGCTCAAGTGCTGGTGTTCCTGTGTGTTCCTCCCTTGGTTTGAGCAAACACTGAGCCCTGGGTTGGTCATTCCCTCTTAGCAGCGCGACCAGACAGGGAGCAACCTCCTGATGTACCTGGAGTGAGGATCTCGAGCCTTGAAGTACTGTTTGTGACGGAGGCTGCACATGCATGTGAACCCCCTTTGTCTGAACAAGTATTTTGCTTCCAGTTGCTGCCAAATGGTGGGGAACCAAAAGGATTGACTACGCTCTCTACTGTCCCGATGCTCTGACAGCTTTCCCAACGGTCGCTTTGCCACATCTCTTCCATGCCAGCTACTGGGAGTCCACAGACGTTGTCTCCTTCCTGCTCAGACAGGTACAGTTGTCTTCCTCTCAATCTCCATTGGGCTGAAAAATATTTTGAGCTCTTTGTTTTTTGCACTTCCCATAATTCTTGACACGTAGAGATGAAAAATGCCCTCTGCTGCTGCAGGTCCGTTTTCTTCCCCATCGTGTTGTTAGCAGAGCTAAAGACTTGTGCTCTCATATCTGGTAAGCTTGAGTCTGGGTTTTGTTATCAGAGCAGGTTTCAGGTGATCCGTGGCTTGAGCCCAGGGCTATTTCCTGTCAAATCACAATTGCAGAAGTTGGTGGCACTTGTTTCTTGAAGAGAGCTGTTCTCTGTGTGTTCATGTTGGTATCTCAAGTCTGAAAGTTAAAGGAAGCTCCTTGATGTACAAATAAAAATAGCACCAAATACAATAAAAGCAAAGGATGAGTTTTGTATGAATTTGAGTTGAACTGAAAAACAGAGTTCAGGTACTCATTGGCTTTCTAAATTATTGTGGTCTCCTCTGGGGACTCAGAACATCATCTGTCCTCATTCCTGCAGTTCAAAGCAGTTCTCCTAGGGCTAGGTAAATAGGAATTTCTGGTGTCTGGAATCTGGCACCTCAGATTTTGTCAACCTACACATGGCCTGAAATGTAAATTTACTGTTAAAAATGTGCTTTTCCTAAAATAAATATTTTTCCTCCAGTTCCTTAGGGATGAGGGGGAGTTATTTGCCTTACAAAGTGTGAAGCCCCCCAGCCATGATGCTTAGAGCATGGAACTAGAGAAAAACCAAACCAAACCAAAACTCAAAGTAACTCTGTGGATTGTGTTGCCCACTTTGGTGCTTGGGTTTGCTTTGTGTTAGCTCACAGCTGTTCAGCTGTCCCTACTTTCTTCCAACCTCCTTGACTGCAGCTCTCATTTATGATTCTGTTGGCAAACTTTCTTTCAGTGCTATCTTCCAAATAGCATGGGAACCATAAACAACAGAGATGTCTGTGCTGGTGGCAGCTGAGTGGTAGCAACAATCCAGTGAGACCCTTTCTTCCCAGGCTGTATCTAGCCCAGTGAGACATCTCTGTGCTTGCACACACCTGGCTGGATCAGCTGCTGTGAAACCCCAGCCCTGCACTGAACTCAGCCTAGTGGGGCTCAGTGGAGAGAACCATAATTGTGCATGAGTGGGAACAGTCACGACAGTCCCATACACAAAATGCTTTACTCAAGAAATAACCAGTTACTTAGGATTCAGCCCAAACCTGGGTCTGTAGCACAGCATGGTGCTTCATATCTTGAAGCCTGAGGTAACTCTGCATCCATTCAAAGCCTGCTGGTAGCTCCCTGGGTGGTCTGACACCCTATTCCCTTCCTCAGTGCCTTCAGACCAGGCTTTTTCTCATCCCCCTTCTTCCTGCTGTCCTTCCAAAGCACCACACCACTTTTTCCCCTAATAAGGACTTGTTTCTAATTGCCTTTGAGAGTCATCTCTGGACAAAATGTAAAAGTAAGCTGTTGAATAGTTTCAGCCTCCAAAGATTCAATCTTGTTAAAACAAGCCCAAACAGTACTCAAAATAGATTCCTGATTTAAATAATTGTCAGTAGAACTTGTTATTTTGGTTGCTTTGAATTTCCATGAACTCCCCCTCCAGTAAGCTCATCCTCCCTGGGGTCCTTTTTCCACGCTCCTGGAAGAAAAACAGCTTCAGCTCTGCAAAGCAAGCTGGCCTGTGTCAGACCACAACAGCCCAGGTTAGCTGGAGAGCTGCTGACCTCACAAAAGGCCTTGTAAAAATGCCCACATCAAAGAGCCGCCTTAGTTTTTTTGGTAGAGTAGAGGTCACTAAGGACTACTGCTGATTTCAGAGCCCTCTGTGCAGGGTCACCTCCTAGTCTTAGAGCAATCTCTGAGATGTACCCTCACCTTTAGTCCCCTCACAGACCATGGGAAGGGACGGATGGAGGCCTGGAGTGAAGGAAGGGCAGATATCTATGTGCAGAACTTGTTCTACTGTGTCTCAGTCATTTTTTTACCTCCTGACAATCTGAATAACTTGGTCCCAGCTAGGATTAAATCAGTGCTGGCCACAGGGTTTGCTAATTCAGGAGATACCACTTGTCCCTGCAGTTAAGGTAGCAGCCCATAGAACCTACAAGCTGACATGCCAAATGCCCAGCAAGCAAACTCAAACCACCTCTGTCCAGGTACTGCCCTTGCTCATGGCTGGCTCAGGAGTAGAACACATCTCAGTGGCATCTGTCCTCCTGCAGGTGATGAGACACGAGAACTCGAGTGTTTTGGAGCTGGATGGGAAGGAGGTGTCTGTCTTCACTCCCTCTAAGCCTCGTGAGAAGTGGCTCCGCAAGAGGACACATGTGAAGCTGCGGGTGAGGGTGTTTGAGGGGGCTGCCACCAGGGCAGGAGGAAGTGTTGGCTTGTAGAGGGGTTTAGATTTGGGCTTCAAGAATGGCACTGAAAGTGGCCAGTGCAGGCACAGCTGTGTCTGTCCATGGCACAGACAGAGAAGCACATTACACTGCTGGCATACATCACTACCCATGTAGTTGTGAAAGAACAGCCCAAAAATCTGTACCAGCAAGATCTCCTCTTGGCCTTGAATCTATGGAAAAATGCAGGGAGCATTGGCTGTGGGTCAGGGTCTCTGACCAATGCTCCATGCATCTCTCCAAGTCTATGTAATGCAAATTCTCTGCTTGGTAAATGCCCTTCACTCCCAGTGAACATCTCTAGTTCCTGCAAGAGGGCGATTTTCTCACAGAGCTGAAATAATGTCAGGAGATTTCTCTGGCAGCTGTCTGCATTGCTTCTGAAATCCAGAGTGTGAGAGTTAACAGACAGGATCAGAACTGCACATACAAACTGCCGCTGAAATGGGATCTTCAGCCACCTGCACCGGAATCTTCCCCATGGGTGCAGAGCACAGAGTCCCACCTCTGCCTCAGGTCAAATTCTTTTCTAAAACTGAAAGCTGTGGGTGGAGTGGAATGGGGAGGATGGCACAGAGAAGCCCACGCTCCAGTCTGTCCAGTTAGATTTGGCATCTCCCTGTGAGCCTGTCCATCACTGCCAACTTTTTTTCTCTCTTTTTCTTTTCTCTTTCGGTTTTTTTTTTTTTTTTGGTCTCCTTTTGCTCTTGACTTGTGTAGAACGTCACAGCCAACCACAGGATAAACGACACCATTGCTAATGAAGATGGGCCCCAGACCTTAACTGGAAGGTTTATGTATGGTCCATTAGATATGGTCACGCTCACTGGAGAAAAGGTACCATGTCTGCTATGGGGATTGTGCACCAAAGGGTGAAAAGTTGGGTTACAGAAGTGGTGCTAGTTGGTGCTCTCTTGGTCCCTGATGGGGTTTGCTACCTTTGCATCTTGATAGGTTCTCTTGCTCAGACTTGTGTGGTGCTTCCTACCAGGAACAGCATCCAGATGCAGATGTTCACCACTGAGGCCACGTCTCATTCCAGTGTCCTGATATTTGGGTGCTTCTCAGTTGCCATCCAAAGGGGTTTGGGTGGAAGGTCCTGTGCTTGGCCTGTTCACAGACACCTGCCTGTGTCTTTAATGCTGTGTTTGACACAGCCTTGGTATTTTCCCAGGTGGACATTCACATCATGACCCAGCCTCCATCAGGGGAGTGGGTTTACTTTGACACAGAGATCAGCAACAGCAGTGGCAGGATCTCTTACGTCATCCCTGAGAACCGGCGCCTGGGCATCGGCGTGTACCCTGTCAAGATGGTGGTCAGGTGAGGTCCCTTGGGATGTGGAGGCTTAGCTTGCAAAGGAACAAGAGGCATTTGATGACCATAGAATATGGTCCCTCCTTGTAGGGCAGCTTTGCTTATTGGGTAGGTTCAGAGCCTGGCTTGCCAGCAACAAGAACAAAGCCATTTGTAGTCTACAGCTGTAAGAGGAATCATCATCATTCTGCATCATCAACAGCGTGGTAATGGACCTCCCACTGCAAGAGGAGGCCCTCTGCACCACAGATGCATGGTCCTTGCAGTCATCTGCAAAACTGGCCAACGGAGCATATTTTAGGGACCACAGATTTGTCCTCAAGGGACAGAACTTTGTATTCATGATAATTCACAGCCCATGGGCTCCAGTTCATTGAGGTGGCATTGAGCTCTGGAAGGTAGAGGGTAGGACCATCTTCCCAGTGGTGAACACAGCAATGTTTTTCTGGGTGTATTTTTGTGATGCCAAGGCCCCAGAGTACTACCCCTACCATTCTATGATTCCATTTACATCCCCATTCTAACAGAGGCTCTCATGCAGTGTCCATCACTGGTGGGACTGGGGGCGGAATTGCTGGTTGGAGCCTTTGGGCCAGATTTGGGTGCTGCTTTGGGCTTTTGGTGCACTGAGGACTTGATGATACCTCCCAAAAGAACCTCTAAGTACCTTCATTCCTCTCAGGGGTGACCACACGTACGCAGACAGCTACATCACGGTCCTGCCGAAGGGGACGGAGTTCGTGGTGTTCAGCATCGATGGCTCCTTCGCAGCCAGCGTGTCCATCATGGGCAGTGACCCCAAAGTCCGTGCCGGGGCGGTCGACGTCGTAAGGTCAGCAGCAGGAGCTGGAGCAGTTGGTTTGATTTTGCTCTAGGTCTGCAGTCCACTGATATGCGCCTTCCCTTCTAGGCACTGGCAAGACCTTGGCTACCTCATTATCTATGTCACAGGCCGCCCTGACATGCAGAAGCAGAGGGTGGTAGCATGGTTAGCACAGCACAACTTCCCCCATGGCATCGTCTCCTTCTGCGATGGGCTGGTCCACGACCCACTGCGGCACAAGGCCAACTTCCTGAAGTCCCTCATCACAGACGTAAGCCTGGGTCTGCTGAAATCTGACCATAGCACAGGTTGAGATTGCTCTTCTCCCAATTTCCCCCGTCAGCACCAGTCTCTTGGCAGCGATGTGACCCGCAGTGGAAGATTAATCTATTCATTTTATTTTCATCCTTTTTACTGCTCTGCCAAAGTGTCTATGCTGTTAAATTGCATCATCTCTGCTCTGCACTGCTCCATTTCATCACTGGGCCTTCCGGAATCAAATCCCTTATGGAACAGAGGCAGCAGTGCCTCCCTTTCTCCATACATACACTTTTTTCTCCTGTTTGGTGGCTTTCCAGCTGCCTGTGGGGTAACCACCTGGTCTGAGAGGGCATGGAGCTGCTGCAGAAATGGCCTTGCACTGTGCAGCCTTGATGGGAGCATCTTTCCAAATGTTTGATCCCAGGGAGAGCTTAATATCCTCAGCCCAGTAGAAAAGCTCCAGATACAACAAGGTTTTCTCTGGCAAGTGAGGGAACTGCCAGTGTCCTGAGTACTTGTGCCTTGCCTTGAGTAGCCAGGAAAGCCCCTTGTCAACTCTCTTTTGGCCTCAGTGGTGAGAGGAGCTGGCCCAATCTTGCTGCCCACTCTCCCTTGTTCTCCAGAAGAAAAAAATTATGACCAGGGGCAGAGATTTCCTTTCCATCTCCCTGGCCTACCTGCAGCTCCAGGGGCAAAGCCAGCCAGTCTGGTGGCACCAGTGCCCACACCTCCCTTGCCAGCCCCTGCTTTGGCCCACTAAGGAAACCATGGGCTAGGAGGTGCTCTGTGCTCTGAGCAGAGGCAGCTGATTCCCTGAAAAGCAGCGTGTTTTGCTGCCTGTCCCTCTTCCCTCTGTCTGGCAGAGCTAAGCAACAGCATTGTATGGTGGAGGGGGACGCTCCCCACTAACCATCACTGCATAGGGGGGTTGCAAACTGTTCTTCTCCCCCAGTGATGAGTCAGCAATGAAGTATGGGGTGTCCCTCCCCCCTGCAGACCTCAAGGCAAGGCTGTGGATCAGCAAGCAGAGATCTGCTACTGCCTCACTGATCCTGGCCTGTCAGCACCCCCAGCCCTGTTAATTAGCACGTAGCACAGCAGTGTCTCGTCCATCTGGGGACTTAACAGAAGTTATTGACCCGAGATTCCCACAAACTCTATTTAGAACACCCCAGCCCTGCCTGTTGAGCAGCACAGAGCACCCATGTGTTCTGACTTGTATTGCTTTTTCTCCCTGCAGCTCCACATGAGGATCCATGCAGCATATGGATCTACTAAGGACATCTCTGTGTACAGCTCTATCAGCCTCCCACCCACGCACATCTACATTGTTGGCCGGCCCACCAAGAAGCTGCAGAGCCAGTGTCAGGTATGAGCCAATTTCTCTGAGCCCTGCAGATGCTGCCAAGGGCCTCTAGTGGGAGGGTGATGGGAATTTGGTTGTCTTGGCTGGTGACTGCGCTAGTGTTTGCCAAGAGGAGGACAGAAACTGTGCCGCATATCATGACCCATCACATCTGTCGAAGTGGGTCCAGGTCTTACCAATCACCTCAGACAACCTGTCACAGGCAACGTGTTTGGCTGCCAGTGACTACCAGGAACACATCCTTCTAACACCTGCCCTCATCCCTCTTGTCTTCTAGTTCATCACAGAGGGGTATGCAGCCCACCTGGCCCAGCTGGAGTACAACCACCGCGCACGGCCTGCCAAGAACACCACACGCATGGCGCTGCGGAAAGGCAGCTTCGGGCTGCCCAGCCAGACCGAGTTCCTGCGCAAGAGGAACCACCTGCTGCGGACCATCTCCTCTCAGCCTTCAGCCAGCAGTGGCAGCACCAGCCACCGCCCCGAGCGCACCCAAAGCCAGTCCGACAGTGACAAGGAAAGGGACAGGGAACGTAGCCAAAGAAGCATGAGCATCGCCACGGGGTGCTGGGGCCGGAGCGCAGCGTCCCGGATGGACTCTGGCTTCTTGGGGCAGAAGTAGCCAGGCCAGAACCACCAACTGTCAGCTGCAGCCATCAGAGGAGAAAACAAAAGGGAAGAGGGATGAGGCCGGCATTACAGGCTGGAAGGGTAAATATGGTGCTACTCTAATAACATCATGGTGTTCTGGGAAGAGATGGGTTGTTTCCCACACAGAACGTGCAGGCCTTGCAGCGGGAGCATCAGGTTTGTGCAGCATGAGCACAAGGAACAGCTGGAAACTGGGAGAGAAAAGTCTCCAGGTGAAGACAGTGCACTCTCCTGCCTCCTTCTCTTATCCAGGGTCAGTGACTGTAAATACGTGCCTCCTCGCCTAGTTAGCCATCGCTCCGATCCACAGGACCGAGCGCTGTCCTCAGAGCCACAGAACAGGGCATGAGGCTGGGGGAACTTGTCCTTGGTTGTCCCAGGAGTCAGACTGAGGTGCTCTGCCATCACAGGGTGGGTTTGGGGTTCAGTGAGCATGCTGTTTCCCTGGCACAGACAGCCCCAAGCGAAGAATTTTTTGTGGGCTGTGCCAGGCAGAACAACCGAGAGCTTTGCCTGTACAAAACCTTCAAGTGCAGCCATGTTCTCAAGGAGCACATGCAGTGGTGAAGCTTAAAGATGTTCTAATGCTGTTGGTAGAGGCAGAGTATTGGCAGATCCATGCCCAAAAAAGTGGAGTCGTTATTACTGTTATTTTTTAAAGAGACCTTTTAGAAGCCAATGGAATTGAATGCATTGACCTATTAAAAGAGGAATACAAGCTAGTTTGTTTGAGCTGTTACAAACCTCAGACACTTAATTTGCTGTTACAGTCTCCAACTACTCTTCCTAGATATTATTTCCAAAAGTAACCACCATATATTTGGAAGCAGCTGAAGGCACTCAGCAACTAGACCATGTTGCAGTTCTCATCCAAATGCAGGGTCTGACTCTCTCAACACCCACCTCCAAGACATTTTCTTCTTCCCAGGTTCTCTCTAAGTTCAGTAGCAGCTTTCATGGGAACTAGACTCACTTCTTTTACCTGTAGTTACTGAACTGTAAAACCTCATTGTTTCTTGCACTGATGATTTTTAGAATGGAAACCTGTTACCATCTCATGTAGCTACACCTGTTTGTAGTGCATGACAATGAAATATTGCTAAGTGAGGGGGTGTGTGGCTATCTATACAGATGTGCATATGCACATGCACACACATGAATCTAGATGTATATACTTAAATAGAACGAGCTGTGCAGAAGTTTATCCAGCAGTAAGGAGACTTGTAAGGAAGTGTGCCAAAAATGTCAGGCAATCTTAAGAAAAGGCCATATCTTAATTTTCCTGGTGTGTTTCTCAGTGGATGTGCCTAAGCTGGTTTGTATGCTGCTGGAGTGAGCCGGGGCTGGGGGTGTGGCAGAGGGGAGCTGCCAGGGCACAGGGTGAAGCGATTGCTGCTGGCTGGCACCCTGGTGACACTGAGATGTGCACGGTGCACAGTACAGGAACAGGAGCACGTCACTGTAGCAGCAGAAGAGAACAGTGCCTAGAATGAGGGCTTGTCAAAAAGCCCCTTAGCCCTGTCCCTCTTGGGTCAGCTGGCCCTAGTGACAGGCCTGGTTCACCCTTGCACACACCCCTGGGCTGGAGGGATATCTATCCCAGGGCATCCAGGGTGCCCATCTACAGACTCCAGCTGGCCGCCTCTTGTGGAGATTTTCTAGTCCTATCAAGCTCCCTGACTATGTGTAACCCTGCTTTCCCACCACCACACCTTCCTGTCTTTATATCACTTTCTACTTCTGAGGATCTTATTTATAACACAGAATTTTTTAGACTGGCTGCTTCATTTTGTTACCTGTTTCAATATGAAGTGCAGACAGCCGCACTCAGATACACAGCACTGTGACCGCTGCTCTGCTAATTGGCTCTGGGCCACGCTAGCCAAATCTGAACTCCTCAGACATACAAGGCAGATCTAACATGTCTGTGGCACTGGAGGCTGGAAGCAGAGGCAGAGGAGGGATAGTGCTGAGCTGCTGAGGGCACCCGAGCCACTGGAGCGCTCAAACCCAGCTGCCTGCCTGCCGCCCAGTGCATCTCCTGTGTCTTGCAGCCTGACTGCAAAATGTTTAACCACTTCTCTTTGATAATTACTCAATTACAGAATGTATCTGATGACTTTTGTTACCGAAAACTGACTTCCCTTTCTGCCAGCTCAGCTTAGATCTCTCTGAATGTTCATCCAGAGCTTACTGGGTTTGAAACCATTGTGACTTGTCCCAGCTTTTCACTAGTCAAATGTTCTATCAGATGCCATCTGAGCAGGAATCCAAGCCACAATCCATCCTGTGAAGTCACCAAACCCCATCACAAAAATAATTTCTGCAAATTTGGATATGGCCTTTGCAAAATTCACCTTTCCTCCAAGTCCACCACCACAGCATGATCTGTACATTTTCTGATGCTTACCAGCTGTTCACGTTTTCTTATGTGTAGATAGTGTAAAACAGAGGCGAATGTAAATGTTCAACATAAAAAGTGGATATATAAAATTGAAAGTTATTTATTTATGTAGAGGGAAAAAAATAAATAATGTCTGGAGGGACTGGAACCTCCAGGGTTTATTAATATTTTAAAAATGTAGCTTTTTGTTTCAGGCATTATGTACAAAGCAATTATTTTATGGACCAAGTTTAATGTAACAGTCAATGGATGCGGAAGTGCAATATTATACTCACCTCTCCATCACTTCACATTTGAAATGGCTACTAACCAGTTAGACTGACAATCATAGCACCTCTGCCCTCATCGTTTGTTCAGCTTCGTGCAACTTGCCTGGGTCCTTTTCCCTGGCCCCCCCCATCTTGTTGCCATTGTACGGATCCAACATGAAGAAGCACTTGTAGAGCAGGACCTTTACTGCTGCAATAATACCGGATGAGGTGGGTGTAGTTACCAGGAAATATGCCAATAAGGTGGTGGTTTTAGGTTGGTTTTTTTTCCCTCCACTCATTCAGTCCATCGTACTCTACGTCAATCTCTCCTCAGCCACTACCATCTGGCACTCATCTATCTGAAGAAAATATCAACGTGCTACTCACTCCAAGAACAATAGCAATAGTTTAACTCTGTGTTTATAACCTGTTTGTTCCAAGCTGTTTTGGAGAGCAATGCATGTGACCCGCTGCCTTTCCACATCTATGGAAGAGAATCCGTTTGGATACGGTGAGGGAAAAGATGAATGTATATTCCATCCTGTCTAAAGGGGCACTCTCAGGTTACAGACCTAACTTAGCTTTCTTACAAATAACCTTGTTTGCACCAAAATGAAAGGATCTGAAGTTTCTTTTACCCCTCCCTGTCACAGTTGTCTGGGCAGCCATCGGTGTGGCCAGCGACAGTTGCACTGCTTCTGCTGCAGCCCACGTCCTGTTCTCGCGAGCACAACCCAGCCCGCACTGCGCAGGCTGCCTCAGTCTTGTCGTTTTGGTTTTTTTTCCTTCTCTTTTTTTTTTTTTAATTGTTTCCATGGGAATCAAACTCTTCTGTGGAGCTCAAATTTTGTATAAAAAGCAGCTTTTTGTATTCCTTGCGCCATTAGGCCACACTTTCTACCTGATGCTGTCCCTTTACGCAGTCTTTTACAAAACAAAAAGAGGTGCCCAAGCATTCCCTCTGAGTCATTTTTCCTGGGTTTGCAAGGTCACTCGGTCAGATGAGGTGAAATTCTTAATACCAAAAACGTTTACAGTGTCCGACACGCGAGCCAAGAGCAGTAACTAGCCAAAGGGTTACTAACGAACTCCCACTCCGCCCAGCAGCCGCCGTGCTTGCTGTAGCAGCCCCTTCTTCAGGTATCACCACCGTTTTGCTGCATTTCCTATTAGTTCTAGAAGCCTTACAGTCCCCTCCCCGTCCTCCTCTGCCTGTTGGTACCCTCGACTGTCAATTTTATATTCCAAGGATGTTAGTTACCTATTTTATTTATAAAAAATTGCTTTAGGGGTAACAGAGGCATGGGGAATCACCAGAGGGGCGTGCCCGAGGGTGCCAGCAGCCATGCTGGGGACACCCCTGTGCGTACAGTACCATGCCGATGACTCGCTTGTGTGTGACAAACCTTCTGTACAACTTCCTTCTCCTCCTCACTGTTAGTGCATCGTTCCAATGGGTGTGCTTTGTGTACAGTATCATTGTGAGTTACAGAGATTAAAGAAATGGGAAGGCTCTTCTCTGTCTGCTTTTTTGGGGAGACTCTAGAAACGAGACGAGTCACAAAACCCAAGAGGTGAGCAAGGTGCCAGTTTAATGGGGTTACAGGGATGAACAGAATGTTGGAACCCTCTGAACAGTAAGTCCTGTAAGACCCATTTGTCCTTTAACCCATTTATCCTTTAACCTATTTGTCCCTTCTGGTTTTTATAGCTTGTAGGTTTATGGACTTTGTAGTGGGGGAAAGGCCAACTGTTGGCTTCACAGCAGCTATGGGCACAGGCCTGAGAAGCCCAGAGCCCCAGCACTGCCCAGGGCCTGCGCTGTGGAGAAGGGACACAAGTTGCATGCAGGAAAAGCAAGGAAAAGCCACCTCTCCACAAAGCACACCTGTTCATACCAGTGTGGGGTGCCAGATCTGTGCTTCCCCAGTGCCACCCAATGAGATAAAGCTGCAGAAAGACCAAGTAAAGCCCCCAGGGTACAGTGGAGGATGGCACTTGGCAGAGATCTGCAGCCTGAGCAAAGCCATGCAGCAGCACAGCCACATTAAGCAGGGTGGTGAGTGCACAGGGCCCATGAGTCTGCAGCATGGGGTAAGCATGGGGCACACAGATCCAGCAAGCAAGGACCAAAGAGCAGCCCTTGAAGGGAAGAGGTGGCAGCCGGCTGCATATATGGAGCCCCAGCAAACCCTGTCCTGGCTGCAGTGTTTGTTACTGCCTGACAAAGCCCAGAGCAGAGGGGCAGCAGCACCTTTAAGGTGCTCAGCACCAGCAAGCCTGTCCCCTGGGTGCTGCTGAGCTCCTCCAGTCTCAGAGAGGCATCAAGGCAAGCAGGTCTAAGTGCATTATAGCCATGCTGGCCCCAGACAAGAGGGAGGGGAGAAGCTGTTTACTGGGAGATGAACCATTAAAGTTGTTCTCCTTCTCAGTCAGTAACTTACAGACGGCTGGAAATTGCCCCTGGGGAGGCATCTTGACACGGTGCTTTCTGCATGGTCCGGAAAACAGAAGCTCACACCTGGGCTGGCACTGGCAGCAGGACAGGCTCCTGGCATGGCTGACACTCATGCACTCACTGCAGCATCCCTGTCCTCACTTGGAAGGCCAGCCCATCCCCCCGGGTGGCTTGCTGCAGAGGGAGAGACACAGGTGCTCACAGCACCTCCTGCCCAAGGACCAAGGACCAGCAGCACCCACCTGTGGGGGCTACCATGGAGCTGCCAGAGCTCGGTTTGCCCTGGTGGACGTCAGTGGGGTCCTCAGAGAGGTAAGACAACACCTCTGGGTGCAGCAGTTCCCCACCTGTACCCACCCACCCAGTAGCTCATGCTGGTAGCAAGTTCCCCACTACCTTATTAATCTCCTTGTGTCTCTCCTTGCTGACAATCTCTTCTAATACTTCTCCATCTCCCTTAATAAGCCTGGAAAACAAGCATAGACACATGAACCATAAGGGCTACTGGCAAACAAAACCATCTCCTTGCCACCCCACCATCTGCAGGCTTTGCTGCCAACAGCAGTGGCCCCCAGCTCCTGCAAAACCTTTTTCTTTTACCACACAGAGTTCACGTCTGGTCCTGGCTGTCCCAGGAAACCGCAGAGCCATTCCAAAAAAGGAGCCAGTTTGGGCCTTGAAAAGCAACCAGACCAGGGAGAATCTTGCTGAGCAAATTCCAAGCAGTGTTGGAGGCGGCTCACACCTCCAAACACGAACAAAAATTTAATTGTCTTCATTATGTGCCTTACAGGGAACCGACCTTTGTTCCACACCTCCCTGAGCCCTGCAGGCTGACTTCTATTTTAAGACTGGACTTGTCACACCCAATTCTCTTCAGCATGATGTTTTCTGCTTGCTGAGAAGACGGAGTTTATTAAAAACTTGGTCACTCCTTTTTTGCAGCTAAAGGAACTTTGGTTTGAGTGTTGTCAGTAACCCCAAGGGGCACATGATCCCTCCTCACTTGTACCTGGCTGCTAACTGGCGCTGAAAGGCAAGTGGGTGAAGCAGTGGGGCAAGGAGGTGGCAGTCATCCTTCTGATTCCTATTTTACCCCCAGCTGCTGAGCCACATTTAACGGGGCAAGCTGAACTCTTCACAGCACAAAGAACAGACCTTCTGCCTCCACTAGCAGAGTGCTGTAGTGTCTGAATCCCAGAGCTTCCAGCTGGGACACAGTCCCATGTCCCATGCATGGAGCCCCAACACAATTCCATAATTTGGGTCAAACATGCTGTTTTCTGGGTAAGTTACCCCAGGTCTGACAGCAGGGGATCTGCAAGGGATCAGCTCAGGCCTTTGCTGCTGAAGGGAACCTGGATCCACAGTGGTACTGTAGTGCCATGAGTGTGTAATCTCCAGGACTCCGACCCACACAACATGGATAGTGTTGAACAACCCACCTCCCTTTTCCCCAGGGATCATACCTGGTTCTCCCTGTCTCAGGATCCACAACTCTCCGTATGACGCTCTGCCTTGCATCCCATTCTTCCTTTGTCATTGGCTTCATGGCCTGAATTCGGGATTTTTGTTCATCTGTCAAAACTGGAATGCATCAGTTCATGAGAGCCATGCTTGTGGGGCTGGCTCCTGGCTGAGGGGCACAGCACCACACTTGACATCAACAGACACACATGCCACACCAGTTTCCCAGGGGTACTCGGGGCTCAGTGCTGAACCACACAAGGGAAGAGCTGCTTCATGTCCCAAAGCCACTAACAGCTTTGCCAGTGTGTTACTGCTGACCATGTCCTTCCATCTAACATCTTTGTTCCCAGCTTACCTCTACAAACTGCCTAAACACTTCACAAATGAACCTCTGAATGTGGCTCCTTATGTTTACATGGTGTGGATCAAAGGTGGCCACGGTATGTAGGAGGGAGGAGAGCCTGGAGCTCCTCCTGCTTCTCTCAGACACTTTGTGTGGGTCACAGGAAGGGCAACGGGGGCTTTTGTGCCCTGGCTTTAGCAGGAGGGGAAACACCATCACTACCTGGTCCAGTGTCCACCATGGGTTCCTTATGCCACTGCTCCAGTGACGGGCCAGGTACTGCTTCTCCCTTGGCTTTCTCCTCCTTAGCTCCCTCCTTTACCTTCTTTTTTGCTTTCTTCTTTATCCTCTTTTTCTTCTTCTTTTTGTCTTTCTGTTTCACTCGCTTTTTTTTGCCATGTTTACTCTTCTTCATTTTGGAGTCACTGTCACTGGAGTCATCAGAAGAGAAGCTGGAGGAAGAGGAAGATGAGGAGGAGCTGGTGGATGAAGATGCTGTCTCAGAGGAAGAAGTACTTGCCTTCCTCTTCTTTTTGTCCTTTCTTTCCTTCTTCTTTTCTGCAATACATAAGAGGAGGTTGAGGAGAGCAGCTCTGGCCTTGCATCAGCAGGGATGCCAGTGTCCCCCTCCCAGCCTGATTTCTTCTTGCCCAAGCAGCAAAGCTCCCCAGAAAATGCAGAAAAGACCCCTTTGTGCTGACACCTCTGACACAGTGTCACCCTGCCAGACTGGCAGGCAGAGGGGCTGCAGGGCTCCACCTGCATCAGAATGAGACTAAAATGTGCGCAGCAAGGTGACAGACTGATTTAACTAAAAGCAGGGATCCTCTTCTCCCACCTGAGCCCCCTCTGTGCACCTGCCCCAGGACAATGTGGTGAAAGCACAGGGTCACAGGCCTTTCCCCTACCTCCCCCAGCTGCTGTTGAGCTTGACTTGTGTTTGTGACACTCAGAGGTCCGCTTCCGTGGAGGAGAGCTGTTGCCCCGGTGTGAGTCCTTGCTGCTTTTCCTCCTTTTCTTCTCCTTCCTCTCCTGTCTGCTCCGAGAATTGCTTTTGCTCCTGCTTCGTGACCGCTTCCGAGACTGGCTGTGGGCCATCGTGCATTAGCTCCTGGGGGGAATGGGTCACATCAGGGCTGGGGAGCAGACCACACCTGCTCAGCAACAACGTGTCCAGCAGCCCCAAAAACCTTAACTCTAATTCTGAGCCAATCAGTCCTCGAAGACCTGTTCCTGCTAGACGACTCCTCTGCTCACACCTGCTCTTGCTGAGCTCCCGTTGTGCAGGGGTAGGTCAGGGCTACCCAGCACTCAGCCACAGCCAAGATGCATTTCACCAACCCCTACAGGGGAATTGGGGCTCTGCAGGGACAGCACTGTCATCCCCAGGCAGCCGTACCACACCTTGAGACAACCACTCCCAAACAGGTTCCCGGTGAAACCTCCACCAGCCTTTCCCTGTGCTCCTCATGTTTGTCCCTAGATATGATGACTGAGAGTGAACCATGCTGACCCCCACCATGGTTGGGGTTTGCAGGCAACGTGGTGCCCCATGGCCCCAGGGACAATCCCTGGCAGTTATGGGTTACTGCACAGCACTGGGAGCCATCACGAGAACGCTGCAGCTGCAGACAGACACCAGCAAGGTATGATTGATGCTGCAGTGACAGTCAGCAAAATGAAACATCCTCCCCAAGCTGAACACGGAGTCAATCACCCCATTATTTAAAACACCGAGAGCAGGCACGAGCCAAGGGGAGGAATGAATTTTTAATACTCCAATTTGCTTTTAGAAAACAGATTATGCACTGAGCTGGCATCCCCGTCCATCAGCCCAACCAGCTGCCAGCAGCTAGAGGCCAGAGATGACATGATAGATGCTCTCATTAATTTAAAAAACAAACTGGCACCATCGGCAGAGCAGTATCTGGGAAATGCTTTCTCACAGCCACCTTCCAACTACTGCGTTTAATTAATTGCATGTTTGCCACCTTGGTGTTCCCAAGCAGCCATTTGCTCCCAAGCGAATCAGACCTTTGAGTGAAGTCCAAACAGAAATTTCAATCAGATAAAAAAACCCAAGCAATTATGGACACGCAAGGAAGCTTCTGTGGATGGGAGTCCTTCATCAACACACACCCAGCAGCTATCCCTCACACCAGGCCTCGCTCACATGGTGTCTGGGTCTTGGGTCTGCCCCATCAGACTCCAGGACCCGCTTTTAATGCAACTGCAGCAACAGCATCAACATATACGGAGTTGGGCACAAATAGGAGCATCCCCTTGAGTACATGGTGATGCCACAAGAAGGGGACAAGCCCTAAATCCATCACAGCAGCATCCCAGGCTGGTCATACCCCAAAACTGGGAGATCTCACTTCAAATCTGCCACCAGATTCCTGGCCACATTAGGGCAGCTCCTCCAGCCCACCCAGTTTCACCTAACTGCTCTGCTGCAGCTGGAGTCTGGCACTGCTGGGAGCTTGCAGCATGATGACCTTTTAAGAGCTCAGCTCGAAGCACACCGGCCCTTGAGGAGCTCAGTAAAAGGTGTTCTGGCCGTTTAAGAGCTCAGCACTAGGATTACTGGCACTTTAAGAACGTACGCAAGGTGCGCTGGCCCTTTAAGAGCCCAGTACTAGGTGCACTGTCCCTTGAAGAGCCTGGCGTATGGCGCGGTCCCTTTAAGGGCGCGGTCCCTTTAAGAGCGCGGCCCTGTGTGTCAGGTACTTGAACAGCCTACCCCAGCCGCCAGCTGCCACCGCAGCGCGCAGGCGTCTGCCCCTCCGCCCGCCCCCGGTCGGTGCCCTCCGCCGGGGCCGCTCCAGGCCGGTCCCGATCCCGCCGCAGGTAAGAGGAGGAAGGAGGGACTCACCCACCAGAGCCGAACCGGGCCCTGCACCGCCGGTACCGAGCGGGGCAGCCGCTGCCGCATCCCCCCAGCCGCGTCCTCCCAGCCTCTTCCCCCCGACTTCCGGCCGCCGTGCGCAAGGCCGCGCGGCAGCTGCGCTGCGCTATTGGTTCCGGGATCCACCGGGCCCGGGCAGGTCCCATCACTAGTTCGATTTCTGGGGCCTAATTCGGGGCAGATAGGAAGCGCTGAATGAAATGATGACTTGACGACTAATTTTCTTGATAGCCCTTTGGCTCCATGCACAGATACCACGGCCGGTTTCCTTCCTGAGATGCAATTTTAATGGGTTTTGCTCATGAAAAGCTAAAGAGTGCTGTCTCCTAACAGTACTCCTGACCAAAACCTCAATGGATCTGTTAGGAATGCTTAACTCGTCACCCCTGTGCTAGCTGTACCAGCTCACATTCAGCATTTCACAGTCAGCAAGGATGCAAAGTCCACACATTGTAATTATTGCAATTGAATAAATGACTTTTAAAAGCCCCTTTGTAAATGCAGTGGTGTGTATGCATATCAAATCTCCCCAGAGCCAAATGCAGACAACAAATCAAAAGATATTTGGCTTAACTCGTTTTGTAGATGGGAGAGTCCATCATTTCAGCTGGCCAGTGGTAGGATTGGATAAGCACCTGACCCTCTGAATGCCTCAGCTATGAGGGCATGTTGGTGCCAAACCAGGAAGCCCCCGGCCTGGTTGCTACACCCAGGGTTAGATGGTTATTTTGTATTTTCACTTGTTGACATAACCAAAGGAAGGGAGTTAAATGTATGCTCTTGCATGGAAAGTTTTATTACGTTGCAGGGGGCTCCCAGAGCTTTGTTTCTAAAGCACGTTTCTGCTTGGTTAAAACATTCCTGGTAACTTTGAAAGGAAAATTTTTGGCTCAGAAGAGCTTGTGGAGGGATCCTCTCAGCCACCCTGTGGGATCATCTCTCCCTGTATTGCTGCTGATGGATTTTTCTGAGCCTGGGTTAAGTAAACCTCTGGTGACAGTAATTCCATGCCATTCCCAGCAGCCTGTTGTGAATCATCTGCATCTCGCTTTGGGCAGGTTCTTCACTGTCACTTAGCAAAAAAAAAAAAAAAAAGGTTTTCCCCTTCCCCTGGAAGAGGAGTTCCTGTAAACAGCAGAGCAGGGCTTTATTGTACTGTTTTTTTACATGTACAGCAAGACTTGTCTTGCTGCTGCTGGCAGGTCTTCACAAAGGTCAAGCAACTTTGGGTTTTCCCCCCACAACTGAAAATATTTACAGGGCCTTTGCAGTAAGCAAGTGTTAAGGCTTCCTATGTCTTCCAAGCAGTCCCCCAGCCCAAGTGTGAGCCCTGGCAAGCTGGGTACCAGCTCTTTCACTGTCTAAGCTTGCTTCCCTAACCCCAGCACAACTGGTTTTGCATCACTTTGCAAGGAGCTCACTACTAATTACATGACTTGTGTATCTGTCAGAATCTGTTAGTGCAGTCTGAGAGGTCAGAAAGGAGTTTTAGGCCACTTGTTCTGGAGAAATCAGGTTCTCTGTGGTCTGCTACCACATGGTACAGAAATTCACAGTCTCAGGGGCATCGTCTTCAAGGCTTTCTGTGAACCCATCTCCAAAGCCCTCTGCTTCCACCAGCTCAGGTTTCTTGTTGCACATAGGGCAGAGCTGGTTGCGGATGGGTGAGGATCTCATCCAAATAATGAGGTTCCACCGTTCCCCAGAGGCAATAGGAAGTGCTCCATGGATCTGCCCTCCTCGGTGTAACAGCCCCTGGGCTCCCACATGTTCAATCTCCATGTACTTTGGCACAGGAGTAGGATCCTGGAACAAAGGGAGGTGGATACAGCATTACACCACAAAGTCCCTAGCCTAAAAAAATGCTCAAAGAGTTGAAATTTCTATTTGTCACCTCCTCACCCACAGCATTCAGTGAGCAACATGGAGAGCCCTCACTGCACCCCTGAAATACAGCCACTTCCATGGTGGCTTGGCAAAAGTTTAGCACAACTGTTTTCCCGGATGAAATTCCCAGTGCCAGGTCCAGAGGGAATTTAAAGACAAACATTCAATTTAAAACACTATGTCATCAGTGTATGGGATTGCAGTATGAACTGCAGTATGAACTGCAAAATTTACCCTCTTCTTGTGAGGAGTCCCCCAAAAAGAGAGGCTACAGGCTTAGGTTTAAGTCTCATCTAAAATGAATTTCTTCTCTCTCCCTCAGCACTTCCCTGCTCACTTTTTAGTCATGGAAAGATGGGCTGAGTTGTTCCACTCCAGTTTCACCCATGATAGCTGTCTCTGTCCTCTCTCTGAAGCTTGAATATTGGTAATGTGCTTGTAGCAGAAAAGAATCCTGGGTAACCAAGACATTGTAAAAAAAAGGGAAGGGGCAGAGCAGATTTGACTGTCAGAAGGGAATCAAATTGGGCACCAGATTAGGAACATGCTCAGTACCTGATTGAAATCCCCAAAGTACAAGTTGCCTTCTGTGAAGTCTTTTCCCAGTGAAACATTTAAGGTGACTTCTGCATTGTCATAGTGAGAGCTCAAATCCAGATCTTCGTGTAGTGAGTACTTGACCACAAACGCTTTGTGGCTGTCCAGACAAGCACCTCCCAAGTCAGGGTAAAGCAGAGCTGTTATGGGCTGCAGGTACTGCTCACGCAGGGGTGTGATGAAAGCTTCATCCATCCCAAGCTCATTTAACAAAACCTGTCTCAAAGAGAGGAGATGGGAACAGCTGATCAGCTACACCTGCTGCTTCATCAGAGCTTCTGCCCAGCTGAACCATCTTGTGCTCTCCTGACCCTTCCTGCTAGCTCAGGAATTTTAAGGCAAAGGCTCCAGCTATAGGCAAAAGAAGGAGGATCAAAGTGGAAAATGATGGGGAAAAGACAGAGTAAAATCAAAAGTTGAGTATCTTTTTTCTTAACTTCCTGATTTAAATGTGTACTGCTTAAGTACAGGGTGCTCTGCCCCTTTCCCTGCATTCCCCTGCCCTTTTGTCTCTGTCATACACGTTCCTTGAACCCTTTAACTTCAGGGGGCTGTACTCACGCTGCATTGTGCTCAAATTACAGACATTTTGGAAGCTAAAGGAGTGTGTAGTTTGCTTGTGAACATTTTCTCCTGAGGAAGCCCAAGAAATAGTCCTACCCCATAGTTATTCATGGTGTTAGGCCTGCCTTTAGGCATATCGGACTGCTCAAAGTTCTCCAGCTCATCCACAAAGGCTAGGCAGAACTCCTGTGTGAACACTGGGAGTCGATAGATCCTCTTATCTGTCAAGAGAAAGCAGATACTATTTGCTGGGGAAAATAAGAAGTAACAGTGTTCGAGGCTGTTGCACTGCCTAGG
This sequence comes from Indicator indicator, assembly GCF_027791375.1. Taxonomy (NCBI): domain Eukaryota; kingdom Metazoa; phylum Chordata; class Aves; order Piciformes; family Indicatoridae; genus Indicator; species Indicator indicator. Next base: position 8,469,340 of record NC_072035.1, read on the forward strand.
TGTGCTGTGTTGGTATCAGTGAGAAGGAAGGACCTATGTGCTTCACTTTGTGCACAGCCTGTTCAAAGGGCTGGAACCGTTCCCTGGGACTGGCTCCGGGATGTATTTGTTGTTTTTCAAGTTGGCTCCTCATCTCCAGGCTTCCCCATCCAGTCAGGAGATCTGGCACTGATTTAAATGTGGGTGCCAAGGAAATGTTTTGAAAGAGTCTAGAGTAGGGTGGTGAATCAACAGCTTATCACAACAAGTCCAGATACAGCCTCCTGGAAGAAGGAGGCTCCAGGTCATTTAGGCAATGTGGGATTCACTCATCCAGTGCAAACCCTGCAGGAAGACCAGGCCTTCAAGGCTGCCTGTCAGAGTAAAGCCCTAAAGGTTTGTGCAGGGGAGCTCAATATAAAGGCTATGGAAGCTGAGACAAAGACAGTGTGAGAAGGCTGTGCCTGGAAATCATGCCTTTGACAAATCCAGGAGCCCTGCACATAAACATTTGTGTCTTTCCTTTAGTCTTGAGAAACTTTTCAGCTTCCTCTGTACATTTTAGCAGCAGTTGTGGTGGAGAGCAAGCCACACAGCTGCCTCCAGGGAATCTTAAAACCCAGATTTCTTTAAAAGACTGAAATCTAGACTGAAACTATTTCAGCCCAGACAAACCAACGGGGATTGTCTGAAATGGTAAAGTACTCGGGGAGAGAGAAAATAAATTCCCTGGGCTAACTGTGTTCCTTCAGCAGGCTCTCCCTTGAGGTTGTGTACAACCGAAACCCCAACCTTGCTGCAGCTACAGCCTCTGATGAGACATCAGCAGACTGGGACTGTAAAAGCAGAAAGCAGGTCTCACGCAGAGCATAACTGCTGCACAATGCTGCCTCTCCGGAGACTCTCATCAAGCAGAAAATAACATCCTGTTTGCCTCAGCTGTGTATCAAATCTGAGCTGTTAAAGACAGGGCTTGAAAACAGCTGTCAGTACTGAAGTTGCAGAGGGAGATCTTTGTGGCTGATGTGTTGTTTTCTTTACCTGAGAAGGACTCAATGTAGCGCAGGAGGCCGTGGAGATGAGCATCTGGTGATGTGCAGTACCTCACAATTTCCAGAAACTCTGGGGCTAGGAATGAATCCTGGGGTCAAGGGAAAGATGATAAAAATATACAGAAACACAATTAGCCTGTGCAGTCTTTTATGGCCCAGGAGGAAAGCGGACTTCCAGGCAGCCACAGAAAAATATGTAGTGTCTGGGGAGCAAGGTTGATAGTCACATTTGAGTTACTTCTGTGACAGGAACTGCAGAATGTTGCTGATGTTTTACTTGGGGGTTTAGGTAAGATGCTGCTTGCTCTAGTTCACAGGTTTCTAAGTATAACTGGCCAGATTTATCCTTAGTGTGACGGGAAGGAGCTTGGCTCACATCATGGAGTCCTAACAGGTAACTGCAAAATCTTTTCTAGAGGATTTAGCATCTTGCCATGGCCTCAGCACACAAAGTGATTGTGCTCTGCTTGAAGCACTTCCCCACACAGATCATGACAGACAGCAGCAGAACAGACAATGGCAGAAGTTGTTACTGAAGTATCACAGAGCTCTGAATCTGTGCAATCTTGTGGCCAAGAAGCAGATGGTGGCACCAACAAGAAGGTCCTCGAATGGAGACTGCTGATCTGTGATAATTATCCAGCTGGAAAGTCTTGGATCTGGCAAACACCATGAAATTCAAAGCAGAGTAGCCCACAAGAAGGACTACTCTGTGTTTGCAGTGGGGTGTACAGATAAGGGCAGCCTGCTGCCCACCTTCAGCTGACAGTTACTAGGACCTTGTCTGTGTTAAGCCCATAAAGGCTGATTACTGTGGCTGTTCATTAGACCTCACTGACCCTGTTTGCTGCAATGATGCTTTATGTTTAATTATTAATGGTATTCTGAGTCCAATACCAGATGCTGGTGCAGCTTCAATACAGAATGACCCTTATCTGGAATCTTGCCTGGAGAAGATGCTATGCTGTCAAAGTTCTACATTCAGTTTTAATATGCTACAATTTACTTTTAATTCAGTCCACTCTAGCACTGTGCACAATCCTGAGGAGAAGAGGGTTTCCTACTGCATAAGTAAGCTCTCAAGCAATTCCTTGGATGCAAAACAGATTCCAAACATATTGTCTACCTGCAGAACATACACTTCTGGGTGCTTTTGCCTGTAGCACTTAGAGATGATGGCTTTGCGTTCCACTGACTGATGAATTAACTGTTTTCTTCGCTGCACTTCTGCCTCAATCTACAAGTAAACAATAGAGCACATTGTTAGAAAATCAAGAGGGGTAATTAAAACAGTTCTAGGATTTTGCTCGTTGTTTGAAACCAGTTATTTTTGTTCTGGGCACCTCTGGCAGATGAAGTGTATGTCTTTGCTTTTCTGTAGTCAAGACAAGTCAAAATAAAATTTGTAAAGCCAAATGCCTAAGAAGGATTTGAGATGTGTTCTCATTGTGGATGGCTTAAAAACTAACTGAAGGCTTTCTATGGATGTGTCAAGTGGAGCTGCAGGGTTTCAGCCCTTTCAGGCATTCTGATGCCCCATGAAGCACCAGTGTACACTCTAAGAGTCTGGATTATGTTCTGACAATCTAAACATTGTCCAAAATAAAGACATTTGTTAGAAGAGAGACAGGACTTGTCATGAAGGGATTACTGCTAAGTGTTGTAGGAAAAGGCTGGTCTGTATTTTCAGAGGAAACAGCTGTAGTAGCAGCTGGTTCATGCAGCTCTTCCTATTTAATAAGCCCCCAGGAGATTAATTTATAACATTCCTCAGCAAAAAAGGAAGTAGGGTGTGACTGGTACCCCCTGCTCCCAGCTCCTGGTAATGTGGGTAGCATAACTAATGTCATTTTATAAGGCAAGCAGCCATTCTCTGTGACCAAGTGGATCAAGTATTCATTCCCTTTTCCTCCTTATCAGGCCCTCAAGGTTCTGTGAACCAATTAGATCAAACCAAAGTGATTTCTTCTTCCCCTCCCTATCAGACTCAAGGTTCCTGGGCTTCAGGCCAAGTACTCCCTTCCTTGCTGGCCCTGAAGGCCCCAGCCCTCTGGCCAGGCAGGTGTTGTCAAGCATAAGAACACCCACAGAACTGGCTATAAAATCAAGCAGTTACAAGTCCTCAGTGAGGAACTTGGACAGGAACTGCTGCTGGACAGTGGGAGCAGTGACCCACCCTGGGCAAGGAAGCTTCTGCCATCATTTTCTTCCTCCAAGGACTGGGTGACCAGCTCATATTCTTTTTTTTTTTAGTCCAAATTATGATGGTTACATTGACATGCAAACCATGTGTTAAGGTCTGACACAACCTGCAGAGGGCCCAGATGATTAGAAAGTTAAGTTAGGATGTAGACATCCTGTTAACTTGTATGCAAATTCTGTATGACACTACTTATTTGATTCTGCTTGTAGAAAATCCTGTCTTACTAAAGTCACAAATTATGTGCTGTACTAATCATAGCAATCAGTTAACAAGGTAAGGCTTTAATTGTAACTACAATTTACAGCTGTCATTCTGCCAAGGATCTCTAAAAGAACCTCTCCCTCTCTTTAGGTGAAATTGGAGCTGCTTATGTGACAGATCTCTGTCCCTGTCCTGGAAAGAAACACAGATCCCTCCCTGAAGAGGGACCTGGAGCACTTTTAAATTTTTTTTTTAAATCTTTTGATATCCTTCTTTGTCAGACCTTACACGAATTCTGTAGACCCCCTGACCCCATCTCATGGCACTCTAATTGACAAAAGAAGGATCGAAGAAAGACAAACTAGAAGGGCAGTGGGAGCCTGCTAGCCAAAACCAATTAGGGAGCAGCACAGAAGGCCATTTTAATAACCTGTTGAATTTACATTATTTACTTCCAGGGTGTTGCCAGTAATAAACACACCACTGACAGCATCCAGAGCCGGATCAAGGCGCCAGCCGGGAATTTTTCCCTTCGGTGCCTGCCCAGCACTACGTTTGATTGGGACAAGGCGCCGGGAAGTTGTGCCTCAGGTGTGCCAGGGCTTGTGGTTTCAGCACAGCTCCCCAGCTCCCCGTGTCGACCGCCGGTCCCCGGCTAGACCGTGTGTGCGAAAACGCCCCATGTAAAGAGGGGATCGGAGCCGGGGTGCGGTGTCTCCTCCCCATGGCGGAGCAGGATTCCCCAGGTCCCCCCCACTGTGAGGTCTTCGGGTGGACGAGGTCCCCTCCCTTAGGAAGCCGAAGCCACAGACTAGTCTGAAGGAATTGACGTGCTCACCTCCCGCAGCACGACGCTGAAATCCTCCTCGCTTCGGCAGCCCCTCTCCCGCAGCGCCTGCAACACACGCGGCCTGTCACCCACCACCGACGCCGCGACCAGCTAAGGGAAGGGTGCCCACCACCCCACCGTTACCCGTCCGTGATCGCGGCGGAGCTGCCCCTCGTCCTGGTACCGGACGTGCAGCCCGTAGCGTCCCACGAAGATGTTATCCGAGAAGAAGCAGGCGCAGGCCAGGAACGGGCGGCCCGCGGACATGTTTCCCGCCGGCACAGGGGCGACGCCGGGCGCGGGGTCCACCACCAAATGGTTCCGCCGCGCAGCAGGGAGCGCCCTTCCGGCCGGGCCGGTGCGAGAGAGGAAGCGTCGGTCATTTCTTAACGGGGAGAAAAACGAGGGGAAGCGAAACTTGCGGATTCTCCAGATTTATGCTTTTTATTGTCCACTAATTTCCGTAGCGTTACCAAGGCCGAGGCCTGGAGCGATGCCGCTTTCCTACAGCCCCCACCGCCCTAACCCTTGGCAAGGTCCAGAACGCTCATCTGCCTCGTGTCTGCTCCGCATGCCGACGTGGGCAAAGAGGGCTCGGGACCGGCGCTGACACCACAGGGGACGGCGCTGGCACGGGCGAGATCTCCACTGTCTTCACATGACAGGAGAGTACCGAGCAGCGAGGCCGGAAAGGCAATATTATCCGATGGGTTATTTGTAGACAGTCCCTAAGAGCCACCGCTGCGCCCCGCCCCCTACGGGGCCGCGCCCGTCGTGCACGCGCGGTTAGGGGACGCGGATAGGGGACGCGCCCGGCGTGGGCAGCCCGGCCCCGGGCGACCTGGGCCAGCCCGGCTCCGCTCGGCCCATGCTGGCCATGGACTCGGCGCTGCAGGTAGCCGAGGAGGAGGTGGTGGCAGCCGAGTCGTGTGGCCCCAGCAGCAAGTATGAGGACATTTACCGGCTCCTGGCTGAGGGCTGCTTCCCGCCCAGCTTCTGCTCCATCAAGAGGAAGAACCTCAAGCGCTACGCCCAGAAGTTCGTCGTTGATGGTGGGGACGTGGGTGACACCGCAGGACGGGGCTTGGAGGGGAATGGAGAGGGGGAAACGGAGGCAGCGCCTGCCTTGCACTTGGCGCAGCCCCACGCCGGGTGAAGGGCCCGAGCAGGTGGGGAGGGCGCAGGGAGATTGCAGGGGGTTGTGAGGGTAGTGACCCATTGGCAGGGAGGAAAGTCGTAGCAGCCGCCACAGATGTAGACTCGGAGAATGGTTTTGGTTGGAAGATGGTCCGGTCCAACGGTTAACCCAGCACTGCCAGATCACCACTGAAACGTGTCCCTCAGCACCACATCTACACTGCTTTCAAATCCCTCCAAGAAATGGGGACTCCCTTTCAGGGAAGAAATTTTTCCTAACGTTCAACCTAAACCTCCCCTCATGAGGGTCATGATGACAGCTATACCTTCCTCACAGCACAGGGAGGATATGTGGCTTCTTGACCCGCTGCAGAGAGGGAGCCGTGAGATGCACCATGGCTCTTGTACCACATCCGTGCCTTGGCATCACTTTTGGCAGGGAGAGTGGGAATTGTGGCAACCTCGGGTAGCACCAGTGTTCCACAGCTGGCCTCTGGAAACCAAGGCAGCTTTATCATAGCAGAGGATTTCACTCAGTCCTGGGTGCAGAAAAGAGGTCACTGGGTTTATATGGGTGTGACTGCAGTTTAGCAGCTTCCACAGAAGCTCCCAAGGCAACAGTAGCCTTTTGTCATGTCTCACCTCTTTTTTCCCTCTGTAGAAAAGGACCCTTTTGCTGGGACTGAGCAGCTGGCTGTAAGAGTGTGTGGTTCTACATAAACCTCTTGTGTCTGCAGGTGGCTGCCTTTACTATGTGGGACCCAAGAAGGAAGAGAAGCGCGAGGTGATTGTGGATCCTGAACGGAGGCGGCAGGTCTTTCTGGAAAGCCATTTCACTGAGATTGGGAACCACCTGGGACAGAAAAAGACAGTGCACCGGATTCAGAGCCGGTACTACTGGCTGGGGATTGTGAAGGATGTTGTGGACTGGGTAAGTTGAGAGCACTGACCGTGTCAGCGACACCAATATTTCCCAGGACATTCAGGCAGCAGTCCCAAGTGAGCAGCTAGAAGAGCCCCGATGCAGGGATGATGTCGTTTCTAGTGCTTGTTGTTTTGAAGCCACGCACTAAGTAACTCCGCAGGTGGAACATCCTGAGGCAGCTGGATAGCTTGGATGACTTTCCCCCGAGCATCAGGAAACATGCACAGGTAGGCCTCCTCATACAGGGCAGGTTTGGCCACCACGGGAATGTGGGATTGTTTCAGACACACGATCCTGAATTCAGTTTTGAATAGTTTGGATTCCTACCAGAGTTGCCCAGTTCCCTAAACGTGGTACAGGAGGAGCTCAGCTGCTTTGCCTCACCTCTTATTGCTGGAAGTTCCCTGCAGCAGGGCTCTGCAGCAGTGTGCTTTGAAGATGTGTAGTTGTGTTGCATGAATAGCCTGTGCTCCTGCAGCATCCTGGGGCTGATGATTTTTCTAGCCAGTAGCCGAAGTTTTAAAATACAACATAAGTATTTGTCTAAAACCAGGTTGAGAAATGTCTTAGCTATAGGCCACATTGAGACAATTGGGTATTGTGTCAGAGAAAGCTGTCAGGTAGGTTGGGTGAAAAGTGAGTTCTGTTGGCATGGTGTGTTTTGTCCTCTTGCACCTCATTGTTTTGACTAGGTAGGAGGAAGCTGCTCTGAGCTGCTGGCCCTCTCTTCCCTTCACAACCTATCCAGCATGAATATGACAGAATTCATCAGCATTTTTTAAAGTCCTTGGACATGTCTTTTGCCTTTCCAGATCAAAACATGTGAAACGTGCCAGAACGCAGAGCACAACAAGAACGTGTCGCGGAAAGCAAGGCCCGTCAGAGTGGAATCACCCTGGGAAGTGCTGGGATTAGACATTCAGGGTGAGTGCCTGTGACTGACAGACAGGCTTCTCAAGGCTGCAACGCCAGCTGCTGGGGCGCGTGGCAGACCTGCTGGCTGCTGCCTGCCTCTGTGTGAGGAGGTGCCAAGGAGGCTACAGCAGCCTACCAGGGTGCAACCTGATCCTCATGACTGGCTCCACTCCATCCCTGTGACTGGCTCCACTCCCTCTCCACACACAATGGGAGTTGTGGGTGTGTGGTTACTTCCCAGAGTGGAGGTTGTGATGGGTGTATTTTTGCTGACAAAGGTCATAGAAGTGTGCTGGCTAAATGGCATTGCAGAAGAGAGTTGTGGTGTTTTTTGCAGTGTTTGTTTTGCTGGGCTGGGTTTTTAACTTTCCTCATTTGGGTGATATTACGGCATCACATTGATTTTTCTTGATGCTTGTTAATGCAGGACCTTTTCCTGAGACAAGCCAGAGCAATACACATGTCCTCCTTCTGACCGACTACTTCACTAAGTGGGTTGAGGCCGTTCCTCTGCAGAAGAAAGATCCCTTATCAGTAGCTAAAGCCCTAGCTACAGTTTTTTACAGGTGGGCTCCTCTGTTGTTGGTTACATTGAACCTCTGCAGTGAGATGGGGCACACTGGGACATGTTGCAAAAATACTCAGTGTCCACAAGGTGGTTCCCCCCTGAGAACAGGATCTTGTCCTTCTACAGGAGGCATCATGCAGTGCCTCTCAGTTGCTTTCTACAAAGTACTTGCACTGTCAGAGGAGGGGAGAAAGGGGCAAAACTGATTCTCCAGGTAGCTCTAAGGCCAAGAGAACTGGTGCACCAGCTCTTTGCAGAAGTTTTAAAACCATTCCCTGATTCATCCTGGAAGGTGTTTATTTTGCACTCATGTGGTACATGTCACCATGTGACATTGTCCTTGTGAAAAATGCACGTGGCCAGTAGAGATTTGTATTCAGAGCACGAAGTTTTCCTTGTTTCTCCTGCTTCCTTATCACTCAAAAGCGAACAGGCTTGGCTGTGCTGGAACAGATGCAACCAGCAGACCTCTCTCTGCTCTTAGGGAGGTGAGATCATGCCAGCCTTTTTAGCAGCAGCTCCAGTGAAGGGTCTCCAGTGAAGCTCTTTTGTATCCTGCTGTCACCCATGAAGATTGAATTCCTTTGGCTCTGCCTGGCAGCTGATGGAGTAAACCCAGCTGTTTGTCTTCTTATTCAGGTTTGGAGCATCCAAGAACATTTATGCCAGTCAGAGCTGGGACTTCTGTGAAGAGGTAGGTCAGGTACTGGGTGGTTCAGGGGAAGGCAGCACGACCTTCAGCAGGTTTTTCTGAGCAGCAGATCCTGAATGCAGAGTTGCAGTGTGCCATGTAGAGGGGACAAGGAGCTGATGCTGCCTTCTCCCTGCCCCAGCCCTGTTGCAAGTGATAGATGATTTGTCAGTGCTTTCCCCCTGGGAGGATTTAAAGTTGCGGTTCTGTGGTGCAGTTCCTCCAGCCAGAGGGAGGAACTGCAGCACCTCCTCTGTGCTCAGAAGAAAAGGTCCTGTGAGATCATGTCCATGAGATTCCTGCCTTACTCTGTGATTAACCCAGCTTCTCAGTTCTGTGGAAAGCCTTAAGCACAGGAACAGTTGTTGCAAAATGTTTTCTCAAGCTCTAACCTTTCTGGGGAGCTGAGCACCATCTCCTGGCATGAGGACCGTGCTGTGGAGGCTGCTAGCTGCTGTGGTGCAAACCTGCCTTGTTTTCCTGTGGGCATGACACCCACCTTTGCAGGTCAGCCAGCATTTATGTGAGCACTGGAACATCTCACAGATCCTCACCCCCGCAGCCCCTGCAGACTGCTCAGGCCTGGATGACCACAGTGCTGAGGTGCTCAAATCCTCCATCTGCAGTGTGGTGAAAGAGAAGCCCAGTGAATGGGACACCCACCTGGACCCCGTGCTCTTCAATTTCCGCACCTCAGTCAACTCGGTCACGAAGTACACCCCCTTCTTCCTCATGTTCAACAGATACGTGTGCCTGTCCTCCAAGGTAACTTCTTGACAAAGTAGTCTCCTAGGAAGTTGGCCTCTGGTGCAGCTACAGAGTAACACCCAAATATCTGTACCTTGCAGGTGGATTTTGTGAAGGACTCTAAGGAGCAGGGGGATAGCTCTGGTAAAGCAGACAGCCTCCCACCATTCACAGCCACTGTTCAGGAGCAGCAGAACGCGGTCAAAGAAATTGTAAGTCTGGCAGTGTCTTGAAATCATTTTGCAGCTGGGCCATCACAGGGTCCCTTTAAACAGGCTATGTAAGAAGGAATTTGCACATACAAGGATCATCCTACAGTGTGCACCTGCTTGGGTGCTCAGAGAGCCCCTGTATGTCCAGAAATGCTGTCTCACAGGAGTCCTTTGCCTACAGCTCTCTGGTGGTTCATCTGTTCTCTCTCCTGTCATGGCAGGGAGGCCATGCATCCAGCTGGGAAGGAGCAAGGCAGAAGCTGGTTCAGCACTGCCTGAGAGAAGAGGTGATGGCATCTCAATGCTTGCCAAGGGCAGCAGAAGCAGAGCCAGACACTGAGCTGGCACTGTTTGGTTGCACTGGTGGTGTTGCTGCTCACATCTGGATGATAAAGTATGAGGATGTGGCTGATTCCACCAAGGCTAATGAGAGCTATGTCCCAGCCTGCCCAGCACTCTTCCTTGTAATTTGCATCTCAAATTACCCAAGGGAGTCCATCCTTAGGCAGAGACAAAAAGCTGTGCATGGGACATGCTGTGCAATTAAGAAGGTTGAAAGTAACCTTAACCCAAAATGGGAGGAGAGAAACTGGGAGGGTTGGGGCTACCATGAAGACTAGAGGCTCAGTGGGCAGAGACCTGGGTTTGGGGAGCAAGGCCAGCATTCAGTTCCTGACTGTTTTGGGCAACTCATTGTGTCTCTTCCTTGTTTTTTTTTTTTTTACTTGAAAAATTACCTCATCTCATTCCCTGTACAGTGCTTGGTGATCTGTGTGCCAAAAAAATAATGGACAAGGCTCAAGACCTTTGTTTGCTCAGTCATTTCTTACACTCAGATAGGGGTATGTGGTCCCACTTGGACTGTGATTCTTCCTGCCAGGGAACAGCAGTAGTAAAACAGAACAGGAGGGAGGAGGCCTGGGAGCTGAACATGGGTAATCTGTTCCCAGCTCATCCCTTTGCAGCTCAGGCTCACTAGCTCAGGTCTCCTTTCACAGAGATGCACATTGTGGCACAAGGCAGTGAGAGCTCTGTCTGGGTGACACCAAAGCATCCTGTCTTGTCCGTAGGGGCATTCCTAGTGTCTAGGTTGCTGACACTTGCCTGCAGACAGGCCAGGGTTGGGGATGTAATTACTAAGAGATTATTATAAGCTGTCTTTGGCTCCAGCCTAGATCCCCTTCTGCCCTCTACTGATGGAGAACTAACTTCACTGAGCCCAGCCCTAAAATCCCAAGTTTTTACTTAAGGTCTCCTGCTTATTTGGAGTTGGTTAGAATAAGGCTGGAAAGACCTTGCTGAGCCTTTCCCTTGCCCTGGGTATGAGCAGCTGTGTTGGCACTTGCTGGCACAGCCTTGACCTGCCAGACCAAGCTCTGCACACTGCAGCTCTAGCTCTCAGCTTGTTTGAGATGCAGTCAAGCTGACTTTCAAGTGGCATCTCAAGACCCCACCCAAGTAATTTGCTTCACAGGTGATCGCCAACATGACCACAGCCTACAAGCAGGAGCAGAAGATTGTGAAAAGGAAGAGTCGCGGCCTGCCCTCTCTTGCCTTCAAAGTGGAAGACAATGTGTTTGGGAGCAATGCTGCCAGCTCCCTGAAGAAGCTGAAGAAGGGCGAGTTTATGTCATTTCAGATCGAGACAGTCCTGCCACCCGATCAGAGTATGTCTGGTGTGAAGAAAGCCACTTAGCCTCTGGGGCTTTGCTGAGGGTCCAGTCACACGAACTGGCCCAGAGGTTTGTGGCCCAGCTGCATGGGAGTCCAGGGTGCAGATGTGCCTGCTCCATCCTGGGGAGGAAGGAAGGTTCAGAGAAGGGTGTCTGTTCAGTCCCTTCCAGGTCCAGATCTGCCCATGGACCATCTCCCATCCAACCAAAGGAAGTGGCACCATCCTCATTTATGCTTTGGCAGAGGGAGGCTTGGTTTTGCCAAGAAGTTCCACCTTGTCCTCAGTGTGGAAATTGTCCCTTTGGGAGTAATTGCATGAAAGCATGGGGAGTGATCTGGGTGCAGGTGAGAAGAGAACCAGGAGCTAGACCCAGCGTAACCAAATTGCAGTGTTTCCTACAGCATAAGGCTGTCCTCCCCACATGAGGAGAGGAGACCCTGCCCACCTCCTGTCAGCCTGAACAGTGAAGGGTCATGCCAGGTCTGACTGCAAATCCTGGTAGATGTGGGAATGGTATGAACTGAGCTTTTTTTCAGTTTTAAGCACTAATTATCAAAAATAAAATTGACAACAGAACACGATTTTTTTTTATTTTGGTTAGCCAGGCAAAGAGAAATGAATTTTCCTGTTGTAACATCACCATTTTGTTCTCTCCAGAAAACAGAACTCCAGGAATCTTGTATCATGTTCCTATGCTGCCACGGTGTCCTGGTTTCACACAAGGGCTTTATTGGTGGTTTTAAGCCGCAAAATCAGGGAAACTTTGGGTTAATGACAACAACCACCCTCTTTGTCACCTGTATAGCCCAGTTGGGTGCAGAGGTGCCACCCAGGGAAGACACTGAGCACTGCCATCCCTCCAAAGCTGGTGGGGGCACTTGAACATAATTTATAATCTGGATTTCTTGAAACTGGATCCCTTTCTACATTAGGAATTTATTTAACCCCCTGTCAAGCCCCTGTTTAGGGCTTAATTTATGTTGAGTTCTTTGTCCTGGTTGTTTTTAAAGCCAACTTGTGTGTTGTATTTCCCTCCTCTGCTGATGAAAATCTAATAAAACTGGTAAAATAATGTAAAAATGAGAGAACAAATTGGCTAAATAAAACACTTTCTAAGGTCACAAATCACAGAATTGTTTCAGTTGAAAAAGACCTTCAAGATTATTGAGTCCAACCATGATCTAACTCTACCAAGGGTGGTGCTAAACCATGTCCCTCAGTAACACATCTCTGTCTTTTAAACACCTCTAGGGATGGGGATTCAACCAGCTCCCTGAGGAGCCTGTTCCAGTGCTTGAGAACCCTTTCAGTGAAGAATTTTTTTCTGATACACAACTTAAACCTCTCCTCGTGTAATTTGAGGCCATTTCCTCTTGTCCTGTCAGTTGGTACTAGGGGAAAAGAGACCAACACCCACCTCATTCCAACCTCCTTTCCGGAGTTGTAGAGAGCAAGGTCTCCCCTCAGCCGCTTTTTCTCCAGGCTAAACGACTCCAGTTCCCTCAGCCGCTCCTCATAAGACCTCCAGACCAGCTTCATTGCCCTTCTCTGGACATATTCTAGCACCTCAATGTGCTTGGAGTGCAGGACCTAGCACTTGACCTTGCACAATTTCATTCAATCAGCCTCAGAGAAAACCCTTGGGGCTGTTCTTGCTCCGTCCAGGCAGGACGTGAGGGGGCATAGGGTACTCCGGGGGTACCCGACTGCCTTGCCCCGTTAAGCCGCGGGCGGAGCCGGGAGCGCGCCGCAGCGAAGGGGTGTGGGTTGGTAAACCCCGCCCCACGCCGACCTTGTTCCCGGGACGCACGCCGCCGCTTCTGGTTCAGGCCGGATAGGCTTGGGCTGATTCGTGTTCCTGCTGCTGCTGTTGTTGTTGCTGCTGCTGCTGCGGCTGTTGTAACCGCTGCCGGTAAGACTGCGTCCGGGCGGGTAGGCATTGCACTGCCTTGGGCTGCAAAGTGGGGAATTGTGTGTCCTTGTCCCCTCGCCTTGCTTGTATGGCGAGCAGGGCAGTTCCCGGGTATCAGCACCTCAACACCCTCGGGAGGAGCACGTTGTACCGGGAGGAAGAAAGAAGGAGGTTGGGGACGCTAGGTTTGTAGTTGGGGACACCTTTGCGGGTGGAGGGGAGCTGCGGTGGCTGCCTACTTCTCCTCCTCCTCCTTTTCCTCCTCCTTCTCCTCCTCCTCCGTCTTCTCCACCGAGTCGGATCCACGCAGCTTTGCAGCGGATGGCAGCAGTGAGCACCCTGGGAAGCATGTCCTGCTCCTCCCTGACACTGCTGCACTGTTTTGCCTCCATCCTTCTCCACCACATCAACTCCTCATTCTTCCCCACGTTGCAGCCTCTGCCCCGTTTTTCTCCACTTCCTAGGTTTTTATCCCACACACCAAGAAGCTTTCGGCCAAGGGGGCAGCCTGGCTGGTGTCGAGGGCTACTCTTATCTCCCGGGTTCACTTTTGGGTGGCTGCGGTCACCCAGGCCGGAGAGTGGCCGATGGGGGTGACCTTTGTGCTGTGCTTCCATACCCTGCACCGTCACTGCTTGGCCAGCATCAATCCAAGGATTAGGCACCTCCTTTGTGCCAGCACACAGCACCTCTGGGCATGGCGCAGAAGCAAGTGAGCAGCTCGCTCCACTTAAAGCAAGTCAAGGTTTTTTTCCCCTTTTCTGTGTCATTTTGGATCCAGCCCCACCATTGCTGCCAGCAAGTCAGATCCACGGGTGACAGTGGCAGTAGCGTCCTGCCCTGCAGCCTCCCTCCCTCTCCCATGGGACACAGCTGTGGATTTCCAATCCCGATTTCTTCCTGCTATTTTTGTTGTATCACTGAATTGCAACACAGGTTTAGTGAGTTGTCCCAAATTAATATCCAAGAGAGCCAGGGACAGCAAGGTGTGACAGGCAGCTGGACCTGGGATTTTTTCTAGTTAGGATAAGGGGGGTGTTACAAAGCCAAGCTGCTCCCTTCTGTTTTGCTACAGATTTGATTGAGTGCTCCAGTTCAGCTTTGTCCTGGAAAGGTGAGGAGGGACTCTCAGGTCACAAATGTCTGGGTTTATTGCCTACATGGCTCTGTAACACAGGACACATGGGCTGCACAGATATCCCAGCACCTCCCAGCTGCTGGGGACCTCCCCACTCACCCTGCAGCTACCACAGCAAGCAGTGACGAAGATTCCCACCAAGATGTGCAGATTTCTGCTTTGGGAGTCAGGATGGGTGGAGGCATTTGGGAGGGAATTTTTATCATTATTTGTGCTTCTCCTGTTATGAACTATCTTGGAGTGTAAGCAGCAAGGGAGGAGATGAAGGAGATAGTGGTGTCTGGGGTCAGGACAGGTTGGTGGGGACCTGGTATGATTGTCTCCCCATCCTGCTTCCCTTTTGCCGCCACCTCTTGAGGGCAGATAACAACCCTGTTCCCCTCTTCTTGCCCTACAGCAGAGGCCAGCATGACCACATCCATTCTGTGCTAGGGCTGCCTCAACCACCTCAGTGACCCCCTGCCAAGACCAGCTGTGAGGATGCGCGCTTGGAAGGCATTGGCCAGCACACTGGCACTCAGCGGCGCTGACGTGGTGGTCACCACACTGCTCTACACCCATGGCCGGGGCAGCCGGGATGTCCTGCAGGACCTGAGGCACTTCAACATCTTCAACTCTCTGCTGGACATCTGGGGGGGTTGCCTCTACCGTAGCTGTGTGCTGCTGGGGGCTGCCATTGGGGTGGCCACCAATACAGCCTATGGCCCCCGGCGCCTCAGGGCATCGCGGACCTTCATCGCCGTTGTCTGCCTCCTCATGGGCATCTACATGATGGTGAAGCTGCTGCTCTACTCAGAGGTGCGGAGGACCATCAAGGACCCCTGGTTCTGGGGGCTCTTTGCCTGGACCTACGTGGCGCTGGTGGCCACTTTTGGGCAATGGCAGCTTCTGGCCTGTGTCACCTCCTCCCGCGAGGCTCTGGGGACTGGCTCCGAGTCCCGTGCTGAGGCGGAGGAGACCTGTGACGGTGCTGCCCTGAGGGACAAGCGGGAAGAGGCAGCAGGTCCCACCATCCATAAACTGCTGTCCTACACCAAGCCAGATGCCTTCTTCTTGGGCATTGCCTCCTTCTTCCTCCTTGTGGCTGCACTGGGTGAGCAAAGGGCCCAGGGCAGGCCATGGTGTGCTCCCATTCTCACTGGGAGGGAAGGAGCCATGGTGGGGGGCTTGGCAAGATTGCTTTTTCAGGTGTGCTGGGTGGCACATCCTTCATGGGCTACATAAAAAATGCAGTGGAGCAAAAAATATGTAATAGTGGACAAAATACAGCTCATGAAACATCTTGCATGATGGCCAAGTATCCCCATGGTGGGGAATGGGGTTGTCCAGGGGCCATTGCAGTTGGAAATACTATGATGATCCCACATGGTGGGGCTGAAACTCTGTCTGTTGCTTGTCTGGCAGGAGAGACCTTCCTGCCCTACTACACAGGGCTGGCCATCGATGGCATTGTGGTGCAGAAGAGCATGGACCGCTTCTCCACGGCAGTGCTGGTTATGTCGCTGCTTGCCATAGGAAGGTAATCGCAGGGTCTGGTTCTGGCCCTGAGCAGGAGGGATTTGGGGTTTTCCCACAGGTGGTGATGGGCGTGGGTTGGCTCACCTGCAGCTGCTCTGCCAGGTCCTGCCAGACCCTTGGGATGCGCTTTGATTTTTCTGTGCTGTCATGGCACAGAGAGGCCATGGTGGCAGTCACCAGTCTGTCATGTAGCCCTCCATGTCCATCTGCTGGCAGTGGGGAACCAGAAGTGAATACAGGGAATGGGCTCCACAGGGAACACTGCCCCGTCAGCACTGTATCGCCTCCCAAAGCTTGTCACCACCGGGGTCAGGACCAGCCATCCCTGTGCTGGTAGCACCCAGAAGAGGTGTGAGCTCGTTTAGCCATCAGTTCCCAGAGTGGAAAGTGGTAGTGGTAGAGCATTGCCCGAGGCCTTGGCCTGGTGTTGGGGTGTTTGTGTTGCTGAGGAGAGGGTTTCGTGTCCATTGGTCTGTAACTTCTCTTATCTGCAATTAGCTCATTTGCCGCAGGTATCCGGGGCGGCGTTTTTACGCTCATATTTGCAAGGCTGAACATTCGTCTTCGCAACTGCCTCTTCAGGTCGTTGGTGTCTCAGGAGATGAGTTTCTTTGATGAGAATCGCACAGGTTGGTTCCTCTTTCTCTGGATTTGCTCTAACCCCTCTAGTCCATCCTGGTATTTTTCCCCTGGGCTTACCCCACCAGCACACAGCAAACTGGGGGCAGCCAGTGACAGCACCCAAGTGCTTGTGTTTAGAATTAGCAGCAGAAAGCTTTTCCCTTTTGGTTTCCTCCTGTTGGGGGGTAGGACAGGATTTCTGAGCATCCTGAGGATGCCCCATTGCCACCCATGAGCATGACATTCAGCAGACTCAGGGCTGATGTGCTCATCTCCAGTCATCCCCAAAACACCCGCTTTCCTCCTCCCATACTTCCCATCCATGCGTGCTGGTCATCTGTCCTCCAGCTCAGCTCTGGGCAGCAGAAACTCTGGATGTGTGAAGTTTGTTGGGCACACTTGTTGGTGTCCCTTCTTGTGATTCAGTCCTGTCCTGGTCCCTGCTGCTCTGGTGTGGTCCCAGCCGACTGGAACTTCTCACACGTTTAATTTCATCTTGGTGATATTTTTAGTTTTGAGGCTGTCACCATATTTAGCAGTCACTGCACAGTGCCCTGGTAGCTGAGGACACTAGAGATGTTATTGTAAGTGGGATTCAGGTAACCCTGGACTTGTTCAAAAACATGGGAATTCAGCTGGATTCAAACATGGAACAAGTATTTAGGAATTCAGGATGATGTTTGCTGCCTGTAGTGTTCAGCTCTACCAAAGGGCACTACAGGAACTTTATCCCTTAGTAGGTGGACCCATGACCTCAGAGTCACTTGCATCAGCCAGCAGTCCCTGGTGAGCTCCTGGAGTTCATTTAGAAATGAACTTGCAGTTGAGTTGACAGCTCTGTAGGTGCATTCAGCAGCCCAGCAAACACTCCACTCATACACCTGCTGCCCATCCACTTGCTCACAGAGTGCCCTTCAGTGCAGGGTGCTGCCAAAGTCACCTTTACTGTCCTGCAGCCATCCTTGGTGGCCCAGGGATGTAACTTGTGCCCTCAGATGCATTTCATGTCCCTTATGCATGCAGCAATTCAAGCTCCTCTATTTTGCTTTGCGTCTACAGCAGTGGGGAGTTGCTCCCCTTCCATGGCACCCCTCAAACCCCTAAGCAAGGGGCTGGGTTGAATGGAAAGCTCCATCTGACCCCTGGCACAGGACATGGGGCACAGCTGGGCAGTGTCCTGCTGTGGTGACATGTCCCTGTCTCCCCTTCCCCAATCCCTCATTGCTGCAGGGGACGTCATCTCCCGCCTGACATCGGACACAACCATTGTGAGCGACCTGGTCTCCCAGAACATCAACATCTTCCTACGCAACGTGGTGAAGGCCACAGGGGTGATCTTCTTCATGTTCAGTCTCTCCTGGAAGCTCTCGCTTGTCACCTTCATGGGCTTTCCCATCATCATGCTGGTGTCTGATGTCTATGGGAAGTACTACAAGGTAGGCAGAAGCAGATGGCATGGCCACAGCTCACTGTAACACTGGGTTGTTGCCCTTGGGAAGCCATCGTGGAGGTTGTGGATGGCCTTGGATCTGGCGGGACTGATACTTGAGTGCTTTGTTTCTGGCGGTGGGGGCAGGAAGGCAGCATTAAACCTGTATGGGCAGATAAGTGTGGCCTCAGCTCTTACCTTGCTTCATGCTCAGGAGTGAAAGCATCTCAGGTCTGGCAAAAGAGGTAGCTTGGCCATGAGATGTCCATATGCAACTGCCTGTCTTTTTGCAGTCTTCTCTGCCTTTGGAGTGACATGGTGGGGGTTAAACTGAATGCCAAACTCCCTCCATCTGGCTGGGGCTAATACGGGCCAACGGCTGTCCCCCATGGCTAATGCCTCATCCTGTGGACCATGTGAGTTCTGCAGTGCTGCTCCCCACACCAGTTCTCAGTGCTTTCCGCTCTTCCAAGGACACCATGTGAACAAGTGCTGCCAAAGTGGGGTCCTTGGATACGCAGTCATAGCTCCTCCAAGTCAGGCTCTCACTGGAGGAGTGGAGCTGCCCTTGGTCTCCAGACTTGTCCCTGACATGGAAGCTCCTGGCAGGGCTCCTGAATCAGGCTCATCCTGTCCCATAAGGACGCTGGGAGCAGCAGCATTGCTGCAGGATTCCCAGGTGGCCCCAGACATGGTACTTCACCTCCTACAGGTCTCTCCTGGGAGACAGCACAACAAATCTGTTCTCCTGGCACAGCATCCCAGGCTGACTCAAGGTGTGGGATATATTCCAGTGCTCAGCTGTGTCAGCTATAGCCTTAGAAAATGTCACCATGCCTTCTTTTCCTGAGCCCAGCAGAGCTGGGGGTGTGCAGGGAAATGTGCCATGGGCAGCCTGGCACCCGCTGAGCCACCTCTGCCTCCTCCTGCTCCCCGCAGAAGCTCTCCAAGGATGTGCAGAGTGCCCTGGCCAAGGCCAACAACACCGCCGAGGAGACCATCTCTGCCATGAAGACCGTCCGCAGCTTTGCCAATGAAGAGGTGGAGGCCAACGTCTACTGGCAGAAGCTGCAGCAGGTTTACAAACTCAACAAGCGGGAAGCCTTGGCTTACACCTACTATGTCTGGTCCAGCGGGGTAGGTGACCAGCACCAGGGCTTCCCTGCGTGGGGCTGGGGCTGGGCATGTATCTTCATCCAGAATACATGTGGCACGGTGCACATGCTTTTCCTCTGCTTCCAGGGAGCTTTGCAGGGCAAGCCCAGCCTTGATGTCTGCTGCCAGTAATCGTCTGTCTCTTGGTTATTAGTATTTCTTCACTCGTGACAAACCACGCTCTGTTCCGCCCCGGGGCAGCGCTGCGTGGTGCCGCTGAGCAGTCTGTTTTCTCTTGCAAATCAGAATATAATTGATAACTGCTCAAGGTCGTGGAAAACCCCGTGCTCCTCTGCTGCATTGCGTGCCTGTGCCAGCTCATCTCTGGGGCTCCGGCTGGGAAACAGCCATGGCATTGGTTGAGCTTCTGTTCAGAAATGGAGATTTTCTCTGTGGGTGTGGTGGCAGGGGGAGGCTGCCGGGGTTTGGAGGGCTTTTTTTTTGTTCTTGCCTTTTTTCTTTTTTTCGTTTTCTTTTTTTCTTTTTCAAAATACTTTTTCATTGTTTAAGACCAGATGGTTTTACTGTTTAGCCCTGTACTTGGCACTGGTGAGACATTGCACCTTGAGTACTGGGTTCAGTTTTGGGCCCATCACTACGAGAAGGACATTGAGGTGCTGGAGCAGGTCCAGAGAAGGGCAATGAGGCTGGTGACAGGTCTTGAACACAAGTCCTGTAAGCAGCAGCTGAGGAAAAAGGTTTTTTTCAGTCTGGGGAAGAGGAGGATGAGGAGAGACCTTCTTGCTCTCAGAGGCTAAAGGAGGTTGGAACCAGGTGGTTGTCTGTCTTGTCTCCCAGGTAACAAGTGATGAAACGAGGAAATGGCCTCAGGTTGGTTATTGGGATCAGTTTCTTTACCAAAAGGGTTATTTAGGCATTTGAACAGGCTGCCTAGGGAAGTGGTAGAATCATCATCCCTGGAGATGTTTAAAAGACATTTGGTGGAGGTGCTGAGGGCCATGATCTAACAGTTGTGTACAGGTTATGGTTGGACTCAATCATTTTAAGGTCTTTTGTAACCAGGCAATTCTATGATTCTGTGGTTTCAACACCCTTGCATGAGGCTGCAGAGATAAGCTCTTGCACCTTCAAGGATCTGAGCAGCCTCTGGTGAAAGGTTTGTGAGTTATACTGCCCTCATGCAGCTGTGGGAGTCTTAATGGCTTCCCAAGTCTGTGAGCAAAACCTGGAGCATTTTTAGCATTGTTCCTGGCTCCCATGTGAAGCTGGAACATGAACTAGGTCAACACAGAGTCCACAAAGAAGGCAAAGCCCCTCAAAAACTGCTCCTGCAGGGCTCACATATGAAGAAGCCAATGGATTTAGCACAGCCCTGGTAGAGCCTTCCTCAGAGGGAATGCAGGATCTTGAGATCAGGTCATCGCAGAGAAGTAGAGAAGGAATTTTTTCTCCCAGTATTTTTTGCTGTGTGAATTTATAGCCTGTCCCACAAATGTCACACAGAGCACCAGGGCATCACTGCTTTTCTGAGTACCTGGGCAGCATGGAACAAAACCAGCAGAATAAAAGCAGGGGCTGGTATTTGTCATACCAGAACTGATCTGTCTCTTGTCTAGAGTAGGTGGTACCCCACACACTGATTTCAAGGAAGAGTTTAGGTTGTGCTTCAGGGCTTTGTACATGCAAGGGGGATTTTTTGCATTAACTCTTGGCTTGATTTTGTGTTCTAAATTAAAATGTGTCACAGTCCTAGATCAGAAAGCTCATTTTAGTTGTGAGGTGACTGCATGCATTGGATAATTTGAGCGTCAGTTATTATGCTTGAGGATGTTAGTTCAAGAGAGACATTCATGAGACGCTCTGTTATTTCAGATAAATTCTTTCTCCTTGGCAGTTGTCCCTCTGGACTTCTATTTTGTTAAAAGATGCCAACCCAGCTCTTAAATCATCCCATGTTTTTGAGGGTTTTTTTCCCTTCTCATATCCATGTTAGGCTTGTCAGCTGCACACTGTCAGGGGTGCTTAGGTCAGGGCTCAAAGAATAAATGCCTTTTATTGTGGGCTATTGTGTGAGTAATTACAAAACTATCAGTTGTCCATGCTAATTTTGGGGTGTCTTCTTGCTTTCAGATCACTCTACTAGTGGTCCAGGTCAGCATCCTTTACTATGGTGGGCACCTTGTGATCTCAGGGCAAATGACAAGTGGAAACCTGATTTCATTCATCATTTATGAGTTTGTCTTAGGAGACTGCATGGAGGTGAGTCTGGTTTACCCCTCTGTGCTACCCCCTATCAGGGGAACATTTATCTTCTAGAAGGTCTCAGGGTAGTGTTAGGGCCAGATCTAGTGTTGACTTTCCTCCAACATGTTTCCTTGGCACTGTGGCTTTGCCCACCAGTGAGCTGGTTCTCCCCTTCTGCTTTGTCTTCGCAACCTGAACACACCCAAAGCAGCTTGTCCCCTAAAAGGACAACCAGGACCATTGGGGTCAGGCTGCCCCTGCTGAAGAGCAGACTCCTGGCTGCCTCCCAAGTACATTTCCTGACATGAAGGATGCAAGGATAACAAAGCTGCCTGGCTTTGTAAAAAAAAAAAAAAAAAATATTATATGACATTTTTTCCCCCTTTCCCTGGAATAGACTGCAAGCTGCTGCGTTGGCAGCGCGTTAGCAAAATGAGATTGTGGGTGGGATGGCAGAGCCCACCCAGGGCTGCCTTCCCCTTGCAAAGCCATAAGCTTGGCTAGTTGAGGCAGAAATTATCAAGCTGAGGTTTCCTCACAGCAAAGTGTGGCTTCAGTGGTACTTCACCAGCAGTGCGGAGCTGGAGGCAGCTTGCTCAGCTCTCACTAATCTGTTCAGATGACTGAAGGCTCTGGTAGTGTTTCCAGGCTGTGGTTTCAGTGTGTATTTGGTTTGGAGGCTTTTCTTCCCTCCTGATGGGACGGGCAGTTGCAGTATAAGCTGTTCTGCAACTCTGGGTTTACTGTAGAGAAGACCCAACATGACAGGGGTTTCTTCCAGGGAAGCTGGTGTCAGCGTGCAGCCATTGTAGTTGGAGCACAGTGGTAAATCCACTAGGACCAAATCGGGGCAGGGAACAGTATCAGGTGCCAGGCAGTTGTCTAGAGGGTCCAGCCTGGAGCTGCTCTGCAGTTGAGATGTGTGCTAGGGAATGAACCTCCTGCTGTCAGGCTGGTGCCATGTGCTACCCTGCATGGACTCTTCTCCACCATTGGGTTGAGGAGCTGCTGGGTTTGGGCCAAGTTGAGTGAATGATTTTGCTGGAAGTTTGGGTCATCTATATCCTGGTGCACCTCTTCTCTTCCCAATCCATGTGTTTCTTTCTTCTATTCCCTTATGAGTCTAATCATGCACAAAACTTCCTTAGACACCCTTTGCCTGGGTAATCCATATAGCCCCTCCATACCCTGCAGAGGGGAAGAGCTTTCTTTTCCTGTGTCTGATGATTGTAGTTAATGTCAGGTGATAGAAGACTTGGGAATGTTTCAATCCTTCTCCTTATGAGTAGCACTGACTGACTTTTCTTTTTCATGGGAGGGTCTCACCATTGCTTCTTCCCTTCCAGTCTGTTGGCTCTGTCTACAGTGGCCTGATGCAAGGAGTGGGAGCTGCTGAGAAGGTGTTTGAGTTCATCGACCGCAAGCCAACGATGGTGAGCGATGGCTCCCTGGCCCCAGACCACGTGGATGGGAAGGTGGAGTTCAGAAATGTGACCTTTTCCTACCGCACTCGGTCTTCAACACAGGTCCTGCAGGTGAGCCCCACGGGCACAGAGCGCTCCCTGCCACGAGGCACCAGGTGCCGCTTCTCCATTGCGGCAGTAACCAGTCCCAGCCCACAGGGAATGTCAGCTGCCCTTCTGGAGATGACTAAGGGCAGGCTCAATGGCACACTGGAACACAGATCATAGGCAACAGCGGGTATTTAGAGCTGGCCTTCCTTGGAAGGAATGAACTTTATTAATAAACCTCTTGGTCACCACTCAGGCATTAAACATGTCAGCATGGCACAGGGCTCTGTGCCAAGCTGCCTCGGACCATTTCCGTGGGAGAGGACTGGGGTCATGGGGCAGGGGGAGGCAGCCAAAGAGCTTTGGTTTGCTTTGCGGTTTTCAGAGGTCCTGCTACATCAGCAGGCAAACTTAATGCAATTTTGGAGGCTTCTTGCTTCCTCCGAGCCAGGAAAGATGGCTGATGTGGCATGTCACCAAGGTGAGAGTCAGCAGAGCCAAATTTCAGCTACCTTTCTTGCACAGTGCCTGAGCTGCTGCCCCAGGAAAAGCTGGGACCTGACCATGCTCTTCCATCCATGTTGCAGAATGTGTCCTTCACCCTGCACCCTGGCAAAGTGACAGCACTGGTGGGTCCATCAGGGAGTGGAAAGAGCTCCTGTGTCAACATCCTGGAGAACTTTTACCCTCTTCAAGACGGGCAGGTGCTCCTGGATGGGCGTCCCATTAACATGTACGATCACAAGTACCTGCACTCAGTGGTACGAGCGACTGATAAGTGTATTCTAGCTACTGCCTGCTGTGATCAGAGGGGATGGATGGTAGTGCTGCATGTTGCTTTGGATTTGAGCTGGCAACTTCTGAGATGTCCAGAAAGCTGGAGGCTGGAGGTGGTCCAAGAAATTAATTCAGATAATTTGTGGGGGTGGAAAGGAAAGGGATGGTGAGTAGTTTCATGGAGAGGGGGAAGCCTTCAGAAAACAGAACAAAAAACATGTTGGGTTTTGTGGTTTTTGGGCAATGCAGTAGAAATATGTTGTTGCTTGTTGGTTCAATTATCTAAATTGGATTTGGAAAAAGAGTTTTGCATTCCTTCAGTACTTTCTACCTTAAGATCTTAAAGTAATTCTTCCAGCTAGTGGGGAGTTAAACCTCTCAGGATCCTGGCACCAGCTGGAGCACCAGAGGGTCTGGGTAGCTTACTTAGGAAAGGGGTCTGGGCCCCTTGGCTCTCCTCTGTTTGTCAGCACAGATCAGCCTTCATCTCTGCAAGTAACTGCCTCCTTTGTTTGCCCCCAGAGCGAATGGCTTCACCAGTCAGCATGAAAACCTGAAAACAATTGATCAGAGACAGGCTGGAAAGCCAAAGTCAGTGTGGCTAATTGACATTCCCTGCCTGTACTGAGCAAAAATTAAAAGACAAGCTAGTCTTTGAGTTTAGAAAGCCTGGTTTGATGTTAGGAATATGAGGAGAAGTCAATTAAAATATGACCATGTCCCACTGGCTCTCTTCATGCTCAGTTCTGAGCAATGATTTGGAGGGTTCAATTTATTTCCATATTGAGGGTCTGACAAAGCAGGATGAATGTGAGAGTGAGCAGGAAGGGTGTAAGGTAGGACAGTGAGGCTGTTGCTAAGCAATTAAAGAATTGCAGCAGCTATGTCTCTAACTTGCTAATTTAGGATTAAAAGATCCAGGAGGGCTCAATTCACATGGCTCAAGTGTGATTACTGGCCTTGCACAGCAAATCAGCAAGAGCCTGAGAGAGGGTCTCTCCAGCCTGCCTTGTCCCAGCAACTAGTTTCCCCATTCTGGGAAGAGCACACAGTGATGTAAATCGTGGAATCATAGAATTGTTAGGGTTGGACAGGACCTCAAGGATCATCTAGTTCCAACCCACCTGCCATGGGCAGGGACGCCTCACTAGATCACGTTGCTCAGAGCCACATCCAGCCTGGCCTTAAAAACCTCCAGGGATGAGGCTTCTACCACCTCCCTGGGCAACCTGTTCCAGTGTCTCACCACCCTCATGGTGAAGAATTTCTTCCTAACATCCAATCTGAATCTACCCATTTCTATTTTTGTTCCATTTCCCCTAGTCCTATCACTACCTGACACCCTAAAAAGTACCTCCGCAGCTTTCTAGTAGGCCCCCCTTAAGATACTGGAAGGCCACAATAATAAGGTCTCCTCGGAGTCTTCTCTTCTCCAGAGTGAATAGCCCCAACTCTCTCAGGTCTGGAGCAAAAGCACAGGGTCTTGGAGGGGGTCACCCATCCCAAATGCCAACATACCAGCATTGTATCAGGTCTCTTTTCTGCAAAATGACTTTCCAGCAGACAATGCAAACTAGACTGGGGCTGCTGCCAGGTACCCCATCATAGAATGATTTGGGTTGGAAGGCACCTTTAAAGGTCATCTAGTCTGATACCCCCTACACTGAGAGGGGGCATCTTTAACTAGATCAGGTAGCTCAGAGCCCCTGGAAGCTCACTCTGAAACACTTCTCTATGTTGGTTTAATGGTTGGGCTCTGCCCACTGGAGTCCTTACCCAGCAGGAACAAATGCTGATGATCCAAGACACCAGCTGGTATTTTCTGCTTCTGACCCCCTGCTCTTCCCTTCTTTCCTGCAGATCTCCCTGGTGAGCCAAGAGCCGGTGCTGTTTGCCCGCTCTATTGCAGATAACATTTCTTATGGCTTAGCTTCAGCCTCCTTCGAGTCAGTTGTTCGGGCTGCCCAGAAGGCCAATGCGCATGCCTTCATCACCGAGTTACAGGATGGCTACCACACAGGTACCAAAATCCCTCCTTTTGCACTTGAAAGCATTGCCTAGGGAAGGCAGAGACTCTCCCCTTGGGTGGAAAGTCAGGCAGGTAGTGACAGACACAAGTCTGTGACAGCTTGGTGGCAGTGTAGAGGCATCTCTGAGTGCTTTTTGGGTGACTGTGCTGTCGCAGAACTTTTCAGCCTGTCCCAGGAGAGCAGCAGCAGAGTGAGCGTTCCACATCTCACCTGAAGCAGTCTGGCTGCTGGTGCCTGGCAGTGTTACAGAAATGTGGCACAGGTAGTCTCACTGTTTCTCAGTGCAATGATCAGGAGGAAAGCCGAGAACCCAGGTGGTTAGCTGCGGGCACCTCACCTGCAGAGGAAGAAAACAAACCTGGGATAAAGCCACAATAATAAAAGCTGCTGTGTTTGGGACTTTGTGAGGAGACAGGTCAGACTGATGATGCTTCATGTTTATGAGAGCCAGCAGAGAGGTCCTGCTTTCCTCTCAGTGCTGCCTCAGTTGCACAACCTCCAGAGCCTGACTTGCAGGGAGAGATGGCAGCGATGCAGCTGCATGGGCCAGAAGCAGGGGCATGGGGTTGAATGATCTCCCAGCCTCAGGAACATCTCTGGATTGTCTCCACAAGCATCAGTCTCTCAAATCCTAGGACAGCAGTGGTGAACTTACTGCTGGAGAGAAGGACTGCAGCCTTGGGAGTGTTGAACTCCTCTAAATTGCTCTGCCAAGTGAGCAGAAGCATTTACCTGGTCTTTGCTTCAAAGCATGGTACCCTTCTGATGCTGTGGATGGGAGCTGAACTTGATGGCACTTATGATTTTTATTTTGACTTCTTCCTCTCTCCCTTGACCCAACAGAGGCAGGTGAAAAGGGAGCCCAGCTGTCAGGTGGCCAGAAGCAGAGAGTGGCAATTGCCAGGGCCTTGATCCGAGCCCCCCCAATCCTAATCCTGGATGAAGCCACAAGTGCACTGGATGCAGAGAGTGAACATGCGGTGAGTAGGTGACTTGGGTGTGTGGGCCAAAGAAACAGTCTGGGGTTAGAGGAAAGACTGTAGCTTCAGTTTCCAGCCTGTGGACAAGCTTAGTCTTGACATGGTGCAGTCAGAGGTTTGGGTAAGATGCTAATTCCTGCGCCAGGAATTTGCTTCCAACACTGCTTTGGCCACCGAGAAGGGGATAATCCTGTGTTCACAGCAGCCAGCACCTGACAGCCCTGATGAGGTGAGGATCTCTGCCCATTTTGTCAATGTGGACAGCATTGACTGCCATACAGCAGCTCTGTGCAGCCTTTGAGTATGGGATACAAGGCAGACCCTAAGAAATGGTGCTGCAGCTGCAAGAGTAGGACTGCCTGAGCTGAAATCCCAGCTGAAGCACCAAAGAGGCTATCCTGAGCTTCCTGTGAACTGAATTGGTTTATCTGACTGGGATGTGACAATCAGTAGCAGCTTGGCCTCATGGGTTTAATGACATGAGGAAAAATTAGTTGAAGGTTGAAGTGTGAGGATGTGTCTCCCAGTCCTGGAGGCTGAGCACTGCTGGTCCATGGTGTGGGGCAGCACAAGCATCTGCCCTTGGAACAGCTTGTTGGCTCATAGGTCCTCAGCCATGTGCATGGTATCTGATGCCAGCCAAGGGCTGATTTTGGCTTGCAAGGGTTGTCAATGTGACATGTGTCTGGTGACCATCTGCTTGCCTTTAGTGCTATTGTCTGTTTCCTGGCTGGAAAACAACTCTGTCTTGTTTTGCCTTGATACATCCAGGATATAGCCCCACTTTTATGAGCAGCTGCATTTCATAACATCATAGAATGGTTTAGGCTGGAAGCGACTTTAAAGATCACCTAGTTCCAACCCCCCTGCCATGGGCAGAGATACCTTCCACTAGACCAGGTTACTCAAAGCCCCATCCAACCTGGCCTTGAACACCTCCAAGATGGGGGCATCCACAACTTCTCTGGGCAACCTGTAATACGTTTCCCAGGTATCATCTTCCTACAGTCCATGCCAACACCGTGCAGCCTCCAAATTTGGGGCCCAGCTCTAACAAGAACCCAGCTTGCAGGATCAGACCTGTGTGCATACCACACCTGCAGGCTAGCTGGACTGAGATGGTCTTTTGGGTTGCACAGCAAAAGGTGGGAACTGGGATGGACGTGCTGGTGCTGGTAGTGCTGCAGGGAGACTTGTGTCTTCTGTGTAGCCAGAAGAGAGCAAACCTGTCCAGAAGTTGCTTAACACAAACCACAAAACTTCTGTTTTCTCTTTGGAGAGTTAGATAATGGTCGGACACGATAGAATATTTCACCTCAACATGAGGAGAAACCCCTTTACAGTGAGGGTTACAGAGCACTGGAACAGGCTGCCCAGAGAGGTTATGGAGTCTCCTTCTCTGGAGACTTTCAAAACCCACCTGGATGCGTTCCCGTGCGGACTACCCAAAGTGATCCTGCTTTGGCAGGGGGTTGGACCTGATGATCTCTTGAGGTGCCTTCCAACCTCTAATGTACTGTGATACTGTGATCTTAAAGGTCTTTTCCAAATGTCTGTGATTCTTCCAACATGGAGCCAGCGTGGCTCAGGCACTAACATCTTGTCCTCCCGTGCAGATTCAGCAGGCGATTTATGGCGACTTGGAGAACCACACGGTGCTCGTCATAGCTCACAGGCTGAGCACCGTCGAGAAGGCACACAACATCATCGTGCTGGACAAGGGCCGCGTGGTGCAGCAGGGCTCGCACAAGGAGCTGATGGAAGAAGGAGGCCTTTATTCCAAGCTGGTGCAGAGACAGATCCTGGGGCTAGAGAGAAGCGCTGCGGACAGTCACCAACCTGCAGCCCGGGGGGATTCAGCAAAGGCACCTGGCGGGTTGGAGGAAGAGTTCAGGATAGACCATTCCCTGCCGGCCGCGCCACAGGACGATTACAACAGCGTGGCTCACAAGTGAGCGCAGCGGCAGCCGGCACTCGAGACACTTGCTGGGACGCTGGGACAGGAGGCAGCTTGCCGACCGGCTGGCGCTGCAGGGCGCTGCCCGTATGCTCACCTCACGTCACACACCCCTGCACACACCACACACACTGCAGAGCTTCCTGCATTGCAGGCTGGCGGGCCAATGCCAGCTGGGTACACAGGGAAACGGATTTGCTCAAGGAGTTGGGTCTTTAGCAATTCCCAGCGTTTCTGCTGGGCTTCTTTTGTTACTACTGTGACTCCTCTCGACTGGGACTTTTCTCCCATTGATATGCATGTGTAACTGCTACTAACTGTAATGGATGTTAAATGCATGCATGGAGGGGAAGATTGAAAACCCCTTCAGGGATTTCAGGGGGTGGCTTTCGTGGCTCTATAGAAAAGTGGTGACTGTAAAACCAGGTCTTCTCCTGCTGTCAGTCTATGGGGCCAGTCTAACATGTTGAAGTCTGTAGGGGAGCTCCTTTTGGCTTCCGTGGAAACTGGATCAGTCCCATGGGTCTGAACACCAGGAGAGTTTTGCACTGAGTGCCTGCAGGCTCAGGCTCACAACCATTGCTGCTGGGCTTGTATCATGTAGTAACCATTCTTGCTGGAACCAGCCAGGGGACCAGGAGGCAAGATGTCATGTTTAGGTTTGCTCTTGGTGCTTGGTGGGTGTTTGTTTTTAAGGATGACAAGTTTTACTGTAATTGGGTTGGGGTTTGGGGTTTTTTTTGTTTGGGTTTGTTTTTCTTTTTTTTTTTTTTCCAATATATTTGTGTGCACTGTGCAATGTCTGTCACACTCCAGCATCCCCTGAAAATTGGTCTTTTTTAACTCAAAACTCTGGTGCTGGTTTGGAGAAAAAAAAAAAAGAAAAAAACCCAAAACAACACTACAACAGACAGGCATAAAATACTAAAAAACAGCACTTTATAAATCCCACCAAAGCTTGGTTCAATTTCAGGCTGTGCTGGCAACTTCACTGCATGGGAAATCCATACAGTCACTTTCCTTGAAGTCCAGCTTCAGCTGCCTGAACTTTAAAAATGTGGTTTTTTGAATATTATTTATTAACTTGCTTTTAGTATGAGGGATGGACATGAATATTTTGCTCTTAGCCCTTTTGGGTAATGGCTCTGGCTTAGTAGTGTCATATCCTGCCATAGCTTGGTGAAAAAAAACCTATGCAGCCAGGCAGGTGCTGTTGAAAAACAGCATTTATGTGGGGAAGGTTGACTTCAGACTGTACGTAGTTAAGGAATAATCTCAAGCACTTTAGCTCTTGTGTTTTCAGATATTCGAATGCTGCTGTGTTCTACTTTTTGGCAGGTTTGCATTTTGTTTTGTTTTCATTTAGTGATGTTTTACAAACTCTTTAGTGTCCTTGAGGAGGGATGCTCAAAAAATAAAATACTACCTCTACCACTCAACATCGAGCCAGTGTAGGGGTGGGTTTTGCATTCAGGGTTTTCCAGGTAATGTTCGTCTGAAATGATGCAATCTGAATGCAGCTGCACACTGCACATGTTCTGGCTCTCTTACAGGGAATGACAAGAGGAACCCACAAAGAATTAGGTATGTAAAAGACTTCAGCATCTGATAATAGCTGTGAGCCATAGCAGATAGGTATAACCTGTTTAAGAACTTGTTTTCATCCCGGATCTGATCCTGTAGCCGGCCTTGCATGAAAGGGCAGGCAGCCTAACCCATTCTCAAAGCACAGTGCTTCATGACAGCAATCTTTACAGCTGCTTGGTTTTGTGATATGATAAAAATCTGTGTCTTGGAAGAACGAAAGAGCTCTTTCTGTCTTACCTTGCTCTGCTTAGGAAACTTGTCACACTCTGAACTCCCTAGTTCACCCCAGTAAGTGGCCCTGCATTCCTGCTTGATGATCATTTGCACTGTGGTTATGAAGAGGTTGGGGGTTCCACCCAGTGCTAGCAGGCAAGTGATTAATTTTGCATTATTATCAGTACCTGAAAGCAGAACGTGGCCAGCAGCTCATAGAATTGGAATTAATTTCTGCTTAATTGAAAAACTAGGGGGGGAGGGAATAAATGGGGTTACCTAGGAACTAGGGAAGCTGACTCACCCTGGGAAGTGCTCATTAGTACAGCAGATGCCAGAAAAGAGAATCTGATGGTATCGTGTGTGTCCCTCCCAGGCAGTGCTGCAAAAATGACTGCAGGATACAACTGGATTGGTTTTACTGCAAAGACTACAGTGAGTTTCAGGGAGGGAACTCTGTTTCCCCAGCCTGTTGGGATGATAATCCCATCATTGTACTCCCAGGTTAAGTCCAAACAGCTTCAACTGAAATGGCACATTGGAAGCAGCTGGTTGTCTCTCCTGGTGGCACCAGTCCAAGATGATAGCTTTGTTCATTGCCACAGGTGCTGAATTCTCTTTTGCATCTAGATAACTCAAGGCTACTTTTCCACTGAGCCTTACATCTTGTGGCTTGGACCAGTCCTTTTATTGTGCTGTTAGCATATGACAAATGGATCTGCATGCATGTTAAAGCAGGTTTTATCATAGTCTGGAAGCCTGGTGGGACCTCCACACACCACTGGGAATCTAATCTAATGCAGGCATTTCTGCTGTCCCAGTAGTTACAGAAACTCCTGCTTTTCAAAACCATTCCAACTCTGACTTCTTTTTGAAGTGAAACTCAGGGTCAGAGGTGCCTACTAGCCAACTTAAACACAGCAGTAAAGATGAGCTTAATCTGCTGTAGCAGTGGGAATTGTTCCAGTGCTGGGACATGAGCAGCTGCTTGGAGCTGCCCCATCTCTGGGGCCTTGCTGCCTGTGGACAGTCTCTCTGTTTCAGGCTGTTCTGAAACAAGGCCACTGTTCCCTCTGAAACCCTGAACTGTGCTATTTTGTGGCTGTGGATTTGCCCAGAGTTGATGATTACATGGGAATGCCAACAAAAGCTGTTCAGGAGCTTCTCAGTTAAAGTGATACCAATAAAAAGTTTCTCCTTCTCAGAGGAAAGAGAAAGAGGCCTCTCTTCTGGTAACTCAGAGGGGTTTGTCTGAAACCTTAACTCAGGGAACAGGGCTTGAAATTTGTCATGGCAGAATTGGAAGGAATTAGGCATTTGAAAGCACAATTGATTACAAAGGTTGTCTGTAGAATCCATGGCAGGTTGTTGTTCCTCACTATTAAAGCAGCTCTAACCATTTCCTGTAATAGGTATAACCACAGCTTTATTTGATTTAAACACTTGAGAACCCTATCCAAGACAAAGTTCAACAGTAGATGCTGAAGTCCTGGCAGTTCTCTAAGGACAGGTATTTACCCTGCACCTTTGCATAGACAAAGGTATGTGGCTGACTGTCCCAGTAAATGAGAGCACTGTAATGGAGGAAACACAGCTGTGTTTATTCCAACAACTTGTCTGCTGGTGCACCAACCTCTGCCTCAATAAGCAACTGTGTCTGTTGCAGTGGCTGCACTTTCTAGGGTTTCAACAGGTCTGGAATTACCACAAGCAAATAGAGTGTTTCTAGCTCAGGTTCAGAGGTGCATCTTAGTCAGGGGAGGCAGGGGGGAAGTTAGGATATGACTTTTCTACTCTAGCTTCACTGTGAGCTTTAAGGCAAAGTATTTGCAGGTATAGAAAGCTGCTCCTCTTGTCATGCCTGTGACTCCCTGAAACGGGGGAAGTGTAGTATTAACAATTCTTGCTATCTCTCAGACAGCAGGACCACTATTCTCTCTCAAACAGGACCACTCTTTCTCTCCCAGGATGCTGAATATGCAGGTCATTTCCATGTGTGAAAGAATCTGGATTATGAAATGTAAACAGAAATATGGACTATGATTAATATATAGAAGGGAATTAAATTGCAAATAAGCCTGGAAACTTATCTGTCCATTATTGAGCAACCAGACTAATAAGGGTTAATAAACGCCAAAGATTAGACTTGCAAATTCAGTCTCTGTGTAACCAACCAGTTTTTCCAGGAAAAGAAAAGAAGTTGTTGTGAAGGTGACTTGCAAAATATGTCTAAATCTAATAAATATGCATGGATGCAGTGTTACTGACCGTAAAAGGATATGAGGTGGCAGAAGGAAATCCAAGATCAAGTTTAAAAAGAAAAAAAAAATCTAACATCTAATTTAAACTAGGCTGGATGCCAGTTCTCCCCCAGAATGAAGCCTGACTCCTTATTCACCATGACATGGTTTCTGCTGTAATCTTCCCAATTTTTTGTTCAATTTTTCCTGTAATAAGAAATCCTGACTTCTGTCCTTTGTCTGCTTACACTTTTAATGTTCATGAATGCTGTCACCCTTCAAAAGGATTTCAGGAAAGGCAAATAGGAATGGGTAGCTGATAAATCTCAGCCTGCAGCACCACAGTATTTGATAATCCTTGTAGCCTATAATCCTGGTTTATCTGCAATTCTTCATGTTTTGTCCAACTGATGTGCTGCCACAAAACCTTTATTTTCCATGAAGAGTGCTGAGTGGAAAGACGCTTTCCCACCTATCCAAATAGAATATATAATTGTACAAAAGCAGCTGACTCCTATCTTGTCTCTCAACTTCAGATGCTTTTTTTGGGCAACCTGAAAACTCAATCACATGCAGATGCTGATCACAGTACTCGAAAGCTGACAAGAGGTTTCACACAGACACTTGCCTCCATCACCACCAGAATCCAAATATATCTATATAGGGAGAATTGGTGTTTTCAATGAGTTACACTGCCTGTGTGCATTTTGTGAGGACTTCACTGTTCTGCATTATGCAGCTTCTAACTTCAATACAGATCACCACTGACAAATAGTCCGTTCCTTGGATTCTAGAGCAGTGAACTTCCATCAACCCCAAGCAACATAAACAAAAATTAGCTAGCTACGGAAAAGCTTCTTAAGTCACTGTAAACCATCTTCCCTGACAGCATATTGACAATATAATTATCAGAGCATAGTGCCCTTCACCAGAGACGCTCACCAGAGACACCTCTACAAGTGTTATTCAGTGTGAACTTTTCTACACTCACCTGGGACTGAGCACTTATCATTATTCCTCTTTTTAAGCAAAAGGTGCTATGTTTGAGGGAAGCTGAGAGCTCTGCTCAGGCTCCCCAAAGAAAGGCAGTGGTAAAACTAGACTTAAAACGTGAAGCTGAGTCAGACTCTTCTAAACCACATTCCTTCCATAACAATTATTTAGCTGTGCTATGAAGTTAAAATCAGTAACATTCTTGGGAAGAAAGGGCTTCATTCAATCCCTCAACTAATTCCTCTGTTTGTGTGTGTATATATATGTGTGTGTCTGTGTGTATGTTTGCATGCGCAGTTTCACAACCTGGTTTAACACAAGGCTGGAACTGTCTTGTTGATAAGCACATGGTATATAATTGTGGCAACTATCTACTCTTTTGAAATAACAAGGTCCAGTTGTAGTGGCCATACAAACCCATGTCACTGCTGAGGGGTACAGCTGCTCACTCCTCTGTGCTCCAAGCACCTCACACAAGGAGGAGTTCGCTACACACCTCAGCAACAGGCAGGTGCATTGATGTGGGTGAGTGGACACATACCCATATCACTAATCACCTTCTCTCCACCTTTAGCAAGCTTAGCTCAGCTTCCTGCTGCACAAACATCTTGCTCTTACTACCTCTGAATACACTCAGTTTACATCATGGTTGTACAGCAGCTCTACACTAAGCAGGCAGGTCAGGAAACCTTTCTCTAGCAGGGACACTTTGTTGGGCTTTATTACCTGTGGATAAAAATGACAAGGGGAGTATTTGAGGGCAGGGGGGTGGGAGGGTGGGTGTGTGAGACATGGAGAGCTGAGTTTAGTTATTGGATCAAAGAACAAACATATAGCTATGATGTCTTCACTCAGCTGTGCTGGGAAATACTGCATCACTTCCTGAATGTGACTGGTACATTACTACATTTTAATGGCACAACCTCAGAGATTGAGTCAGTTCACTATATTGATTTTCTTTTCCAGTTAGATAAAAAATATCAAAGGACAATGACCAAGTGGCAATTTCCTACCCTGTTCCACGTGGTCATTCTGGTTCTCTCTGGCATTACACACACAGAAACCAGCACACACATGCCTTAGCTAGAAAAGCAGGCCAGGAAGGTGATGCATGCCTAGCAATACATGCAACTTAGGCTATGTTACCACAATTAATTTTTTCCAGACATAATTGTCTTTATCAACTATGCTAACATCACTAGTAATTGGAGAGTTACTGCTCCAAAGTACTACGAGTGCCTAGTAAAGGGTAGGTGACTTAACAGATACAAATCAGAAGTACAAAATGTAGTTATGATGTTGTAATTGATGCAGAGCTTCTGCTACATTGCATTTCAAAAGCATTTAAATTCACCAGAAAATACATCTTGACAGATCATCTCTTCACCTTTGCTCTCGAAGAATAAAGTGCTAAAGATGGACAAAAAACCTTGGCACCAAAGCCTGGCAAGATGTGATTCTTTGCTATTTTTAACCTAAGTAGGTATTCAGCCTAGGCTTGGGAACAGTAATGCAGTCACTGTTGAGATTTACTGCAGCCAAGTCCCAACCTGGTAAGAAAGCATGAGTTAAGGAATTTTACCAACTTTCCTTCCTAATTTAAAGCTATGCCGTAACAAAAGGAGAACAAGTGCCTGCGGTACTCTCAAGCAGGAGCAGTGGTTCAACCTGGTACTGATGCAGAATCATTAAGGTTAGCAAAGACCTCTAAGATCAAGCCCAGCTGTCAACCCAACACCAATATGCCTGGTACATCACATTGCAAAGTAACATGTGACATGTGACAGCAAAGAGCTCAGCCCTCCAAATCCTGCAGGTCATAGGACAGAGTCCGTTCCTCGGAGCTCCTGTCTTCCAGTGAACCATTTGACCTCTGGGCTACTCCAGCAGCCATCATGCCCGGGGACATCGAGGGCCCCAAGCACCAGGCAGCATCACATGAGCGAGGCAGACAAAGCACGCTCTGTGAGGGGCTCTGTGGGACAACATTGAGGCATAGTGTCTTGAGAAAACGCCACATAGCTTCTCTCAGAGGGCATCTTCCCTGGGCCAGGGATCACCACCCTGGAACCCTTCTCCTGCCCCGCTGCTCCAGCTCGGCTCACGGGCTGAAGGCCTGGAGTGCTGTGACCCCATGGGCTTTATCCAACACAGAGCCCCTCACACGGCCTTTCCTATAGTCCCTCCAGCCTCCCCCTCTTCCCCCAGCCCAGCTCATCCCGGCCACCTCCGGATCCCCCCAAGGCCTCCCCGGCTTCATCCGCCGGGAGCTGCCCACCGCCCCCATTGACAACCTCCTGCCCTCAGAATCCAAGCTCCCCCCTCCGCCCTTAACCCCCTTTGGTACCGTCCTCCACCACGTTCCCCACCCCTCAGCCCCCCTTGGTACGCCCCTCCCCGCGCGCCGCCGCCCCGCCCTCCCAGCAGGGGGCGCCGAGGGGCGGTGTCCACCCCGCGCCGGGGCGACACCGCGGCGGCACTTCCGGTTGGCGGCGGCGGGAGTGGGGAGCGGGTGCGGGGCTGGGGCCGGCGGGAGTCGAGGCGGGCCGCCCCGGGATGGCGTTGGACGTGCGGCGCCTGGAGGCGCTGAGTCTGCACGAGCTCAGCGCGCTGCTGGAAGATGAGGAGCAGCTACAGGACATGGCCCGCGAGATGGAAGAGGTGAGGGGCGTCCGCGCAGCCCCGGGCCGCGGCTTCGCCTCGGGCAGCTACGCTCCCCCCAACCCCCTCAGCCCGCCGGGCCTCGGGACCTGCTGTCCCGCCGCTTCCCCCCGACCCCCGGCGTAGGTGACTCCCTTCTCCTTGCCCTACTCGGCGGTCACGGCTCCGCCATGGAGTGGTCGGTGAATAAGGAGCCCCTGTGCTGCGGGAAACGCTGCCTGCCCCTCTCCCTCCCCCTCTTCCTCCCGGCCTTTTGTTTGCTGGCCGTCGGTAACGGGAGGGGGGTCTGTACCCCGGTACTTCTGCCGAACACTGGGTGCCGGAGGAGGGGGTCTGAGGGCTCCCCGCGCTGTAAATGCTCGGTTTGTACTAAATTCGGAGACGTTGACGGACCGGAGATGGGATCAGTTTTTCCATTAATACAAGCCTTGTTTTGTGCCTTGGCCTCGATGAAGGATTTTGTCAGGGTGAAGTCGGTCCTATTTGTGGTCTCGATCTCGGCCTAACTTTAATTCAAAATAATATGAAAGAGATTTCTGTGTGCCCCAGTTGGTATGCTGGGCGCAGGGCAGGCTGTCAGGATTCTGGTGCTTGTTTTGCCTGTTTGAAATGTCTTTGTCAGTGTATCAGATTCCGAGCCGTGCTTCTGAATCTGCTTATTAAAACAAAATAGAAGCTTGTTTTCTTCCTGCTGCAGTGGTTGTCTTTTACTGGATTTTCTATATGTGAGTGGACACTGTATGTTACAGTGCTAATATGAGACTATTCCGAGTTTGACTGCAGATGTTCCTGAAAGACTCTGTGTAGTCAGCAAACAACTAATAAGATGAAGCCATTTATATAAAAACTTTCAAAGAAAAAAACCGTGTTGTACTTCTCTGTGTCTTGTATTTGTTGGTTTGGGGGTTTTATTTTAATTAGAGGAAAAAAGCCCCAGGAAAATAAAGTTGATATTATATTCTTGAGAAAGAAGCATAATTTATTAAGTAAAATCAATTATAGTTGTGTACCCTTAAACTAAGATTCCTGCTCTTTTGGTACTTTAAAGGAAATTGTTCTGAATCACCTCAAACCAAATTGTTCAAGTGTTACAGGTGAAGAAGCCCACTGGAGGTGGATCAAAAGGTGTCTCTGGGAATTTGGTCACTGCATTATGCAGCAATTTGCATTTTGAACGTGGTGTAAATAGGTTTGCAGAGGGGAGCAGGCTTAGTAGCCTTTCATATGGGCTTATATTTTGAGAACTTAAACTGCTGAAGAAATGGATATTGCTGGGATAAGTAAATGGTGCAGAGATCTCAGAGGCTCGGTGGTTTGCTGGAGAGCAGGAGTAGCCTTCTGTATAAACCCCTAAATATTTAAGGAAAGTCAGCAGCTTGTAACAGGATTAACTTTGTAAAGATATAAATGGGTGCAGTATGGCTGGTTTCAGCCTGACCTCTGGCTAGGAACATGAACAGAAGGTGTGGCTCAGTGGGCTCCTTTTTTATTATTTATTTGTCAATACATGCATAAGACTGTAGGTCAGGAGTGACAGAAAACCTCATGACCTCTTATTAGAAAAGATCCTCTCTCACTGCAAAACTAGGCTGTGTTCTCAGTCTGACCCTCCAGTTCGCTTTTGTTGGCAATAGAAGGCTTTCAAATTGTAGAGTAGGGTTCTCCAGGCCTCGGGGAATATTTTGTGGTGTTTGGAAAGTGTGGCTAGGTTTGAAGGTACTCAGGCTCTGTGGAAATATGGCTGTGCTGCTGTCTGGTATAATCCTCTTTTATTCTCTCTGGAGGCTTTTACTAGACTCTGTTTAACGAGAGATGCATTTACTCACCTTGGAAGGGATTGGCCATACTTCAATACTTGTTCCTCGTTTTGGTTTTGCCTCCACTGAAGTTTTTACTGATTGAGTTTGTACTACTGGGTCCTGAGTTTTCACTATGAAGTATGTAGCAGGAAGGAGAAAGAGGAATCCTGAACATGAAGAGGGAACCATGGTGACTTCACTGGTGGTTGTGTAGGTATTCAGTTGTCAGTCCATATGTATCTAGCTTGTGGGCTTATCCCAAAGTCTTCAGATTCATGATTTTATTGTGATATGCCAATTAAATCATGATTCTCGAGTCACTTCTCTGAGGTCACTTGTATTTTCAGTGGCAAAGTTGGCTAAAGCTGATTATTCTGTAATTGAAAAAACCTTTGTTCTCCTTGTTGCAGGGGAAACCCAGCTCAGAACCCAATGTATGATTCACAAAGAGGAGGATTTGGAAAATCACTTGGCTTTCTTGGTGATAGCTAAAAATAGGCACCTTCCAGCCTTGAAGGGAATGTATTTCTGTGCAGTG
Organism: Indicator indicator; assembly: GCF_027791375.1. Taxonomy (NCBI): domain Eukaryota; kingdom Metazoa; phylum Chordata; class Aves; order Piciformes; family Indicatoridae; genus Indicator; species Indicator indicator. The sequence goes on from NC_072035.1 coordinate 8,507,738, forward strand.
TTTGAGCTGGATTTGTATATGTCGTTGTGTGTCTGTATATATCTATATCTGTGTGTGCTCACATGCACGCTCATATTTCACTGGAGGAATATGCACACACGGTGTCCTTCACACTGTGTCCTCAGGTATGTGCAAATGTAGAATCAGAGAGCTAAGCTGCTGGGTTTTCTGTCTGTAAGGTAGTTTTTGAAACCTCTGGGCTTTTAGAGCTTGAACAACGAACATCTTGTCTGATAGAAAGAGGAAGGAAGCCAATTGTCTGGTACTCCTAGTCTTTTAAAATCAAGGAGGGCTGTTGTGTTGTGTTTTTTTTCATAATCCTTTGAGGTTAATCTCTGAAGTACATCTACAATACTCATCTTCATGAAATAGAAGTGCATTGTTTATGAAGTCAGTCTCACCATGATAATTCTAAAAGGCATAGATGAGAGAATTTGTGACCTGACGCTGGTAGCTTGATGAATTTCTCCTGTGAAAATGAGTTTCTTTTTATCTACCAGAACATCACTTTAGTTACAGTGTGACATTGTGTTTCTGACCACCAAGGTTCTACTGCCAAAAATTATTTGTTCAATACCTTATTTATATGAAACGAAGAAGTCAGAAATGTATTGCCTTCCTTTTATTCCAGGATTTCAGAATACACTGGCAAGCACTGAAGAGGGGTTTTGAGTGTAGTTCTTTTCTCAAAATCTATTTGAAAAGATCGGGCAGTGCAGAAAGTTCAGATTAAAACAATGTGAATGCATGCCCAGATTTCTTGGATTCCCACTCCTGTCCTAAAACCACATTGTGCAAGTGGTTATGTTCTTGTTTACCAGACATGAAATTTAGTTTTGAAGTTAGAAATTAGGCTTGGTTGCAATCATAGATTTTTCTCTTCCAACTTAGCACCAAAATGAGTAACCTGCCTGTGTGTGAGTGTGAATGGCAGTTCTGGGTGTCTCTTTCCTCTACAGTCAATGTGTAGGAATTGCAACTTGCCTTCTAACCTTTATATTGTCATTTTTAAAGCTAGCACTTACATAATCAGAAGAGCTAAGTTTAGTAAATCTAATTGCTTTGGAATATGCATTAATATTTATTACTGAACAGATGTTGTTAGAGTGTGTTATCATTTACCAGTACTTGATGAAAAGCACTCTTAAATCTTCTGTAAAAGAAGTATCTCTTCTCCTGCTCTGCACCTGTCAGCTCCTGTTTCAGGGGTAATAATTTGACGCTCCAAATGTGCGTCGTTAGACTTCCGCAGTGTGACTGCATATTTTAGTCCTCATTTACAAGTATCTGTAAGTGAAAGAGAGAATGTGGGAATGATAAAGGCTGGAGCAAGACTCAAGAAACCTAAACCAAATGTGGCTCTGTGTGTAAAGCAATTAAAATGATGCCACAGAAAACTTTTTATTTATAGCTCCTTAAGAGACATTTTCTCGAAAGTACTGAGAGGCTACTTGCCATGGTGCTTGCCAAAGCAAGCTTGTAATTATAGCAGCACTTGATGGACTTTATGGGTAGTTTTCAGCCCCTCAGACTGCACCTCAGGAGACGTACGGTCTGGAACTTTTCTTCTGGGAACATGCTTTTGGATGGGTGAACAGGAGCGACTCAACTTAATGGCCTAAAGTTGCACCAAGGGAGATTTAGATTAGATTTTAGGAAAAAATTCTTCACTGAAAGGGTCATCAGGCACTGGAACAGGCTGCTCAGGGAAGTAGTGGAATCACCATCCCTGGAGGTGTTTAAAAGTCATTTGGATGAGGAGCTGAGGGACATGGTCTAAGAGTAGTGTACAGGGAAGTGTTATGTTATGGTTGGATTTATCTTAAGGTCTTTTCCAACCAGGCAATTCTATGATTACTTGATTCCTCTCAGAGACATTTTGCACAAATAACTTGCTGCATACCATTATTTTTTGAGTAAATGATTTGAGTAAAAATATTGCTGAGCGATTACTGCCTTCTGTTTAATTGTATCCAGCATTTTTCTTCATTACTTAAAAGTGGGATGAAATGAAGCTGCAGTAGTTGAGAGCAATAGAATCTCAATTCCTAAAGCAGTTGCTGCTGCCTGATCTTGGAATTGCTTATTAAATAACTCGTTGAGTAAAATTATTCAAATTATTTCTGTTAAAGAAGCTCACTTTTTAAGTGTTTTAAGTTTTGGAGTGCTGGATAAACCTTTTATTTATTTTTTTCAAATTTAATAACCTCTGTGTGTCGACAGCTTCATTCTTTTGCAGCTCACAGAATTTGTTTTGAGTGGTCTGCTCAGTGATGAACAATCCTTCTGCCATTAAAATTCTTTTATAAGCAGCTCAGTATCATTACCCTGCTTGTCCCATTCAGAATTCAGAGAGAGAGCTTAGCAATTAAAAAAAAGCAAAAAGGAAAGCATATGTTCTCTTTACTATTGCCCTGTCTCATGTCTCGTGATTCTGACTGGTATTTCTCATCTGTTTTCAGATTAATGTTTCCTGCCTGTTGAAGTGCTCATGAGCTCAGTAGCCTTGGTAGCAATTCTGTTTGCTTATTTCTCTTAATAACTTTTTCACTGCACTTCCAGCAGGCAGGTGAACACCTGATGCAGTAGTGGCTCCCTCCTAACACACGTTTTTATCGCACAGCACATCTTGACAACAAAATAGCTTCTATTGGATTTGTTCCTTACTTGTTTATTGTCTTGCCTTGGGCTTGTGGAGAGCTGTGAATGGATGCTGAAAGCATGCTTTGTGCTGCCTTGATAATCTTAATACACTGGTCATGCTGTACTGTGTCTTTGACCCTTGGATGATTTTGCAACTCTGTCTTTTTTGTTTTGTTTTGTCAGTGGTTTTTGAAAGTTTTTCAATAGGGCTTTTTAAACGAACTTCACAACGCTTGCTTCTTGGATTCCTTGAATTAACTTCTAAATGTGGTGGAACAGTTGCAGAAAAGTTTTTATTACATGGACCTTAACATTAATGCCAGAGATTAGTCTGGTTTGTAAAATCCTGACTGTATTCAAGTGGTGTTGCTTTGGTATTGTGTATGTTCTGCTTGCTGTGAGATAGAATTCACTCATTCCACAGACTTCAAACTTTTCTCAGTGACAGGAAGCATTTAAATGTCCTGAACAGGTGGATGGGTCATCACCAGGTCCTCCTTAAGTTTCATTAAACATCATTCCTAAATTTACCTTTTATTTGAGGAACAGGTTCTTCTTATAGTTTTGAATAAGATTCAGTTTGAGTTTCTCCTCTCTTGAAGTGGACATTTTCAAAAGAAATTTGGCACAGACTAATGCTGGCAAGGAAGACTTCGAGTGACACTTGAATCAATCATTAAATGTCAATCATGTTATTTGTTCAACTTCTATAGAAAAAAATGTGCCCTTCTTAGAGGTGCTGTAGTGTGGAAAAAGTTGAGTCATTAAGTCTTGTGTAATTTTAAGCACTGTAACTTAAAATGTCATTATGAATACCTAAACTTTTCTCAGTTTTAAGTGAAAGTCTTAATGCTTGGTTTAAGTTTAGACTGGTCTTTAATTGCTGCATATCAGGTGCTAAGGACAGGAACAGATGTTGCTGTGTTAGATGTAGGTCATAATACTGATTTTTATCTTATTTTTACAAGTCAGTTACATCATGTCATGCTGATATTTATGTCTTTACATATCTGAAATGATTTTGAAGTAAAGATACTCAGAAAATCGTTGTAGAAAGTGAGGCATTTACTTCTTCTTTCCCCTCCCTAGTCCTGTTGAGAGACATCATGATACTTGAGACAGGAGAGTTATTTAAAACTAATGTTTAAAAACACCAGAAAAGCTTAAGGAAGGTTTTTCTTTTATTCTCTCTACCCAGAGCTCTTCCTTCTCCTCTTTATTATCTGTGGTTTCAGTAAAGGGTTACTTTTCCTGAGGTTTATGCTCTTGGAGGGTTTATAGGGTTGTGTCCACTGGTGTTTTTTCTGTCTAGAGGAAACATGTATGTTCTTCATCCTGCAGATCAAAGTTCACTTATAAAACTGGTCTTCCCAGATTGACTGCACAACTGCTTTGCAATAAGATTGTCAGCCTTACAAGCAGTGAAAATACAGTCACCAGATCAAATTGAAATAACTTGAAGGAAGTAGTTTGCTCATTAAAATGGGGAAAGAGGAGAGTCACCAGGAACCAGGAATCTTTTTGCATGCAATCTTCTTTGGCTGGCAGTTCAGAAGACAGCTAGTTAACAAAGCTTGTGTCACAGGAGGTGATTTGGTAAGAAGCTGTATGCCAGTAATTAAGCTGTTAAATTGTGTGTGTTTTAGTTCCCTTCATAACTGTTAGGAAAAAATGCAAAATAGGGGGACTTAGGCTTTCCAAAAGCAACAATCTTAACAGCATTGGATCATAGGAGAAGAAACAAAGGGAAGCAACCAGTTTAATTATTTTGCGTTGGATTCAAAAGTGAGAGAGAGGATTTTCTTTTTATTGGAAAAGATTCAAGGTGAGCACAAGCATAGAGGTGGAAGGTTGTTTAGGCTTGATTAGAGAAGACAAAACAGTATCACAAGTACAGTCTCTCTGATTTTCATAATTTGGAACAGAATTTCGTTCCGATTGTAGAATTTAGGACTCAGCATTATCCTTGACTGGATTTTGGGGTTTTTAAGTGGTTTAGCAAGAGTAGGGTAAAAGAGTAAAACTTTGGTATTTGAAGAGCAGTATCTGGGGGAAAAGATGTTTAAGTAACATGGAGCCAATTTTTAATTTAGCAGATTGAAATAGCATATAAATATTTCAAAAGGAAGTAATTGCTTTCAGAGACACTGCTTGGAAAATATTTTTACTTGATGCCTCCAGTTTTGTGCTCAGACTGCTCAGAGCACCTGAATTCTGATCCTGCCCTTTTCTGGGGCTTTTAAATAGCTCATCTGGGTTTCCTCTTTTCTATTTCTGAGGTGTGCCTCTACTGTATCCACCCCTGAGTGTGAAAGGAGGAAAGCACTTTACTCTTTGTGTTTGTACTGAATTCAGTGCAGCTGTCCGTAAAGAAGATCTGTTCTAGCTAAACAGGGATGCTGTGGGATGGAAGAGGCGTATCAGTGTAGGAGATGACAAAAGGTGTACCAAATGTTTTGTTGATTTTGAAGGCAGCTTATTGGAATCAGGCTGTTGTGCCATGGGAAAACTATCCTGCTTGTTGGTTCAGTATGAAAAGCTGAAATCAGAACCCTTGATTGTTTGGGTTTTTTCCCCTTTTGATGTCTGAATATTTTAATGAATCTAATGTGACATCCAGGGCAGGCTTCCCCAAACACTCAGCTTTTCCAAAGCTCATGAAGACTGGCTTGATAAAGTCGTGTGCATGCGTGTCTGTGAGCAAACTCATGATCTTGCTGAATCACGGTTTTGTGAGAATCATCATTACTTCTTTAGGAATAATGTCTTCAGGCTAGGATATGTTAAGCAGAAGGATTAAACTGAAAACCAAGCTTTTGCCATTAGTCTGGGATTGATTTAATAATATGGTTGGGGAAGAATATTCTGGAGAAGGAGCAGTAATGGTGCAGTCCTTGGTTTTTGCATTCTAACAAGATATGGGATGACATTCTTCTGCAGTCTTATTGCATCTTGCTGCTGGCATGCAGAGGTTTTTTTCTTTCTAAGAGCAACAGTTGATTTATCTGTCAGCATTCATCATGGGGGAATAGTAAGGGTGGTATGTGAGGTGTTACCTATGTTAAATAATGAGTTAAAATTCATACAAGGCACCTTCAGGCAGCAGAGCATGAAGTGAAAATCTGATCTGACAGAGCTGTGACAGGTCAGACCTCACATGAGTGTGTGATTAGAATGAGAAGAAAATCAAGCGACTAGCTGCATTCCTCTGCCACTTAGCAAAGATGTCTAAGCAAGCACTCAGAGACTGATTTCTACCCAGGAACTGCTACTGTGCCACTGAAACCCAGTTCAGCAGAGCCAGAACCCAGTTCCTGTTTGGAACGGGCAATACCATTCTGCCTGCTGGAGCATTCATGGGCTGCTCTACCCCTGCTGAAAGGAGAGGGCTACTTCGAGTCCTTCCCCATACCACAAATGCTTTGAGTAATTATTATTATTTCCATCTTGGAGAAGACGACTGTTTAATGAGCTCTGTGCTGCATGTGGGGAAAAAATGTGCAGGAAAGTGACTTCAGATGGGATTCATTCATGTTCAGAAAGTGATTCACAGGTGCTCATGCCTGAAAGAAGAGATCCTTATTTCTCAGGACAGTTCCTCTGCAGGTCTTTGCCCCATGAGCCTCACAGTCTGTTGTCATTTTAGATGATTTCAACATGTAGTATTCTAGTAGAGCAGTGCAAATAAAGTTTGTGAGAAATGATTTTGCACAGCAGAAAAAAGAGATCATGGGAGAGGACCATGACAGCTGAAGCTGATTGTACCCAGCAAAGCATTAGACATTCCTACTGTTTCTAAAAATTCCCCAAGTATTGGTAATAGTTGAAGATCCAGTACCACAGTACTGATTTTTACTGAGTTTACTTTTGTGGTTTATTTAGAAGTTTTGAAATTCTCGTGTTGCCTAAATAACCATTAGTCTTGCTTAATATTTTCACTGTCATTTCACACACTTTTGGTTGTGGTTTTTTTTTGTTTTGTTTTGTTTGTTTCCAGGCCCAAAATGTTCAGCACAGCAAGGACATGACTCTTGCCAGCAACCGCAGCCTGGCAGAAGGCAATCTTTTGTACCAGCCAAAGTTGGAGTCTTTGAAATCCAATTTGACTGAAAAATATCAAGAGCTGCAAGTTCTTTTTGAAGCATACCAGATAAAGAAGACAAAACTAGGTAACGTTTCCAGTTGCAATTATGATTTGCTGTTTTCTAAGTGAGTGTGAATCTGTTGCCTGTCTTTTTTTTTTTTTTTCCTTTATGTTTTGGTATCTCATTTTTAGCTGTGTGAATTTAGGGTACAAAATGAAGTGTCATTTTTGTGTAGTTCTGAAAGAGCTCATGCTTCTGATGATTTATTAAGTACCTGTTGCACCTGGTAGCAAAAACAGAGGAGTCTTTCTATTACTGTGTACTTACCTACCTGTTGTAGAGCTACTCTTCTCTAACTGATCAAATCTGTTTACCTTGTTAAAAGGCAAAACGTAATTTGAATTTTCAGGGTTTAATGATAAATCAAATGAATATTGCATTTAACATTCTTCATACTGAATGATGAAATATTGCATGCCAGATACGGCACTTGCTGAAGGGCTTTGTCTTTCAATATTAGAAGTATATCATTGTCATTGAATTTCAGCTTTTAGCCCTCTGACAATATTCCTAAAGTAATTAATATATTTTCTTACTGTACATTATTCTGTCCAGAACACAGTGGAATATGCTAGTAGTATGTATGTGCCTTAGACATTTTGATGGTTGCTGAGGCAAGCTGATAGCTTCAGTTAGAAGTGGCTTGGAGCCAGCTGTCATTTACTGTTCTTTTTGTGTCATTACAGACAGACAATCCAGTAATGCTTCTCTGGAGACGCTGCTAGCGCTGCTTCAGACAGAAGGGGCTAAGATTGAGGAAGACACAGAGGTAATGACTGCAGACTGAAGCCACTTAAACCTGTTAGCAAAGACTTCCAAGTGTACATAGCTGCAGTGCAGTACTGAATGTGTGACAGACTAAAAGGATATATTTAAGCATATGGTCTGGTCTTTGCTTCGAATTTCAGTGAGCAGACGTTTGGTTTCAGTGAGAATTTTTTTGTATCTGGGTAATATTTTACTCTTAACATCTTTGAAATTTAAGAGAGAAAACATTCCTTTTCAGAAAAGAAAGCCAAAACCTCTTGATTTCTTGGCATTGCCTTCAAACTCATAGCCTGTAAATGTGGAATTTTCCTTTCTAATGGTGTTTGCCTGGTATATGTATCAATCCATTAGAGATGTCAATTAGTAGCCTAATGAAAACCAGTGCCTGCACTGTTTTTTCTCCTCAATATTTCTGGTGAAATATTCCTTCATGATATCCACATATCTGTCTAGGTGCCAGTGGTCACCACTCACTGTGATACAGATGCCTGAAGGATGCTCTATTTTCAGAATAGTGGAGGTGTTTGGATTTGTTTGCTCATTTGCCTGTAGGAAATTTTCTATAACTATATCAGGGGAAAAGAAATTGTTTATTGGCTTTGACCACGAAAACACATTCCCAGGACAAGTTGAATTTTGTGATGGTATGGTCACCTCTTAATTATTAAACATAATTTACCCAAAGCCACAAGTAAGCATGAGTTTTACACCTGTATAGCAATAATCTGCTTGTCTGTACTAAGTCTCCCAGAGTTCTCAGTATTTCTGTTGGCCTTGCAAGCAGCACTGAGCTGTAATTCAGCTTAGCTGGCAATCTGGAAAGCCAATGAGCTTGATTTATTCCCATCTCTGATGATCAGAGCTAAATTCAGATGTTCTTACTGCTGTTGCTTCAGTATAAATTTAAGCAGAAATGATATTTAACTTCTGAGTAATAACTAACTCAAAATTCCACTCAGAATTCTTAGTGTGCCAGTCATCTTCCATATGCAAGCTGGAAAATCACAGGCAAAATTGTGCTATTTTTAGGGTCTAAGCCATTTAGATTCTCTTGCAGTACGCTGTTGTTCCGTTTTTGACAGAACATGGCAGAAAGATTTCTCGATGGTGAAATACCACTGGATTCCTTCATCGATGAGTACCAGAGCAAGCGCAAACTGGCTCACCTGCGCCGTGTGAAAATCGAGAAGCTGCAAGAAATGGTGCTGAAGGGACAGAGACTTCCACAGGCTCAGCCGCAGGCTCAGCCCAGAGCGCCCGAGACAACACCAGCACCTCAAGATCCCTACCCTTCAGATGCAAATACTCCTCCTTCAGTGGTGCCCCGACGAATACCACCCCCTCCACCTTCCTCAGTCCCAGCAGGACGCTTTCCTACTCCCTTTACTGCAGCCATGAGTTCAGGACCAGCTCTTTCTTATCCAGGTGCTCCGTATCCTCCTCTCCCACCTCGACCAGGAGTTCAGCCTGCGAGTCAAATGCCACAGCCAGGATACCCATCTCAGTTTGTACCACAGTATCCTCCAGCTCTTCCCCAAAGACCACCTCGCCTTCCACCACATCCTGGCTTTATCCTCCAGTGAATATTTTGGTGCACCTAACTTCTGTATTGGTGCTTATATTTCCTTTTTCTCCCCTTCAGAGACTTAAACTAGGCAATGAAAGCCTCTGTTTTTTGCACAATGGAATACAAAATCCGAGCTGTGGCACAGAGGTCTGCAATTGCGTTTGCTAAATGTGATGATTTTTGTTTTCAGTGACACCAAGGTTTTTTCTAGGAAGGTGATAGGGTCTAAATTTTGTAAATCCATCAGATCCTGAAACTACGTCCAAGTGGATTTCCTGATGTTACAAATCAAATCACACTCTGAATTCTTGTAGTGGTGGTAAATCAGCATCCTCTCTCTTCTGATGTATTCCCATCGCAGCTGGATGTACATGTGGCAAATGGGGAGATATTTGTCTCTTTAAAGTATTAGTGCCAGTGTTTGGATGGTAACACCCACATCTGAATACTGGGCAGAGAGTTTCAATGGACCCTGTTGGCTTCCCTTGCAGTGTGACCAGGCAAGGACATTGTGGTCAGGTGCATGACATTTTCAGAGCTCGCTGAGCTGAAACTCTTGTCAGAAAATGTTGTATTGTTTTTAGACAGTAAAACTCAACAAGAGTTTCATTTCTGCATTTCAGTTGTTACCTTAGACTTTTTTTGATAAAAGTACACAGTCCTCCCACTCCTGAATAGCTTGGTAACCTGAAAGTCCTGATCTCTTGAAATGAAACTAAACTGTTTGTAGAACTAGTTTAGAGTTTTATAGAAACCCTACTGGGCATTTTTATTCCCTCACCTGTTAAGACTCTTTCTTAAGTAGTTTTGTGTTTGTTTTTTCCTTTCCCACACCTTGGATACAGAAATGATTTTTTTACACAGGTGCTTAGCTTTTGATACCGTCTGATTCCAGGAATCTAGGCAGGGTATTTTCTTAATCAAATACTGGGTTTTTCACATCATGCAATTGCCCACTTGAAATTACACAATTTCATTTTATCCCTCAAGCTCTTGTCTCTCACTTGGCAGGACTATATTTAACTTTCCCATTTCCTTCAGTTCTGCAGCATTTGGTTTGCCTGTCTATCTGGAATTTGCAGTTACAGTTTCTCTGTAAGCAGGCAAAGCAGAAAAGGTTTTTAGGTGGTGGTCCATGGTGGTTGTTTGGATCTTACATAATCCATTCTTTACTTGCTACTGGAAATGGGAAGGCTTTTTAGGGGAGCTTAGATTTCACTTTCAACGTGGCTCGTGCAGACATATGCTGGTACTTTAATCCAGCACTGTGGGAGGCAAGTCTTGACACTTGTGACTTGAGCAGAATGTGTCTGTAAATCCATTATCAATTTCTCACATCCAGAAACAACTTTCAACTAATTCAATGTAATTTAAGAAACTCACAGTAATCCAGAGTCTGACACAGCCCCTGTGTTATTTCAGAACATTTTCATACCGTTGTCCTGGAATAAGCTGCATTGTTTGGAATCTACTACAAACAGCATCAGTCAAAACAGAGTCTCTCTTTTTTTTTTTTTTTTTCTTTATGTAAGGCCCTTGACTGTCCCTTAATCATTTCCTCTGGAGTGTGGTGGTTGCTAGCAAATACTAATCTGAAATTAAGCTCATAACAGGAAGCTCTCTATTCTGAAAATGCAGCTCTTTGGCTTGGTTCGCCTTCTGAAGACAAAAGGCAGGTTTGTCAGTGTTACTGGCATCTGAACCAATTCTCCACTGTAAGTCTGGAAAGTTTCTATAGAGGGGAGGATTTTGTGAAGCAATGTGCATTGGATTTGTTTGCAAAGTGTGCTTTTTGTGTAATCTAGTGCTGGTACAGGATGTGTTTGTTTTGTTGTTTTTTTTTTAACCTAGTGTAATATCTTTTCTTGGTATTCTTTTCTCACTGAAGCTGCATATAAGCATGGATAATTATGACTCGTTTCAAAGTAATTTTGCTGTGCTATTAGTGCTGGTATTTGGATGGCAGCTGTTGTATCTGAATGCTAAACTTAAGTCTGCTGTAGAAATGATTCGTGCCCTAGAAGGAATTAAAGTGTATGGGGGCTACCAGGGTGGTGACTGAGTACAGAGATTTGTACTTTGAGCCTGCTACACAAAAACTCTAAATCACTCTCAAATTAGTTTTTTGCTAACATTTGATAAAAACAACCAGGTATATTTTACACTTATCAAGTGCCAACTTTTTTTTTTTTTAAGGAGAGTTGTAAATCCTCAGAAATTATGGAGGTGAGAGATAAGTGTATGGTGAATTTGCACTGTGTTTTATGTATCTAACTTTATTGGTATTAGTAGTTCCAAAAAAAATATTTTTACTACTTGTTAAATTTTCTGTCTTTTGGTAACTTTTGTGATAACATGACCTTTCAGGGATACTTTATCTAGAAACAAACTCTTGTGCAACCTAAATACAAGACAAAGCTAATGCAATTTTTTTCTGTCTCAAAGCAAAACAATGCATTATTGCATATGCATGTGGCTGATGTGCCTTAGGATCACTACTTGTGATTGTAATACTAGGATATTAGCATTTTTATCATTTAAGTGGCCATTGCTCAACTCTAAGGGCTCTCCAAGAGCACTTTCTTCTACAAAAAAAAACAACTCACCCTTGTACTTCACAGAAAACAAAAGCTGTATCTGCTATTTGTAAGCTTACAGTTGCCTTCACTGATGGATGAGTTTGAAAGTAGATGATGTCACTAATGTGATGCTTCAGTTAGAGCTATCTCATAACTGAAATCCAGCTGCTCATGGAAAACATTTTGCCATTAATTGTGTGTGTGTGTGCGCACAAACTGTAAATATACTTGACTGCTGGTGGTGTTGAAAGGCAAAGATGCCTGTGGAGAGCTGTTTTAAGTCCTTTCAGAAACAAAAATTGCAAAACACTAACCTGAACAAGTTGGGCAAGAGATGTGTAGGTGCTTTTTGATCTGTTGCCCTTCAACAGCTTCTCCAGTTCTGTTATAGGAAATAAATTCTGCTATGGCTAGGATGTTTAGACTTGTACTAATTTGCACTGTTTATAAGATAGTGAGATTAAAATGCCATAGGCAAGCTGAGAGTTGAGATGGGGTGGCTCAGTAAGCTTGCCAAAAAAAAATATATATATATATTATAATGTTGTCCTGAGGATTTTTAATGTCTGCTGCAAATAGCATATACTTCCCCAAAGCAATTGGAGTGGAGAAAAATCTTTCAAATCTGATGTGTAACACGGCTTTAGAGCAGTGGTAACATTGAAAATACTCTCTTTGGGTGGCAGTGCTTCTGCCAGTTTTTGTATGCAGTTTCGTAAGTTATGACTAACTCAGTTTATGTGGTTAGGGTTTTGGACTGGGGATCAGCACCGAATGGCTCCAACTCAAGGATGAGTTTCACTGCACTTCAGTGCTGTCTCCTAGAGGAAGCAGAGTCAGTTGTTCTAGCACAGCTGGTCCATACAGGTCACCATTGTACTGGTGGCCCTGGAGGGACTGTAGAATATAAGCTTTCATGTGATGCCAGGAGGCAGAGCCCTGGGCACAGTCGGTAACGGTTACATTTAGTGCCCCAACTTCCACAACCTCAGTTTCAACCTCTTTTGGGACTCCTCTGCCCTCTCAAACTGGAATAATGACTTAGACACAGAGCTCAAATCGACGGTTCTTTTAGCCTGAATAAAACAAGGGCAAACATTGAGTTCAGAGGAGTTAAGAGTCATCCTGCACCTAAACAGTTCCTCTGTGTCATCATGGACAGTCTAATCAAGGGGCAATTTTCTATGCCTAGCAAGTTGTGAAACGTACAGTGGATTTGTTTGCATAATAAGTCTTTCTGTAATCTACTGTGGTCTGATTTTAAATAAAATAGCATATCTCTCTTGGTGTCACGTTGTGGCTTCATTTAATCGTGGTGGCATTACCACGTTTTTCAATACTAATGGTGCTTTTTTGTGTAGCAACATCCAGTGGTAGGTGAATGCAGAACATCATTGCAAGAAGATAACTTGAATTATTCACAGTAAATCTGCTGGCCATGTTTTTAGTGCCTGGAAATAGTGAGTCCATTTTGTATGAGGCTGATACAGGCTAAGTATGCTTGGAGTAGATTCTGCATGTTGTAGTCGTGGCAAGGAGCAAGGTGGCCTAGCCTGCCAGGTAGAATCCCTTGGCTTCTGTTTGACTTTCCTACAATTAGCTGGAATAGTGGAAGTGTTCATAATCTCCATCTGGAAAAGATGAAGAAAGAGGGAAAACCACTTGTTTGTTAAAAGAGGAGAAACTTAGATTTCATCCAAGACAAGTCAGGAGAAATGAGTCAGCCAGAGTTATTTAGGAATATGAGTCAGAGGGCAGAAAAGACCTGATGTAATTTTCTGTGATAATCTGTCTCTTTATTAATAGAGTGAACTAGCAGTGTGAAATAGCAGCCCTGCTGCAGAACTACTGATCATCTCTGGAAGAAAATCCCTTTTTTAATTGTTTCTTGATCCATTCTGTTTGTGGTGGCTACAGAGATTTGGTAACCTGCTCATGCACAAATAGGGAACTACAGATGAGGAAAACTTGCTGTGCTGACTCAGTGCAGGTGGGTGAGGGCAGGGGATGGTGTTACATAAAAGATGCACTTCTTTTACTTGGCCTCCTCTAAGAACTGGCAGCAATGCCTCTGTTTTGCAGCCTGAAGAAGGTGCTTGCAAGACTTTTAAGAAGTGCCTATTCTGGAATAGGTTTGGATGGCCCTTCCTTGTGGCTCACATGCACCAGAAGATCATTCCTTGTGCAAAGGAGAGGTAAGCCAGTACAGACCTTGCCAGGTGGGGGACTCACATGTCAGTTGTGTAATGGCTAACAAACAAGCAAAGGAACAGAAATGGTGAGTGGTGTGCCAGTGAGTGGCAGAACTGCAGATGGTCTTAACATGTCCCTTTGGAAGCCTACATAGATGCTTCAGTAGCCCTTGGTGCTGTAATTTGAGTCCTCTTCTGGTTGTATATTAATCAGCCCTGATATGAGGCTATTATAGATGTCTTCCCACCTCTCTCAGACACTGTTGCTAGAAATGAGATTTTTTTTTTTGGTCTAAACTGAAGCTTCAGAGAAGCCTTGTTGAAACTGTGTTGCTCCAGGTGGCATCTTGTTCCTAAAGCAGGCTCTCTCTGGGTAGCCCTTCATGACTTCAACCTCACCTGCAGTGGAATCTCCCCTTTTTTCTTGCTTACCCACAGAACAAATCACAGACTGGTGAGGCTGGAGGACTAGGCAGTGCATAACTTGAACCTTGGATCCTGCTGTAAGCCAAAGACTTTTAGTGCTACCTACCTCCAACCTGTTTAGGGTGCTTTTTTTTTTGTGTTCTTGTAGATGAGGAGTAGGAATTATTTTTCCTTCAAAGCTAAATATTTCCTTTCACTGCATAAACTAATTGCAGACCTTGTTACATGTCCTAAAAGTTGCACATTAGTTTAGCAATCACTACTCAAGGTGGGCTAATTTCTGAGTGATTAATGTCATTAGTCTTGAAAGAAGCCAGCATAGAGGATGGGAGGTGACAAAGTGCAGTTCTCAGCACTGGAACAAGAGCTCCTGGTTGAGTAGAAAAGGCTGATTGTGGAGAAATGTGGAAATGCAATAATGACCTTTGGGCTGAGGTGTGTCGTTTTCTCATGGTTGCCTTGTGGTAGATGGCTAGTAAGGACTACAGACCACCTTGGTATTTTTGAGCTAAGCTTGCACACACACCTATGAGGCCTTTCTAACATGATTGTATTAACCAATATTTCTGTATTTCTCAAATTGCTTTTCTGATGGGGCTGTTCAGGAAATGCTGTCACTAAAAATAGTGCTGCCCAGATGTACATACCGGGTGCCTTAGTCACTGCTGCAGGCAGGTCAGGCTCTGAAGGGAAATAACCTGCCTTGCAAGTGAGTGGCTGCTACTCCCAGCTTTAAGGGCTCTTCAAGACATACTTTTACAGAATATTTTTTTTTAACTTCCTAGAGCATGTACCAGCAGTGTTCTCTGTTCATCTGCTTGATTTAATGGGCTTTTTTTCCCCAGCTGATCTGAGACACTCGTGTTTTGTGAACTTTGCTCTCTGTAGCATTGCTGTTCCTACACTTCGGCTGCTTTGTGCACTCCTGTTCAAACTAATTTGTGCTTACTGAAGATTTGGCTGCTGAGGGAGCCAAAGGGTGGGGAGAGGAAGGTTTTGATAGCAGGCTGTTTGAAAGCTACTTCATGAAAAGTAAATCGTATCGTCCTAACCTCAGTGGAAGGGGCAGAATGTAATATTTCATAGCTTTCCCTTGGTTATTTTCCATTGCTTTTGCTACAGGTACTGAGTAAAATTTGTTCTCGGGAGCACATCCTCCTCTTTTCACAGATGCACTAATGATATTTAAAAGTCATTAGCAAATTGGATCCTGTACAGCAGGATGTCTTGATGGAATCTCAGAATAAACCTTTGCATACATAGTTTGCAGTCCTGATTTGTAATTTGTTTCCTCTGCTGCAAAAAAGCATGAGTTAAGGCAGCTGTAGACTAGGCAGTAATTTTGGTATAAAAAAACCTACTTTAGCACATAGGCTATACTTTAAACGGCCTTCAGAGCTTAATTTTATTTGTACTGAAAATTTTTGAGACTCTGTAGATGTTGGTCTGGGTTGTCCTACCTGCAGCCTCTGTATCCATTGAAATCACAGTGAAGCAGCAGTGGTGGGAAACGAGTCACATTTAGCCACAGCATCATTCTGAAAGCCACATTTTACTTCATTTTTGAATTACAGCTGTGGCTAGATTCACAGTAGTGAGCTTTTAGAAGTTAACATTCGTGATTAATCAGTATTTCCATTATGAAATGTAATGGTGTGAGTGGTTGGGATGATGTCAGGCTCCCAGCAACTATATCTTTATCACCAGCTATAAATAGAGCTACCGTGGAACGCATTTCCTTCTAGCAAGAGAAAAGCTTTCTGAAAGAAACGAAACTGAGTATAGAGCTGGCCACAGTCACCTTATCTCAATAGCCTTTGTCACTCGATGTAACAACAGTCACCTAAAGGCCACAGCTTGGTAACCCTCTCCCAGCTCTCCTCCACTGCTGCAATAGGTAAAAGATTCCCTGTAACTTAGTGGAAAAGCTGAGAAGGATGCAAAGCTTTGGTTGGAGGCGCTCTTGATGTAACTTGCAGGATCAGACCAACTGCCTGCCTTGCCCAGTAACACCAGTATTACCACCAAAGCCTTTTAGTGTGGAAGGTGCTTCAGGCATACAGTTGGCTGGGCAATGAGAAGGGTTGTTTGCTCTGCTGCCCGTAGTAGTTGCTCATAAAACTGTAGTCTGCTTAGTGATGTGTAACCTTGGAACTCTAAAGTTGGCATGAGACTGCCATATAACTAAAACGATAAATGCCTTAAAATGTGTTTTCTTCATACAGAACTGCTAATTCTAGTTAACTGCTTTATAGCCTATTGTTAAGCATAGGAAAGAGAAGTTGTGGGTTTTATGGCTTCTATGAAATGTGATTGTAATTTGTGTAGGGTGGGTAGTGAGAACTGGATAAAAATGTTGCTCCTAAACTTTTTCAAAAGGCTTCACAAATCTCCTAACTACAAGGGTGCTATGTTAACCCTCAGGGACCTTCTGCTGAGCACCAAATGCTTCAGTCTTACCCTGTCACGGGTGCATCCAACTTGCACCAAGGGAGGCAGTGACACTCAGCCCTGTGGATATTCATGGTTAGTCAGAGAATAACCAAAACTGACATTTCTTGCAGGGTTGGTCCTGAGGAGCAGCTCAGAGGCTACAGGTAAGGGCTGCCCTGGATGGAAGCTGGTGGGGCCCCCACCCACACCATGCGGCTGGAGTGCTTTTTATTTACGTTCCCTCAGGCTGTCAGTCAGGCTGCTGCCAGTGAGAGCCTTGTGGGGAGCAGGAATTAGTGTGCTACTTGGCTCTGGTGAGCTGCTCGTGCTGGACTGGTCTTGCCCCAGGGACACAGCCCCACCACCAGACAACTGCATAGCTACCTACATATCTATATATAAATCACAGATTTGTTTTACTTGGAAATGACCTCTAAGATCATTGAGTCCAGCTGTCAACCAAGACCACCATAACATTAAACCATGTCCCAAAGTGCCATGTCAACATTTCTTGAACACCTCACAGATTTGGGTTGGAAGGTGACACTGAAACTTCATCTTGTCCAACCCCTGCAGCGATCAGGGACACCTCCAACTTGATCAGGCTGTGTAGGGCCACATTGAATCTAATCATCATGAATGTCTCCAGCTATGGGACCTTGACCACATCCATGGGCAACCTGTTCTAGTATTTTACCACTCTCATTGTAAAGAACTTTCTCCTTCTGTCTACCCTGCTCCTGAGGTTTTAAACCATGGCCCCTTGTCTTATTGCTATATGCCCTTCTAAACAGTCCCTCTCCAGCCTTCCTGAAGGTAGCCTTCAGATATAAGATCTCCTGGGAGCCTTCTCTTCCTCAGCTCTGTATGTATCTAGATTTCTATTCCTATACAATCTATCTACCTTTCAATCTATCTGCTTATTTATATAGATGCAACATCACTTGCAGACTCCCTCCTTTCACACCCACCCCTCAGGGGCATAGGGTCATGTCACACTGCTGTCCCACACACATCATCACCACGGTGCTTTAGCTAATGATTGTTGAGCCACTTTATTGCCACCCACTACCGTGCCATTTAAGGCCACTTTGCTTCTCCCCCAGCAGAGCACCACACCATGGTCTTGTCCCTGGTCCCCTCCCCACCAACAAGCTGACCAAGTACCACAACACTTGTTTTAAATATTGCTTCTTTAATAATCTGCATCATGGCAGCAGCTCCAAGGGCAGGTACAGCTGACAGGCTTGTTCTCCCTAGTTGTGTCTCTCCACATCAGTAATTCCTTATTGCTGCAGAATTCTCCATCCCCTAGCTCCTGTAAAGCCAGGAGTAGATTTAATTCTGCTAATTATCTTAAATATAAAACATAATGCAACTGATCCCTTGATGTTGCAGTAGTCATAAAAAATAGAAAAGGAAAAAAAACAATAAAATAATGTTTGTATCCTTATTGCCAGTGTGTATGCCAGGAACTGCTTTTTCATAGACTCATTAAGGTTGGAAAAGACCTCTAAGATCATCAAGCCCAACCATCAATCCAACACCACCAGGCCAACTAAACCATGTCACAAAGAGCCATCTCTGCACAATTTTTTAAACACCCCAGGGGTGGTGAGTCCACCACCTCCCTGAGCAGCCTGTTCCAATGCCTGACCACTCTTTCAGGAAAGGTATTTTTCCTAATCTCCAACTTAAATCTCCCTTGGCACAATCCTTGTGCCGGTTAAGGTGAAGGTCTCTCTCCACCCTCTGGGCTACTCCATTGCCCAAAGTCAAATTAGTCCTCAGGCTGGAAAAGGGGAATTAAAAAAAGGTTGCAAGAAAAGCCCAGCAGTTTCCTACTTTAAAAACAGTTCACAGTTCTTTGAAAATCTGAGCAGTACAGTAGAGAGCTACATTTACTGAAAACTTCTAGTGCTGAGAAAGTTAAAAAAAAAAAAAAATTCAACCCAAATGAACCCCAAATTAATTTAAATCAGGAGAGGTGAGTGGCAGGCTGGGAGGAGAAGGAAGAGAAAGAAAAGGAGAGGGAGAAGGGCATTCTGTTCTGTTTAGGGAACAAGCAGGAGCCCTCTGCCCTACAGAAAAGAATCAAGTAAAGAAAATAAAATAAAAATAAAATATATTAAAAAAAAACCCACAAAACCGAAAACAAAACAAAAACCCCCAACATCCAGTTTTGCAGGTGAGGTGGCGGGGAGACCCCCCGCACATGAAGGCACACCAGTGCCAAGGCAACGTCAGCTGCTGGAAAGCCAACCAGCCCCTGCTAGAAGTTGACCCTGTGAGGTGGGTATGTGCCAGCGTCTTGCTCAGGCTGAAACGAGATGGGGGATAAAACAAACGATCAGTTACTCGTGCTGTAAACACGTCCCACCATGTCCACTGACCCTCTGAGGACCCTACCTCACTGTGCCCAGGCTTCTGGGCTAAGGGGGGCTTCTTGAGGATGCCTCGTCTAGGGGCTGGCGCTGGTTTCGCCTCCCCATCCTCCGTAGAGTCATAGGTCCCAGCCAGGGCGTAGTGCTGCTTCCTCAGCTCGCCCAGGCGCACCCGCTCGCCCTCCAGACGCTTCTCCAGCTCCAGCACCTTCACCTGCACCCAAACAGCCATCTTGGTCCTGATCTCCCCTTCCAGTACCATGCTGGAGGTGGGAAAGGGACCTCCTTTGCACAGGTCTGGATCAGGGGCCCAGGCACAGCAACACTCAATCCATCCTCATGGCCATACCTGTGTTTCCATCTCTTCCTTCTTCAGCTTGATGAGGGACATGCCTGAAAAGTCCATGGTGTCTGTGGAGAAAAGTGGGGACGGTCCTTGCTAAGCACACTCCTTGCAGAGGACCCTTGCATGAATTGAAGCCAGAGGGGCACCTTGGGGTGTCCTCAAGGGGTTTGGTTGGGGTTTTTAATCCCTTTTCCTCAAAAAAGCCCCTCACCTTTCTCCTCAATCTGCTCTTGCCCTGACTTGGTGGAAGCCACCACATTAGCTGCCATCTCATTGACGTTGCGTGAGCACTCCTGGAGCCGGATCAGGTTCTTGCTGCTCCTCTCAGCTTTCACCTGCAAAGAGCACAGGGCCAGCGGTAGGTCCCCACCATGGCACCTCTGCACAGGTGCTCGCTGGCTCAAGGGAGACCCCCAGGCAGCCGTGTTCTGTTAGAGCAGACATACTCAGTAGCCATATCAGAACAGTTCTTGGGTGTGAAAACCTAGGGGTGGAAAGGATGGACAGATAGATGGGCACATAATTATCCTTGACAATCCCATCACCGCCAGACAAGGTGACTCCTCCAAAGCCTTTCAAGCCCAGGGGCACCGAATCAGTTCTTCTCCCACCTGAGCCAAGCACACACAGATGAACAGCACAGGTACAAAGCTTTTTTTTTTTTTTCCTTTCTCTTGTAGCAGTGGCCAAACCATCAAGCCATCTGCTGTAAAAAGCAGAATGGGTCCTCCTCCCTCTCAACCCACCTCTTCATTTGCTCACTGAAACCTCTACCCCTTGCTTTCGCCCACGCCACCAAGTGGCCAGGACCAAAATCCATCATTTTGAGTGCTGGCTCCTGCAGTTGCTTACGTGGGATTTTTTGTTAGTTATTAACATTTTCTTTACATAATCAGCTT
Source organism: Indicator indicator (assembly GCF_027791375.1). Classification (NCBI taxonomy): domain Eukaryota; kingdom Metazoa; phylum Chordata; class Aves; order Piciformes; family Indicatoridae; genus Indicator; species Indicator indicator. The sequence goes on from NC_072035.1 coordinate 8,528,120, forward strand.
GACAGGATGAAGACAGGCAGGTGGTTTTACACATCTTCATCTCCAAGTCAAGCCCTGCTAGGTGTGGGAATATTAATGCAGGTGAAGACATGTGGATTGGAATCACAGACTGACTTGAAGATAGTCAGAGCTTCCCTTCCTGCAGGATGAGGGAGATGATTCTCCCCCTCTACTCTCATGAGAAGCCCACGTGGAGTACAGCACCCAGTTCTGGGGCCACCAACCCACAAAGGACACTGAACTGTTGAACAGGTCCAGAGGAGGCCACAAAGATGATCAGAGGGCTAGAGCACCTGCCCTATGGGAACAGGCTGAGATATCAAGGTTCACCCCAAAGAAGAGGAGGCTCTGGGGAGACCCTATAGTGCCCTTCCAGTACCTGAAAGGGGCCTACAAGAAAGCTTCTTACAAGGGCTTGTAGTGATAGGACAAGGGGGAATGGCTTTAAGCTGGAAGAGGTGAGATTTAGACTGGAGAGCAGAAAGGAATTCTTTACAATGAGAATGGTGAGACACTGGAATAGGTTGCTCAAGGAAGCTGTGGATGCCCCCTCCCTGGAAGTGTTCAAAGCCAGGTAGAAGGGGGCTTTGAGTAGCCTGATCTAGTGGAAAGTGTCCCTGCCCATGGCAGGGAGTTGGAACTAGATGATCTTTAAGGTACCTTCCAACCCAAACCATTCTAGGATTCTATGATTCCTCCCTGCTGTGAGAAGAGACTGCAGGACTGGTAGACAGGATAGCTGCATTCCACCACCTGAAAGCACACTGTGGGAACAAAATGACTTAAAACATGACAGTCTTGCTGGGATACTCACCTTGGAGGCTGCCACCAGCTGGGCTGTGCTGGCGGCGATTTCGTGGGAGCAGACGATCAGTTCCTCATATTTGCCTGTATGCAGGACAACTCTGTCTGCTGACTCCCTGAGTTATGGGTCAGAAGGGAGATGGTATTAGAGACATGGCATGGAGATAGCCTGACCTAATCCAAACCACTCCATCCACAAACATTTGAGCAGGAGCCAGGACAGGGAACATTCCCATTTTGCAAACAGGGAGGAACTGGTAGTCCCTATTCCCTGAGTGGTCTGACCCAGGCCACGATGCTCTGTATGGAATTATCAGTCATGGAATCATAGAATTATTCTGGTTGGAAAAGACCTTTAAGATCATTGTGTCCAACCATCATCTAACTCCATGCAGTCAGCAGCAGGACAGTTTGGGTTATTGGATGATGGAGAAGCATGGGCCAGCCCTGGACACAGCACATGGAGCCATGTCTGGAGAGCACCCTCCCACAGTGGCCATGGGAGAGGTCCCAGGGTACCTACACAAGCTGTGTGGCTCCCCAGCCCACCGCCTTGGAGGCAGAGATCAGCCCTTCGGTCCAGCGCGAGTTCTTGGCGTAAAACTCCTGTGTTGTTGCTGCCCCCTGTCGTTATGAGAATATTATGGCCTGTATCAACTTGTTTCTAATATAGAACGATCCATAAATCCATATAAAACAGCATATAAAATATAATAATACATAAACTCCTATATAAAGGCATGAAATCAAGGGATTGGCAGCATTTCTGTGCCCTTCAGGCCCTTCCTACTGGCCTGCTAAAGCATCCGTCAAGAAAAGTAGCTTTGGAGCCCCCAGACTGGAAGTTTGGGCTGGGTTTAAAGCACACAAGTTTGGGCCATTGTCTTCAGATTTTTTGGAGAGGCAACAGTGATGTGTGTGGAGAGCACAGGGCTGAGCAGCCCAGCCTCCAGTAGGTGGGAATGTCAGAGTACCACTAACATGGGAAACTCTAAAATCCAGCATTTCTCCAAACTGAGAAATTCTCCCACACCTCCTGTCGATGCAGAGAGGTGCAGGGAAGGACTTACCCGGCCACTTTCTACTATCTCCTTCTGTAGGTTCGTAGATGTCAATACGAGAAGTCTAATAGCCTGGAATGGAGGAAAAGAGGTGTTGGGGTTTGATGAGGATTTTATAGAGAAGGATCAATGCTGTCAATGGTAGAAGTTAGTTTTGTACCATCTTTGATGCCCTAGATAGGTTTCTGCAGTACTGACCTTCATGAGGTCCGTGCAGGAGTTCAGAATCCTGCAGGGAAACAAGAGAAAAGTGTTTGGCATTCTCCAACACTGCACTCAGGGAAGAAGGCTTTGGCCTCAGTTAGAAAATGGGTCTCTGCCGGAGACCAGCCAGCCTGCAGGTTACTTCAAAGAATAATTAAGGTTGCAAAAGACCTCAAAGATCATCAAGTCCAACCATCAATCCAACACCACCATGCCCACTGAACAATGTCCTGAAGAGCCATGGCTACACATTTTTTAATACCTCCAAGGATGGTGACTCTACCAGCTCCCTAGGCAGCCTGTTCCAATGCCTGACCACACTTTCAGCAAAGAAATTTTTAATATTCAAACTAAGCAGCTCACAAAGCAGCTGCAAACAGCTGGCTTAGGCATGCAAAATTAAGGTACACCCTTCTAAAGAGAATTTTGTGCTCAGAGTGAGGTTGATGCAGCACCAAGGCACACACAGGGTTTTGGATCAGAGCACAGCCCAGCAGGTATGGACATGTGACAGAATCCTGCCTAGGGCTGCCACACACAGCCCCCCAAAACTCACCGCTCGTTCACTTCAAGCTTAACACCAGAGCTCTCATTTCTGGCCTGGCTCATCATCTCCTGTTGAGAAATGCAAGAGGAAGGTTTGGATGTCATGTTGTGGTGAGCAGGGTGGAGGAGAGATGGATATTTTGCTGCCCCAAGGCACCATAATGGTCCATCCTGCAGCCTTCTCTCACCTCTATCCGCCTGACAGCATCCTCTATTGCCTCCGAGGTGGAGGCCATCTCCTTCTCAACCATGTCTCCCAGCTCTTCTTGCTTGATATCTAAGCTCTTGGGCCTCAGCTCCTGTCAGAGGAGGGAGCAGCAGCCATGAGGTTTTAGGCAGAGGGAGATAACCAAGCTATTCAACATTTTTCCCCACCCCCAGGTATCTGCAGACCAGCACATGTGCCAGCAACTTGCAGCAAGCATTTACTCAGAGGTAAGAAATGCCCCAAATCAAGGTGATAAAACTTGATCACAGGAGCAGTTTCAGCAGGGCAGGGCTCTGGAGTGCTGATGGCCTTTGAATGAACAGTGGTTTCATGGCAAAAACTAACAGGGGCTCCACAAGAAGAAATATCTGAAAGTTGAGAAGTTTTACTCTGCAGAGGCTACTGGGATGAAAGACTGCAGCTGAGGGTTACTGTCGCTATGCACCACCAGGAATGGTCTCAGTGCTCAGAAGCTGAGATGGCTCAAGGAAAGCATCACAACCTGTGGGTATGAGGGACAAACCACCCTAAAATGCTCACTCCAACCCAGCATCTCCCATTTCGGCTCTGAACAATGAGGAAAGCCATGGATTGACTTGTTTCTAAAAAACAAGCTGTCCATCAAGGTGCAGCCAGAGGCTGCAAGCAAACATCCCTCCCTGACCAATGGAGACAGCATCCTACTGCACCTAACCACCTGCTTTGCTTTCTCCTTTAGGGAATACCAATGCCACCAAATGACCCTGCCAGCCCTGGGTGGGAAGGTGGGAGCACTGGGCTCCATCTCCTACCTGGGCTAGCTGCAGGACCCCTTGCAGTGCCTGCCGCACATCCGCCAGCTCAGCATGCCCCAGGGTCTGCTTGTCCTTCAGCTCACCCAGGTAGTCCAGGCTCCGCTGCCCGCAGTCCCGGCACATCTCCATCAGCCCTGGGGAGACGATGGGTCAGGGCCAGTGCCCTTGCTCAGCAAGGGGTCCCTCTGTCCCAGCCCTGCTACCCTCCTCTTCCTCCTCCCTTTGGCCACAGAGATGATGCTGAGCATCAGCAGCATCCAGCAAATTTCTTGCAGAAGAGCATAAAATGGTATCCAGGAGCAAGCCCCATAGCTGGCTCCCAGAGAAAAAAGTTTTGGCACAGTTTCCCCAAAAACAACCCCCATGAATACAAAACCCCTCAACTTCCATGGCACCACTCACGGTCAGCGTGGTCTGTGGGAGCCAGGTGGGACGTGGCACTGCCATTCACGATGGTGTCAGCTGTGAGGTGTGCGAAGAGCGCCAGAGCCCCCACCAGCCCTGCAGCATCTGCCAGAGAGAGGATGGGGTCAGGCACTGCCAGCCCAGGGCACCCCTTCCCATGTTCTGAGGGATGCAATCTACCCTCAAAAGCCCTCCAGGACCAGCACAAGAACTTGGAAGAGGTTGGTATTGATTCCTCCTTCCAGCTTGCAGGTGGGTCCTTAAATGAGCACATGGGAACCCACCAACTCCACCTGCCACGTCCCTCCATTACCAGGGCACTGCACACTTGCTGATGGCCCCAAAGCAGCTGAGGGCTGCTGGATGCATAAAAATAAAAAGTGCAAGCAATGCCACTGGTCCCCAGCCCCAGGTACCTGCCATGGAGGCCACATACTGCGCGTGCCCAATCTCCAGGGCATCCGTGGACTCCAGCGCCGCCTGTGCCCGGCTGAGCAGGTAATCTGCAATTAATTTAGCTTCATTAGCACAGTCAGGCTGCCAAGGGTCTGAACAAGCAAAAGTGCTGACTCCATGAGGAACAACTGAGTGGAAGGCCAAGATAATGGAGGTCCTCATGACTCTGGCTGGCAAACAGCACTGAAATCTGAGCAAAACAGTGCTGAGAGCTAAAAATTCATTCCTGGGAAGTCTGCGCCCAACCTGCTTGGGCATGATGTTTGGTAGGAGAAAACACCTGGGGGATGCTGAGATACAACATTATCCATCTTGGAGGAAGAAGGGACTGTGAGTTGAGCAGTGGTCAAGCAAGATGTACCTGGGGAGCTGGTGCAGCGGACGTGCAGTGGGTCATCCAGCTTGGCCACCGCATCACGGAGGATGTCCTCTGCCTCCCGCACTGTCTCCTGCAGGATGTTGAACTGCTCATCTAGCAGTTTCTGCTGTAAGCTCTGTTCCTGGTTGCTCTGTGGGATGGAACAGGTGAATGGCACAACTGGGACAAAGGATGTCCATCAACATGGCCCCATCACTTGCATATCCCTCGGGAGCCCCTTTTCAGGATTAGGACCAAGAATCCCATTATTGCTGGTGCAGGTCATATCCCACCAGCTACATCAATGATGGGTCAGCTGAACCACCACAACTGCTCAGCACCCCCCAAACACATCTTGCCATGGAGAGCAGTGGCAGCTGGCTCTCCACACAGCACCATACCTTCTCCAGGAGCCTGCCCTGCAGCTCACAGATCTCCCTCGTGGCCTTGTCTGCCTCCTGGCTCAACTGCAGCTCCTTCTCCTCAACGAGGCCACGCGTGGAGAGCAGCTCGCACTCCTTCTCACTCACTGACCGCCTCAGCACCTCCTTCTCAGCATGCAGGGCCTCCACCTGGGCACTGAGCTCTGCACCTGCCTGCCAGCGGGGCCAGAAGAGCTCTGTCACCCACTTGTCACCATGTCATGGGCCCAACAGTTATGTATGGGGGAACCAAGGACATGCCCAGCTCATGACACTGATGGGATGGATCTGCATTCAGTCCTATGACAGCTCCCTAGGCTGCTTTTCACAACTTTGGCTTGCCCATGGTGGCAGGCACGTGGTCTTGAGAGCCCACACCTTGAATACTGTGTTCGGTTTTATTCCCCTCGCTACAAGAAGGACATTGAGCTGCTGGAGCATGTCCAAAGAGCAACTAAGCTGGTGAAGGGCTCTGAAGACAAGTCCTACGAGGAATGGCTGAAGGAACCGGGGTTGTTTAGTCTTAAGAAGGCAAGGCTGAGGGGAGACCTCATCTCCTTCTACCACAAGGGTGGAGTGATGTGGAGGTCAGTCTATTCTCACATGCAACAAGTGACAGGACAAGAGGAAACAGCCTCAGATTGTGCCAAAAAAAGGTTCAGGTTGGATATTAGGAAAAATTTCTTCCCAGAAAGGGTTCTCAGACATTGGAACAGGCTGCTCAGGGAAGTGGTACAGTCACCATCCCTGGAGGTATTTAAAAGACGCATGGATGTGGTGCTGAGGGATGTGGTTAGGGGTAGTGGTTTAGCAGTAGTGGTGAGATTGTGAGCTTTAGGCAAGCAGTTGGACTTGATGATCTCAAACATCTCTTCTAACCTCAGCAGTTACATGATTCTATGACAGGAATTTAGGATGAGGATTTGGGGGCATCCTGCAGCCCAGCCTCGTACCTGCTTGGCGTGGCTGAGCGAGCGCTGCGCCTGGTCCAGCTCATCCCGCCGGGCATCCAGCTCCTGCCTCAGCTGCTCCATCTGCACACTCTGGTCCTCCAGCTGCAACCACACACCCACACCAGCAGCTCAGCCACAGCACACTCTGGCCTGGTTTGGCACTGACACACAGCCAGGGTGGTGGGAAGGAGCCCGGCCATGTTTTGCAGGAGGGCTTTTCAGGGGTTTGAGGGGGATGTCCTGGAATGGAAAGCCTCCTTTGCCAAAGACAGGAATCTGGGGAGCAGCCCCCAGCTTGAGTGCCAGAGAATGGATGCATCCAAACCCATCAATTTGCACTGCAGCATTTTCTTGGGGGAAAAAAAGGCAGATTTGAGCAGAGAGAATGAAGCATGCATTAAATAACACCCTCCTGAGGAGCCACAGCAACTCTTTCCAGGGTCAGGGGACCAACACCAACAACCACTACCACCCCTTACACCCAAACTGTGCCTTGCTCCCATGTTTGCTGTGCTGGGAAGGGCTCACTGCCAGAGCAAGTAAGGATCCCAAGCTATGCCAGCTCACCTTCATCTCAGCCTCCCGCTTGACCTGCTCCACCTGGAAGGCCAGCTGCTCCTTGACCCGTGCTACCTCCTCCTGGCTCTGCTGTGTGACTGTCAGCTGCTTGGCAGTGTCAGCATTCTGCATGGAGACACAGGGATTACTGAGCATTCAGAGGGGGGACCCTCGCTACCAACATGCTCATTCTGCCCAAATTCGGGGCGGGGGGAGAGATAGCTTGGAGATGCCTTTTTCACAGCATCCAAAACACTGACCATCAGTAGACCACCACTCAAGGGATGCCCCCCACCCAGAGCTCAGAGCTCCCTGGGTTCAGGATGATGGGACCCATACAGGATGGGGCAAGCACAAGCCACACTGGTGATGGCAGAGGAACAAAGGCAGTGGTTGGTCCCCAGTTGGTGCAGGCATCAACGTTACCTTCCTCAGGAGCTCGGCGTGTGTGTTGATGAGCTCACTGTGCTTCTCCTTCAGCTTCGTGTAGCGGATCTCAGTGGCATTGGCTTTCTCTGGATGAGGTAAGAAAGAATCAGCAACCCTGGTGCAGGTGTGCCTCAGCTGATGGGTGCTGTAGGGCACCTACTTTCTGCTTCGGCGCAGAGCCGCTGGGACCTGTCGCTGTCCTGCTTCACCTTCTGCAGCCTCTCCAGCTCATCCCGCAGCTGCTCATTGTCCACCAGTGCCTTCTGCTTCTGCTTGCGCTGCTCCTCCACTTCACCCTCCAGGCTGTTCACCTGTGCCTTGAGCTGCGTGATGTAGCGCTGAGCCTGTGGGACATAAACAGGGACTTGGGCACTGCCTGGCATTCATGCCAGCAAGGACTCTGCCCTTTCCAACGTTCCTGTCCAGGTGCCTGGCTGTGATTTAGGTAAAGCAGCTGTGAGACGCACAGGAAAGCTCTTGCCTGGGCTCTTGCAGTTGCTCCGTCCCCATTGCTAACAGCTGGCTGGGACAGCAAGAGACAGGTCTCGCATGCCTCCACGCCACCTCCATCAGAATTAAGGTTCTGGCACAGGAAGAAGTCGCAAACACAGTGTGGGGTGCCAGGACCTTGCTATTGCTGCATCCCTTTGGGGTTTCCATGCTGCAGCACCAAAAACCCTCCCAATTTCCTACACTGGTGAAGTTTTACCTCTAGTTTAATCTTCTCCATCTCTGCATGGAGCATGTCCACCTCCCTCTTCAGGCTCTCGATCTGGGCATCCCTGTAGAGAAAGGCAGGTTGGTCCCATGTGGCGGTGAATGTCTCCCCTCTGCCACCGTGGACTCTCATACCTGTCATCTCGAATGCCGTTGGGTGGCCCAAAGGTTTGATCAAATATGTCTGAGGTGATCTGAGGAAGACAGAGGGTGTCAAGCTGAGCCAGGCTGGGGGTGCCTATCCCCTCCCATCCCAGGGTCTCCATCCCTGTGCTCCCACCTGTGGCTCTGTGGTGGAAGCCGTGCTGATCTCAATTAGGTTCTCTGGCTCTTCATCCTCAGGAGCCTCCTCGGGGATGACAACTACTGGCTTCACGTGCTCAGCCAGCGCCGACGCCCGCAAGAAGTTTGGGGGGCTCTGCAGGGACAAGAAAAGGGGTGGCTTCACCTGGGGTTTTGGGGACTGTCACAGCAGATTGCCAAGCGGATGGAGGCAGCCACCCCATGATGCTGAGATAGGCCAGTGGGTCCCTCTACAGCATCCCTAGACCCCAAACCCATCCATGGGGACATCCTTATGCACTCTGAACCCACAGGCTCTCTAAAGCACCACGGATGACCAAGTGCCACCATACCTCTGGCAGCCGGGGGATCTGGATGAGCCGCTTGAAATACAGCATGTCAGATGCTTTCTTAAAGAAGTTTTTGAGGCTTGAACGGGGAGAAAGAAAAACTGCTCATGGTGGGGGCTTGGCAGGAGGGAAGGGACCCTGCCACCCCACCTCATCCCTGGGTTACCTGCGAAACTGCTCATGGAAACGGTCTCGGTGGCCCTGCAGCGTGTCGGATGGCAGACCTGTGGTGATGGAGGGGCAGTTGTGACTGATCTGGGGCTGCAAATTTATACACAGCAACTGGATTGCTCCAGACACAAGTCAGTGGGGTAAAGACCAGGTGGGAGTGAGATGGGAGTGGTCAGAACAGGAGTGGGGTGTCCCCATCCCCAGTGTAGGTACCAGGGATGTGGCACAGTGAGAGGTGGGCCCAGGAACCCCAAAACACCCACATGAGGCCCCTGGTGCTGTACTGCCCAGCAATCCCATGCAGGGAGCTGGGGGAGTCAAGGCACATTGGTTTGAATTCATCAAGGACAAGCCTTTCTAATTCCTTCATCTGAGACATCTGTGTGGGATGGAGCAGGTGTCCTTAGAGCCCAGCTGGGATCCTGGGACATGGTGATGGACGTATCCATCCACACAAGCCTGACCCCAAGAATCCAGCCAGAAGTCTGACCCAGGCAAAGACCAGCACAGGGAACACCCCCAGTGACTCACTCACAGGAATGCAGCTTGAACATCAACTTGACAGCATAGTGGTAGAGGTGGCTGCAGTCCTGGATGACCTGGATGAGGGGGGCCAGGCGGCACTGTACGGCCGACATCTGAGAGACGGCCATTGAGGTGTTGAGCTGCCTGAAAACTGAAGGGTTGAGCGTGGTGAGGTGCTGGTGCCATGTTTGCAGAGCCATCCTGCTCCAGGCCATTTGGCTTGATCATTAACCACGATGGATGAGGCTTTGCCAGAACACAGGGTGAACGCCGGGGTTGGTGCCCGTCCCGTCCCACTGAGCTGGGAACAGCACCCTCCAAGGAAATGGAATGCCCAAAGGGAGTGTGGCAACAGAGGGAAGGGCTGCTCAGCTCTGCCCACCATACCCTGACCCCAGAAAAGAGGGATTTAACCCTGGGATGATGCAAAGGCAGGACAGCTGCCTTCAGGAGCTGCCGCTGCATGACACAGCACAAGGGGTTTTGCTCTGCTGCGTTTAATCATGCCAGGAGCCAGGAGCAGATCGCAGGGCAGGGGACAGCCCCGCCGGCACCATAACCTCATCTGCCCCAGCTCGGAAACAGATTCCTTCCCTTGGCAGAAATCCAGACAGCATATCCACTGCGGCTTCTTCCCTGCTCAGCTTTAAAGTATTTATGAATATAAATTCTCTGTATAACTGGGTCAGGAGAAGCAGGAGGCTGTGCAGGTTCTCCCACTGTGCCGTTTTCCAGGGCAGCTCTGTGTTCCTGACTTGCTAACGAGGAAGAACCACAGCATTTTTAAGCCATGTAAAAATTCCTCAAGAAGGAGGTGAGAGAAGGAAACCTGAGCAGGGACCTCCAACCCTCCCTGGAGATATTTCAAAGAGGGGAAATGAGCATTTAGAATGAGGTACAGGCCCATCCTCTGCTTTGGGAGGACAGAAAGGATTTGGGTAACACATATAATGCATTTGTCCCCAGGAACATAGGACAGACATTGTGAGGGTCAGTCTCTTCTCCCAGGTAACAAGCAATAGGACAAGAGGAAATGGCCTCAAGTTGTGCCAGGGAAAGTTTAGTTTGAACATGAGGAACAATTTCTTCCTCGAAAGGGTTAAGCCCTGGAACAGGCTGCCCATGGCAGTGGTGGACTCCCCATTTAAAAGCCATGGAGATGTGGTGCTGAGGGACATGGTTTAGTGGTGACCTGACAGTGCTGGGTAAACATTTGGACTCAATGATCTTAAAGGTCTCTTCCAACCAAAACAATTCTGTAACTGCAGACATGGCTGCACTAACACAAAAGCAAAAACATTTCAGAGCAGCACTGCCCTGGAAACAACACTCTGCATTGCTCAGGTGGGCTGAAACCAACCACGTTTCTTAAATGTTTTTCTACAACCACCTCCACAGAGCATCAACAGGGGGAATCCAGCTGAGAAACAACCTCAGAAACCTCACTGGAGGAGGAGGAAGGACCTGAGCCTCTGACCTCAGCCTCCTGGAACTCAATTCCTGACCAAAGAGCGAAACTATTGCTCAAGAGCCCCAGGGTGAGTGGGAGGGACCTGCCACCTCCTCACCTGACTCTGACAGCTTCAGCTCCCAGTCCAGATAGTCAAACAGCTCAACCGTCAGCTGGAAGCTGCCAAAAAAAAAAAAACACACACCAAAACCTCAGCACCTGGTGGTGGATACATCCTTGCTCCAGCTGCTCCTGTTTGTTTTGGGTGCCCACACCAGCAGGGACTCAAATTGACAAGAATTTGGTGGCTTTGCTTCTGGCATCTATACTTCTCACCACTCCGTGGGTGCAGGAGGAATCAGGCACCATCCAACCAGTTTACAAACCACTGATGGCTGCTCTGGTTGGGAGGTGATGTGTTAGCAGGATGCTGCCAGCCAGGTGGCACAGAGCTGGTGACCACAGACCAGTCGCTCCACTCCTGCCAGGTCACTCACATGTTGTTCACATCTGTCCCCGCAGTCTTTTCCAGCACCTCATCTGACACTTCGAGGCCTGGGGGAAACTCAGGATGCTTTATAAAAGAAAAAAAAAAAAACCAAATATATCAGTTATCATAGAATCACTAAAATCTGAAAAGCCCCCTAAGATCAGCAAGTCCAACCATTGCTGCTAATATTTTTGCTGGTGCAACACATCCTTTAGCAAAGCCCCATCTCCTCCAGCATGGCAGGTGTGGAAGTGGCAGAGGGTCTCACCTTAATGTGGAAGGAGATCTTGGTAAGGAGGAGCCGTGTGTAGATGTTCACCAGCTGCCCGTACCTGTCATGCAAATGTCCCTGCCGGAGGCAGAAGGGGAAACGTGGTGAATATCATGTGATGTGACCACATGCAGCAGAACCCATGCATGCTGGTGAAACTACCCCAGCCCAACAACTCTTGCACTCTCACCCTTTGCCATGCATGGAAGCATCACCCAGTGGGGTCAGAGATAGGTTATTTCAGGTGGTACTTTGCTCTCCCTGTGCTCACAATGTTTTTCAGCACCCACCTCTTGACCCACCAGAAGGCACAAACCTTTGCTTCACTCCACTCACCCACAGGTCCCCTGTCTCTCGGATGTTGCTGCGGTACCTCTGGCAGTCCTGGAGGACCTGGAAACAAAAATTGGAGGGATGCAGCACAGTGGGGCTGGCACAGAATTTGGCAAGCACCCACTAGTCTGCTCTGAAGCTGGGGAAGAGAATGGATCTGGTCCCTTATGCCACTCCAGCTCTGGGAGATATTCAAGCTTTGAATGGAGAGGTTTCAAAGATGTGAGATAACAGCATGCTTCACAGTGCCATGGCCTTGGACAGGTGACTGGGGCAGGGAAGGAAACACACCCTCTGCACCGAGGGACATCAAAAGTCAAAAATTTCCCCCCACCGGTGATGCAGGAGAGAGACTTCAGAAAGAACACTCACATTGGGGTGGCCATCACGCAGGACCTTGTGCAGGACATGGCAGAACTTCCAGCTGAGGATGGCACTGCTGGGCAGGGGTAGCCCAATGGCGTAGGACCAGAAGGTGAATGCTCCCTTCTCATGGTGTGTCCCCAGGATGATCCCTTCCCCCAGTCAAGGCCAACCAGACACATATGGGAGCAGGGAATGGGCTGGGGACTATTTCTATTCACCTTTTATTAAAAAGGGGACATGCATCTGGCATCCCTCAGGCACAGAGACCACCAGCACCATGCTGCACCCACAGATAAAGCCTCCATGCATTTTTTGCTGGTGCACCCTTCTCTGCTGCAGGACATGCTGGGGCCCTTTGGATTTATTGCCAAAGAAACACAACTTTTTTGCACTGCTTGTTTGTGTTTCCACTGATGGACAAACCTACATGATGCCATTCCCCCACCAAGCTCTGCCTGGCTCTCCTGTCTCCCAAACCTCCCTTGGCTGCCACCCCATGGGGTGAGAGCCTTCCTGCCTCAGCACTGGATCTTCCCCATGCCATGCTGATGGTAAGGATACGACGGGCATGTTTCTCCTTCACTGGAGCTTCTTGTGTGTTTATGGCTTTGCTGATACTGATGGCCTGAGAGAGGAGGAGAGAGTGGCTGTCAGACCCGATGTGATCCTCATGGTCTCAAATCCACATCCCCCCAAAACAAAGACCTGAAAGTGCTACTAGCTAGAAACAGCCTGGCCACCCAGTGCTTTTGGAGAATACCCTGAATTTTATAACACTTTTGTCACCTCAAAACTGTCTCTGACACACCTAAGCAGGCTTTTTGTTCCACGATCAAGGTGGTTCGCTAACACTCTCCATCCCCAACATGACCAGTTAGAACTGAGTCATTGGAGCTGGGCCACTACTACCAGCTGCGTTGCCCATGTTCCCTCCTGTCCCAGGAAATAAAGTCCTTCATTTTTGCAGCCTGAACTCAGTGCCATGCCCAGGGAGAACTAAAGCAAGACACCGAGATGCCAGATTCCAGGGTTGTTTGTCTAATCACAAGAAGCCTTTGAAGCAGGGGGTGGCAAGGTGGGTTTTCTGACAATGTTGCTGTGTGCAAACACAGCCCCCAGGCAAGAAGGGAGCAGCAGCCACGATCCTCATTTTGATGGAGTGCAAATCCAGAGCTCTGTGACTGTCAGAGGAGGATTATTTATATCAATATCTTAATGCGCTTGATCACAGCACTTTAAATTATGAGTTTGCTCCAAAAGAAGACAGGGGTCAGCTGTGTCTCTCATATGATGATGGGCTGCAAAACCAAGTTGCTGTGATCAGTGAGGAACTTCCTTCTCCCCAGCTGTCCGCACACTCAACTGAGATGCTTCATCCTCGCATGAGCGCTCAGGCTGTGCCCACATCCACAAGCCCTTGGTCACCAGCAGAGGAAAAAGTCCCAGCTGGGAAGGCAGGAAGCGGCCCCGCCACTGGTGCTCATGCCGGAAGAGAAACCCAGTCCCTCCCTGCAGCCCCACAACCAGTAAAACCCTATAAAAGCCTTATCTCTCCTCCTGGGGAAAGCACCTGCTTCTACATAGCTGCTTGCAGAGGGGACGCCTCCGAATCGAGGTGCTTTGCTGTGGGAGGAGGAACCCAACACCCAGGTATCAAGTGCTCCTGACTTATGCAGGAGGAACCCGATGCTGTGCCGAAGGGGCGATGCCAAAGGTGTCAACACACTGAATCCGCCCCAAACGAACCCAAAACAGCTGAGCCTGTAGAATCATGCAGTGGTAGGGGTTGGAGGGGACCACCAGAGATCGTCAGGTCCAACTCCCCTGCCAAAGCAGGATCACGTAGGGCAGGTCACACAGGATCATGTCCAGATGTGTATTGAAACTCTCCAAAGGAGACTCCACAATCTCTCTGGGCAGCCTGCTCCAATTCTCCATCACCCTTAAAGTAAAGTTTTCCCTCATGATGAGCTGAAACGTACTGATGTTCCAGTTCGTGTCTGCTGCTTCTTCTCCTATCACATGACACCACTGAAAAGAGTCTGGCCCCTTCGTGACACAGACCATGAACTGTGCTCAATAGCAACGAAACCACCATGAATACGTTCCAAAAAGTGAGCCTGTCCTAAAATATGGAGCCCAACTGCTGGGCTTTCACCCTTCCTGTGGTGGGGAAGCCCCAGTGTCACCCCGCCATGTGAGGCCGTAAAGCATCAGTGGAGTTAAGCTGCTGACTTGCTGTAATCCTCTTATCCTGAAGGTTAGCAAGTCTGCAGTGCCCAGAACAGGCACTTGCAGCGCTGCCACCTCTCCCAAAGCACCCAGCACCCAAAACCCTGGAGCTGTCTCTGGCAGACAGGAGCTTGGCTGCTTGGTGGGATGGGGAGAGGGCTGGCCTGTCCCAAAACCAGCTGGCCTGTCCCAAAACCAGGCTGTAGCTCCCATTGGTGCTGGTGATTATTGCCCATAATCTCATTTCCAGCCTGACCAGCTAAAATTCAGCCTGGGAGGTGGTGGAGAGGCTGGTTTCATCCTTGGTGATTCAGCATAGAGGTGCCAGCTGAGCCATTTCACACCCAGCACGGAGGAGCAGACTTGTACAGAGGCAGCCCCCAGCCCACCCATAGCACCACCATGATGGAGGCACCACATCCAGTGTTGTCCCAAATAAACTACAGTGGCACCAAACCAAACCCTTGGGACTGCTTGTTCAGATGTCCTTTCACTGGCTCCAGATTCTGGATTGGCGAGGAGGTCCATTGGAAAAGGATTGGTGGAACCAGCAATGGGTACAGCATGATGTTGCAGCCTAGACACAAATGCCTTCAGGATGCCCCTGCTGGCTGCTGGGATGTGAAGGATGATTCAGAAATGGCAGATTTACCCTTGAGATCTCTTGAGACATCATCGGCATGTCTGCAGATGGGCAGGGCCCAGTTGTCACTGTGGGGCACACAACCAGCCCAGCAAAAACCTTCATGCCACCTGCAGATGATTCCTCACTGGGGAGCAGTACAGACTCAGCCCCACTGACTTGGGGCAGGGTATCTGACCCCAAACCTGTCCAGCCACAGGCCTTGGAAGCCCACATGGGTCAGCCCACATGCCTTACTCACAGCCCTCACGTACCAAGCTGGTGACTAAAGCTGGGATCAAAGCACCCAAATGAAGAAGCACAGTTTACATCCACCCCTTCTTTCCAGGCTTCTTTTAATTACGGCCTGATCCTCCCCGCCCACAGCTCCCCAAAGCCCCAGCATCCCGTGGGGCCACAACCCCACCTAGCAGGTGGATGCCAGGTCCCAGCACCATGCCATGGCAGGGAGTGATTTTTTGGCAGAAAGTTCTCAAGCTGGAAACCTTCCCCAACTGGGTGGCACAAGGGCTGTCAGATCAGCTGAACTGGAAACGGCTGCTCCGGAGTTCCCTTCCGTATGCTTCTCCTTCCCAAACTGCACCAGAAAAGCACCACTCAGCAGTCACACAGGCAGCACTCCACGGTGGCTCCACAGCTCACTGGATTTCTAACCCTCTTGTTGAAGAAAAGGAAACAAACACTGGCTGCAGAAAAAGGCAAGTTTTGCCTCCTGCCAGGCTGCAGAGTGCATATCTGGTCCAGGACAGTGGCTTCCCACCTCTCACGTGTGGCCGCTTCAAGGAGAATGTCTGCATCACCCCAACTTGAGACCTCAAAAAAGCATTTTCAGGGGAAAGCAGGTGACCTTCCCATCACCCACAAGCACCTGGGATCACACCACGGCCAGCAACCTGTCTGCACCCACAGGCCTCACCCCAGCCCTCTCAAGAAGAAAGGAGATGGGGTGCTTGATCTCAGCAGCATCATTCTTAAGGGCGGTGTGAAACGCGTGGCCAGCAAAGGCACACAGAAGGAACGCACCACTGGCATCCCTGCCATACAAAGGCAACCAGTGGCCATCTCCACAGCTGCTATAATTAGGCGTAAAAGGCAGATCAATACCCATACACTGACATTGGAAGAGTTTGGCTCTAACCAGAAGCACTGCTGTGGGAAACCACGTTAGGAGAAAGCTCTTTCAGGACAGTTTTTAAACAGTTCTGGGTGGTAAACGTGACCATCAGCCAGCAAGCCTGGGGTTTAGCTCCAAGAGAGAGCAATCATGTGCTTGCCCCCTACGTGGTTCTGCCCAAAGCACCTCTGTGACTGCCAGTGAAGTCGCACCAATGTGAAGCACAACTTCCACCAAAAAACCCAAAACACCATGGAAGGGCAGGAGGAAGTGGTCCTGTCCGGCTGGCACAAGCTGCCCTTCGGCACACAAGGCAGTGCTGCAGCCACAATTATTTATCAGCGGTGCCCAGCAGGACGAGTGAAGCAGACATGTCCAGAAGGAACCGGAATTGCCGGTTTTCTCGTGTTGCTCCCCAAACCCAAACAGCTCCATTTCCTACCCAGCATGGTAAAGTGAGACCGCGACCCCACGAGGCCTAAAATCACCACCTGCCTTCACTGGTGCTCTCTACGGCCAAACAAGCCCATGAATCAGGGAAGGACCAGCACAGCAAGAGGCAAAGAGTTAAAACATCTGTGATGAACCAGCAGCCTGAAAATCCAGAGTGGTCAGAGGACGTGTGCCGGGAAGTCTCTATTACTTTTGCTGGGGCAGCCGGTGAGCAATGTCCTATAATTAATTAATTTCCCACAAGCCACAGGCTGGCCCTGTCAGTGCCCAAGCACCATCCCACCCCACAGGGGCCACAGGGAGGGCCACGGACATCTCATCCAAGCCGGACCCACGGGGCACCAATGCATTCAGGCTTTGCTTTCTGTCACTCTCTCCGGGACTGGGAACTCCGACCCCCAAGGGGACACCCCTCGTGTGACCCATCCCCGGAGCCAAACATCCCCGAAACTCGGAGGTGGTGCCGAGGCTAGGACCGGGGGGCACGGCAGGGATGCGGAGATGCATGTTAGTGGCGTGGTAGGCACCGGGGGACAGCCCCGGGTTCCTGACTCCAGCGGCACCCGGGCTCGGCGCGGGCCATAAAACTTCCCGTGTTTGCTCACTGCTCTGTTTACCTGCCGATAAAGCCGGGGGCTTGCGGGAGGGAACAGATACAGTCTGCCCGGGGCTCTGCTGCCCACCGAGGCGGCGGCGCACGGCGGGGACCCGGTAGCCGGCCTGAGGGCGGCGGGCCGGGCCGGTACCCACGCGGGACCCTCCCGGGGTCGCGGCAGGAGGAAGCGGTAGGGCAGGTGGGGGTGGGGTAGCGGTCACGGACGGACGGAGGGACGAGTGGGCGAACGGACGGATGGCGGCCGCGTTGCCCCACCAGGGGATCACCGGAGCCCGGTGGAGACTCACCCACCTCCCCCATCCCTGAGAAGCTTACACGTTCAATGCGCCCCGAGGCGCTGCCCCGCGGACCGGCCCGGCCCGATCTTCAAACCCATACCGGGAACCGGAGCCGGTACCGGAGCAGCAGCACCAGCAGCACCACCAGCACCCCCCTTCCGCCACCCTTGCCTGATTCTTGTCGAACTGCTCCCGCTCCGCTTCCAGACTATGGCCTCCGCGGCGGCTGAGCACTCGCGCCGGGACGCTCTTGATGCTGTTCATGGTGGGCCGCGCACCGGGCTCCGCACACCGGGGCAGGCAGCGACCTCCCGCCGCCCGCCGGCCCCTCCCGGCCGCGCACTGCGCCGCGCCGGGCTCCGCAGCGCCTCTGCCGGTCGCGCACGGCCCCGCCCGCCCCCGCCCACCCGCGCCCAGGTGGGAGCCCGGCGGCCCCGCTCCGGCCCGTCGCCTCTCGCCTGGCAAAAGACACCGAGGCGCTGCCGCAGATCCACAAGTCCCAGGTGCGCTGCAGCAGCGGCCGCAACGGTTCATCTTGCTGCAGGAATGTAGTGCTGAGGGACATGGTTTAGCAACAGACTTGGGTAGAGTTAGATCAAGGGATTCTGCCCCTTCGCTCCACTCTGCGGAGACTCCGCCTGCAGTGCTAGATCCAGCTCTGGAGTCCCCAACACAGGAGAACCATGGGCCTGTTGAGACAAGACATGGGCTGATGATTTTAAACTAAAAGTTTAGCTTAGTGCTAAGGAAGAAATGTTTTACACGGAGGGTTGTGAGACATTGGCTCAGGTTGCCCAGAAAGGTGGTAGAAGCCTCATCCCTGGAAACATTCCAGGTCATGTTGGGCAGGGGTCTGAGCAACTTGATCTAGTTGAAGATGTCCCCGCTCACTGCAGGGAGCTTGGACTGGATGACCTTTAGATCCTGTCCAACCCAAGTCATTCTAAGATTCTTGGTCTTCCCTTTAGAAAAGTCAGGCAGCAGAGCACACATCCACCCCTGCGGGGAGCAGGCTGGAGCTGAACAGAAGCTTTGTTTTCTTTAATAATAATTCAGTAGGAGAATACAATAGCAAAGACCCTCCCTGGGGAACCAGTAATGCTTCCAGAAATAAGGCAGCTGAGTTTGGGGGCAGCTTCAGTTTCCAGACAAGCCTTAAAGGGTGGTAGATAACACAGTTGATTTCTAAGTCACTTGGTACCTGAATAAATGAACCCAAAGAGTCCCTTTCTTCCCATCCCACAAACCCAGGGCAGCCTCGACACACAATCCTCTTGGGCTTGACATGTGGTACAGCTGGACAGCTTCAGCATGAGCACCATGGTATTGCTACTAGTGGCTTTTTGGGGAAAATTTTTGTCCCAGCCCCAGCTGCAGATTTTGGGGATAGAGCCTGTAAAGACTCTCTGCAGGTAGAGGAATCGAGCTTTCCAGCTTTAAAAGCTTGTGGAAACTTGAATAAAAGCGGAGAAACTGTGATTCCCTCTGCAGGTAATGCTTGTGGGCAAGAAGGGGAAAAGGCTGGAGGACAGCAGCTGTGATCAGAATGGGTCAACTAATTTTGAGGCCATTAATACAGGAAGGAATTAAAGGTAATTAAAGAGAAAGGAGAAAATTATACGAAAGAGTCAACCATGGGAAACCATGGTGTGAGTGTTGTATTTCACTGCAATTAATTTGTGGCAATGGATAGAGCCAGAGACTCCCACCCCATAGTGCTACCCCCACACAGAGAAATCGCTGGCACAACGGTGTGGGCTTGGCATGGACGTCCCAAAGCATTCAAACCCCACAGGAGTGAGCAGCCCACGCATAGCTCCAGCAGTTGACATCATACAACCCAGGGAACCATCATAAATTAAATATTAAATGTGTTGGACTGTCCGTTAAATAGGCAAGAAAGATACCAAAGGCATTGCCTTTATTAACTTATTTGATCTTTTAGTTAAAAAAATGTGTTCTGATTGTTATAATGGAGAAAAGCTTCTCTGATAGTCAAAGATAAAAACAGTTTAAACACTATATACCAGGCAGATCACACTGGGCTGGCTGCTGCAGGGTGCTAACAGAGCCCAACCACACACCTGACCCTGAATAAATAGCTCCAGCCTGGGGAAGGTGCAGAGGGGTAGGGTGCCCATCTTGGGGTGTCAGCTTTCCCCTTTCAACAATGTCAGAGCCAGTTCCTGGTTACAAGACTAATTGGGAACTTCCTATAAACATTATTAAGCTCTCCCTACATGGCAAGAAGTCCAGAACAAAAACAATGAACTAACAAAACAAGGAATGCTTGGCTGTGTCATACTCTATAAATATTTCTGAGCCACCATTAAAAAAAAAAAAAAAGTAGTCAGAAAAATAGTTCCTATGTTGTAACAACCACACACTTAAGACTCTTCAAAAACAAGCCAGTATTTAACCTGAGCTCTCAGCTATAAAAATAGTTTTGTTAATCTTGGCATAATTCTCTGTTTTATTTCAAGATAAAATATACTCCTGCAGAGTATATGCCACTTATGAGTCTTTCAAACACTCAAAAGAACCATGGAAAAAAATGAGGTAATTTTCCATTGCAGCTGATGGGTTTGATGGTCTTCAGTTCTCAAAATTAATTCTGTATTGGAAACTTCTTCAGCCACTGCAGGAAGGCAAAGACCTGTATTAAAAGAAAGGAAAAGTTCCTCTAAATTACATGAAGCAATCACATCTGACAATTCATTCTGTGAATTTTCACACTGCAAACAGAACAGAAACGTAGAATAAAAGCACAAAGAGGAAAAACGTAAACCAAGCACTCCACAGAAAGACAACAGTCTCAGGGACATCACTGCAGTGTTGTGAAATAAAACCTTCCCAGGTTGTTTTGCTCAAAGGAGCAATCTTTGTGCCCTCAGCCAGCTACTCACTCACAGTTTATGAGCAGTGGCATATGCTCTGGTGTCCAGAACTGAAAACATATCTATTTCCTCACTGCTTTCCTCTTTTGTTCTTCAACTCTTCCCCCACCCAATCTCTCTCTAAAGGAAGAACAAGGTGACTGCTGAACATGCCTAGTGAGGAAATTAACCTCATGTTTAGCAGTGCACCTGCCTGCAAGTGATTGCAAAACACTAAAGAAAAATAAACCCAACCTAATCAGTTCAATCACTTCTTTACACGAAATTGAACACACTCAAGTTATTTCTGGTCCTATTAACTCTGCAAAAGCTGCTTTGGAGTCAACTCCTCACAATGATTCAAAGCCCTTTAGTAATGGCAAAAAATAAGAATTATGTGGCAGCCAGCATCTTGCAAAGTCACTAATCTTTGCCATGGATCTACAGTGGCTTGTGGGTACTTTTGTCCCACCAGCTCTTTCTCAGTTGAAGCAAATGAGATGATTTCTGTGGGCTGAGCACATGCTCAGCACTCTGCTGTATCAGCACGGTGCTCAGCAGTTTTGGGGATTTGCTCCTGAACTTTTTAACATCAGTGCTTTCAGGATGCAAGTCACAGTGCTGGCTTCGATCTGTAAACCTCCAGCTTCTTTTACTGTAGGGCTCTTTTTAGGAGAAGAGCTCCCTACTCTGCTATAATGTTCTGATGGAAGGTCTGGCATTCAGCTACTCAGCACCCACTCCTTATGAGAGCCCCATTAGTGTGCCATAACCAGACCCAACTCACTCTGACAGAAGACTTATTAGTATCTCTGGGCTTAATGCAGAAACAGCAGAATACAAGGGTGCTACAAAACATCACCACTACCCCAGAGGCACAGGGGAGAAACAGTTCAGGGACTGAAATCTGAATGCACCAAGGGAGACAAACTGAGCATCAGCTCTCACTGGATCAAAGTTGATCAGTGTAAGAAATCCAGTGCCCTACAGCTTTGCACTCCAGCTTGTTGTGTAGTAACTTCCCTTTGCAGACATGTGCTTGGGTTGTGTCTGCACTGGGAGATTTCTTTTTTTTTTGTCCTTTTTTCTCCACATTGTTGCTAGACCCTATTCATTTTCAAGTGGTGTTTGGCATTCTAACCATACCTGGTTACTCTTTTGTCCACAGAACCAGACAACATGGTGCCTACTGCAAGCATCCAATTCACATCAGCAGAACAAATACTCAGAATGAGAAATTTCCTGATTCAAAAACAAAAAATAACTTGCTATGTTTGTTTTCAGCAAGGCTGTGTTCTATATTCTGAAGCAGCTCTATTCAATACCTTCTACTTTTGGAGCTCTGAGCCCAGGAACAATATGCTAAAATAGTCCTTGGCTGTGGCACAGAAAAACACTTCCCCATCTCTTACTCAACAATGTTCATATCCTTGATCCTGTTATCTGTAACACACAGAAGGATTTTAACCACAGTAAGCAGTGTGCAGGTACTTGGAATGGTGCTGTGAGATCTGACTGCCCAGAGGATGAGGGACATGCTTGAGAGAAGTTTAATTGTTTGACTAAAGGAATTATTTGCTGCCTTAGTATCTGTTCCAGTACTCACAAGGGTTTCACTGGAAATGCACTCAGGAGTGCACTTAGGACCTTGTGCCAGGCTCATCTCAGAAGTCCATAACTTGTAATATTTTTGCAGATGTATTTATAAAAGAGGGAAACAAACAAACAAAAAATCCAACCAGAAATAAAATCAAGTTGAAAATACCTTCATGCTCACATCATAGACAAGAGAACGTATCCCTTTCTTCTGCAGCAGATAACTGGGTTCTGTGAAGAGCCTCTGGAAGTTCTGGTGTCTATAGTGTAAAGCAAAAACCAGGGAACTCAGATCATAAACATTACAGACCTGCCAGGTTCAAACTGGTGACTAGCACAGAGACACTTTTTAATTCCCCTCTTCTCCCCCCCACCAAGCAGGGCACAGAATCCAATAACATACAAATTATTAGCAATTCTAAGGGTACTAGTTGATACATATGTTTTAAAGTGCAGTTTTAAATAGCCGCAGGTAAACCTGGTTTTAAGCACAGATTACTTGGCCTGCATAGATTAACCAAAACACGCTTGGCAAGTTTTTACCCAGAACCCCTCTGAAAGTAGATCAAAGTTCTACTGATGTGGTTCAGAAGCTACTCCTGCCAGCAAACACCAGCCTCCTTTATTTTCTATCCACTACAGCAACTGTTCTGAACAAGAAGCCCATTTCCAAGCTCAAAAATGCAGCACCAGGTTCTAAAGCAGAGTTATGCTCATTACTAAGGGACAGTCGGTTGAGCCGAGCTGAGATGTGCCAACCAGTAAGCAGGAGCCAGGCAGCTGATGGGGCTGGGCAGCAGCCACAAGCAATCACTGTTTTGTAGAGAGCTTTTCAGGAATCCCTCCTACAAGACAGTCTTTGCAGAAGACTACACTGCTGCTGTCTTTCACACTGAATTAAATGCTGCGGATGAACTTCAGAACAAAATATCCTTTCAGTTGATGCAAATGCTGGCACTGCTCTGTCCGTCAGTCCCAGCATAGCTAAGCGTTTATGGTTGTGAATGTTATCAAAATTGCTTTGTCTGTTGCTTACAGTAACACTATTCTGCTCAAGTTCATCTAAGGATAAAAGAAGTGCAACATTTTCAGAGAGGCAGTACGTCTCAGGAGAAGGCTGAGGTTTCAGCAAGCTGTGTTCGTGTTAGGAGTCCGCTCCGAAAGAAAAGACTAAATCCTTCCCTTGAGATCAGCCCAAGCCTACCCATTTCTAGCAGTAAGTGGGACAATCTCCTTATCAAACAAGGCAGAAATTCTGAAGGATATTTATGAAGCAAATAAATGGTCTCTCCTACCCACATACTCCAGACAGGAACTCCCTATCAGCACTCATGCTCAGAAAATAAACTGCCATGGCAGCTACACACAGGTTATTTTCTCTGACCCTGCAATGGAAGAACTAAAACTATCAGCCCACAAACCCCCTAAACTTATTTAAGCTAAGAGTATGGTTTAAATTCATATACAAAACTATTCCATATGTCACCTATTCCTATACTGTCCTCCTTTCCACAAACACTCCTAGCATAACCAACTGCTTCTGAATCTAAGTTTGCTTGTTTGCTTGTCTCTCGACCTCCCACAGCTTGCTCCAAAATGACTTCTTCCTTCCATCTGTTTAGACAAATGCAGAAGTCAAATCCTGTCATGACCTTGAGGAGTCATAAAGAATCCCATAAAAAAACCCAAGCACTTCATGCTAAGGCATGCAGGAATTTTCTCTTTAGCAAAGCCTGATGAGGCCGTTGTTTATAATATCACAGCACAAGTCAAGCATAAGGGAGAAGATGTTCACAGTCACAATTCCTGGCCACTTAAATCATGGGAGAGCCATATATACCCTATTAGGATTGCTGCTGTGGGGACTGCAGTGAGGGGTTGCTTGGAGGAGAGTGCTAAGCTCCAGATCAGCAACCATCTGTCGATACTCAGCCAGCGCTCGCTGCAGCTTGTTCATGGGGGAACTTGTGTCCTGGAGGAGACAGAAAGTGAGTCAAAGCAATGAAATGATCTCTTTGGAATACATCAAAGGATTATAACATAGGAAGAATCAGCATCTTTCATTTTGAAACATCTCAGTTCAAATTACTACAACAGAACACTGCTTCTGATGCTAGATGTTGGTATTTCTAATAAACACAGAGGTCTTTCCTAGTGTCAGCTTTTCAGCATCTTCAGATGCTTGTATATGAGATGCACACACAGCAGTACCTCACTGAAGAAGGAGAGAACAAGCAAAGATATGAGAAAGAGGGAAAATCAGGCAGAACAAGAAATAAACAATGTCCAATAGCATCTAAGAACTGCTTCCAAGCATATTTGGATACTCTGCTTTACTGGAATTACCAATTACCCAGCATTTATAACCCCAGAGATCTTCAATTCAAAACCTTATCCTTTATTTTTTTTTTAAACTCACTTACACTGTTCAAAACATATTGAGATAACAAGGAAATACTTAGGAAAAAATATTTTACCACCTTTGATTTAAGCCTGCTGTCTCATCATTTGAAACCCTAGGTCTTTCATGCTGCCAGATACTTCCTTTCCTATCATCAGTCACAATTCACCTTAAAATTAATGAAATACTTTCAGCAATATAATACTGACTTGGTCCACAGTAGTCCTGCAGCATCTGCTTGCTGGCTTAGTCACTGAAAGGTGCTCGATCTCCAGAGGGAAGTCTTCATCAGAGAATTTCTCACATGTTTGAGACCTGTCTCTTTTCTGGGTGGATGTGAAACAGACAGAATCCGAGTGAAAAGAACCCAGATCCACATTGTCACCACTGTTAAAAAAAAAACGACATTGCCAGACACAGTATCACCATCCTTTTGAAGCTTTCAAAGGAAAATCATAGGACACCCCCCCTCAACCACAAGACAACATTAAAAATTATGGGCCCTGAGCCAAGAAAACCATCAAGCATGTGAGTGCTCTCAGAGTGGTTTCCATGTTTAACAGCTTCACTAGATCAGTTTCATCCTCTGAGCACAGTTTGACATTCAAGCAGTTTCAAGAACAGCTACTCTACCACGTGCTCAGGTGTCTATTTAACCTTGCAGAGAGCACACAAAAGGCAGTATTCGGTTCCCCCCAGTACTCTGGTACTCTTCTCTCAGGACTCTACTCCTTTCTTTCTTTCTTTTTTTTTTTTCCCTCCTTTTTAATCAACAATTAAGCAAATTAATATTGTAGCTGTAGTTTTCAAAGGAACTTCAGAGTCTTGTAGAGCCATCATCTCACTTGGAGATCACAGTAGAGCTTTCCCAAAGAGGCTTTATTTTATTTATTTTTAAATGCACCAGTAAACTGTGAAGGGCTGTTAGGGCAATCTGTGATTAAACCCAAACCTGCTGCCTGACTAACATTTCAAGTCGGAGCTGAAACATAGAATCTATTGGGATACATCTTTCCCTAAGTTTTAAAGCAAAACAAACCCCTTGATTTAGCACTAGGTATATCTAAGTGCACTTAGGAGTATCTGAAAAGCAATTTAAACAACACTTAAAGCAACAAATCATACCCTGCACACCATTACTGTCCAACACTGACTAACAGCCACCCCAAGCTTGTCCTAATACAAAAACCCTTTAGCTCTTAACAGGCATGTCAGACAACTGAAGCTTTTTCTCTCACCTTCCCCACTAGAATTAACTTTCTTATAGCCTACCCTGGAGAAAAAAAAAAACATTCTCAATTTCATTTTCTGAAACCACAAAATGTGCCAAATCCCTCCCCCCACCCCCCAAAAATTAACTTTCTTACAGCCTACCCTGGAGAAAAACCCATTCTCGATTTCAATTTCTGAAATCACTATTGTATCAAAATGTGCCAAATCCCTCACTCAGCTCCAGCATCAATTAACCACAAACTAACACTAGAAATAATAAAAGCTGTAGCACATTTGAAATTATCTTGATCACCTACTCCAGCAGTACAGGAGCCCAGCAGCACCTAAGCAAGCCCTGTGATCCCTGGGCTGTTTTTTCACACAGCACTGCCTGCTGTCTGTGGCTTGTATGTTGACGTGCTCTGCTTTCTGCTAGCAGTGTCAAGCTATGCAGTGAATTTCACTTTCAGCTGCTAATTTCCACTTCATACAGTCTTTGAAAAGAGTAAAATAGCAACCATCTCCCTAAAATAAAGCACTTCTGTATTCCTCACGCTCCTGAACAAGACAAGCACAGTGCTAGCACTGCCTGGGTCGGGTAAATAATTAAAGAAAACTGTAAAGAAAATACTACCTTCACATTTACATCTCATTAAATATTCTTTAGGTGCTTATTTTGGTGGAACACCACAGTCCATATCTGGCAAGAGTGTTACAGAAAGGGTTATTTTAAAATGACATTCAACCTAAGAAAAACCCCTCATGAGAGACGCCAGCTCCAAGTGCCTGCTGTGTCTCATTTCACTTCTCTGGGGATACAACAGACTTTCTTTTAAGAGAGAAAAGCTCCTGTTTGTGTGCTTGTGACAAGGAAAGGCTCTGGAGAGATGTGAGGGAACAAGCTGCAGCTGCCTAACAGAGGGGATGTGAGGAGATGCAATGAACACAATCAGTTTTGAACACACAGGTTGGGAGGGAGGATAGAAACAGATTTGATTTTGAGGTAGGGAGATCAAAGAACAGGTGGCTTAGTCCAGCAAGAGCAGACTGAACAAGTAGCTGCCGACACTCCAGCTTTAAAACCATAACTGAGTGTAAAAATACAAAGGCAGCAAATGTTTCAACACAAACAATGTCACTAAGTCAGAGCACACAGAAATTATTCTGGCACTATGCTATTTCACAATCCCTCTTGCAGTTGGATAAGGTATTTGTCTGTGTTAATAACCTTCTTGTTGGCTGTTCCAGAATTCAAGAACTCATGTCAAAAATATTTGCTGGGCTGACAGGGAGGTGCCAGCACCCTTCCCTACACACAAAATACATCATCAGCACTGTGAAGCCAGCAATGGAAAACTGGAGTATCCAGATTCGAGTCCCAGAAGGAATGTTATGTTTGGTCTCTGCCATTAATGCCTTCCCAGAAGCCCACACTGCAGACTGCAATCCTACTGCCTTCCTCCTGTTTATGGGGTGAGAATTTATTCAGCGGCAAATCAGAGCCAGCAGAGGCTGGAGAGCAGAGGATGGGATTTGCACTGAGACAATCCAAGCCCAATTACAGGGCCCCAAGGACCAAATGTGGGCATTGAGAAAACTTGATAGCTCAGCAGCAAATCCCAGCTGGGCAGAGAGCCCTCCCTTACTGAAGGATATCTGCCCTGTCTGCACTGTCCAGCTTGTATTGGTTCCTTCTCCCTTAAAATTCCCTTAAGGACAAGAGAAAAAGTGAAAGCAGTTTCCATCATTCAGCCTCAAAAGGGATTTGGAGGGATGGTAGGGTGCCATTTGTGCTGCTGGGGAAGCAGACAAGAAAGGTCAAGATAGATGTACAGGGAATGGAGTCTTTTTAATGATTTATGGAGAGTGGAAACTGGAGTCCACACAGAGTGAAGCTCAGCTAAGCAGCGTGGGAATGTGCCAGGACAGCATTCTTTTTCTATGGCTGCCCATTCACCTTGTCTCTGAACAGGTCCCTCTCATTGCAGTAACCACTTCCATAATATTAATATTTTTGTTTGAAAAGCAAGACAGAAAGAAAGCATCCCTACATCAGATATCTCCATTGCATAACATTCCATATCATTAATTTGGATGCTGGGGAGACTGGCTGGCTAAAATTCTTAGGAGGTTTAAACAGCTGCTCATTTACTCTACTGGTCAAATTAGAAGCTGAAAAGCTACTCCTCCTCCTCCTCTGTCTAAAAGGCAGCTATGAAATCTCTGTAAAACTTCAAAAATCCTTCTAAAATAGAGTTGCTAAGTAAGTCGATTTTTGGAAAGGAGACAGAGGAACCAACACAACAAATCCATAGAAAGTTAGAGCTCTGAAAGCCTTGCTTGTGCAGGCATAAAGCCACTTCTATAAATGCAAAGCAGCATTTATACCTCGGATACTTTCCAATTCCACTGAGACACCTGAGTATTTCTCCGGCACTTCTGAGGATTAGAAACCTCATTCTGCTCATCCCCAACCACACATCATTTTTCCTCCCTAAACAGAAATACAAGGATGAAGTCCCACAAACAACAATGCACTGGAGAGTAGACACATTGATGTCCTTCAAATCTTGCCACCTCCTTTTCTTGCCCTGAGTGAGGAAAGCAACCTGTGCTGAAGGAGCTGTGTCCTACATTCCTGCCTGGCCACTCTGTGATTTCTCAACAGAAATAACACAGTCCCTAAAGCTCCATATAAAATTGAGGTTTGTTTCTTGCCTTACAGAAGCATCACTGTATAAGGCCAGTTCTGGCCAGAACATATCTTACCCACCAAATTTACAAGCAGCATCTGGGAATAAAAAAAATGTTAAGATTTTTTTTGTCAACCTCCATTTTTCTCAATCAATTTTGACAAGTTCTGTGGTATTGCAGCTTCTTCTGCCCACACAGCTCTTAGGGATAAGAGATGCAAAAAAAAAAAAAAAAAGGCATAAAAAAGAATCATGATACTTTAGACCTATTTTAACTTATTTTAAATGTACTACTTTCCAATTTTAAACAAGCAGTCACTTTAAACATCACTTGAGATAACACAAATCATTGAGAGCTTTTCCACCCAAGTTTCTACATAACTCCAGCTTGTACTTATCTACTTCTTAAATGTAACAAGCACATAACCTTTCTGAGCTGACATGTTTCATCTGTTGTCCAGTCTTGAGACAGCTGCAATCTTTTCCATGCCATGTACTTCCATCTCCATTTATGGGTTTGAAACTCTCCAGCCATTCCATATCTGATACCGGCTTCCACCTGGCATCTTTTTTCATATTGAAGTTATCACTAGAGGAATCAGATTCAGACTTGTGAATTGCAGGAGGAGTCTCTCTGCTCTTTTGGTAAAACAGAATTTTAGTTCCCTCTTCCCAGGTTTTATTTTCACTACCAGTTTTGTCAGATGTGCTGGTGTTCTGGGTCAAAGTACTTTGTAACTCCACATAAGAACTGACATTGGGACAATGCTCGCTTCCAGGTAAAGATGACTCAAAGGTTTGCTGGTCTCTGCTTTCCACTTCATTCTCAGAAGTTTCCCTGTTTCTCAATGGCATTGTGTTGTTCGCCTCACAAAATGCTTTGCTGTCTAGCTCATAACTGCTTGATGCAATATCTTGCTTTTCTTCTTCTGTAAGGGCAGACAAGACTTTCACAACTTCTTGGTTTAAGTGCTCTGAGGTAGTTTCTTCTGAGTCTGATGCATCCAGTAACAGTCTATTATCTGCCTCACGCATCTTGGAGGTGGTTTTTACCCTACTTTTTGGCACCTGTTCAGTTCTACACTCCTTGTATATCTCGTGGCTGCCCTCAGAACTAACCAAGTCTGTCTCGCTGTTATTTTCAGGGGCAGAGAATGTCAGATCTGTGCTACAACAGCATGACAAAGGGAACAGTCAGAATGCTGCATTTAAAGAGCACACATAACTGTACTGAAAGTTAAAGCTGTAGCTATGGCTCTGTGGTACTTCATACACCAACAGGCAGCTGTATCCTGCCAAAACCCAGCTAAAGCCTGGCCAGATTTGGCTGTTACTTTCCAAAATCAGTCTGAGAGTTTCATAAAGTGTGGTGGTTCTGTCTGAACCTCCAGGATATGCATCAATTTCCTCAACTGAAAGCAAAATTAACTTTGATTTTTAAACAAAAGTACTAGCAGGCCAGATTAACAACCCTACCACCAGCCTGCTCCATTTCTAATAGAAACATTAACTGCCTGGCCTGCAGACAGCCCTTTATTCTGTGACTGATACTCATGGTGTCTCCTGACCAAGTGAAAAAAAGGTATGACAGCTTCACTGGATGTTTGTGGTTGAGACCAGCAAAGCCATATTGGCACAGCACACATTTCATTTAGGATGTTAGTTGTGGCTGAACAGTGAAGTCTTTCTCTGAGAGTAAACCACCAAGAAAACAAAGAGAAAAAAATATTACCTCCCTTCATGAGCTGCTTTTTCATGCTTTTGCCTTAATTCCTGAGAGCTCTCCAAATTGACATGGAGAAATTGCAAGTCACACTGCTGTTTTAGGTAGATCTGTTTAAAGATAGTAATGCTCATTAGTGGAAGTCTGAAGTGAAGGAACATTATCAGCAAGTATTAACATATCACTTGTCTTCCAAAAATACCCTTAAAACATTCTTATAAACCATTACCTGTAATCAAACTATTGTCAGTCTTCCAAATCTAACGGGTCATCTCTGCATGCATTTAGGAAAATAATGTTTTATGTCAATAAATAATTATTTCTGTTAAAAGTCTGCAGTGATCTTCTAAAATAGAACCACACTGACCCACAAATACAGTACCATTACTGTTACTGGATATTTCATACATGTTGTTATTATGTTGGTCAAAGTTATGCAGTATTACAGGACATAGAATGATGATAGTGGCATTTGGCTTTCTCTGCAGAGCTGCACCCCCAGAAGCATGGGCAGCAGGTTGAAGGAGGTGATTCTCCCCCTCTGCTCTCATAAGACCCCACCTGGAGGCCTGTGTTCAGCTCTGGAACACCTAAACAGAAGGGCGTGGGACTGTTAGAGCAGGTCCAGAGGAGGACCATGGACGTGATCAGAGGGATGAAACACCTCTCCTGTGAGGACAGACTGAAACAGTTGTGGCTATTCAGCCACAGAAGGCTTCAGGAAGACCTTAGAGCAGCCTCCTAGTATTTGAAGGGGGGTACAGGAGAGCTGGAGAGGAACTTTTGCCAAGGCATGGAGTGACAGAATGAAGGGTAATGGCTTCAAACTGGAAGAAGCTGGATTTAGATTAAACATTAGGAGGAAGTTCTTCCCCACGAGGGCAGTGAGGCACTGGAACAAGTTGCCTAGAGAAGCTGTGGAGGCTCCAGCTCTGCAAGTGTTCAAGGCCAGGTTGGATGGGGCCTTAAGCAGCCTGGTGTAGTAGGAGATGAACCTGCCAGGGGCATGGCAGGGGGGTTGGAAGTAGATGATCTTTAAGGTCCATTCCAACCCAAACCTTTCCACGATTCCACAATCTGGTAACTATTTGCACACTGATAATTATTTGCAATAATACCACCTTGAGAACCTCAGAAGTGAAAACAGGAGGCTTAGGTTTCTTTGGAAAAACAAATCTCACAGAACACCATATCCCTTTGTACTGCACAAGTTCACCTGCCCCATCCCCACTACCCTTCACATGACTCCTCTGGTTACACACACTCAATGACGAATGGTTATCTCAACTGGGTGCCCCACTTGACTGCTGTGAGGGAGGTATTTACTCACTGTAGGACCAAGCAAATACAACTATACAAAAAAGGCTAAAAGCACTTATAAATACAAGGATTTGTACCTTGGGGTTTTCATTTTAACAACAACAACAACAACAACAACAACAACAAAATCAACATTCTGTAGGGATTCCAGTATGGCAGAAATAGCAAACTTCCTTGTTTTTAAATCTTAATTATGAACTGCAAGATCTAAGTTTTTTATAGTGCTCCACACGGATATGATGTATTGAAAATGCCCTGATAATCTCAAGGTGGAAACACCACTAGGGTTGTACCTGTCGCAGGCTCTCTAGCTCAGTGTTAGTCCGTGCTTGTTTAGACTTGGCAAACTGAAGCAGCTGATCCACTCTCTTTGCTTTCTCAACTGTTTCAAAACACAGACAGTTTTTGCATTACTTGAACAGACACAAAGCAAGTACCTTACATTACATTTGTTAATGTGTATGTCTGCAGCAGCAGAAACAGGTGCTTAACCAAAACACAAGCATTTTCTGAAGATAAGCAGGGTTTGCTTCCCCTCCAAATAAACCGAGCACAAAACCCACACGACAACTGAACAGTCCTCAGACTTTTCACCAGCACCTATCTTTATTTTACTAGCAGCAATATTCTACTTCATTAACTGAGTTTATCTTTTCATGTTAAGATTCTTCCACAGAAAGGAAATCAGTAGTTAATTCTAAGTTGGGCTTTGTACAGGGAAGTGCTGGGAAATACTTCCCACCGCTGTGTTTTTAAAACAAGAAGACAAGGGATCAATGTGCCTCAAAGGTAATGGCAGGAAAAAAGTGACAGGCAAGTAAATCATCTCCCACAAGACATCACCTTTGTTCACGTCATCTTTTGAGGTATATTGCTTGTCTGTAAGCAACAGCTGGCCTGCCTTTCTATCTACTGCAATACAGAATTTCTCTCTACTCAAACCCAAAGTGAAGCTATCAACAGATAGCAAGTTGCTGTTTACCAAGTCCTGCATATTAAACTGTTTAAAGAAAACCAACCAGTTAAACAAGAGAAAAGGTGAATTTCTAAACATAATTCTTCCATACAAACATGGGAGAGAGTGAATGGGCTGCTAATTCCCTAGGCCCTAAGCTTTAGGCTTCACATGTGGTTTCTTCTCAGTAGGTCACCATTTTCTAGGCAACCTATGTCAGAAGGGATGCCACCACTTTCCTTTATTGTATTCATACCATAGGAGACATGAAAGTCTCAAAAATTTTCAAGAGAGAATCCTCTGAGCCATTCACTCCTCCATGCCTTATCATACTGGTGAACTTTGTGCTTTTATAGGATTTTATCAACTGCTCCTGCAGCAGCCCTAGATACTGCTTTCATAGACTGACACACAAAGGAATAAGCCTTATTCAGCTGCAGGAAAGGCAGAGAAGCAGCTGCCTCCTTCACAGGTATTTGTGAGGCATTGCTGTCCAGAAATTTGTGAGCTGCTGAAAGCTAAGGCATGAAAAGCCAGCTGCCCACACTTACCAGTAAGCACAAGCTCATCCCTCAGGTAGCCATTTTCTTGTCTGAGCTGAATGATTTCTTCCTCCTGCTTATTACTTTCTTTCACCTTTTCACAGAGGTCATCTTTAAGACAAAATGCAGTATTTCCCAAAATGAAAAGGAATCACACTGGTCTGCACTGCATTAGGTGCCCAGCATAAACATTTACCTTTCAGCTTATTTCTTTCTAGTATCAGCTCTTTCAGTCTCACTGTGAGGTCTTGTATTTTTTTGTTGAGATTGAATTTCTCTACCTCTGCTGCATGCAGTGCACTTCCCAGCTTTCTGAATTTAGATGTAAATTCAGTAATGTGATCAGTTGTTTCAAGTATAGCCTCGTCCTGAAACACCAAATAGAATTTATTCTTGATTATTGTTGCATCTTCAGCACATGGACTTTGACTAAACAAGAGTACATCCTACTGCAGTGTTACAGCTACTTCACTGATTTTCTTCTGAGTTCTTGATGACAAAAAAACACAAACAAACAAACAGAAAGCCATCCCAAAAATCAAAGCCAGGAAACAAGCTTGTTTATGAAAATAAACCAGTTTGTTTGTTGACCACTTTTTCCTTCTCAAACAAGCTTAAGAATTAAACAGCAGTGGATCAATGGT
This sequence comes from Indicator indicator, assembly GCF_027791375.1. Taxonomy (NCBI): domain Eukaryota; kingdom Metazoa; phylum Chordata; class Aves; order Piciformes; family Indicatoridae; genus Indicator; species Indicator indicator. Next base: position 8,561,571 of record NC_072035.1, read on the forward strand.
GACTAAAGCACTGTGGTACAGTCACCTATAACTGTACTGCAGTCTGACCACATTTAGTGCCTGATGAGACAACAGATGTTACCTTCAGCTTAAGCATTGTAAGAAGCTCCTGTTCCCTTGCCTGCAGCTGGCCTGTTTTAGCAGACAGTTCAAAAACTGAGCAGTGGAGACTTTGATTTTTCTCCTAGTGAACAGAAATAAAGAGTGTCAGTTACTAATTTAGTGACTCAGTGTTACTATTTTTCCAGCAAATGTGTGCACAACTTTTTTTTTTTTTTTCTTAACATCATGAATGGCAACGTGAGATTCTGAGCAAGCTGTGAAGATCTGGAGAAAAGAGGACTGGGGTAAAAATTGTTCCCTAATTTGTTACAACCAAACTTGCTTGTGATTAAGGGACTTAATATCCTGTAGATCTTAAAGTCAAGCCGATTAGAGAGATGAAAGCACACAATACTGCTTCACTGTATTGCATACAGAGGGAAAATTATCCCAATAAACATATAATTGCCAAATCACTTAAAAAAAAAAGAATTAGAACTCTTGAATAGTAATTATTTTCATATCCTTAAACCATTTGCAGATGTTAATCACAGTAATGAAAAGCTGTAAATAAAACCATCTGGAAATTTCTAACCAAGTATCAGAACTGTACTGGGATCAGCCCTGCCTCTCGCAGTCACAGTGCCTGACATTTTGGAGGCCAGTTGATTCTGAATGGTGTTCTCCAAGAATAAGCAAACAAACAAACAGTCAGGAAAGCTTTCTTGTCTTCTTCTTCTTTTTTTTTTTTTTTAATCAGAACTACACCTTAATCTAACAGTGCTGTATTAAAAGACAAATGCAGCTGAGGAGCCTTAACATGAAGTATTTATGCACTAGTTAAACCAATGCCACTTGCATTCTGCTCATGCATGGACTGCAAAATGAGACTATTACTCAACTCCTACCTCCAGAGCCTGACAGCGAACAGTTGCATCTGTTACTTTTTGAGACATCTCTTTAAACTTCTGTTGTGTCAGTGATTTTATGATTTCATTTCTCTTCTTCAGCTCATCTGAAAATAAAGAAGACAAGATGAGAAAAAAAGCTCAGATACTGTCATTTTTTTAAACATCAGAAATATTTTAATGGTTTTAAAATCATGTGATTGATAAATGGATGCTGGCACTGCATACTCTGAAGAAGGATTCCCTAGCTACCCAGGTCAGGTGGAATATGAACTCTGTGGTGACCTCTGTACCTTGCCTGTCAAAGCCAGTCAGAAGTGCCAACTGATCAGCTGGGGGATGATGTCAGAGCTGTGCAGTAGAACCTCAGGGCACAGGACTCTCCAGTACATCACTATATATGCAAATTTTTTTTTCCCATTTCATCAGTTTGGGGTTTTTTTTGCAGAAGCAGGAACAATTTACATATTCAAATGAGAAAGGGCTATCTAGTTATCACACCCCTTTCAAGCTCAGATTACTTTAGTGCCATTATGGAAATCTGATCTCAGAAAGAAAACAATCAAATTTAAGGCTGAACGTTAGAAAATAGATCCTTCTATAAAGCCAAACTGTTACTGAGGGGTCTAAGCACCTGAATGTACTTCAAGAATGGGGATAATATTCTTTATACACACACTTACTGTTTAGTAAATTGCATCGTTCTGCTAAAGTCAGTATTTTCTGCCGATCACGTTCCCAGGCCAGAATCTGTTTCCGATGCACTGCAACCATGTCACTGAGTTCCTTATCACGATCTTTCAGTTCTGCAGTTAAAAGCTGGATTTCTTGCCTCTGTTGCTGAATGGTGCTGTTCTCAAAGTTTGAGCTAAGCTTCTACAAAAGGGAACACACGGAATACATTTCAACATAAAGAAGCAACACGTTCTCTGAAAAACTGGAGGTTTGAATTTAAGTGAAAATACTTTTCTGTTACAAAGACAGATCATTCCTAAAAAAAGTTCCTCATGCTTGCGGTACCACTCGTGGCCCCTAACTAAAGCTGAAGTACAATGAGTACTTTCATGTTAAAAATAGAGCTCTGATTGTTAACTCTGATTTTTTTTTACCTGGGGTGCAGCTGAATGCGACAGTGATGAACTCATAAGGGATAGGGGATCAGAGGTCTAGCAGGCATTCGTGAATGGCAGTAACTATTTATGACTGTAACGCTAAGCATGGAGCTTGCCTCTGATGTAAGCAGTACCCGGTAACCCGCCGCCGACGGTTGCTGACCCGGCAACCCTGCAGGAAGCCGCTGAGAACTGACTGGGATAGGGCGGGGCAAGGCCCTGAGGCCTCTCACGAAGCCTGAGAGGTGCCCTGAGGTACCACCAGCTCAAGTCTGCAAGTCCTGTGTGACCTCTTGGGCCTTGCCCCGTCCCTCAGCCCCGCCGCTCCCGGAACCTTCCCCGACTCCTCAGCTCCGCGAGCCCCGAAGCCTCCCACCCCTCGCCAGCACCGCCTGACGAACCCACAGGCGCCCTTGCCCTGACGTCACGGCGCTGCCCCGCCCTCTGCAGCCGCTGACTGGTTGCCACCGCCCACCGTTAAGCAGAAGCTCCGCCCCCCTGCCGCGACTGACCCGCAGGTTCGAGCCCCGCGCCCGCCAGTGTGTAACTGCAGAGAGGATTGTGCCCTCAGACAGATCATTCGCATCAGCTCAGACAAAAAAAAAAAAAAAAAAAAAATCACAGAAGAAATGACCTGTACTGGTAGAGGGCAGGGTGTACAATGTGTCATCCCCTGGGTTTGACCTCTTCTAGGTTTTATACTAAAAGGAGTCCCTGTCAATGTTACTAAAATGAGCAGTAAAATATGAGCACCAAAATCAATGCTTGAGGCTGTTTGCAGAAGAATGGAGAGCACAACGGCACAGCTGGCACCTTGCCTCATTTGTTGCCTGAACACTGTGGAAACAAATAGCAGTCACTATAAAGTTGTGTTAATTATTGCCACTCTTGAATAAGCGAGATGCTAAAGGCATAAAGCCATTCAAATTGCCTCACCCAGAACACCAGCAGGGTTAGGAGGATCATTTGGAATTATGAAAATAGGCTGTTTCATACATATTCCCATGTTTCTCAGTGTTTCCACTTAGGAGAATAAATACAGGTAAGTTGGAAGGGACCTAAAATGATCACCTAGTCCAACTGCCTGACCACTTCAAGATCCATTTTCTTTTAATTAATTACCTTTAAAACATTTTTTCCATTCCCATTTGTAGGATTTTACACAGATAAATCAGAAGTATAAGTTTCACTGGTGACACAGCTTCTTGACTTAAGTTCAGCAGAGGGGACAGCAATTGGGGAAAAAAAAAAGGACTTAAATTATTATTTTCCTGCAAGCCTGTTAGAGGAAAATAGCTATAAAGAAAACAGAAACTCTGTTCAGTGAGGAACAGTAATTTTATTTAAATCTACTTCATGCATAAGCATGATAAAATCCCAATTTAACTTTGGCAAATATCACAATGAGGAAAAAAAACCCAGAACAACCCCAAGCAGCCTATACAGAACAGTGAAAATGCCAAGGATACAGGTTCTCCACAGCTGCACTGCAGAGCAAATGGGTTTAGAAGCCTCACTTTGGCTATGTCATTTATAAACCATAGAATTAAATAAAAGTAGTCTTTTACTATCACTTCTTAACTTCTCCAAGGTCTTCAATGCTATCATCATCCACCTAGGAAAAACAAAAGGAAAATGACAGCATATTAAGTGTATTTTCTTCTCAGATGTCTCCCTCAATATTCACCACTGTACACGAAAGGAAGTATGGGAAAAAGCTACAGCACCACCCGAGATTCCCTACTGTAAATTCTCTGCGAGTGGCATGTGCCTACACAACACAGCTGAGCCTATGAGGCTCTGAATAAAGACAGGCCTACAGAGTCATTTCAGAAGAATCCAATTACCAGGACCACCAGAAGAAGGGAGAGTCAAAGAAACCACTTGTGCTTATAGCAGCACAATCAGACTTCTCAACCACCAACATTCCAGTCCAACCCACAACTAGCTAATCTATTCTGTTGAAGTACAAGTGGGTTTCTCTTTTTAAGGTTACTAATTTTGCAGTATTTTAACATATTCTGAACAATAAGATTGCAATGTAGGAATACTTTTGCATTCACAGTAAGAAATGATCACAAAAGTCACAGACATTTGACAGCTGGACTTATTCCTCACTCTACTACCCACAAGAACAGGGAATTAATGTTTCTCAGACCATGGAAGCAAGATTTAACTTCAAGTTTACTCCTTAACCTAGCCATTCGCAAGTAGGAATGCAACAAATGGTCTTTCATTTCCGCAGAACAATCTGTCCTGGCAAAGATGAAACCCTTTTCCAAAGTCATAAGCTATTGTAGAAAACCAGAGCTCTGACAGAAGAAAGAGTTTCTTACCTCAGGCCACTTCTCCTGGATTACATCAATAATGTCATCTGTAAAATCACCCTGAATGATGATTTCATCTTCTCCTGTTACTGAGGCACCGCAGGAAAATTTCTGAGCAAAAAACCGTTGTGCTTCCTTCAGATCAATTTCTGTTGATGGGAAAATAGTTTGAGTACAGTCATTGTCATAAAACTATTTTCTCAAGTTTAAAAATATCATCCTGGTTTAACTGTTGAAAAACTGATGGCAGTTTACAGTTAAAGCTTTGCAATAGTATCCATCGAAAGCAAAAATCTGTTGTTTACATCCAAACCAACTGACTCTACAAATCTAGCAAACTCTTCAAGGCCAAAATTGCTCTGTGTCCTCTACACTATCTGTTTCTACAGGTCTATGCTGCATGCATTCACCAGAAAAGCACAAGCAGAACTGATTGAAATAGCCCATCCAATCCTGAACAACTTCCACAATTACTGAACAAGTTTTTCCACAGAAGTCCTTCAATGTATTTCTTTTAGAAGAAATGTGTCCCAACACTTTCTGAGCTTGGCTTCCACCACAAAGACTTGTATCTCAGTCAGACTGAGCTCATACATACTACTGATCACTCAAGGAAACAGATAATACTTTTGTGCAGGAAATATGTAATAATTTGTTAGTGCAAACAAGGTTAAAAATTCCCTTTCTAACAGAATTTGTGATCAGTGTGTGAAGAACCAAAGCTATGTGGGTCAGCATTGTCAGTGTACTTTGCTAATGATTTGACTGCTGAACTGGAAAGGCAGTTAAAGCATTTTTTTAATTAAACATGTTTATAACTAAAGACAAGACTACTCTGAATTCTAACAAGCAGACCATTATGGGAAGCCCTGTTTCACCAAAACCTGTAACCCTATTTGTTTGCAACCACCATGGACTTCAGTCATTTATCACTGAGGGAAGTCAGTGTACCTTTAGAATGCTTTGGAACTGCTAAAAGCACCACGGCATTTTCACCTCATATGGAAGGAAGTAGATCACTCAATGTAACACAACCAGAAGAAATACCACACGGTTAAAGACAAGTACATCTAAAACTAACAAAATCCACATAAAAGTCAACTCACCAAACGTTGCAAGGCCACATACTCTTGTGACATATTTTTTCTTTGCTCTAGGAATTTTAGCTATTGTAACTTTTTGTGGTACAGTCTTCTTTTTCTGTTTTATCTGACCTCTTCCACCTGGAGAACAGAGTATAAGGTCACATAATTAGTTAAATGATGTCACACTTCAAAGAACTGTAAGAACGGTTTGCTTCTTTATAGGCATGAAATCTGACATCTCCCCATCTGTGTTGGTAAATCAAAACACATTTTGCACATTAGGGTTCCCATTTGGGTTTATTACTATTTAAGAAAGGTCCAGTGTCATCAAAGCTCAGTATTACAAGAAATAACCTCAAACAAGCATTCAGGTTCAGCTTGCAAAGCAGAACCCCACTACGATTATCAAAAAAAGGCTTTTCCCCCCACTTCACTAATGACTGCATTTAACCTCTCTTTCAGGAACTGTTCTGTGGTTGTAATCCTAGGAACAAACTGTTACTTTAATGTTTTTGATGAGTTTAACATCCTTAAGGTTTGTGTCTGAGGCAAAGCAATTCATTCACGTTCACTTACTGAGGCCATGAGGCTGTGCCTACTCGTGCTACTGGGATAACGACCAGATGAAGCCCTAGACATCAGTGCAAACCCCAGCATGAACCACACATCTGTATGAGCCAGCAGAAAACACTGTGGCTCTGAAACAGAAGCCAACTACAGTCTTTAAGTGCCAAACTTCCACATGATTTAACTTCTTTCTTACTGTTTGTTTCTAGGCCAGCTTGAGGGAACACCACGTATCAGGTAATTCTTAGCTGGAGTAAAACATGCAGAAGATATTTTCCATTCATTAAGATTCTTCAAGTCAGATTGAGATCTGTTAACTTTGTATACAGTTCTCAAGTTCCTTCAGGGTAACTGAAGTGTCATGTTCTCAAGCCTTCTCAGCATAAAAACCTAAAGGATTTATGACAAGCACCCTAACCCCTTGTGACTGAGTTCTCACTCTAGCAGGCAGCACTTTCAATTCTACTGAAAACTAGTATCTGATAAGTGTATTTCTGTCCTCATTTTTTCAGTAAGTTTCTTCAGTGTTTAGTATGTTTCAGTTCACCCTCTCTCTTACAGACAATATATACAATTGTATTTAAGGAAGTCCTCATGGAACTTTAAAACATTTCAGGATTTTTTTCCTGGCACCTAAATGCAATTATTTTAGAACCAAAAAAAGAGACTCAAAACTAACCACCCCCCACCACCCAATAAATTAATGTTGACAGCAAATATCCTGAAATCTCCGGGAAAAGCATCTAAGCTGCAGAATGCAAACTGCTGCTATCACTCCACACAGCCTACTGACAAGGTAAACATAACTGGTTACCAAGACACAAAAACAAGACATCTGCAGAAGCATGTGGCTCAAAATCTGTGTCTTACTGGGCTATTAACCATAATTCCTGATGCACTGCAGACTCAATTGACACTCCACAGGCAAATGCACATCATCAACCCCAGCATTCTGATTTATGGTGGTAAGTGTGTTAATTAGTTCAACAGAAAGAACTCCAATGACTAACGTGTGTTCAAATTGTTTAGTAGTTTTTTTCATCTTCCAAACCCGGTTTTTGGAAGCATTTTTAATTAGTATTGCTGAGATGAGACACAGTTGTTAATGGAGACATAGGTGACTGTTAAAAGCATAAAACTAAGTCCTGTTACATGAATACAGAGGAGGGGTTGAAGGAAAAGCAGTTAAAAGCAGTGCTGGGAAGCATTAGGAACGGAAAGCAGTCTTTGTTTGACTCTGCAAGCGACCTACTGTTAAACAGGGCAGAAACAAGTATTCTGGGAGACATGCCAGCTGATTTTAGGTTGAGAAGAATTCCTCCCTAAGTACAATAGCAATGACAGGAACAATGAGACACAATGTAGATCATCTTTCACTTGCTATCACTACTCTCCAGTTCTTCCATCAGCATATCTCACCTCACTAGTGCTATTACCACTGGCAGAAAGATATTTGGTTCCTTTTCTGCAGAGTCTTGAGTGTAGCTAACAACTAAAACGCCAGGGATCTGTGCTCAAATCTAGACCAGCAGGTGTAAAAGGATGCCCCAAACTGCTTATATATCAGTACCACAAGCAACTATTTAGACCTTGCCTCTCTTTTGCTTCTTCTTCTCCTCTTCTTCTCCTCCTGCAGTTCCTTGGCCTTCCCCAACCCCAGTTTCCTGTTTAGGTGAATTTTCTTAAATACATCAGAAAAGAGGTGGGGAGAAAGAGAACAAAATTAGTAATGAGACAATCACAGCCTTACAGGAACAAGAAGCAAAGTACAGTCACATCTTGCTGAGTTCATAAATTCTTTAGGTACAGCAGCCCCCTTGACCGACATACATTACATCTTCATTATAATGCTTGTGCAAATTAGACCACAAAAGCTTTAGCTCAAGGCTACAATTTCAACACACTCTCTTCACAGAAACACAGAAATTAATGATAGTATTAACACTGGCATCCCAAATGCAAATCAACATGTTCTTTATTATGAATGACCTTTCCTCCAGCCATCCACAGGAGACTGGACAAAGTCTGATAAACTGATGGAAAACAAGCACAATGGATGACTGGTTATAGTGGAAACCTTAAGAAAGGTCAAATATTATTAAACTGCACATTGTTTATTCAGTGTTTTCTGACATTATCAAATATTCTCACAGCATCCAAAAGCCTGGCAGATTCCTAAGAAAACGATTGATTTTCATACTTAATGTAGAGGGAAGAACTGAAGAATACATCTGAGGGAACACAACAGTTAGAAAAGATTCTTACCTACTGTAAGTTTTGCAAACTCATCTGGAAAATTCTTTTCTAACCATTGTCTGCATTTAGTGACATCAGGCATGTATTCGCAGTACTAGAGAAGAAAGATCACATCAATCTTGTCAGCAGAGCAACCACAAAATATCTCACAAATACACCAAAATGTATTTGCTGTCAGCTAAGGCATTTCTCTTTAAGGTGACTGAACGTGAATTTTATGCTAGCACATAAGAAACCTCGTGTCACCCTAAAGATGACAGTGGCTGAAGCAAAGAAGCGCAGGCATTAACAAAAAGCAGACAAGATCAAAAAGAATTATCATAGTCAGGAATCAGAGGATGGAAAGAAGAAATTCAGGCAACAAAAGAATTAACTCACCTCTGTTGGCAATGAACAGACTGGAAAGAGAAGAGAGGGGAAAAAGAAGATTATAAAAAGGAATTCTTCACTTATAGGTTTAGTGTGAAATACAAAACGGTATTTTGAAATTAGGGATGATTTCTTGCATCATAATTTCTGGTTATACCACAAACTGACTCAAGAGCATTACTTCACCGATACCCACACATGTCAATTTTTCTCTCATTAGTTAACTGCTTGCATGATCTACATTAGGCTAAAATTATCACACCAAGAGCAGCTGGTCAGTGAAGAAATGGAAGGAGATACCTACAGCTTTGGGAAAAGTTGCAGAAAGAAACACCAGTTCTACCTGAGGCAAAAGATATACCTAACAAATTACCACATTTTGGTTCTTTGTTGAAAGAGCTGACAAAGCCCAGAAGAGGGGCTCAGCTCCAGAACAAACCCAAACTCATCATGCAGGCTTTCACACAGAACAGGGTTTCTTTCCTAATCCTCTGCAGCTGTATTCAAGTCCAAAGCAAAAGAACATACCTGTCTAAAAACCAGACTTGTCAAGATTATTTACTTCTCTTTATCAGTAAAAAATAGTCTAAATACAGTGACAAAATTACTTTCTTGAATGCTACCTTTCTTATTGTCATACTAACACTTAGAAGCCTTTTCTGTAGCTTTCTGCAGGTAGACACATCTGATCAACAGTTCACAACCTCCACCTCATAAAGGGAAGACCACTCCATTTCACCAGAAACGTTTCAGATAAAATACACGACACAAGCTATTTCAGAAACAGGACGAGAAAGGTCAAGCTGACCAAAAGAAGGTTTCCAATTCTCTCATTCTGCTATGCTGCCCTCACAATCAGCACCTTATAAGAAACAATTGTCCCTTCAGCACTTGCCTCCACAGTAGAGAACCCGAAGAGGATAGTCTCCATCTGACCTGGGACCGCTCTTGACATCTCCTCTGCAGTCAGGGACCACAGGCTCAACTACGTCTGTCGCCATGTCACAAGCCTGGAGGTCACAAAACAAAAGAATCAAGACCTAAGTTTTGAGTTAAAGTTACTGATCTTTTCCAATTCAACAAGAATCATATAAGAATCCCAGAGACTAACAAATTCCAGAGAAAACAGGTACAATCATAAGAAGAGCTGGAGAGATCATGAAGGGCGGGGGCAGGGGGGGAAGTCAAGAAAATGTCTGCAAAAGAATGGAATTCTAGCACATAAATGCAGTATAAAATGAAAAAGTATCTACGAGAACACCACAAGGAATTACAGAACATACTGAGTTAAGCAAAATATGAAGTATCACGTTAAATCAGTGGCATATGAACAGCAGGACTGAAGGAGTGTGTGTAGGGGTATTGCCCATATACCAGCAAAGAAAAGGGGTCACTTAAACATATGGAGAGTTACAATTGATCCCAGAACACTGGCAAAAATACTCAACCACCACAAAATAAGGAAAATAATTCTAGCCCATTAATATATTTAATAATTGTTTGCACACACAGAAGAGGCTTAGAAAACAGGACTCAACAGGGAAGGGGGTTGCAAAGCATGAGAAGACCCTCAGGGTCCCAGCAGCAAGCAGAATGTGTGCGTAAGATTCAGAGCCAGGATGCTCTCCAAGCCGTGTCTGGACAGTGAAAAGAGCTAAGGGAAAATGTCAGGGTGCCAGAGAATGTGGGGTTCAGGGTAGAGGGACCGCTGGGAAAGGCAGGAGGCGATCACAGTGAGGGGATGGATGTGGGTGTACCCATGGAGATCCCAAGTAAAGGAGGGAGGGTGCTGGGTAATAGAGAGCAAAAGTGAGGGAAGGCCGGGGAAAAGAGGAAGGATTCTGGAATATCAGACGTGATGGGGATAACAGACATGGTGGGATGGCACGGAGAAGGGGGACCCAGAGCTGACAGAGAGGAGGGCGCCGGGTACCTGAGGAGGGACAGGCTCGCAGTGCGGGGAAGGTGCCGGGTACCTGACGTGGGAAGGATGCTGAAAAGAGACAAGGGGGACTGCTGAGAAGGGAAGCAGAGCCACGGTATCGAAGGAGAGCAAGAGGGAAGGTGTCGGAGCTGAAGGAAGGATGCTTGTAGCCGAGGAGGGAGACCGGGGAAGGCCGCCCGCCGCTGGGACGGAACGGGGTGGGGTGGGGGGAGCCCAGGGGTGGCAGTGGCGTGACGTTACCCGGGAGGCCCCTCAGGCCGCGGTGGCAGCGAGGCGGCGGCGGCTCCGACACCCCGTACTGCACGTGCGCCCTGCCCAGCGCCGCCGCCGTCTCGCGAGGGCCGCGCAGTGTGACGGGTGAAGGCGTCACCGCATGCAGTTTGAGCCCACCGGCTCGCCGTACTCAAGCGCGTATGCCAATACGCTACTGGAAGCACGTGGCCAGACAAGCTACGGGCTGCTGGAGTGGCCAGTTGCCATTTCTTCGCCGTTGCGCGGAGGCCGCCGGCCCTTCCGCCACTATGCCGCGGTACGCGCAGCTGGTGATGGGCCCAGCGGGCAGCGGGAAGGTGAGGCGGGAGCACAGAGGGTAGCGGCGGGGAGGTGACAGCGGTGAGGTCCGTGCCTGACAGGGTGCGTGTGTGTCTTGCAGAGCACATACTGCTCCACCATGGTGCAGCACTGCGAGGCGCTGGGCCGCGCCGTACAGGTAGTCAACCTGGACCCGGCGGCAGAGCTCTTCAGCTACCCTGTCATGGCAGGTGAGCGGCGGGAGGCTGTCCACAGAGACCTTGGGGGGCAGCTGTAAGCACATGAACCAAAACCACCTCGTGTCTGTTGTTCCAGACATCCGAGAGTTAATAGAAGTGGACGACGTCATGGAAGATGAATCCTTAAGGTTTGGCCCCAATGGCGGCTTAGTGTTTTGCATGGAATACTTTGCCAATAACTTCAATTGGCTAGAGGAAAGCCTTGGGCATGTGGAGGACGACTATATATTGTTTGATTGCCCAGGTAAACAAATGCCAATATTCTTGTATTGTTCTTCATATGCAATGTAAAATTTGTTGTACTTGTTGGTTGTAATCATTCAGACTTCACTATTAACAACTGTTGGGTCACTTTCAGATGTTTAAGAAGTGAGCTTGGTCCCAGGATAATGTGGGGGACTGTACTGACTTCTAATAGTATCATTCAGTGCGACAACAGTATAGCAACTGCTAATTAAAACTAATTGGAGATCAGGGAGGAAAAAACCCTACTGTTTCTTTTCCAGTTAGCCATTATAAGTTCATCCAAATACAGTCAGAGTTTTCCGAAAATAAAGATGCTTTACAACCTTCTTTTCATATTAAGTGCAATGCCCATGTTATATATAATTGATAATTTTGTTGCTGTTAGGTTCACGTTTCTGCATACTAATATCCTGTGTTCCCTAGGTCAGATTGAACTCTATACACATCTGCCAGTGATGAAACAGCTGGTGGAGCAGCTTCAGCAATGGGAATTCCGTGTCTGTGGAGTTTTTCTTGTGGATTCACAGTTTATGGTGGAATCCTTTAAGGTATTAATTTGAAATCTGTTTTAAAAGTCCATATCAGTAAAGAATAGGAAATCTAAGTGATTTAGGGAGCTGGGTTTGTTTAGTCTAGAGGAAAGAATGCTTAGCTGGGGGAGATGTGATTCATGTCTTCAGCTGCCTCAGATACTGGTTACAGCAAAGAAAAAAGTCCTGCACTGGGACAGTAGTCAGCCTGGAACAGGGCACAGAGAGATTGTGTAGTGTATGTTTATGGCAATTACTCAAAACTTGACTGGGTAAAACCCTTGAGCAATCTGATCTGACTTTGAAGCTGCCTCTGCTTTGAGCAGTGGTATGGATCAGTGGATCAGATCACCTCACTTGGTGATGTGTCCATATTTCATATACTCAGTAGATAGAGTTGGTCTGTGGTTGAGTGCCCTCTGTGTGTTTTGTTTTTCTGTACTTACCTATATAATTCTTCATCTTCCTTAAGTTTATCTCTGGAATTCTGGCAGCACTCAGTGCAATGATATCTTTAGAGATTCCACAGATTAACATCATGACCAAAATAGATTTGCTGAGCAAGAAAGCCAAGAAGGAAATAGAAAAGTAAGTTCCAAAATATTTCATCCTCTGTACTGTAATATTTTGACATAAACATCACTCAAAATGCAGTCAAGTGTTTGCCGCAATTCAAACATACTCTTTTGGAATGGGAGACAATGCATTTGGTTTATATTGAACATATTCTTTAAATGTCTTGATAGGATGGTTAGAATTTAGTCAGTCTACTGTATTTGTACTTAGCTCTGGATTTTTCTGTAAATAATTATCTTGAATTTATGTCATCCTGAATGACATTCCAGGGTCTTGCACTTAACAACCTAAACCAGAGCTGATCCTATCATTTTTTGGATACTAAACATACTACACTACTTAAGTGTTACTTTTGTGCTAAAATTACAAAATTAATGTTTTTCCCTGTAGACTTCCTCAAAGCTTTCTTGAGTATACAAATTAGATTAGCAAAAATTTAAAAAAAATCACTTTAGTTGACTCTACTAGCAATTGTAATCTGAGATACTCAACTACTTACAAAACCTATTTTTTAACATTTTAAGTTTTCCTGATAGAACGTTCTTTCTGTTCACAGACTGGTGGATGGTTTGGTAGCAGTATAAGGCCAAAGATTCTGCCTGTGTTAACAATGACTTTGTTTCTCCCAGGTATTTGGATCCAGATATGTATTCTATGATTGAAGATTCTACAAATATATTGAAAAGCAAAATGTTTAAAAAACTGACTAAATCTATATGTGGATTGGTAGGTATATTGCTTTTTACCCAATACCCATAAATTCAGTCCTGTATTTCTAAGCCATATTACATGGTTGCTGACTTCATTGCTGTTACATCTATGTAGTAAAATAATCCTTGTCCTCAAACTATGTATTTACTAATAAAGCCAGGATCTAAAAGATTATAAAAGATTCTCAGGCACTTGAGCATCTTACTTTTTGCCTGGTTTAACTCAGCTCTTTCTTTTTTTTTTTTTTTTTTTTTTTTTCAGATTAGCATCAGATACTAATATTGGGATTGTAGTGAATGCATTTCTCTGAATCCTGTTCTAATAGCAGTTTGGGAAAACAGTTTTTTCTGCTGTGTAGAACTTAGCCAGGTGTTCTGAGTGAGGAATTGCCATGGTTTGCAGCCTGGGTTTAAATGGCATATAAGCAGTCCAGACAGGAAAGCCCTAAGAGTGGTTCGAGGAAGTGAGCTCTGGTGAGACTCCATCCGGAGTCCTGTGTCCAGCTCTGGGGTCCTCAGCAGAGGAAATATATGGACCTGTTGGAGCAAATCCACAGGAGGCCAGAAAGATGACCCAAGGTCTGGAACCCCGCTGCTGTGAGGACAGGCTGAAAGACTTGGGGTTGTTTAGCCTGGAGAAGGCTCCGAAGAGACATTGTCACCTTTCAGTACTTAGAGGGGCCTATAAGAAAGATGAGAACAATCTCTTTAGCAGGGCCTGTTGCGACAGGACTAGAGGTGATGGTTTTAAACTAAAAGAGAGAGATTTGGACTAGAGATAAGGAAGATGTTTTTTTACACTGAGGGTGGTGAAACACTGGCTCAGGTTGCCCAGAGGTGGTAGATGCCCCATCACTGGCAACAGTCCAGGTCAGGTTGGATGGGATTCTGAGGAATCTAATCTGGTTGAAGATGTCCCTGCTCACTGCAGGGGCATTAGACTAGATGACCTTTAGAGGACCCTTCCAACCCAAAACATTCAAGTGGTTTAGAGTGCTGTGATTGAGAACTACTTAATTGCATTTTCTTACTAACATCCTTTGAATGCTTTTCCTAGATTGATGACTATGGTATGGTTCGATTTCTGCCTTTTGATCGCTCCGATGAGGAAAGCATAAACATAGTTCTACAGCACATAGACTTCACCATTCAGTATGGAGAAGATCTGGAATTTAAAGAACCAAAGGTAAGGTACTTCTGATGATAAGATGAGCAATTAAAAAGCATCCAGAATACAAGTTGTAATCTAAATGTTTGCCTTGCTAATAAATTGGTGTCTTATTACGGTTCAAAATAAGCCATGTTTAGTCTTTCAGTGATAACCCTTTTATCATCTTAATTTACAGTTACAAAAGTGAAATCCTCTAATGTCATCTTGCATGTGCAGACCGATCAAATGATTGTGTTTCTAAGGCTTCCATTTTCAAAAATAATGGAAGAAAAGGCCATTAAGATCACTAAGAGTTCTTCCTACAAGACTGTTCAAACTCCCCTGATAGTTGCTGTGTTGAACCCCTGTATTGTGTACAAAATACAGATTAGGAATAAATTCAGTCATGCATAATAGATGACAGAACACTGCTGTGTTAAAATTTGTTCCAAGCCCTGTCTGGTTTTATTATTCAGCTCATAAATCCTAAGGAACAAGTCCAGTGCTCTTAGACAGTCTTTTTCGTTCAGTTTTGTGCTCCAAATATGCAGAATAGCTGGATCTAGATTTTGACATACACAATTTTGATAACTCTAGAAACAAACTGCTTTTCAGACAGTTTTGCTACATGTTTTATGGAACCATACTGGTGATTGTTCCTGTTATGGTTTCTAAAATGCAATGTGACAGAACAGGTGCAGTATACAACAGCCACTAGGGAAAAGTCAGATTTTACCTTTTTTGTTGTTTTCTTTCTGGCAGGAAGTTGAAGAGGATAAATCTGCTCTTGTGGATGAATACTTTCAAGACCACACGGATGAGTAAAAAATGGATGTTCAAAACTGGAAGGAAAATACATTGCTTTTTTTAAAAAATAAAAAGGGGGGCTGGGGAAACCCACACCTACACAACCACATGATTTTTTTTATGTGTAAAATAATATTTATAGTGAACTATGTGACCTCATAATTATTTTAATAAACAATTTTTATTCTTAAGTATGTGTGTTTGTCAATATAGGTTAGTATTAGTACACAAAGATTCCCCACATACAGATCTGTCTCATTTAAGCATAGGAATGCTTGGAAAAAAATCAAATTATTTGCAAAATAGGCAAAGCTGAATATAAGTATGTTATAATAAATATTTCTCTCCAGTCATGGGCAGTTTCATTAATAAATGAGAGAAAGAGTTGATCTAAAGGGTGCAAATTGTGCTTCATGAACCTGAATTAGGTATAAAGTTTACTGGCAACCTCAAAGGGACATCTGGTCAGTGAGTGGTCTCTCACTTTTCTTGAGGAACATCAATGTTCCACATTCACTTCGGAGGAGCCTAGATTTTAAGCTTTAAGGCTGCTTTTCATACAAATTGCACATGGATATATAGGTGGCTATACATCAATAGTATCATAAGCATCTCAGAACACTTAAGGAAAACCAGCTTAAATAGAACTTGGTGATGGTCTTTTGCAATCACGTTAAACTGTTAATTAATGAAGAATTCAGCAACAAATAAGCTGCTTCCCCCCCCCACAATGAACTTCTTGCTATGGACACATATGAAGTGTGGTGCTTTCAGAGAAGCCAAACTAGGACATTATCTCCAAAGAACATGCCTAAATAACTAAATATATGTTAAAATAGGAATTTTCCAGGCAAGTAGCATCAGTTCTGGCATTAGGTGTAACTGTTAACAGACTGTTGATAGCAGATAATTCCAGCCCTATGGAAAAATGTACTGCTGAATTTACCTCTGTTTATAGTTCTTTTATATATACAGGCTGTTCCTGGAGTGTCTTGATTGTTTCAAAATGTGTTTTATTGCTTCTCCTAGAATCTATTAGTCCAACTTATTAGCTATATTCAGATGAATTTCAGGATGTGGGTTTGTTTGGGGTTTTTATGCTGCTTATGTCCAAGTACATATCAACCTTTCCTCTTCCATAATTCTATGGAACAAGATTTACTCCATGGAGTATTTTCCAAAAAGGGCCTCATGGTTGTGAAATGCTTAACAACGGTGAATGCTTATATGTAGGAAAACCATCTACATATGGTTTATATATTAGAAATCAACTTTATCCTCATAAAATACGAGCAGCCAAGTATTTCAGTACAAGAAGAATAAATGATGATGTTTTGTAGGACCAGCCTGGTTAGCTAGCAGATGTCTGAGCGCAAAGATACCCCTTAATGAAAAACAAATCAGGGACTGAGTAATTGGGAGGCAGCTGTACTTACCTAAACCTGGGTGTGATAGCAGCTTGGGACAGCTAAATTTGTAGTTTCTTGCTTCTAGTCCAGAAGGTGTAATATTTTTTCTTATTCCTTAGTAGGGTTGTTCTTCTTGTCTATTTAAATAAATAGTTAAATGGTCATACTGTTGATGTAGTACTTATTTTTGAAGGGAGGATTTGCTTTTTCCAAAGCAGAGCCAGAACAGGGAGAGATGTTCAAAATACTTAGCAAATCCTGCATATCTAGAGAAAAATGGCTTCCTGGAATCCATATGTGGAGGTCAGGGATGATTGCATGTGATCTTTTAAATGGGAACAAAAGAAAACTGGGAAATAAGACATCATCTACAACAGTTTTCCATGGCCACACTTCCAAAATTGGTAGCCTTATGACAGCTACACGTATGATAGCTGGCATTCCTAAAATCTTACCCCCAGTTCCAGACAATTCAGGCATGATGAGACTTCCAGTTTCAAGGTAGTCACTGTGGTGGGGAACAGGCAGGGTAAAAAAAAAAATTAAAAAAAAGCTCTTCAGAGCTTTAAAATAGTGGGCCAAAAGCCTTGAATACATTTGGGCTTTAATAGTTATGGCATAGGTTAACCTCATGATGGGGCTAGTTTTTATGCCTTCAGAAAGCTAGTAACATCACGGCAGGACCTGATCTAGCTGAATTAAACGAGGCAAACACTGGGAAAACTATGGTGACTTAACTCACCTCTCGACTGGTACATCCAGGGGCTGAGTCACACTTGTGGTATCTCCAAGGACAAACCTCAGCTTTGACTCATCTTCCAAATCTACCTTTTTTTTTCTCCTCCCTGATCCATACAATGAGTCTTACCAGGGGACAAATCCTGCATGCTGGGTCACAAAAAAAACAAAAACAAAACCCAAAACAACAACAAAACTTACGGCTTGATAGTGACAGGAGCGTGTACCTTAAAATACTACATCCCTCCAAACACAACATGTTTGGACCCATTCTATGCTTCCTTATGCCAATTTATCGTGGATCAGGGCAAACCACGCACGGGAGCACTGTAAACACAGAGAAAACTGGCTGTGAGCAAAGCATCCCCACCTCTTGCCAAGTGCTGGCCCCCACCAAGGACAGGGGCTTGCAGGGAAGCAAGGTGGTCACAGTGGCTGGAGAAGGGTGGCATGGAGGGATCGAGGAGGGCTTACTTGCAGTGCCAGCCATAGCAAAGGCAGAAGGTGGGGGGAAAGCTCCATGGAGGGGGGAAAAAAAAGGCAAACAAGTCCCCGCCTAAGCGTGCACCGACCCCGCGCTGGCAGGGCTCTCCCTGGCAGGAGCGCAGCCTGCGGGGCGGTGCACGTTGCAGGCCGCGGCTCCGGCTTCCCCTGCTCGCACCGCCTCTACTGCCTCATTTCCGCAGCGCAGGCAGAGCAGGAAGGGTTTGCTGCCTCCTCCTCTGCTCTTTTGCTGCTCTTGTCCCCACCGAACTGCGTCCTGCCCTTCGAGATGCCGGTGAGGGGACTTCGCACCCGTGTCTCGGCTAGCCCCTGATGGCAGGCAGAGAGGGCAGGAAGGCCTGAGGCACAGGGGCTGGTACGGGGAGGGTAGGGCGGGTGCGACCCTGGGCTGGGGGACAGGGACTCTGCTGCGGGATCCTGACTGTGGTCGGCTGCTGGGGCGGAGAATAGGGACCGCAGCTGTGGGGAGCTCTGGGGAGAGCAGGGAAATGCTCTTTATAGGAGACTGCTGCAAGGCCAGCGCCCTCTTCCTCCTCCTCCGTCTTCTTCCTCTTCCCAGAGACCCACCCGCAGACGGGAGGGTAGTAGCTCCCGGATCTGATGGGGAAGAGGGTGGTAAAAGCTGGTGCTTTGCTTACACCAGCTTCCTTTGGTTGCAATAAACTGCTTTTCCACTCGCAAGATGCTTACTCCTTCAATTGCATCTCACTCTTCCCTTCTCAAAACCTCGTCTGTGAGGAGGTGAAGCTTCCCAGTACAGTGGAAATGTTGGGGAAGTGCCTAAACCTACTCACCAGTTGTTAAAAACGAGTTTCCCATAAAAAATTGTTTGTTTTTTCATTCACCAATTTTAGAGTGCACAGAGAGGTCTTTGAGTATGTGGCTGTATGTTATGCCTGGTTTTATCTATTACTAGCTAATACTAATTAACTAGACATCAAAATGAAATATCACCAACTAACCTTCAGTGAACTATGCAGTGGCCCATCGCTTGGCCAGGAAAGCAGGGCTGTTCGCTCTGGGGTTATGCTGCCTGTGAACAAAGTAACAATTTTCTCCCGCCACTGTGTGAATGGTGCCTGTGATGATGCTTCCACGGTCTTCCTCAGAATGGTGCTGAGATCTGGACCTAATTAGAAAAGAGTGATTGTTTGTGCAAGGGAAAATTATTTGAAGCATCACTAATGAACTCAACTCTTCTAGTTGATGAAGACATGATCAGACACCGAAATGTCTATTTTCAGTAGCATTAATAACCAGGCTTCCTCCCATCTCTAGGCTTACCACTCAACTTTAATGGACTCAGACACCAAGCTAATTGGCAACATGGCACTGTTACCCATCAGAAGCCAGTTCAAAGGCCCAGCACCTCGGGAAAGTAAGTTCATAATAATATCTGAAAACCTGCCTGTATGTAGCTCAGCAGCAGCTCATGATTTCACAGAAAACACAGAAAATGTCTGATTGGAAGAGACATCAAAGATCATTCAGTCCAACCTTCAACTCCAAGGCAGCCCTAGCAAGAGTGATGAGAGGAGTCACGGGTTGGAAGTGGAGTGCTTTGCAATTTTGAGAGGAGGAAAAAGTTTTCAAATACTTCAGTTGTGTCATAGAAAATAATTATGCACAGATAAATATGCACCCTGCTAAATCGGTTGTTTCAGTAATGAAAGCCTCCAGTTACTGTTCTCAGGCCTCCTCCTTTGTCTGACTGTGCTCTTCAGCAGGGTTTGAGGAAGATGTGGCAGTGTGAACCCTCTGCTGTCAGAGGAAGTGGAGGTTTAGCTACAGAGGACTTGTGCTTTTGAGTCTGTGGCTGAAGACACTCAGCTGCTCTGAAGGATGAGGACTAGGATAGGCAGCACTTCAGGGTAGGGGGCTTTAGGAATTGAAGTTATGGGCATTCCAACAGCTCACAAGGAGCCTGGGTTTCTCTTCAGCACATGAAGTAGCACTTCACAGGCAGGATGTCCCTGGTAGTGTAGCAATTCAGTTTGAAAAAGGAAATAAAAATCAAATGTTTCTTGATCTAAGCAATCTTGGATGGTGGTGAAAGTCACAAGTGAGCTTGTCACTGTATCATCATTTTTTGGAGAGGATAATCAAGTTGGTCTGGTTGTGATATTGCCCTTTCTCAAAAAGCCCTTCTGTGTTCTGAGAAAATTTCTATGCTGTTGAAACGCTGGTGAGTTACTTAACTGGTAGAAAAGCGGGGAACTGATGAATTGCTGCCGTCGGTGAAGTGAGAAGTCATGGGAGGAGAAGAGGAAGGCAGTTAGAGCTCCTGCTAAGAGTAGGAAGCTTACGTGTTCTGGTCTGAGCTCACCAGTGTTTCACACAGCAATGACTTTACATAGTGCTATCTTCTGCTTTTTGTAAATATCATAGTTTTGCCTTTGCAATAATCCTTATTTATGTATTTCAATGAGTAAAAGTGATGACCACATGTAGTATAACGGTGCACTGTTTAACTCTTTATTTCATTTTTTGTTAGCTAAGGACACAGATATTATAGATGAAGCCATCTACTACTTCAAAGCTAATGTCTTCTTCAAAAATTATGAAATTAAGGTAACTTTTTGAGACACTGATTTTTTTTCAATATTTTCAATTAAATAATTCAACTAGATAACAAAATCTCCTCTTCTTCCCACTTAATTTTTAAAGTTGGGTAGATGTAATGAATTGCAAGTCCATCTCTCATGGGGAAAGTAGACCAAAATGCTTGAACTCATTCTTGTTTCACAGTTTTATCAGTTGCATAAAGAACTCTCTTAACCTGAGAGCAGCTGGGCTCTGAGTTTGCTCTTGTTTTGCAGAATGAGGCTGACAGAACACTGATCTACGTAACCCTCTACATTTCTGAGTGCTTGAAAAAGCTGCAAAAGGTAAGAAAAGTGAATTTAGGTGCAGGAGGGAAACTGAGTCTGTTCTGGGGATTCTGTTCAGGAAAGGACTTGCTGATATTCTCCTCCCATTGGCATCAATCCTGTTCACCACAGTCCCAGTTGTTGGAACCACAGATACTCCAAGCCTGTGAATGTCCAAAGAGTTGTGTTATTATTCTTGATGAGTTTTTATGTGTTAGAGATTGGCAAAATATTTGGTTCTGATGCTGCATCAGCTTTTGTTTATAACTGTTAATCCATCGTTTGCCTGGTTCTTACAGTGCAACTCCAAAGGCCAAGGAGAGAAAGAAATGTACACACTAGGAATCACTAACTTCCCAATTCCTGGGGAGCCTGGCTTTCCACTTAATGCCATTTACACCAAGCCTGCCAACAAACAGGAGGAAGGTAAGGCTAATCCAGGGCCTCTGAAAGCTTCCTTGGGCTCATATTTTGCTAGCTGCATTTCTGTGACTACAACTAGAAAAATAACCTTAAAACAGAATCCTTTAAATCTGCAGTTCTGTTTTCTAAGGGCAGTGAAGCTGGATTTTCTAATCTGGAGGGTACAGTTACTTCCCTGGATCTGTAGATCCAACAGAAAAATTAATAGGGGTTTGAGTTTGCATTTTGTATCATCATCACTAGCTAAACCCTGTAATGGAGCTCAAGCAAATAGCTGTGCTGGCAGATTAGGAAGCTCACAACAATGAGCAAAGTTAACTGAGAGAAGAAAACAGTTTGGCTGATCTTTTTCACTGGTACAAATGTCATAAAAATCCCATGTACGGTTGTAAATCGAGCAAATTCAGCCAGACAACAATGTGAAAACTCATTTTCTGCTTTAAGCAGTGATACCTGATGCTTCCCTGTTAAATTAAGTTTGACTTGGTGCTACCTCAGTTTACACTCTTCCTGTGCTGTGTTTCAGAGGTGATGAGGGCCTACTTGCAGCAGCTGAGGCAAGAAACTGGTCTTCGCCTTTGTGAAAAAGTCTTTGATCCTCAAAGTGACAAGCCCAGTAAGGTAAGCTTAGTGCAGTCATCACAGAGGAAATGAATGTGTGAAGTGAGATGATGGGGAGAGGGATCAGGTGTGGGTAACTTTAGCACAAGCTTCACTGTTTTTACAAAGCTAGTGAAATAGCAGGCTGCAAGTTATCAGTACATTTAATCTGTAATGTGTTAGGACAGCAAATGCCAATTTGGGTTTCTTGAAAAAGAAGGGCAGTACTAAGTGATGTCTGGTTCAACTCTTCAAAGTATCACACATCTGCTGGTGGCAGGGTTTTCAAATGGAAATTCACAGGCATGAGAGATGCTGTTTATCTTCCCAGGCAGTTCTGATTTGATAGCTTCTTTGAAGTGGAACATTTTGCCTTACATCCAGATTAAAAAAAAAAAAAAAGCTAATCAACACATGAATTACCTCCTGATAGTTCATATGTTTCATGTGCAAATGTGACTGCATTTAATACTGAAATTATTAGGCTCATTTAGTTTCAAAGGCATAGCAGCATGCCTTGCTCATAATTATATTTTAATAAATATATTGGAATAAACAGTAGAAATAAGAAAGTAGAATGTCCTGCTTTAATTAGGACTCCTATATTAGAAATTCATTGAGTCAATTCTTGTGTCCCTTAGTTTGTGTAAATTCCAAAAGAAAACTATGTGCAACACTGGAGCCTTAACATTTGTTATTTGTCAGAAGTTGCATACTTCAAACTCACCATTTTGTTTATTGCATGGAAACCACGTCTGACTCTCTATTTCTTTCCTTCTGCAGTGGTGGATCTGCTTTGTGAAGAGACAGTTCATGAACAAGAGTCTGTCAGGTCCTGGACAATGAAGAGGCAAAGTAGCAACAACATTAAGCATTTCCACAGCAATGTGTTTTAAGTATTTTGCCTTTGTTTTGGATACATTTTGTACCAAGGAAGAATTAAGTGCTTATAAAAAAAAAAAAAACCACCACCAAAACCCAGAAACCAGTCAATGAGGGATAGAGGGAGGGAGAGCAAAAAGATCATTTGTGTAAGCAAATATTGTTAAGCTGGTGCTTAATAAGTGATTTCTAACATGTTGTTTCAGATGCAAGCTGCTTTATTATCAGTGGGGACAGCTAGCATTTAAAACAGGGCTTGTATTTAAGAGAAGAAATGGGCTTGCCTGTGGGGCAGGGGGAGCTGTGTAATTGCTCTACTGGCTAGAGTCTTGGTATTGTATGTCCACAGAAAACATACTTCCCACGCTGTGTTGTTGAGTGCAGTGATTTTTACCTTGTTTTCAATAAACTTAGCTTGTAATTAATGTGGTAATGTGTCTTATGGATAGCCTTCAAAGAAACCAGAGGGTTTTTTTTGGTGAAAAGACAATCATTATTATGTCATGTTAATAGGGAGGAAATGAATCATTCCCACTTGAAAACAGAACTAATAGAGGGGCTGTAGTTTGCAGCAAGGTGTTTATTTAGCAGGTCTGCCTCCACAGAGCTGTGCTCCATTGTACTGAAACGCCTTCAAAGGGTAATGTAGGCAGATTACACACAGCTTCATCTGAGGAGCCCAGCACACCCATCACACAAGTACCAGCAAAAAAAGTACTGAGCAGTCAGTTCTGGAAGAACTGCAAATCCAAGTTCCTTTCATGACTTTTTTCAGTCACCTTGCATCACCAACACACTTTCTGTGTTACTTAAGACCAGTTCCAGTGATGTTTTAATGTGCTGTTTGTTGGGAAGTGTATTCCTCTCAGACAGCAGGCATGTTAAAACAGAAAGCTCCCACTGGTTTGATTTGTAATAGCAGTAATGATAGTCATTTATTATTTTTCTAGTAAGAGAAGGGGAAAAATATTTATGATTCAGCTCTCCTTTCAAGCTATGGGTTGTACTTAGTAGGACCCAGTGAGGCGTTTACCCTGGTTGTTGCTCAGAAGAGATCCAGGGTTTGAAAGGCCTTTTCTTTAGCGACTATTTCTGATACATGCACATAAAGTCTCAGGAGAAAAAGACCCTGACTCAAGTGCTGTGCAGAAACAGCGTGCCTCTTTCATACAACGATACGGAACCAAGAAGAGACCCTCCACCGTAAAAACGCCGCCGCCCTCAAGCAGCAACCACCACCCTCCCGCCTCACTGCTGCGCAGGCGCGAGGTGCCGGGGTCCTGGCGCGGCTCGGACCGCCCGGGCCTGCCCCACATGCGCCTGTCGGGCCGCGTCTTCGCCATGGAGGCAGTGGAGAGGGCCCCTACAGGCGGTGGCGAAGGAGGCCCCCTTGGTGGCGCCATTTTGGAGTGCCGGCGGCGGCGGTGTTGTCTCGATCTTTACCGTGTATCCCCTCCGCGCCTTCCCGCCGTCATCATGAGTGTGGTGGAGCACGTACGAGAGATGGCAGCCGCTGGGCTCCACTCTAACGTGCGGCTCCTCAGCGGTCTTCTTCTCACGATGAGCGGGAATAACCCGTGAGTGGCCCTCCCGGGAGAGGGCGCGCCGGGTGCTGCGGGCTGACAGGACCGGTGGTGCTGAGGGAGAGGCCAGTGCAGGACCCCGAAGGGTATCGGGGGTGTCTTATGGGCAGGGAGGGAAGTAGGCTCGCTTTTAGAGCAATCCCTCCCTCCGGGCGCTATGATGCGGGCCCCGAGCTCCCGGCCCTGCAGTGGATGGAGCCCGGCTCTGTATGCATTGGGGTGCACGGTACATGAGCGTCCTGTTAGGGATGGAGCGATTTTTTTTTTTTTTTTTCTTCTAAGTGTGCCCCGTGTAGGTCACAGCTCTTTCCCTGACTCGAGTGAGCCATTTTATTTTTTCACGACTTCCCTCTAAGGTGTTACTTTACGTTTTGGATCGATTTCGATGTCCTCGTTGAAATCCCTTGCTGAAGCTCTTAACTCCTCAACACTTCTGCAGACATACTGAAAGTGTTACAAGAATGGGGTTATAAAATGTAGGAACATAAGGATTAGGACCAGGATAGCTGTACGAGGAGCTGGGTTGTCTTGTAAACTTAAATTAATTCAAATAAAATGTGTTGTGGTGTGTGGTTTGTTACGAGCAGGATGGGAGCTGCTCAGTTACAGAGGCCAAGCGGGTAAATATCAGCTCTTGTCACCGATGAGGTGTCAGGAAGGGCTGTTAGGATGTTTGTATACAGATAAGGGAAATTGACAGGTTAATCCCTTTGGGAGGAGATAGTACCTGTTACTCAAGGGTCCTTCTGATGTAGTAAAGGATCAGGAACAGTTGGAAGTTGAAGCTTGACAGACCAAAGATACAAATACTTTGGATCTGTGGGGTTTTGGTTCTCATGCAGTCAGCTGATCTCTGCCTTTCTGTTTGCATTTCTTCTAGAGAACTGTTCTCACCGTCTCAGAAATACCAGCTCCTTGTATATCATGCAGACTCTCTCTTCCATGATAAAGAATATAGAAATGCTGTAAGTAAGTACACAATGGCCTTGCAGCAGAAAAAAGCGTTAAGTAAAACTTCAAAAGTAAGACCTTCTACTGGGAATGCTGCATCAACTCCCCAAAGCCAGGTATTAAAAAAAGTGCTATTGCAATGCAAAAAAATGATTGCGTTCATCCTAAAAATGTATGTTGCTGACTCAATATTGTAGCATCAGAGTTCAGATGTATCATGTTAAATAGACACTATGTTTAAAGCTGTTTCATTTGAAAATATCCTTGTTTTCTAAGGTTAAGCTTACTATCGAGCATGAGGGTTTTTTTCTAAATACAGTTCATGCTTTTATTTGAAGACAGGAGTGATATGAGCTGGCTATAGGTTGCACTGTTAACTTTATTACACTGATTTTTTTCAACATAGTTTAAGCATTTAACGAGGAAAGCTTATTCACATGTTTTTGCTTGACTAAACCAGTGTTGTATTTAGACTTCGTTTTTTATTTCAGTGTTTGCCATCTGAAATTGAAGTGAAATATAAAATGGCTGAATGTTATACAATGCTGAAGCAAGATAAAGATGCCATTGCTATTCTTGATGGGATTCCTTCCAGACAGAGGACCCCAAAGGTTAGTTCTGATTTTTGTCACAGCTCTTGGTCAGCATATTTTTTTAATCTGTAGGACAGCATCTAGTCAAAAAATAACATAACCTATAGGTATAATGTATTTGCTTTTGTATGAGTAAAATATTGTTCAGAAGCAGTTCCTAGTGTTTAAATTGCCTTAGTTTATGTTGCAAATTTTGTATTTCATCTGCTAGAATTTAAAAACAGTGAAAAGAGTTAAAATGTTTGTATGCATCTTTATTAATTTCTGTAATTTTCTGGTTAATTTTTTGGTACTGCACACACAGAATTTTGCTTGTGTACAAGGATCAAGAAACACAATTTTTTTGTTCTTCTAAAAGGTGGTCAAGCACTTCTGTATGTATACATAAGGCTTGAAATCTTCATCATCCATTGGATAGTTCTTTGCATCTCATGGATAGTTTTCGTAGGGCAAAGAAAAAGGCTGCTCTCAAGTAAAGCATTTTCACAACGTGGAGTCCTAGTCTCTGAGGAAAAGCTATGTACCACTGGACAGGAATGGGATGCTGTCACCTGCTAGAGCTGGATGCTGTCACCTGCTGGAGCTGAAGGGGAGATTTGTAGCTTAGTTGTCTTACAAGGTTGACTGCTTTGTGGTGTTTTCACTATTAGCCAGCCAACATAACTTCTGCTAAATTGTGATTGCTCAAACTAAGTGTTTCAACACATTCTTGAATGTGTATGGAATAGCACTTTAGGTCTTACTCTGTAGTCTGAGCCATGTAAAATCCTTGAAAGGCTGAAAACTTTGGCAAGTAGAAGGAATGCCATTGCTCCATCTTTTAGAATATTTTCATCCTTTTTAATAACAGTTTAGATATTGTTAAATATTTAGATCCCATTGTGGACTGCAGTGCCAAGTGCTGAGTCTTTGCTTGCTGCCTCTGTTATGTTGTAAGAGCTTAAAAGATTAGCACATCAGGTCCATCAGCTGTGGTTCATGTTAGCAGTATTCCTGCATTGTGCTAACAGTGTAGGTAGCTTAGACTCTCGTAACATCAAAGTGTTGTTTTTAAAGCCAACTTAGGGAACAGAAAAAGAAGAGAAGATTGAGAAAGGCGAACTTTCTACCTGTACACACTCGTAAAATACTGTAGCAGAAATGTATCTCCTTGTGTTGTGTAGAGCTCAAGGAATTTCTGTTCTATCAATCATGACCTCATTCAGAAGCTAAGTGAAAACTTTCTCTGTCTTCCTGAGCAGAGAAACACTACCACTGATATGTATAACTGAGAGAAGACTACTGTCAGTGACAGACAGGTCCTTGGCATCCTATATAAACCCATGCTCATCTTTTGTCTTCATATATGCAAAACACTGAGATTTCACGATGTACTCTGCAAATACAAAAGTGTATAAATTTTATCTTTAGACTCAGAAAGAAGCAGCAATCTTCATTTTATGCTCTGTGGTAGGTTACAGTGATCTTGGAAGAAGTGCAGGTAATTTTGTCTTCTGCCCAGATCAGGAGGAAGGGAAGGAGGTAGGTGTGCTTGAGGAAAAATGTTGTGACCTTTTAGTGAGGATTTCTCCTTTCTCGTGTTTGACTCTACCAACATTTCTATTGCTTGTAGATCAATATGATGTTGGCAAATCTATACAAGAAAGCAGGTCAAGAACGTTCATCTGTTACGAGCTACAAAGAAGTACTAAGGCAGTGCCCTTTAGCACTTGATGCCATACTAGGTAGGTGTCTGCACACTGTTAGTATTTCAGTATTAAACACTAGTATAATTGAACTACACTTGGAGTAGGGAACCGTCTTGTGTTTGCATGTCACATTTAATGCCTGCCTTATGCAAATTATAAAAGCATTGTAGCAAGCTGCTTGTTTATGCTTGTCAAGGGATGGAGTTTCTGGTCTCCAGACAGTTAATTCCTATGAGGAGCAGTTTGTGGTGGCTGATGTGGATGTATCTGCTGTTCTGAACAGGGTTGCTCTCGCTGTCAGTGAAAGGGGCAGAAGTGGCCTCTATGACAATCAACATAATTCAGAGTATTCCTAACCTGGACTGGCTTTCTGTGTGGATCAAGGCATATGCTTTTGTGCATACTGGAGATAACACAAGAGCAATAAATACCATTTGGTAAGAGTTCAAAGCACATGATGTAATCAAATTATATGTGTATATAATTAAATTAAAAATGGCATTATATAAATAACAGCCTTTTTTTTTTTTTTCCCTCTTAAAGCTCTTTAGAGAAAAAGTCATTGCTGAGGGATAACGTAGATTTACTGGGGAGCTTAGCAGACCTGTATTTCAGAGCTGGAGATAATAAAAACTCTATTCTAAAGTTTGAACAAGCACAAATGCTGGATCCTTATCTCATAAAAGGTGAGTAAATCCTAAAAGAAAATTTACCTAGTGTAGTGGTCTGATGAGGAAGATTAGAGTAGCAGCTACATGCCATCAAGGATGCAGTGGAATGTTTTATGTGATCGCTCTTTAAATGTTCTCTTTAGGAATGGATGTATATGGTTATTTATTGGCACGTGAAGGTCGACTAGAGGATGTGGAGAACTTGGGCTGCCGCCTCTTCAATATTTCTGATCAACATGCAGAGCCCTGGGTGGTATCTGGGTACCTTGTTTTCCTTATTACCTCAACTCTTAATTTGCTGCGTGCAGTGGTTTACAGTTCATGCAGTTGCTGCAGACTGCTTTGTCTTGTTTCTTTTTTGCTCCTATCTATTCTGTTTTTGGGGTAACTTAAACTAGTGATCCATAAATACCTCTTTTGGTTATTTTTTGTATGTTTAAAGCTATTAGAATTACCACACCTGTGCAATAACAGTGACAGATGAAAGAGCTGTAACACTTAATATTCACACTGCTTTTTTAAACTCCTGAAAAGTTGTTTTGTTTTGTTTCCCCCCACTGAACATATATTCTTAACTTATTCTCAAATGTAAGAATTGCAGAATGGTTTGGGTTGGAAGGGATGTTAAAGATCATTAATTCCAACCCCACTGCCATGTTCTTAGTAGGAATATCTTCTACTAGACCAGGTTGCTCAAGGCCTCATCCAACTCAGCGTTGAACACTTTCAGGGTTGAAGCCTCCACAACTTCTCTGGGCAACCTGTTCCAGCGCCTTCACCACCCTCATGGGGAAGAATTTCTTCCTATTGTCTAACCTAAATCAAGCTTGTTCCAATTTGAAGCCATTACCCCTTGTCCTATTACCCCATGTCTTGGGAAAAAGTTCCCCAGCTCTCCTGTAGCCCCCTTCTAATACTGTAAGGGTGCTCTAAGGTCTCCTTGGAGCCTGCTCTTCTCCAGGCTGAACAACTCCAACTCTCTCAGCCTGTCCTCACAGGAGAGGTGCTCAAGCCCTCTGATCATCTCCATGGTCCTCCTCTAGACTTGCTGTAACAGTTCCACATCCTTCTTGTGCTGGGGGCTCCAGAGCTGGATATGGGCCTCCATATTGGGTCTCATGAGAGCAGAGCAGAGGGGAAAGAATCACCTCCCTTCAACCTGCATTTGAAAGAAGCTCACCAGTTGCCCATAATTTTTTGTCTTTTTTTTTTCTCGATGTCTTTTACACTTCTCTGAATGTGCACAGGCACCACAAGCTGTAGATGTTTACAATCTCTCTTGTCTTTCCCTAGGTGTCACAGTTTCTACAGTAAACGATACTCTCGTGCCTTATACTTAGGAGCCAAAGCTATCCAGCTTAATAGCAACAGCGTTCAGGCCCTGCTGCTGAAAGGAGCAGCTCTCAGGAACATGGGCCGAGTGCAGGAGGCAATTATCCACTTCCGTGAAGCCATACGGCTGGCACCGTGCAGGCTGGACTGCTATGAGGGTGAGGGAGATGAAACTACTCACATGTGCAGTACTGGGTTGCTGTGAAAGGTGATGTAGTGATGATTGGGCAAGGGAATAGACAGAAGTTCTTTTCTCCTGATGACTTTCTAGCAGATACATTATTATTACCCAAAACCTAGAAAGCTCTGTTAGAAGTGATCAGATGAGGGGTAAAAGAAAATACACCTATTTGTAAGAGATCAGATGAGGGGTTCTAGAGAAATAAGCGTATCTAAGAATTATTTTTTTCAAAAGGGCTTTTTTTTAGTCGCTTTTGTTTGATGTGGATATCAACAGACTCGGATGTTCTAAGCAGATTGCTTTTGGATGATGACATTAACTGTAGGTTAGTTCCACTGGGAGCTTTGGTTTATCATGCTTGTATCTTATTTAAATCTGGTTGATCCCAACAACAGCTTTAAGTGTATCTTAAGTTGTGAAAAGTCCAGGTGAAGTATTAATATCCCAATACTGGATGAAAATCTGAGATCAGGTGTACTTAGTCTTAGGCTGGGTTGGGTTTTTTTAGTACCTGCCCATTAATAAAAGTGATGAAGTCACTTATCTGTTGACTGGATTTGTTAAAATTGTTATAGAGTCACTTTTTCAGCTGCAGCTTGTTTGTCTTACTGGGAGCATCAGGTTGTAGGAGTTTGAGTGCTACTAAGTGCAAATAATTGAGAGGGGTGTCTGTAGTGCTGACTCAACCAAAGCGTTTTCCTTCTGTATCATCAGGTCTCATTGAATGTTACTTGGCATCCAACAGCATCCGTGAAGCCATGGTGATGGCAAATAATGTCTATAAAACTCTGGGAGCTAATGCACAGACCCTCACCCTGCTGGCAACAGTCTGTCTGGAAGACCCTGTCACACAGGAGAAAGCAAAAACATTACTGGACAAAGCGCTAACGCAGAGACCTGATTACATTAAAGCTGTGGTGAAGAAAGCAGAACTGCTCAGTAAGTTCCTAGTTTTTTCCCATGTTGACTAATTTAAAGCATATTGTTTTACCATGGAATCATGCTCTTCAGCCTCCTTGATGTAGAGAATGTAACAGTGATCTTGCAGCCTAGGGATTTATGAGTTCTGTCCTGAAAGAAAAATCACAGGAATTAATTTCACCAGCATTTAAAATAATTGCAGACAAAAGATGTTGACTTTGAAGTATATGTAACGGTGAATGTAGCAGCTGTTGCACCAAAAAAAACAGTGTTTAAGAGTTAAATCTTGCTAAAAGTAGAGTGCTGTTCCTCATACTGGCCGTTCTGAAGGAAGAAATCACCTTGTGATGACTCGCCCCGTGCGCTCTGAGCGGTTGCAGATTTATCTCAACAATATAAACTGCAGTTTTGCATACAAACAGGTAGAGAACAGAAGTATGAGGATGGAATCGCTCTGCTGAGGAATGCCCTGGCTAACCAGAGTGATTGTGTTCTGCACCGAATACTGGGAGACTTTCTTGTGGCTGTCAATGAATATCAGGAAGCGATGGACCAGTACAGTATTGCCCTGAGGTAAAGCAGAGAGAACCAGTAATCAACTTTATTGACTGAAAAGTTGAGCCCACTACTTGATTAGGACATACATCAGAGGTGGCTTTACATTATTCTCCCTTAAAACATATAAATGCTGTCCTGTTAACAAATTTGATATTGTTAGTGGTATTCGAAGTGAAAAAGTGCAAAATTTAGGGACTACATTAATGCTAAGCATGTCACTAGACGTGTGTTCCCTTGACTAATGAAAGGACTAAGGCATGGATTTATTTATAATTATTAATTATATAATCAGGCACCGTAAGAACCATTCGTTTAGAAGATGCTATATAAAAATGAGCTATGAAGTAAATTTAAACAGCATGATTCAGTTTACCATCACCTGTTATTTTATGTTATTTTAGGGTGTTAGTGTGTTAAATGTTGCAATGTTTTGATTTCCATTAGTTAAATTTACCTCAAATCTAGTATGTTACATCCACTATAAACTTATATAGCTTAAATATGCCAGCTATTTTTTCCTTGCATATTTAGTCATAGTCATCTACATTTTTGCTGCTTTTGTATTACTTTATTATTGTCCAGAAGAGTTGACTTAGTTTTCTGGAAGTGTGTGATGTTTAGATAAGGATGTTTTTGAGGATCAAAATTAGTTTATATATAAAGATTTAATACTCAGTGTTATGGTCACCCTGAGGTGAAGTTGCATCATCTACTAAGCTGAACTCCTTTATGATGTTCAACTGGAAGCACAAACAACAAGATGAGATTTTACTTTTTTTTAAACAATGACATCACAAATAAAGAGAAAAGTTTTAGGACAATGCTTTCTTTTTTCTTGCTTTCCTTAGTTTGGATCCAAATGATCAGAAGTCACTAGAAGGAATGCAGAAAATGGAAAAAGAGGAAAGTCCAACAGATGCAACCCAGGAAGAAGATGTGGATGATATGGAGGGAAGTGGAGAAGAGGGGGACTTGGAAGGCAGTGACAGTGAGGCAGCTCAGTGGGCAGATCAAGAGCAGTGGTTTGGAATGCAGTAATGGCCTCACATCCTGCTGCGTGTTTTGGCACTGGAATATACCAGCAGGGGCATGCTTTGAAGAACATAAACTATGGGGTTTGCAGTAACAAAGAAGTTGTTCTTTTTTTGTTTTGCTTTGTTTTGTTTTTTTTTTTTTAATAAATAGACTGAAATAATTTAACAGTTCTACACATCTCAATGCCATGAAGAATCTTGATGCTTCTTACTAAGTGTGAGGGACTAACCTTAGGTTATTTGCAACTTTCATTTTAAAAAAATCCATGATGAAACTAAAAGCATTAGAGTCTGAAGTCAGAAAGCCTGTTTATTATGCAAACAATGCCTGACTTCTGTCTAGGGCCAGGTGTCTGTGATCAGTCTGTAAATACAGTGGTCTGTACTCCTTCATGGAGAGTATCTTCCTCTCTCTGCTCCCTTGTGGGCTCACGCTCCTGGTAAAGCCTGGAGGGGTTGCTTCAGTGTGACTGAAAGCAGCACTCTTCTCTTGCTGGGTTTATTTATTTTTTTTGTCCTTTTCTAAGGCATCACGTGCTGAAAAGCAGGAGTTTGGTCCATGGCAGCTTTGACTTCTAGGTCACTTTTGTAGCTGACCAATTTCTCTGTGTACAGAATTGTGCCAGTGTTGGAGAATTACAGTCACTTCCTCAGTCCTTACTAAACCCTGTAATCTCTTAAAAGTCTGTACATGAATGTTTATTTTTAAATGCAATTTGGTTTTGTTTCAGTGTGTTACTAAAAGGTTTCACAGTGGTGACTCAGAGCATTTCTCATTCTCTATGCAGTGCTGGCGTTTAAAACAATATAAAAGGAATTCCTCCCGCTTCAGCTGCATTGCTGTAGAAGTGTTAAATATGCAAGCACACATTGTCTTGGGTTTGGTCAGGTAATGTTTGAATTAATGTGTTTTCCCTCACCTTTGGAAGTAGAATTGCATTGCTTCACCTACAAATTCTCAACGTCAGCCTTCCAAGGGCGAACTTCTTTGTGTCATCTAGAAACTGTTTCAGCTCTGTGGGCTTGATGTGTGGGAGGAGGAATTACTTATTGCTCTTATTTTTCTTACAGTTCTGATTTCCTTACTCTTTACTAAAATATGCATTTTTATCTTTACATTGGCACTTTGGTTCCTTTTATATTTATTCTGTTACCACAGGTATGCTGGAGCACACAGATTTTTTACAAAGCTAAAAACCAGTTTTGAATGTCAGAGTTAAAAATGGCTCTTTGGTATAAGTACAAGCTTCCTCCTAGCTGTAGATAGGTAATGCAGATAAGAGTAAAATCTCTCCCCCTTGTGATGTGCATTGTATCACTTAGAAAAATGCACAACAAAAGGAACAGGAAGATTACTCCTATTATTGTCTATTTTGGAATTATTTAATATGTCACATCTTGCAAAGGAGAAGTCTTAATAGTTTATCCATTAAAAAAAAAAAAAAAGGGAAACAGCTGGGTATCTGTTCTCTCTGGAATTTTGTGGACTTTCCAAAATACCAAATTGAATTATGTCTATTTGAGGACTGTATGGGAAGAACAGAAAAGCATGTGCTGCTGTCTTGGTGATGGAACTGGCATAAGCTGTTGCTCCTTCTTCATTAAACAAACACCCCAAATGGCTGCCTTTCAGCTAGAGCAAACATCTTGTTAATTGCATTCTGGTGGGTGAAAGCCCTGATCCTGTTCTTCTGTGAAGAATCTGTTGATACCATGGTGCTGCGTGATGTGGTGAATAGATTTCAACTCATTGCATGTCTTCTGCAACAAAGAAATGCACACGTACAGCAAATTCAAAGCATCTCTTTGTGCACTCGAGTGTTTATCAGAATGTTCTGCATCTGAACCTTGGGAGAGCTCCTTTGGCTTTTGACTTGTATTCCCAGCCTCTGTTGCGGGTGAAGGAACGGGGTTCTTGATGTTAGTAAAGACAAGACAAATTTAACTGTGATGAGAGAATTAGGTGAGGTATGTGATGTATGTTTTACAAGCTGCTCAGCCATTTTATTCTAAGGATTCCTTTAAACTGGTTGTTAACTGCAGATGGAAGCCCCCGGTCTTAAGTGTTTCTCTGAAACATTTACACAGAGGAGAAAATTGGAGAACCACAGTTTTCCTAACCCCATTCTGCTGCATGCTTGTAAATAATGTGATCTCTCCTTTAAAAGCAGACAGGATGCTAAAACACTTCAAGATGAGTGTGATATAAAGAAGGCATGGGAGTGCTTTTTGTGCTGTTTTAGCAAACCAGTCCAGGTACACCTAAGAACACCTTGAGGTAGCTGCCAAAAAAAGAGCTGAGTCCTTGCTGCTTCGTGTTTCTGAGTACTTGGCTCCTTTTCAAAGTGAAAAGTTCTGTCTAATCCTGCAAGTAAAATCTCTGTAAGGACCTGATCTTACTGGGGTTATGTGTCTTGTGATTAGTCTTTGCTAATAGTTGTACAGTGAGTGAGTAAGGAACTTTAGCATTCCATACATGTCGAGTGCATTTGAGATTATATAGATAGATATATTTAGCATGAGCCTCAGAATTCCAGAGGGATTCTTCTTGCCTATTAATGAGCCTTCATTAGTGCTCTAATTTTAGAACACAATCTCTGCTTTTGCAGAGGTCTTATACTCTCAGACTCAGTTACTCGTATTCTAGTTCAGGGAATATAACAATTAGCCCATAATAAGCAGCTGACCTCATTCTGTCCTTTAAACACATGCTGTACACCTTAGAAGAAAAGATCATAAAGCCCAAAGCCTAAGTTCAGGCTACACCAAATCCATGATGTAACTCCCCAAAGTGAAGCAATTCCTAGGTGAGGTGAGAAAGCCATTGCCATCCAGTTGTACTGTACAGCATTGGTGTGTGTGGGGCTGCACAGGGAGTGCCCTGTCTGCTTGAAATCCTGGCATTTAAATCAGAGAGCTCATTAGTGATACAAAAGACAGAAGTGATGCAAAGGGACAGGATTTCTTCAAACCTCATGCAGACCTGGTAAAGGCTAGCAGACTTCTTTTGCCAGAGCCTAGAAGCAGGGCACATTCATGATACGGTTGGGAATTGTCTGATGCATGGTCTGGAGCAGGCAGCTGGCTCAGGCTTTATTCTGTGGGGTGCTGATAGCACCTGCAATACTGTCAGGATTTCTAATTCTGATTTCCAGATTTTGGCAATCTAAGAATTGTGAAACAGAGATAACATAAGGAACTGAGGATTGCTGGCCAATATAAATGTTTTCTGTCTAGGGGAGGTACATTATCATTTTCTGCTACTGCTGATTATAAAGAGATTTCTGATTAGGACTCTTTTTCTCCTTTCAGTAGCTGTCTTCCTCATTAGGCCTGCTTCTGTGTGGTGATTCTTTCTTCCTTGCTTTTCCAGGAGCTCAGTGAGGTGGAAACTGATCCATGCAGGAGAGAATCAGGGAGTATTTCTTACTCAGAAACTTCTTTTTCCTCAGTTAGATCTCATCTATAAAGCAATCTCAATGGCTGTGTCTGCCATTGTAACTTCATTGCACAGCTACACTGTAACCAAATGGGTCTTAGAAACCAGATCTAAATCAGTGCAGTCTCCAGGGGGCAAAAATTTAGTCTAAATTTAAGACAGTCTACTAAATTTAGTAAGTTAAGGCCATCTATGTGGGCTTGAACTCTCACTATAAACCTATGATTTCAAAGTAAATAGCATTAGGTGGGGCTTAAAGTAGAACATTCTAGGTAACAAGTGTTCAGGGCTGCCCATCAGTGAGTTGATAACAACTCCATGTCCTACCCAGCAGAAATCAAGGGCACTGCAGCAGATTCTGCTATAGTTTCTTTAACTAGAGCACCCACTGTGGCCCTAAAGAATGATTCCCCTATCTGTTATGCAAGGGTTGAGAGTTTGAAAAGTAATCCTGTGAAATTATTCCTGAGTCTGCCTCAAAAATATTCTTACTCCTCTCCCATCTTTCATTTCCTTTTAAACTCTGCAAACATTTTTGCTGTCCCTCTTTTTGTTGTGTTGTTTTGTTTTTTAAAATCCTACTGCATTTTTAAATCCTTTATCTGTTCACTTCACAGACCTGCAAGAAGGTTGATTGGTTTCAGCATGCTGAGGAGGAAAGGCAAGAACTGTAAAGTTGTTGTTGAATTGCTGTGCCCTGGCGTAAGGCTTTGGTGATAATTAACGTGTTTGTGTCGGGCCAGTAACCAGGTCTGGGAGGGAAGAGTGATGGATGAGAGGAATGCTGGCCTGGGCAGGGGGACAGCTGCTGCAGTTCCTGCTGCCTTTCTAGGGCCCACAGACTGCTTAGGATGTCATTTGGAAGCTGGCCAAGAGGAGGCAGGGACATGCCTGGGGCTGGATATTTGGGAGAAAAGGATAAAATGTTACTCTGGTGCAAACATAGCTGAGTAGAGACTTAAAATGTTGATGTGGGGAACTTCAGGATAAGAATGTCTATATTAAGTAAAGCCCTTTGGCTAGTCCATGTCCCTCACTGCTGATGACAACCACAAAATAGAAAGAGTGATTGTGTTTTCACTTACTGTCTTGAGCCTTGCACTTACTCTGCAAACCTTAATGGTTGTGTAATGCTGGGTATGGAATGTGCAGGGGAAGCCTCCGCTGCGGTGGGTCACCGAGGGATGTTTACACTGTAAAAGCCTCCCTTTCACATAGCTTCCCCAGAACTCTGTAAGCTTGGAGAGCAGATTCCCTTTCCTCCTTTTTCATCCCATCAGAACACCGACACATGCAGAGTGATGGTTTGGGGCTCTAACAAGCAGTGCAGTTCCTGACCTAGGAATTTAGAAGGGATTGCATTTCCTTCATGTGGCCATTCTCAGTTCCATTTCTTAAAGGACAGCAGATGCCATTATTGAGCTGCCTGCCCTGCAGTGTGTCCTGTTGGGGTGTATTAGACCAGAGCATGGTGTGGCAGGGGACACTGACCTTGCCTGCTGAACATTTGCTTGTGGACACTTCAGCTGCCCTTTTATCTGCTGTCAGCTGTGTGCTCTGGGGTGCTGGGAGCCTTGTCTGGATGACAAAGCAGAGGAAAAATCCTAGGGCTTGGACTTGATGTAAATTTCTTAAATGTTTACAGAGAACAAAAAGTCCAATTACATGGCAATGGCTGGGCAGGCAGGCAGC
Source organism: Indicator indicator (assembly GCF_027791375.1). NCBI lineage: Eukaryota > Metazoa > Chordata > Aves > Piciformes > Indicatoridae > Indicator > Indicator indicator. Next base: position 8,599,040 of record NC_072035.1, read on the forward strand.
AGCAGTAGCAGCACACTGCTTAGCTAATGAGGAGTTCGGTGACTTGGAACATCTCCCGGTTGGGCTCCCTGGGCTGGGGGAGTTTAAGGCTTGGCAGAAGTGAGCTACTTACATTAGCAGTTGATCCAAGAACTTGGGTTGATCTGGCAGCACAGAAGAGCCTGTTCCTGTTCTGGAGAGGCAGCACGTTGCCCTGTGCTCTGCTGTAAGGGCCATTAGGTGCCAGCTCTCTCCCTGAGCTATTTAACTGTTTAAAACATCCCCTAATTTTTGTTGCTCCTTTTTTCCTAGTGTTTAGTGTGTAATATATTGCATTAGTACTTGCTATGCAGTATGGTTTGATGAGTTGAAGCTGGTAACTTGGCTTCATCCTCTTTCAACACTGAATAGTTTTCCAGGAAAATGAAGTGTGATGACATCAGCAGAGGAAGAACAGCAGTCCATGGACACGCATCTTCCGTAGGATGGGCTATGTAAGCTGCTGTCCATATGGTTCTTGAGATAAATGTTTGGCTGTCAGGAAGCCAAGTGAAAAGCTGTGGTCTGTGACTGAGAAGATTTTCTGCCTTGTAAAACTTGGCAGGATCCTGGGTAGCCAGTGATGGAGTGGGAAGGTGGCGTAACCTCAGTTTCTGATTTTCCTGCTGAGGTCCACAGTAAGATGGGGCAATGTTTGTATGGGTTGAATTGACTCTTGATCTGGCAGTCCCACATAGCCTGGAGTGCAGGTATCTGTTTGACTAGTGGGGAAAATTTAGCATCATTCTTAGTAATTCTTGTGTTAGTTCCAGTTTTAGCTGGCCTAGGTCACATCCTGGTGGTGCTGCCGGCTGTTACAGGAGGAGGAGCAAGGTATGGAGACAGACTTCAACCTTTTCTAAGCTCTCCAGGAGCTCAGCTTTTAATAGGTAAGAGGTGGGTCCAGCTAACCTTTCGGTGTCTGTTCTGTGGACGTCACGCTGAAACTCGTCCAATTCAAGAAGGCTGGAGGACTCAGTCAAGTGTATGCTCCCCTTATGGAAATACTGGGCTTTGAGGAGTCTGAAGGACCTTCCACCCAGTGACACTGGAAATATTTGAGTTCTTGTAAAAGGGATTTAACCTTTCCTGTGTGTGCTTTGATTTCTGCTTTTGTTCCTGCTGCCTCTATTGCCCATGAAGGGTGATGAGGAAACAGAAAGATTTCATCTCCTTTTGTGCAATGATTTTACTATCCATGCTATAAATTCAGAGGTTTTACATGCTGGAAAGAAGAACATCCATCATCTGGCCTCAAATAGGCATGGGGACATTTACAAGTTGGGTAGGACACAGAGCTTGTGGGCGTGCAGCCATGGCAGCAAGGGAAGCATTGCCTATCCAGGCAGGACTCACCTGAGGGAAGGGGAAAGCCTACAGCCTGTTCCTAACCCTGGTCTAGTCTCAGTGAGAATTGCCTTTCCACCTGGCTGCTAGTGACAGGTAAAAGAGGACCCAAGTAGCTTTGTGGGACACTGCCAGTGAGGCTTGCACCAAAATGAAGTGTCTTGGTGAAGACTTCAAAGACCAGTGCCTGCTGCTGAGGGAGCTCTTAATCCCATTAGGCTTCAAGATCAGAGCATCAGCAGCTCCATTTTGTGAAAGGTTGGATGTTGTTAGTCTTTCAAATCACATCTGTTGGATAAAAGCCCTTCTGGGTTAAGTAGAGACCTCCCTAATGAGTAGGTGGAACCTGATTAAGGGAAGAGCTAAATGTTGGTCCTACCATCGCAGCTCTGAGTAGATGCAGAAAAGCAACTCTGAGCATTAGAGTGATTTCCAAGAGGAGAAAAGAATCCTGGGAAGTCAGCATGCTCCAGGGTCAGTGTCAGCTGAATTCAGGTCTTCAATTTTAGGTGCTTGAATTTAACCTCAGCACCTTTATTCACTCTGTCCTTCGGGAACCTGTGCCTGGTTCTCTGCTGTGGTAGCCAGCCACCAGCAATGGTGGCCTTTCTCTGGTTCAGTTACAGATGCTGTCATAGACCTGGTGCTGTGCAGTGTGCACATTTATTCTTCAGGCTCATTTGGGCACGTCATATGCAGCTTTTTGCTGGTTTATTGCAGAATCTGGTCAACATGATGCTGGGCTGTGGGCAGAAATGTCAGCAGTGCTGCTCGGGGAGGTTCTCTATCTCTGGGAGGTAGAGAATTTGTTAAAGCAGGTTCCGGGTGCTTTGGAAACTTGGCCTTGGTTTCTGACAGGCCACCTGTGATTTGCATGCCTTGTCTGGTGGAGGGAAGACTGAGTTGATGCTACAATTGCCTTCTGGGTTGGTTTGTTTTATCTGTGGGAAGTTTGGGAGCTGCAATCAGGAGCAGTGTGAGGTTTGGGAAGCAGCCCATTATCAGTCTGTACTTTCTGGTTGAGGCTGAAGTTTCCAATACCTCATGGCTGATTTGTAAACATGGCCTTGGGTTCTGGTGCTGTCAGTTCACTGAAGGTATAAAGGCCCTTGGTGGCTTGTTCCAAGAAGCTGACAAGGCCCACAAATGAGATGCTTTGATTTGATAATGGTCAGGATTTGATGCCTGTAACTTACAGCCAGAGGCGAACTGTGTCCACAGCAAAGCAGCTGCTGCAAAACAGGACTGGAATTGCTGGTTGCAGCATGGTGTGATGATATTTGGTAAGAATCTGTGGAAAGCTGAATAGCTCCACCATGAATTTCTGTTGGTATGGTAGCCCTGAGTCAGTCCAACTATGGAAAGTGAGGTGGTTCTTCCAGGAAGGGGAAGGGTACACATTCGATGAGTTAAAGGGGTGGTGGGAGCTTTCCTGCCCATGGTTTGCCTGCTGCAGGTCAGTCTTGTACCCTAACTGAAGGCCCATTTTCATGATAGTGACAGTGAAGGGCAGATGCCAGAGAAACTGATTTTGAGTCAGGCCATCTTTCTCAGGTGTCCTGGGTGGCAGCACGTGTACTGCAGCTCAGTGTTTTGCAGTCATGTTGTGCTGGAGCTGCCTGACTGGGTTACAAAGGCCTGAGCTGGTTGCAGCTTGATTGTTGTTGGCCACTGATGTTATCTTGCCGCAGAAGTAAAGGTGTTCTCTGCCTGCCTCTGCAGGAAAAACTGACTCTGCCACCTGCATAAATAGCAGGGGGTTTGTAGCAGCCCAGACTAAGTGAGTTTGGGGAGTTTTTTGTTGTTTCTGAACTTTATTTTGGTTCATCATGGTATCCCCTCTGCCTCAAAAACAGGTTGGATGGGACACACCAAGTGTTTCTTGGATGCTGACAAGGACATGAACAATCCCTGCAAGCTATGTCTGAAGGGCAGCTCACACCTCACATGCTGAAAGCTCCTTTCTGGTGCTTTCCTCAGGCTTCTGAACCTACGCATGTAAAATCCACCTAAAAGTCCTTCCTTCATGCCTGAAGAGCCAGCCAGGTATGCCTTAACTCATAATGGTGATGTCACCATGTGCTGGTTTGGGGCCAGACAGATCGTCTCTTGCCCCGAAAGGGACAAAAGAATGAGACTCACACAAACGGATTGGAGAGTGATGGAAAGTTTAAATGGAAAAGCAATTGGTGAAGCTACAGAGAACTACAAACTACAAAGCATAGTGACAAAGAGTATCCCAAAGCGTACAGAGCCTGTTACATAATTCCCAGAGCTTCCCAATCCTTCCCTTCTTCCCACCTGAGGGTAAACCCAAACCCCCCAGGGCTCTTTCTTCTCCCTCCCACTGCTAGGCAAGTCTCAGGCTGGCCAGGTCTGAGACTGCCCCCGCCTCCATTCTCCTCCTGGCATTAGGCCTAGACAGGCCTAGGAGGCCTTGAGGATACTCCCCCGGCATTACCCGATAAGAGAGGACATCTCCCGTGGGAGCAGAGAGGGAAGAAAGAGGAAGAGAATGACTTTGCAGATGGCCTTATAGGGTGCAGGATTTATGGGTAGAAATACGTCGTTTCCTGTGTCCACCCCTGTGGGTGGGCACCCAGGACACCAGAGGTGTATCTCATGCGGCAGTGGCAGGGGGCACCCAGCCTAAACTGCCACACACCATAATTCTTGTGTCTGGCTTACATGCAAGTTGCACCAAAAGTACTTCCACTTGAGGCTATGTCCAAAGGCTTCTCTGCACTTCCGTGTGGTTGAACTGTTGGGGTGAAGTATTTGAGAAGCCCTTCTCAGGTCATCAGTGCTCAGCAGGCTGCAAGGGGATGGACCACTGGTCTTCTAGTCATCACTTTTTTCCTGTGGCTCTTTCCTAGTTGAAGTTAGAAGAAAATTTGCCATCTCCTTCCCCAGAGGCTTTTCTCATTTCTCACCCACCTGCCCAGGGATAGATGTGGATTCTACTCAGAGAGATTCATCTCAATGTACAAATGAGGTTATTTTCTGCCCTCTGTATTTAGAGCTTGATGTAATTTGTCTATAAATGCCCCAAACCATGAGCTGTGGGGAGCTGTTTCTTTGCTCTGTGGCTGTCAGTGAGCTAATCTATGTGATGCTTCAGAGCCAGGGAGTTGCAGTGAGAGGAGGAGGAAGGGGAAGATGAAGCTGGTTACCTTATAGCATCTCTTACCACTTCTACTCGAATACCCAGCAACCCACTGAGCAGCACACTTTCTTCACATGGCTGTACTCCAAAGTGCTGCTTGCAGTTCATTTGAGTGACCAGCTCTGAGTTAAGCATGCAGATCATAATTTTAGAGAAATGTTTAAAAACTTCAGTTTGATCTGTTTGCTCACCAGTGAGGCAGTGTCTTGATGCAGAGATGCTGAAACCATCCCTGGACTTCAACTTGCTGTGACAGCAGCACAGGCAGGCAGTGAGAGCTGAATGATGACTTCACATCATCACTAATTTTCACATTTGGTAACAATGCTGATGACAAGAAGGTCTGCAAGTTGAAAAATGGGCAGCAGATGAGCTGGGCAGCAGAACTAACCAGGAAATAACTACTACAAGGATATGCTGGTACAACACAAGGGTGAGAAACTGGACTTTAGCCACCTTCTGCAGAGAAAGACATGAGCTTAATTTTTTCGTTTCCTAAAGCAAGGCTAGAGGTTATGACAAGGGAAGAGGTGCTAATGGGGTGGTTTCTTCCACTAGGTTCTGAACGAGTGACTTTAATCACATAGCCCAGGTGTCTGTGTAAAGCCTTGAGTGTAATGCCCACAGTGTCCCAGCTGGGAAGAGCTGCTGGTGACAGTGCTGCTGGTGTGTGCTGAACACAGGCTATAAATAAGCTGGTGGGAAGAGCTGCAGTTGAAGATAACAGCCAAACACCAAGCTTGGTTCTGACAGCCTCAGCCCAGAGGTTAAGAGCAGAGCTCAGCTTGCTTAGAACAACACTACCATAGTAGGAAGCAGCCACAAGCAGTTCAGCCCCACATATTAGTGCATCTTCCACCATCTTAAGAGTTCAGCTAACAACAGAACTCAATCTTTGTATTTTTAAACCTCAGGCTGTTGTGTTTGAAGGGTCTCAGACATCTCACCTCATTTGGATAACACTGTTTGCTAGCACCCTGCTGATATCACAGGCTGGAGGGCAAGAGGCAGCACATTTAATTTAAAACACATTCCTGAAGCTGGCTGAAGTTGTGTAGTTACAACTTCCCCCTCATCTTACTCCAAACAAAACTCAGTTTATGTGCTTTGGAGCATAGCATTACAGGACACTTGGAAAATCCTGCATTTGCCCTTGCTCAGCACAGACACCTGCACTCTGAGCTCATGACAGAATCCATGGTTTAGGGGGTGGAAGAACACTACTTCTAGAGTGTTTTGTACCAGACAGGTACCTTGTGCCCAGTGAATGGGGAAAGGCCTAACAGCTGCTTGAGGTTGGGACAATTTAGAAAACAGAAGAGGATAAAAAATAAAATGTAATTGGGAAAGAAATGTTTATTTTAAGTTTCTCAGAGGGATTTTACAAACAATGGAGCATTTAAAAAAACTGAGTGATAAAAGTACTTGACAGTGTCCCTTAAACACACACGTAAGCCCCTGGACAGAGAAATCACACCAGCGAGGAGGTCAATACTGCCGGAAGAACAGCTGGCATCTGCATAGTTCTAGGAGGAAAGACTGCAATGGTGTTGGTGCTAGAAAGTGGCATCCTGGCGTTAACATAAGAGAGCACTGAAGTACGCATACATGTACCTGCAGAAAACAAAGTGCATCAAATAACACGCCAAGGAGGTATTGGAGAATAAATTTATTTACCTGATACAAATGGAACTAGGTGTGATGCTTCATACTGTCAGCATGTAAAGAGACAACTCATCTTATTTACAGCTTCTACAGGTCGTACATGCAGTTGTGGGGGTCTGGCTAGGTCGGTTGTTGCCTTTTTTTTTAAGATACTACAATATTTTGTATTGCACCAACATCTGTCTTACTGCCTTAGATTTAAATAAGTTACATTACAGTGCAAAAGAGGTCAATTTGCACAAATGATTTAAAAAAACCCAAACAAACAAAACAACCCCAAAAGGTATGAACTGGAGGCTTACGGTTGAACGTTCACCTGTAATCTTGTCCATGGATATTATAAATAGGAAAGCATTGTACATAAGCTGTTATAGAATAGGATGTCTGGATGATACAATACAGAGAAAGATTTGTCTACAACCCAAGGCATGCATTATTTTGATATTGTACATGGTATAACCTGACGTTTTACATACAGAAATATGGAAAATTGGCTGACAGCTCCACGATTCTGGTTCAAGGATAAACAAACTCTTCTCCATGCAGCACAGAACCCAAACGTCTCTGGAGAGAGTTTCCAATTCAGTAAGCTATATTGCACATTTGTACATCTGTATAATGAACTCCTAATGGTACCACACATTTCTTTCACAGAGAACACAATGTTTTTTTGTTTGTTTTGTTTTTGGGAAAGCAAAGAATCCTTACACATGATACATGCAGAAGTTTTGGTAGATGTGTTGCTAAAAACACATGCACGCAACAAAACAACCTTACATTTCTGCAAAATTGTTTAGGAAGCGATTACTCCAGTATTGCTGAAAAGGAAAGAAAGAAAAGGCATCAGTTAATGAAAGGATGAATGCTAAGTACCATTATACAAGCAAGACTAAGATCAACAGTGACAGAAGAAAAGAATGTTGAAGTTTGACAACTGCCTGCACTGTCATTGAAGGGACACTCTCAGGTTACTTTGTTCATAATGGCCAGAACCCTCTACATCATGGCTCTGCTCTTCTGAAGGCAGCAGAGCTACCTTTACCTTTAGCAAAGCCAGCACTTCCTAGAGAAGACTGCAGTGAAAAAGAATCCAGAATTTTTTAGACATTTCTCTGCCTGACTAGTGGCAATAGACAAATCTCCCTTATTTGTAATTTTAACTTTCAAGTTCCATGCTACACAGTTTGAGCTTGTTTAAGAACTTCAAGGGTGTTTTTCTACAGCATTACATTGCAACGTTGGCCCCAAAGTGACCTAACAATGTCCCTTTTCCAAGTTATGCAGCTCAGTCTGGGAAGCAGTAGGAAAGCTTTGAAGAAGTAATTAAACAGATTAATGTGTAGGCAAAGGGTAGAGTACAAGGTAATAAAGCTACCACTGTACTTTACTCTTAAACCACAGCTTAAGGGTAGCCTTGCATCTAGGAGAGGAGTACTGGGTACTTCAAGTCCCTAGCATTCAATGGTAGCTCTCCAAAAACACTGCTTCACTCTGAAATTTAGGCTCTCCTGCTAAGATTTGAAAATGCATATTAATGTAATTAAGGATGTAATTAGCAGAGATTAGGGAAACAGTTAATGGTTAGAAGTGCAAATAAGTAAAACAAGACAGGTGCAAGAGACAGACAACTTGCTATCAGTTTTACCTCCCTTCATCTCAGCAAATTCAACCATCTTTAAGCTGTTTACCGTGTACATTCTGCACATTGGCTGTGTTCTTGGCACAGTGACAGAGGACTGCTGTACTGCATTTTATCATCAGATTAAAAACTCATTTTCTTACCATTAGCCTTCTCCAAAATGGCCTCCCTACAAACATAAGCCTCACAGCATTTTGACAGACTGGTATTTTTCTGCAGCCTCTCTCATATTTATTTGTTTGCAGTAATACTTTAGGAAACCAAGTATGAACTATTTTTATTGCTTGGATGCCAGCAAAAAGCTCGTTATGTAGTTCACAAACAGTACTTGGGATCACACATTTGAAAGCAGAGAGGGCCCGAGGCACTACAAAGATAAAAGCCCCTGTCTCAATATTTGATGTATGACTGCAGCTGCCTGACCACTTTTTCTTTGCTCTGATTTGGACCAGGCTACAGAATCCTGAATTCAAGAGGATCTACTCTCATAAATCTCACTGGTTTCCCATGATAAGATGTCTCCTTCCTGCCTATCACAGGATTGATACCAGCCTTGCAAACCAACCTCTAATACTAGAAAATAAGTAGTGATAGGTGAGGACAGTGAAAAACTCAGAAGACAGTGGAGATGAAAAAGCTCAGTGAGAGCAAAGGGAAACAAAGTATAAAGTTATCTAAAAATGGGGTGGGAGATAAAACTTGAGCAACTCAGAATTATTTCTGCTTAAGTGCTTCTCATTTTCTATTTTAATATTTTAGTCCTGTAAATAGGAGTTACCTATTTCTACCCCCAGATGACTCTCACACAGGGAGAGGGATGGAGGGGAAATACATAGGGAACAAAAATTAAGAGTTTCAAATGTGAGAAGTCCTTTCTCCTTGGGCTCCCTAGACAAAAGGTTCTATAATTAAAGAATGGCAGGATCTACACAGTTAAGCACAATCATGTCACCTTTACTTGCAGTGCATTACTAACCTGGCACTGCATTTCTAGAGTTCTGCAATTCAAAAGCCAGCAGCTGCACTACGCTGTTCTAAAGGCAGAGGCACACTCAAGCAAACTCTCAGCCTACTCAACTGGAACAGGGTTAAGACCAGATCCACAGTACTGGAGCTCCAAGATCACAAGGAAGCTCATGGGAGGTCTTATTGTTTGGCCAGGCCAGACCCCACAAGGCTGGTATTTACCATATAGTGGCAATGCTTGGAAAACAAAAGTACTGGAAGCAGAGCAACAGCTGCCATAGAACCTGAGAGATGTAAATGCTCATCTTAGGGCTCTCTATTGCTCGGCAGGAGAATTTGGATGGCAAGACTGGGAGAAATAAAGGAAAACAGGGTAGATGAAGATAGCTTGGGCTCTTTAGGAACACTTTTCAAAACCTAACTGTTCCTGTCACCTCAGGAGCCTGTATGGATGAATACTGCTCCATCTACTACCCACCAGGCATCCAGCTTTCAAAGGCAAACTCCAAGGAACACAAAGCCCTTAATGCAAGTGCCTGGAGACATCTGATTCAAATGAGCTCTCAGATGTCAGTATGGAAATCCATGACACAAGCAGTAAGATTCTTCTTCAACACTGACAGAGAGCCAACAAAGGTGTTGAAGAATGAATTCTACTTAAAATCACTTAAGTGATTTTCCCCTTAGGCTTCTTAGAGACAGGGAAAAGCAGGATTATTTGGTGTAATAGACAGGAATGGGACTGTACAAAAAGCAGAGTCCTTCATAATGACAGTCAGATACATGGCTTTAAAAAGTCCACCAACATGGTTCTCTGGAAGTTCACAGAAACAATGTTCAAAGATTCAGTGGCATTTGTGTCCTGAAAAAAGTCTGTCCATTATTTTGAGAGCACACAGAACTAACTTGCTAATATTTTTTTTCCAAACAAGCAACATGTTTGTACATCTTTTGATCTCAAGGAACCCCAAATCATATGATCAAGAAACAGGGACAAGTCTCCTACTGCTCATTTGTTACTGAAACACCAAATGGCTGATGCTGGCCATTGCCAAACTAAGGTTTGTGCACCATAAAACCCAAGACAGGTTCCCCCACACTAAAGAGGGCATTCAGTGGGATTTAAAGATTTTAATGCTTACAGTTTGGCACACACCTACATCATCATCAGGTCCAGCTCCCCTACCAGAGTCACTTCAGCATCAACAAGTCAATGTCTACATAAACCGTGAGTCTTTACAACAGTGGAATTTCAGATGGGGTCTGTGTATTCTGAGGTTAGAAGCTATATTTGAAAGCTTGAAACCCAGAGAATTATCTGTGCTCACTGGATTCCAGCTGGCACCAACAGAAAATAGCTTTTAATAGTTTTCCTCTGTGAGGAATCAGAAAGCTGTTTGGTTACTAAAACAGAAAGAGTAACAGCAGAAGATAACACAGCACCTGCTCCTCTACAAAGATGTAGTGACCCCAACACAATTTTCAAAGACTATTCTGTTAAGCCAAGGCTGTTATTTTGTCTTTTCATATGGCCACTGTACAAAGTTTCCACTCACTGGAAACAAGCTGGTTTTGCAAAGAGGACTGCCTGCACTTTGAGCACTGCAGGTGCCAAAGACTAGAGAAGAGTGCTCAGCTCAGAGGGACACCCCCTATTTCAAAGCATGGAAAAAAAAAAAAAAAGAGCTTTGGAGTAAATCAGCACCTGACTACAAGTACCAGAGTATTTTGGACACTAAACATTCATGTGAACAGCTGTCACTGTCTTAAGTTACAGATTTGTCCAATTTTATCTCAAACTTAAGACCAAGTGCTCTAAGATCTTGGGGCACTAAGGCTCCTGGGTGCTATAAAACAAGACCTAAAATGCACTAAACCAAAAGCAAGTGGCTTTGCCTTTGGATGCAGTAATTTGAGCTTCAGACCACAAAACAAAGAGTCTAAAGTGGTGATAATAATGTAGCACAGCAGAATTTGACAAAACACAGCATGGGAATGAAGGAAATTACTATTTATTCTTCAACATGTATACAGTATATGCTATTTTACAGCAAGTCACCACTGGCATGGTGAAATGGAAGAGAAATACTCACTTTAGTCGATGAAAGTTGGAAGGCATTGGAGAAAAACACCACAGTTAGGACTGTTAATGACTTACACATTGTTGATACAGGACTGAATTTGAAAACATGCTTTAACATTTACCGTAATAATGAAGGTGGTTAGTGCCACATTAAAATAAAAATAGTTCTATACAATATGTTCAATTTGGTCATGTGCTATTTACAGATTTTACAAAAAACACACACGAGCTTGTTACTTCAAGTCAGGCTAACAACAGGCCAGCAGAGTAACTCCACGTATACAACTGATCATTAGTGCCCTAAGTGTAGGAAATCCAATTTCTAGCTATGCAGTGCAAGTTATTTTCCAGGTCTCATTACAAGTTTTGATCTTAAAGGGGAAAGGAAAAAAAAAAAAAAAAGGATCTGAGAGATGTAAATAAGGTGTTAAAACCCAACTTAAACTCTTTTGAATTAAAACAGATTGTGTTTGTTAAAAAGGCTTGGTTTAGACTTGAGTAGACAGAAGTAGCCCTCCCTATCCCTGCATACTGGGCAACACCAGCAAAATACGGTCTGTTACAATAAAATACAATAGACAAATAAATAATCTTAAAAAACAACCCTATGTGTGTTGAGAGTATGGAAGAACCCCAGCAGGCTGCACCTGTAATGGCATTTTCTGCACGAGCAAGATTAGGCATACCTCATACAGAAACTGGTGTAAACAAGGACAGTCGAGAACCAGGAGTGAGGGAGAAGGAAGAGGGGAAAGGGAGAAGAAATCCTCACCGAGGTACTCAGTGCAGAAAGTTCTGCTTATGACTAAAAAAAACCTGACTTTGTGACAAATTAAGTTTGGATGATCATGCAGAAGACAAACAGTTACATGCTTTTTTAGTTTTAGACGACACACATTCATTCCCTAAAATCTGCTGCCAATTTAGTTTGATAGTGTCCGCTGGCTCGAAAAGAAAAAAATTTACTTTTTTTTTTTTACATAATGAATAGACTATTGAACAGAACACTGTACATGCTTTTCATCTACAAAAAAATATTTGCATAAAATAGTGTTAGTTCTCTGTACACATCAATGGACACTTTAACTGTGTATAAAAGAGGAATATATTGCCCCCACTGAAGTCAGAAAAAGCAAAAAAAAAAACCCTAAACAACCAAAATCTAGATTATGAAACCTCCATCACCGGCAAATATGTTCATGTGAAAATTCAGCAGAAATAGACAGTTGCTCTAAACAATAAAAAAATTAAGTTAAACCTTTTCTTTGAATGGAAAACTCGTCACCATGTCAGTCAAGACCAGAACATATCACTAAAGTTAGTGTCTGTGCTGTAAAGCCAGATAACCAAGGGCATAGTAATGAACACAAACGGCCATGAAACTCCTTCGGTGCATGCTGACAAAGAACAGGGTTTGGTGGCAGGCCGCACACTATCTTTACCAGGTTCCAGGTAGTTACGGGCCACATATTTGAGTGTTTCATCCAGCAGAATGACAGGTAGGGAGATTTTCAATACCATCAGCCACTGAGTCACATTCAAAGGTGTGATCTGGAAGATAATCTGAAAAAAAAAGCCAAGCATTACATCTCCTCTCCCCCTCCATCCCTTGCCTTAAGGTCCAGAGAAGTTTCTGCTCCATCTCTGAGCTCAGGAATGGGAGTAAGATAAGTGTGCACTTACTGGCAGTGGTTCCACATAAAGGATAAGGAAGTGAAGTGACATGGACAAGCAAATAGCGCCCACCAGCCAGATGTTTTCCCATGGGGGCATCCTCATCAAGGACTGGTTTTCTGATAGACTGCAACAGAAACACAGTACAGAGGTGTACATAAACAATCAAGAAGAAATTCAGTAAATCAGAAAACTAGCTGGGGAGGAAAGCAGCATGGCACATCAATTATCCCAGTTGTGAAGGAAAGAGACACCAAGATATGGTTCAGATGTAGGCTGTGACTTCAAACTACCTTGGAAGTCTGCTTAGCAAAGCAGTCACAGTTCAGCCTTGCATTTCTTTATCAAAGCTCATTCCTGATCTAGTTCACCTTTCTCCCTAAGACCCTGACATCCTCTCCATGGGAGGGGTGAGGAAAAGATGGGAATGGCATCACAAGACATAACCTTCCCCAGTCTGGGGACCTAATGCACTTCCCTTTCTTCTGAAGTTCACTTAAAGACTGGATATACAGGGGGTCAAGGACTTGCACCTATTTAGTGCTTTAATTCTCCTCTTCAAATGTAAACTGCATTCAGGCTGTGCTGTAGAAGAGGCCAAGATCTAGAACATTAGATGTAGAGCAACACACACTATGTAGGACTACCACAGGACACTTGTATTTAAGGTTTATTTGTTTTTAAATTAACTGACCTCCAAGCTATTTGGAGAAAAATACCCTTGACATTGTGCTATTTAGTGGTTTCCATTTATAATCTAATATTAATTGGCTAAACCCACATTCCCTTAGGGCAAGAAAAACTATTTTCCATATCTTCAGCATTCTTATTTTAGTTCTCCTTGATATCACTTTATACCAACATAGGAGGGATAATCTGATTGATTAAGCTTAGAAATAATGGAAAGTATTTCAGTTGTTCATGCTCAGTCCAATACCAGAGTGAATTGGCAGACTTAAAAATATACCTTATGCTAAGAAGCCTCCATTGTTATCTAAGAGAGTCATTTTGTTTGCAAAACCAGAACTCAGAAAGGAAATAACTCATTCTTCCTTAGTTGAGCCATAGACAGTAATAATCGAACAGCACACAAAGAAGGATTTGGGATAAGCTATGCAGAAGCTTGACTTTCCCTTTTGGACATACGAACCTGTTGAGAGCGTTGCACATCTCTATGGTGACCAGTACAGAAAGAGCCATTGTCATTGGATATGGAGACTCAAAAACCACGCAGTCAATACCATCGAAGTCTGGATTGTCCTCTTTGCACTGCAGGAAATGGCTCTAGAACAGAACAATGTGAACTCACTTCCACAGCTTATTAACTTTCGTAATGTGTAACAGGCAATTCTGAACTAAGTAGGGAGTATACAAAAGCAGCGTTCTAGTATGACTCCTATAAGCACCAGCTTTGAAGAAATCTCCATTAGTCTTTTACTTGCAAGAAAACAATCAATCTTTCAAATTGCTTAGAAGCTCAGGTGTCCCAACTATGAGCTTTAGTATCAAGACTAATCACTTATGATCAAGTTTTATAGTAACGTTCGAAAACATGTTATTAGATAAAATTTCTGTCACCTACTATTTTTCTATAGTAACAACATGGAAGCAGCATGCACCACCCCTCTCCCCACAGAGATAAACTGAGCAAATACCAGCTGATAGAAGGAAACTCTCGGACCACCATCAGCAGCGATAAACCACCAAGCAGCAGCACCCACTGTGGCAGCACCAACATAACCTTAAGGAAAACAAAAGTGCCTTTTTCAGTGTTGTGAACTGTATGAAAGAGATCTCACTTGCCATACTTGAACTTCTACCTCAAGACCTCCAGTACCATAAAAAAATACACCGTAATTCCTCTGTCTCCTAGACAAGAAATCTGCTCCACCTAACTTAAATAAGCATTAAATACTGTTCTGCTGGACAGGTTCTAATAATGCCTGCTTACTGAAGCTGTCAGCTAGACCTTAAGGCAAACTGTTTCACTCAGAGCAACCAACCTGCAATTGTTCTTTTCCTCCCAGAACTCTGTCTCTCTACTTCAAAGTATTAGTTAATGTGTAGGATCTATAAAGCTAGGGAAATTAAGGTGATGATTTCTGTCATAAGGCCAGCACACATCAAGTACCCATGCAGATACTTATTCTAGCTTTACAGCACTATAGGTACATCCATTGATTTCACGAGTGGATACTCCATTATTCTTCCCAGTTATGGCCAGGCCAGCAAAACTCTCATGTTCTACTTAAGGCGGAAAAGGGTAAGTCAGATACATAAGATGAGTCAGTCATATTCAGAATTAGAAGTAGTTCTAGCTACAACCCCAACACCTAATGAAGGTGTGCACCCTTGGTTCTTCACTCCCAACACCACAACACGCTCATCTTCCTAACACTGACAGTTATTGCACAGACAAGCTAAAATCTGCTGTCTCAAGTGCTCTGAGCTAAAACTATTTCAGCCTGGAATGAATCAAAGAGAATTAGGTGGCTTCTTGAGAGCAAAGGTCAAGCTCAGTCCTAAGTCCATCTGTGCCTTAACGTCTTCTCTTCTGAGGATTGTTAACACTAGGCACTGTCAGACAGCTGTGAAGTATAGCAGTTAAAAAAATTAAAAAAAAAAAAAAAAAAAAATCAAGATTCTCACAAAGTGGTAAATGTCATACAGATGTTATGCAACTACAGCTTTTGGTGTCTTGGTTGCTATCAATCATCATCATAGTAATAAATTAATAAGATATGTTTTAAAAATCACAACTTTGCTGTTCTTCTCACAGCACCATCTGCAAACACGCATAGCAAAGTGTGAGTCTTAGAAGAATACCAATTCCACAGAACATCTATTGCTAGCTTTCAAGACTTCGGCATACAAGGAGATCAGACAAACTTGCTTTCAAGCAGATAGGCCTCACTCCCAAAAAGTGACCTACCTAAGCTCAGTGCAGAAACAAAAAAGCTCTCACTACTTACATCCAATAGCTAGGTAACGGAAGAAGAGCCATCCACTGATCAGTGGCTCTTTAGGGTTACGTGGTGGCTTGTTCATGATATCGAGATCGGGAGGATTGAAGCCCAGAGCAGTGGCAGGGAGACCATCCGTCACAAGGTTTACCCACAACAGTTGGACAGGAATTAGAGCTTCAGGAAAACCCAAGGCAGCAGTCAAGAAGATACTATAAAAAACAACCCACCAAGAATAAGCTTATTCTTGTGCATGCAAGTAAGTCCTTTTGATACTTAAACCTAAAACTGCAGCATCCTTTTGTTTCTCTCTGTACAGTCATCCACTTAACATCACAAGGTGAACATTCATATTTAGAACACTACAAACACATCCAAGTGCAAACTTTTCTAACCACTGGCATGTAAGTTTTGACACATTATCTTCTGGTAAACTGCAGGAATTGAAGAGTTTCTGCTTTAGCCTTGGTTTTTTTCCCATTCTCCTTGTCCCTATAGGCTGATAAAAGCTTGCAAGCCAGTTTTTAAGAGACACTAGAACTTCTGCAGTCATAACAGCCTTTCAGCTCTAATGACTAAGCTTCATTTAGCTAGATTACTGCTAGTCCCTGCAAAATTTAATGAGTGTGTAGATTTCATGGCTCCAAGCCTGTGTCAATAAATAGAACAGAAACAGTGGCTGCAGCAAGAGCCATATGAAGGACAGTTTTAAGTTTTACAAGAAACAAGGCAACAAAATTGATGTGTTATATTCCACTCAGACAGTGTGCTTTGATACAAGAAACTGTTAGAAGATCAAAATTTACACTCTGTTACCAGAAATGCAATCCTATGGCACTGGGTCACCAAAGACACATTCTTCTGTAACTTGAGGTTCAAACAATCATCTAAGTTAGATGTGTGACTAAGTTACCTGAAACACCAGATCTTGCAAAATATAAGGATTTTATTTTCCTATTCTAGAGAATCATTCCAATCACAGAAATAATTGTACAGCATTTAGCCACCTGAGCTAGAATATTATATGCAATCCACGGTATGCTGAAATTCTCCAGTGAAGGCTAGGCTAGAAGTATGCAGACTTCTGCACAATCACAATAATCACCTGGAGAACCTGCTTTTCTGGTTTTAGTGAGAAATATTGCAAGTAAATAAATAACTAAAGATTCCATCATCACTACTCTAGTTCAAAGAAAACAAAAAGAACAAGACCAAAACATTCTTAACCTACCAAACAACTTCTCCAACATTGGAAGAGATCAAGTAACGGATGAACTGTTTCATGTTGTTATAAATTGCACGTCCTTCTTCCACAGCAGCTACAATAGTTGAGAAATTGTCATCTGCTAAAACCATTTCAGAAGCAGTTTTAGCCACTGCAGTACCAGAACCCATAGCAATTCCAATTTCTGCTTTCTTCAGTGCAGGGGCATCATTAACACCATCACCAGTCTAAACAAGAATTTAAAATTGGAAAAAAATAAATAAGGGAGGCACTTATATAGGACCACAAAAGAATTTGTCACAACTCCTCTATACAATGCTCCAAGCTGAGGAAGAGTGGCTGGAAAGCTGCCCAGAAGAGAAAGACCTGGGGGTGTTGATTGACAGACAGCTGAACATGAGCCAGTGTGTGGCCAAGAAGGTCAACAGCATTTTGGCCTGGATGAGGAATAATGTAACCAGCAGGACCAGAGAAAAAGATTGTTCCCCTGTACTCAGCACCAGTGAGGACACACCTTGTGTATTGGGTTCAGTTTTGGACTCCTCACTACAAAAGACACTAAGGTGTTGGAGCATGTCCAGAGAAGGGCGGCAAAGCTGGTGAAGGATCCAGATAACCCTTATGAAGACTGGCTGAGAGAACTGGTGTTTAGTCTGGAGAAAAAGAGGCTGAGGGGGACACCTCCTCACCCTCTACAGCTACCTCAAAGGAGATTGTATTGAGGTGGATTTTGGTCTCTTCAGCTAAGTAACGTGACAGGATGAGAAGAAATGGTCTTAAGGTGCACCAGTGAAGGTTTTGGTTGGTTATTAAAAGAAACTTCTTCATTGAAAGGGTTCTCAAACACTGGAACAGGCTCCTTAGGGAGGTGATTGCATCCCTGACCCTGCAGGTGTTTCAAAGATGCAGAGATATGGTGTGGAGGAGCACGGTTTAGCATCAGACTTAGAGCTAGATCATGGTTGGACTCTAACTTAAAGGTCTTTTCCAACCAAGATAATTCTGAGTCATAGGAATTTTGCACTTAGTATGATTTCAACTTAAAAAAAAAAAAAAATCACTGAAGTGCAAAACCATTCTGAGGCTCTGAGTTCAGGGAAATTCATTTTGGAATTCCAGAATAAGGCGTTAATCTGAAAAGGCATAATTGGGATTTAAAACACAGTGTGCCTTTACTTACCATAGCTGTAATCTCATCAAAAGATTGAAGAAACTCAACAATTTTAGATTTATGGGAAGGCTCCACACGGGCAAAGCAGCGGGCATGGTGGCAAGCATCTCTCTGGGCAGCAAGTGAGAGTTCATCGAATTCACGTCCAGTAAAGGCCTTTGTAGAAACATCTTCATCTTCCACAAAGATGCCAATGCGACGGCAAATAGCTACTGCAGTGCCTTTGTTATCACCAGTGATCATAATAACTCTAATGCCAGCTTGTCTGCACAGCTTTATAGACGAAGCCACTTCAATTCTTGGGGGATCCAGCATACCCACACAGCCAACAAAGGTCAGGTTGGTCTGAAACAAGACAGCACAAAGTTTTACTGCAGGGTCTCACAAACTTCTCATCTGACCATGGCAAAACAATCTTTTTGCCTGCATGCTAAGGATGTCTCAGCACAACAACATTTGATTTTATTTCTGTCCACAATATTCTGTGGTTCAGCAGAGACACTGAGTCCTATGTCATCCTGCCATTCAGCCAAACCCCGTGTATTATCACTGATATACTTTCTCTTGTCAGGGTTTTATTCCTGCAAGGGTTACTTCAGAGGGATTATCTGTTTCACCATACTAAATCTAAATAGAGCACTTTGGCTCTGACACCGAGTTCAGACAGCTGGAGAAGAACCAAAAAGTCACAAATCTATATGCACATTAAGAGGAGCTAAGTGAAAATTTAATGCTTTTGGAATCACAATCCTACATGGTACCACCTACATGATAAGCATATGGGAAATGG
The DNA here is from genome assembly GCF_027791375.1 of Indicator indicator. NCBI lineage: Eukaryota > Metazoa > Chordata > Aves > Piciformes > Indicatoridae > Indicator > Indicator indicator. The sequence goes on from NC_072035.1 coordinate 8,617,747, forward strand.
GATCCTACCTTTCCAAACATACTTCACTTCAAATGCACTCATTTTATTAGCTAAGATGTGCTCTAGCTGTCAGCCTTGCAAATTCAACCTGTAAGCAGTCAAGTCTTTCTTTTTTGTAATCGGTGCCAAGAGCAAAGCGCACAAGCCAAGAACTCTCATGCAACTGTTGCAATTTCCCCCCCATCTAAATCCCAGATACAGATTTCATTGGAAAATTACAGAGCAGCTAAGATGATAATCATGGACAAAGCTTTAGCAGCTGACAGTATAGAGGCAGGGAACCAAACCTGACTCTCAAGAGTACAAAATCCCGAAAGAGGTCTTGCAGTTGAACAACGTCAAACAGAAAACCATTAAAAGCTGAAACCACAATGCAATATTTGGAGTATTTTTCAGAGTCAGTCTCCAAGAACAGTTTGTGGTGTTATGATCCTGTTATGTAGATACATAAAATACAAGCTCCAGCTAACTGTTAGTAACTGATTTTTTCTACTTCTAGCCAAGGATCAGCCTGTGTAACAGCCATCAAGAACAGTTTCTTCAGAGACACATAGAGTCTTTTCTTAAACTAAGCATTCCCTCCATACATGTGACCTAGCTGTTGTGTCTAACATGAATTATACCTAGAAGGAGAAAATTCTCAGATGTAAATTCCTCAAGATTTAAATATAAGGAGTCACCATTCCTCAGTTTGGGTGAGGGGAGAAGTGTTGGAAGGTTGTTTTACTAAACTTGCCTCATAGTTTATGAAATTTGAGGAGTCCTCAAGGTTCATTTCTTCTTTTCTGGGTGGACTGTCATGGGTTGCCAGAGCCAAGCAACGTAGTGTGTCTCTGCCAGTTCCCCATTCTCTAATGACAGACATAATTTTCTGCTTAATTCCTGGGGTCAATGGTATTTTAGCACTTCCAACACGGACATGCGTACATCTGTCAATCACACCTTCAGGAGCACCCTGCAGAGGAGAAGTGGAAAAAAGTTAACTTAGCTTAATAAATACTTTTCTATTACATTTGATCAAATTACAAAGTCCTTCCTTCATTTTCAAGCTTGAGAAAGTGGGAAACTGACCTTAACAAACATCTTACTCATGGACGTGCGGCTTGGTTTGTTTGGTGTACAATACACAGACATAGACTTTCTGTCTCTTGAGAATTCCAGAGTGAATTCTTTCTTCATGAGTTGTTTTATCACCTTATAAAAATACAATATCAACATGCATTTAGATAACAGATACTGCAAGACTCACTCCCCAGGAAAGTCCAGATAAAAAGAGTACTGACCGAGTTACAAGCATTCGCACGTTCAATTCTAGAAAGTCCTTTCAAATCTGTGTCAAATACGTTCATCTTCTCAACCAGACAGGTAAGTGCCGTTTCTGTAGCTTCACCAACTTTTTCATAGACTCCCTTAGCCTTTAGTTAACAAAGAAAAACACAGAGGTTTATACTTTAAACTTCACATGGAACCTACCAAAGACAAGAGTTCAAGTTTCACAATGGAAAAATAAGCTTAACAAGACTTACTGTTTCTTATAAACCAAACAAAACTATTCTTAAAAAGCAGCTTCGACGACTATGATTTGTAGAAAATCTCAAGCTTTTACTCTCAAAACCAACAGAGAAGAATGTCAGTACTTCATCGTTATGCATTTAAATCATCATGAAATGCAGCAACCTTAAAAAGACTAGGCAAAGCAAGAAAGCAGCAGTCCATTCTACACACCAGATCTCTCAAGTTTCAGATTACCCTTGCTGCCTGGCTTTAGATTTCTACGTTCAATAAACAAGGCTTTCCCAGAATTAATGCTTAAGAGGACCTAAACACTCTCCCCATTGACTAGGCGATTTACCACTGGAAATTGTTACACAGAAGACTAGAACAAATATTTGTCCTCATTCTCACACTCTTGCTGTTCTAGGATATGTACTTACTTCATTGTAATCCAAAGAGGAATCATTACAGAGCGCACAGATCGTTGCAAGTTCCACCAGGCCATCATACTGGCTACATTTAATAAGTTTGTCATCTTTATGCCTTTCCAAAGGAAGAAAATGGGGAGACTTAAGTTAGTTCTTCAATGTTAGCATCTCACCTTTCCCCCTTCTTTAATCCCTTTGATATATTTTCATTCGTTACAATGCTTACTAGTTATGGACTTGGAACTACAGAACCATAAATTGTTGAGAAGAGCAGGTTTGATAAAGGTGAGTTCTGAAGTTCAAAGAGCCATGAACAGAACGACATGATTACCACTGACATCACTACCTGAATTACAAACCCTTACTTCCTCCTGTGACAGTCACACAGCAACATAGAGGAGAAGCAAATAGCTCAGTAAAGAGGCATAAGAAAGCAGTATTAAGAGTTTGTGCAGGACTTGGAGGGGAGTTCCAAGTAGCAGAGGGATACTGTTGAATCCCTTAGGAGTTTCGCTTCCTTAGCCTTACAGCATGTTCTGTAGATTTCCTGCCATGCATGAAATGCATGCACTGGGCAGGCACGAAAGCAGATTTGCCCTCTTAATTTCTTGAAAATTAATCCGTACTATGTGTGAACCTCTTAAACCAATGAAGAGCCAAGTCATTGCACAACACAAACTCCACCAGAAAAGAAATGCTCTTTTCTAGTAGTCACACACTTAATGATGACTTTCTGAGGGATAGGATAAGAAAAGAGAGAAAGTCCATTTTCTGATATTAAAGCACCGTTTGGACGTGACAGGAAGCAACTTTTTTGCTTTTACATTTAGAAACACATAGCAATTAATTTTCTGGAATATTAGCACACCTCTAAAGTATGAAAGAACCAAGACTAACGGTAAAAAGATGTGGCTCATTACTCCATAAGAATTCATAACATGGCCAATTATGTAAGCTTTTGTTCATGCTCCTGTAGTACTGCAAACAAATTCCACTATTGTATAACACAGCATGTGAACAAAATGTATCTTAAGAGAAAAAAAAAAAAGTGTTTACATTTCATTTTGCAAAGAATTCTACAGCCATAAGCAGTGACTTTAAATTCTGAACTCTTCAAGCTTCCTAGCATACCTCCGTTTGTCACCTCATCTATCACAGCCATACTTCCTGATCTCACCTGTTCTAAATTTGAAGAAAATCAGCATATTTGAATATCCACAACTTGTTATGCCAAGATTGCCTTCTTTTTCCTTGCCTGTGTGTTCCTTATCACCAATTTCTGACAAGTGCAGATGGAGTCTAAGTTGATGAGACTCAACAAAACTACTCAAAACTGTCTGACAATCTCCTAAAGTCTCTAGAAAATCATTCACTGGTTTCAGTTTTTTAGTAAGAAATATTTGCAATTTTATATTCTGAATGCATCTTAGGGGAAAGTTAGGTATCAAATACTTTAAGTGAAAAATTACTGATTTATTGCAAAAACACTTAATGGTTATGAAATAGAGTAAGCTACCTATACAGCTGTGTAAGACATCTAAGTAAGACATCTGTGTAAGTATCTGAAGTGAAGTACAAGGAAGAAACACCTGTCAGGAACGGTTAGTATCTAGAGCAGATTTGGGTGCTACTTCTAAAGGTCCCTAAACTTTGTTTTCAGTGATAGTTTGCTATTCAAAGTGAAGTCAGTCAACCTTACTTAAAATCCTTACAAAGCCACCGACTTCAAAAAGCTGTCCATAAACAGAGAAATCCATCAGCCCTAAAAGTTGGGGAATTTAGCTAGTTGTTTCCTGATGCTCAAAATTCAGCCTTTCTGCGGTAATTTCCCTTTCACAGAACATTCCTTATGTCCGTGAGCACAGTGGGATTAGCATGCTTGTTCACATTTCAGAATTTCAGCCAGTAAAAAAGGAGCATTAACATACATTGATGACTGTAATCTTATACTCAACATCTGTCACCACACTCTATTTTATTATTTTGTTTATCTACAGCTCTTCTGAGACCAGATGAAGCACAATAACTGGATGCTTTATAACATCTAGAATGTCACCTTGCCTAAGTAAATGCTCTCTTCTGAAATGAAAGCATAAGCTTTTGACAGCAATTAGCTTTGAAATGAGAATTGGGGAATTAAGATTTCCTGCTGCTGAGAACACCATGATCTTAACTGTTATGAAAATTAAACAGAGATAATCGCTATTGAGATTGATGAAGATTGCTTGGAGTCAGAGGTGTACATGTGAAACTCTGCCAGTTTGAGATGTTTACAGTAACTGAATCTCAATTCTACTTCAGACACAGAACAACTCTATTCTGCAAGTAAAACTGAAGTGAGAAGATTAAAAACACAAGAAAGACTAGCCAAAAGGGGGTGTTAAGAGGTGACTTTCCTTCTAGAAGCAGAACCCCAAACACTCCTAAGCTGTCAGGATGAACCACCTATCCCACTAGTAGAGACTTGTATCTGATAAAGTGAAGCAAATATATCTCTCCTTTTCGTAAGGGAGTGGGTTTAACACCAGCTCAAATACCAAACGCTGAAACAAACACTCAATTATTCAAATACAGATGCACCAAGTCCAATACTGAGGGTGGGGAACGGGAATTTACAGTAAATTAAAGAATTTAATAGTTAACTCAAACATGCTCGTAAGATACTTTAGAAAAAACATCTCCTACCTTCTGAGGCAGGAGAACTGGAAGCATTGAGTTCAGAGATTAACAGAGGCTCATCTGTTCAGATTTATGCAGGGTTTTTTAAAATGAAAAAGTAAGCCTCATTTTGAAGCACTGGGATAGTTCATCTCAGTCCAGTAAGGTTTCAGTGAAATAAATCATCTCAACCTACCCCTAATTTATTTCTAGATTATCAAAGGAACATTGCAGTACTTGGGACTGTATTAAGTATGCTTCATTAAGTTTTACTTTACTAGAATTTCACTTCCTTTAACTGGTAATTACTTTCCCCCAGCCCTTGAGTGTTCATTCTCACTGGTTGAGCTTTCATCACTAACAATCACTATTGAATATTACATACATCACTTTTCAAGCCTAAAGTAACAGTCAGTGCATAAACAGAAATATTTAACTTCAATAGAATACACTTACACTTCTCCCATGGGTGCATATGTTGAACCAGTTACAGTGAATTCATTCAGAGAACAGCTATCTCCTTCTACTCTATCCAGGATAAACATCTGAAATTAGATTTAGAAGTGTTACTACCTTTGAACAATCATTAATGCAAGATATTTAGATAGGCCTTAAGCAAGCAGGTATGAGAGGCAAATTCAGGTTGAGTAAACGAACTAGGTAAAACCAGATACAAAACTGCACTTCAATCTCATGTATCTGAACAGGGCCCTACACTGAAGCACTAAGTATGGAAAACAGCACTTCTGCTTAGCAGATGTCATCTGAAAACCAAATTGTGGCACAAGTACATCAAAGAGCTGAAACATACATAAATTACATACTCTCATACTTATGTTAAGACCACTCATGCATCCACTCAGCAGTCCTGACTACACCCAAGTTCCTCCTAGACTTCAGGCTTGTTAATTACTGCTCCTGTGCATTCAAAAACAGCAGTTGCAAACAAAAGCAGCATAGGACAGCTTGGAAACTTCTTTCCAAAGTGAAAATAAAAACATCTACAAATAGAAATTTCTAGATCTAAGGCAAGTGCCAGACTATGGCCAGTTGCCATTAATGCCAGCCACTAAGTGAAAGTGCTTCCTGTCCTGCTTTTCTAGTTAAGCCACTTTGAATGTTTTTAAGCTACCAGTATACTGTACAACAGATAGGTCAAGCACCCTTCTAGTCTTTCATTTCTGTTTTTCCTACAGGAGAGTTGCAGGCAAAACCACGTATGAGAAGATGCAGATTAAAAAAAAAAATACAGCTCTCAAAGCTGTCATATCATGATTTGCTGAAGTAGTAGTAGAGAAGAAAGTATTTTGTCACTAACTGATAGTGTATCTTAATGGAACTTTTTACTGGTTAGTTAGTATAGGCCATTTTGCCACACCATGTTTTATCAATACCTTACTTTCCACTCATTGTGCTGCCTCATGTTTCAGGCAATCATCTTCACAAAATACAGCCTAATAATTTGGTGTTCTTCAACTGATCTGCATCAATGTCTGGAGCCCCTATCATCTTCAAAGTGATTTTGAAAAAAATCAAAAAGTTAGAGAAGCTGATACATTATAAGCCCTCCAAGCTGAGCAAGTGCATTCTCAGAGGGAGACAGCACAAGTCTCTTCCCAAAGCAGTATTGTTTTTGACTGAAACATTTTAGTACAGGGCTCCTTTGGACACTCAGGAGTTACTACTTAACACTAAAACTACAAGGGGAATTACTGTTGTAAACCAGTGTTCTTAAAAAGCTAAGCATTCTCTCTACTTAAGAGTGAAACCAAGAATAAGCCTATTGTTTCCAGGTATTAGAGGTTTGCTGTTTTGCAAAATCTTGCAATTAAGGTTATTCTGTAGCTGTCAGAGGTTAACAAGGAGCCAAGTAAGTTGTACTGAGGAAGATCTAAAACATTTAGCCCTTCAAATACAAGTAGAATATTTTCAGCTTTTAAACAAACACAACTTAAATGATGAGTTAACCAGGAAGCCTTCTGCTTTTGGCATCTGCATGATGAAAAAAAAATCCCTGCAAAGACTAGGGCAGTTATGCAACTCTACTGCAAGTAACCTCCTCTGGAATACTGATGAGCAGCTGCTTTGTGTCTCTTAGGTATAAATACTACAATACTGAAGGAAGTAGAACAAGTTAACCACCAGTCAGAAAGAAAAAGCCATCAATCACATAGGAACAAAGTGCTTACACGCGTTCTCCACTGGTGTTCCATGCTCAACATTTACACATTTGGAGTTCTAACCCAATGTAATGACTCTGAACATTTGATGTCATGGAGTTGCTATGCCACTGAATGCCTACAGGCACTAAACAGAAGAACCTTATGTTTTCCCCATAAAACTCCCACACAGGGGATCAAATATACAGTAAGCACATAGAACTGGCAACTGAACATACATTACATTAAGTGACTAGCTACAAATCCCAAATTAATCAGCACTAGAAAGAACATTGGGGGAAGGGAGGAAGGGCCCATAACTTATCTTTACCTAGAAAAATGTCATACATTGAAGATGACCCTGGCAATGCTGGTAACAGGGTCAACTACACCTACAAATTGCCAGATTAGTAATCCAACATTGCACATTGAAAACACCAGTGATCTACATCAGGCCAGTAAGAGCTATTGTAGGTAAGATAACCAAATAAAGGTGGAACCACTCAGCAGTCAAAATACTTCAGACCATCCAAGTTGCTGTTGTAAATCTTTTACCTTTTCCTCATTTTCCAAGTTTCTCTACCACTGCCATCTTGCAAAACTAGAGTTTTTACACTACACACACCCTGCTTCTGCAGTGTAGCTACCCTACCTTTCTGAAACAGGAGACAAATCACACTAAATCATTACCAGCAGGCTAAATGGCTTACAGACAAGCCAGCTGAAAGCCACTTGCAAGCAAGTTGCTCTTCCATCAAGTGTGGGTATAGCTATTTTTGGCCGTAACTAAATAAGGGAAGAGATAAAGGCCTTAAATACTACCCAGTGGAAAACTGAATTCAAAATGGAAGCTTGTTTTAGGAAAATAAAGCAAGATTTTGATGACATGAGAACCGAAAGACTTTTGATCAAAGGAATTCAAGCAATGCTGACTATTCAAACAGAGCGGCTGAGGAGAAAAGGAAAAACAGAAGCTAATTGAACATACCCTGCAGACTGACATCTGATTTGTGGTCAGAGTACCAGTCTTGTCAGAACAAATAACCGAGGTGCAACCCAATGTTTCCACAGAGGGAAGACTTCTAACAATAGCATTCTTCTTGGCCATTCTTCGGGTTCCAAGAGCCAAGCAGGTGGTAATGACAGCTGGCAGACCCTCGGGAATAGCAGCAACAGCAAGAGCAACAGCAATTTTAAAGTAATAGATAGCACCTCGAATCCAGGAGCCACCGTGAACCGGATCATTGAAATGACCAATGTTTATTATCCAAACAGCGATGCAGATAAGGGAGATGACTTTAGACAGCTGCTCGCCAAACTCATCCAGTTTCTGTTGGAGTGGAGTTCTCTCTTGTTCAGTAGCCACCATCTCATCACGAATTTTGCCAATTTCAGTGTTTACTCCTGTTGCAATAACCACTCCCATAGCTTTACCAGCAGCAATATTAGTACCCTAATGCAAATGAAGAAAAGGTAAGAGAAAACTTGTAGTCGATCTATAAACAGGATTGGGTGATGGATTTTTGTATAAGGTGGATTTTCTAAGTGCAAAACCAAGTCCAGGCTGTGTTTCAGCTAAGATAAGAAGAAAGGTGAAAAGGAATAGCATGACTTTACCCCAGTATCTGTAAGAGAATACATCAGTGTAGAATTTCTGCTTAAAGAATGGGCTCAAAATGAATCAGTACTGACCTATTATAAGCAGCATAGTCAAACCCATAGTGTACATTCCAACTTTAGGTTTTGTATTTTGCCCGATTTAATGTTATTTACTACAAGAAATGTGTTCTGTGGGGCTCCTGTAATCCAATTTGTGTGAGCATTCTCATCATTCTCAAGAGGTATTACTTTAGAAAAGTAGTGCAGAGGAAACCCTTTCAACGTGTGTGAGCTCCAGCCTGTAAGACCTTCTTGTGAAGGACAAAAATCAATTTCCTCACAAACTGGTTTCAGTAAGTGTCTTCCCTGGGGACAGCTTTTACTAGAAGTTACTTCTAATTTTCAATTCATTTAGATCATGGGACACTTATACAGATACATATAGGGAATACAGCTTTTAGGTGAAGACCTGAAGTTCTGCACATATATCAATGCCAGTATTATCTTAGAGAAGTCTTGAACACTTCAGAACACAACTTACAGAAAAAAGCATGTTCTTCTTGTCTTGGTTTACAGCACGAGGATCAGGCACAGGGTCAGTGTGCTTAATCACAGACACAGATTCACCTAAAATATAATAGGATTAAGAAGGTTATACACATGTATCACCTTCTCTCCTGGAGGAAATCAGAAAGTTCTAGTTCTCAATCCTAAAATATTTTAAAATATCGAGCTTCTTTCCACAAATGATTTTATTTAATTGCTTACATGAAACAGGAGGTATTTCAGCTGACCAATACCGGTCAACGGCTGACTTTTAATAAAATGTTTATGTAATTCCTTTCCCATTTTTCTATAGTTAGAATTAACAGTGCATACACTACATCTTAAAGAAGATGAAAAGCGGTCGCATAAGCAGCTGGTACTGTACTCTGCCTTTTAATGTGGAAAGATCTACTGCATGAACAAAGTATTTTGTGTGCTTCTTGTGCAGTAATGAGTATTTCTCTTCTCCCAGCACTGTCAGATGCATGTTCTGATTTAAATCATTAGATCCTACCATAATTATAGCTCTGTGATGGCATAATCAAAGCTATACTGGCAGACCTTAAAAAAAAGGCGTCATACAGCCAACTGTTAACTTCTTTAGTTGGAAGCCTTCAAAGAACTCTTCCATAAAAAACATTAAATATATCCATTTCTCTGCACTTCACCACACAGGTATAGGAAGGTTTCTTTTTTATAAAAAGAAATGTTAATTACTACATCAGATTTCACAAGGTGGTAAATCAGTGACTGAAGCCATGAGCACAGTACTTTGTAAGGTCAATAGACCCAAAGCTTCCTATTTTTAAAAGCTTTAAGTAGCACCTCAGGCTTTCATCCTACTTTGCAGTTAGGAGACTCAAGCATCAACGTAAAACAGGCTGAAAACAGAAGCCTTTATGCAGGCTTCCAGTGGATTTCTTCTTCTTCTACTTAGTTGTGGTATCCTGATAAATATGGAGTGCCTGCATTTCCTTATGCTCAATACAAGTAAGCTTGATCAGTTCTGTGCTACTAAGGATCTGTAGTGAGAAAAATTTGGGTCTGTTTCAAGACAGATTTGAGGATAAAAAAATAGGTTTCTTATGAACACTTTACAGTTTTAAAATTCAGGACTAGTTAACATTAATCTATGCTACCAAAATAGACAGACAGATCTTCATGTTCTGTCTGAAACTGCTACAGAATGCTTGGTTGATTCCTAGCTTCTTTCCTGTATTTTGAAGTACTGCTACTTTGTTTTGTTTTCAACAAATCTGAAAAGTGCTCTAAATATAGCTCCTGCACTTGGAGAGCCAGTACCAGAAAACACATGAATGTGTGTGCACAGAATTTCAGCAAATATGGCTTTAGCGTACAGAGTCTTTGCTAACACCAGTTTAAAAGCTGCCTGCATTTCAAAAGTTATTCTCTCTTGTAAGAGAAAATGGCTAATTGTTACAAAAGCTATTTAGTAAGATTTCCATACTTTTGTAGTTGTGTCAAGATGTTCAAACCTAGAAACCATAAACTAGAATAACTAGAATAGAATTTTTTTTTTTTAAATTTTACTTTCCCACAAGTTACCAGGTTCTCTCTCATGGAGGGGGGGAAAGGGAGGGAATGAACACCAAAAAAGCATTCTAAATCTCAGTAAGAATACTCATGTTCATGCCACTAAAGTGAACACAAAGCCAATAATGAAGCAACACATTCGGCCTCTCTGAAAGTTGTTACTGATTCAGAAATGTGCTGCACTGGAACGCAACATAGTAGCTGAATAGCTACAGGCTTGTTTATAACAGATTAAACAAACTGTGCATAGGCACTTTCAGTTATGTACTTAGTTGTCCAAAAGGCACAGAAATGATACCTGTGAGAATTGACTGGTCTACTCTTAGAGTTGTAGATTTGATAGAAGTAATTCTTATATCAGCAGGAACCTTGTCTCCAACTACAAAGAAATGAACAAGACAAAGTTAGAATTTTGTTATTTGAGCAATTTCTAACCAGCCTCTATCAGCCAGAAAACAATTTTCCAGTCACTTTTCAGATGACTAAGATCCCTAACAGATTAATGTTTCTGTGGTTTGCAATACTCCCATTTTCTGAGTACCTGATACACTTGGGCAATTTAGATTTGCCTTCAAGATCTCTACCTCAGAATTGTTTTTCTAATCACATGACTACCACTTGACAGCAAAGGGAAAACATTCTCAAGAGAAAGACATCCATTTCAGAATGCATATTTATAAACAAGCAAACCCTGTAGCTAAGGTGAATCAAGTTCCCTTTTCAGAACAACTGTCCTGGGAAGTCTTCTGGTTTTCTCTAGGCCCAAAGTCAGTCTTAGGCTCTCCAATGATCAGAATGTTACCGACTTTTATTTATTGAGGAAATAAAAAGAAGTTGTGCTTTCCTTCCCTTTGGCACTGATTGTGAGAATAACATGCTTCTGCATACCTGCTCTTTTGATGTTCTACTTTTTATGCTGCCAGATGTTTCAGAGTAAGAAGTAAATTACAGATCATATAAGTAGCTTTATTTTTCAACAACACTGTTTTATAAAATATACCACAATCCATATCCCACTTACAATTTTCACAGACCTCTATGCTATGTGATTCTCACATATGTATGTCTACCTTGCAGAAGACAACAGCGGAGAAAACACCCCTACAACAACAAACCAATAAGCCAACCCACAAACAAATCAAAACACCTCCACTATCAAGTGTTTTGAGACACCAAAGCAGCAGACAGTACAAGTTAACAGCACACTCCGAAAGAGGGCAGAGAGCAATTAAGTGGCCAAAGCTGTGTGGCCAATTTAGCTCCAGCACCTCTATTACCCCGTAATTCTTCCACCTTCCTTCTTTCTCTTGTCTAGCTTTAAGAACTAAAGTCCCACCATTTTGTGACTACTGCAAATAAAAGGCTCATGCAAATTAACTTGGTAAAGCATATTAATGAGAGTCACATTTCTGACTCATATGGGGGGTTCTACATGTTGAATGCAGATAATCAAGCACTCCTAACACAATTTTAGCACTTCAAGTACTCAAGTGACAGCTTCCTTTTCATAATAAAATAATGCAAAGAAACAACCAAGGGAGAGTAGCCAGTTAGAAAGAGCTGATCATCTCAGTAGATGGGACTTTGTGTCCCTGCAGTAAAATTAAAACAAGCTGCAATTCCTGCAGGAACTGCTTATGCAACTAACAGCAATAAAGCACATTAGCAAATAGTACCATGAGAGACTCCACAGTGGTGTCCCTGCCTTAGAACATAGAACCACTCACACAGGAAAACCATGGAACAAAATGCTGAAGAGGACAATGAAGTGCTACTTCAAATGTTAAGTAAACTTGCACCATGTGATTTTTTTGTAAGGTCAAAGAAATCCCAGCCGTTAAAATAATCAAAAAATTGTGAAGTTTTGCTTGTAGACTTAGCTATGTATTTTTGTAATCATACATTTATGAAAGGATCCAGTAAATAGTCACAAATTCCCTTTTTGTATCCTTATAGAATGTGAAAACTAATTTAAGCCACAATGCCCTTGAGCAGCAAGAGAAAATAGCATTAGACAAAGTGACCTAGGCCAAAAATGGCAAAACTATTCAATATGGTCTCCTGATGTCATGAGGAGGGTTCTATGCAGACATGTAGTAGCAGCTGGTTTGCAGCTACCACTGAACAACAGGCTAATACCTCAGTGCAATGTGGTGTAACGCCTGTCCCTCTGCCATAGATGTTTTCAAAGTACTTCAAGCAGCTGGAAAACTACACACAACCACACTACACTACCACATTTGACAACACTGTCAAAGACTTCATCACTCCATAACACAAAAAAGAAACTGTTAAAAAAAAAAATCTTAAAACATTGAGGTAGCTGGCCAGAGCATATGGCAGAGTTTACAAGTGATTTTCCAACCTACTTCTTTTGAACAGCTAAGTTGTTCAAACTCGAACAGGGTATTCACAAGACCTAAGGTACTAGGAGAGAGCCTTGCTCTAAGAGACTTTTGATAGTTGAACATCCACGTTTCCACTACTACTATCATCAATTTCCCAAATCACCAAGACTGAAGTGTTAAATTTATTATGATACTGCAGCTTTCTAAGTTTATCTCAGCAATTTAAGATAAGACATTATTCACTAGCCATCTCCCTTGGAGAAGGCTCTAGTGAAATATTCAAGGCATTTCCAACAGGCAGGAAAGATGTACATCAGGGTCAGTTACAGAACTATTTTAAGCAGCTCTTTGCAAAATAACAGCCATGACACTAAATCATTTATAGTCTTGAATATACTTTTATGAGCATAACTGAATATAGATAGGAAATAATCTCATGATACATAGGAACCTACAGGAAATCTTTAGTGAGCAGTCTAGTGCAGATCTCATTTACATGAAGAAGGCTTTTCTCCATATACTTTAACACAGGAAAGAAATTGGGGGGAGTTTCTTGGGTTTTAATTACATTTCAGTCCACAGAACCAGCAGTACCCCCAGACTTGAAAGACAAAAGAAATTAGAAGGTAGACAAGTATTTGTGTTGCTCAGTACAGTGCTGCTTCAGTCTCAATGGTTATAACCCCAGGGTTTTACATGTAGAATAAAAAATTTCAGTTGCAGAAGTGTTTTCATCCATTATTTTAACCAAAGTTCTTAATCCTAGAGTCACTTCATTTCTCCAATAGCTCTGAAGAAATCAAATGGGCTGTTTTCAAAACTGCCCAGATAAATGTTCTTAAAGAATAGTTTAGCCAAATACTTAGCTACTCATTATAACAGCCTTTCTAATTATAAAACTGCTTCTTGGAAGCTTGAAATAGCAGAATCTGGTTCAAATCATTAAAGCTTTGGTCAAAAGAACACATTCATCCCCAGAACACTAAAATTTTAGAATTTTAATACTGATTTGATGCCCTGTCAACAGTTTTCATGATAGCAATAATACAAAACTTTTAAATTCAGAACTCTGTCAGAACATGGTTTGGGGCACTGACTGGGAGACCTCTATAGCCAGAATGCATTATTAGTGTATTGCAGGCTAGAACAGCCTGTGGCTTAAGCAGCGCAGAACACAAGCAGAAATGAAGCAGAAGGGGCACGTATTTTAACAGGCAATGAAGCTGGAGGGAAAATAAACTATTAAAGCCATGCGGATTTCAGGCTCTCTATTTTTAGATGGATCTGGGTATGAACAAAGAACTTTAGACTACCACGGGATTGTACTTCTCTTTCAAGTCTCAAATGATATTCTAGATGTTCTAAACAAAATTGTTGGTTACAGTAGACTCAGGAAGCAGTATTAACTTCATCCCTTCTCCAAGCCACTATGGTATCCGAACGTCCTTAAAACAAAACTACTACTCCAAATGTGTACTTTGAACACTGATTCCAGCTCTGTTAACCACCTCTGATTCATCCCACAACTGAAGACTTCCTTAGAGGTTCACAGACAAGTACATTATGAAAAGTTGCTAAGTTTGGCTTCCTTTTTATATTACTGTACAAGAACAATTTGTCTTCTTGGCAAAGAAAGCAAGCAGTTTGCAAAAAGCCCATCTAAGTGATCACAGTAGATTGAAGTATTTTTTTCTGCACAAGTCAATGATCGTTGCTATACAACACGTACCTTAACACTTTCATATTTGTGTTTATAGTTAACCAAAGCTAGTGACCTGTATCACCTATTACTAGGTTGGGGTTGAACTGGACTTTTACAATCAAGATTGTGAGTACCACTCAACTATTTAGCCACTGCTGTCCAACTTTGTAGTTTCTTTTTAGGCAAGTTCTGAAGAAATTAAATACTATTTCAACGTATGTCTGAACAACTTGAGAACACAAACAGTTCTTTAACCTGAGCAAAAACATCCCTAAAACAACTTTCTGAAAACATCAAATGGAGAGGACAGAAAAACTCCAACATATAAAATGGCATCACTTCCCCTCTTAAGCATCTTAATAGATTAAGGTTCTTTGTTGACAAATTCCATGTTATTTTGATTAAGACGCTGTAGTCTTTCTCCTGCCTTATCAGGATGCTCTGATTTCATCAGACTAGGGTAGAAACACTATTGAATTCAGCTGATAAAACCTACCACACCACTATTAAAATATCTCCAAATCAAAATGCACTATGTATGAGTTTTTACCATCAAAAGGGAAACAGAATAAGTATTAGTTCTTTTGCCACAAACTGTCAAACATTAGCAATTATTTTAACTGTCAACATTACACACTATAGGAACAGCTACTTAAACCACATTTCCTGATGAGATCTTTAGCCTCTATGAATCAGTTACTCCAAAGTCCCCTCTCTTGCCCCAAAATAAGTATCTTCTCCTCTAACTGGAGGACAAACCACCATGTGAATATTTACTAACAAGCTGAGGCAACTGAAACTTCTTCATATGAACTATGGGTATCATCCTAAGAATTACAAATTAAAATGAGAAGCCTTAAAATAATAAATATGGGATGCTACATCCTTTAATCAAGCAAAGCCAACTACTTTTTTGCTGGGGAAGAGTAATAGTTAAAACTTACATGAGAACAGCATGGCCAGCCTCTATTTAGAATTATAGCTGTTGCAACACAATTGGATTTTATATTAAACTTCCTTAACATGAGCTCAGTTTAGCTCCTCTTCGCTTCTTGCATGCATACAATCTAGTCTTCCTATTGTGCTTGATTTCCTTACACCATCAGAAACTTCATTTGTCTTCCGTAGTAACAGGTTTTAAGTATTTAACGCTTCCTGTACAGGGTATAATAAAATGCTACCAAAAATCAGCAGCTCTACCAACCAGGAAGATTGAGTCCACTTACACTTTTATAAAAGGCCATAAGTGACTATGAAACATTTTTCAGCCTGAATTTCCACTCCAAACCAGCAAGATTATTTATTTTCCAATACAAGAAAGATTATAATAACACTAGTCTGCTCACTTTTAACCATACTAGTAACGTTCACAAAGGTGACAAAACAATACATTTGCATACACTCATTTCCAGGCAAGGTTTATGAAACAGCCCCCTCCATCATATGCCAGTCTGCATTCTGGACAGACAGAAAATATCCAAGGAGCTGACTGTGCAGTGCATACGTAAGTATGATAATCGTAAGAACTGTTAGAAGTTTAAAAAAAAAAAACCTCAAACCCCCCCACTTACACAAACAGCATTCTTATCAATGACACTCAAAGAGACAGAAAAAGTTTAGCTTTCTGGGAGCAAAGTATTTTAAGATGAAAACTGCAGGTTATATTGAGCAAAATCTAAATACTGTACTAAACAGTACATAGGATTTCAATTTATTGAAATATTTTTGTTTTAATTTTCTATTTTATTTCTCATTCTGTAAAAGCATCCAGAGGGCACCAGAACACAACTTGTGCCAGTGGACAGGAACTGGTACCCTGCCTGAAGCTTGCACTTCTTTCTAATCTGAATTTACCTAGCTTTAAAACAATGTATTTATTTCTATCACTGTCTTCTAGATGGAAAACTCTTGTGATCAGCCTATGAAAGTATCTAATAGCAGAAAGAGCAAGTTGGTAAGTTAAGCTTCAACTATTGATAGATCAGGTAGAAAACAACGATAGCTTCATAACAAAGCTAAAATCCTGTTTCCAGTTAGGCTGCCTTTGGTTAACACAAGAACAAACAGTAAGAATTCTGGAAATGCAGGATAGCTCCAAATGTAAGTTTTCTTTAGCTTCAAAAACGCTTGCTTTGCCAGAGTGATACGGTATTAACAGAACATTATCTTAATGTTCAAGCATTCTGTTCAGTACTATTTGTGCTTCTAATAAAACCCCGCTGCAATGTCAGTTCTAATCAAAGTATAGAACATCAGATATGTTCTGAATTCAAACAATTAAAATAGAATTACTTTCACTATTTTTACTTAATAGTTTGGCAACTATGGAAGAAAATGCCACAAGAACTGGGGGAAAAAAAAAAAAAATCAGAGCCATGTTTCCTAAGTTTTCAAAAGTGTGTTGAAATCAACACAAGTTTAGGCTGTGCCCTGACTTGAACTTCACAGGACTCCAGATTTCAGTGGAGTATGGAACAGAGTTTGGACTGCCTATGTCTATTTCAAAGCTGCCTCTGATGTGACATAACTCTCACTGAAGCTCACAGATTTATGCGCTACTATTTATTAACCACTGATCTTGCTCCCATACTCTTTCTGGTTCAAAAGCAGTACTTTATGGACAAAGAAAAACCTTTAAAAACCAAATCAAATTATTTGCTCTCTGTCTTTTTTAAAAAAAAAAAAAACAAACCACAACATAACACAAACACAAGGACCTAGACATTTTGCAACAACATCTGCAACATCCATGTTTGCTGCTTATGGAGAACTTAGAATCATAGAATCAGGAAGGCTGGAAGAGACCTCAAAGATCATCGAGTCCAACCTGTCACCCTAAACCTCATGACTTGTAGCTCTTCACAACCACACTAGAGTTTGATGTAATTCACCTCTAAGAAACTTCCTTCCCAATCTTCCTCCCTCCAAAATGTCTCTCTCCCTAAAGTTATCTGTAGTCCAGGAGAAGTCTTACAAGTGCTCTACAGTTAGAAGTCTCAGAATGTAGTTCTTGCATATTCTATGTCAGGTATAAACTCAAACCGAAGTCTTCTGGAGTACAGACTAATTTAATAAGCAACAATTTCTGGGACCTCTGTGTGTATTTAAGCTGTTGAGTACTTACAGATACAATAATGGATGACAAGAAACACCATTCAGCACTTCATGGAAAAGAGGAACAACTGTGACTGCAGTTTGGTCACTTACAGATTGCAACTAATGAACATGCATTTAATAAACTACAAGAACCCAGAGAAGCTGTATCTACAATAGAATATTTGAGACAAAAATACCACAAAAGTGAACAAAATTAATTTCTGTTCTCCAATGTGCTTCATTAAAAATAAATTATTTGCAATCAGTTTATCCCAATTTGTCAGACTAGACTTTGTACAAAACTTCTAAGAACTAAGAACTCTGGGTTTAAGTTTCTCTTTAAAGTGTCATTTTAACCAAGACAAATGAAAACTCAGCTGAAATAAAGGGCACCTTTAATCTATTATGATAGCCACTAGTTACAAATTTAGAGTGCATCCTCCTATAAACCTAAGCTTTTATAGCACAAGATAATCCATTTTAAGACAGGTCAACTGAAAAGCCATTTGAGGACAGCATCTGGATTTTTTTCAGTTCATCAATTGTAAGAAACAAACAGTGTAGCTTAGTAACCCTCATACACGACAGTTCTGAGAACTATGCCCACAGAGGTCTGCAAACAAATTAAAAGCATACATTCCAAACCTGTCACCCCAACTTCACCCCAAAAAACTCCCGGTAATTGTGAAGTATCCTTTTCACCATCTCTGCTTAAGTGGACATGGAAGAAAGTCTTCCTAACATATACAGTTAAGGAATTTATTTCTGCACAGTCTCTGATCAGATTTAGTGTCTGCTAATACACCTACAAAATTTTAGTGTAGCTTTTAATGTTGAATTTGTAGCTACTAGACATAAGGACCAGTAATTGCTCATCAAGAGTTGTGCAGTATCTCTATGCATGATGATTCCCAGAAGCCACGTAAAACAGCAGGTTATCTACAAATTAAGGGATAGTCTAATTCAGGTTATTCCGTATTTATGGCAAGGTGACTATGCAGACCTGTTCTTTTCCCTGTTACTGCAAGTCAAATAAACCAACATCTGTTTCCTCTGTTGACAGATCAATTAAAGAACCCATCTTTCCAGAGCTTTATTTTAGATGAAGTAAACTGAACAATCTATATAATGAACACAGTCAAAACCTGCAAGTAACCTATGGAGACCAAATAAAAACTAGTAGCATAAACCATCATTGCAATGTCTTTGGGTTAGGCGAAGCCACACAGGTTGTTTTTAAAAGGTTCAAAACTACTGAAAATATAGAATTATTTTGGAAATGGTTCAATGCTAATTATTCACTGGAAAGGTAAAGAGGCAAGTATATTCCCCCCTTTTCCCTAGTTGCAATACCCATCTACCAATTCCTACCACAAAGAGCTATCTATGCATCAGATTCACATATAGCTACTTCAATTTAATGCTGTAACAGCTTTGTTAAATACAGCTATTTCATAATGGAAGACCTGTAGAAAGTTGTTCAAAATTAGGTATCAGCATAGGGGAGAAACCCACCACCTGGCTATTTATGCCACTTGGTTCAAAGATATTTGTCTGGACACACAAATGTCATTGGCACTTTGCCCAGAATTCCATACCCAGATATGTATCCTAGCATGAAGTGCTCTGTCACTTCCCTACATGGTCATCTTTTTGCAAACACCATGTCAAAGGCCATCACAGTGCTCATATGCTAGAGGCAAGGGCATGCACACAGTCTCTCTCACCTCCAGCTCTTGACACCAACGCTGGTACAGGGTGTATTGCTCTTCTCTACTGCCTCAGTGTCTTTTCCCGGTTTGATTACAATTAAAATTTCATCATTGTCTATCTACAAGTTAGAATTTGTTTCAGTATCAGAGTTCTTATTTCACTGAAACACTTAGTTCTGTATTAAACATCCACATGATTTACACTTAGTCATCTTCACTTGAAATCATAGTTGATTATATTTGCTAATTTAATAACATGATGAGTGCTTAAGACTACCTTGGGACTGCTGCACACACCAGTTTGAGTATTTTAACCAGTATGAGCTTCTACAGTCAGTCAACATGCTATATTACCTATCTTAAGTTACAGAAGTTGGACAATTTTTGGTTTTCCACACAAATATACTAGTTTAAGCATGTCCTTTTTAAATAGAAAGCAAACAACCAACCAGTTCAACACATTGGACTGTCAGACACTGTTCTACAAGCAGATTTTTAAGCAATTCAACAGTAACCCTATGAAAAATACGGTATTATGCTTGTTCAAGAAAGCTAGACAGCACTTCAATTAATTTCTGTCCTTCAGACACAGACTGTTTAAAGACATGACACAAATAATTTATTTTATTGATACTGACAATATACAGCAAGGAGTAAAAGCTCTCAACACACCCCAGGGTGTTTCACATGCAAATTTAGCTTTGTCTTTCTGTAGGATGAAAATTCAGTCTCTACCTCTACTGAAATCTCAAAGAATCAAGCAGAAAATTTGATGTGCTCCACACACCTGGCAAAGCAGCAAAACCCAGCATTTTTCCTCAGTGAGATATCCCAAAACAGTACAAAATACGTAGTCATCAACTTCCAATACCACCAGTACTGCTTTCAAGTACCAAAAAACACAACCACAAGGTATTCCCACAACATAAACAGATTCCAAACTATCATTCTATTGCTGACATTTAAAAAACAGGATAAAGATTTGGACTAGACATGTACTGCAGAATCTAGTATATATAGTTCTGTTTCCCTCAAAAGGACACAGAAAACATCAGCTGCCAGAACAAAAATCTCATTGCAGGCCAGGGATTTGATTGTACAGTCAGTAACAGGGAGTCAAAACAGCAGAGTTAAGTGACAAGGTATCATAATTCACCGTTCATTTCACCTCTCAGCACTTCATATTTGTACTTGTTCTTCACCAGCAGATGCTAAGAGGCAATTAGCTTCAGCCCTCAGGAACTTCATCCTCCAAGTTACCCCAGCTAGGGCTGCTGTAGCTGAATCATCCTATGCATAGAACAGGCTTGAGACACGGCTCAGCAAATGTTAAAGTTTCTCAAGGAATGAAAGCTGGGCAGACAGCCAACACTCACTTCATTTTGAGTGCATACCCTCTCTGCCTGCTAATTAAAATAGGCTAGTCAAGTTTAAGGGTATATATTTATCTCCTCCTGAGACAGCTACCACCTCTAAAAGCAAAGTGACACTAACAGAAAGTTTGATGTACACCCTAAACTGCTCTCAAAGGAATAATCACATAGTTAACAGTTGAAAATGACCTACAAAACACAAGTACATCATCATTCCTGACACCAAACAAGAACCACCTAGTTTTATCTGGGAAGGAATAGGAAACACTAAAGTCACTGACAAGTACAGCTCAGAGAAAGTTATTAGTACAGCATTATTACCAAAATTAAAAGTTTTAGCTGGATTGATACGATGCTTCTGGAATTTTGCACTCCTTCCAAATAAAGATACACCTCTTAAGGCAAATCCACGTTATTAGAAAGCTTGAGGCAAAAGTCCAGTCTTTAAAGACTAATACTTCAAACGCTTCCACTGGAGGAACAGGAAGCTCTGCTTTTTATACTTATCTATTTGCAGACTCCTAAAGAGCAACAGGCAAAAGCAGCAATGAAAAATAATGAAAGATGAGAAAACAACGATGTCACATGCTGGTCATACTAGCTGAGAGCACAAAGGAAGACATTTGTGAGAAGCTGAAAGGCACTGATACCCCTGTGTTGAACCCAGTTTAGAAAATAAAATTTTAGAGTTGTGACAAGTGTTAAAACCGGTAAGTCCAATTAAGATGCTTTGTGTTTAGACCTACCAATTAAACTAACCAGCCACTCAGAAAACAATCCCCTCAGTGCAAACGCACATTTAAGGTAATTACAGATGAACAGAAGCAAGATTGTTTGCAAGTAAAGCATATACTTAGGTCTTTGAAAAGTCCCCCTAGGGTCATAAATCATTAAGACAAGGCCCCCACAACAATTTCACAATACATGTATGTACTATATAATTGAGCCTTACCTGCCACTTCTACAATGTCACCAGGGACAATGTCTCTTGCTTTAATCCTCTGTACACTCTTCCGGTCTTGTCGATACACTTTGCCCATTTCTGGTTCATATTCTTTAAGTGCTTCAATAGCATTTTCAGCATTTCTTTCCTAAAAAGACAGCAAAATTATGCAATTTTTAAAGTTCAAGGAAAAATAAATTATGTCAGACCTGATTTTTCAAATCATTATCTACATGAATACTACTGACTTAGCTCAGCTACATTTATTAATACAGAAAAATTACATGATCCCATCCCATATGAGGCTGCTGACCGGAAATCACAATGTAGTTCAGGTATTAGCAGGTACTTAGAACCTAGAAGTTGTTTATTTACACCCTGCATCATTTCCCATCAAGAATATCCATCGTGTCTTGGAGAGGCCATGCACAGTATTCTATGTAACATATGGATGCTTTTTGAGACAGAAAGCAGCATTAAGCACAATTACGCATGGTATAGAGTTGTCTCAGCTATACCTTACCAGCTGGAGCTACTTAGATTCAGATTGAAGTGGAATGAGTTTCACTTAATGATAGAAATCAAGGGTCAAGTAGAGACAAAGCTCAAACAGTGTATAAGCAACTTTGTTTCAGCAAATAAAGTCACACTAACATGAAATTAAAACATACAGAATAAAAACTTCTACATGGTCTTTTATCAGCTTAAGCTTTGATGAATCCCCACACATGCCAACCTTTTATTTCCACTAACCTAACACAATGACTTTCCTATCCCAAATGCAGCTCTCTCAGCTAAGCAATACCTGAGATTGGTATCAATATTGTGATGCCACCTAGATAAAGGACCACATAAGAAACCAACAGCTTATCAGTGTTCCTTGTCTAGCTCTTGAAGTAACTTATTTTTCATTTTCCAGCCTATTGACAAGTACAAACGCCATACAGTTCTTATGATTACAGATAATGCTAAGGGTGCACATGGTTTTAAGAATGTCTGCCTTTTAAATATATACCAGCCTTTCTTTCTAAGAGCAAAGCTACTGAGGAACAGAGTAAAAAAAAAAAACAAAAAAAACCACCTCCCCTGCATGTATCAAAGAACAAATCTAATCTTCAGAAATTCAAAGGTTGAGGTACTGCCACATAACAATGCAACTGTAAAATAGCATTACCAAAGCCACATTGAAGGAATAAGATTTACCTAGCATGGCTCAGTGGCTGGTATTTCCCCTCACTGGGCCAGCTAGGAGTTAACATTAGGCAAAAACTTAGATGTGTGAAAGAAAGGTTAAACAGAATTTTTCCTTCAAAAAAGAGAAATAAGGAAGAATTAAAGATGATTCAGGTAGGACAGCCAGCTTTGTGTTAAGACTGCATCTTTTTGTTCCCAGTTTACTTGAAGTTACGGTAGTCAGACTATCTTCCCAACCACTGAAGTACTAGCAGATGGCACTTATGGAAAAACACATGTGACAGGAAAGGTTGAAGAGTTACAACAATAACTCAGTTGCTCAAATCCTACCGTACCTGTAGAAACAGATACATTTATGGGTGGAGATTACCTGCTGTGACTTATTTTCCATGCCCATTAAAAGACGAGAATGAGTCACCTCATCTGTACAGCTACCCTATTTCACAATTAAGTTCACTGCACAAATACATATATATATGTATGAGTATTCTTTGCACACAGTGACAGAAGATAATCAAACTATACAGCTTTGCCTTACATTTCATGCTTAAAATTACTATATGCAGAATTGTAAGTCAAAGTTTCAAATTAAAGACTGATTCATGCACAATTGCTTTATGAAGATTTGAATAAATGGTGACACTTAAGAAGGCAGTGCTGTCATCCTGTGATTGACATTCCCTCTTCCCTCCATACAAGCTCTAGCAGTTGTGCAGAAAGCTGGGTACTGCTAAGAACTGAATTTTGAGAGTTAGTCTTCAGTTAGCTTACTTAGGCTAATACAAAGCAGAGAGCAGGAATGTGCAGCAACACCACTAAATGCCACTTCTTGTGGCTTCCGGGGTGTAGGCTCCTCCTCTAACATGTTTTAACCTGTTAACAAGGCTCTTCCTCTTAAGTCTTGTTGTTGTCCTGGACAGATTTGCTTTTATTTTTTAAAGCATGAAAGTCAGGATGCTAAGATAGCATTTAATTATGTTGCATTAACATCATCCCTTAAAAAAAGCAAACAAAAAACCACACAACTCCCCCCAAACTTAGAAAAAAATTACTGTAAAACCCTAGAAAAATTACTAAAGCAATGCCCTGTCTGAAATGATCAAATTAGGATGCAAAAGTGATACGAATAATTTTGTTTCAGCATCACGTGTTAGAATGTTACTGCTGACAGGATTTATAAAAGGCCATCTATTTCATCTCACAGCTGACAATGTAGGAAAATTGTCATGGCATTTAGGTGTACTCAGAAGAAACCTCTGCCTTTTGACAGACAGGAGCCTTTAGATGTACACTCAATAGGTATTACAGTAATTGAATAGAAAGAATTAATACTGCATTGGATGTATTAATATAGATTCTAAAACACAGCATTTGACTCAAGATGAAGCAGAAGAGGAACTAGATTACAAGTGTTCCATCCTTTGTTCCTTAGTCAGGACAAATCCTTTTTTTCAAGCTCATCCAAGTGATTCTTAGCTATGCAATATTTGATCTGTTCCCTGAATTCAGCCTCTCATTCTGCACTGTCTAGTTCATGTGTTCACCTGTGTGTGACCAAACACTGATAGGTACTTTGCCTCTTTGGCAATACTTCTGAAGCTTTGATTTCACCTTCAAGTCAATGCTTTCTCTGTCCAGAAGTTTTATGGTATGTTGACTCACAGGAATCTAAAGTTAGCAACATGTTTTACTTGCACTGAATGAAGCACCTGACACTACACTGCACAACCATTCCTCTTAAACCAAAAAAACCCAAAACATTTGAGATTTGATGTTGTAAAAATAATTGCATACCTGCCACACTCCTACAATTGCATTGGCTACTAATATAAGTAAGATTACAAAAGGCTCTACAAATGCTGTGATAGTTTCTTCACCTTCTTCAAACCAGGCCAGGACCTGTAAGAGAGAAACAATGATTTAAATTACTGCTTTACAGAAGACACCTTGCAAACAGAAGACCAAGTAAATTTCAACATGAGGTTTAACTGTTTAGATTTGAGCAATTCTGGAAATCTCTCAATCTTCCAAGGTGTAGTTCTGTAGTTCATGAATGAGTTGGCAATTTGCAATGGAAAAGGAGGAAAATGATCTTTACTGAAGCAGTACAAAGGTCATTCCCAAGGCTGCTTGTCTGTTAAAGGAGCAAGCTATTTATTTGGGAAACAGATTGCTACTTTGGCTTCACAAATGAAAGCAGAAGTTGTGACAACAGCTATGGCAGTACAAAGTTTAAAAAACTTCTGTCATTGCTGTCCAAAAGAGGATGCAAATTACTTTCATTGTACAGAATATTAGAACTTTGAGAGAACCTGAGTTTTAACCAATCTAATTGTTCTTTACCAATAACTTAGACAGTTTTACAAGTTTTCAGTGAGATATGAAAAATAAGCATCTAATTTAAATACAAGCAAAGCCTTATTGAGGCATCTAAGTGAATTGTGTAGTTATACCTTATGCTGAGTAGCTGATAAAACCTAGAATTGGATTTTAAAAAGCCTTATCAACTTGTGCACTTGAATAAGAGGCTCCACACAGATTTGATTTTAATTAATTTGCTTTAGAATTACACTCTAGTTTTAGGCTCCTGCCATTCACTTGACTCAAATGGGTTTGTGTCAGGGCCTCTGTAGAGTTCCATAGTTACTGAAGTCAAGCTAACATGACCAGAGAGGAAGAGCTTTTTCATCAAAATTTTGAACAACAGGAAGCCTGGAAAGCGACAGTAAATAGGAACAACGTGTTGAGATAATTAGGGCTGGTAGTCAGGCAACAGCACTCTGAATCACTCAAGGACTGCAGTGAGCAAACCGTTACTAAAGCAAGCGCCGTAATTCCACCAACATGCTGCTCAGAGCTATTGCTCAATTGTGAAACACTCCAGGATGTTAAAAGGAAGGAGCAGCAGCATGAAAGCCTCAAGCAGAAAACAGACTGTCAAGCAAATCCAATGCAACAAATTTTTATTGCAAAAGAATAAACTTTTAAGATCTAGGTTATGATTAAGACAGAAATGTTCCAACTGGCAAAACAACATTTTGAGGGTCTGTGTAATCCCTCTGGAGAACAGATTTTGTTAGGATCTCTTACACTCTCTACATCTTGGTATTTCTTCCCTCTTCCCACACCACTAATCTCCAATTCCCAGTAACAACTTCTGGCATTTGATCTGCTGGAACAGTCATACAGATCTACACTGTAGTCTTCACCAGAAAAGCTGCTTACTATCTGTTTCTTCCCTCTTTATTGGAATTCTGTAAAGCCCATTTTTTTTCCAACAAAGCAAGTAAATTCAATCATTTTGTGACATTCTTAACAGAGAAGGCACCTACAAGGTTAACTGGAAAAAAACATCTGCTTTACACAATGCTAAACCATATTCTTTTCAGGTTGCAGATTACATGCGTTGTAAAGTAACACTGAGAAATCTGCAACTTTAAGAGGTAAAGAAAACAATGACAGCAAGATCCAAGTTTATCAAGAAGAACCAAATTTAGGTTTCCAAGGAATCTTTTCTTTCAGTAAGACATTATTTCAAAATGAGCAGATGAACTCAGATTGGAGATCCTGACAGTAGAGGGCTGATGGTTTAGAGCTTCACTGTTGGCTTTTTAGACAAAACTAAACAAACCATCTAGCTGATCCTGCAAGTCAGCCACACACATTTCTCTCCCATAAAGTTCCCACACAATCTAAGCTCTAGTTCCAGAATGTTTTAGTAAATATAGACTTAGAAAAAACAGAGTATGATTTGAGTTCTTGGTTTTATTATAGCAGACTACCAATATATTAGCACTTCTTTTTAGGACACTTGTGATACACAACACGTTCTGCTGTAACAGATCAGGTTTATTATTTGGTAGTAGCCTAAAGTGAAAACAAAACCACAGTAAGAAACAGAGAAAACAGAACAAGGAATACAAGGTGTGTTTAGTAACAACAGATGATATACTGCAGCCTGGTGGAGACTAGACAATTCTTGTCCAAGGCATCCAGAGTCCCTGTCAAATAGTTTCCACTAGTACAATTTTAAGACCCTAGAGAGCTTTACAATGAGAGATCTTTTATCTGAATACTACTCAGAAGGACCCCACCATATTTCAGCCCTAATCACTTCTAAGAATCACATGTACAGCAGCTTAATTTCCAGGTCATTGATCTCCAATGTACTGTTCAAGGCAGTATGGTCAGTAAGTAAAGTTACCATGTATTTATAAAGCTTGAAATACTAGGAAAAGAGAAAGGTAATTGCTCAGGAGAAATGCAAGACTAAAAATACAAAGGAAACTAATAGTAAGACATAAAAGTCTCATCAATAGCCAACATAAGCTTAAAACACAACTTTCATTCAGCATATTTGCTTTAGGGTTGCTGAAGCTATAGGTTGCAGAAGCCTATTTTAGTCAAAGCCCAATAGAGTTGACTTGAAGGAGACTAAGCTGAAAAACACACAATGACAGGCAAATAGCCCTTAGTTTTCATTGCTACTTGAAAAAAAAAAAAAAAAAAGAGGGCAAAGGTACAATGCAAAAGTCAGCCAGCAATGAGGTGACTACTAATGGAAACAGCTGGAACAGAAGTATCCTTACAGCTTTCTACATTTCTACAAGGTATCTCTGTATTGTTGGGTAGGTTACAGAGGCAAGTTGTCTCAGATGACTACTTATCATGAAGCAACAAAACAAAATTGAAGAATAGAACCTTCAAGACAGAATTCCGTTGCTCAGCAGGCAGCACCCACTTACCACTAACAGAGGAAAAGCAAACAGTTTGCTGTCAGCAACCTAAGCAGGTTTTGTTTGGTTTTCGTTTTGACAACAGAGAATCAGAAGCAAACTGGGAGAGTAAGATTTCACCCTAACAAAGAGAAACTCTGGAGTAATTAAAGCAGATTATGCAAAACTATGGACTGCTTTTAAGAGTTTTATTCTTGCAGGATACTGTGAATTCAGATTTAGTATATTTTGGGCAGAGTACTAACTACTGCTCAGAAAACTGTTTTAGTGATTTCTCCTTTCAATACATATTAGCTTAAAATTAAGCAATTATTTTAATAGTCCTGATACTTGTTCCCTGTTATACTGATTCTATAAAATGGTGAAGAAAAGCCTCATGATTCTCATTCCGTTATTAGAGATATATTTGCTACCCAAGGAGAGAGAGGAGGGAAAACACGAAACACCCCAAAGGGTCTTGACCACTGAAGTTCAAAATTAAGAATTTCACTGGGTTAGCAGATTGAAAGCACACAGGTATGCTATTCCCTATTTCTGAAAGTAAACACAACACTTTCCTGTTGCAATAAGGAAAAAAAAACCACATAACATACAGATATACACGTTTAATTTCTACAAAGAAAAATACAATGACAATAAATTCTCACAGTTTTATCATCCCTACTCATCAGCTGGTGTCTTGAGTAATCTGAGTTTAGCTAAACGCAAGTCAGTGTCACAGTCTGGTGTCCTTATCTTCTGCTACATACTCACTGCTGTTGCCCTTAAACAGGTAGGTTTCTGGGTGATTTCAGGGCAAAGCCTTCAGCATTTTTATTGGCATGTTACTTCCTCCAAGGATAACATGGCTCACCTTTTAACACATACTAGGTTATACTCATGCTAATTTACATGGTATAATAATCTCTGGAGTAAATTATGAGTTTTAAACTAAACACAGATATCTGCTATTAGAAAATATTCCCAGGACATTCACTTCTAAGACAGTTTCAGAATCAAGGAAGTAACTGGGACAAGGAAGGGGGAAATGCTCTTGGGATGCTGTATTAACAGTGAAGTTCTGAGCAGAGTTTATGGTCTGTGCTGTGTCTTGTAGAAGAAAATTTACTGTAAGTGTGATAAGATTGCACAGCTAAGCATACATCACTGTTTAAAGCACATATACTTTACCAAAGAATTATTCTCCATCAGATGCACAGTTAACATCTCGCAACTTGTCATAGTCATTGCTTCAGAAAAGAAAACTGTTCTTTTATGGGAATACCGTAGATCTGAGTACATGCTACAAAAGTAGCAGAAATTAAAAGACATAGTTCATTGAAAATTAAACACCCTCTTACTTGCACCTATAAAGTCAGGCTATGAAGGCCCTTGAACTGCTGATACACTCCACAGATACACTTCTGCACAGACTTCTCAGATTCAACAGAACTCCAGGACGAGGTCAAAGCCTGTACAGAGATCTACTTACTCACCATCAGAAATTATTTATATTGTTTCTCCTCAAAGCCATACTTACGGCTTTTGCTAACTAGGCACATCTGTAACAGTTCTGACTTGGAATCTAGGACATCAAATCTACAGCCAACAAACCCATAGCATATGACCCCTACAATCAGCCAGGCTGACACAGATTCAGCTGTTAGTCTGATTTCTTCCACTGACACATACCTAACAGACAGTGTGGAAGTAGAGGACACAAAAGGCACTTTGAACACAGTTTCTATCGTATGTAAGAGGGGATGTTTATGCACAAACATCTAAAGCAGATCTCAACATTAAAAATAGCTGTTTCTGCACAGTCAGTCATGATAGTAAAATTCTAACATGATTTATGATCACAATCACCAGAAAAGCTTCCACAACAAAGCAATGATCTGTATACCTTGAGATTCTGTCATACCTGAATTTTCAATTATTTTTTTTAATTGATGCACAGCTAGTAAAGGACACCAGAATTTAGGAGGATGCTAATAACACCCAAATATTGCAGCCATACAGACTTTATATCAACATATTCAGAGTTCTTTACAGCTACTACAAAAGTCTCTAATGTGCTTTCATAAAAAAATGAAGTGTTAAAACCTAAGAAAAACAACAGATGATCACCTTTTGAGCAAGGAAAAAGCCAGAAATAAACACAAAGCACTTTCAAAGCACCAAAACTAGATTACCCAGACTTTTTCTTTTACATTTCATCAAAAAGAGAAAATCCCTACTATTAACATGAATTTATAGTGGGTAGCTGTAACTCTAACGGGAGACAGAAAAGGCAGAGCAGTATCCCAAGGTCATAGAGATACCATGCCAGCTGCACAGAAGCAGAGAACTCATATATCCCACACTCCGTTAGACTATAGTCTTCTCTCAATTATATAGAAAAATTAAGGAACTGAATTCAGTTACTAACCAAGTTTTCAACAAGGGCTTGGCAATGTATGTTCTATGATCTCTGATAGTCTGATATCATACTTTGGATTTAGCAATGAAAGATTCAAGTTTGGTGAATTTGATTTTTCACTTGGTTATAAGAAAAACGAATGATGTACCATGGCATGGAAGGTTAAACTTCTGTACTGCCATTTATCTCATGAGATGAAGCACTACTGACTTCTCAAGAACAAAAAAACCCTTTTCACCCTCTAGAAGGAGAAAATGGCAAAGAAGAGGGGGGGGATATAAACAACCTGTTTATTCAATTTTCCATAGCCACTCTGATTTTCCTAAGGAAACAGAAGAGTGAGCAAAGTACATCTGTCTCCACAATCAAGATCAATGCCACCAATCAATCATAGCTCAGCAATGACTTCTGGGTATACACACACCACAACCCAAAGCCCTTTGAAAAGGATCAGCACAGGGAGAACTGAAGCCTGTCTTGGTGGAAGATCAGCAACACAGCACTTACTGCAGCAGCCACCACAGGGCAACCCTTCCCCCATCAAACAGAACAGCTTCAGAGGACATTCTCCTCTACCCATCCTAATTAGCTTGCCCTTAGCTAAAAGTCACCACAGTTTCCACTCCCCCCAAGAGCTGTAGCTTTTTTTTTTTTGAAGTAGTTAACTACAACTCCAGGGCAAAGTCTTTTACTCCTACCTAAACAGTTTAACACGCTGCACATTTTTGTTTGCTGCCCAGCTCCCCAAGATAAATAGCCTTCAACTTCTCTCTATACTGAGACTTTGCTCATTTTTCCAGCTTTCAGCAAGAATTTCCTTTACACATTACGTAAATATTGCCTAAATATGCTTTCAAAACAATGAAAAAAATTAAGCTAAAAGCGTTCCTGGTTTTTAATCCTCTATGCAAAGCAAGATGTCCATTTAATGACTAGACTATTCAAAGGTCAGTTACCAAATTTGGTCAACAATGGTGCCATCACAGCCGTCATCATTCTTGTCACTGTCAAAAGCAACAACTGTCACCTTACTATTATCAGGAAGGAAAGGCAACTGGAATATTCACCATGTAAATTCTATTTACAGTCTGCACTGTATCCAAAAATGTCTTCCAATGATTATACATTGAGCTTGATAACAATTAACTCAAAGGCAAGAGGAATGTCCAGTTAAACACTTACTTACTCAAGGTTAGTTTTCAAAGCCAACATAAGCATTGGGAAATCCCACCTTAAATAAGCAAACTGGGTTGAATGAGCAGCACTTTGATACCTGGGTAGTGTAGTTACATACTTATGACTCATGCAATGAAACATTCCCTGAGATTTTGTTTTCCAGCATACAGTAGTGTTTTTGCAAGGCAACTAATTAATGGATGGCCATTTACTTCACATCTTGTACTTCTACCTTTTAGGAAACGATAACTTCAGTATGTACAGTTCTTACACACTGGAATATGTGTCATTTGTGATACAGAAGCCTATGAAATTAAAATAGAACATACTTACAAAAGATATGCAAGCTGCCAGCAACAAAATTCTAACTAGCAAGTCTTCAAATTGTTCAATCACAAGCTCGAGCAAGGTTTTTCCTGCAATATGTAACAAAGCTGCTTAAGTATGCACATTTAAAAAAAACATTATCAGCAATAATTAGCAGAAGATCTCATGAACATGCTTACCTTCCTCAGCTGGTAACTCTGCCAGTGGAAGATTTTTTCCAGGAAGCATGTGAAAGAAAAGAAATCATTGAAGAAACTGATTAGAGCATTATAAGGCATCCACCAGACATTGGTCCTGAACTGCACGCTCAGCTGGGTTGGATTTGACACTGAAAGTCCCCATTGAGGTTGCTCTTTCATTAAAGAATCTCAACAGGCCCGATAGTTTTGCATTTTAAAACATACAGGTTAGCCGGAATGTGCTAAGGGTTGTAATTCAGCCAAGTCATCACTCCAGCCAGCTGTGGGACTCCTGCTGTTGCTGCACACAAAGGGTCAAAGGCTCAAAATGCTTTTCAGACGCTGACAAAGATCTTCCTCCACAGTCACTAAAAAAAAAAAAAAAACTAAAACCAAACACCCAAACCAAACTTAGTTGAAAATCCTTTCTCCATTTTAAGGATATTTTCTTGTTTCTGCTCTTATTTCCTTGCAACTAGATTTAGCAATTTAAGAGGTACAAAAGCAGTATTAAAGCTAAGAAAAAAAAAAAAAAAAAACACCGTATAATCTTCTCATAGTTTTTCATTTTTACACAATGGCATAGCAGTTCAAGAGGGACTAGAAAGGCCAAGCAGTAAGGATTTTAAAAAAGCAACATCTTATCGGCTGAATTCTGTACCCCGGCTCGAAAGAGGAATGTAAAATAAGGGACAGAAAGGCACTAAAAAGCACGGGGAAATGAAGGTCAAGACGGACAAAAAACAGCTCAACCAAGCAACCCACTGAGCTTCATTTCAGAGTGGAAGATTTCCCACCGTTAAGGTGAAAGGAAACGGAGGTGACATCCTCCTTTCCAAAGCAGCCCCGTGAGGTTGGGGTATGAAAGAAACCCACGAGGTGGAGTTCAAGTCAGCCATCTTCTCTCCCTCGCTCCTATTCCGGGTCCTGTAAGAGATGCCGGCTTTGCAAATACACACACGTTAGGCCTTGAAAAAGGGCCTCGAAAAGGATGAGCGAAAAAGAGCCAGAGGTGGAAAAGGGAGCACAGAGGGAGGAAGACGACGAGTTGCCAGCGACAGCATCCCCGCAGCGCAGGGAGGCGAGGGGCCGCTTCACCTACCGTTGGAGCCCCATTTCTCCTTCAGCTTCTTGACTTGCTCCAGGCTGAGTCCGGTGCTTTCGTTGACGCCGAAATAAGCCAAAACTTCCTCCACAGTCTTTGTGTGTGCGTTCTCCATGGCTGGTGGGGCAGGGAGCAGCAAATGGTGCCTCGCCTCTTCTTCCTCCTCTCCCTCCTCAGCGGCGTCGAGCCCCCTCCTCAGCCCCTCGCTGTCTCCTCCACCACCCCCGTGCTATCACCATAGACCCCCTCCCGTGACAGAGAGGAGCCCCCGAGCCCACCTTAACGCCTCGCTCTTCCCGAAAAAGGCAGAAGGGGAAGAAAAAAAAATCTTTCAATATTCTTTTAAAGGAAGGGAAAACAAAAAGGGTAAAAAAAAAAAAGGAAAGTCACAGGAAGAAAAAAAAATAAATCCCCCGTCCCCCTCCCACCCCACACGCCCTCTAATAGAGCCGCGCGGCCTCTCCGGCGGAGATCAGCGGGGTTCAGGCGACCCCGGGCCTCGGGCGAACAGTTGAGAGAGGCGTGGGCCCCCGCAGATGCTGTCGCCTCAGGAACGGCGGGAGGGCGTGCAGGGGGCTCCGCGAGTCGGCTGCAGGGCGCGGCGGGTGCCCGCGAGGGAATGGGCCGCGTCCAGGTGGCTGAACGGCCTCTCCGGTTGCCTCACCGGGCTCCTAGCCGCCCCTGCAGAGGACGATAACGGCACGCCTCACTCCGCTCGCCTCCAGAGGCGAAGGGGTAAGAAAAAAACGCAGTTGCCCCTCTATCCGCCTCGCCTCCGCCGGGAACGGTCAGAATTGCCGCCCCCCTCCTCTCTCTAGCAACGCGATTCTCCCCTTGCCAGCCCAGGCCGCTCTCGCCGTCACGGCTTGGGCTCGCCCGCCCCCCTCGCCCGGGCTCGCCGCTGACTCCCGCTCACTCCAGTCGCGCACCGGCGGCGGCTGCTCTAATGTAACTTACGGGAGCTGGGCCGCCCGGGCCCCTCTCGCCGCCGCGGCATGTGGACGCCGCTCATTGGCGGAGAGGGCGGCATGGGGCGGAGGGAAGGCACGGCTCCGCCCGTGGCGCTGAGGTGGTGGCGGCGGCGCCTGGCGCGGCCCTGCGCAGCGCAATCTCCCGCCCGCCCTCGGCTTGGAGGAGGCGGAGGCGGGTGATGCAGGCCTCATGCGGCGGCGGGAGCGTTTCCGCTCCGCAGTGGGAGAGGCCCGCAGGTGGTGTGGCCGTTTTCCCATTCCCCCCTCCCCTTGCCCTAGCGTGAACTGCCGCGGCCGCGCTCTGTCCCGGCCTCAACCCGCGGCTGGTGAGGGGTGACGTGGAGAGCTGCCCGCCGCCCGCCTCGTCGTGTGCGCGCTGTCGCAATAGGGCGCAAGGGTTGGCGCGCAGCAGCCGCCCTGCCTCATGTCGTGACAGGAGTGGCAGCCTGCCTGTAGGGATTGCCCTCATTTCTGTCGTGACTGGGGCCTCATCCAGTCAAAGGATGAGTGTGGGCTTGCCTCCACCTCTGTAGTGACAGAAGCCTCATTGAAAGCGTGAGTGTGGAACTGCCCTCACCTCTGTCATGGCAGCAGCTTCATCCTGTCAAAAGGGGTGTGGTGCTGCATCCAGCTGTGGGTATGGCAGAGGTGTGAGTTTTGAGGCCCTCGATGCTGTCACTGAAGGGGTTTGTTCCCCAGAGGTCCTGGCCCTGCTCCGAAGTGGCCTGCGCTGACCCCAAGCAATGTCCTCTGCACAACTTCCCTAATTCCCAAAGAAGCCATCACTCACTGCCCCACCAGCATAACAGTGACACGCACACTCAGCCCCGGCTTGCACAGAGATAACATAAGGAGGTATAAACTGCACAGTGTGATTTCAGCAGCGTGTGTGGTGTGAGATACCAGCTTTCCTCAGCACAGTATCTCAATAACTGACACAGGCTCCCAAGCCAATATAGAACAGAAAACTGACTGATTTAGCCATCCCACCCAATAATTCACAGAAACTTCAGTGAACACAATACAGAGATCTGTACTAACTGACATTGCTAACACCTGTGATACCAAACACATAGCAAGCAATTCAGTACACAATATAAATATCTTCCTTTAAAAACACTTGGTGCCAAAGGATGTTCTTGTATATGTAGGTGCAAATATAAAAGCTGATCTCCACATGTGTGCTGGCTTACATAAATGCAGATCCTGCATACAATCTGCATATCCATCACCGTTACAAACCACCCACAGTACCACATTCTTAGGAAACTGTGTGTCTGATCTGGAAGAAAAATATCTTGGTCTTACCTCTGTGTTAGTGAAAGGAGTAAGGAGAGGGGACAGCCAAAATAAAATTACGATGTTCTAGGGTATGTGTGGCTCTCTTCTAGCAAAAGTACAACTGTCCTGAAAGAGACTCTTCTGTAACTCACCAATATTTAGATTAAGATAATTACCAACAAGCCTACACTTCACAGGGCAGTTCTGAATAAAAATTCTTTAGTTTGATTGGATAATCTAGTTGGCATATGATAATTCTTTATTCCATGCGTTAAGTATGTTAATTTTATCTTGCTTATCAACAGGAATAATCAGCACGGCCAAATGTTGCTTGAAAACAAGTTACATTGCTTCTCATACCACTGCTTCATGCTGCATGTTTGTAGACATACCCTGTTACAGAGGTAAAGAATGTCAACATGACAGTTTTATATAGTTTACTGTATGTTTCTTGCCTAGTTTTAATGTTTTACTTGATATTGTATATATATGGTTACATCATCCCCAAAACATAACTGAAGTCACAAGGTGCACATGCATCTGAAACTAATACTCTTAAAAAACAATATCTTCAAAAGTAACAAACCTACTGATTGATGTCTATCACTGGCCCACCTAACCCACACCAAAGTTTTCAGTATCTTCTAGCACAAAAGTATGTACATAGGTCTTAGGAGTGGCTGAGGGAACGGGGATTGTTTAGCCTGGAGAAAAGGAAACTGAGGGGAGATCATCTCACTCTCTAAAACTCTGAGAAAAGTGGCTGAAACCAGGGAGGTGTTGGTCTCTTCTCCCTGGTAACACGTGATAGGATGAGAGGGAATGGCCTCAAGTTTCATGAAGGGAGGCCTAGGCTGGATATTAGGAGAATCTTCTTCACTGAAAGGGTTCTCAAACACTGGAATAGGATCTGCAGGGAGGTGTTTGAATCCCCATCCCTAGAGGTATTTAAATGATGCAGAGATGTGTTGCTGAGGAATGTGGTTTAGCACAAGCCTTGGTAGAGTTAGATCATGGTTGGACTTGATCTTAAAGGTCTTTTCCAACCAAAATGATTCTGTGATTCTATTCTGTGGCTCGGTATGCACCTCAGTCTTCGAGCAATGTCAGTCCCTGTGTTATGTGCATATGCATCATTCGAAAATACCTAATTTCCACAATCATTTGATACAGAATAACAGCAGCCCCTTGAATTAACATATTTCGCTATCAGCCCAGTACATCTATATAAGTAGCTTCTTCTCTTCTGTAATGTTAACACAACCTGCATTATATGTGAGCTGTAAAAATACATTTACCATAGCAACATTTTTACACACAAGCATGTCTTACTAGTGTTCTTTTACAAGGACACCTGTAAAGGTCTTAAAAGTCTTGCATTTCACTTTCTTACTCTTTTTAAGTGGCATTTTTAAATGTTGTAAAAGAGCGACAAAATTAAGCATCAGTAGCGATTTTCCAAACAAACTGGTATTAGAAGCAAACCCAGGTTATATTTTATATTGTTTTTCCCTGTGATATACTTTGTATGTCATTGCTGGTTTCCTTTTTGTGCCTGTTTCCAAAAAGGCTTATGGAAAATTATTTTAAGCATACCAGGACCATGGTATGTGCAATTAGAACTTGGCAGAGTGTGTAATAAAGTAGATAGGGTGTCCTTTCAGTCAAAGTTGTTAACAGGCGGAAATGCTGCTATGAAAGTGAACAGAGTTTGCCTTCTAGTGAATCCTGGGGAGCTTTTGGCATTCCCTAGGGTTCACTAGTTCAGCTGCAGTTTGAGAACTCTGCTTCCATTGTTCCCCAATTCTTCCCCTTTTTTCCTATCTTTTGAACATAAACCCTACATAAAATCTAGAAAGGATCTGAAAGAGTGGTCCTCTGTCTGTGTTTATTTCTGTTCCATGTTCTGGTATGGAATTTTGAGAGTATGACTGAATTAGGGACTGTTCTACAGGTCTTTCTCTTCCAGAGCAGAAAAACCTCTGCATTTCCTTCATAGCTGCTTCTCTGTCTTTCCACAGATGTGCAAGACCAATTCTAGGTGACCAGTGAGGATTTCTTTGCAGGTGATACCTTCCAAATTATTGAAGATCTTCTGACAGCTGCGCATTTGAAAACATTTGCAGATACAATACCTGGTCTAGACAGTGTAGCAGAGAACGAACCACAAATACCCATGTAGATACTGTAGCAGAAGCAGTACCTGCTAATTTTGGCATCACTTGGTATCATATAAATTTAGAATTGTGAATTGAAATCAGTGTTGTTTCCCATTGCTATGCAAGGATTTATAAAGATTTCCTATGAAAACTGTCTTGTCTCTTACAGAAGATGGTTATCTTGATCCAAATCATAATGGCAGCACCTCAGCTCTACCTTACGCAATGCGAGCCTATGAGTCATAGAATCACAGAATGGAAGGGGCCTCGAGATCACCTAGGGCAGGTCATACAGGAACACATCCAGGTGGGTCTTGGATGTCTCTAGGGAAGGAGACTCAACAACCTCCACAACCTCTTTCCAGCCTGTTCCAGTGCTCCACCGCCCTCACAGTAAAGCTTCTCCTCCTGTTGAGTTGGAACTTCCTGTGTTCCAGTTTGTGTCCGTTGGTCCTGGTCCTAACACAGACCACTGAAGAGACCCTCCCCTTCCAGGCAATTGGAACTTCCAGGAGGTGGAGATAGCTTTACATTCTCCATCTTCAAGGAAGAAGGAATCCCATTTATTTTAGTGCCACAAAGTGAATCTGCAGTTTGTTTTTAGAGTGGAACACCCTCAGAGTGGTACCTTGGAAAGAAACACCACAAAATGGGTCAACTTTGGCCTTGATGAAATTCCATTCACATAATGGAAGTGTACCATTCATACATTTAGCCTACTAGCTTTTTTTTCACTGTAATATATTAGAAGCAGCAGCCAACACAACAGGCAGCAGCATTAAAATGGTTCCTGTAATGTTTACTAATTGAAGTAAATGGGAATTTGGCCTGAGAGAGGACTGCAGGATGCTTTCCTTCAAACTGCAATAACATTAAGTCACCCCTATTGCTGCAAAGCAGATTCACAGTAGAGTTATTGATCATAATGTGAATTGTCTCTTGCTATACATAAAAACATATGTTTTGTAGCTCAATTTTCAAAGAAGATTAATAATTTTGACTGGAGCTAAACAGAGCACAGAAGAACGCTGCACAATACACATGAATGCTGACCTGCAATAGCCTTCCTGTTTCAGGCCTGGATCTCTTGCAGTGGACATAGAATAGGCAAAGTAATACTTTTCTGCTTAACTGTGCCAAAATGTGTCATGATTTGTGCAGACTGGCTAATTGCCTGACAAGGCTTAAGTTGAGACCACCAAATTCATTCCTCTTATTACCCCATCTGATTTCAAATTCATGTCTTCATGAGTGACAAATGGAGGCATTGTTTCTGCCTCCTACAGTACTATTTTATTCCTCTTAAATTACTGTTATTAAAATGTTTCAGCCGCTTGGAATCTACTAAGACATATTAAAATACTGCAAAAATGCTGTATCAAAGTGGAAAGGTTTTAAAACTGCAATTCTGTCATAGGATAATGCAGTTTAAATATAGTAACTGTTTTTTCCAGTCAGCTTGCTCTTTGATTTCATGGTATTATGTCAAGTGGTTTTTTTTCCCCGTCTCCCCTTTTGAAGAAGCTTATAGCTTAAACAGCAAAATGCAAAAAATACTGAGATGAACAAAGGCAATGGGAAAAATTTGATATAAAATATAAGTTGCAATTTTGATAATTAAGATAATCTGACTTCATTCTGGATCATTTTTATTTCTAGGCAGTGTGTGTTCCTGTATCAGCAGCAGGTAGAATTTGACTTCCACAGAGACCAAGAGACTGTGAATACAAAGGATAATGTTGCTGCTGGGAGATTTCTAGAACTGGATCACTGCTCCTGCACAAAGCAGCTGCTGGCTGCCTTGGTAGTGTAAAAGAGACAGCGAGACACGTTCTGATCTCAGTGACAGCAAGTATTAAAGATCATGGTTTGGCATGGTAGATTTCTTCTTTTATTTCTGTACCATATTGACAGTCACTTGGTTTGTCACCAAGGACTCCATTAAAGTATTTGCCACAATAACCTCCATTTTTCTATTTGGAAAAATCTGTCTATCCCTTGCTGATGTCAGAAGGAGATCCAGAAGTATGGGGGAGAACAACATTGTATCAAAACCAAGAGCCATCATGCATATCTGAAAAAATAATTATTTGATGGCCAAGTAATTTCTCTTAAAGGGAAATCAGCTTGACTGCTATCTTAAAAATGCACAACAGCTTCAGAAACAAAGCACTGGTTGGTGCCCATGAGATTTGAATTCTTATCTCATCATGACCTGAATTTTTGATCTCATTAAGGTCTAATTCTTATTAATTTGGCATCTAGCTGCCATTTTTTTTCCTGTGTAAATATCCCTTGTGTGTTTCTGGATCTCAGTTTTGCTCTCTGTGGCGGGGGCTAGGGATACTATCAAGCTTGTAGGAGTCTGTGTGTCCAAGCACAATGTTTATAAAATAGCAGAGTTTGGTGTTTGTAGGTGCTATAAAATTGTCCTGCATTTTATTTCTGAAGTTGATGGCTGGTTGGGATGGCATAGCTATGGTCACACTATATAGTACATACCTGTAGAACTTCAGAGTTTCACTTCCTGAGCAAATATGGTACTTCTGTTTTGAAGCTATCAGTCAGGAGAACAGTACCAATTCAAAGTTAGATACATTAGCAGGAAACACAGTCTTGTTACATACAGTGTTAAAACTTCACTTAATTGCTTTGGATGGTTTATTTTTTCGGATTCTTGAGTATGTTAGAAACAGAAATGTTAACATGGCATTTAGAGTTTATCTTGTGCTCTCTTCACGCTGTGTACATTAGTCAGGTTCAGGTGAGTTAGCCTGGTACTTAGGCTAATGACAAATCCTAGAAATTACCACTACAAGGTAGCGCAATAATTACTGTGGATTAATAGTACCATTGCATCCCTCTCTAGAGGCACTGTAAATTCAAATTAATTTCCTTCTTCATGGATATTTATGGAGACAGAACCAAAGTCTTGCACGCTGAGAGTAAACCAGAGTGGATTGAGTTTATCCGCAGTGCTTGGCATGATCCTGTCTGTGATTACATAGAGGAAGAAAAGAATGTCCAAGAGAAGTATATGAGAAGCTACACTTCTCATAGTTTGTGTTAGTCTGTATATGTTGATGTTTATATTCATCTGAGAGCAGCAATCACAACCAGAAGGTTGTCACTGGCAGTAATGCCATTTCGTACATTTACTGAATCGCAGTGAAAGTCACAGTCTTGCTGACTTTTCAAGATTGAAAGGAAGACATCCAGATGCATTCCATGCAGGTGAGTAGCAGTCATGAGAGGATGAAAAGCTTTTCTTAGTCATGGAGATTACTTAATTTTCAGCTATTGTTTGGGACTAATGGCATATGACTACCACTTCCACTAGATTTGTGACATTTTGTGACATGACAAAAGTTGAAGTTGCTTTCCCTGTTTTCTTGTGGAGGATTTCCTCCAAACTCATATATACATTTTAGTAACATAGTGAAGTAACACACTTCAGTTTTCAGACATTGATAAAATTATCTTATACCATCAAACAAGCTCTTTTATTGGTTATGTGGTATATTCAATAGAATTTCCAAAATTCTACTTATAATAGTATTCTTTGATTTGAATTCTTTTCTCTCTCATGAAAGAAAAAATGAGGTATTTAAACCAAATGCTCTGATTGGTTTACCAGTAAAATTGTTCCAATCCAAACCATCATAAACCTGGGGAACCCCCAATCCACATGGGTTTGGGTTTTTTAAAAAGCATTATTTCTGTGGTGAGATTAATCGATGCAGTTACATTGTGTCTGTCACCTTCCTCTACATTTCTTAAAGTCTTCACACCTGCTTCCTAAATGGGTTCTTCAGGATGAAAAACAAAACTTCTGGACAGCTTTCATTCTTTATTACTGTGACTCTAACCAAATCTGAACATGGTTTTCTTTAGTGGAATAAATGCTACATTGATCTTCCATGTTTCCACTTCCTCCACTTGTTTTTGCCATTCGGTGCAATCTATATTTCACAAAAAATGAAAGATTTTCAAAGGGGCTTTAACCTCCTAAGTCACCTATGGTAGTTCTGGGTCACACCCAGAAGAAAAATTCTTACAGTTAATCTGTCAGAGATCAAGTCTTCTAATGTAAGAGATCTGTTTTGCTCTGCTGTTTATGCATAGATTTCTTATATGTCAATGGTGTTGCATGTGAAGTCAAATTATCTTGATCTACAATACTTGTTCTATTTCAAAGTTCTGCATTTTGACAAAACTGTTTAACTCCTGGGTGGTTTGGTGGATTTTGGTTTTTGTTTGTTTTGGTTTGTTTGTTTGGGGTTTTTGGTTATTTGTTTTTTAATTTTTTTAAAATTTCAGTTTCCCTAGTTCTGTTAGAAAAAAAAAACTCTCCTGAGTCCTATTTTTAAAATACTGTTAAGCTCTTGAAGTTGTTTTTGCTCCTATGTCACAAAGCAGTATTGAAAAGATATTAATTTTTACCACCTACAATTGCTCAGATAGAGAACTTAAAGAATTCTTTCCCACTCCCATGCTGAAATTGTGGTGGCAGCATTCTTGTTCCTAGAAGTGAGCTGCAATGATCTTCCTCCTATGTGCAGGTTGGGCTTTTTCTGAGAACAATGCCATTGACCTTATAATTTAATATTAATAATATTGACAAATTTTAAAAACCTAATAATAATAGTGCTGGTGCTGTCATTACTGTTACTTGATTAATAATTTGCACTTGCAACATCTAATCAAGGATCTCAAGCATTTCATAAACCTTAATGAAAAATGAAATTATACAATAACCCCTGAGAGAACAGCAAGTG
The DNA here is from genome assembly GCF_027791375.1 of Indicator indicator. Classification (NCBI taxonomy): domain Eukaryota; kingdom Metazoa; phylum Chordata; class Aves; order Piciformes; family Indicatoridae; genus Indicator; species Indicator indicator. Next base: position 8,659,666 of record NC_072035.1, read on the forward strand.
TTATCATCCCTATTTCACAGAAATGGGAGTTGAGGTTCAAAGTCACAGTCACACAGTTGATGGCAGAACTAGATATAGAAATAGCCTTCTAACTCCCAGTCCTGTTTCTTCTCCAGTCACCTTATTAGTTTCTAGTGTAGTTTTGTAAGACAGTTGTCATGTGATTTTCAAGAATCTTGTCCTCTTTGTGAAGGAAAACTAAAAAATAAAACAGAATTAAAAAGATTTAAGAAGGAGAGTATATGATTTGCAAGTGTGATTGCTGAAATTATTCTGGATGTTTCATGAGCAATGCCATCCAAGTTTCAGGAGTTAATCCTGACCCTTAGTACACCTAAAACAGATATCTTTGCTTCATAATGTATATATAACCAACTAGTGGAAACTAGATCTTCTGTGATTTCCTTAGATACAGATTCTGCATGTATCATGTATATCCTTGCCTATTTCTGATATTCATTTGAAATTCAGCTGGGACATTTCAGAACGCTTTTCTACTCTAGCTGTATAGCTCTAAGAAAAAGCCAGCTGAAGACATAATACAGTATCTTTGAACTGGGCAAAACAGTGTTTTAAATCCAAGTGCAGAGTAGATGAGATTCTGAATTTTCTGCTAGTGAACAGTGGATTAGAACTGAAAATCCCCACAGTTCTAACTCTAACCAAAGGCCATGTGGAGAAGCATTTTGGTGCACTGTTTGGACAATAAAAATAAAGGCATTTAGAACAATAAAAGTGTTTGCAGACAAAGAGATAAATATAAGGCATGAGAGGATGATTTTAAAAAATAAACAATTAAACAATCTTTTTGTTTGTTTATTTATAGGACAGAAAGTATGAAGAAAACCATACTAAATTGTGCTGTTTGGACACATTTGTGTAATGTTGTCTTCAACAGAATGAAGCTTGGGTTAAAACTGACTCCACTGTGGAGAAAAGAGATTTTCTTTTCAATGTCTGCAAACAGAAAGCGAAAGCATGAGCAGTCGTTGTCCTACCTTGTTCTGACTGCAAATTCAAGCGTCTGCTTCACATTATGCAGCTGAAATGGAAGGGGCAGTACAAACTACGTGAAATTCGTAACTTTTATCCAGAATTAGTAACTTGAAAATGTATTTTGTCTCTTTTGGGTAGCAACTGCTAAAAGGCAGTTCTTGTTCACGTCCGCTCCATTGCTCCAGGAATGCTTTGGACAGTTTGCTGTACTTGTTGAGACTAGCTGCCAGATTGTAGCTTCAATCAGCCGTGCAGGAGGTGGAGGAGGAGCAGCGTCAGGTAATCCAGGAATAATTTAGGTGTGGCAGACAGAAATTTTGCAGCAGTCACTGAAAGAATACAGCAAGCATTGTTGCTACCCCATATTAGCTCACCTGAGCTGGTTGGTGCTGCCTTCATCTGGGGAGTTTATGGCAGCACTGAACTAGAACAATACTTGTGTAGCTCTTTGTACCAGTGCAAAAGGAATGTGAAGCCCTTATTGTTCCAAATTATATCATTTTACACATACCTTTACCTCTCCCTGCTATTTTACCAATCCAGTAATGCCCATTTACTCTCACAGTTATTAATGTCACCATGTGTTCAAAAAGCATTTGGACGTGGCACTCTGGGACATGGTTTAATGGCTGTGGTGGTCTTAGCTTGATGGTTAGACTCAATTTTAGAGGTCTTTTCCAACCAAAACAGTTCTTGACTCTGTGTTCCTCATATTTCTGTCTCTGCATATTCCATCTCTGCACAGTTGAAACTCCCTCAGGCCTCAGCCTCAGGGCAGTACACTGAGTTCATGTAACATTCTCAAATGTGAACTTGATTACCTTGCATTTACAAGAGTTTCCACATTTCAAATGTCACAGAAAAGACCAAGAAGAAAGATGAATGAAAATCTTACTGAGAAAGGTAAAGACATGAATTGTTTCTGGCCTGTGTTCATGTAGCACCTGTCTGTGACAACTGTAGAGTGGGGTAAGTGGATTTACTCTTTCGCATTTGCTGTCCTGAACTCCATAGTGCTCTGCAAAGCTGGAAGATCTCCACTGCTGAGAATGACCTTCAAAGGCAAGTACCACTCCTTACTAAATGTCCACACCAAGCCATGGTAATCTAACAGGTCTTTTGTTGAAGGCTGTGGATCCTCGTTGTCCATAAAAAAACTTGGAGCATTCAGTATCCTTGTGTGTTGAGACAAGTTTAGGGTAGTTATGACACTTATGTGTACATTGTGACACCTATGAAAGCCTCAGAATATTTAAACTGTGTATTTTATAGCCATTTTGTACTGAAGATGATGTGCTTGGAGTTATTAATAATTTCAGTTGCTTCTATGTTTATTCTGTCTGTACAGTCATCTTGGCTGATGGGAAGCAGAAAGATGTCTCTTGCCATGGGGCCAGGGCTGTATCTGTACTGTTGCTAAATGCTCTGTCCAGCTTTTTCATTAAACCCCTTCTCTCCTATATGTTACGATTTTTCCTTGAAAAGCTATGGTTGACACTTGAAACCATGACTTTCCAGTGAATCTTTCTGGTTGATCCTGGTTCACACATACAAGATTGTATTTTGTTTCTGTTTTTGTACATTTTAAGTCCTTCTGAATCATCCAAACAAGAGGCAGGAAGACTGTGGCAGACCAAAGCAGTACCAGCAGTTTACTTTTTTGGCTCTCGGAATCAATTAAATTATTCTGATTAGGAAAGAGGCTCAGTTAAATTCATTCTCACTTCGGTTTGGTGAGAGGACATTCTTCCTTTCCTGAGTATGATGAGGTAAAAAGCAGACACTGAAGAAGTTTGTTTTTTTTTTTTTTTAATGAAAGGAATATAAAAATCTCAGGCTATAAATTCACCATGGCAGTAAATATATGTATGAGATTTTTGATGGGTTGGCTTTGTGCCAGTCAGCAGTCTTTACATGAGAGCCTGTGTTGTCTATATGAACCTTTTTTTTACTTGAGCTGCTGTAATCTTTATATGTCTGTCCTCTCACAAGCTGAATAAATGTCATATGGTACATTCTGTTGTCTACCCTGGGCCCCTATTGGATTAGCATTGGTGACAGATCCCTTGTACTTCCTACAAAAAGGGGGTATCGAGGGGGATGTGTAGGAAATACAGATACAAAAGAAAAGCTCAAGTGCTCACTTTTGGAAGTAGCTGCATTAAAACAGCCTGCTGAAACATGTTTTGGAAGGTCACTCTCCTCTCCAGACATATATTAGGAGAGCTTTGACATTTTTATTGGCAATTGTTTATTCTTTGGGGCGTAAACCAGCTGTTGTGGCTTTCACGTAGCAAACTATATAAGTAGTTAAGGTAAAACTTAGAGAGAAATACACTCTGAGAAAATTCTAGAAAAGCTGTACTACACTTAGAAATGCCACAATCTCAGATCCTCCCAGACCAAAAAGTAAATGGTATCTAAATGGCAAGATAGGAACCTCCCTTTTCTGAAGGCATAAAGTTTCTACTTTTAGCTCTGGAGTTTCATGGCCTTCCACCTGCCACTGGGCCAGAATGACGACCATTTGTTGGCTTGCAGGGCAGGGTCATTTCAGAAAGAATTTCCCCTTGAAATGGAGAAAGTGAACATTTTTGTGAGGTATAGATTCCGTTACTTATATGACAGCTGCTTGAAGCAAGAAGCCAAGCACTTACAGAAGTGATTTTAAATAGGCAGAAATCCTCAACAAACCGTTCAGCTTTCTTTTAACTGGATTCACATAGCAATAGCAAACAATTAATTGAGGCCAAAATACGTGTCATACTGAGTTTGCATTAGCTGGAAGGTTTGGTAATAATTAAGAGCAAAATTGTTAATACTCCATTTTAAATAGCTGCTGCCTATCTGTCCAGTCTGAAAGCCCAATCTGTTGTATTCAATCAGCTTTCAGCTGCTACTTGCCAGCAGTCTAATTCCCCAGTCTTGTCTCTGTGCTGTGCTTGTGCATTCCACTACCTGCTAAGTTAAACCCTGCTGTCCTGGTTCTGCATGGAGATTTCTAGTGCTATTCAAACTATCTGCATGGGTTCAGAATATAGCCCCCAAACCTGCCCTCTGTGCTCAGTGTCCATGCGAACAAGCCTGGATTCAGTGGAGCACCACAGGGTGACAAGGGGAGCCAGCAGCTGTGTAGTTCAGCTCACGGGATTAGGGCTGTCTTCATCCACACTATTCTCTCTGCATTTGTGCAGTTTTGACAAGCTGTTGGCCTGCAATATTATCCCCTTGTATCCAGCACTGGTGAGGCTGTGTCTTGAATATTGGGTTCAGTTTTGGGCCCTTCACTTCAAGAAAGACATTGAGGTGCTGGAGCTGGTCTAGAGAAGGGCAATGAAGATGTTGAGGGTCTAGAACATGTCTGATGAGGAAGGGCTGAGGGAAGTGGGGTTGTTCAGCCTGGAGAAAAGGAGGCTGAGGGGTGACCTGGTTCTCTACACCTCCCTGAAAGGTGGTTGGAGCAAGGTGGGTAGTTGTTTTCATCTCTCTAGTAACAAGTGACAGGATGGGAGAAAATGGCCTCAGGTTGCACCAGTGGAGGTTTGAGTTGGACATTAGGTTAAAAAAGAGTTGTCAAGCCCTGGAATGGGTTGCTCATGGAAGTGGTAGAATCAGAATCCCTGGAGGTATTTAAAAGACTTGCAGGTGTGGTGCTGAGAGACATGGTTTAGCAGTGGTCTTGGTGGTGTTGAATTAATGGTTGGACTCAATGATCTTAAAGATCTTTTCCAGCCTAGACAATTCTGTGATTCTATGAATATTTACCCATGGTCACACATCACATGATACATATCTCAGGACTCCTGAATCACTTTGCGTTTGTGTTTCAAGTTGGCTAATCACTTACATTGCAAGAGGGTTCAAACAAATTGATCATGGAACTCATTATGTCGTGAGTTTGTTCTAGGTTCAGTGCAAAGCATGAATGATGACTGCAGGACAGTCTCTGCTTAGGTCTGACAGTTATGGAGATATAGAAGTAGTGTTAGAAATACCTTGAGATGAAAGGTGTTTTCAGGTCGAGAGGCAGTGTAAGCCTCAAACCTGTACCACCAGTTCTTTGCTGAGAAATCTCTATTAAAAATGCCAAAGTTCATTGCATAGGCATTTGGAAGGAACTAAGGAGTAATTCATTGACCTTTGCAGATTAAGTAATGCATATTGTCATAAGGAAGTGATATTTGAGTAACAAACAGCAAATGTACACAATTATCTTTCATTAACCTCTCAGTGAAGGTGCTCAGGATTTCCTGATCCCAATGTGTTTAGTGTTCTTGGCATCTTCAATATATGTTGTCTGGGGACACGCTTGTTCTGTAAGCATGTCAGAGGACGCTTCGTGCAGTGCCTGCCTTTTTTTCCCCTGAAAGTGTGCATATGCAGGAAAGAAGGAAGGCAGCTAAGAAAGGGGTGTGCAGATGGAATACTGAAGGCTTTGTGCTCCTCTCTCAGATGCCTCAGTGCCTGCCTCTGTGTGCCTCAGTTTTCACTGAATGAAATGGGACTGAAGTGTTTGCGTAATACACAGAGAAACTTAACTTCCACTTAAAAGGCTGTGAGATAATGAACAGTATCAGAGCAACAAAGAGCAGTTTCACTGCTTTTGCAGAACGTTTGTATTACAGAAAGAGGATGTGAATGAAAATGAACCAGGTGTATAATTCCAAATTTGAATGCAATAAAAGTTAAATATGTTTTTTTTCCCCTTTTTTATTTTTTTTGTACTTGATTAACTCAAGGTGTTTTCAGAAATCAATGGAAAAAAAATACAGGATTTTGTTTTGTTCTGTGGGTTTTTTTTCTTTCCTCTGGCAAATGAAATAATCCTTTCAAGTGCAAATGAATATATCACCTTCATAGCTGACCTGCAAGGAGATAGATTATCTGTCCTCCTTCTTCACCCTTTCTCCCACTTTTCTAATTCTACACAAAGATTATTTTCAGAGTCACTGTGTTAGTCTGTCTTCATGTGGCTTGTTGCATACTGAAATAGCTTGGCCACACTCTTGCTTAAAGCAATGTTTTTAAAGCTACTTCTTTTATTTAGAAGTTCTTGGTAGAGCATTACACATTTTTGGCAAGTTAGATTAGTGAAATAGAGAAAAATGTACTGTCCTTCGGTCTTAATGCTTGTGTGGCAGATGAAGAAAATAAATAAATAAAATTGGAGCAACCCAGAGCCCCTGGACTGAAATTTGGAAAACACAAGCATGTCTCGCCTCAGATTTTGGATTATCAAGAAGCAAATAAATCCAGCAACTGGCATTTGAATACATTAATGCTGTAGATTCTATCATGGAAACAGGAAACTCTTTATGAGGCAAAAATATATCAGAGATTAATTCAGTTCTATATATAATATATACATTTTACATATACAAATCTTTGCCAAAATATGAATAATTTGCTAGCAAGCTGAAGTTAGAAAATGCCAGAATAAAGGTTACTTTTCCATGTATATGCCCTAAAATAATCTCTAATTGCATGATTTCTGGCTGCTTTTTCTAACACTGAAATTTTCTAGTCTCAGTGCATGCTCAATTCTGCAGTCTTAACACTTTTCTCTTTTAAATAAAGACTTTGGGGATGTATTTCCCCAGGTTTTCAGAAGAGCACTTGAAAATGAAGCTGTTCCACCCTACTAACATCCAGATTGTGACTTTTATCTGTCATACTAGGAGACTCCTGAGCTTGTAACTGATGTTGGTGTGATGTTGGAGTCTAGGCAATGATGCCAAGTGTCTTCTGTCAAGTGGCATGAAGTTACAGGTGTCAGACAAGAGGGCTGTAAGGAAAGGGGGTGCATGAGCAGAGCTTTCAATAAGTTAATCATTATTGCTCTCTGTCATCCTTTTCTATTCATTAATGCTCTGTGTTGTGCAACCATTAACAACGTTGCTTAGACAGCAGTCACGTGAACTTCATCAACCTGGTTCTGTACTGCCTTGTTCCCTCTGCAGGGTCATTTCTACTCATTCAAAATTAATGTAAGATTTGCTAATATTTTAAAGCTACTTTGTAGCTGGTTTCTGCAGTTGTGAATGGTGGCACATGGTGATAGAGCATACAAATCCAGGGCCCATATGCTGAGGAAGGTTGCACTTTAAGCTGGCTTTCCCATCACAGTTGTAAGAGCAATTGGAAATTTGATCCAGTGTGCTAAATCATTATCCCTTGTCTGCTTCTTTTTATTGTGGATTGAAGAGTTTTGATCAATAGTGGAGCCTCATGCAAAGCCTCATAAAAACAGATCATTTCCTAAAATCTACTTCCACGCTTAGGCAGTTAGTCTTTTATCCTTTGTATTGATAACTGAGAGAGTAATATTTCTAATTTCTCTCTGTGCACAAAAGAAATGCTCCAGGACTAGTATTCACCCCTGCTTCACTGAAAAGGCTGTCTTGTCCCAAATTCTACATTATCACAGAAGAGACTTCAGGACTTGGGGAACTGACTCTAATGAAACAGCTGTGAAGATTCAGGCAGGGTGTGAAAGGGTTACACACTCACTGCATGTTACTTTTTAGTTGATCAATTTAAACCAGGACTATGCACCTGGTACTGAAACTGAAAACTGAAAGTTCTCTGAAAGATCTGGAAAGAGTAACAGGCTGGCTTCCATAAATAATACTGCAAGTTAAACAGTGATTTCACAAGGTCCAGGACATAGTATAAATAAAAAAGCAGAAAAATCCAGGAAATCCTCGGTTAACAAATGTTTTGTTTTAAACATTATATGCTTTTCTTGATCTCTGAGAATCATTTTCACAGTAGATACTAAGCTGAGGGAAATGAAAAAAGTATTTCTCTGACTTGAGTGAGGTGTTTTGACATATTGAAAGCATCATTTGTTCTCGAACTTTTCAGAGTTAATCCACAGCTCACAAACCTGGGGAAAGGTGAAAACCAATTAAATACTCTATTAATGAGTGACCAAGCTTGTGCCAAAAAAATCTAAAATGCTACATGCTGACACCAACCCTCACAGCATTTGGCAACTGCAGGAGGGGCCAAATTTAGTCAGGAGGTAACTGTATTGATTTTACTGGATTTCTACCCAGAGGAATTTGGTTCTTTTTGTTGTGGCTACAATGCAATGCTTGGGTTTAAATTGAGTAGCTGTACAAAAGCTGTGATTTCTTTTTGAAAGATATAATTGTAAAAGTCATCCACTTATTCCAGCTAAGCACAGGTAGTACTTCAAATAATCCATTCTGTTGTTCTCATCTTTGGCTTCCAAAACAAACTGAATTGCTGAAAAATGAAAAGGAGGGAGAAAGGAGCAATTTTGAAGAGGTTTTTCCACTTATGGTGAACACTGATACTTGTTTTTTTTATGCCTCAATTATCCTCAGTCCACCCCATTCTAAATTCAGGACCTGTTCAGGTCACAAGTGTTCTCTTCTGTCTAAAGCATCATCTCTGATATTTATTCCACAGTCCAGTGGACTGAACAACCTGTGAGCAGGCCAGGTGCCAGAGGAAAATGTGCAGGCTGAAGGCAGCCAAAAAACTAGTCAGCAGACACTGGGAAGCTCTGAAGGATTCTGTCCTGATTTTTGGGTTTGCTTTTTTTAATCTATGTGGTTTTTGAGGCCTAGGAAAATACATATTTTGGCTTTGTACAGGTTTCTATATTCTGTTCAGCCCACTCAGCAGAGTATTAACTTTTGTCATATGATTTATTTTTTCTCTTGTCGTCTCCATGGGAAAAAAGTGTTGGAAGTGTAGTCCTTGTGTGGTGTTTAGGTTTATTATTTTTGTGTTTGAATTACATGATAACTAGGAAGTGCATCTTGCCTTGGAGGGAAAGGTAGCTGCCAGCTCCTGAGCAAGTTCAGGAGACCTGGGGCTTGTGAGCAGATGGAAAAAGCATAGCAGTGGGGAACTGTTCTGTATCAAAGGGAAGGATTTTCCTTATCCTGCCTCAGAGTAGTAGGGAGGCATTTGAGCAGCTATTACAGTAATTTCTATATCTCAGGAGGCTCAGAGTTGCTGTAGCAACCTTTTGCTAGATAGGAATTTGGCTGGTGAAGCCCCACAGGAATCTGCTCCCACTCTTGACTAACCTCTCACATCACCAGTCTCAACTGCCAGGGAGAAACCCCAGCCATGAATCAGGCAGGGTGAGGGACCTCTTTCCACAGGTTCCTCACAAAACCTTCCACTGATTACCAGGATCAGATGCTTTCTGGAAGTTTTCCATGGAGACAGAGTTTTGCTGTGTGTACAGAGTTCTCTGCCTGAACCCAAATTGTAAAAATGGTCATAGTAAATTTTGTGCATACAAACAAGCCCTTATTCATATGCTTACAGATGCAGAAAATGAACACACAAAAGCAGGGAGTACAGTTTTAGAGCCCAGTGTGGGAAGCTTGACTGGGAGGCAGCAGTAGTTCTGGTGACACAAAAGAAGTATTATAAAGTCACTGAGGGGATCAGGCAGATGGGAACAGACTTGAGTAGGAAGGAATATAGGCAAGGTCCCTAAAGCCTGTTACTTGGATTTGGATAAAAAATGAAGTGTGAAGTTGGTCAGAGCATGAGGGGATGCATCACTGCTAAACTAGTTCCTTCAAAGTGTGAAGTACCTTCTCGAGTAATGAAAGACAGTTTTTTGGCCTTCCAAGCTGCTGTATGGTTGAGAATAATATTTGGAAGATTTTATTTATAGATAATGTCACACAATGGCTATAGAGAAAAGACAATTTTGGACCCCTCACTTTTCTTTCTAATTCTACAGGTGATTTGCTTTATCAAACCACAGGACCCTGTATGTAAAGCCTAGAAAATGGTAAGTAATAGGATAATTAAAACAAGACTTTGGCATAATACATAGTTCAACAAATTAAATCTGCCTCAAGGGACTTCTGCCAAACAAAGAAGTCGTGCTCCCACTTTACACCTTGCTGCTCATTTCCATCCCTGTATCCTCTCTCGTTGTATGGACACAGGCACTGGAAAGTTATCCAGGGAAGGAAAAGTTGATTTTATTCAGAAGCAATTTTAGCACTACAGCTGACAGACAGTTCAGACACCTTGTGAACTGAATGCTGAACAAGGCTGTCTGAACTTTTCTTCCCTGCATTACTTTTCAGGTGAAGAGTTCTGTGATGTGGCTTGCAGTTCTGCTGCGTGAGCACTGGTGTCAACATGACTGAGGGATGGTAGAGCTGCACAGGGGCATGGACAGCAGGAGCAGGGAACCAACTGCAGTGCTTTAAACCCAGGCTGAGATTTCAAGGTGCCAGCTATAGCCTTGGTCCATGAAGGGTTCAACTAAGAAAGCATGCTCAGAGCTTATCTGACAGCTGTCAGATAAGACTCAGTCTTCCTAGGACTATGTGCTATCTTCTGTTGTGCCTCTGTTGGAGGAGATGTCCTAACTATCATTTTCCTTTTGTACATTTTTTAGTGATTATTGCTTTGGAATCAGGACATGTAGGGCTCGTCCCTTCCCTGGTTTCCAGTTCCTACTCCCAGGTCTGCTTCTGTAATTCATGAATAGCCTGCTTAGACTAGAATATCAAACAGTTATGGAGCAAGTACCAAAGCCAGTGGTGGTTTGAACTAGTATGCCAAGCTGGAGAACCAAGATGCCAGCCCAAATTCGTTTTTGCCAGCTGTGTTTCAGGGCAGCCATTTCTGGCAAGCAGACAGCTCGAGAGTTTAAATTGTCCCACAAGGATCACCAAACTAGCCTTGAAGCATTCAGAGGTTCTTCCCATACTAGAGGTGTAACAAAATAGATTTTGAGTCTGGCTGAGGTTGAACCAGGTCAAGTCTTTAAAACTAGTACAAGATTTAACTCTTGCAGATATTATATTATACAGACAAGTGTCACTAAATGCATCAAACTGTGAAAAATATATTTAAAGACATTTTGATTTGTCTGTGATGATTTTCATTGGTTTAAAATAGAGGTAAAGCAGGGTGAATTCCAGAAGAAGACAATCTCTGTTGTTTGGGGATTTTTTAAATCCAAACACATTACAGTCTGAAGCACTTTTTCATTATAAGCAGGGAAGAGACACATCTCTACTGACAGGTTTTTTTAGGCTGCAGACAGATGTTAGGTCTCAAACAGAAAGTGGGTCCATGCACGGTTACAGCAAGCTAAGTGTGTCACTGAGTGGCAGGAAGAAAGGCAAGTGGGCTTTGGAGAAATGACTGATCTCTGTGCACTAGCAAAGGAATCAAATCTGAATATGGACTGTGCTCTGGTTAGACTTATTCTAACTATCCAAAGCTGGGTGTCATTTCATGCAGTTTGGGATGCAGCCTGGGCTCTGTTTCGGGGGTGTGAGTGCATTTTTTTTACTGTGTAATTTTAAAAAGAGCACCCAGTTCTGAGCAATCTATTCCCAGCTAAAGCACACAAGCTCTGGAAAGGTCAGGGAGAGGCATCTCTAGCTTTGGTAAATAAACAAATCTCTGTGGCTGGGTTGTTGTATTAATAGCAGTAGATTTGGTTTCGCATTGTGGAGCTCCTCCTGTTTCATTGCTATTGAAGATAAGAGAACACAAAATGTTCTGTCACCCTCCCCATGAGAAAACAAGCCAACAGGCAGAGTCTGCTATGCTTAAGGATATTACTGAGGCAAAGGCTTGGAGAACACAAACACTCAGATTTATATTCATTAACTACTGAACACCATGACTGACACACTAGTAACTTGACATTATTTAATGTCTTACATGAAAAAGTTTGCAAGACAAAATCACTTACAGTAGAAATAAAGGTAAAAAGAAAGGTTGAGCCTTAAGCAGATGAAAGTTAATTTTTCCCTGTTTGCATTTTTCTTAGTGATTCAGTTGCAGCAAAAAGTAACTGGCCTTTTCTGCTTCTTAGCTTGTTCACCAGTCTGCTGCAACCTGTTTTACTTCAATTTGCAACCTGGAATTACTCAGCCTTTCATTGCAAGATACTAGGATTGAAAACAGTTCTCCAAACAATTCCTGAAAGGAAAAAAATTCCTGTGAAATTGTAAAGCCCTCTAACTTGGCAGTGAGCATGTGTGAAAAAAAAAATAGCCAAGCTGTCCCCTAATGCTTCTCTACACAAGTTATTTGGGAACAATTAAGTCTAAAAAATTCCACATGTGGAATATTTTACTTTGGACTATGTACTCCTGAGTGGAAGGTAGACTTAGCCTATGCTGGCTAGTGGATAAGAAGTGGGATGGGAAGAAATGAAGAATTTATCATTAACTAATATATATGACATATACAATTGCTTTTACAATGGTATGCACCTATTACATTAGCTAACAACTCTTAAAACATACCTCTTGTCCTTCGTGGCACCTTCTCTTCTGATCAGGCATCCATCCAAAAAGGAGACAGTCTTCTCTTCTGCAAATAAGCATCTTCTGTTGGAGAGCAGATTGCTAGATCAAAGTAAAAATAAACACGAACCAAATCAGATAATTCTCCCCCGAGCAGTTGTTTTCCTTGCCCTTGAAATGTCATCAACCACAGATTTCTTTCTTTCCCTGATGCTCAGGTAGAGAATCAGCTTGGAGTGGAGTCCTTCCTGCTTGCAGAAGACATTTTGTAAAACTACACCTCTGCACAGGATACATAAACAAACCAAATGATTCAACAGAAAAAAAGTTACATGCAGTGAGATCTTTTCCTCTAGGGATATTTTTACTGCAAGAAAATAAAAATATTGGCAGGAGACAAAGGCACTGAAATCATTGAGATTGTTCTCTGCCCAGTTTGAGTCTGACCAGTCTGGAATGTAATGTTTGGATGTGGTGCCTGGTCTGGCCTTACAGTAGCTGTCCACCTTTCTGTCTGTCGTGGGGAAAAGAATCTCAGCTGAGGTTAAGATGCTGCTCACATGTAAGTGTTTGTAAGTGAATATTGTTTCCCATCTGCTCTGCTCATCACATTTACAAAAAAGGATTAATTATTCCTTCTAGATCAGACATATGCAAGTTCCTCTAAAGAATGCATAAGAAATTGTAGGCAGAGACAATGAGCATATTTGACAGCTACCAAGGACTCTTTTCAGTCATCATAAATTTTCACAGAAAGTAACAGTCTTTGTAGTTAAAAATTAAAATTTAAAATTTAAAATTATTCCTAATTTAAAAAAAATGAAGTAATTGTTCCAGATTGTAGCTCCCTTACCACTTGAGAGCAACCCCAGGTTTAATTCTGCCATCACAGGAGTTTTGGCTGAGTTAAATGTGAGAAAAGACTTCAATTTTGAGCATGAAATTTCTTTTAACTGTGATTTCTGATACAACATATGCCATGAAAATGAGGGGGAAAAAAATCCCTGCAGTTAGTGTGAAGGCTTCCTGATCTTTCTGAAGGAGCCTGTGTGCCTAAGTATGGCAGCACCTGAAAGGACTTCGTATGGATGGTTTTAGAAAGGACTTCATATGGATGGTTTTGGAGAGGAGTAAGATTTATTTGTACCTGATACCAATGAAGTTGTCTTTTTCAAACAGATTTAATAGTCATTAGAGCTGTGCTATGAATTCTGATTAAAACTAACATTTTTGCACCCAACAGTAACGTTTTAAATTTTATTACATCATAAGTCACTAACACTGAAATGTTTGGGTTTATGTTAAGAAATGCAAATTTTTTTACGTTAAGAATTGTGAAATCTCATGTTAATAATGGTGAAACTTCAAGGTCATGTGCAACCCACTACATTTATGTACTGACCACTGGAAAAGCAGCATGAGAAACAAGATCATGTTCTTAAAAGACAATACACATTAAATACCCAATATATAGGAATAATATGGAAATTATTTCTTTTATAGCTTCAGTATTGATCCAGTTTTGTGGCTTCCTATGGATTTGTGGAAAGGTTGTCTCTGCAGATTAGTTTTGTGTAGTGATTTTGAGGTCTTAGGTGACAGGTTGGACTTTGATGATCCTTGAGGTCTTTTCCAACCTTATTGATTCTGTGATTCTGTGATTTTGGCAGACTGAACCCTATATTCAGAACTTAAATCTATTTTCTATTTGAACAGCACCTGGATTTTCCTGCAAGATATAATAAAAGGCAGCAAGCAGAGCCTCAATTAGCTAAGCAATAATATAATTGCTGCTCTGCTTGTCAAGGTCATGAGCTGATTTCTGATTATATATTAACAGCAACAAATTAAGATACTTCCAAGAAGATGAATATCCAACATCACTATTTTAGTAGTCCATGTGTCTTTTAAAAATTTCTTTTTTCTTTCAAGAGTGAAGACCATTCTCTGAGTTGGAGAATGAGGGCAGCTGAGGGCACCCCTAAATCTCAGGAGATCAATAGTGTTAGCAGCTGATGATCTAATTATGGATTATTTGGGTCAGACTCTTTTCTCCTAGCTAAGTGTGACTGGATTGACTCAAAAGAGTTAGTTCACTGAGTTCATAGGGGTTATAGCATGCGTGACTCATTCCCTTGATAATTGCCATCCTATTAATCATAAGGAAAGTCTATAATTTCCTATAAGCAGATATTTTGATCTTGCAGGACATTTTTTATGCCTATCTTAATGATATTGCATGAATTGCTGGCAGTTATCTATGTTATTCTATTTGTATATCTTATGTATATTTTTAAGAAAGCTCAGGATGAAAGCATTTACTCAGAAAAATAGATACAAATGTTTCCTTTGCATCCCATTTCTCTTAATTTTGCAGAGGCATAGATCCAGAACAGGTTGCCATAGCATGTAATCATCTGTGCACTCATTCCTTAAGCTGACCATAAGCAAGACACATGGTGTGGGGTTTATTACATATTTTACATTTTCATTGCTTAAGAGATTGAACATTATTGTCTACTTGAACTGCCTGCTCATAACTGGATTCCAATGGCTTTGAGTTTTCTAGTTTCTTATATAAGCAATTCTGTAACCTCCCTATTGTGGTGTTTCACCTCACATTCACTTACGGAACACGTACGGTGTGTCTGGGCATTAATGCAGTGCTCAATAAAACTCATGAAGTCCTGTCTTATAAGCCCACTGTAAACAATGGGGTGCACTAATTAGGGCAAGGCTATTTTCTCTTTGGTTGTTCCAAAATCGTGTTCAGGAAGTCAGGAGGGATCTGTCCGAGACATTACATCAGGAAAGTGACTTAGGTTGATTTATACCATCATGTGTAAAATCTGCAGATTTCCAGAACTTTATGTTCTAGTTTAACAGACATACAGGTTCTGTGAGGGAAGGACAAAGAGTTTATGGAGGGAAAAGCATTCCTTGGAAAATCAATAGTCCAGGTGATCATTCTACATCTTTGTGTTTAATTTTGTGAGAATCACAGAAAGCAGAGGACCATGACACTGCTGATCAAGCTGATCAGAAGTTATGAGCGTTAATTTCCTGCCTTCCAACAGACTGGCTGGTGAGCATTTCTCCAATGATAAAATGTTTGTGTCTTGGTTTTGTTATTTAACTTTTGATCACTCCATATTCCATTAGGGGAGCAGGTTTTGATGAAGGGGAGATTTCACCTTTGTTTATGAGCTTTTGAGTAAAACAGCTGTTACTTTTTAAAATTTGTCTTCAGAATGTCTCGAGCTGATCGTTGAAGCATATTGAGGACAATAAGAACTGCAAAGGTAGGTGTAGTTCTGCAGAACCTTTTCTCTGATGGTGAAGGCTCCTTTGCCCACTGCTCTCTACCCCTTTGGTTGTGCTTTTACAATTGTCTGTGGCTATAAACTGGGTTAATAATCATCTTTAACCAGGAGACTGATAAGCCTGACTGTGCAGCCCCACAAAGAGTTGTGTCAGCACAACTGAAAGAACATTTTCACGAGCTGGTTTAGACTATGATACCCCAGACCAGAGCTTCTCTTCTCTCAGGCTAACAGCTGGTTTTTCCTAACTATTCAGTGATATGCATCACTATGTGCTAGTGTGGTCTGTCAATTAATATACCAATGTGGAGGATTTAAAGTAATCTGGAACAGGATTCTTTCGAATGCAGAGCTGCTGTCTTTTGTAGGCTTTACTATCCAGGCAGTCTGGGGTTTCTCTACAGCTGTTTTACTCCACAGGCACTGTCAGTGGGAGTGAGTGTGCTCTGCTTGTGACCGAACTTCTTTCATGTTCTTCAACTAGCCCACTCATCTTAGTGTAGAACCTTCCAGCTTGTTGGCAGCACTTAAAATAATTTATTAAAAAAAAAAAAAAAAGCTAGCAGTGTGACTTTGTGCAGAGAATCTTACAGATGCTGTGCCTGTGTCTTGTGTGTCCACAGTGTGTGGCTGCAAACAAGCCTTGAAGAGGAAGTTTCTGACGGGTTAGTTCTCCAAAACTTTCAGTGTGCCATCAGTCATACAAGCAGTTTGCTGATGAAGCACAAGGTGGTTACAGCTGGAGGAACATGGGTGTGAGGACTGATACATTCTTTTTTTTAATGGTAATGGCTATGAAACAGCAATCCTATGGGGAAAGAAAACCTCTGTAGAACATATTTTCTGATGGCTGTGCTTTGGCTGGGGTTACTGCTACCTCTGGTCTTACGGCAAGAGTCGCATGCATGTCTGCAGTGCGTGTGTGTGTGGTTTCTCTTTTGAAACCACATTCTTTGAATTCTGGTTCACTGTCTGTACCCTGTAAAGAAAATCTGTACAGAATATATTAATATGTCCCAGGTCATGGATTCAGCTCAAAGTAGAGTTCTCACAACTATTTCACTGGAGGGATCATGGTTTTGAATAACCTTGGGCTTAAACTTCACACACTCTGTGTAGCACCCTGTAATTTAAGAAGCTACATCTACTTCCCCTCTCTCCCCCCCCCCCAGTTCTTTTTAGATTCCAGGTGCAAATTATTGCTGGATTTAATGTCCTGGAAATCTACCTCCTCATTGTATTCAGGGAGCAACCACTGTATGTGCTCTAAGAGGGGAGGCTTAACCCATGCTTACTTACTGTATGCTTCATCTCCAACCAATAATTACCCCCAGTGTAATTAGCTAATGTTGTGTTTAGGTATTCAATATTTACGCATCAGTGAAGCAATAACATTGCAAACCACTCTGTTTGTTGAATGCCTTCTTAGAAAAACTGGATGTACCCATATATGATGTTTCAAAAAGATAAATTGCATCAGCATTATGTATTTGCAGGTAAAACTGGCTCTGAGGCAGCTGCTGTGTCAAAGGCAATTTCCCATACTATGAAACCCCAGTATCCTTGCCTTTCCATGGAGAATACAGTGCTGTCAGCATTACTGAGCCTGCTGTGAGGAGTTCAGCTGATTCTGATGAACTGCACAGTAACAGCGTGTATGTCTTTTAGGTAAGGAGAACATTTCCAACAAAGCTATTTGAGTGGTGTTTGTTTCTGTGTTTTCCTTGTCTAAAGAAGGTCTGTTCTTTTCATTGGTTTGTTCTTCTCCTCGGTCTGTTCTTCCAAAAGTGTAAGTTTTCTTTTGAACATTTTGACTTTGCATTAAGAACTTGTGGGTTGTTTTAAACATGATTTTCCAATTTATTTATTTTTTTCAAGAAACAATATTAGCTTTTTTTTTTTCTGTTGAGATTGAAATTTTCATGGGGAAAATGGTTTTACTCCTCTCTGGCACATGCTTGTATCAACAAATGTTGCATTTGTTTAAGGTGTTAAATTTATCAGACTAAACTGGGGTTGTCACCATTGATGGGTTATTCATTAAATGAGGTTCCCCTGGATTTGTTCTCACACATGAAAACAAAATCTAGTGCTCTAGTGAGTGATAAATCTGTTGCCTTTCTATTTGAGGTCTAATGCCAACCCATTCCAGCATGCCAGTACCCTGAGGAGTGGACCAGACAAGCAGAAGCAGCAGCTTTGACCACAGCTGCCTGGGGAAATAAAAGAAGCACAAACTCTCTCATCCCCTCACCATGTTCTAAGCCAGACAGTTTTCCCCTTGGCATGCTTTCACATTCATGCATCTTTACATTTTTTTGAAAGCATTGAATAAATAATGTTCAAAATGTTTTAATTCCCTCCTCTAGATGTTTAAGGGAAAATAGAATTTCCTGTCATTTCTGGTTTAGGTTATATACTCAATGTGTTTCAGCTATAGCACAAGGCAGACACTTGTAAAAAGCTGACAATGTGTACACAGAATAGGCACAGCAAGAAAAAGTTGCCCCAGAGTGCTGTGTGCTGCTTTATAACCCAGAGACCTCATCTTGGTTGCATGCATGCATGCACATGCACACACGTAGGGTTTCTATTTAGGACTGCTGCTCCTGATAGTTATCTCTCTGGGATTAGAAAAGATCTCAGGGTAAGAGAAAATCTCACATTTAGTTTTGTTAGCTCAATGAAGGCAATTGTGCTGCTTCCTATGTCTGAAATTCCTCGTTATGATTTAAATCAAAACTCCTGCAGGAAACAGCTTTATGTTTGTCTAAAATTTGTTTGTCTGTATCTGTTACACGCTTGTTACTCACTTCAATGAATTATTACCTTGCAGGTGTACAGACATTTTAATTCTGAATTACTTTTAGGCAATGGCAGGGGTCGAATGAGGATATGCAAAGCTAGGACACTGACTGCTGCACTGGGAAATTCAGTGACGTTTAATGTATCATTTTCAAATGAACCAAACCTTGGGCTAGGACAAGTGTTCAGGGGTCTAAAAGCCATGCTTGGGACAAGAGTCTGGAGGTTTTTCAGGGAGATCAGGTTGGGAATCCTGTGCATGCCTTGAGACCACAGCCCAGAGACAAGGACTATATTCCCAGTTTTGCTTTTGTTTCATTCCATACTGTGGTTTGTTCATCTAGAAAATAATCCAAGTGGCAGCACCTTGTTTATCTGGCTATATGGTCAACAGGCTTTGCTAAGAGTTGTTTGTTAACTATTTTGAAATTCTGTGATGAAAATTATACCAAATAGTTTATTTTTCCCTGATTTGTGCCTATGCTGATGTAGTCATGCTCATAAGCATACAGGTTCACAGGATCAAAACTACTTCTCTTAAGCTGCCCATGAATACTTTACATGACAATGCCATAAAATCAGGGAACTGGATATTCTAGAGTTAGAACTGGAGCCATCACATGATAGAGCTACAAAAATATGTACTGACCCTGAGTGTGATCAAGTAAACACTTTACTTCCCAGATGTATATATACATCTGCATTTGCATATACCATCTATGTCAGATTGATTCCACTGGCATGTCTAGATTCAGTGTCCATGTTATACTCTGGATGTGATCATTAGGTAACAGCAGACAATGCTGTCATTGAAGAGAGTAAATATTGTACAGGGTAAATGACACAAATGCTGTGCTCTGTCACTTCAGTTGTTATTCCCTGCAGTAAAACTGCATGATCATTGCCACACACTAATTCCATTTTGTTACAGACTGCAGTATGCCTGTAACAGAGAGTAATACAAATTAATTAAAATCTATTTCTTACATAGAAAATTAAGTGCAAACCATTTAAAACATCTCAAGTGATTATCTGCAATAAAATGTTACCAATAGAATTGCACAGCTGGCAAACCTATGTCAGAAGAAAACAATCACCCCACTCTAGATGTCCAGAGAACCTGGCTCCTAACCTTGGCTTTCAAACTTGAAGCTTGACAAACAATACTTCTGCTGTGATCTGGACAGGTGGCAGCCCCATCACCGAGCTTTCACCAGCATTACCAATCTCCCCATTTAGACTTTACATCAAGTCTGGGTGAGCTCTGGCTTGAAATCAAACTCTTCATGTCTATAAGCAAAGACAAAGGTTAATGCTTATTTATTAACACTAGTTCTAAAGCAGCAAAGGTATTACATAAAAGACCACTGCTCGTGTAGATTACATGGTATTTTTGAGGACCATGTGACACCTCAGAGCACTATTTATATTGGCATTCAAAAGTAACGGTTGAGTACCCAAAATAACTCTTATCCTAACAGATTTGACACTGTGAAAAAGGTACAGAAAAACAATTCTACAGCTGCATAAAACTGTCTTATTTGTGGGTACCCGAAAGGATTAAAGAGTATAATTTTACTCTCTTAGACCGAATGAAGTCCTAAATTGGAAAAGCAGCTTCATCCAAGGTCGCCTCTGTTGTTGCCAAAAATATCTTGAAACAAACGCAAGAGGGGCACTTTGTTGGGTGTTATCTCGACATATATAGTTTCAATCAAATTCTTCCTGAAGTGTCAGAGTAAAAGTCAAACATTTGTCTGACACTGCCGAGTCACCAGCAAGTGAATCCCTTCAGAGGTTGAAAATAGCTTTGATAACAGAATTATGAATTATGGGATATTTTCTTTACTCTTATGATGGAACTGTGAATGCTTTGCAGCCATTTCATAAAAGGCTTGTATAATTCTTTCCGCTACATGGGGTGAGGTGTTACAAGGTTGTGCTAATGATCCCAGAAAATATTTATAGTGCTTTTTCCAGTAGATGAGTTCTCTCCTTCCCTCTTCTCGTATTTTACAATCCACCTTCACTTGATTCAATTAAATCAACAAGCAGAAAAGCACCCTCAGTGTACTGAGATTTCAGAGTGATGCACTTCATGTACAAGTGGTTGAAGTAGTATGTAGTCAATAAAAGAGTAACATTAAGCATAACAGTAACAACCCCCTATACAGTATGCCACACTCCACCTCTGTTAGAAGAATTCAAATTGCTTTCTTGTTGTGGGAGAGATATTCCTAAGGAGACTTAATTTTGAGATGACATTGTCATTGCCCATGAAGTAATGCCCACTTCTCACTGCTGTCCTCTGAGCCCAGTTCTCACTGCTGTCCTCTGAGCATTAACTGGAGCTCTCACTGTTGTGTGGCTCACTCATGCAGATACCTGAGCAGTCTCATCAGCCTACATAAAGTGAAAATGATGCAATGTAAAATATTAGTGGAACAGGTTGTCTGTGGGTGACTTTCAGTGTTCTGATACAGCTCTGTTTTCTTTTTAATATGCTATAAAAACATGGCAAGCTTTAAAGCACAGAATAAGGGAGATGGGTGCAATGTTTTATAAATACCGAAAATAATTCAGAGGTTTTGAATGCTGCAATCCAGAGAATGCAGTCTTGGAGCAATGCATCATTTAAACAGCAGTTGATAAGGACGCTGCATCATCGTCATGTGATTTGTAATGTTGAGATTTTCAGGTTTTAGAATCCCAAATTACTCAGCCCTTTTTGCTTTCGGTTAGTTTTCACTAATGGCTCTGAGATTTCTGGGATAACTGCAAACAAACAAATAAACCCCAAACATTTTAAATCCACAAACTGTAGAAAATTAAATTGTAGGAAAATTAAATCAAGAATTGTGTGGATTGTATGAACCAGTTGTAAAATTCATAATGAAGAAAATGTGAGATTAATTCTGTCATTATTTCCTTGACATGGTTATAATTTGTATGTGATGTATGCCTTCATGGTTCTGTTGTTGTTGATCCTTAAGTGCCAGGCCTATTTTCTATTCCATTCCAGGGAAATGAACTAGGGATAAAGAAATTTATCTCAGAAAACCAGTAAGATCCCATTTTTCAGACTCCTATGAACTATGTTTTTCCTGGTATTAGTAGAATGTGCAGGATTTGACTTTATCCTATTTCAAGAGCAGACCTAATTAAGTGCTTATTGTATAAATGAGCGGGTTTAAAACTTCAGCAGCTGCAATAAAATGTAGATGTTTAAAAATGCTCCTCTGTAATGAGAGGCTGGACTGAAACAGCCTAATAGACATTGGATTGAGGGGATCCATTTGCAGGAAAAGAACTTGAGTTCTTGGCATTCAGAAATGCTGGGTTTGTGTATCCTCATTTGCAAAAAGATACTTTTTTTTAGAACTACGAGGACTGGAAATGCAAAAAAAAACCCCAAAAAAACCACAAACACCAAACCAAAAACCCAACCAACTGAACAAAAAAGCCACCACCAAAACCCCGAAATCAAGAATTAAAAACGTATTTTAAAAAGAATATAAATAATGCCTTTAAAGGCAAGGTAATGCAGGAAGTTGTATTTTAATGCTAAACACTGTAAATACACTTCAGCACTCAACTTGTGCAAGTCAGCCTCTCATAGATGTCTCGTAAACATCAAACCATATTGCCAAGGATTTGTGTATTTTGATTGTTTGTGCTGAGGAAAACTTCCACAAATGTTCAGTTTTTGTTATAAATTAGGATGTGTTGAATGGAATGTTGATTTGCCTTGGATGAAAGTGGCTATTTTAGATAATTACAGTTCTTTTTTCAGTCTCTGTCTTATAAATCTAATGCTGTCCCTTTAATTCCTGCTTGCTCTGTCAGAGGGAAGAATACAGAGCTAAATCCAGCAGACCTTATTTTGGCAAAACTCCCACTGAAGTCAGTGAGGGGTTTGTGAAAGTAAGGACAGCATGATTTGTCTCACAGTTCCTGCTGTTTTTTTTGGAGTATGTTTGCCCCCCCTAGCCTCAAAGTCCAGAGCTCCTCATTTTGACATTACCATAATGCAGCAGCTCCCAGCGCTGCAAACTGGAATCATGAAAATCAGGGTCGTGCAACTGTGAAAAATACCCTTTTCACCCAGTGACCTTGACTAAACCAGATTGCCTTGGGAGTTTGGAGATGGCTTCTGAACTAAGGGTACAGAAAAAGAGACGCTGAGAATTTGGAGAACCCGTTTTAAACTCATGCAGATAATTTAAAGAACTCTTTAAACAAGCTGGAAATAGGTCAAGTTCTGATTGTTAAAAAACAACGACCCGAGTGGGTGTTGCCCAGACAGGTGGTACCTTGTGATAAAATTGTTGATTCATGTAATACTTCCTCACTGGAACACTGGCACGTTCATGAAAACGTCAGTTCTGTTTCCATTCCAAATCGCAATCAAGAAAAGGCAGCTGAAGAGTTAACAGTGTTCCTTCAGCAGGAAAATGCAGCTACCAATGATAACACAGGGCCCACAGTCAGATACAGACCTTTATTTTATTTCACCGAAGTCTGAGCAAACAGGACCAATGAGAGAAACTAGCTCTGCAAGCATCAGTGCTCCCCTCATCCACAGGCAAGGTGATGGAGAAGCAGCTTTCCCTACTCCACCGTGTCAATGTGTCATGACCTTTCTCCCAAGGGGACACATTTTGGGTGACAGCACTTTAGTCTCTGAGGTCTTTCAGTCATCCATCTGTCTGCCTTCATCTGGAAGCTGGCTCCAGGCTCACCAAACACTTCCAGAGTGGTGATTTAGGAATTGGGCTGATAGTGCCAAATCACTCTGCATAGATCACTTGCTGAGGACAGCTACCAGGTAGTTAGCAGTGAGCTTTCCCTTGCACTTCATCAGGGCCAGACATGAAATAGGGATCTAAAGAGAAGCAGCTCTGCATTTCATTTCCAGTTCCTGAACCAGCAAGTCACTTGGAGAACAGATTTCAGATTGCTTATTGGGTACTACACCCTCTATGCTTTTAATCACAATATCCTCAGCGAGAGGCCATTTTCTAGCCACAGAACTGTTCCTAAACACTTTGTAACAGTGAGCAGCATTATATTGTAGGAACATCTTATCAAGAAAGCTCTGGAATTCAGTATATTTAAACATAATAAGTACAATAGCAGGGCCTAACTTTTATTATTGTGTCCTACTATATGCATATGACTCCATTAGCAGTAATATCCATGTAAGTAAAGATAAGCAAGTAATCCTAGATTTGGGTTAATTAAGGAAGTCTAAGAATATTTCTTTTATTTATTACAGTTCAATTGGAAGTAAAATGGTATCACTAATATAAAAAAAAAAGGTATCTAGATGGTAAAATGGCTGGTCACCTAACAGTAGATGAAGTATAGCTATTTCATCTCTTAGGTCCATGTGGAACTTGCCTGTAGTGCTACGGACAGCTGAAGCCAGCATGACTAAATAAATTCTACAAAGCTGCAGAATACTATAGTCGTTCTATAGCTGGAATATTTCCTCATCCAGTTCTGGGGAAAGATAAGGAGAAGCCTTTTGAAACCAAGTCAGCTGCTGCTCATGAGTGAGTGCTCGGATCAGTGTTCCAAGTGGAAGAAATGTGGTAAGTGCTGGAGCCCCAAATTTAGCTGTGCACATTTCTGATCTCTTTGGACCTTCATGAGGGAAAGGCAGGTATTTTTCCATAGGGCGTGTTTAATCTTATTAGTTAACCAGCTAAGCTATTAACAAAGTAAAAAAAAAAAAAAAAGAAAAAAAAAAAGAGAAGTAAGCTTTTTGATGCAAGTTGTTAGGAAGTAAAGATAAAGCTGTGAAATTCAAAGATTTTTGAAAGCTCCCAACAAATCATTAACTAGGTGGAAAAGCCAAGCCAGTGAGCAGAATCCATTAAAACTGCATTTATTAAATGTCCACTTGTATGAAAAGCTAAATATAGCATCTGAGTTTTTCCAATTTTCCTTTCATAAAAGTTACTATCATTTTGTGCTTCATCTCAGAAAGTAATTTTGCTCCTGCTGTAGTGTATAATCTGTGTGCCCTTTCTTGGTGCAGTACAAATGACAGAACACTCATCAGATCAGAACAATCACGTCATCTTTGAGTAACTAGCAATAAACTGTTTTTACAAAGAAGAAAGATGAACTATTTTTAGGGTAACTCTGTAGAGAAAAACAGAAAATGATTATACTCAATCTTACTCTACATCCTTGCTATGAATTTCAAAAGCAGGGCTTTATCCTGGGCAGCAGGCTAATCCGTGTAATACATAAATGGATTTGCATAAATAGTCTGGTCAGATAGGGTTTCTAGGGGTTTGTTCAAAGTTTTGACTTCAAGGATATAAAATCCTCTTTCTCCCTGCCGTGTCTGGTGACTCCAAGCCATAAGCTGATTCCTAAGTAACTTAAATGCCCTTTTTTGGTGATTATCCCATGTTTTCAGCATGTCTCATATTGAGTTGTCTGTGTACTTTGCAGCTTTGGAAGTTCAGGTATGTGACTATCACACTCTTCTTCAGTTCAGCAGGCCCCACCGTGCAACACAAGCCATGTCTGCTCATAACGGCACCGGGCTAGCAAGAAAGCGGGGAGGTGTCTCTGGAGGTGGTTGTGCCCACACTTCATACGTGTGTAAGTCCTTTTCCTGAGCTTCTCCCTTCCAGATTAATACAGCCTCCCTTCAG
This sequence comes from Indicator indicator, assembly GCF_027791375.1. NCBI lineage: Eukaryota > Metazoa > Chordata > Aves > Piciformes > Indicatoridae > Indicator > Indicator indicator. The sequence goes on from NC_072035.1 coordinate 8,684,755, forward strand.
TGCCCTACACCAAGGCCCATTCTCCTGCCATGTAGAGGAATTAGCTCATGGAAGCAGCAGGTAGAGGCAATGCAGCACATTTTCCCTCCCCCAGTGAACTCTACCTGTGTCCCACACCAAAGCCTTCCTTCCACAGTCACTGACGCTGTGTGCAGGGGAAAACATTCTGCTTCTCCTTGTCCTGGAAAAGGCTAGTGTGCAGCTGTTGAGAAAGCCCTTCTTCAGCTATTCAGCAGTGTGAGAGGGCTTACGTGAGGATGTCCCGGGACTCTATGGATCTGAGCCCCACTCCTTGTACACCCACATTGGCAGTTTTGAACTATTTGGGCTGAAATACATTTAACTAAATGTCCACTCAAACCTCTTTTTCCTGTGGCCCAGCAAGCTGCTGGTGACTAACAATGACCTTAATTTGCCTAAGAAATATGAGAAGGAAAAAAAAAAAAAAAGAATACCAGACAATCAAAATGCAGTAATCAGATTTTATTTAGTTCTGTTAACAAATGTATTTAATGCAAAAGCAAACTAGGAACTATAAAATTACCATACTCTCTCAAAACAAAAAGCAGCAGAAGATCTCAAAGTTAAGTACCAGAGAGAACAAAAATATTTTTTATGTCCTGAGAAGACATTCTACATTAGGCAGGAAAAAATGGGGAAAAAAACCCCAAACAAACTCAACTGTCTATCAGAACAGCAAGAGTTCTGGTCCTGCAGACTTATCTCCCTGCTTCTGATCTCTGATTGTGGCTAAGAGGTGCTCATCTGAAATGATGACGCGTGAGGGACAGTTTCAAGCCTCACCTACATTCCTCTTCTCCTAAGTCAGCTGGGGGGGCTCATGACACAATTATAAGGGCAGTGACAGTTGCCTGTAGGTCATGGGCTAAAGCCAGAGCAACCAGCAGCCTTGCCTGTCTAGGTGTTCGGCATACTTTCAAAGTTTGCACGAGCCACCGTGCCTTATTTGCAACCATCAATAACGCTCCGTCCCTGGGATGACTCTCTTTGAGTAGTGTCATCACTTGGAACTGCACTGCACAGACCGAACAGCAGTGGAGAAAGCCTTTGGTTGAACACTGTTTACACTTTCACATGGGCAGCCCAGAAAAATTAGAAAGCATATATGCAAGAAAAATACCTTTGCTAAAAGCAACTAGAAAATATAATGGAAAAAAAACTCAGAATCCAAGTAATTGTTCTCACCACCGACTCCTGACGCTGTAGCAATGAACTGTCTCCTGGAAGCACAATCAGTTTAACTCAACCGTGCAAGGAAAGTATGATTAGGAGTGTGCAGGCAAGGTCTCTGCAGCTCAGACTGAAAATGGCTCCATTCTTGCCAGTCACACTAGATGAGTAAAGACAATAGGGAAAGAGAGGGCCAAGCCAGGAGGTCCACAATTATACAATATCAAGTCCCAGGCCTTCCAAAAATGTAACCTTAGTGATACAGAATAAGGAGCAGAGCAATTACATAAGTTTTCTGTGACCCTGGAGAGGGATTTCTTTTCCTTTGATCTCTCTGCAGATACATGCTATTCCCAGCCTCATAAAACCAAGATTTACGATCAAGTTCACCCCAGTGCAGCTCTCCTAACAGATCCTCCACCCACATTATCTTGTTGCTTAAACAACAGAGGAAAAGTTTTGCAGAGAGGTTAGTTGCTCTCTTATCCACCAAAACCAAATAATGTACAACAAACTGCAGAACTGATGAAAGTAACAGTACTTAGTAAGAGATTACCTTTAGGAAGCCATCAGAGTCTTCCTAGACTGGTGTCAGGAAGGAAGAATTCATAACACGAGCCTATCTTTACCTCCTTCCTGAATGACTTGACCAATGGCTGTTTGATTTTGTTGTTTCAGAAAACATTCTCTCTTACATTCCATTAACTGCTCCAAATCCTGCCACATTTTAATTTGCTTCATGTTTGGCCCATGATTTTCTCGTACAACTTTCTGCTTCTCTCGTAATTTCTGTGAAAGATACAAAAGTATTGGATTTTTGAAACAGTTCTAGGCCACAGAAATTCCTTACACAGGCAGTTCGGAAGGACAACGATTTTCATGTGCTGCTGAAATATTCTTTTGTTCCAGTTGATAACGCTCCGCGCAAGTGATAAGTGCGTTAACACTTGGGACTCAGCTATCTGCTTTGTACAGACTGACAATTATTTCAATGTTTTAAAGCTGTCTAAATAATACTCTTATCTGTTTGAGAAGTTATGCTTAAAAATCTGAATTCATTTCCATACAGAGCTCTTGCAACATGCAGTAGATTCGTATCATTCTAAACATGGAATTGATGTTTTACAATTAAACCTGCTACTGATTATTAATAGTGGCAAGCCAAATCTGTAAAAATCACTCTTAGACTTACTTGTAGAAAGCCTAATAAAAGAAAGACATTTGGTGTGACTTGGTGAACCTAACTTCGTCCATGCTTAGCTGAGCTTCATCCAAGATTAAAAATGGACAAGTGCTTTTGTTTAGCACTGCTGATCCCCTGGCCTTTAATAACAGTGATCAGGCTGACAGGCTCAAAATTTATTGTCTTCAACAGGTTGCTTTATATACAACATAAAATTCAAGCTGGCATAGTTTGTTATGCCCATGTTTCAGTTTCTTATCCAAATGGTTTTCAGGGAATGTGCTGTCACATTAAGCTGTTTGACTATCTCTTACAAGAGATTCATGCTATACCCTGCAGGAAATCAAGTCCTAAAGAGCTGCATGATCTCTTTTCAGGGTATTGCTTACCAGCACCAGCAGTGATGGAATTTTCCTTGTGGGCTGCAATATACTTTTTATAAAAGGCTGCCCACAGCAAGGTCGAAACCTGATTCTTACCTTCCCAAGGTTTTCTTGTTCAAGGATCATCCGTGTGTACTGTTCTCTAAAGGAAACAGAAAACAATTCCTTTATGGTTTTGTTTGGTTCTGTGAAACAGGACACAACAATGATGCCAGCATGGAAAAATTATGAAAATATTAGGAGGTTCATAAATGAGATAGAAGAGGAAGCAACAAGAAACCTTTTTGTCATTGCACAACATATCCCTTGATATCAAGGATCAGATCTCTCTGTTTCTCTCAGCTGTGCAGTTGGGAAAAGTGGTATTGGATAAGGATCTCTGCCATTTCTGAAGCAGGCACAGTTACTGGTCCTTCCAGCTTGAAGACAACAGGAAGATCACTTAGATAGGATACACTTGAGCCCTTTTCAATAATGCATTTATCCTGATGATATTCTGAGGTTAGCCACAGCCTCTTTTCTACAAGGTCAGAGTTTACCAATCCACAGCCCTTAATTGCTGTGACTGTAGTGTTAGAATGAGTGGGAAAACACAGGAATGAAGGCGAACAGAAATTTCCCCCAGGTCTGACAAATCCAGTGACTGCGATGGGTCCGCTGTGCATTCCTCGCTTTCAGAAAACAGCCGTCACATTTAGGTGCCTAAATATAGGCTTAGGAGCATAACTGTTGACATTCATTATTAACAATCTTGGCTGTACACCTTTGTCTGTAACAAGTGGCTGGATCACTTTCTGACACAGGCAAACTTGATACGTGAAACCTGACAATATAATATGCAAACCACAACAGCACACATCAGATACGTTTCTATGCACTTGTTTTTTTATTATTAAATTTGACAATCAGATATCTTCACTGATTCACCTGGAAAAACAAAATCAATTATTGTATTTTGTGTGCAACAGGCAAACTTAGAGGTTGAGAGTTTGCTGGCAGAATACAAAATAGCCTGGTTCATCTAAAGAACTTTCCAAATTGCTCAGGGCCGAAGATCACCGCACAGAGAAATCCTAGATTCCAGAAGGAAGTATCAGCCTTCGTGATACCGGAGTGTGACAGTCTGCTAGAGCATGGCAAGCAGCTGTGCCAAACCAAGGCTCTGCCTTTCTTATGTTCCTTCCACTTCTACTAAGTCCTGCAGGCTTTCAGCAGGAGCCTTTGGGCCCCTGGCCACCTGGTCCCGCCTGCCATGCTCCCTGCAGAAAGGATGTGCAAGGAATGAAGTTGGATCATTTCATGATCTCTCACTCTTGGACAATTCCAGCCAGAACGAATCAGAGCAGCCTTGAGGTTGCTCCAAGTGCTGTGCTGCACAGCTGATCCCCAGCAATCCTCACCAAATCACCAGGCTGAACCTTCTTAGTTCCACTGGCATACAGCACGTGTTCACACACATTTGGCCTCAAGTAGAGCTTTCAAAGTAATCACCAGAAGATTAGATGTCTTTCCTAGTAAGTTTTTCTTCACTATTTATAATGATGCCTGGAAAGAATGCAACTTAATAACTTCATTAAAAACCCTACAACTTTCTATTTTTAAGAAAATTAACTTTTCACATTCCTAAGAAGTGACCCCATGGAACAGAGTTGGTATTTGATAAAGGGGGTCAGAATTAAGACATTTTTGGTCAATATGTTGTTAGGAAAGTGCTGTTCTATTTATGGTTCATTTTAACCCCGTTTACATTCCAGTGCCTGCTGAAAAATACATTCACATTCTAAAAGGATGTCTAGGAAAAAAAATTATCATCTCATTTTATATTTTGCAGAGATTTCTGTATTGGACTTCTTTGTAATACATTTAGATGTGACAGTCTGCGACCTCTTACAGAAGGTCAAAAATGTGCATAGTCACTGTGAGAAGATAATTTCCCCAGCTCCTGTGCCCACAGTTAGTAAGTGAAACAGGGAGAGTGGAGAGAGTGGTAATGCTCCCTTCGCATTCTCCTTCCCATACCTGGGATGACATAGCTGGACTCACACTGCATTCCAGTCCGTGGCTTTGATGGTGTGCCTGTGTGAATACTCACGCTCATTTCACAAGTATTTCAGCTGGAGCATTTTTTGCTTAGCATCTGTGAATAAACTCGGACCTCCCCTTCCCTGCAAGGCCATAAAAGGACAGTGCCTGCTGTCTGACCCCCATTTCCTCTCAGCTGCTTGGCTGAGCTGGTTGCTTTTCATACTAATGAATATTCACATCATTGCTCATATTTTTCTCACTGCCACTTCTCCTTTTGCCCTTCTGCTTAATTTTGCTGTTTTGTTGGCTTTCGTTAGAGAAATCTTTCATTTCCTACAGTCTTCCATATTTTGTGAGATGGGAGTAAGAAGCTTCTGAAGCCTCTTCTCCCACCCTAACATCAGTAGTTTTGATTCTTTTCTTACTGTTATTTTCCCTGCATTGTTTACTACAGAGTTTTTAAACATTTTCATGGCTCAGATCCTTGCAGAAGGTCTCTGTGATGGATATTAATCTTCATTTCCTAGATTCCTGAAGGGTCTGATGGATGAAGATCTTATCTCTCAGTGTCTCCCGAGGGAATCCTTGGAGTTTTTTCACTCATTTTGACACATTGCCCATAAAATTTTAGTAGTCAGCTACTGCTTTTTTCACTCCACTTCACAGTGAGTCAAGAAACTGCCTCTGGTGGTACTGAATGACATCTGATTACCTACACTACCAACTAAGGGTACTTCCCTCCCTGCCGCCAGTGCAACAGACAGGTCCAGAAATTATTCTGAAAGGTAAAGCTATCTTAGGAAATTAATTTATTTTTCCATTTCCTTTGAGAAGTGACAAATACTGATTCTCTTTTCCTGTTGTGATGTCAGCATGCTGGATGGTCTGAAGATTTCAAATGGAATGTAGGACAATTATTAATTACCCAGTTAAGGAGTTCTATCTTTGCTTTGCCACTCAGCTATGTTCTTGCATCGTTTTGTGGAGGAAACAATTTTGTGAAGCATTTTGGCACATGGCACAGAAGACTGTACATGAAACAATTCAGACACGACACATTACACTGATCTCAAGCAACAATCTGTCACAAATGGAGAAATCTAAGAAGAGGTCTCACATTAAGGAATTACTTTGCTGTGGCTGTAGGGATGCTGAAGGACTGTGAGATGGAGGCTTAAAGCAGAGCTGAATGCCCCCCTCTGCACTGAACTAGCAATGATACACACTGGAGAGATTCCTTGGTACAGTAGGGATTATACCTTTAAGGAGACCCAATTCTACTATCAAAACATCAGAGTGTTTTTCACTTATTCCATTCATTAAAAATAAAATGAAAAAAATCCCACAACCTTGATCAAACCAAGCAAACATGAATTTTAAAACTACTGTTTTGATAAACATTTTCATGACTCAGAACTATTGTGGTGTCAAAGCTAGAGACCACTTGGTAAAACTAATGACAACAGTTTAAGCCTGTTTACTTTGTTGACAGCTAGGATCTAAAAGTGTTGGTTTGGACAAAATAAAACAAGCAAAATTGTAAAATTTTGAAAAAACTAATTGGGAAGAATAAAACCTAGCTATTTTCATACCTGAATCAAATGAAAATGATAAATGCTTTGGTTTGGATTTGCCTGATGTTTATTTTGATGGGGTCAAACCAGCATGTTGACTTTATTCCCTGGCTTTTGTTTCACCTTTTATATTGCATGAAAAGATTGAACACATACAAAATTTTAAACAGGATACTTTTATAAAATGATTTGGAATGCAGTGAAGTGTAAAAAAAATATATTAACATGATAAGATTTGGATTTCTTACCTAGAAATAATTAATCCAAAATATCTCATTCTCAGAAAGCATTTCAACAGGATTTAAAATGGAAAACTACACCAAAAAAGCATCAGATCAATTCAGAACCCTTTCTGTTTCTCTCCCTGGCAGCCAAAGGCAAGGGGTCCTGGAAAACTCACAGGATGAAGCAACTGCCTTTATATAGAAGTAAATTAAATTGAGTGTAAAGGTGAAGGTTAGTGTGATGGTGCAGAACAATTTTCATCCTCCCTCCAGTAAGAACTACAAATAGGAGCAAAACTGAATCCGTTTATGACGTGTATTTGCAGCCCTCCATTTCTGGACCAGTGATGGCAACAGCTAGCATAGCTGAAAGAAGAGTAGAAGACTTGCAAGCAAAGGCCAGAACCTGAGGCAGCATATGGTTGCTTTCTGAGAAGTGGTAGACCTTCTACTGCTGCACACTGGGGTCTCAGGGGGAAGCTTGGCAGAGGCTTATGTCTGCTAGGGCCCCACTTCCTGCAGGACCCAGCTGAAGCACAGTTTCCCTGACCTTGTGCCAACAGGGCTGCAAGTTAAACCCCCTATATGGGGCCTATAATCTCCAAGCAGGAAGGGAAAAGCTTTTGGTATGTCTGAGAGAACTTGTAGGTTTGCAGCAGCATAGACTGGAATTCGAGATGCTTATTTTTAGTGTTGCTAAATTTATCAGGTGAACTCCTCCAGTTCAAATGCCAGTGAGAGAATTCCTAACTTTAACCTTAGTTTATGAACATCCTCGAAGTAAGCACACAGGAAACACATTACACACTCACCGAATTGCCTTTCGTCTCTCCTGGGGGTCTGGGGAGACATAAACCTTCATTTCTTCTTTAGCACGCTGCAGCTGTACTTCTAGATTCTGCAAACAAACGCACAATAAATAAAAATATATATTGTAATTGCTAATTCATTTCATAACAAAGAATTTGGTCCCTCTTGTGATCTTACCCTTTTCATGCAGTTAATATAACGGTAGTTGCTTTCTTCCTGAACACACTCCTCAAGAAGTCCTTTCACTTCCTACAGTAGAAGAATAAGATTTTGAAGGATATGGTAACTCAAGTTTACAGGAGAGGATGCCCTGTGTTGCTTTATAAACCATGACAGTCTGTAACACAAACAATACTGAATTGAGAAGTGCTTAAATGTTTGCATAATTTGGGCTTTACAAAACTAAAAGTGAAAGACAATTTAGATGTGCAGTTTGAGTCAGCTAAATGGTTGCTAATAGGTGGTTATTAATATGACTGACTTCTAACAAACACTTCCCAAGTGCTGCCAAGACTCTTGTTCCTAAGCACATCTGAAGTGCTAAATACACTTGTGAATAAGCATTTCCTGGAACACATCAGCAAAATATGTGTTAAAAATGACAGAGATGTTAATAGTATGTAATTAGCAATCATTAATTCTATTGAGGAGTACGCAGATAGCAGGTTAGTCCCATCTCTAAAGGATCCCTATCAAAAAGCCCTAACAATCCAAATGGAATTCATGTACTCCAGGTCACACAGCAGTTGTCAACTCCAAAGCTCTATCACTATGTGATTTTCAGACCATCAGCTGCAAAAATGAATCCTGTGGAACTGCAAGAGTTTGCTGACACTCCAGCTTTATCAGTGGGTGTGATGGTCACCATGTGTTAGAAAATGACAACTTTGCCAAAAAAAAAAAAAAAAGTATTGTAAAATAGTTCATATGGAGGGTCTAATTTATAGTAGGGTCATCTGGATTCTTATTTTTTCTTGGATTAAGCTCTGCAAAGGTGCTTTTAGTGCAGGAAAACGACCTATGTATCCACCCACACTTTAAATGTATGCCTTTGTTATTTTGAAATATATTCCTCATGTGAGCAAGGCCTTGACAAATCAAGCCCAGACAAAATTCACAGGAGGTGATGTAGTGAGATAAAGCATATCCATATAAACATATTTAAACTGCCCCCACATTAAAGGATTGCACTGGGTTAAACAGTTCCCTTCCTAGAAGTACTACAGTTCAAGTAATGCCTAAGTCACACAAACACAGAAGCTCTTGGCTGTACCTACAGGGCAGTATTTTAAAAAACTGTTGTACACAAGAACACAAAGGCAATCACATTTAATGAAGTATCCATGCCATCAGCTTCACTGCATTCATTATCCACTGGATTGGTTGTTAATTTCATTAACCTGCTAAATACATGTAAAGATTTGACTCGATAAATTAATCCTTACTTTATGGCCAAATTATTTCCTAAACAGATACTATCTAGGTCAGCAATACTTCTGGTAGACGCATCATCTTTTACAACACCCTTGCTAATCGAAGCTGGCTGTTGGTGGATGCACTGTCTCACTGAGATCATTTGCTGCTGTTCAAAACAGAAGCATGCCACTGTTGCTGCTCCTCAGCAGCTTCAGGCATGATTGCAGAGCTGTGGATCACCAATGACCCATTTCCACCTGAAGTGGATTTGTACTTCCTATATCCAGAGAGAAGGCAGGGAAAACATTGTCCTGCAGTGAATAACATGTTGCACAGCAGTTATTAACACACAAGAACAAGGCCCCATCTTACCTGTTCCAGCGCAGAGCGATTGCTCTCTAACCCCGCTGCACAACTGTCATACTGGATTTTTTTTTCATCAGATTCTTGAGTTAATTCCTTATGTAAAAAGGGCAAAAGGGTACATAAATGAAATCTTCAGTTGACTGGCATGTGACATTCTGTGTTCTTATCAGGCTCACACATCAGCCTCAGCTACTGGCACGCTCACAGACCCTTACATAAACCCAGCAGGCACACGGCTTTTGTTACACATGGGGAAACCACTCGCCTCCACTCGCATACTGGAGCATCAGCTGCACACACCACAACACAGCAGGCACATTTCCCCTTTACAGCTTCAATGTGGCAGGCTAACAGGGCAGCATTTGCAAGAAGAAAGGAAAAATAATTCTAAAACAGAGATTAAGAAAGGATTAATATACTTGCTACCTAGGAAAAGGCAGATTTCCAGTCGTACACAACAATGCCTTAGCTGTTTTTCATTTGCTGACACTTGTAATAGAACCATTAAAAGTGAGTTTCCTGGAAACTTGCTTGATAGATAAATGGATGGCTTTGTGGCAATGAGCCAGTCAGTTCAGCTGTGGATCTGAATGACTTTTTTTCAGCTCTCTATAACATTTTGAAAACAAATGGATGAACCTGTCATTCCTACAGACTGATAAAGGATTTAGATCAATGTATTCAACTCTTTGGATGAGATATTGTTTGCAATCTATTTAAAAAGGAGAGCCCTTGTTGAGATCATTAGTACTGAGATGTAGATAAAACTTTGAAACTAATTGAAAATTAACATTGCTTTGGTTCTGAATCGGGATTTTGTAAATTTTCCCTTGGTGTAGTCATTTTTTTAATTGCTATAAAGGACAGAATTGTGCCTGCACTGTGAGTTTTTAACATACTACCTGTTGCAAATCACTGTTGATCCATTCTGCTATTTCCAGTTTTCCTTGTACAGAGATCTGTAAATTATTTGTGATTCCAACTTATTTACACAGGGGCAGAGAGGTGTTTCTACTAACCTGGCACTTCTGACGCAACTGCCTCAGTTCTTTGATCACAGGAGCCAGGCTTGCCTTCTTCTCTGCCACCACTGCATTTAGTTTTTTTACCTGAGAGAGGGACAAAATAATGTACATTAACACTGTGATACTGATAGTACATTTCTATAACTAGGAATTTGAAAGGAAAGAGAAGTAATCAAAAGTTTTTAAAGCCAGGCTGGATGTGGCTCTGGGCAACCTGATCTAGTGGAAGGTGTCCCTGCCCGTGGCAGGGGGGTTGGAACTAGACGATCCTTGAGGTCCCTTCTGACCCTCACTATTCTGTGATTCTGTGAAAATATGGAGAGAAAAAGTATGTAATGAAGCCTGAACTATACAGAATATAAATTCAGGCCTGATTACCAAAGGGAAAGAGCCCATCTTGCAGTGAGGTCATTACCACAAATAAGACAAATTCTGCTCCCTTTGTTTCAACTGAGAACATCAGGGAGAAGTCCAGAAGACAACCTCTGTGCCTAAAGAGCTTCAGGAGTAGGTGAAAATGAAGAAGTTGCATAGAGGAGGACTGAGAGAAAGGAAGAAATCCTTAAGAAAACAAAGAAATAATCTTGCATAGATTAAATAAAGTTTGAAAATGCCAAAACAGAGTCACTTAAAAATATTCATACTTAAACCTCAAATCTGATTCAGTTGGGTTTTTTTGTTGGTGGTGGTGGTTTTTTTTTTAAGAACTGATCTGGTTTAATTATATTGCTTTATTTTTAAAGTGCCCTAACAATTTCAAAGGAAGCTATTTTGGTTTTTGCTCTTTTATAATATTTTAAATTAGAAATTCAAGTTCTCTCTTGCTTCTATGGCTATGTGGGAAGTTAAATAGAAAACATGACAGGTCTAAGGTAATTAAACATTAGGCTACAGAGAAAAAGTCAAGATTTAGCTTTTTAGGCTAAGATTAAAAAAAAAAAATCCAAACAAAAATATTCAACTTGGTCTCCTATGCTGAGGAACCGGATATTCAAATTGAAGAAACACAATAGATTAAGACAAAGATCACCATTTCAGACATGTTATCTAGTGTCCGGCCTTTCATTTCATCCATTTCACTCTTTACTGCAGATACTCTTTCCAGCTCCTCTTGGGTGTAGCTATATCCAGAAATACCTTTCTTCTCTTCTATAGCTTGCTGCAGACACGAAAAACAAATGCTGAACATGAGTCCATGAATCAAGTAACAGCAAATTCCCTTACAGAGCCAAAACATTGTAAGAAATGGGAAGTACTGGAATCTCTTTACTTTAAAAGTGATTAATCATCTAGCTGCCAGAAAAACTAACTTTTTCTCTAGTGCCTGTACAGTAGGATAGTAACATCTTCCTGTGAATACACTCTTTGGTCATCCAGCACTCAATGAAATCATCAAAATGTTTCCACAAAGTAACTTGCAGTTTGGGTGAGGCTCTGAAGAAGTTCCATGTGTAAAATCCAGATGCTTAACCTGAAGATGTAGATAATTCTTTTGTAAACAACCGTCGAGCTAAACTAAGTAAGTATTGTATTCATTACAGGAATACTAATGCCATAGTCACCAATTCCAGCATTACATGACACAGACTTTACATTGAATTCTATGTTGATCGAATGGTCTTTTGCAATGTTTGTTCATTAAGTACCTAAGGAGGGTATTTTCTGATACCTGAAAGCTAAGTGTTACACATTGGTTAAAAAGCAAAACATTCCTTCTTAGCAGTGCCATAGATCTATGAACTCCAGGTCATTATCCCCAAACCCTTTTACAACTCCCTGTTTGAAAGATTTGTCTCTACCTGCCTGCTGCTGGGAGCATTCTGCAGATTTAACTGCAGTGTGGAGTCTGACAGGATATTATGCCCAGGGCTAGAAAAAGTGGATTGGATTCTAGAGGGGAAAAAGAGTGTACTAGTCACCTGGTGGTAAGAACTTTATGAAGTCAGAGCTCTGTAGTTTTACTACAAGGTAGTTTAGAAAAGGTCAGAACTGAATGAGAAGAGATTGTTGACTACTTCACTGAAAAACTTCCAGTGCTTTGTCTCTGCTGTGATATTCCTGTGAGGTGACTGCTGTAGGTAAATAAACTCTTCCTAAGTGTTTATTCACCTTCCTTCTCACTGAGCAGCAATCATGGAAAAAGCTCTGATCCTACTGCTTAGGTGCTTCTTTCTACCCGGGTGGCAGTTCTGGGCTGAACTAGCATGACATCACCAGCTGCAGCTGAGTATCTTCCCAAAGTCTGCCCTGTGTATTTTCACACTTCCAATTTTCTTTTAATAAGGCAAATAAGGTTATGTTTAAAAATGCAAAATACGCCTGTATAACAAAATGGATAAACGATAAATAAACCCCAAAGTATTTTGACAACAAGAATAGTAGTACTGGAAGAAAATGCTACAGCAGCAATATTATATTTAGGATGCATGTATAGTCCCTGAATGCTTACAGGCACTATGTAGGACCTGAAGGTTTCTGCAGAGCAGAAATCCTTCTTCTGCTGTGCTGGCTTGAAAAAAGCATTCATTCAGTTTTTACTATTTCACTGACTATGAAATGAATTTTCTTCTAAGTATTCTGGGGTTAAAATGTTTCCTTCCTGCTCACTCTCTTTTGAAATGATACTTCTGTGTATTTTGCAGAGGTAACTTGAATCTTACTTTCTGCTGATAATTTTCAAACCCCTTTTTATGTATGTGGATACCAAAAGCTAATTTAAGAATCCAGCCTTGCTCTGGCTGGAGATAGTGAAGACTCACCACTGACTTTAAAAAGCAGGGTCAAGCCCCTCAGTCTAAAAAGGAATTACAAAAAAAGTCAGGACTGCCTGTAAGAACAGCTGCTGAACATAAAGTACATAAGACTGGCACAGACAACAGACAAAAATAAATTTTATACCCTAATGACTCTTACTAATGACAGGAGGAAAGCTGAGGATGATATACATTAGAATCTAACAGAACATCCATCTTAGCATGGCCTCAAGTTGCACCAGGGGAAGTTCAGATTGGGCATTCTAAGAAACCTCTCCTCTGATAGGGTTCTCAAACACTGGAACAGAGTCCCCAGGGAGGTAGTTGAATTCCTATCCCTGGAGGTGTTTTAAAGACGCAGAGATGTGGTGTTGAGGGACATGGTTCAGCACCAGACAAGGTAGAGTTAGATCACGGTTGGACTCAATCTTACAGGTCTTTTCCATCCAGAGCAATTCCATGATTCTACCATGTGGCTGTTAACAGGGCAGGAAGAGTGATGGGACTGTGGGACTGTAAACGCTTTATTACCAACTGCTGCTGAAGGGCCTCATGGCGCTGTTTCAGCAGCTCCTCTGTCCTCTGGAGGATGCCATACTCAGCTGTAATTTCTGCTATTTCCAGTCGCTTCTTTTTATAAAATGTGTTCTTGCTCCGGAGCTTATTAACATAGTGTTTAAACTGGAGAGAGAGAGAGAGAACAGAAACACCATTTAACTTAAAGCAAAGAAGCCTTATCACAGACTGTTGCTATATAAAATATAATTATTCTATTTGGATTGCATATTGCAGATTAAGTGTTTAGAACAGAGGACTGGAATTCAGGATTCCCAGGGTCTATTTATTTTCAGTTCAGCATTTGTTCATGGAGTGAGATCAAGAAAGCCAGCTCAATTGCTTTCTGTCCCAGCTCACTCATTTGTAATAGTGAGATCATTCAGCTCTGCTCACACCATTTGACAGCTGGAAAAGTAATTACTCTTCACAAAATGTTATGAGAGTCCTGGATAATAAAAAAAGTTAATGTAATAGTAATTTGCACTTGTAACAGAGCACCGGCTCAGCAGTGCATAGCCCCAAAGAGCTCTGCAGACCAAGAACTGTGATAAGAAAGTGCAGAAGAATCAGAAGAGATGAGGGCATGGGAAAAGACTTTTTTTTTTTTTTTTTGGTAATGCCTGTTCTCAATAGCTAAAATTTGTTGTTCTCTTTCCTTGACTCCTTCAGACCTCAGTGATATCACTGGGTAAGTTGTAAAAATAGGAAACTAAAAGTAGAGTACTTGGCTAGAAGCAGAGAAATGCAGTGTCTATCTCGCTCATAATCTAAAGCAATGGAGAATTTCTGTTTTTATTAAAGAGTAGGTAAAATAATACATATCTTTACAGACCAACAGCCTTAGCTAATTTACATCTAAACCTGGGCGTGCTCTGTTTGTAACAGTTAAGAAAGATCAGGTGTTGAAACAAACATGTATATTTTTCTTTGCCTTAATGTTTTCCATCTGTCAAACAGGCCTAGCTCTTATTCTTATATTTCACATGGGAGCTATGAGGCAAATGCCAGTCACAGCCCAAAAACGCATTCAGATTCAGAGCTGGAAAGCAAATTAAATTTATTAGAGTAAACGATGTAAGAACAGGCTTCAGAATGTTTCTTGATGAGGAGGGGTCTGGTGTGTGCAAAGTGTAAAACAGGCAGCCCCAAGGAGAAAACAGGAGTCCCACTGATACATGTCGGAAGTTCAACCATAAAAGAACTTAAGATTTTGAAATTTACATCAGTTTTTCTATTTGCCAAATTACGCCTCTCCCTTCCAAAGACTAAATCCACAAAACCAATGTGACCACAGCCTAAGAACCCCCAGAGTAACTGTATGTGCTATAAAAAGTGTCCTGGGCAAAATGCCCAAAATGAAATCAACCCTGTTCATCTGCCATCCTGTGCAATATCTAGGCCAAAGCTGCTTCTCTCTTGCTATGCTCCAGAACTATTTTTAAAGCCAAAAGCTATAAACGTTTTTGGTGAAAGAACAAACCCACAAATTACTCAATGTGCTCTATGCAGATTGGACTCCGTGTGGCTTTGGAATACCATTTTACATTGTGTGTATTACCTAGGACAAGGAGAGACAAGGTCACCTAAGCCACAGCTCTGACAGAGGAGGCAATTCTGTTACTGTCATGCTGTTTTTGTTGTATTGTTTGCACATGTAACAGAGTATTGCCCAAATTAATTCTTTTTCTTTTCAAATTCAAGTATATTCACTTAATTAATACCTTTTTTTTAAATTGCTTAGACAAGACCAAGTTTTCTGTGATTTTTCAAGAGATCATAAAAGTAGAAACATAATTTCACCAAATAACTGAGGAAAATCTAAGGGAAGCATAGTCATCTGTCTTGATCAGACAACTCCTGAGGTATTTCATTTGACCAGTGGAATATAGTAAAGAATGATGTAAAGGATCAAACTTACTTAATATGTGACCACAAACAGCTATCAAATCTGAACAATTTTCTGTCGATCTATTTCAGGATGAAAAGCAAACTCTTCACTTCTACAGCTACTTTTAAGGTCTTGAAAATAGCTTGAGTGGGAAGTAAAGTATTTGCATATTCTGTATTCAAAGCATAATGCATTTTACAATGGAAGTCAAAGGACCTTGTTGATTAAAGAACTGATTCAACCAATGTTCTATTATTAGCTGATGAAGTTAGGACTACATAATAAAACTTTCATCCAAAATGAACTACAAATGCTCACGTTGATGAGCAAAACCTATTTGGTTTAGGAGATGGATGTCCACCTTTCATTGTGCTGCAGTTTTTTAAAAGCAAACTCAACTTTTCACATAGCTTTTATTGCTGCAAATAAAGTAAAATAAGGTAGAAACAAGAGTAGCAAAGTGATAACATCTGTAGAAGATCAATCAATTATTTGGCAGAATTTTCAAAAGGCTTCATCTACTCCCAATGCAGCAGAGATCAGTCCTTCAAAATCTCAGTAACCAAAGGCTTCTTTATATCCAAGGCCAAATGCAGAGCTGGAGTTATTAGGTTTAACTCCACTTCAGTCAGCAGCTTCTGGGATCTTTGGCCAAAATTAAGTTTCTTCAGCCTAAAAACTGAGAATCATTCCATAGGTCTCCAAAAGAACTAAAAATAAGCTTCTTGTAAAATAACAGTGTTTTCATTTGTGTAAGCATTACTTCAGAGGCTTTCTACATCTCATGCTCCTATCTTTATGTAGATGAAAAACCAAGCCCTTAAAATGCTATAAACTATGGCATTTCACTGTGGTAAAAGGTCTTTTAAATAACTTCCCTAGTTCACAGAAGAACAACATTGCTTAGCGATATCACTTTAAAGCTAACTAACCAAAAGGACTCCATTTCTGAGCAACAGCATTTTCCCACAGACCAGGTCAACTGCTCCCTGTGCAGAAACTCAGCAGGCTCAGCCTACAGAATTCCCATGATCTGTCAGTGCCCGCAGTGATGCACCACTCAAGGCGATGTCCACCAGTCAGCTTTTCTTTCTCAAGCAACTTAACACAAATAGTTATTTAAGCTTCAAAGATTAAATGACTGGACAAGAACCAACTGCTGGCACTGAGTTAGCAGTTTAAGTAAACAAGGCTGGAGACCCATGTTTGCTAGCTAAGTCAGAGCCCCCTGAGAGAGAAAAACTATCCAAATGAAAGCGAAGCAAGGTCCTGCTTTTTCACTTGGCTGCCTTTATGGGTGACTGTAGCATAACAAGTGTGGAATCTAGAATATGAAATAGAGTGAATGAAAACAGGACTTTGGCCCCTTGTGTAATGTCCTGCAGTATGCAGGTCTCTATCATCCTAGCAGATTTCCTCTATCATAGTTCCATTTTTACTGCAAGAATCCAGTGGTGCTGGTACTTCTCCACATTCTACAATCTGAAAGAGATTGCTAGCACTAGATTAAGTTTTACCACACTTTTGGAAGAAACTAAGTATTACAACAATTCTAAATCTGACAGAATCAATTCACAGCTATTAAAATGGCTTCTCCAGGACCATACAGAGCCTGGCAGGTTACCCCCCCTCCAGGGAAGAACAGAAGGATGTTGCCCACATGCTTCAGTGCATTGCTGAACAGAGATCAAAGTCCAGATCCTCTAATGCTGAGCCTTATGCTTTCACTGTAAATCCATAATTTCATCTCCATAAAAATAACATTTGCCCCATATGAAGTTTTCACAAGGTTCTTATTCCACAGTCATCATTAAGGGAGAAAACGGGCAAAATTGTTTTCTGAAGAGAACAAATCCCAGATGAATCCTTCAGTTTCAAGTCAAATCTTTATACCCAGTATTTTCTGGATTACTATATCAGTTTGTATTACAGTAATGAAATGGTCTTCACATGAAAGCATTACAGAAAATAAAGTATTCCTTGTAAAAAAACCCTGAACCTTTCTTTCAGAAATGCATAATCTAAATGAGGTTTCAAATAACAGTTTTGATAATAAAATTATCTGCATAAGTGCAGTAATTGCAGAAAATCTTAGATGACTGTCTCTTATTTTTATTAAGAACGGAGGAACAGATGTTTAAATTTTCTAACTAGATTAAATTAACAGGATACAGACTGTCCACAGTATGAAAGTTAGTTAGGAAAAGTTCCTGATCACAACAGATTTTCAGGATTTTTTCCTAAGAGGCTCTAAATTTAAGCTGGTACAGCCACTATTGGATGTAGTTAATAACTTCAACACAGGACAAAATTCCATGAGATTTGAGCAGTATTACCTTGATCTATTAAAATAAAAGTATCCTGCAGCCTGACAGATCAATCATGCAAATTCTCTATTAGCCTTTAGCATTAGAGTAGGTTATCTCTTCGAGGAGTGATTGCTTCCGGTCAGGAAAGGAGTATTACAGTAGCCATTACCAATAATTTGGAGCAATCAGAGTATTTATAATGAAAACCCATTTTCAGTTATCACTGAAAATGCACAGATCAATAAAATTAATGATTTATTCATGCCAGTGGGTGCTGAAACAGCATTCAGATCCGTTCAGGTTTGTCTGAATCACTGCATACATTTCGTTTAAATGATGGTTAACTTCTTACAGCAAAAAACCTTCTCTAAGAATCCTACAGATTTGCCACGTTTGCTCTCACAACGTGACTGCCAGCTACTCTCCTATTTCCATGTGTAAGGAGCCTTTGACAGACAGGAATAACTGTACCTAGAACCTTAGTGAGAAGTTGAGAGAAAGAGAACAAACTGAGAGGATAATATATCCTGGGTCTTGGCTTAAATCATTTAATGCCTGAGTTGTGTAGCTGCTCTCTTAAAAATCCACCCACTTAGTTGTTTCTGCTGAATTCAGATGGACCTGACAGTTTCAGAGGAAAAGGGACAAGATCTGTGGTCCAAGACTGACTGTTTTCTTTAAACTGACACATTTTTTAATATTATTTTACAGGGGGCAGGCATTTGTATTCAAAAAACACCCAACTCCTTACCTAAATGAATATGCAAGCCTCACACATCTATTAATAAATCCCAGAGGACTTTCTATGCCACATTCTCAACAACATATTCATTTCCACTGCTGCAGCTAAGCGCAGCTATGACACCATTCCATTCTCATGCCCTGGGGAAGCTGAGGTTCTTGGGGCCCTATGCTGAACTCTGAAAAGTACAATGTGTTGTGTAAAGAGCTAAAAATACCACAGCTTTACCTGGGATCACTTGTAATTGAGCCATCTAGCCTTTTAAGTGTCAGCATTTGATTCTCTAATTTTCAGGATCTGACAGCTGCAGCTTGGAGCCTGCCAACTTTGCCCCATGCTCATTGTACTTTCTCTGAAGTACTTAAAAAGATTTCATAATCCCCAAAGCAGACAATTTATTCCTACCTTTTTGTGCTCAATGCCAATGAATTGGTTACTCCCTGCTGTTTGTATCTGACTGTACAACCTCTCCAACCAATTGGAATGCTGTAACATTCCTTTTTATGATTAGAGAAGAAAGCCAAACTTTAACACCCAAAAACATAAGCCAGGGTTGACCTTTTGGTGAATGAAGTACTAAGAAGACCTCAACTGGAGATCCAAATACTGGTAGGGGAGCATGAACTAGGAGGGCACCAATGTTTTGATTGTCAAGTGGTGTGAGTGGCATGATGTAAGAGGATACAGCAACATGAGGCAGAGAGAAGATGAGAAATGCTGGGTAAAGGGGAAAAGTAATTCTTTAACTGTAGCATTTAGATAGATTAAATGAGGCAGAATTTAAAGCCCACTTTAAACGGAAGACAACAAAGCTATTTGTTCAAAAACCTTCTTTCCCCCTTTTTGAAAATAGAGGAAATAAATGCAAAAAGCACAAGGAATCACTCAGTTGTCAGAGAGCTAGATGAAGGTTGAATGTACAACCTCTTTCAGTCCCCACTGAACGTATATGTTGCTGCAGTGACTCACCACTACTACATTCATCAAGATTCCTCTGGTACCGGCTCAAAGCTGGAGCAACAGAGCACTGAATCAGAAAACACAAATTTAAAAGTATAACGTATCAGAAACAAATCTATAGCAAACATTGTCTGCTGAGTGATGAATCGAGACTTACAGATGAGAAATAACCTGTTCACTTTTGCTTCATCACCTCTTCCCTGCCAAAACTGATTTGTCTCTCCTATTGGTCCTGGCTTCCCAGCACAGCCTAAAGCAAGACAGTGTCTATGACAGTGTCTCTGAGGATATACCAAAGCTATAGTACAAAGCTCCTATGCAGCATTTCTGGCAGCAGACATTTAGAAACAAATTAAATACCAGTATTTCCATTTTCCAGATGATGAATCTGTGACCTCAGAAAAACAAGAAATCCAAATCATCAACAGTTCAAATACTTTCCTAGTTTTTAGCCATAGGAATCAGTCTTTTTACTGCTTCACACTGGTGCCCATGAGTACCACTACAGTACCCCTAATGAAGTAATAAACAAGAGCAGGACATAGATTGTATAGTACCGGCTGCCTTGGGCCAATGTACAGAAGGTATTTTACAAACCAGGAAATACTTCTTAGGAAAAGACAAACAGTTCTTATTTTAAGCTGAAGGTTTTGTCCAAAATGCTTAGTCATTTATTCTTCAGTCCTCAAAATTACTTAAAAAGTAAAAAGCAGAACTTATTTGAACAAAAAGAATGCAGTTTATGTTCAAAACAGGTCTCTTTATTCTGTCCTCTTCCTTGTGTCAGACAATTAACTTGAATTTTTCATTAAGGTTCTGTAACCATGTCTCCCTCCTACCCTGCTCTCCTGGAATTACCAGGAATCACAGTATGTGTCCACCTCAAGAACAGGCACAACATGAATTATTTCTTACCTTACAGTGCATTTATGGATAAAGCATATGTTGCTATTCTGGTAATGCCTTCTTGATGATTAATTAAACACTTCTTTCACATCACATGTCACAAAACACAGATTGTCTGCTTTCTGGTTTTATTTTTACTTAAAAAGGTGTCAGAGACTTCACCAACATGCCCACTAGGGTTGAAAATCTTGGAGAGAAATCTAATGCGGTGGTCTTACTATTGCTACCTATGGAACCCCTGTGGAATGTGTATAAAGTATTATGGTATGAGATCAACACATTAATTCTTCAAAGTCTCTGTGCCTTTGCTTCCACCTGTAGTTTTCATCCTGATTTACAAAAGGGGAGAAAGGCAAGAAGGCACCAGTGAAATACGCATGGATTCCATATGATACAGGAAGCCTTTAAGCATGGGTGGACACATACACATTCCCATACTTGACTGACTCTTTAAAACTCCTTCAAAAGAAATGTGATTTCTGTGGAGCAGGCATATCCTATGGGATCAGGAAGGGAGTTCCTTCTGCAAAGGGCGTTCCCTGTGCTGAGCAGTATGTAAAAAAAGCACAGAAACTGATAAAGAAAAAGCAAGCAAAGTGTTACTCGTGATAAATGATGGCAGTGCAAATTAACACAGTATGGAGGCAATGAAAAGATACATGAAGTCAGAGAATGATGCAGCTAAAATACTCCTTGCTTTAGTGAATACACTTAGCAGGCTTTTTCCAAGCTGAGAACAATTATTGTCTGAAGAAAAGTCAATTACTTTTGCTGACAAACTGCTACCCAGCTGCAGCAGCCTTAATCTTTGCAAACTCTGAAGAAGAAAAAGCTGCTTTGATAAGTAGAGCCTCAAATATAACTTTGCCTGAGCTATGCTGACTGTGCTAGTCAAAGTCTGTCTCACAGCTAAACTTCAGGAAAGTCTGGGAAAGCTTTTGAAGTACAAAGTCTTGTGGGTAATAAATACAATGGGATTAACTGTCTTTCTCATAACTGCTGGTATTATGCTTTATGATCATATATCATGGAGACAATGGATCATAGCACAGATTTACATTCTACATCAAATGATAAAAATCAATCTACGTGACCTATCACAACTCCTCATCCCTTCATGCATCTCACTGACTTTTATAATTAGCTATTTGCCATCATACCACTGTGATGATATTGACATTATTTTGACTCAGAATCTGGCATGTTAAGCCAGCCCATCACTAAGGTCTCACAGACCTTTCAATCTATAAGGTACAATGTGAATAATTGGGAAGAACAATTTTGAAAATACCTACAGGTCAACTACTGCTGCAGTATAAATATTGGAAAGCACTGAAAGCACTGCACAGCATTGTACTATCTGCATATTAAGAAAAAAAAAAGTCTTCAAATATGTTAATTTTGGAATTTGATGACAAAAAATGTGCATTAAAAAACAGAGGGCAAATTTTTTTGCAATGCCAAGGACAAGCAGTTTGACAGCACAGTATGAAAATGGATAAGGCACTGTAGAAGCAGTTATTGCAATATGAAGTTCGAAGGAAACTGCAAGTTAACAAAACCTGATCCATCTCTTACAAATTTCCTCTTCCTTATACCCACTGTTTCACTGCATACCTCATCCCCTTTCAGAACATCAGCACCTTCTAACTCATGGGCCTGGCTGGTCTTCTCTAGCATCTGCCTTTCAGCACTGGACATCTCTTCCTTGGCAGCCTGCAGTTCTTCTGCCTTGGCTTCCTTCTTCCGGGAAATTATCGATGCCTGCATGATCATTAAAAATGCATATGGACAAGTGGAGTAAAAATTGCCTTATTTAATCTCTAGCAAAATGTAATCCACTACATTTTCAGGCACTGCACCACTGAAACCACATTCTAACTGTCAGAAACTGATTTTCATTAAGAAATGTGAGCATGTCTCACTGCAAAGGAAACAACATCAATTACACCTTATATACACCACAGCTTCACTGGCCTTGGCTGCAGACTCTAGATTTCCTCAGTACAGCCAAGACTTCAAGCACACCCTTTCTTCTTAGATTCATGTTGATGTATTTTACATTTTAGATTTGCATTTCTCCACCTCATTTTTCATTTTCATTGAAGAAAAGGGCAGGCATTTTAGCTGCTCCATTTCTTCTGCTTAGTCCCTTTTTGTGCACATGCAAGAAACACCAACATGGCTTAACTAGAAAGTTATCCAAGATTTCACAAATGTCATAATACAGATTTTTATAACTCCAACCTACTCCAACCTACAGAAATATGTTATACTAACAGCAGAACTGAGCCACTAAATCCTGGCAAATAGCTAGAAGATGATGAATAAAGCAACACAGTACAGAAATCATGTAGATTAATGATTATTCTTTTGTTTGGAATCTGGAAGATAAAGTATTTAAAAAATAATATTCTCTACAAGACAGACTATTTAATAGCACCTAACATTTGACTAAAAGCTAAAAAATGTGAAAACATGAGTATACATTAGTTTAGGAGGAATAAAAGGCATTTTTAGCCTGCTAAAGTCTGCTATTTAAAAAATATTTTAAAGCAATACATTAATTTAGATGTATACACATGAATTTGGAGGCTTGGTTCTTCATAAAGGGAAAATTTAGGATAAAATGAAGCCAAATACACACTGGCTTTCTCACCCTATGTTAAAAGGACCAAGTTTATTTCTAAAAATATATCTAAGAGAATTCTGCTGGGGTAGTGCCTCAGCTCTTTGCTTCATGATGTATCTGCAGTGACAAATTGTGGTATGATAGATATGTTTATTTTGTGAAAGAGAAGCCAGTCCTTCACAACAAAGCACAGTCCCCACCACATGCTTTCAATTCACAGCAGCAACCTGAACTCCTGGAGTGTTCATGAACAGAATTATGCCATGAGCCAGTTGGTCTTTGGTACCAGCACATTATGTAGCAGACTTTGGTTCTGGGAAGAGCACCTCCTACTAAAAAAAATGCTGCATTTCCTGTTGAACTGCAGTATACTTTTTATCACCCTTTTTTTAACTCCCACTGATACATTTTACTTCAGCCTTTTTATTTTTTAAACCATCACCATAAGCATCACCATGAAAATCTTCAATAAAATTAGCAGCAGGACAGGTTGCCTGGAAGAGAAATCACATTTCTGCCTAAGCTCTGAACATCTCAGAGTTCATAAATCCTTTTTATAACTTGTGAATTTACTAACAGTAGACCAGACAGCTTATTTTATGGAAAGACTATTTTACAGCTTCAGGATGAAGAATCAAAGAATCCCTTCTTAATAGATGTTACAGGGAAAAACAGCACATGGTCAAACACAAGTGAGGGACATAACTGAAAGCCAGCCTTGCATCCTGGTCTGACTGCAGTAGCCAGCTCACACACAGCCTTTCAAGAATCAGTTCACAGCTGGAGCTTTACCAAAATAGCTCCTCCAAAACGATCCTTCCAGAATTACTGTGATGCAGCTGAAGGACAAAACACCTCACAGCTTATGGACATGACCAACATGATTGAGGGCAATCATTTGACTCAGTCCTAAACAGAAATATGTTCAGTAGCTATTTATTTGCTTTTTGTCCTCCATTATTATGTATTTCTACTGATTTATGCTAAATAAAGAAAAAAAATCAGTATGTGATACAAGCAGTGACCAAAATTGCTCTACATCTTCTGCTCAAGAAGTTTTTGTTCCTTCTTACCTGTTGGCGATACATGGAAAATTTACTATCAATTGGCTCGTATTTCATCATTCTTTTCTCAATAAGCTGATTCATTTCTGCATTTACTTCATTTATCTGCAAGACAGAGTAGAAAACAAAGGAAATGGAGCTTTATTTCTTTATCTTCTCCAAAAATTAAATGCTTTGCAAACCAGATTTACAATTGAGCTAGTTCCATTTTTAAAACAGAGAAACAAACCCAAAAAACTCAATGAGTCATTAAGATTTGGCCAGGAAGAGGCTATGGTTTTGGATTTCCAGTTCTGTGCCTTTATGATAAGGCAGAAGCATGAAGCTGGCCCTGAAAAAGAAGTAAACTGATGTACATGGAGAAAAAATTCATGTGAATTGGTACAGACAGAAAACAGACTGGTGTTGTCACAGACTATGTAAAAAACGTAATTTTATCAATATTAATTCCTTTTCATTCAACAAGTTTTCACAAGTTTAAAGGGGAGAAAATAAAGACTAATTGATACCAAATTTCATCATTTTTGGATGGCTCACAGACCATCATGTTCCAGTTGTGTGGCACCTTCTCTCTACTGCTGCAAAATGCACCTGTTTGTCCATGGTCCCTAACTGTCAATCTTCATCCTAGCCAAAGCTTCAGAGTACCAGGAAACTCATATGCAGCTTACACCAGTGTACTGGTTCCAGCTTTCCCAGCCCTGACTTAATGCTACACTGGGACTCTCATCAGCCATGGAAACCACAGCCCTAGCAACCTTCCTTTAATTCTCTGCTAACCAGATGAGTGCTGATAAGGAAGCAGCCTAAATATGAGCTGAAACCCAATGAAGTCACAATGTAACACAGGTACGGTGCTGGGCATTCCCTTAATATTTCTATGAGCAATATCCTTGTACTTTGAAAACTCAGTGTTTCAAATGAAGTGCTCAGGAAAACTACAAATACTCCAACAGCTGAAAAAAAGATTTGTAAATTCTGTTCCTTTGCAAAAGCTGTTAGTGGTAGAACAGGCCTGAATTTGAAGATGGCATAAAAATTCCCTCCTATGAATAAATTCCTGGTCTATATATTACAAGATGTATGACAGTAGCATGCTTAGTGCAGTTCAGATCCTTTCTAAGACACAGAAAATAGAAGGCTGACTTAAAAAAAAAAAATGTTGTCTAAAGCCATGCTGCAGTAACAGCCAAGTATATGACACGGTTTTATTACCTATTAAGAAGAACATCCTTCCAAAATATACCAAATTAAAAAGTTACTTCATGGAGAAAGAGGAAAAAAAAAACCAACTTGAAGCTTTTTAAAAATATTGCCAAAACCTCAACAATACTCTTGGAGAAGAAAGGTGCCAAACAGGGCTTCAAGTATGCTTGAGAGAAATAAATGCAACCACAACTATTGTTTTGATTAAAAGAAATAAACTAGGAAAGCAGAGGCTGAATCATGGGGCTAGTTTATTATTCCAGACCTAATCTACTACTTAATAAGGCTGTCACCCTGTAAAGTATAACAATTTGAATTCAAAATTAGGATGTCACCAATTTCACTCTTGTAAAAGTCAGTCTCAACCTTAGAATGTATTCTTCATGATACTTGACTGCTGATTCTCATCTGATCCAAAAAACCTGTGGGCATGAATTACATGACTTTGGCATGTTCTGTGTGTGAATGCAGAGGCTATGAGGTTGTTGGTGTTGCTGAACCTTCCTCTGGTTTGAGACACAAGAAGAATGGTAGCCCTCACACCCACAGGGCACTCATTTTCTGATCTATTACGAATACCCTGTTTCCTCATTAGTTAGCTTTCACAGCAAAGCCTGAGTTGGAGATCCTGGGAATATTAAAAACCAACTCATAAGAGAAGAGACCTTTGGACTGACCAGTGTATGTAGGAAAATGTAAGACTAGTCTTCCTACCCTAGCTAACATTGTTCTAAATCTTCATCAACAGAAATACTAATAATTAGCACACTTCTGAATTCTTCCAGGACATAATATTTACATATATCATCAGTCATTTAGCATTATGAAAACTTCATTGAGTGAGATATATAAATGTACTTCTGTGGCTACAAATAGATATGATACAAATAAGGATATATATAATACAAATAAGGATTTTTCCTCATTCTAACACCATTTGCTTTTCACTTCTGAAAAGAATCTGGAAAGGTAAATCAACTATTTGATTCTCAAATTTCCTTTGATCTTACCAGACCTATGGCAAACACTATGGGGTTCTGAGCACTCTCAGACTTACTACTGGGAAGATCTACCACTCGGAGTGTGCTGTTCACCTCCCCATAAACACTCTCTGTATGTTGTATAAACTCCCCTCATGTCAGTGAGTTTAAAACAAGTGAAATCTGAAGAGAAGAAAAAGCAAACCTTGTGTCAAATTAACATCTCTGCTCATACCACAGCAAATTGCTGACACAATTATTTGAATAGCACTTGAGGTTAGGTTTGGGCTTGAGGTTGGTTTTGGGGTTTTTCTGATTTGTTTAGTCTGAGGGGGTATTTTAAAATCATCTGACAGTTTGCATTTAGTGATTAACACACCCTCTTGTTTTACAACTGCAGGGATGTCCCTTTGGGAATGAAACATTTTCTCAAGGATATAAAGCAGGAATAAGAAAATTACAATGTACAAGAACCTTAAGACAATGCTACAGAACACAAATAAAACGTGATCTTGGTCAGCTTACCTTCATTTCAACTACACTGAGATCAGACTGATTCATAGCTGGCTCTGCAACCACCTTTTGTAAGAAATACACTGAATTCTTCTTACTTGCAAGCTCTCTAGGTATTTTTTCAGTAACCAGGTATGAATTGAAATTTATTTCCTCTTCTAGTTTCTTCATTAAACCTTAAAAAACAATTAAATCAGTGTGTGTTCATAAAGGATAATTAAGTTTGGTTTCAGCAGCACGTTAATTAGCAGATTACATTAACAACAGCAAAACATTTGAGTCTGCTTTTCAATGCTCAAAGAGACTGGAAGTTGGTTGACACAGAGTTTTAGTCTGGATGTTAAATGATACAATATGCGTTACTATCTATGTGCATCTCTAACATACAACTGTTAACTCCCTGACAGATTATTTTCATCAACAAACAAATAAATCCCTTCTTATATAACACTCCAGCTGAATCAGATGCAAAATTCCACATGCAGCACTGATACAAAAAGCCATTAACCCTGTGTGTGTGTCTTGCAGACATCAAGATACTGGATTCTATGATACTATTTTTGTGCTGTGAATTACAGTCTTCTGAAATTTTACAAGTTAAGAGATAGACTTTGGTTTCTTATGCATAAGCAAGACAAAGGGTTGCAAAGCATCCTGAAGCTGGTCCTACTCATAGATCAAGTCATTGTTTATGTAAATTACATCTGTAGATGAAGTCATCTACAGAGAGAAATTATCTCTGTGTGAATCCTTTACCCGTACAAAGATCTTAATTTCACCTAGCTTGTGTATAGATTTGTTATCTCCTTGGAAATTATTTCTCAAAATAAAACTTGATTCTAATCCGGCATCTAAAAAGGCCTTAAAATGAGTAGAATTTAATGTATGTTCTCTTTAAAGGTCTTTTTCATTGCTGGAACACTTATAAACTCCCT
Organism: Indicator indicator; assembly: GCF_027791375.1. Taxonomy (NCBI): domain Eukaryota; kingdom Metazoa; phylum Chordata; class Aves; order Piciformes; family Indicatoridae; genus Indicator; species Indicator indicator. The sequence goes on from NC_072035.1 coordinate 8,712,398, forward strand.
CCTTGCAAATAGCACACAATTTTTTTTTCATAGAGCAAATGTTTAAGCTCAGGACAGTATATAGATTGAAACAGAGATGGGAAAGGATATAGGTGAAAGCAGATTTTTTATGCTTCTCAGGCTAAAACACCTGCTGACCATTTCACTGACCGACAAAAGGAGAAGGTCAGAACAAAGAGAAATACAAGCCTACGAAAAAGGGCCTCCACTACTCGGCCACTGTTTACCTCTGACAGATCCTCCTCACCCTCTGCTGCCAGCTCAGACTGAAAGGAAAGCTACTTGGTCTAGCTGTCAGAGAGGAAATAAGCCATCAGTCCTTGAGAAAGCCTAGAACTAGAAGAAAGCAAACAGACCCTAGGGAAAGCTGTGCTGTTAACAAAGTTAAGTCAACACAAAGTAAAACCAGTCAGGGTCTTCTTTTCCAGCAGTTTAGAGTTCTGAGTTTATGAAAAGCAACGCCACCACAGGATCTTCTTCCCTTTGAGGAAAGGTCATTTATCTTGTGCAAAACCCACAGCACCACTGGTTTCAGAATGGTAAGTGGATTTACTCTACGTATGCAATCGTCATCATGTACCTGGCATTACAGGCATAGCCTAAGAAACACAGTTGTACTCACAGAGAATTCCCACTTCTTTCTTCCAGAAGATCTCAATTCCAGTCTTCTTGAGCCCATGACAGAGCTGGGCAGGAGGGACCACATTTTAATGTCTCACTAGAAATCTACCACCTCTGCAAATGCAGCAAAACTTCGCATGTACACTGAGAGCTGAATTATCACTGCAGAACGGACTAGGAACACAACTCTCAGTTTGGTATTTATAACCAAGATCTTTGGTTAATTAAATTATTATGATATTAATACTAATATTTTAATTTATTCAAACCAACTTCTTGTTTTCCTCTTAGTAGCAATATGCTTTATTTCTTGTTCTTCTCCAGTTTTCTTATAAAAATGTCCATGGCTAGATAATTTGTTGTCGATCTGACAGTAATCTCAGGAAATGACCACACCTAAACAACTGCTTTCATAAGAACTGGAACCTATTGACTTCACAGGGTATAACCTTGATCACTATCAAGATTTATTTCTCAGATACCCTCAGAGCTACTACCAACTTCTGTTAAACATGGACTGGTTCTGCATCCTGCTTGCCCCTGACAGTAAAACAAGCAGCAAAGCGAGTTAAAACTTGACATCTTGATGGGGAAAGACATGATGATGTCAACACCTCTTGTGACTAACATAGTTTATTTCCTAAATACTTTGGATAAATTTTTCCTCCCATAAGATTCAACACATGGAGAAGTAACTACCTAAAACCTATTTCTGCTGCTTAACAGAACCTTAAAAGACAAAACATAGGGCAGCTCTTGTTTTCTTTCTTTTTTTTTTTCAGTGAAAAACATTCCCAGGCCAGAGGAAAGAAAAGCAAGCATACTTCAAATCTTTCCATTACACATATAAGTTATTTTTTTAATGTTTTAACATTGACTTATGGTTACAAAATCTACATACGTAAGCTGCACAGAAAGCCTGGCTCTGTGCCCTAAGGTTATTTTAGCAAGGTTCTGCCAACCACGTATTTACATGTGGAGAGCTATTAAGAGCAGCTCCTCATGTTTTCCATTCAATTTTTTTTATTATTATTATTACAAAGAGGGATGAGAGAGTTTCTTGGTGCTTGCTCAGTCATGCAGGAAAGAGGCAATTTTCCCTGCATAATTCTGCTAATGGATCTAAAATTTGATTCACTTTGCCTCAGATTCCTATTTATTTCCCTACTTCTTTCCCCTCTCCAGGCTACCAGTTGTACATCCTGTACCAAACCCATTTGCAACAATACTGATTTTTTTTTTAAAGGGAAGAAAAATGAAAAAGGAGCACTCATTTTATAGGCTATCTACCAAAACTTTTGTTTAATGTCCATTGGAAAGCCATACAAAAGCAGGTCGAGAACAGACATCCACATGGCATTCACTTGCACCAAAGCTTTCACCTCCCTTTGTGCAATCACCCTCAACAAAAGAGCATTAAACTTATTCCATCCACAGCTTCCAGTGACATCACTTCCAATTTCTCTGTATCAAACACAGGCCTGGGCCATGCAAACTCTGACAGATTATGATGAAATTATCCTTTTCATATCTCCTCAAAAAACTGAAAAGCTTTTTGAATTTGCCATCGTAAGCTATGCTTTCCATGTTTTATAGCTATTACTGATGCTCCTTGACATTTCTCAGACCTTTCAAGATTCTTGAATTCTGGTGTTGCAGTGATGGAGATACCAGAGCTAAACCAGAAAGTACTAACTCTCCTATTCCATTTTCTCCCATACATAAATGCATGGATAGCACCAAAGCTTTGACTCTGAGAGCTCCATCTCTACCATTTCTACACCATGACCCACAAGTCCTTTTCAGAGTCACTGCTTAGGGAAGAGTCCCACATGCTGTAGCTACATTGCACACACATTATTCCTAGAGAAATACTGTGGCATTTGGCTATTCCTTAAAATACACAGTGTTGGCATGGGCTTGGCTTTGGAGGCGACTAAGGTCACTTCACATCAACTCTCTCTTCTCCTCATTTTTCAATCATTTTCCCACTTATTATTTCACTTGACTATTTCACCAGTGATCATTTATTATTTTCTATGAAATATCTGATGTAATACTAAACAAAAGACAGCCAGACACTGCATGTCCCAATTAGAAACATATCCACTTGGTGATGATTCCTTGATTGAATTTAATTCTAAAACTTTCAATAAACTCCTTTTAATCTTTTTAACAGATATCATATTGATTTTTTGCTGCTTGTTCTTCAAAATGGAGTGGAAGCTAAGTTAATGGCCTTAAAAAAAATAACCATAGCAGTACTATTAATCTTACCAAGCAGACTTGTATTCTCATCAAAGAGGGAAATTAGCTTAAAAGTGCTTTACCCCTGACCTTGCATCAATGGTCAGTGACTTTATATTAAATAAAATAATTTACAGTTGAAAGTAACTTTCCGCCTAAGACATTGTCCTTTACCAAATATATCTATAATTTTAATTGTAATGTAGTCTGCAGCATTAGTGGAGATCATTTAAATTTAGGATTTTTAGGGGAAGATAGTTCTGTGGAAAAGTGTCAATTTTTTTGTTCAAATGGGATATTTAAATAAAAATGGGGCATTTAAATAAATAATGGGATATTTAAATAAATTAATATCCTAAATGTGTATTTTTTCGTCAAGTGTACAGGATGACATGAAAAAGACATCTATACAAAGCAATTCCAAGTATCTTTGCAGTTCTCAGTGCTCTAAATCTATTACTACATATTAACTTAGAGAAGCATATAAATTACACATATTGCTGTTTATTAACAACAATCATCTTAACACATTCTTTTAATCAGTGTTTTCAAGCTAGTCATCCACTTCTTTGTATTTCTGCCAATAAAGTCAACAATAATGTTCTGTAAAATGGACAAAGATCAAGAATTTCTGTCATTCAGTTCACTTCTTGGCATTAACAATTTGTGCTTGTGCCAGCAGAGATATTGAGAGCAAAATAACGGTAATCTTGCTGAGCAAGCATGAGCTAGGTTATTCAAAGTACTGGTCAGTGTAACAAAAATACTATGAAAATCTGGAATAATAACCGAAAAAAAAAACCAACCAGAAACTGCAAATTCATGTTACTTAGTGCTACCAGCAGCAGCTGCCTCTCTTTAGTTCAACATACGGAGTAGTAATGGTATTAATAAAGAGCAAAGCCAGTCTGATCAATTTTAGTCTACAGAATACCTCATAACAATCAACTGGTTTTCACCATACAGTACAAAAGTTTCTAAATGTTAGAAGAGTTAAAAACCTTCCTGGCTAAAGCAGGCTGATGTTAACTGCATGTTAATGATACTCATGAATATGTGCTAGCTGTGTCTTAAAGAGCTTCTTTACACTTCTTTCAAATACTTCATCCTAAATTAATTATGAGATGAAGTAATCAAAGCAGCATCCATCTGTAAGACAAACTTTTACTCATTGACACTTTTATGAATTTATCTTGCTCTAGAAGTAGAAACACCTGAAGCACAAAAAATGGAAGAAAATTATTTAAAGTCTCTGACTTGCAGTGAAAATCCATCACAGATGCTGTATTGTCAGCGTACAAGCTACGCTGATAGGAGCAGGCAGCTGAGGCACCAAAGTGCAGCCAAGAGGAATTTTTAAAATAAAATAAATTGTGATAAATGTAGAACAACAAAGCTTTTAAAATAAATGGAATCCTTTCTGGTGCACTGTGGTCACCTCATTTCAATTATTTAGAAAACACAGTTGGCTTTCTGTAACTGCTACTACAGGCAGTGTCCTAGTAACTACTATAGGGAAAAGCAATTACAAAGCTGAAGCCTTTGTTTGGGCAAAATTTCAACACAAGTTTTCTTAAGTAAGGACTCCAAGTTTTTCTTCAGAACATCTAAACACTTTTTTTCACCTCCTGCAAGCAAGACTCAAGATAAGGAAATTAAATATGTTGACTTTATGTTTATTTTCATCTCAGTGATTAAATGACATATTTACTGGCTTTTTATTAGGTTACCTTTGCTTCTCTGAACTGAACCCATCAAGTTTCCATTGGCCTTAAAAAAAATACAGGAACTGAAACAGAAATGTTGACACAGCTTTGCTGTATAAACTCTCTGATAGCTGCTGCAGAAATGGAACAGTTACAAAATCCACTGCAGGTCCCTTTGAGTTAAGAAGATTTGAATTCCCTTTGTGGTACAGTGGCTGATGAGCATCATAAAAAAATAATATTACAAAGTAATAACAATGCAACATGGTGGTTGTGGCTGAAAAAATGCTCTAACTCAAAAGAGATGCTGAACAGTTATGTGATGCAACTGCAGTATTAAATGTACAGGAAAGAGCAGGACAATGATTATTTTAAGTTTAAATCAGTAATTTATACATATAATAAAAGTTATTATATGGCTTTTTTCCATTTACCACAGCAACTTCGAATGGAACTGGCAAAGCTCTGTGGAAAGGACCATTCTGAGTCTTATGCCTTCACACTACTTTACACACAGTAAAATATTCCCCTATAAAGTAGCCCCAAAGCTGGTGTGAATATCACATAAACAACCCTGTGATGGATTACTAATAACCAAGCGCAAGAGACAAACAGGAAGGGGTTAAGTGATTTGCCAAAGATCACATACATCTGAAACAATGAACCCTAAACTGACGCCCAGTTTTGTTGTCAAACTGCCAGGTTCATCCTTGTTATATGTCCCTCACAGTGATTAAACCTGTAGAAACCTAGAGATTGTCAAATTGTGGCTTTTGGAGAGAGTTAGTTATGCATTTATCTGGTAACTGCATTTCTGTCCCACCTGCTACTTTTAGAAATGATCACAGAGTTCTAACTTCCCCCACAAGAAGCAGAATTTATTTTGCTGAAGTTATTTGCAGACTGAGGGATTGCTGAAAATGAGGATCAACAGTCTTGCTGTTGTCAATGCAATGCAGCAACATACAACTCCATCAGCTACAGTCCCACCAGAAGAACAAAGCATTTTCATGTGTAAGTAAATATGTTCATATATAAATATATAGACTTTAGTAGATAGGTATCTCTATATACTTAAAATCTTTATCTCTCTGTGTATATATATAATCCATGACCTATTAAAAAAGCTTAATTAGCAAGTGGCTTTAGTGTTGGTACCATACAAAACTACAACACGAAATTGCACTCCAATAAGAAACTCCAATAAGAAGCTTTTCAAACAAGTATTTCATAGAAGGCAACTAGAAAAACAAGTCCACACTGAGAGAAACGTGGTATTCAAGTTATTTGTACATACACAGAGAATGTTTTTAAGCAGCAATATTTGACCAATGCCCAGTTACAAACACAAGAAGCATAAAACCTTACTACATCAGAAGTTCATGTTTTCTAAGAGGCTTCTGCTTTTTCCAGCCATTTGTAGTTCCAGCTGTTCATTTCTTGCAGAATATCATGTTATTATTCAGTATTTAGCTGGTTTAATGTTTAGTAAAAAGTAGAGGTCAAAAATATGACAGCTACTATCTTCCCTTGTGATTTGGGACAAGGCACATCCAGGCTTAGGACCCCCATCACATGTTTTTAGAACACAAGTTATTTCTCTCTTTACATTCTCTTATGATCCTATATGCTCTTTGGCACTACACTATCACTGACAGCAATCCAGCTTTGATTTAATTTTTACAGAAAAGTGTCAACCCCCAGCCTTTAGAGATTACTACTCACTTTCAGGTTTTGAATCCACTACTGCATGGTGCATCTCCTTCAGCTGGAGCTGTGCTCTTTGCAGTCTCTGCTCTGCGTGGAACAACTTTTGAGAAAGAATTGGACAGACATAAGCACATTGCTTTGAGATGCATATTCAAATTACTAAAACAAGAGTATCAAAATGAGTAAGTATCAGAGATACACTATCAAAAGAATAGTAGCTATAAGCGTCTGGTGATTAACTGTTTCACAAGGGAATGTGCCAAAACAAATTTTCAGCAATTGGCCTGGGTTTACTTGATATTCTTGTGTGTTAAGCAAAGTATTCTTGAAATCCCAAGAGGTATGGCAAAAATTCATTAAATAATTTCCAACCAAAAACTGGAGTGGCTGGAACATCAGAACCACAAAAAGACAGCACGAATCAGGATTGCAGCTGCAAACTATCCTCACACTACAGTTCTTCAATGCAGCTGAGTTGTCAGAGCAATCCACTGCCCAACCAGAGAGCACACAGGAAAACTTGTTGCCAGACAACACCCAGAGGATGAGAACTGTTATGATTCAAAGAGATGTGTTCTGAGAACTGGAATTAGCTGGACATCCTATTTGTTTTACTTGTGATCTCACTCAGGTTCAAGCAAAGACCCAACAGCTTGAAAGCCGACTGATTCACACCTATTCCACAGCCAGATACAGACTGTGAGACTGGAAATCCAGTGGTTTTTCCATCTTTTAATAGAGTGTTGAAGTTCATGCTACAGAATTTGGTGAAATGATGTAACAATGTGGCATTAGATATTATTAAAGTAACTTCTTTGGACAGCATAGCTCAAGACTAAAATCCACCCTTATATTCAGGTATCAACTGCTTCCAGTGCTTTCCAGGACATCAGTTTTGTCAAACTCAGGGACCAAAATCCCAAGGTTGTTCCCAAATACACATTCACCCCTCCCAGTGAGGAGCTGAATCTGTGCTGCTCAACCCCTGAAATCTTAGTGCAGATGCAAAGATACAAATCAAACTAAGGAAACACTTGCTCACTACCATAAATACAAAGAACTCTCTTTGGGTGCTCCCACAGTAAGTCATGGAACATTTCCTGGGACTGCTAAATGATGAGGTCACGAGCAGCTGAGGCGGCCAAGTACCTTGAATGAGGTGTTCAAAACTTGCAGGGTCAAGCCTCTTCCTTTAAAATGTACAGAAATATTTCCGATTTAAATGGAATTTCATTTTCTAGCGTTGGAAGAAACTCTGTGTTGTTGTTCCCGATGTACCTCTTTAAATGCATGATTCCCAAACAAATGTCAACAACTGTTTATTTTCATAGAATCAGTAAGGGTTGGAAGGGACCACAAGGATCATCTAGTTCCAACTCCCCTGCCATGGGCAGGGACACCTCACACTAGATCAGGCTGGCTGATTTTAATACGTTTGCTTTTATGTCAGTACCTGATTTTTTTGTTCTTGTTTCTGTTGAGCCAAAGACTCTTCTCTTTCTTTTTCTAAGCGAAGCTGTCTTGCTATTTCAAGCATTCGTTGATGATTTTGTACTGTCTCCACCTACAGCAAGTGAATAAATAGTGCATGCTACTGTCAGATAGTTGAGAAATACATTAAAGAGATCATATGTCTCACAAGCCCACTTAGCACTTCCTTTACATACATGTTACTACTCAGAAATGACAGCGAAGTACTGGACTCAAGATTCTTAAAAGCTCTGGACTCACGCCTAGGGAGATTCCCTGTGGGTCAATTAGTTATTCGATTCCTTCCTAGACATAGTGTGTTTATCTTAATCCTTGTTTGCATTCCAAAATCAGAGTTGCAAGCCAAGGATTCTGACACTGAAATGTAACAGCGTTACTTCTCTTATTACCCTCTTCTTAAGACGCTCTACTCGCTTCATGAGTTGATCTTTTTCCTCTTCCATTGCACTGATGTCCTAAAAAGCAGAAAAAATAGATAGAGAAATGTTAATTTCTTTATGATATAATATGTATTGGACTAAACTTTGCTCAAATTAACATGAAAATTAGAATTCTTCTCTGAATACACTGAAGCAGTTATAATTCTTCTGATCTATGATCAGAAGATCTCTCTCCTCTTTTACTTCCCCCACAGTTCCCACTCTCTTTATGCTAACATTCCTTCATCTGCATCCTCAAGTATTAGTGTGAGCATTTAAAATAAAAGCAGGTGGATTTCTCTAAAACAAAATCAAACAAACAGAAACAACCAAGGAAAAATCAGCATGAATTCAACACCTGATGCAGTCTAACATATGTTCTTTATGTTACCATCATTACCTACTTTCTGGCAGACAATTTTGCATGAAATTGCACAAGTGATGTTTGCTGCCAATTTCATATTAAAGTTGTTTTAAAAGAAACATTTTCTACTGCTAAAACAAGTATCTGACTTTTACTCTCCTCTAATCCTATCTTAGAACAGCAGGTTCCAGAGATTGACAGTTATGAGAGAAAGAGCAATAAATTCACCAAATTCAGGTCTTATCACAGCATTTGCTTAACTTGCCCATGGAAAGCTGTACCTGTGTGATTAAATATTTTACTGAAACAGGGCAAATATCTTTACTTAGCACCTTACCACAGAGGATCATAATTTTTGTTGACTTGAGCTCATAATTCATTCAACAGCCTCTGAAATCATTGCCCTCTATCAGTACAGAAGGCTTTGTGTCAGTTTGTATACAGAGGAAAGGGAGTTCTAATATTTGAAAAATCAAGCTGAATAGAGCCTTGGCAGCCTTGCTTCCCAATCTGCTTCAGAAAGCTCAGTCCTAAGCAGAAGCAAGGACCTTCTCATCTGTTTGCCAACAGAAAACAGTTTCCATAAGGCAGCTGCAGTGCCTACTAGCTCTGACCTGTGCAGCTTATTAACTGCAGTGAGTCCACAAAAACCAAGAAAAACAGAACTGACATTCACAAAAGGTCTAAACAAAGGTTGAGTGATTTTGACAGATATTTTTACCCTTCTTATTTCTGCAGTAGACAAACCAGATGTTTTGAGCTGCTCACACTCCTTATGCAGGTTTTTAAATACTTCCATCAGCTCTTCATACTATAAAATGAAATAAAAACCATGCAGAATGAGCTCAGTGTTGAAGGGTTTTCAGATTAATACGTTGCTTTACTATTAAGATAGTAAGTATGGAGGTAGAAATACGGGGAGAACAAGAAGTAAAGGCATTTTGTTCATCACAAATGCTTGTCAACTTATAAAGCAAAAATAAATAAAAAAACCCAGTGGATTCTCTTCCATTTGAAGACACACTCAGAAATGTCACAGTTTCTTCAGGATTTTCACCTCTTCCTCTGTAATACACAGTGCATTTTCAAAACAGGAAGATATTATCTGAAAGGGTCAATGCTGTATTAACAAATTATTCTCTCTTACTGTAACTCCATCAAACAGGTAAATTTATCAGCTACAAAAGAAAGAGTTTGATCTAACATCATCCTTGACTGAAGCAATGGGGATTGAATTCAAAGAGCCCTGAGCTTCAATCCAGCAAAATGTCCCAAGAGCACACCTGACTTAACACGTGAGAAGCAGTTCTGACACATTGCATAACCATGCCCCGAGATATTACCAAGATTGATATATATGGAGTTTGGCAGTTAGAAGAAGTAGACAGTGTGCTACTTCCACACCAGTACATTGCCCACCAGTAATCTTAAACTGAGAGGCAGTGTGAAAGTCTGTGTGGGTAGAGAAATAACAGGGGACAGAAAGAGTTTAGAAATACGGATGGGAAACAAATTTAGATTCAACTTGGAGAAATGCAAGCTGAGATGGAAGAAATGATAATCTCCACAGAAACAGCCATTCAATGAGATAGAAAAATCTAAAAAGAGAGTATCTAGTCATCTTTTACTTCCTGGAAAGCACAATTGATATGAATGCTGAACACAAAATGGCAATAGCAAAGGACAGTTCAAAGACAGACAGCAAAGCAGCAATTCTGTTCTACAAATCCCTAGGGAAGCTGCATCTAGAGTGCTCTGTTCATTTCTGGTTGTTTTAATATCAGGCATACACTGATGAGCTGGAAGGAATTTAAAAAAGAAGCAACAAAATGGCTACTGACGGGAAAATAAAGTAACAGAGAAGAAGGTTGATGAAATGGCAAATAAAAAAGTAAGATAAAGTATGCACACACTGGACAATCCAGAATGAGTTACAAAAAATTTAGGAGTAAAAGCACAACCAATCTGTGTTGTATCACTTCTGCAGTATAGAGGTTCAGTACAGTACTTCAACAAATAATATTTCATTATTTGTTAGGCATTCTCTGAACGACTGTGTTCAGGATTGCTGGTGCCTGACAGCTTTCCTTCGTGTGGATTCTCCACCTCTTTGGAAAGGGGAGTTTCCTGAGTCTTTGTGTCCTTATTGGGACACAAAATGTCAAAACCAATGGCATGATTCAAACAAACTGTTTGCCAGATTGCAGCGAGGGGAAGGTTTCTCACTTTCACTCAATAAAAGCTGCAGATATCCCTTGTGTACCTGAAATAAGGGACACACTCAAAGTACGGAAGAAAATAGGTTCCTGAAGCAGGAAGAAAGGCTCTTGGCATGTAGGGGCACACACTGTAGACTGGACAACCAGATTTATGCTTGGAGTTTGTTACTTGTTAAATTATATACTGCAGCCAATCTGATGTCCAAATCACAACACAGTTGAGAACATGGCAAGTACTTTGAGTACCTTTTAAAATAATTTGAGCACTTGGAGCTTGATTCTACATCCATCAAACTTTGAACCATGTTCTGAGATTTCCAAACTCTCATATTTGAAATGTTTCTCTTAAAAGACACTACTGCAAGCCTGTATATCGAAATAATTTAGGGCAAATTATTTAATTCATTAATATCTAAATATCTGCATTGAAATGTTATATGACATTAAGGCAGTATATTATCCCAGCTCCTGTTTTGAATTAATCACCAGGGTATTAAGTTAATAAGATAGTTCTATTACTGTAATCCCAAAAAGGAACACCTCTTACGTAATGGAAATAAGAGAGCTGGGTATTTAGACATATTAAGACTATGACATACTGAAAAAACATACAGTCTGCATTCCTTTCTCTCTTTGCTACTTCTGCTTAGTTATTCCAAGTGATAAATTCAATATTGTCAATGGTAACAAAAAAAATAAAAGGCTCAGCCAAGCTTCAGTCAGACTATGGAGGTTTGCTGTGCACAGTGAATCACAGAATAAATCGAGTTTCCTGTTACAAACATTTAAAAACACTGATTTTGCAAGTCACTACACAGAGCAAAGCACAGAAAGCTGGATAAAAATGAGGTACATATGTACCTCAGATAATACAGATCTAAAAAGATAACTTTGGTTCACTTTAAGCCTTACATTTCAAACCCACCCACTCTTGACTACCTAAAATCAACATGTAATGCTCACAAAAGAAGTGGGAACATAATGAGTAGGAATGTCAGCTCAGGAAAAAGACATTTTTTAACTTACTCCCCCCAAAATAAATGGTTGGAGCAGAAGTGGGATAAGGCTAATACAAGCATTAGGCACTAAATACTATAGAATTAATTGACAATTAGGAGACATTGGCTTTTGGTCATAATATTTTCAGGACCAGTTTGAAGTAGTAATTGATAAAGTTAAAAATAACTATCTCATAGTTCACAGTGGGGAAAAAAATAGTGATAAAATTTTAGAAATAGGTCTTGGCCATCATGGCTTTGAACATTATTTAGCACTTTTAATTCAAAACGTGTCAAAGTTATTGGTAGAAAGGTGAAGAGATACATTTCTTGTTATGAATCTTTGCTCAACCTTGATTCAAACATGTTCTTAACTCAGCTGAACACATATCCCAACAGTAACTCTCTAATTCATTTACCCCTCCTCCGATTGGCACTTTAATTAATTAATGTAAAATGTTGCCTATTCATGAAAAATAGTACCTGTTTGTTGATGTCAGCCACAGTGTCATCCTGTAGGAACTCTGCTGGCACTTCCAGTTTTACTAAGAAACGTGCCAGGTAAGCTCTCTTCTTGAGTTCATTGGTCCTCTGAAGAAGCCAGTGCAAGACAGGATGAATTACAGGTTTGCTTCCTGTAACTAACCCTTGGCGAAATGTGCTCCTATACAAAAACACCAAACAGAAAGTACCAGTCAATCTCAAACTAAAAAACACTGGCTTGGAACAAACATTTTGCAATATTTTGACAGTCCTTCTCCACTTTCTTAATGCTGCTAAAAGAGGAAACATTCATGATGCCAGTTTGCTATTTATAATGCAAATTCTGCTACCTTCAGACCAATAAAAACCCCATAACACATCAAAAGGCTAAAGCCAGCTTCCTTTTGTTGGATATTCTTTGGGAATAAAGGCGCTGTGGGTTTTCTGAGTTATAACTTGATGCAGGAGGGTGCAATCCAGCCCCGGGTGGCTGGTCTGAGAGGGACGGGGAAGGCACTGACCCTGCTAGTCATGCGGCACCCTCTCCTGGCTGGCTCCGCAATAGCAGCTGCTGCAGCAGGACCCGAGGGCAGCAGACACCTGCGGGAGCCTTCTTTTGCCATCCCCTATACCACACTCTCTAGGTATGAGCTGTCTTCAAGGCATCACACATATACCCACTGGGATAGTTCAGGTCAAAAATACACACAACTTCTGAACTAAAGATGTCTTACCGTGATTTGGAGACACAGAGATACTCACAAGTCAGATATACTTCCTGGAGGTTTGTATTTAAGGATACCAAGAAGACTCAACATTCTTTTAGCTGTTTGTTCTGGCAGCTCTTCTCTAATGTCAACAGCATGCTAGAGAATTTTACAAAATTAAATTAATTCTCCACTGTTTCTCCAAGTCATGTTACTTAACTAGCAACACTAAAAGAATTGACTTTCTCCATTTGTAACTTGCTATGTCAATGAAGTGAGATGCTCCACATAGAACATCCTTTTTATCATCAAACCTTGATGGATTTTTCTATAATGTGTATCCAGGTACATTTATTCTAGGTGTACATTCTCTCTGCTCATGGTACCTCATCCACACAGACAAACTGGTAACTTCCACCAAGGAAGTCCAACACCCAAGCACACCAAGGCACACGTATCTGTGCCCAGATATATGAACAATTACTTATGATCTCATACACATTTTTGTTAGCCCTAAAGGAGATGGATTAAACATGTATTGCAGCAGACAAGTCATGAGGTTCAGTTCTTCATCAGTTCCTGCCCTGTGTACATGTGCAAGACAGAGCCTGAGGACTTTTGACTTAACACAGCAATTGTCAAGATGAACCAAGGAAGGATCTGTATCCTGATTCCCAAGTTAAAACATACACTCATCATCTCTGGGGGAGAGAGATCCTTTGCCCAAGAACCATTTCTTGATTTGCCAAAAAACATATGAATGTATAAATAGAAAGCATTCTTGCCATGCGCATTGATTTACAGGAAGATTCCTACAGGCCATTTTGGCAAACTAAACATGCCACAAGATTATATAAAGCCAGCCTAAACAAAAGCAAAATTTGACATCAAGCCCTTGTAATATGTTCATGATTACACAGGTCTGAGCAACTCTGATTGCCTTCCTTACCTTCGGGTCAATCGCCCCCAGAACATCATTGAGCAGCTGCAACAGCTGCAGGGACTCCAAAGAGTCAAACGTGATTAAATTGTAGTTTTTCCTGAAGGGCTCCTGATTGAGCTTCTCAACAATGAACTGGATTTGATCACCCATGATCGTGTCCTGGAAAAACCTCTGCAGAAAAGAGAGATGTCACAAGGCCTTGGCGAGGAAAGGGACCTCGGGGCTGCCAGGAGGGCGGGTAAATGCAGCACCTCAGCGATGCCCACGGCAGCCCAGAGGGGCTGAGCTGGCAGAGGGCTCGGCAGGGCCCGGCAGCCCCCTCAGCTCCAGGGGGAGCCCTGCGGCATACGAAGGAACATCCAGCCCCTCACAGAGACCGAGGCGGGTAGGCGGCGAGGCCCCTACCGCGGCCGGGCCTGGCGGAAGCCCTGAGGCCGGGCCTCGTCCTGCGCCCCCAACGCCGGTCTCGCGCGCGCGCCTCCCAGTTACCCTGGTAACGGTTGCCGGGCCACTGCGGTGACGTCACTTCCGGCGCTGCCGCGCGCCTCTGCCAACGCGCCCCTGCCAACGCGCCCGAGCGGCTGGAATCGGGCCCGCTCGAGAGGGTGTCTGAGCGTGCGCAAGGTGTCGTGGGGAGGTGGGGCGGGACTAGGTCGAACCGGGCGGGGACGGAGTGGACTGGTCCGGGGTGTCCTGGTGGATAGGGGGTCTGAGTCATTTCTTCAGACCGGCTGTGCAAGCCGGCTGCAATTGAGGGGTGACAACGTGGAGCAAGGCGCACCGGGAGGCATTTGTGTGGTGTCGCAGCCTGCCCAGAGCATCCCTTTCCCGCCCCACCGCTTTGCTCAACCTACCTCCGTTTCTTGCCCCGAATTGGGCAAGAATTGGAATTTTCATCCCCAACTCCTGCTCGAGGGCAGCCGGTGGTGCTGCCACAGCAGCAGACCCTGCCTGGCCCCGTGAGTGAGGCAGTAGGAGCAGGGGCAGCACCATCGCCAGATGTCAGAAGGTTTTAGCAGTAAGGAAGAGATGATGCTGCTTGGCTATGTGGGAAGAAGGGCTGTGGTCGCTGTAGGTAATTTTGAGGTGTAGACACTACAGACCAAGTCTCTTATGTGGTTTCTTCACAGCACACATGCTCTTGAGGCAAGGAAAGGCAGAAATAGGTTTGAGATTCACCCGTTATATACTTAGCCTTGCGGTTTCTTAAGAGGGAGGCTGTTGTCACATGTGTAGGAGATATACAAACAGCTTGATGCAGTTGCCCAATTAAAATTTCTGGCAGTCTTTGGCAGCACAAAGAGATGTCAAGTGCAGCTGATGTATGTATCAGGTGAATGGTTACTTAATTTCTTTGAAATGGAAAACTGCTCTGAGGGCCTTTGTGGAGATCAAGAATGCCAGTCCTGTGCCCAGGCTTCATTTAGGGGCAAATGGCACATTTATGTCCTCAAGGCTAAACATCAGTTGTCATTGTGTCTCAAAGTAGCAATAAATACGCCATGTTAGCAATGCTAAACTGCAACAAGGACAGCAGCTTCAAAAATACCAAAAAAATCACAAATAGACTATATATTAAATTTAAACTTGTTCATTAAATTAGTATCTCTTGATCTGCAAGTTTTTTCCTGCAAATTCTTCATATCCTATGCTTATACCTTAAATAAGTGGGTTTTGGAGCCTCTGCTAATTGGCAGTTAGCTTCTTGGATAGTGGTAGAATCCCATGTGAGTCCACAGATGATGGATTAAAATGTGCAGTGAGTCATATTAGATTGGTGCCAATTGAAATGCACAGGTTGTAAATCACTGCAGAATTTGACTCAGTAAATAGCAATTGTAAATGTAACACTTTGCAATTCTAAGCACTGCGTCTATCTTGGCTCCTTTTTTCTTTCGGAGGAACAGAAAATGCTTCATAAAATACTGATTTTCTGGTTTTCACAGGAAGCCTGAAAAGCGACACTGCGTTGGTGTCCTAGCTTTGAACTGCCTAATCTAAGTTACACAGGGGATAGATGAGTTGCTTGTGATTGTGCATGAGAGCTGTGGTAGAGCCAGGAACATAATAATCCAAGTCTCCTGACTCCTGGATTTGAACTTTAAAACCAGATCAGGTTTCCTTTGTGCTTTCAATCTGTATACTGACCTTTAGGAATTGTATTTACCTACAAGTTCCCAGAAGAGATCTACTTTCCCTTGACATGCTTTCCTGGTATCAGTTACACTTTTCTTCTGATGATTATTTTGAGCACATAGAATGCACAGAGACAGTTAAAAATGGTATTTTCTGTGGAGGCACTGGGGTCCAGATCTGTTCCCTGCAGGTAACAGGACGTGGTGGATGTGGGTACACCACTTCATGCCAGAAAAACACAGTTTCTGTAAATACTCGTGGACATTCTGCAGACCTCAGTGCAGAGTATAGAGCAATTGTGCTCCCAGTGCTGTGGATGGAGAGGAATCTGTGATGGGTATAGTGGGAGGGCGCTGCTCAGAGATTCTCTGAAAACTGTAAAAAATGCCAAGATAAGAAGAAAAAAAGCTAGTGAGATTGTGGGTTTCCACCATGACAAAGTGAAACAAAATCTGATTGTTATGACTTTTGAGGAGGGAGACTCCACGACTGTACTGGACTGACTGAGCTCCATCTTGCTGGCCTGTTTGAAAGCTCCATTGATTGAAAGCAGGAGCAAAATTTACATGAGAGCTCAGTTTTACGGGACTTCCCAACCTGGAGAAAGTGTGGAGGATCCTGTGCCATTATTAAAGTTGTATGTTTTCTTGATCCTTTCTTCCAATAGTTTTATGCTCTTCACCCGTGCAGCCCGAAGTAGTTGTAATGCTTGATATTGGCAGTCTGTAGCGGTGCCTGAATGTTCAAACTTAATACTTAAAAAAAACTGAAGGCTTAGCTCAGTGTCTTGACCTCTGTATCATGATAGAATCTTCACAGACATGGAGATGATAGTTTTCAGTGCAGCCTTGGGTAACTATTGCAAGAAGCAGCTGAGGTATTTGACACTTCACATAGATTACACAGGATGTTATGGTTGGAAGGGACTTCCAGAGATCATCGAGTCCAACCCTGCAAAAAAGTACACTTAACTTGTCTTAAGTAACCTTAGTTGGGGTGATGAGGTTTCAGGATCAAGTCTTAGAGAACCAAACTGTTCATATACATTTATTGTATAATTCTGAGGGCATTTTCCAGATTGCCAAATTGGTTTGTGTACAAGGTTTCAAGCAAAATTTCCTAATGACCTGAGGGGTTATTCTATCAGTTAAGCATTATAGTTCCATCCACTTTTGTGGGCAAGGCTTATGTTTCATATTGCTTGAGAAAGACTTATGGAAGCTGCTTATTGAAAAGGCATCATGCACAGGCAGCATGCAGAGGAAAGAGAACGGAGCCTGCAAATAAACTGTCCAGAGCTCTTTGGATCTGCAGGCATGGTTTTGTTACTCCCTCCTGACTCTCTCCTCCCTTTATAAGCTATTTTCCTGTGGATGACTGCCTTGCAAAACTCTTAAGAGAGATCGACCATAGAGGCCAGCAAATCAGAGTGGAATGAAACCTGATCAAATCAGAATCATGCTCCACGGGCAAAGAGAGATCCCCTTATATGGGAACATCATGGGCAAGAGATGAATATGTTCATCCGAGCTGCTGAGGTCAGATCCCAAACAGATGGAAGACATTAATGTGAAGACAAGAATGTTTAGGAAGAGAAGACAACACCTACTTATGCTTTGCTTACGCAATGTGAGCCCTCTTGATTTTAATAACAATATTGTGTTATCTGTATGTACACATAGGGCTGACTGTCTTAGGTTAGAAATCAATTTCTGTTCTAGTACCTAAATGAATCCCAGGTCTGTTTCTGGTTCCCACTTTTAGCTTTTTCAGTTGTTATTATGTAGCAGGATTTTGCTTGCAGAAACATCCCTAATAACCAACCACAGCAGGATGGACTGTGGTCAGCAAAAGCCTGAGTAGCCATCACAGATGTCTCAAAAGATTAAGCCTGTGCAGAATGTAACTTGTTCCTGTGTGCTAAAGCATTTAAAACAATACCAACATCCAAGAAGCCTGTCTGCTTCTGGGTGTTTTGTCATGACTACATCACTAGGTAGCATCCTAGGTGATTAAAAACACTAAAGGATTGGGAAAAAATCATTTGGTCTGTGTTGTAGGTGTTGTATATTTTGTGCCTCTGTGTGGATCTTCTGTGCACAAACCAAAGAATTTGGCTTTTCATGCAGTTCTTGATTCCATCAACTGCTGTTCTTTAAAAGGCCTGGGATACCATTCTCATACAGGTTTCTGACTGTGCCTCTAAGTGGGGTGTCCCAGGAAGGATGCAGGGGTTGAAGAACACAGCACCAGTTGCTTTCAGTTTGCAAAGCCAGTACATCACAGGAAGTGCTAGCAATGGGTCTGCTGGCCAGCTGGGGTGCCTGGCTCAGCAGGACTCCAAAATTCATTTGCATTGTGAGTGTTCCATGTGAATATGGGAAATGCTTCCTCTATATAACTCTTGCTCTGTTTGGTAAATGCAGGATGACAGAATGCTGTGTTGTGAGCAAATGTTCCTTGTCTTGGGGGTTGTCTGGCTGCAACTAGGCTGTCAGTGCTTTGAGCTATGTGGTAGCAAGCAAGGTCATTGATCTGTCGTTAAACCATTCTAATGGTCTCATGGAAGATGGATGTGGTTGTGGGAACTTCGCAGTGGGAGTGTGGCGTTGGATGTTATCTAACAAGGAGGGGTTGCTTGGACAGAGTTAACTAAGTTTCCTCTAAAAAATACTTGCAGTTTTGTTCCTTGCCATGCTATCTGGTTTTGTTTCTTGTCTGAAAACTCAAAAATAACCCCACCAAACAATCTCACATTTACCTCAGTGTTTCTGAGATTAGAGTTTGCTCTGCAGAGGCTCCCATTCAGGGCCAGCTGAAATGGCAAGTCACCCCTTGCAGCAGATTTTAAGAACAATAAGATGTTTTAGGAATATGCAAGAATTGATTGCCTCTAAAGGGCACATTTTCCTTTTTGCTAGAAACTGGGGCTGTTCTCAGTGATAAGTGTTTGCTGAACAAAGTCTGCTGAAGTTCATGAAGTTGGTTTCATTCTCATGGGAGGGCAGCAAGCCAGGACATTGAGCACACTGATCCCAATCTCACAAAGAATCAAGTCTGCAGGAAATTCAATTTGCCTTACTAAGGTCCTATACCCACCTACTGCTGCTCAGAGCTGGGTTCCCAGTGCCAGTTTCCAACCACATGGTTTTCCCAAAGCACTGTTCTTCAGAAGGAAAAAGCTGAAACGCTATTAGAACAGACAATATACAAATAAAGGAACACTGATGAGTTGCTTTGTATTTCTAGTCTTCGTATACTATTTTAGCCTCCACCAGAACAATCTGTTGTTAAACTTGAAACAGGGCTAGCTCTTGCGTTTTGTTTTTCAAAGCAAGCCTTTTATATCATTTTTATGTAGTGTGAAAAATATCTTTTGAACAGACAAGTTCCTCGAAGTTGATGGTGCTTTGATGAGTGAGATGACTTTCTTGTCAGCTTAAAAATACTCCTTTTATTAACACATTCAATTCATGAGCAAGTGAAAACATTAGGCCAAGAGTTTTGAAGCAATCATCATGGTGAACAAAAATAGTCACAGAGGTGCCCTGCGGTAAATACACTTTGTGATATATCTTTGGGATGTATCAAATGCATGGAGCAGTCTGGTAGAAGCAAACACTGTTGCTCATTATGTCTGCATCTCAGCAGATAACATGGAAGATCTAGTTTAATCGCTCCTTTTCTTTCTTAGGGAATCAGCTGGCAGTTGTGACTTTGCCTCCATATCACTTTCAGGAGGTGATGGCATTCAGGCCAGACAAGGGGTGATGTTTTCAAACTAAAAAAGGGATATTTATACTAGACTTAACAGATTTTTTACACTAAGGGTGATGAAACATTGGAATAGGCTGCTCAGAGAGGTGGTAGGTACCCCATCCCTGGAGACATTCCAGGTCAGGTTGGATGGGACTCTGAGCAACCTGATCTAGCTGAAGATGTTGCTCACTGCAGGAGGGTTGGACTGGACGACCTTGAAAGTTCTTTCCAGCTTGTGTGTACCTTTACTAAAAGAGGAGTGAGAGGAAGCAAAAGGGAGATGTGAAGAAAAGTGCAGACTGGTGTGAATGAGAGGCCATCTCAGTCACTCCCGTTGAAGTCTGTGGCTGCTTCCCAAGTGGAGTGATCTGTTTGAAGGGTCCGTTACATCCCTATGAAGGTTAGGTAGGTCTCAGAATAAGTCAGGGGACTTGTGTCTTATATTTGGGAGCAGCTGTCCAGAGATATTGTACTGTTTTCACCAGCTATTTGAGTTCTTTGTAGTGCTGAGCTTCCCTGAATTTGGGCTGCTGGCTGGATTACCACTTTCCCTGGTAAAGACTAAACACTCACAGAAAATGCTGACTTTCCAGGAGTGCAGAAAGAATTCAGGTTTTCTTCTCATCCTTGTTTAATTTGCTCATGTTGTTGAATCAGATTTCTGACTGAAAGAGTTGGCTTCTTGATTTATCCCAAGACTCAGATATGTAACGTCATACAAAACTGTGATGGAAATTACTTCACCCTCAGCACAAACAATGACAAGCACTGGTGGCCCCAAAAAACAGCTAAATAAGAATTGATGAGGTGTGGCAGAACCATGCTTTGAATAGTTCTTCCTCCAGCTTCTTCCTATAGAAAGCTGCAACAATCTGAAATGTCAAGCCTCTTATCTTATGTTTGAGGAGGAATCCACTGACATCTAGAAACTGCCTCTGACTGGTGAAAACCTCCTGTCTTTGCTGAGTAAAAGCTTGTTTCTCTATAGGAGTTCAGACAGGAAGATGTGTCAACTATAAATGTAACTGTTAAAACCAGTAAGGTCAAGGTGTGGTGCTCTGTGGAATCCATGGAAACCCCTCCCTGAATAAGTAAAAGAAATATCTGCATTTTCTTAAATGCTAAAAGAAGGATTTCCTTTGACAAAGGCATGACATTTTAGGATAATCCCTTTGCTTAGGTACATATAGATCTCTTGTATGTAAAACAGCCATTTCCTTCATAGCCATACTGCTAACACTCATCATAATATCTAAATAACTTTTAACAATGTATGATTCATCCTACTGTATGATTTCTGCAGTGAAGTCATAGCCTCCAGTTTGTATCATCATGCAGCTGCCATAGAAATAGTTTTAGATGTCACAGGCTCATCTTGAATTCACCAGAGACATTTGGCTCATTAATTCAAATGTCAAGGAGAACGCATCAGCGTAAGATTTAATCAGTGACAGAAATAAAGTTTCCTAACTTTTTCTTCTGCAAGGCTTAGGGCTCTATGGTGGAGAAGTTCTTTGTGCAGTCGTTGATCACAGGGAGGTTGCTTCCACCTCCCGGAACTGCAGGGGTAGATTGGTTGTCTGTACATTGTGCTTCAGGCTAGTGTTTGGGGATCCATCTCAGACTGAGGAACAATCTCTCCATCCTTTGTAGGTAGACGATGATGACCCCAATGCTTCAATCTGTAATACTGAGATGAAGAAAACTCTAAGAAAAAGACTCTGAAATCCTGGCCTTGTAGACGTCTTTCTTTGGAATTCCATGACTGTACAATCTTCAAATATGAAAACGTTCTAGTTCTATTCTCTCTCAGCCAAAGCATGAACAAATTTTATAAAATATTTGATTCCAACTGAAATGATGCAAATTACACTCTAAGAGAGCAAATGATTTTGTCCAATTTTATCTTCTCTGAACCAGCTTTGAAGTACATGGGTAAGAAACTAGGTCAATTATCAGTTTGTTAACCCATTGCTTTTAAAAGATACAAGTGTGATTCTATGTACATATCCCATCTCTTCCCTAATTCAGGAGTTTCTGCAGAGACTGAGCAGGTTTTCCACTGCCAGGTCACCTCCAGAGCCCACAATGCCTCCTACAGCTCCTTCTGCTGAGGTTTTCTTAGCTCTTTAAATGAATTAATTCTCTTCTCTTGCAGACAGAGTTGTGATCTGAAAAAGACTTTGTCCAACAACAGGAAGGCTGTAATTGTTCATACAGCATCCGGTAAAGATATGCATGAGCTTCCTGAGTTAATGAAATCCTAGGGGTTTTTCATAAAGTTCCAGTGACTGCCAGTCACTTTTAAATGTCACACTGTGTAGGCTCGCTGCTGTGAATGTTACAGAGGGAATTTTGCTTTTAATTACATTGTGCGGTTGACACATTCTGTCGTGTTTCCAAACCTTCCTCTAAAGTGCCAGTAGTCGGTCAGTACCAGGGACAAAAAAATAATGGATAAGAGGTTTGATTCAAACCTCTGATGCTAGACTGAAAATGATAAGAGGTTTGATTTAAACCTCTGATGCATAAAGTTCCCTCATGAGTTCCATTGGTAAGGAATAAAATGAAGAATCGCTAAAAAGCAAAGCTGAGTGTTTATTTTCTACCAGAACAATGCCTAAAACCAAGGTTGGAGCCTTTGATGCTTTGCCCTCTGGTTGAGATACTAAGGTAGCAGTGTTGGGCTTTGGTTACACCCATGACTATCGTTACTGTCCAAATTCCTTTGAAAGGTAAATTTCATGGATTACAGAGGAGGCCTCCTTTTCCTTCCCATTAGTTGTGGCAGGAGCTAAACAAAGCCACTGAAGGTTGGCAGGAAGATTCTTCTAATGTGGATTCTCATTTCTGCCTGAGGCAGGGCATAGTTGTCAGATTAGGTGGCTGACAGAGAGGTGTTTACAACACCCTTTTCAGAAGAGCTTTGGATCAGGCTCCATACGTTTCCCAGTGGATGAATTATGGTCAGTTTAACATTATGGGTTCATTCATTTTTAGTTCCTTAAAAATTAACATACTTTATTAATGTCTTGACTATTTGTGTCCCAATAGCATCCACAAATGTTAGTTTGGTTTGCAATCAAGTTGACTTGGTTTAGAAACACTCATGAGAAGTCCCTCATGGAAGCTGCATGTCATCCATCTGATGGGCTTCTTATCATCATAGATCACTGGTGAGGAGGCTTTGCTCAAAATACTATGATAGGAAAAATATTCCCTCTTAGACACACTGTCCCTTATGTGGATGACTGCTTTGAAGAATGGGTTTCCCCCTTGGAAGGGCTGTCCTAATAGAAATTAAAATATTTCTGACTCATTTTTAGACTGGAACAATGCCAATATTCCAGTTCATCATAGTCCCTATGCTAGACTGAAAATTTTATCTCTTACTTGTCTGTAGCTCTGGCAAGCCCTGGACAGTAGCAGAGGTTGTCTCACACAGTCTAGGCCAAGGTTACCCAGCTGGCATCCTTCTTTCCTGCTACATTAGGTTGAGAGAAATCACTCTTTGAGGAAAAGTCAGACTGGCAGCCTGCTTTCCATTGTGTTTGCATGTTTAGTGAAACAAATGACTGTGAGACAAACACAGGGAGGTCCTCGAACTGCTGACTGATAGGAAGGCAGGGCAACCTTTGGTGATGTAATTGACACCTGTCTTCCAGAGATATCCTCTGGGATCCATGGTTCATTCTTATATACTCTTTACTAGCTGTACAGCTATGGTGTAAATGACAACCTCTCTCTGGTCATTTCAGCAACAAATCTGCCAATTTGCTGTGTAGAAATCATCAGCTGTCAAGTGGTGTAATTTCTTACCATTGTTCTACAGCAAGATTTATAGAAGACTCCTGAGGTATTTCAGCAGCATGTAGAGACTGCAATTAGGACTGGTCCACACAAGTAAGTGCAAAAGAGAGAGAACAATTTATACCTTGACCCTCAGAGAAACCTAACTCCCTGCATCCCAGTCTGTTATTTTCAGCAACATATTCCTCCTACTGACAGCTTTCCAGGTAATAGTAAAGTAGCATAATATTAACTGATGTATTTAAGTAAAAGAAGTTGATTGGTTTGATGTTTCTTTTTCAGGCCTGCTGTTCTGGGGAGTTCTGAAAACTTCACTGTGTTAGTAAAGAACAACATTCATTCCCCAAATTTAATTAGACCTCATAAGTGCAAACATTCCTCAATGCTTTCTGAAGAATGAGTACCTGTGCTTTGAAAACAAAAAAAAAGACTAATTTTACACCTTCTTTACTCAAAAAGGCTTTGCTCTCAGGGCTATGTCTGCTTTAGTGTCAAACAGCAAATGAAATGAGAGTTTGGGAACAGAGTCACCCCTTCAATCCCCCCAACTGGTTCCAGATTAGATTCTGAGGGACTAAGACTATATTCCTGCTGTCCACTTCAAGTTAATAGGTCCTGTGAACAGAGGATGTCTTTTCTGGAGTCAGCTAAAAGTCACAGCTTTCCTGTGGTGAGTATGTGCCAGTGGCAATGTGTTCGTGTTGCAACAACTTGAGGTGACGATTGGATTTCGCTAGGGTGGGCGTTTGCAACACAAAAAGACAATCCTCCTCCAGAGCTGCTGATCTATCATCGTTATCCCCATTGTGCTGTGTCAAATGAAAAGCCCAGTGGTGAGGATCACTGTTGTAAATTCTCTCTGCAGTTGGATGAAGCAGCAAATACTGTTTGCTTTTATTTATGTTGGGAATTGTTGCAGAGCCACCTTGTGTAATTCTGTGATGCCAGCAGCCACTTCACGAGCAAGTCGAGCAAGAATTATGTAACAAAGAATACGAGCTGGGGTAACCTCTCAAATAAGAGGCCTCTTCCCCAGACTGCCAAAGGTGGTTCTGCTGGGGTAGATGCCAGTCAACATTGTGAGCAGCTCTGCTGCTGAAGGAAAAATGGGCAGCGCTTCAAAACCTCTAATTGGTTTCAGCAACTGGTGCTGGCAGATGACAATATCAACAACCAGCTGTGTCACCTTACTTACAAATAGTACGTTCACTGGTGCTTTGGCTCTTTTGATCTAGAAGATAGAGCTGCCATCCCAAGATGTAGCAGGTGGGAAATTAGAAGTACTTATTCTAAAATGGACAACAACTAGAGTGGCCTTAACATGGAATGAGAATCTGGCACAACTTGAGCTCACTCAGTGACTCACCTTGGACATTTAACTTTCCATGAACCTTTAAAAAAAAGAAGAAAGCATGTGACTTCCCAAATCTTCTGTAGTACAGCTGAATTCTTGCATACTGTCTTTGGAGAGGAACAATTGCATACTGCTTAGCACAGAGGAACAAATACCTTGAGCTAAAGTGCTTGATTCTGCCTTTTCTGTGAGTTATCCAACATGGTTTATAAATGTAGGGATGAACTCTTAGGGCTAAATTTTAGTGTGAGCTTCCAGGCCTCCTACCTTAGCACTGCTGCATACCAGAATTCCATCTGAGTCAGGAGATGTCCAACACCCTGAAAATAAGGATGGAGCCAAGAGTCATCTCAAAGTGAAGGAATGAAGTCCAGAAGAGATACCACTTGAAAACGTGTTCCCTGAGTATTTTTATCCCCAAGTCTCACCACCTTCTGCAGCCCTGAATGAAGAGGCCTCTGAGCACATAGTTACATAAGTTGTCATTGACAGCCCCACAGTCCACCCAGATTAAACAGGTTCATTTTAGATGATTTCAGTGACACAGAGATTTTCTGAAAAGCCCAGCTGTTCTCTTTGTATTGCTCCTTTTAGCCTGAACTCAGGAATTACAATGAAATGTACTGTTACCATCTTTGGTGTAATATTTTCAGACATTTCATTCATGCTCACTGAAATTTTAGTCTTGGACTTTGGCCTACTGTTTGCTCTTAGATTCAAACAGGCCTTGCCTCCTACACCTCCTCCTGCTGGACTTGGCACAGTGCAAGTTGCTTTGTGCTATGATGCATAAGGCCAAAGTACAGCCAAGGAGCAGCAAATTCCAACACCTTCCCAGTTCTTTCTTCCTTTTTTATAGTTGGACATGTTCTATTTTTATAGAAACAAGGTGAGAAGGATTATAACGTGTATTCTGCACTCTTCAACTAAGCTTTGTTCTTTCTGAGCTCACCCAGCAGTTTGCCACTTCCATTTCCCACATGTATTTTAAGATACATTGCTGGCAGATTATGCCCCCTGTATTTCTGTCTTCAGCTGTAATATGCATTAATTGTATTAATATTCATATTGTAGCATCCTCTATATCTGCAATGGGAGAACACTACAGCTGGCATTAATGATTCCTGTTCTGACACATGAACTGACTCTCCTTTTGGAAGGAATGACACTGAACATTCACTCAAGACAGATTTTAATCTCCTTTCATATTTATATATCTCTTCGTCCTTATCCTCTCCCTCTTTTTCTAAAATTCTTTCAGATTTGTCTGGTTTTGTAATCAATAGAACATTTTACTAATCTATACCTGACTCAAAATCTCTTTAATAATTTCATACTGTCTGAAATTCCCACTGCCAATTTGTCAGTTTTGTTCATCTCTTTCTAATGGTTTACCTGTTGTTATGAGGGTTATGGTGATGCTTCTGAAATAGGCACTGTGTGGCAGCTCAGCAGCAGATAGAAGGTGCATGAATTAGGTGGTGTAGATCTCTGCTTTTCTGGCAAAGATTAATTCTACAAGAGGATAAATTCAAGATTTGTTCATTGTGGATAGGAAGGCGACAGTCTTAGATGTACTTCTGCAATCGTTTGCAGGCAGGTGCTCTGTCTTTGCCCTGAGCTGGCTCCAAGCTAGATGTTGGGATTGCCCTCAGCTGAGGTCGTATGTCCATCTTCTTTGTGAGACTTAGTAGCTCTGATGCTGCTGAGAGCAGCAGGCTTCCAGGTAATGGCTGACTCATGTCTGGCTAGCGTGGAGGTGAAAAACTCCCATAAACTTGCTAACAGTGAGAAACAATCCCTCAGATTAAGCAACAAAAGGAGGTTGGAGCCAGGTGGGAGTCAGTCTCTTCTCCCAGGTAACAAGGGAGGATAAGATGAAATGTCTGCACCAGGATAAGATGAAATGTTTGCACCAGGAGAGGTTTAGGTTGGGTATTAGTTTCTTCCCCAAAGGCTTGTCAAGCCCTGCTACAGGCTGCTCAGGGAAGTGGTGGAGTCATCATCCCTGGAGGGACTTAAGAGACTTGCAAATGTAGTCCTGAGGGACATGGTTTAGTGGTGAAGTTGGCCGTGCTGGGTTAACGGTTGGACTTGATGATCTTAAAAGCCTTTTCCAACTAAAACGGTTTTGTGTTTCTAACTGAGGTGAGAGCCTCCTTCTCAAGATGACCACCTGCACTTCCCACAGCCGAGCTCCGGCAGCAGGAGGCTTCAGGGCAGCGCCATTACCCCGGCTGGCGAGCCCCAGCCTATCCCAGGCAGCCCCAAAGGGGTGAGGCCGGCGGGGAATCCCTTTTCCCCGTCGAAAACAGCCAGAGGAGAGGCTTCAGGGCCTCCGGGCGGGGCTGGGACACGGCCGGTAATCAAGAGCCCGAACCGGTGCAAGGCCTGGGGCTGCGGGAGCGCTCTCCGGGCTGCTCGGGGCGCTGTGGCTTCGCGGGGGCTGCGCCAGCTGCTGCCTGGCCTGTGGGAGCTCCCGCGCGCCCTTCCAGGCCGCCATGGTGTCGTGTGGCGCTTTCCACAGCTTCCTCTTCGAGTACGACACTCCCCGCATCGTGCTGATCCGGAGCCGCAAAGTGGGGCTCATCAACCGCGGGGTGCAGCTCGCCATCCTCGCCTACGTGATCGGGTGGGTGAGCAGGCGGCAGGGGCTCCGTCCCTTGGCCCTGCCGGGCTGCGCTCGGGGGAATCCCGCAGCCCCGCCGAGGCTGCCAGGAAGGAGGAAGGGGGAGTCCTCGCTGGGAGCCCCCTGGAGCCATGAGGCTGAAGGGCAGAAGTCGGGCAGCTCCTTTCTGGGCGAGGCGGAGAGGCAGCTGCCGAGCCCCGCTCTTCTGAGAGGGAGGCGCGGTCAGGGTGGCGGTGGCGGGAAGCGGCCGCTGCGGGGCTGAGGGGAGGCCGGGGCTCGCCCGCCCACCTTGTGGGTGCTAACGGCATAGAGGTGACAAACAGATGATGAGACACCTCCGCTGGGCTTGGCCTTGAGTGGGGCTGTAGGGCTGCTTAGACGCAGCTGCAGACAGGACCGGACCCCTCACGAGAGGGCTGATTAGACGCAGCTGCAGACAGGACAGGAGCCCTCAGGAGCAGAGACCGGCCCGGAGCGGCCATGCAGAAAACCAAGAGTTGCATCCTGCAAAAGCTCTGGACGAAGAGAAAAGAAAATAAACAAAAAAATCCGCAACACCCCAAAACAGTCAGAAGAGAAATTAGTTGTCCTGTGAGCCTCATGTAGGGAAGTGCTATGGAACTGTCCGGACCAGCCCTTTCAGGTGACACGTGAAAAAAGGAGAGACGCCTGCTGCCTGCTCTGGTTTATGGTGTTTATCTGGGTTTTGTTGCTTATGTGGGGTTTTGTTATTTCTGTTTTCTTGTTGTTTTAATTTTTTTGTGGTTTTTCTTTCTTGCAATGCTTCCCTGGCAGCTGGGTCTTTCTGTGGGAGAAGGGCTACCAGGAAACAGACTCAGTGGTTAGTTCTGTAACCACAAAGGTGAAAGGAGTAACACTGACAAACACATCCACCTTGGGAACCAGGATCTGGGATGTGGCTGACTATGTCATTCCTCCTCAGGTATTCGTCGCTCTCATACCCAGAGGGAGGGGTTTTTTTAACCACCAGTTACTGCCCTGCCAAGGTCCACTGAGGTCTGGAGCAGCTTCAGCCTCGATATGAGAGAGCAAAGCAGCTTTGCTGCATTGCAGATTGTGCCCAGCACCTGCTCCATTAGCCTTGTTCAGGAAAAGTGTGCGTGTGCTTGTGTAAGAGGGAGAATTTTGCAGACTTCAGGAAAAAGTTGCAACAATAACCACGTGTCCTCTTTCTTACTGCTTTCTAAAGCAAACAACTCCATGTTAACTTCTTGGCAGAAACCTCAGGAACAGGCTGCAGGTCGCTTGATCTGGAACCATGCAGGGGGTATTGCTGTAGTTACTGATTGACTCTGTGGGAGTCTGCACTCCTCAGGTAATATGTAGCAGCCTTCAGGGTTGGCAGGCATGACCAAGTTCCTAGTTGTGGGTTACTCTCTCTGCATGAGATATGGTGCAGAAAAAAAGTGGCAGATTGATCTGGATTTTACTGAGTGATCATACTTGCCTATCAGCAGAGCAGAAGCAACCCTGGATAAACAAACCAGGACAGGTCAATTTCTAATAGAGATACTGAAAAGGGAAAAAAACAATTAAAAGTGGGAGTTGCAGACTTGCAGCTGGAACTTACTTTCTGCTCCTGCTTTACAACTCCCTTGATACCTGTGTTATCATAATGTGAATGAGGACTTTTCGGCCAAGTGGGAGGATAGAAAGGATTGCTAGTCCCACAGACATCAGGCAATAGATGTGAGAATTTGCTCTTTAATGCTACACCAGCACTGTCTAAAGCAAGTCCCATCTGTGGGTCCACCTGGGCTCTGTCAGCAAAGGCAGAGTGACTTGGATAGTATTTGCAGACTGTCACTCATAAATTTCCTTCTTGTTTCGTGTGTTCAGGAGAAGAACACTGTGTTTGTTATGACCAATGCGATATTCACACTGAATCAGAGCCAAGGCCGCTGCCCGGAGGTAGGTACAGCATCTGCTTTAATCCTGCTTTGTGTGGGTGGGAAGTTTGTAGAGTTTAATGTAATTATTGTTTCTTTCCAGCTTCCAGATGATGAAACAGAGTGCAAGGTGAAGAGCGACTGTGTTCCAGGATATGTCAGTTCTCACAGCAATGGTAAGAAGCTGGCAGCAAGGACTCATTTTAGTCTGTGTTGTGCTACCTCTGTGCTGTGCCTTCCCTCCTGTGGAGGAAACTACAATTGAGTCTTTCTGTTCTCAGAACTGAAAGGGAAAGGGAAGCTCAGGTTTTTATTCTGTGAAAGAACAGATGGGCTTAGGCTGTGTTGGGTGGATGCTGGATAGATGTTTACTTTGGTGAGTTAGCAAATAGTGTGAGGGCTTTTCAAGACCTTAAGTCCATGAAGCAATATTTCATGTAGAGGACGATTTGACTCCAAAAGGGACGTGATGCTTATTTTTATGAAACTTCAATACAAATTGCTATGGAGGATAATGGGGTCTTAGTTCTGGCACTTCACTTCTGAGCAGATTGCTTTCACCTTATGGAGGGAGGAGATACCAGAGGGCAATTACTGCCTCTTTGTTTTTGCCTGGCAATACTTTCACTCACGTGTCTTTCCAGGCATCCAGACTGGGGAGTGTTTATCATACAATGGCAGCATTAAGACCTGTGAAATCTTTGCATGGTGCCCTGTGGAGGATGACTATCATATACCCAGGTGAGTGCTCTGTCTTCCCACTCTGTGAGGACTCTCTCAAGAAGAGGTTGGTAGTATGCAGCTGATGACTCTCACTATGAGGTACTATTGGGGAAAAGCTGAAGAGGTGATCATCCAGGATCCTGCAGAGTCCTGTTTGTGAAGATAAAAATTAGCTTAATTAATTTTCCTATTACTTTGTAGGCCAGCATTTCTGCAAGAAGCTGAGAACTTCACCCTTCTGGTGAAGAACAATATTTGGTACCCTAAGTTCAACTTCAGCAAGTAAGTAGTGTGTGGGGTGTTGCACTGTCTGGTCTCATGGACAGTAAAGGGGAGATGGAGGAGTGCAAGAAGATGCAACAGATCTTCTCTCTCTGCTTTCCTGTAGGCGAAACATCCTCCCCACGATCAATGCCACCTACCTCAAGAACTGCATCTATGACTCCCAGACTGATCCCTTCTGCCCTATCTTCCGTTTAGGGAAAATAGTTGAAGCTGCAGGGCAGAATTTCCAGGAAATGGCTGTGGAGGTATTTGGCAGACCCTTCTCTTGGGCCTCAGCTGTGTAGAAGAGGAGTGGTAGGTATTTTCCCTCTCTGCCTCATGGCGTGAGCTGCAGGGGACAGAGTAGCTGCAGAATGGAGAGCTACTCAGGCCAGAGGAACTGAAGTCAATTCTACTTAGCCAGTATTTGACCTTGGCTTGTTTGGGTGGAGTTCTATGCAAGGTTCTTCTGTAGTAGGGGAAAAGAGTGTTTGGGACAGGGACATGGGCCAGCAAATCAGGGTTCTGGTGAGCAGATAGCCTGGGCATTCTGACTGCTCACCTTCTCCTCTCCTACACTTGGCAGGGTGGAGTCATGGCACTGCAGATCAACTGGGACTGCAATCTTGACAGAGCTGCTTCCCACTGTGTGCCAAAATACTCCTTCCGGCGCCTCGACAGCAAGGACTCAGGCCACACTGTCTCACCTGGCTACAACTTCAGGTACCATGGTTATGGGAGAGTACCTGGGGTCACAGAATCCGAGCATGGTGGTGGTTGGAAATAACCTCTGGAGATCATCTAGTCCAACCCCCTTCTAAAGCAGGTTCACCTAGAGCAGATTGCAAGGTGTTCCTGCAGCTCAGGCACAGTGTTACAGGCTACCTGTACTCCTCTAGCACTTGAGAGGAGTAGTCCTTAACTTTCCATGGTGCTGTAAAACTTGGGAATGTTTCTCTGATACTGTAAAACTAAGAGCAGGTCAGATCCTCACTATGCAAACCACAGCACAGGAGGAGGCTCCACTGATTGCATCAGTGTCTGAGTCATTTGCATCAGCATCTGGGTGACCAGTTTGAGCCAGCCTCCTGTTTGGGCCAGCCTCTAGTGGTGTGGCAGTGTCAGAATTGACTGTTTCAGGGTGTGCTGATGGGGGTCTGGGATGTACGGGTGGGAGACTGAGTCACCTCCTTTGCTGTGCCTCAGGGAAATCTAACCTCTAGCAAGTGGCTCTGTCAGTTGAAGATCAGGAGTATCCTTTTGGTGTACAGCACCACACATGAATTCTGGACAGTATTGATAGGTCCAGTACCTCCAGTAAAACCAGCAGCACAGAGCTGGGTAGCTGGTTGCATCCAGGATCAGAGCTATAATGACATGGATTGCCCCCCTTGCCAAGATCGTGGAAACTGTCCTGCTTGTGAGGAAATAAGGCTCAGGGCTATGCCTGTTTCTAGAATCACAAACTCTTCCCTTGGCACAGGGCATCTCTTTTGGTGGCACTCAAGTGACTTCACTGAGAAGCTGCTGTCATGCAGACAGCATAAGTGTGTGTTTGGGAAGTGCCAGGCCAGCAGGTATATGGGGTGCCAAATGGGACTGGCTGGAGGATATTGCAGCCAGGCTTCTGTGGGTTCTGAAGCGCTCTTGCTAATTCCAGACCGTGGTTCAGCCCCTTACCAACCCTTCCTCTTTTCTTCCACCCTCTTCTCTGCTTCCTCCTGGCTTAGTCAACCATATGTCAGAGTAAGTCTGATCTCACTTACATGTTCTTATGCCTTTTCCCTGTCACTTGCCTGCGAGTCGCACTGTGCGGGACAAGAAGGGCCCTCGTGTGCCGGTCTGAGCTGTCTTGCCTGCTCGCTCCCTGCCCTGCCCTCCCGTGGCTGCCTGCACTCCTGCAGCCTCCTGCTTGCCTCTGACTGAGGACCGATTCTCACGTGTAGCTCAATTTCTTCCTGTCTGCCCTGTTGCTCCCCTGCTGAAGCTTGCTCCCCTGCCTGTGCTTTTCAAGTTCCTGATGTGGCTTTGCTAACTGCTGTCTTAAATTCACCTTTGCTGGGTTTTTCTCCTGTATGTGCTTGCTTGCATGAAACCTTGCCATCATTTTGGGCTTGTCTATGGAAATACTAGTGTTCAGCCCATCTTGGGATGGGGTATACACCTGGATGTTGTATGATCACATAAACAACCTCAAAATTTCCAGCTAAGCTCTGCCCTGTCTTCTCCAGGTTTGCAAAATACTACAAGGACAGTCACGGCAATGAATCACGGACGCTCATCAAGGCTTATGGCATCCGCTTTGATATCATAGTGTTCGGAAAGGTAGGGTGACTCTGTTCCTAGAGATCTTGTGGTGAGGGCTTTCTGAGATGCTGACAAAAAAAAAAAACATCTTCACCCTTGTGGCTGTCTTCTAGGCAGGAAAATTTGATGTAATTCCTACCATGATTAACATCGGCTCTGGCTTGGCACTGTTTGGTGTTGTAAGTGATTCTGTCTGCACTTGGACCTGGTTCTGAGTCAGTGCCACAGTTCTGAGGATCATTGTCTTAAACTCTTTCAATCTCCCACCAGGCAACAGTGCTGTGTGACATCGTTGTTCTGCACTGCATGAAGAAGAAATACTACTATCGGGAGAAGAAATACAAATATGTGGAGGATTATGAACTGGTAAGCATCAGTGAAGGCAGAATTAAGGCAAAGTTGCTTCCTTCTCTAGCTGTGGTGTTACTCTGAAACAGGATATAGAAAGTCCCCATCAAAGAGGGATTTTGAACTCAGAGTAAACTTTGTCTTTGTCAGAGAAGCTAATTTTTACCTCAAAGCTGTTGCAGGGAGGAGCACTAGAAACAAATATTGTCATGTTTCCTGGGAAACCACTCTTGGAGAGGGAAATACATGTTCAAGAATTCGTCATGTTCCCACTGCATCTCTTTTTTGGTTTACAGTCCTTGGTAGTTGCCTTCAGAGTGCTGCAGCCAACAGCTTGGCTTTTGAGGGTTCCTGCTGCTGTGAACAAACTCATTCAAAGAGTTGGTCTTTTCTGAGACCAGTATACTGACAGCCACAGTTGCCTTCAGAATCCAAATTGTGCGTTTGGCCAGCAGAAAGGTTTAGCGGGGGTAGTGGGGTGGCTTGAGTGGTGCTGAGGGTAGAATCCAGCCCTGCAGCCCTGGTGGGAAGCGTTGCTGCAGAGGGTAGATTTCTGAATCAAAAGAACTTGCGGTACTGGAAGAGTAAACTCTGAGTGAGAGTGAGTAGCTTGCCTGTGCAGAGGGTTTCATGTGAAAGAAGGAAGGGGGAGAAATAAGAGTTTTCTGACAGCAGCTGTGATCCTTGATACTTGTAGGGAATTGATGAGACATACGGAACAAACTCCTGACCTCCTGCTGCAATGGGACCAGCTGTTGCTGTGAACAGTTTCCCTGACCCTGCGGTGAGACCCTCCCCTGCTTCACTGGAAGAAAGGGGAACAAACCTGAGAAAGGGACCTTCTTCACTGCTGTTCGCTACTGCTAGTGGCTGAGAAGAACTGGGTCTGCTCCTTGTCTGCTGTCTTTCCAGGTTAATTGCACTAAGTGCAGGCCTCCGCACCAGCTAAGCCTAGGGCAGGGACTGCTCCACATTGTCACTTTGACAGTCCTCCTGTTCCTGAGCTCACTGGTAGCAGAGAGCCCAGGGTAACTGGCACAGATCCTTCCTTACAGTGAGTACAGCTCCTGCTAGGTGTTGCCTAACCTTGGGAAAGCAGCTCCTTGCTGTTGTCAGATCACTTATCTTTGCCCTGAAGGATTGTGATGCTTAGATGAGCCTGTGCTCCCTATTTGTGTCTCCAAGCTCCAGAGGCCACAGACCAAGGCAAAGTGGCGTTGGCTCCATGGTGCTATGGTAAATGGCCTACTGGGTACAGAATATTTTTCCATTTTGTCTCTTTTTTGTGGTACTACTTTAAATTTTATTTTCAATAAAATATTACCCTCTTAAAGTCCTGCAAGGTGGGTTTTGCTTGGTTATTTCTCCCTGGGGTCCATGCAGGTTAGGGTCAGTGAACTGTCTTCATTTGGCAGATACCAACTGTTACCAGAGAGCAGTCAAAGCCAGTGCTGCTCTCTGTTTTGCTTCTTGATTTTCTCAGCAAGAGTGCTGCTGGAATTGCAGTTTCTGCTCCACCTTGGCTCTCTTACCATCTTGTCTGTGTCTGTTGCATTAAAACCTGATCCAAGGGACAGAAATTGAAAGTTGGAGGCAAGTTAGCACCAGCTGTCATTCCCTGGCATACCTCCCATAGTTTTCACCACCATGCGCAGCCCCTGCTGCATTTAATAGGTTTGCACAATTTGATTTAAGTGAGTTTGTTGGATTTTATCTTCACGTGGCCTTGAGCAGCTCTAGTGCTCACACTGGCACACAAGGTACAGCTCTTGCCTTT
The DNA here is from genome assembly GCF_027791375.1 of Indicator indicator. Classification (NCBI taxonomy): domain Eukaryota; kingdom Metazoa; phylum Chordata; class Aves; order Piciformes; family Indicatoridae; genus Indicator; species Indicator indicator. The sequence goes on from NC_072035.1 coordinate 8,747,323, forward strand.
CTCTGAACCTTTTCTCGTGTTACAGAGCCCTGAGATATCCCATACCTCCACCATCCTGGCTGAGGCTCTACTGCCTTTTTCCAGGGTTTGCTACAGCATTATCATTTTATTCTATTCTTCATTTGCCTTTCCATGAGTCAGCACCTTAGGCTGTGCATGTGAATGGCTCAGTTTGGTTCATGCACTGGCTAAAGCCACTGTGGGCTCCTTCTAGCCCAGGATCCCCAGTAATGGTGGAGCACCCAATCTAACTACAGAGGAAGGTGATTTCAGACTCCTCTTCCAACAAGCTGACTCATAGCTTGGTAAAGACCAGACACACAGGATAATGGTTCCACTTGATCAACTAACTCTGAGTTTGATTGCATGTCATTTATTTCAACATGTACACAGAGGCTTAAACAGCTGTGTGGAAAAACACTTGGTTAGTTGGTTTTCTTTCTTCTTAAGTAATACAATTTAAAAGTGGTAAATACACAGTATTTAAACTTGATACACCTGATAAAGTTAAATGCATAATAAAGGGGTAGGAATGAAACACAAGCCTTGGTCATTTAAACAAACAGTATAAAAATCAGCAATTGTTCAGGACCTTAAAAAAGAAGCAGATCAATTGCCTGATAGGTAAGAGGGGACCACCAAGAAAAAACTACTTAGACAAGAGGCCTGGTTTCCCCCTAGCACTTTCCTGTGTGCTTTCAGAGCCAAAAAGGCTTAATACCCAGCATTCAGCCTACAGTCAGCACTGGGCTTGTTTGAAAGGAAGGGAATTGGGGAAGTCAAGCTATAACCCAGTTCCAAGGCACAAGCAAAATGTTTACTTCACTATAAAAGATAGCATTACTACTGGTGACAGCAGCTAGGGAACTGAGCAGGGTTATGTATACAGTACAGCTTCTCTAACAGGTCATGCATGTAGACAGCTCTTCCTCACACAGCCACACTTGATGCTTTTAGAAGTAACTAACAAGAGGAAAAAAATCTACATCGAGTTTTTCTCAGGAACATGCGTTTGGCTGCAGCCCTGCAGAGCTGGCACTGAGAGACAATTGTTTTGGAGAGTGCCTGAGAGAGGTGCTGAGCTTTAGGATCCTTACAGACCAAGCCTGTGCTAGCCATGGGACACTGATCTCTGGGCATTGAGGAACTGGGCCCAGCTTATTCAGTTTAGAAGCTGCATTGCACCTTCCAAGTCCATTTGGTGAGAACTGTCTCACCAGGCACCTGTCACATCACAGACCCAAGATAGGCAGCACACAGCAGCTCTATCGCTCACCTCTAACAAAAGCACACCACGCACCTCACTATGCACCAGCTACAAATAATCAGATCCCCCTTTTTTTTAATTAGTTTTTTGGCAGAACAAGCCCACAGACAGGGTTTGAGAACCCAGCAGCCCACTCACACACGTATCCACATGAAAAGTCCTGGTTAAGAAGGAGGAGATAGGCAGCTGTAGTAGTGCTGGCACCCAAGTTACCTGTCTGGTTTTCCGAGAGCTGAAGCTGCAGAGCTTTGGCTTAGTCTTGGACTAAATGAGGAGGAAAACAGTGTGTGTCTTATGGCTCCAAACTCCATAGTACTGCTCCTAAACCACCAACTATCATGGCTTTGGAGAGAGACCAGCAGCACAATGTTTTCAGTAAGAAATTGTGATTTAGGGGGAGCATTGCTTCAAGTGATCGAAATACACATGGGACAGTTTGCGTAGGCATCTGCGCACACATTAGCACTGCCCTGGCTTTAACAATGACCTGTCCTCACCAGGAATTACCAGGCCAGGTCCAACTGCAGTAGGGTCAAGGACCTTGTCACACTGCTGCTTGCATGGCCCAAGATCAAGGAAGACAAGGGGACAGTCACTTCCTAAAGGCAGGGCACCTGTGGCCAGGGTTAGAGATCTTATTCCTAATCAAGATACTTGGGTCTCTCCTTGCGTCTTCTTCCTCAAGGCAAAGAATTACATGTTAGTAGTCCCTTGCTTGGAACATTTGAATCCTTCCCCTCTTTCAGGTACACCATTATTTTAAATGCCTCATTCAAGGTCACACAACCACATCAGACTGAGAAGAGCAGAGGTCAGACCTTTTCCCTGACCCAGTGCCATGTACTTACCGTGACCCCTTTTCTCAAGCCAACCCTGACTTGTCTCTAGCTTTGTCCAAGCACAGAGAACTTGGGAAAGTGAGTCTGGAAATCAAAATCTCTCCCACCAGATGATAGCAGTATTATTTTTTTTAACAAGCACCACAAAATAATCAGAGTAATCTGACTGAAAGTGAAAGAACTCTTCATAAGAAACAGCCCCATTAATTAGCTATACACTGAATTTACTAACAAGCCTCTGATCCACAGGCATTCACAAATTACTGGTAACAAACTTGCATAAAATACATAGCATTGGCCCCAAAATCCAGATTAAGAGTTTGGAAAACAAAAAGTTTCTTTGAAAATCGCTAGCTAATCTGAGTATTTCATTAAGATCTTAAATTCTAAGCAAGCCCTAAGTCTATACTTAAAAAATAGCGTAAGTTGTATTACTTGTAATTGTAGTAAACCATGTAATGTACATGGAAGTGAAGGATTTTTACCCTGAATTTCATATTTAATAATATATCTACCTAGATCAAGTACAAGATTTAGAAATAAACTGTCTTTAGTGCTTCCTCATCTGTTCAAAGCAAACATTCAGTTAAACACTACCTTCCACTCCTGTGTCTGCAGCAAAAATAGTTCAGACTGAACTTAAGCCCTTAAATACCTTTTCCTTTCATACACTGAATACTCAATTTACCAAGCCCTAGTCACACCAAGACCTTAGGAAAGGTGTTAATTACCTTAGGAGATAATTAACCTCACTTTCTGAGTGTCTGGAAGATGCTGTTTAACACAACTTGGCTCACAAAGGTAGGCATTCTTGAAAAAGCTGAAAAGGTGGATTTTTGCTTTGTTCCATGCAGTTAAAAAGGTGTCAATTAAAATCAAACCAGCACAACGAGAATTAGATGCAACAACATTTCTGGAAGGTGGTGACCTCTCAAAGTGCACAGGTGTAATTTTACTGTTCTGTCTGACACTTGGCAAAAGCTTCACCCTTCTGCGTGCACCCAGCGACTTCACCTTGGGCAGATGACACCCCTGGGACGCTGGTGTTTAGTTCCCAGAAATTATTTGGATTACCCCAGGTAAAAGCAGTTCCCAAAGCAGCTTCAACTGCTTGCTTGTTTGTTTGCTTTTTGCAAAGCACTGTTGCTGCTCAACCAGATATCTCACCTCTGCTATCAGCCAGTGCCTCTCCCACAAGAAGTCAGCAGTCCAAGCGATCAGAGATGCTCAATGTTTACGACAAGTAGTCAATGTCTTACAACATGCTGCTAGGTAAGCTCTGCATCCAGCATCAGACTGAAATAGCGCCAGGCCATGCTGTTTGGTGGAGGCTCTGTTAATGTCATTCATCTGCAGCCGCACGCTTTAAAGAGCGCCCTGGACCGAGCTGCTCAACAGAACCACAAAGTTCATGTTCATGAAAGAAGTTCCTCCTCTCCCACGTTGGGCAAGTCGTTGCATTTCAGATTATCTTCACTGCCTTGTTTCCTGCTTTAAAAGGAAATAAAATGGTTGCTGAGTGACTCAGAAAAAGACAAAAGTAGACAATAAGACACCAGACCCTGCCCTTTCCCTGCCATGGCAGCTTTGGAATTCTCAGCTTGTGCTGTCTCCCCCCCAGCTCCCCTGTAGCAGGCTGGAAGTGCCATAAAAAGATGATTTTCAGCCCTTGGGAGGGGCAGGATAGGCAGTGTCACAAAAATCATCACATGAAGTGGTTATGGGTCAGACAGAGGGTGCCTGAACATTCCTGTCATGGCCCCACACCGAAGATTCAAAGCTCAGCTCCCTGAATTCTCTTCCTGTGCTGGTCGGGGCAAGGTGATGACACTTACGGCAGCAGGTTCCCAGGGGCAGACAACGACCGCTCTTCCCTCTTGCTCCCCTCAAATGGGTTCCCAAAGGATCGCTTCCGGATCATCGTTTTAACCAAGATCTGCAAGACCATATTGAAGCTCATCAGGGAGTTTTTCCTTTCATTCAAGAGTAATAGGAACATCCAACCCTCATGCCCAAGTAATTAAGGCAAGTAGTGAAGAGTCAAAATCATCTTTTTCTTTAAAAAAAACCCAACCCAACAACAACAACAAACAAAACAAAAGGAAGCACATTTAGAAGTCTCCAGCTGCTTAATTCAGGGGCTGTATCTTCATCTCAAACCCACAGTGCAACAACTGGACATGCAGATGAAAGCCACACTAGGTATGAGAGGCTGCAAACAAGAGGAAAGCAAAGTCTAGGAAGATTTTCTCCCCCATGAAGTAGATTTTATTGTTTACTGCATCCAGCACCTGAAAATTTCCAGTTCCCCATGATTACCTGGCAGAAGAATTCATTGGAAAGGGAGAGGGGAAGGAACCAGCACAATTTTGCTTCAACATTTACCAAAACGAAGCTGAAAAACTGTCCATTTGTCTATCTTTGGCTGCAAAGCAATGTTACCCAGTGTCAGCTGCCTCTGGAGACTGCTGGGAACAGAGCAAATGTTGGGGCTTCTTCCAGGCTTCCCCCAACTTATTCTGCTAGTGGGAGCAGAGAGCAAGATGAAGAGCACTTGACCCTGCCTTGGAATGTGCATCCTGCTTTGGGTACCCCTGGCTTTATTTGATATCACTCTTCCTCCCTTTGTGCCTTATTTATCTGCTCATCAGGGTGCAGGAGGGCCCTGACACAGCAGAACTGCATGTGCCATCCACACCCCATGGGTGAAGGCATTTTAAACAAGAGTCAAAATCACTCAGATCTCATATTCATTAACGCCTGCAGTTGGATGCACAAATATGAGGCATCAGAGGGTAATTCTGAAGAACAAATGCAAATGGGGAAGCACAAGATGTGCCTGGGGGCGGTGAGTTATTTAAGAGGCAAGAGGTTCCCTAAAAGCTCCTTTGCCCTGGGCTGTGATAAATCCATCAGGATTTTCTACAGGGCTAGGAAGACTGAGCCATCCTCCACTGCATCACAGCAAGTCACCTCCAAAGAGGATGCAGGGTAAAACCCCTCATGAATGGGGATCTCTTCAGAGCAAGATCTGCTTTTTCAGCTGAAGCAGCACAAGGCACGTTTGCATATTAATGTAGCTGCGGCTGAGGAGATTTCTGCATTGTACTGACATGGGAGAGAGCTCCAGAAATGGGGCCAGATGTGGGCACAGCTACAAGATGGAAAAGAAACTTCAACGAGAGACCTGTGCTTCAAAAAAAAAAAAATCACAGCCTGGGTGTTTACAAGCAGATAACACCACCACGAGTGGTCACTCACTGTTTCTCCTAGCCTAAGGGTAAGTGGGGACCCACAGAAATCATTAGATTCAAAACCTTCAAGGATTTCACTTTCCACACAGGGTGAGGTTACACTGTAGTTCTCACCACCACAGTGGGTTGCGGAGCATAAAAATAAGAGCTTGAAAAGAAATGAGATGAATTCACCAAGAATAGCTGCAGGCGGGGGCTGGCACACGCTGTGGCCCAGATAAAATCTCCATCCCAGGAAGCTCCCACAGCCCCTAAAACCAGATGGGCAGAGCAGGGCAGGAGCTCCTTGTGTTTGGCCAAAAAACTCACTCCCAGCCATAGGCAGGTCCTGGACCAGATGCTCTTCTGCCCTGACCAAATACAGCATATTTAGGCAGCCAGCTCAAGCATGGCAATCACACAGCTTGCTGCTGCCCACTGATGAGTCCCTTTAGGACCACTCTCAAACATTCCCCCGCACTGAGTGGTACAGCCACCTTCAGCGAGATGCTGAGACCCCATCTTGCAGTGCTCATTTCCAAGATGGGAGAACTTTGCTTTAATCTTGCCCAATGCTTTCGCCCTTCAGCAGCAATCTCCATCTGCTCAGGATCATCCCAGGAGGCAGCATTGACACCTGTGTGTGCCCACAAAACCATCACCTCCCTCATACTCACCACAGTGGCCAGGCTGGGTATGTGCTTGACTGAATTCTCCACCTCCTCCTCTGTCACCTCGACAAGGGTGCAGTTCTCATCCTCTGTGGGCAGCAGCTCCATTCCATTCTTGGTGACCCAAGGGTGCAACTTCAATTAATAACACAGCCTGTCAGGAACGAGTTCCTCTTTTTCATAACTCAAACAATGCAGGCCTGGCAAACGCATCTCCTTGCCCAAGCTATGGCCTGAAAGGCTAGGGAGCAGGGAAGAGATGCTCCACCTCACTGGCAAGCCAGCTCACACCAGCATCACTGGGGTGCTGGAGCCTGGTGCAAAAAATGCCATAGTGAGGCTCATCCAGAGCCAGCACTGGCCTCATCTACACAATCTTGGTGACCTACAGTACTGGGTATCTCAATGGGTTTTAGGGAAGAAGACCTATTTTCACTCTTTCATGTTAGGGATGAGACAGCACCAAGAGGCAAGAGTGATTTATTCCAGACCAGACATATGAGCAGCAGTTACGGTGAGACTCCCTGAGTCCTGGTCTTGGGCCTGAATTAATCCACAACAGAAGGCAGAAACCCTTCTTTCTCCTTGCCCACACACCTGGCATCTTGGGTGGCTGCAGGAGGAGCACAAAATTGTTCAGCAATTCCCCTGCAATCCTTTCCCCCTACCTTAGTCTCCATTTTCTCAGCTTCTCGCCCCTTCCAGGCTCCCACAGGGGCAAAGGACCAGAAATCTCCTGCGAAAGGCTGTTGCACAGTACTTTCCTGGTAGCAGAGGAAATACTGTACTCAGGGGATTTCCTTTTGCCTGTGACTTCTCTAGGCACCAAAGGTCCCAACACTGAACAACAGGTCCTGGAGCAAGGGAAGGAGCTGGGACTTACCTGCCCAGAGGCTCTGGGCACAGGGGGAGGACCTAGCCTGGCACCATCAATCTGACTCCCAAAGAAAAAGCCAAGCAAGAAGAACCCAACAGAAGTGAAGCCACAGCAAACACCAGGGGGTCAGGCCAGTACCTTGATTTCTGGCACCGAAATCCTAGATTCAGGGTTTTTATCCAGCATCCGTGTAATCAGGTCCTTCAAGAAGTCTGTAACTTCTGGCCTGGGCAAAGGAGAGAGGAGATGGGGAAGGGGACAGATGCTGCCTCCCTTCTTCACCCCAGCACCAGCTGCCATGGGCCTTCTCAGGCAGACTGGGGCTGGACTCCAGCCCTAGAAGTGATACAACTCTGGGTTCCTTATGTACCCAGCTACCATACAGCCCTTTCTCTCCAAATACCTCAGGGAAGCAAAATATCCCCATTTTGGGCAATCTGAAGCATGATCCCACACATACAGGGCTGGAAGAGCCTGACACCAACTCCACCCGGGCTAAACCCAACAGGCAGCAACTGCTGAAGTTAATCCATTCCCTGAAACGCCTCTGCAATGTCAATCACTCCTTCTTCAACTACTGCAAAGCAGGAGATGTTGCCTTTGTATTTAAAGGAGGTTTTCCAGGGCCAAAGAGCAACAAAAGGGCTCAGAGCCTCAGTTCTGCAAAACCACAGCGAGCCCCACCCAGACGGTGCCTGAGAAATGACTCAAGTGAGGCTGAAAATAAGGACTGAGGGGTTGTTTTTGTCAGTACTCACTGGTCTGGGAACTCCAACGTTTGGGTCTTGATTTTGTTGTGTAAACTCAGGATCCGTTCATCCATAAAAGGGCACTACCATGAAGGAAAAGAGCAACAAGAAAAGCAGTAGCCTCATTAAGAAGAAGCACGGGGACAGCCAATCAAGCATCAGGATCTCTTAGGGTTTGATGGAAAACAAGGAGGCAGTTACTGGGAAATACCAGAAGATTTCCTATTATATCAGTAACTTCTTTTAAACACAATGAAAATAGCATTTGACTAAAAATTACTTGACAAATGACTTGACTAAAAATTACTTGATGACTGAAAATTAATACAGCAGCTCCTTTCCTAAAAAGTCTGTACAGGCTCAGAATTTTTCCCCCAGGGAAAAAGAGTAACATGTCCCATTTGGCTGCACCCATCCCAGGGACAGGCAGAGGTTTCCCATTCCCACCCACATATAGAATCACAGAATCCTAGAAAGGTTGGGGTTGGAAGGGACCTTAAAGATCATCTAGTTCTAACCCCCCTGCCATGGGCAGGGATACCTTCCACTCAACCAGGCTGCTCGAGGCCCCATCCAGTCTGGCACTGAACATTTCCAGGGAGGAGGCATCCGCAACCTTGCTGGGCAACTGGTTGCAGTGTCTCATCACTCTCACAGTAAAGAATTTCTTCCTAATCTCCAGTTTAAATCTCCGCTCTTCAAGCTCAAAGCCATTCCCTGTCCCATCAATACAAACCCTTGTAAAAACTCCCTCCCTGGCTTTCTTGTAGGCCTCCTTCAGGTACTAGAAGGCTGCTCTAAGGCTCCCTGGAGCCTTCTCTTGTCCAGGCTGAACAGTCCCAGCTCTTACAGCCTGTCCCTATATGGCAGATGTTTCATCTCTTTACTCATCCTTATGGCCTTCAATGTCAAGAGGACACAACTCAGTCTCCCACTGGCAATACCTGACTGCTCTGATGGAAATGCAAGGTGCATATCCCACCATGTATCTGGCACATGGGGGCAGTCACCAACCTCCCAAGACCACTAACAGCCCTGAAAAGCCCATCACATTACCTGCCCAAACACGAAGCAATACAGTGTGATCCCCATGGCCCACACATCCAAAGCCTGAGGAGAGGAGAAAGCATGGTTAGATCTACCACAGACAGTGTGTACAAGGAAGATTAGTACCAAACTCCTCAAATTGCTATTCAATACCTTTCCAGAGAAGATTTTCCTGGTTTCTGAGAGCGTCTCCGGGGCCATGAAGGCAGGGGTGCCCACCGTGTTGGTTAGGAGGGCATCTGCTCCCTTGAACTCATTGCTCACTCCAAAGTCAGCGATCTTGATGTGTCCATCTTCCCCCACGAGAAGATTGGAGGGTTTAATATCCCGGTGGATTATCTTCTGATAGTGCACTGCAGCCAAAGGGAACAAGAGTAATTCAGCAGCAAAGGAGCCATGATGCCCACACACAGCTATAAGCCCTCCTGTTAACACCATGACCAGTTCCAAAAACCCCTGAGCAGCAGCATGAGCCACCAGAAAGGGCACTCTACCCCAGCAGAAAGTCCAACCTCAGGTGTTCAGAATAAAATAAAGAAATTACATAAAATTTGCACAGACACTTACAGTATTCGATGCCCTTGATCAGATCCTGGAAGTAGAACCGAGCCTGGTCCTCACTAAGAGGTTTCAGAGTTGGGATTTCCATCACAGGGCTGCAAAGGCAACATAGAGTGGAGCTTGTTCTCCATCTAGATGTGCCAAAACAGGTCCTGCAGGCTTTGCTGCAGGACAGAAACTGCACACAGCCCCAAATGCAGGCACATACTGGGTGTACACAACTGGCTACCCAAACCCATCGGAGATGCACCATGAACCTCTGAATCCCAGACCCACCATAGGTGGCTAAGCTGTGCTACTCACAAACCTGTCTGATGTTCATGTGGAGTTCACTACTCACCCTTGCTTCACCAGTTCAAACACTGCAACACAAAAGAAAAAGTGGTTACTGATCACCTCCAGGTCAGAGTTCCTGCGAGCAGTTTCAGCACAAAAGCAATTATTTCAATGATCAACATTCTAAAAATATTTTCTTGAGAAAGGAGATGCCCTCTTATGCAAGGCACGTTGGCTGCTTCCATTTCTAGTTAAGGGGATACTTAACTCTGCTGCAGCTTCAGCATCCAAAATACTCTCTGCAAGAACGAGGGCAGCCCCACTCCTTGAGCAAACCTCTATGCTTGGCCATGAAGGCTTCACACATTCCTACACTAGTACAGGCTGAACACAAATCATAGAATCACAAAGGTTGGAAAAGACCTCTAAGATCAAGTCCAACCATCAGGCTAAAACCACCATGCCTACTAAACCATGTCCTGAAGAGACACCTTTTTTTCAACACCTCCAGGGATGGTGACTCCACCACCTCCTTGGGCAGCCTGTTCCAATGCCTCCAATGCCACTTTCAGGAGAGAAATTTTTCATAACATCCAACCTAAACCTCCCCTGGCACAACTTGAGGCCATTTCCATTTGTCCTGTTGCTTGTTACCTGGGAGAAGAGACTAACCCCCACCTAATTACAACCCCCTTTCAGAGAGCTGTGGAGTTGAATTAAAGCCTCTGAAGTGCTCTAGAGCACTCCTGTCTCCTTCCTGAACCCAGACTGGATCCCTTTGATCTGATCCATTAGAGACCCCACACCCAGACACCCCAAAAAGCAGAGGGAACCCTTTTTGCCCCAACAAATCCCATCCCCTGCCATCCCATGAGTGATAGAGGGCAGTAGGCAGTTACCCATGTACAGGTGGTCCTCACTGGGGTCATCCAGGACCTGCCAAAAGAAATGGAAAGGCAATTAAACGGCACCATAAACACTTGCAAATTAAACACAGATTTTTTTTTATTTAGCAACCATCTCCATTCTGCACCATCTGCACCATGAACATGGTCTGCTTCTCTCCAAGCTTCTGCCCACAAGGGGTGGGAACAAAAAGAGGACAGAGCTATAGCTGTACTTCAAGGAAGTAAATATTTAAAATACACAGGAAACATCATCTGACACATGAGCCAAATAAACTCCAGCCTGCACATCCTTCATTCTGGATTTTTGGACCATTTCATACAGGGAGTGGGTGGAGGGCAGGAAGGCTGCAGCATGAAAACACCAATTCCTCCCCAAAACCCATCTGAGCACTGGTTTCCTCCAAGGAAACAACACTTTTCTGCATTTTCCTTTCTGGGCAGGGAAGGAAAAAAAAAATCCTCTTTTGGGAGGTGGGAATAGAAAACCTTTACAATTAAGGCAAACATGAGTCTCTCATAGGCAGGACCTGCCACGGCTATCCCAGTCCCTCTGTGGTCACTCCCCTCCACCCAAGCCAACATGCAGCCCATCCCCGCAGCATCCAGGCTCCTCCACCCTCCGGATGGGTCAGCCAGTGCTCACCTCCACCAGCTTCACCACATTGGGGTGGTCCAGCTTCTTCAGGATGGCGATCTCCTGGTAGACCTGTTCGATGGGCCCTTTGGGCTGCAGACAGCCCTCAGAGGCAGCTTTGGCACCACGGGGCGGTGGGCGGCCTGTGGGAAAGGCCGAGATGGGAGGCCTGGCTGGGAATGAGCCCCAGCCGTCCCCAGCACATAGAATCATAAAATGTTTTGGGTTGGATGGGACCTTTAAAGGTCATCTAGTCCAATCCCCGTGCAGTGAACAGGGACATCTTCAACTAGAGGAGGCTGCTCAGAGCCCCAGACAACCTGACCTGCGATGCTCCCACGGTGGGGCATCTACCACCTCTCTGGGCAACTTGGGCCAATGTTTCACCACCCTCACTAAAAAATGTCTTCCTTTTATCTAGTGTAAATCTGCCTCCTTCAGTATAAATTTGTCACAACAGGTCTTCCAAAAAAGATTGTCTCCCTCTTCCTAAAAGGCCCCTTTCAGTACTAGAAGGCAACAAAAAGGTCTCCTTGGCTCAGGTCCAGCTTTTCACCCACCAGCACCCCCAAGTCCTTCCCCACAGGACTGATCTCCAGCCCTTCATCCCCGGTCTGAATCGAATCTCGAGGCTGTCCCAGCCCCTGTGCATGACCTTACATTTGGCCTTGTTGAACCTCATGAGGTTGACACAGACCTACTTCTCAAGCTTGTGCAGGTCCCTCTGGATGGCATCTCAGAATCCCATCCCCTAGGTGTGGCAATCACTACCCACCCTAAAGCTTTTGTGCTACTTACGGGGGAATCCTGCTTGTCTCATCAGCTTCTTTTTGGAGAGAACCTTCATTGCCTGCAAGAGGGGAGAAAATGTAGGATTTGGAGCAAATCAAGAATGAAATGGGGATGGGCCCATCAGAGACCCAGGCAGGGAGGTAGCTGAAGGAATCCATTTCCATCCTACCTACCCTGCTAAAAGCATCAGGGCCAGGCACTACTCACATAGTAGGTGTTATCATCCTCGTTGTAGGCTAGCTTCACCACACCATAAGAGCCCTACAGAAGAGCACAGCCACGGGGAAAGAGTTAGGGACAGTCCAAAAAAATAACCCCACAGCACCAAACCAGTCTCTGGGCTCCTCCACAAAGCCAGCGGGCAATGCTGGGAATGGTGGGAAACATTGGCTGGCATCACATCACCAGCAAAGAAAAGCTTCAAATGCCCCATTTTGTGGAAGGGAGGGAGAATGGGAAAATTTAATCATAATAGTTTTTAAAAAATATACAATTCAATTGGCACCACCAGCACTGCAGTGAGGAGCTAGCCAAGTTGCTTCAGTGAGTGGTTGAATCACAGAATGGTAGGGGTTGGAAGGGACCTGCAACTTGCCACCTCGTTGGCTGGAAAGCAGAAGCAAGTCCAACACCCTCCCACCCCAAATTCCCCCACCCCACCCCAAACCAAGTCAATATTCACCTTCCCAATCTCATCCTTCAGCTTGTACTGGTTGAGCTGCACACAGTCCTGTGGGGAGAAAAGTGAGGTCTGACATGTGCCACAGGACAGCTCTCCTCCAGTAAAACCTCTGCAAGCTCCCACCCTGTTATGCTCTGCCTGGGCACCCAAGCTAGATAGCTCTGATCCATGAGCCACAACCTCAAGCTGCCCAGCCACATGTCACCATGTCTATAAACATGGCTAATTCATAGAATCATAGACCTGTTGAGGTTGGAAAAGGCCTTTGAGATTGTAAAGGCCAACTGCCCACCTAGACCTCACAATCCCACTACTTCTAAGCTACAACCACTAAATGACATCCCCCAGCACCACATCTATGTTCCTTCTAAATACTTCCAGGCATAGTAACTCCACCACTTCAGTGGACAGCCTATTCCAATGCCTGAGAACCCTTTCTGGGAAGAAGCCTTTCCTAATATCCAACCTGAACCTCCCTTGCAACAACTTGAGGCTGTTTCCTCTTGTCCTATCACTTGTTGCATGTGAGAAGAGACCAACATCCACCTCAATTCAAACTCCTTTGAGGTATTTGTAGAGGGAGATGACGTCTCCCCTCAGCTACCCTCTTCTGAAGGCTAAACAACCCCAGATCCCTCATCTGTTCCTCACAGGATTTGTGTTCAAGGCCCTTCATCAGCTTAGTTGCTCTTCTTTGGGAACATTAATGGCTGAGCAGGTGATATTGCCCACTCAGGTGGAACAGGATGGGTGCATGATGGTGGGGACCAGCAGCCAGGAGAACTCCGACAGGGTTAAAGCTAGTGACCCGACACAGAAAATATTTATTTGTTATGGGCAAAGCAGCCACATGCTATCTGGCTTCTGTCAGCACTGACAGGATGGGGCAGGCAGGGACATTTTCTCTTTAGGTCTCAGAAGGTCTGTCTCTTTTTTTATAATTTTAAGGTAAATAAAACTACAGCACACTGCTGGCTTCCCCAAAGCCCGTCAGAGCTGACAGAATCTCCAAAAGAAATGAAACATGGTCGACCACTGAGTCCCACCTCCCTGACGACTGTCTCCACAGCCCAGGATCACAGAATCACAGAATGGCAGGGGTTGGAAGAGATACCTGGAAATCATCTAGCCCAACTCCCCTGCTAATGCAGACACACCTGGATCAGATTGCACAGGAATGAGTCCAGGTGGGTTTTGAAGTCTCCAAAGAAGGAGACTCCACAATCTCTCAGGACCACGATATCCCACTGCCTCCCACCACACATATGCAGATATGCTGTGAGATTTTAGGCCGAAAACCAATGCCATAACAATGCCATAGCAGGGAAATGAGGCAGTTGGGGGCAGAACTGTGGGAGCAGCCACGATTCCCCCTCACCTGGAGTCCTGTGATGGACACGCGGTTCGACTCCACTGTTGGGCGCCGCGGCAGCCGTGGGGAGGAGTGCGGGGACGTCACCGGGGAGTAAGGGAGGGATGGGTAGATGAAGCGTTCATTGGCACTGTCATCACCCCCAGGTGAGTGGGCAGGCTGTGACCGCTCCTGCAGGGAGAGCTTTCGGCCCGAAAGGTGCAGCTTTGCCCTCGGCTCCTGGCCATCCCTGAAGCCCTCATCTCTGGGCATGTTCATCTCTTCCTCCTCCTCACACATGCTCCCTGTTGCATCGTACTCAGTCACCACAATGAGAGAGGCCATGCTGGGGTGGTGGGGGCTTAGTGATGGGGGGTCCTGCAGCACCCTGGTTGCTCGGGGACCGCAGCCTCCGTCACGACAGAGAGGCTGTGGGGTGAGTGAGCTGCTGGGGATGCATGATGGCATGGTGCAACCAACGGCCTCATTCCAGCCACACCACGACGCGGAGGTAAGCCTGCAAACACAGAGCAGCTCAGGTGGGCTTGGAGATTTCCTCCCGCTGGTCATTACTCTACAGATTAATTGATCAGAATCATGGAATCATTTTCACTGGAAAAGACTGCCAGGTCACCACTAAACAATGTCCCTCAGCACCACATCTACACTGCTTTTAAGTGCCCCCAGGGATGGGGACTCCACCACTTCTCTGGCCAGCCTGGTCCAGGGCTTTACAACCCTTTCAGGGAAGAAATTTTTCCTCATGTCCAACCTGAACCTCTCCTGGCACAACTTGAAGCTGTTTCCCCTTTTCCTATTGCTTGTTCTTGGAAAAAGCGACCAACCTCCCACCTTGCTCCAACCTCTTTTCAGGGAGCTGCAGAGAGCCAGAAGGTCTCCCCTGAGCTATTAATCCCACAGAGGATGGTAAAACCAAGGGCTGTGGAGCAGGACAGCAAGGGGATATGCAGCCACCCTGCCACAGAGCAGGGGCCAGCCTCAGCTCCAAGGCCACTACCACTGCTCCTCCACTTTCGTTAGTTAAACATCTCCAAAGAATAACAACCTCATCATCTCTGATATGGAAATACCCCAAAAGGGTATGGGCTGGCATCACACCACTGGCAAAGAAAAACTTCAGGTGGCCCATTTTCTGGGAAGGAGGAGGAATGGGAAAAATTAGCAATTATTAGAAATTATATCCAATTCAATCAGCACCATCCAGAAGAGACCAGCACTGCAGTGTGGAGCTGTTTGAACTGCTGTGGTGTGAGGCTAAACTTGCCACCTCACCAGCTGGAATACTCAAAAGGGGAATGTTATAGAGTGGGTGTATCTCTGCCAAACACCCCCTGAACAACGCAGTTTAGGAGCACAGGGACCCACTTACCAATCATGGGGTGCAGTATTAGCACCCTCAGCTCACTGCCTCCTCCCACGGCCCATCATTATCAGCGACTTCTCCTCACCCCAGGTTCATTACGGCTTTCTGTGCAAAAATTAGGATCCTGAACCTAGAGAGAAACAAGAAAACAATTCTGTTAGCAACCATAAATTATATATATATATTTAAACAATAACCAATAAGGGGAGAAAACTTAATTCACACATGCCAGGTGCATGCAGCAGTTTGATGTTTGGTTAGTTAGTTTGGCTGGCTGTAAACCATCGATCACTCTTCCCTGTCATGATGCTGGTGATGGTTTTAATTTCTAGGTTAAGAAGCTGCTGCAGAAGCAAGTGCAGAAAAAAAAAAATCTGAAACCAAACAGCCCCAAAGAAAGAAGGTTTGAGGTCTTTTTTCTGCAGGTTCCCACACCTCAACGAGGCGGACAGTTATAATTAGCTCTGCTCACCTCCATTGAAGTTTCCTTAACGCACCCGCAGCAGAACGTCTGGGAATGAGCCCAGCAGAAATTAGGGGTCAAGTACAGAAATCAAATCATCTCCCCATTTCCTCGAGGTTTCACAACGGCCTAATTTCCGGTTTCAAGACCAATCTATAAACCAGAGGGGTTCTTTCTGCCTGAGCAGGATCAGCCCAGCGCTAACGCCGGCCCAGCGCCGCTTGCTGCTCCGAGGCACAGCAAAGCGCCGGGATGTGAAGGCTATAAATAAGCTGACGAACAGCAACAAGGACAAACTATTTCAGAAACGCTGCCTTTCGTGGGGCTGAAGCTGCTCCCGGCCGGGGCTTTGCTGGGCAGCAGAACCAGGAGTTACCAGCCAAGCCAAATTGGGCCTCTGTGTCTCAGGCATCCCCCCGAGTGCTGCTCCTGACCACTGCAGCATGTTTTAATGTGCTTCCAAAATAGATTAACATAAACAGGCAGCCCCCCTGCCCCATTCATCTCAAACCCACAGGGATGCATCCTAAGGCCTGTTGCCATTTCCCTGGCTTGCTTTGGGCACCCTGCCAGCAGGCACATATAAATAGCTGTCCCCTGAAGCCAGAGTTGATCCTGAACGCTGTGCCCTGTACCCTAACTGTGAGCTGGTGCCCACACCAAAAAAGGCAGGTGATAGTGGTGGCTCCAAGATGAAGCCAACCCAGGAGCATCGTTAGCCACAGCACTAGTTCCCAGTGGTGGCACGGCATGGCCAAGCATCCTGTCCTGCCCCCAGAACATTGCCTGCATTGGAATTGCAATGTTCATGCCAAACTTTGCTGGGCTAGAGGAAAATTGAGTTGAAGTCTCAGCCACACTTGAGAGCTGAATGTGCCCTGGCTGGTGGGAGTTAATTGGCTTGACTGGGATAAACATCTCAGAGCTGATTAATTTGAGCTGGCTTCCCTGGGCTCTGCAAACAGGCCAAAAGTCATTGTAACACCTGCCAGGGTGGAAAATCAGAGGGATTTCTCCCTTGGTATGTGTACAAAGGGGCTGAGAGAGGGGTTTTGCAGAACTTGCCCTGTGAGATGATACCTTCCCCAAGAGAAACCCAAAAGTAGGATCTCACTGTTGGACACAGCCCCATGGGATGTGGGATAACCACTAACAACACAGCCAGTTCTCCTTGACAAGCACATGGTGGGGCTGAGGAGGAGGAGGAGAACAGCCATATTCCCAGCCAGAGGGAAGACCAAAATAGCTGGAATGGAGGAAATAAACCCAAAGAGGGGAAATACAGCCTGAGGGCTTTGGCTTCACCAACACGCCCAGGTCCTTGCCCAGGGAAAAGCAGCCTGTTCTGGTATGAACTCCAGCAGATCCTTATGTAAAAGCAAGCAGCACATGCCCACAAAATCCCCAGGAAATATAACAGCCTGGTGTATAGGAATGATTTATCGGCACAGCTTTTGGCTGCAATCCATACATAACCCATAGCGGCTGTGGAAGGATTACTGAAGCAATCAGTTTCTCATCTAATTCAGCAAGGAGAGGAATATTAAAATAAAAAGAGGTCTGTGAAACCCTGGCAGCAGCTCTGCTTCTCACTCAGCGTCCACGTGGCTTTAGCAGAAACCAGCAGGAGTGAAATCAGCCCCTGTGAGGGTGAAGTGATTTTTTACAGCCCCCTCCTCCTGCCCTAGCTGTGCTGTAAGCGTCTGATCCCTGGTGGGATGCAGCTACCTCTGGTAACACGCTGATGGATTTCAGGGGGCACAGAGGACGACATCTCGCAGCAGAACTGCCTGCAGAGATTTAAACTAGAGTGTGCGGATGCATCGCCCCGTCCTTCCCTCCCTGGAGCTGTTTCCCTACCCAGGCACAGGGCAGGTGCTGGGATGGTGTCCCTGGCCCCATTGGCTGCTACATGCTTGCCTTCCCCAACCCACGCACTTTCCTCCAGCAAGGCCAGACACAGTGTCAGGGTCAGACCTTTCCACGGTATTAAGACTTAGTGGCAGCTCTGGCACCGACACCTCCATCCATCCTTCCACGAGGGTCAGCTCATGTACTGCAAAAAACCTGTTCAATAGCAAAACTGAACACAAACCACCCAAACCAAAGTGGATTTCACTGGCAGAGGATGCTTCCCCTGCTACCACCAAAGGTCTGCAGTTAAAAGTTAACTGGGGCTAGCACATGAGACCTTCCTGGGTGGAGTCCAGTAGCTAGTTTGCTTTCTCTGGTCACTGTCAGTGGTGGAAGTGCCAGTGCCAAGAGTAGTGTCATCCGCAGCAATGGGGGCATCGATCACAGTTTCCCTTCCTACGGGTGAGCGCAGACCTTGCCAGAAATATATTAGTCACTGTAGTATACAAAGATCATATGCATCCCTGTTGGACTTTGAATGGAAATAAATCTCTCAGCAGCTTCTCTGGAAGTCAGAGGACACCCAAAACAACAAAATACTTGAAACAGGCACCACTGCCCACCTATGTCAGGTCCCTGTGCCTCAACAGCAAAGCTTTTCTTCATCCTTGGGGGCAAATGGAAGAGCCTTCTGCATTGCCTGGCCCATCCAGCACAGAGGGTGAAAGAACCGGGGAAAAACGCAAAGCAGGGTTGGTAGCATTGCCATGGCACAAAACACAGTGGCAGGTTTTAGGAGTCAGCAAACACCTTTACCAAGATATTTTATAATCTTGATTATAGTGCCTAATTGAAATGGGCATCCCAAAACAAGAGGGTAAGCTCCAGCCATGGCACTGAGCCAGGACGAGCTCAGGGCATAACCATCGCATTGTTCAGTGCTGCCAAGAGGCTCCTGGCTCTCCTAGAAAGAACCACCCTAGCCTGCAACACCCACAAGAGAGGAAAAGAGAGCGACTCTGCACTCTGTGAACACCACTTAAGATACGTTAAGGCTGAGCTGAAAGCAAAGCCTCCTGCAAATTACCTCCCCAATCTGAACACAGCTGCCTTGCCCAGAACACGCTGGTGGATCAAACACCCCTCACAGTGCTCTCCGGGATGGGCTCTTGGGTTTTGTTGGCTGGTATTCCCAAAACCAAGTGCTCATGGAGAGGGGCCAGGAGAAGGATGGGGCTCTTCTCCCAGGAAAGGAAGTGGAGGTTAGAAGACAGCTCCAGTGGCCACAACCACCACACACCCCTCCAAAGCATGTTTCCCTTGGCACTAAGGACAACCTAGCCTTATCCTTAGCGATGGTTTCTGCTTCTGTAGTGTTGCAAAGCCCACAACTCCATCCCAGCTTCCTGCAGTCATACCACCGCTGCTTTTGATCTTTACTGTTACTTTCACGCTCCTGGTGCTCCATGCCGTGCACATGAACTCAGGGCTGTTGTCCCACCTCTTTACTGCACTCGGTCACTTGCACCAACCCAACCTGTGGCTTCTCTAAATGAGACCCGTCCCACATAGAGTTGTTCCACCAACTCTGTCCCCTCTTGTCTTCTCCTGGCCTCTTACCCCGACCTTAAAACCCCTCTTTCTTTCCCAGCCCTATGGCTTAACTCTCTCCAGTGCCCCTGTTCTGAGCCCTGACCTCCCTGGGCAGGAGCCTCATGGGGTCTGCAGGGCGCCTGATGTCATGGGGACAGCCACCACCCTGTCACCTCTCTATGCCAAGGACGCTCCAGGCCACTCGGGTACCCGCAGCACACAGGGCTGGTGGGCAGCTAAGGGCGGGTGGGATGCCCGATGCTATGGGGACAGACACCACCTTGTCGTCTCCCTAAGCATGGGATGCTCCCAGCCCCTCGGGTACCGGCGGCACACGGGGTTGGCAGGCAGCCGAAGGCGGGCGGCAGCGGGAAACCGGCCGGGCCCGGGCGACCACAGCGGAGCTCTCCGGGGCTGCAGCACCGACCCTCCTTCCCCTCCCCGCCCGCCACCAAAATACCTGCACAAGCCGGTGCGAGCCCCGCGGGAAAGCCCCGTTTGACGGAGATGCCTTTTTCTGCTCGCAGGGCATCCCCGGCCCGGTCCCGGCCGCCCACGCCGGTCCCTCCGGGCGCGGCTTTGTCTCCGCAGCCTCGGGCGCATCCCCTGGCCAAGCCCTCCCGGCCTCTCCCGCCCGGCCCCGCAGCCACCGACCTGGCGGGACGCGCCGCTCCGCCGAGAGGAGGGACCGGTACCCGCAGCCCTCGGAGCCACCTGCGGGGCCGGAGCGCGGCCGCCCGGCGCCGCCTTCGCTTTCGGTTCCGCTCCGGCGGCGGCAGCGAGGGAAGGAGGGAGGGAAGTAAAGAGACGGTGGGATGGAAGAAGGGAGGGATGGAGGGAGGCCCGCTCCGCCCCGGGGAAGGGGAGGTTTTCCCCCGGGCAGCCGCATCCTGCCACCCCCCCCCCCCTTTGCCCGTGGCGGTTATTTGGGGCGGGTTCTTTTGTTTGGGGCTTTGTTTTGTTTTCAATCTTTTTTTTCCCCTCCGGCCGCAGGTTGCGCGGCCCCGCCTCACCTCGCTGCGCACCGCGGGATGCTGTCTTGGTGCCACGGCCGGTCCTGCTCCGCCACCTCCCGCACCGGGATGCGGCCCCACTGCGGGCACCCCTCCCCGTCCCAGAGGGACATCACCCGCAGCTCAGCCGGGGCTTCCTCCCCTCTGCCCTTGTACAAACACACTTTCCAGCATGGAATGATTGCACTCCATGATATTAAAGGTCGTCTCTAACCAAAACGATTTCATGATGCCCTGACTGGGTCCAAACTGGGTTACCTGCATCTGTTTCCCTGCAGCTGCTCAGCGCTCCTGGAATCATCAGATCCTGGAATCAACATCTGAAGGGGAATTTAGGCACCAGCACTTTGGAGATGCCCCAGTGGCCACAGCCAGGCCATTGCCACCACTCAGCACAGCTCCTGCTCAGGTTACAGCTCTGCAGTGCCAGGACAGAGGCAACGCTGCTGCATGGGTACGGCCTTCAACTCCCCAGCCGGCAGCAGCCCTTCGCAAACATCTTCCTTGCTTTGTTATTTGGGATTTCATACTGAGTACCTTCCCATCAATCCCTCTTCCTGCACTGAGCTCACCTGCTGTTTCCTGAGCAACTCTTCAGCAAGCAACAGCTTCAACCTTGAGCAGATGCAAATGCTGTGGCTGGTGCCAATCCTCTTCCTCATTTCACTTCAAGATGCATTTGTGGGCACCACTTTGCCCTTGTCGGGCTCCCCAGAGCAGAGCTATTCTTCCACGTGAGCTAAAATAGATAAACCCTGCTGTATTGTCCATGATCTTGAAAGTCACCCTAGAAATCAGGTATAAACCCTGCACTCACTCTAAGAGCAGGTACTCCAAATGCCTTATGGAGTGAACATCATTTTAACATGGGTTAAAATGTGGCTGAGAAGGGCTAAGCCACCAAAACCCAGTGTTCCCACAAAGCTGGGTTACTCTCTACTGTTAGAATTCCTGCTGCTGTTTTAAAATCAAGGCAGTGATTATCTGCCAACACTAATTAATGGGATGTGTAAACCAGCAAAGGACTGGACTACCCTCGTTTCAACTACATCTTAGAGCTTCTTTCTTCCTGCCTTTCCTGGCAGGGCTCCAGCAGTGCCAGGTTTAGGTCTGGTCTTCCTTTCTCATTGCTAAAAATGCCACAGTCTAATCTAGAGCTTCCTGGCCAGGTATCTCCAAGTGTTCACACTAAAGATGTGGAGCTTCCATACAGTCACAAGGTGAAAGGACTGGCACCCCCATCCCTAAGGTTCACCCACTACGGGTTTACAATCACAAATTGCAACCCCCTGACTTGAAATTCCACATCCCATCTGAAATGTTCTTCTAAACCGAGGATCTAATTCCTAGGAGTCAAAGGCCACAGCATATCAGATGTTGAGTGAGCTGTGACCTTTTTATTGCCCCACAAAACCAGAGAAGGTTAAGCCTAGGCAGTGGGAGAACAGGTACCATAACGACATCTCAGCTGAGCTGGGCTTCTGTTCAGCACTCGTTCCTCTCCTCAGCTGCTCTTTGCACCAGGACAAATGTAACAACAATGCCAGGACTTTGCACCATTAGAGCTCTCCAACTGGATCCTGGTTTGTTCCCTTCTGCCAGCACCATCTGTTTCTATAGAGTAAACAGCCACTGTAGACAGGTTAAAGGTAAGGACACATTTTAAACAAGACTCTATACCACTTAAACAGAGAAGAAAGACGCTTGGGTCTACATTTTCCATTATTTTGTGTTGTGCTCATAAAGGAAGCATTGATTCTGAAAACGTCACTGCTAAGAACTGCTAAGATCTCATTTCATCGTGACTGTGCTACTCCCCTCAGTGTGCTTATAATGCAGTCAAGAGAGTAGTTTCTTCCCCCTCCCATTCAATTCTTCATTTCAAGTATAGAGTAGCAGTGAAATTGATGTTTCCCCTTAAGTCACTACAACCAAACCCCCAAGTTTGTTCAGTGCAAGGCCACAATTTATTGGCAGCTACTTTGAAACATGAATAACTGAATAAAAAGACATTTGTAAAAAACCCCAGGAAAACAAACAAATCTCATCTTTCAAGGCATCACTTGAAGGCGTTGATTAAGGGGACACCATGTGCTGGCAGATCCTGGTGCAACTGACGGAACAACATGGCACATTTGTTCCTCTCCTGGGTTTTGCCCAGGGTGTGGAACAGCCGTGCTTGGAAGTAGAGAACGTCTCTGAGCTGCTCCTTGCAGTCCACTTTGGCAAAGTAAGTCTTGGCTTCATTGAGATTCAGGATAGCAGACTCCAAAGCTGTAGAGAAAAGAGGGACAGGCATATTTAAGATAACATCACAATAACAAATCCAAGCAACAGAGCTCAGTTCTGAGGAGCCCACTTATAAATTCCTCAGCTTTTCAAAACAATTTGTATCTTAGCGACATGATCTTTCAGCTACTTTGTTATTTAGCCTGTGCTGCAAAATACGGGGGTGAAAGTATGTAGATAAACAAGATTCCATTATAAACTCTGCATCTGTTGAATAATTCCAAATTCATTTTGCCATCCCATAACTAGGTAACACATTTGACTGTATGATTTAAACTCTTTTTAAGAGTGACTGTGGAGCAGGACTCTGATACAGACACTGGTCTGCACTCCAAAGCCTCTGAGCACAGTTTCAGTGAAGAGGAGAATTACTCTTCGCACTACCTTCAACCTTCTTCTCTGGAGTGTAGGAAGCTGCAGAAGCCACCTGACATTTGGCCACCAAGAACATGGCACAGCCTTTGTCCAGGACAGCTCCATGGGCCAAGACAGGTTCTATTGCCATGTGCAGAATGTTCAGGGCTTGTTCAGGAATGCCAAGAATCAGCTGAAAGAGAAATACTTGGTGGTCAATACTGGAATCCACTGGCTAGAGCAGCTTCTTCAGGGAAGACCAACACAAGGCACATCTGTTTCTAATGTGATGTGTTACAGACCAGGATGTACTGTTTTTTTCCCCCCACAATCTTCTTTTAAAGCAAACCTCTTTAGTAGAGCTGAACTGCTCTCTGCAATGATTAGACATGGCTCCTCCACTGCAGTCAGCTCTGCCAGCTCAGAATAAACAATAAAACTGAACCCCAGCACGAGCACTATTTCTAATTCACGTACCAAACTGTGCTACCAGGAAGACAAAATACTAGGAGAAAAAAATTAACAACTGAAGAAATTAAGGCAGGGCCAATATATGTTTGTCTGCTTAATTATATGCCATAACTACACATGAATCTCAACTTTTATTAATTTCCTCAAAAGATCTTACACTTAGAATATACCTCCTTGGAATCGATACTTTAATTCCAAGAAGGTTGTGTTCTTAAATCTCACAGGAGTAAAAATGATGTCCAGATCCCCAGAACAAATGTTACCTTCCAGCCCTGTGAAAATACAAATCAGAGGTACCTGGGAGAAAGCCAAGTTGAGCACAGTTTCAGAAGCCAAGTACTGCAGGCTGTATTCTCGAGAGAGGGCAAGAGCCTGCAGCAGGACAGGCAGAGCTATGGTGTGGCAGGACGACCTCCAGTAGAGCTCTGCTATCGACAGCAGCACACTGACCAGAACAGGGGGAAAGCATTACAAACCTTTTCTTTTGATGGAAAACATCCACTTGTTTCCCAATTATTCCATCCATACAGTATTGATTTTATTAGGAATTAGATCACTGCATATACAATAAACTTCAACTGTGCCCTTAACAGGAGATGCCACTGACACACAACAGATCAACTAACACTGTAACTACTCTGTTTAGTACAAAGGTACAACTACACAAACAATCCTATTTCCTAGTTATTCTGGATGCAGTGTTTCCTTCTTCCCTAAGTCTTCGTGGAAGCTAAAAATAAGTTTACTACCTTGTAATTTCCATGTTAAAGGTTTGCAATGTGTGCAAATCTACATAACAGCTTTCAATTCCACAGTATTTTGAGGACTCCTCCATACCGTGATTAATAAATGAAATTACCTTGCAGTCTCCAAATCACAGTAGGTAATCTGAAGATTAGAGAATTCTGAACACAGACAAATTGAAAAGGCTGATTCTAATCACTGCAAAGTGGTTCTAGCAGTCTGAAAATGAAACATTCTTACCTAATCACCATCTCAGTGTTCTTGATTTTTTGGCAGTGGATCAACAATTTCTGCAGAAGTTTGTGTGCCTCTGACATTTGATTTTGGGCTTTCAACACAATGGCTTTTCTGCCATGGTAGAAAGAAAACATCACTGGTCATATTTTTGTATTTTAAATACAATTCTGCTCTTCAGAGCACAGTAAAATCGATCTCTGTTCTCTGACCTCTGCTGCTTGTAAGTGCAGAATGACACTCTGACAAAGTGTACACATGCCATACACATGGGCAGGGGGTAAAATGGGCATCTCCCATTCCAGTTGGATAACTCACAGGCCGAAAGGATCAAACTCTTCAAACAGCTTTAGATAGAAACACAGAGATTGCCAGAACCAAAGGCCAAACAGGCAGCAGAAGCAGGAGAGCAGGCAAGCCAGAAAGCACAAGTAATTATTTGTAAGAAAATCAGGTATGTAGTAAAGTAGCTAAAACTGACTTGAGTTGACAAGGACAAGTTGACAAGTGGAGCAACAGGGAAAGAAGGAGGATATGGAAATAAGAAACAAACACACAGCAGTAGGGAATGTGTTTGAACACCCTGAAACCAGACACTGAGTGGAATATTTAAAGATCAGGGGAATCACAAGCAGTCCCATTCCAGAAGGACAAGCATCATGTCCCACAGCTCAAATATGGTTGCTGGCTAACTGGCACTGGTTGGTTTTAGGTGTTTTGCCTCAATGAAAAAAATCAAAATTAACAGTAAGTTGGTGTGTACACTCATCACCTAACGAGTTTTAACCCTACCTATTTATAACATGTCATTCTAATTTAGAAACAAGAGCCCACTAAAGTGATAGAAAAATCACATTGACCCATATTGTGGATGTGGAAACCAGCACACATGAAGATACCCAAACTCAGAGCAGACCTGAGACCTGTCAGTACTTCACATAAAACTCTGCTTGGTGCTTAGGTTTGAGCACAGTTTCCATGGCAGATTTTGAAGAAGTACTTTGTGTTCTCACAACAGATCTACAGCTCAAGAATAACACCAACTTCAACGGTGCCATTCTGGTTCTTAAAATGTCCAAAGATATAGCCAGAAATTATTACTGCAGGACAGACTCTAATGGAATAAGCACTCGAGGTCAGACAACACAGCCGTCATTAGTTCTGGAAAGGGAAGAACACATAAGTACCCGTGACTGCCAGCAGTCATTTTGCTATTTTTCATTACCTTCATGGGACACTTGTATGCAGATTCATGGTTTCTTACCTGTATACACCTTCAATGCTATTAAGTGCAGTAATTCCTGATACAAGGGAATCTGCTATATGGTATCTGCCATCATTCATGGCTCTCTCAAACTGTATTTTCTGATCAAACAGCATCCAAAGCTAAACAAAAAATATCCAGGAACAAGTTTTAGAAGCTGTGCCTACTCATTTTTTTAGTTATAATTTACTTTTTATTTTCCCCTGTGGATATTTATGTCTAGACACAGGTAACTCCACTGTCCAGTTACTGTGTATTTACTACATTACTGTCTTCGGTGGAAATGCTCAGGTCTGCATTAATGTTTCACAGAATCACAGAATCAGTAAGGTTGGAAAAGACCTCAAGGATCATCAAGTCCAACTTGTCACCCAAGACCTCATGACTACTAAACCATGTCACCATGTGCCACATCCAATCCCCTCTTGAACACCTCCAGGGATGGTGACTCAACCATCTCCCTGGGCAGCACATTCCAATGTCTAACAACTCTCTCCGTAAAGAACTTTCTCCTCAACTCCAGCCTAAACCTCCCCTGGTGCAGCTTGAGACTGTGTCCTCTTGTTCTGGTGCTGGTTGCCTGGGAGAAGAGACCAACCCCCTCCTGGCTACAACCTCCCTTCAGGTAGTTGTAGACAGCAATGAGGTCTCCCCTGAGCCTCCTCCTCTCCAGGCTAAACAATCCCAGCTCCCTCAGCCTCTCCTCATAGGGTTTGTGTTCAAGGCCTCTCACCAGCCTTGTTGCCCTTCTCTGGACACGTTTAAGTATCTCAATGTCCTTCTTAAATTGAGGGGCCCAAAACTGGACACAGTACTCAAGGTGTGGCCTAACCAGTGCTGTGTACAGGGGTACAATGACCTCCCTGCTCCATCTGGCCACACTATGCCTGATGCAGGCCAGGATGCCATTGGCTCTCTTGGCCACCTGGGCACACTGCTGGTTCATGTTCAGCTGCTGTCAATCAGTACCCCCAGGTCCCTTTCTGTCTGGCTGCTCTCCAGCCACTCTGACCCCAGCCTGTAGCTCTGCATGGGGTTGTTGTGGCCGAAGTGCAGTACCCGGCACTTGGACTTGTTGAATGCCATCCTGTTGGACTTGGCCCATCTGTCCAGCCGGTCAAGGTCCCTCTGCAGAGCCCTTCTGCTCCCAACTTGGCGTCATCTGCTCACCTACTGGACTGCATTTTAATTAAAAATCTCTTTTTAAAAAATCCTTACTAACATTCTGAAGCATTAGGCTTACTTTGTAGTGAAAAGAGAAGGACCAAATTCTATTTAGGAGAACCTGGAACAGGAATGCTGTCCTACAAACTCATTGTGTTAATGTGTTTCCAAAAGTCATGCAGAAATCAGTCTATTCTGTTATTTCTGGACTGTAATATATCAAAGTAAGTAGCACTAATTAAATAGAACTTTGAAGCTCCAAATCAATGCTGAGCATTTAATTCCTGTATGTGCTCAAGGAGTTTTACATTCTTCTGTCAATGATATTTCTATCTAAACCGTTTTCCTTTGGAGGTCATGGTGAGATCTCACCAGTCTTAAAACATATCTTTTCCTGCTTTTGTAGACAAGCTTTAGCTGCACAGCTTCCTGTGAGGTCACGAGTGAATTTAGCAAACATATAGCCTAAGGCATACAGAGGGAAGAACTCAGATGCAGTGGAATTAAGATTCTATTGTGTGACAGTTACATAACTTGCAAACTAAATGATAAATATTCTACCTGTGCATGCTGACTGTTGGGAGGGAATCGTTCCTTTAGATGTTTCAGTATTTCAGAAG
Source organism: Indicator indicator (assembly GCF_027791375.1). Classification (NCBI taxonomy): domain Eukaryota; kingdom Metazoa; phylum Chordata; class Aves; order Piciformes; family Indicatoridae; genus Indicator; species Indicator indicator. The sequence goes on from NC_072035.1 coordinate 8,774,657, forward strand.
CAGCTGCAAAGTACCCCTGTAACACAGAACGCACACTCTAACATACACTGAGGCAAGCTCCACTCCCCTCAATTTCAACATAGCCCTCAGGGGAAGAACCTGACAAGCCAAACCTGCATTTTCTTTGCCCCCAACGCAGACATTGAAGGCAGAACAAAACATGAGTCGAGTCTCACTTGCTTTGTCAATAACACCCACATGGCCTCCTACATCTGTGCAACCAGCCATAAACCTCACCTGCTCTGCATGTAGCTCAGCCAGGTGACACAACACCACGGCGAAGGACTCGGTGTTATTCTGCTGAACGCCCACGCTCACAGCCTCCAGACTGTTCATGCTCAGCAATGTTTGGGCTTGTTGAAGTGCCATGGTGCTTGTGCAAGAGAAACATCTTTTAGCTTTCAAGTAACAAACAACCATTTTTAACCTATGGTCTGGTTATGACAACAGCCTACATGTTCTGATAAGGCAGGGGCCTGGGGGAGAATGAAAATTTGCAAAGCATCTGCTATTCAGGAACTCTGGACTATGCAGGCACATCAAGGACTACGTAGTGAATACTGCACACAGTCTAAGCGCAGAGATGCTTGAAAATGGGGGCAGAGGGAAAATTTATGTACTATTTGCCACCTCTAAATGGAAACAGTCTCTTCTCCAGTAGGAGTTTTAAAGGAACACAAGAGAATGGAAGTATCTGCACTCAGCCTGTACTGAATCACAGCCTGATTGCTTTATTTTAGTGCATTGGAGAGACAGAATCACTTGTTACACCTATATAAACAACTCTAAATGCATTATGTGCTAACAAGTACAGTGAGCTAACCCAAGGAACAGAATACCTGCGGCCGTATAATCTCCAAATGGCAGTCTTCTGTGCTATACTGATGTCAATAAGCTCTGACAAGCTGTGTTTCCAGTGCAGCAGATCAGAGTCTTTTAAGGCATCCATTAGTTTGTTGGCAGCCTTTCCTGCAAAAGCTCTTTGCTGAACCAAGGACTGTATTCCCAGAGATGCAAGGTACTGCAAAAAAGGAAGAAAAACATACCAACAGCGTTGAAAGACGATGGAGTACATGGCTTTTACACTGATGCTTTGCAAATTACACCAGAGCAAGAGTTCTAAGCTAAGAAAAAAAAAAGAAAAAAACAAATGGAGGTGATATTATTCAGCACAGACAAAGGAACACTGCTCCAGGCACTTCTTTAAATACCCACATATGCACACCCACACATATGTGAATGCCATTTTGTTAGATGTGAAAGGTAATTTCCACTCCCCCACACAGAAGTCTTAAAGAGGATGACAGGACTTGTACTTCAATTTCTCCAACAAAGAAACAGCCATGAAAACACAGAGCCTTCCACCTACCTTCCCCACCAAGCAGCTATGTCTGCCCTCACTTCCCAATAACAGCAGTTCCTTTTAGAAAAATTCTCTTAATAAAGAGAGAACAACTCAGGGAAGACAGAACTAAACTGAGCATTATCAAGGCAACAAATTCAGGGCACAAAACTAGCTAAAAGGAGGGCTGCCTCACAAGATTTCGCAGGAGCCCTACAAGTAAACATGTTTCAAAGCCTTGCCAGAGGCATCAGTAGTGAGTTTCAGGGAAGGTGGAGGCAAAAGAACCTCCCTCAAGAACCAGAAGATTTTGCTATAGGCCTAAGGCTGAAATGGTGTCTGAAAAATAAACAAGTTAGGAAGAAAAACAGTGAGCCTTGAAATAATGCACTGGCATTAAACGAACTGAACTCTGGTTTGTTAATATGAAGAGTCAAAATCATAATTAAAGACAGATTTTGGAGAATTGAAATAGACTTGTTTAAATTTAGTTGCATGTTTTGAACAGACCAACCACAAAACCCCAAACCCTCTTGTTGCACACAAAGTTAAGGATAAGTGAAATGGACTCACTGGCAAACCAAAATGTAAAGATTTGTTCACAGAGTGCTCCAGCAGGACACAACTATCAAATATCTTTTGCTCCAGGATGTACAACCAGCTCTAGCAAGAAAAGAAAGAAACAAAGTTACAATCTTATTGCCAATAGTTAATGGCTGCAGCACTTTTAACTTCTCTTTTTGCACAGAATGCACAAAAACTCACTCAAAATACAAACCACTCTTCTGAATTAAAGTGATACTAAGGAAACAAATGCTGCATGGGAAAATATATCAGAAGCGCAGCTAGGCTTGGACAGTGGCTGGACAGCAGTCAGCACTGGAGGTTCAGAGTAATGCATGGAAACCCCACTGCACAATTAACTGGGGGCAGCAGTATCTGCGGAGTCTGATACTACTGACACAAATTCACTGTAACAATAATATTAACAGAATTAAATAGAGAGAAATCTAAGTCTTTCCCTCCTCACTTTGTTTTGCTCAAAAGCAGGCTTAGTCTTTTAAGGATCCAACAGACAGTACAGAGGAAGTTTATGAAATACTTTATCTCTTTAAAACATATCAGACTAAACTTCAACTAGTGCTGAGACGTGATGGTTTGAAACTGTCTTTTTATCTTTTCTTTGCAAAGTTCACGCAGAGAAAGCTAAATAATGTAAATAAGTCACTACTGGGTGTAAGAAAGCAAAATAATGATTGTTCTAAACACTTCCATTGGATAGATAGAAATGTTTAAGAACTACTACTCAAAACAAAGTGGGGCAGTCTGCAGTCGGAGTGGGGAGTTCGCTTACTTGCTGGGCTGTCTGGCTGCTGCTTTTTCTTCTCTTCTGGATGGAGATAACACGCTGACCTTGGCGAGCTAAGTTAACAGCCTCTTTGCTTTTAGCTAACTCTGCTTTCCGCCAGGGGGATCTGAGGGGAGGAGGCCCCTGGGAGAGAGGCCCCTTGGGAAAGGTCCCCTCTGTGGGGAAGCAAAGGGAGCTTGGTTGTGCTTTTCTGTTGATTGTATATATTTGCAAATGTTGTGAATTTTGTATATTTGTACATATTCATTGCATTTCATCATAGATTGTAGATCTGCTTGATAAATACAGCTCTCATTTGCTTTCCAGACTGAGCTAGACTGGTTATTGTTGGTGTGGGGGGGAATTTCAGCTCACACTGACACACGAGATCTCAGAACTCTGGGGTCACAACTGTCTAAGAAAACAGTTCTCAGCTGTAACAAACCCACCCATGATCTCCCTAGTTTGTTGCTCTGAGTAACCCATCTGCCAGAAGCAACATCACTCCACTGCTGGACAGTCATCTTTAAATTACTGATGCATTTGACGAGATACGACTGTAAGAGCAGTTCTGCAGCAGTTCCTGAGAGAAGGCTTGGATAAGGCCCTTTTCTCTCTGTTAACAAGTGACAGGATGAGATGAAATGGCCTCAGTTTGCACCAGTAAAGGTTTAGGCTGGATAATAGAAGAAACTTCTTCACTGAAAGGGTTCTCAAACACTGGAGTACGATTCACAGGGAGGTGGTTGAACCCTCAGCCTTGGAGGTGTTTAAAAGGGGCAGAGATGTGATGCTGAGGAACATGGTTTAGCCCCAGATCTGGTTGGACTTGACGATCATAAAGATCTTTTCCAACCAAAATGATTCCATAATAACACAAACACAGGTGACTTAACCTCCATTTCAACCCCACTCTCTCACCAGGCAGTGCTGCAAGCAAACATGGTCATTAGACTCCTGTGCAATTCGGATGGCTTCCTGGAGCGCAAGCTCAGCCTGTTGGCTATCAGCAAACAAAAAGGGAGAACGTATTAGTGTTCCCACAATGCTTAAAATACAGCATTACAGTAGAGAGGGATATTGATCTAAATTATGCATATTGCATTCAGAAGAGAACTCTGATTTAATAGACTGCTGAGAAAGCCTCTATTCTCCTCCTAGCACTCCAGTGATATATTCTGGTCTTCGGGATAATAAGTAAGGCAGCATCTAGGAGCCACTATAAAAACACAACTTAGCCCCTAAGTGGGCTTTCAGACCCTGTACATGCCAATGTACGTGCCAATTGTTTGAACAGGGACAACATTAAATGTCTGCCTGTGTAGAAAATGTTGCTCTCAATTTTGCAGATGGAAGGATCCCATCTCCAGGCCTTTTACACAATGAATCCAGGCAGCAGTCAATAAATGCAAACCATGTATGGAGATGGGTAAATCAGCTTTATCAATAAAATAACTCCCTCTCTGTGGCATTTTAAAATAAAAAAGCTCAGATGGTTGGGTTTGTATTTTGTTTGTTTTTTTAAATTTATCATAAGCTCCCATTGATTTGAGTGTAATAGAAAACCAACCACATTTTCTTGAGAATATGACTAAAAATAGGCATTCATGTCCACTGACCTTTCTGAGGTCATGGAAATGTAGCAATTGAGAACTTAAATACCCAGGAAACCATTGCAGTTGGACATAGACAAATGTCAACTCTTACCCTGCTGTAGATGGCTCAGTTATTATGGAAACCAAATAAATACCAAACAAAACAGATCAAGATTCCAAGAAAATTCCAACCCAACTGTAGTGGTTATCAAAGCAGAGAAAGTCCCTTCTCTTCCTGGACTGAGTTTCGGAATGAACAAAAAGGTCTGTCAGCACTTAGGAGACACAACAAGATGGGTTTGAGTTGTGGGATACAAGGTACTAACTTACTAATGACCAAAGCGACAGTGCAGGGCAGCCAGGTTCAGAGCTGCGTATCTCAGGCTCCGACCGTAACCTTCATCCCCATTGCTTTTGCTTTCTGCTCCAGTGAGAATCAAGCGGTCAAAATAATGCAGCAGGCTGTGTGTTGAGCTGAAGACATCTTGCACTCTGAGACTATTTAAGTAGCTTAAATAGTGCTAAAAAAAAAAAAAAATGAAGCAAAACCAGATTTAAGTATACAGAACTATTAAAACAAAGTGCTTGATGACAAGCTGCAGTGATACTGACACTACCTGTGCAGAATTTCTGTAAATCTTGGGTAAAATGGGTTGTTTTCCATAACAGAATCTTCCAAATGGTGTCCCATAGGCCAATATTTTGCTGTCAGAATGATCCCACCCAGTCTGAGGCCTCTACACAGGTGGAATCCCTGTATTTATGTGCTAAGACAGATTGGGAATGGAGGCATCACTCCCACTGTATTTACACTCAGGAAGGTACTCAGAAGTGTGAGCACCATTTCCAAATACTGTGCAGATAGAAAATGCTAAAACTATTTATTTTCCTCTTGGCATTGAGACATGGGCAGGACAATCCTGTATGTCAGACAACCAGAACGCTGGAAAGAACTTCTACAGCTGTGAATTCCAGCCCCTGCTATCACAGAATCACAGAATGTTAGGGGCTGGAAGGGGCTTCAAAGATCACGCAAGTCCAACCTTCCTGCCAGAGCAGGATCACCTAGAGTAGGTCACACAGGAACATGTCCAGGCACCTTTTGAATGTCTCCAGAGACTCCACAACCTCTCTGGGCAGCCTGTTCCTGTATTCTGAGAAGGGTTATCCCTTCCAAGGATCTATCTTCATAGGGTAGCAAGGAAAAAGATGATTGGGAACTCACAGAACTTGCACAAAGCTGTTCAGGAAAAAGCAAATGCTCCAGCCAGGTCTGGAACCAGCTCTCAGGGGGAGCTGTCCACTGCTTTCAGTAAAAACTGCTATTAAGCAGCAAAAGTGAACATAAGTAAGTAACATCAACAGATATTGCACTTAATACTGATTTTTAAATTACAGGAGTACAAGGCCTGAGGTTCTTAGAAAATGTGTGTAAAAAGAACTAAGTTTTAGATTTAGTTTGATGAGAACACACTCACACAGTGCCACCAAAATTAAGAGGATTATATCCGTGCATAAATCTAGACATGTGGTTAAGTACTAAGCTTAATTAAGGTTTCTCTACCTTCAGGAGTTTCACTCTGAAATACTAAGTATTTACATGCACCTTGCTCACATTTTTATCATCTCCTTATTTTTCAATACGGAATAAATTACTCCCCAATAATCCCATCCCAGATACAAGAAATCCTTTTACAGCCATTTTCCAGATGAAGAAAAAAGATACTTACTGCTTCAGCAAAGTCTGGATTAAATTTTAACAAATTGTTCAATTCCTTTTGTAAGGATGCTGGAGTAAGAGCCTTTGTTTCATCATTCTTTAATAGAGAAGCCTGGAATAAAAATTGAAAACTAAAAGCTATGTAACTCAAACTGGAGGATTACAAATGTCTTTTGATACACGCTTGTCAGTTTGTTATCTGCTAAGAGAGAACACTAAAGAAGATTTTGTAACAGCTCTGTCTACTATGATGCTCAAACAGTGGCAGCTTTACCTATACTATATTGTATTTTATTTCACTTTCCAGACATCAGAGAGAGACCAAGCACAACAGAAGTTTATTCAAAGGGCTGTTTAAAGGTACTTCAAGAATTCTGTCGAAGTTTCTCTTTGAAGGACTAATACAACAGATCACTCACTGGAATTACATCGATCTCCTCACAAAAATAAAAACCAGACAGAAACCCAAGACACCAGATGAAAGCAAATCCACAGCTTGCTTTGGCAAGTAGTGAAATTAATAAAAAATTACTATAGTCTAGTCACTAGAGTAAGCATCACTGAACAATAAAGAGACTTCACATTTCAGAACCCTCCTAAACATTCAGATTTCTCCAGAAAATTCTAATTAGGAGGGGAGAAAATTAAACACACTGGTAACAGACACTCTACAGAAATCACACCAGCTGAAAAACACAGTATCACAATGGCACTGCGGTTCAAATCCACACCATGCACCAGATCACTGATGGCTGCCCTGTCTTCTCCTTCAACCCCATTTCTAACTCAGTTTTTGGATAAGGGTCCCCTATTCTGCATGTGTTTATGGCCATTGAAGTGCCAACAACTGGAGCTAGATCACAGGGGCCTGTGTGCCTGTGGTGCCAGCAACTGGATTGAGGACCACAAGTCACACAGGCCCAAGTGTCTGTGGTGTCAGCCACCACAGCAAGCGAGAGCATGCATCAGTGGGCAACTACTGGTGACCAGCAAACTGGACTAGGCAGAAAGTTGGTAAAGCTGTTTGACAGTCAAGTTATGAAATAGTCATAAAACTGGGCTGGATAGCTTTCTCTGAATGAGGCAGCTGGAGGATGTCCAGGCCAGTCAGGAGGTCTCAAGTCAACCAATAGAGAGACATTGGGATCCTTGGGTCAACAAAGAGATGGATTTTTATGTATTGTGCCTTCCTGCTGGAGGCAACTGGAAGCAAGACAATGCAGGAGCCAGTTACCCAACAAACAAGGCTCATGGTGGAATGAAGAGAGAGGGAGGGAGAGATAGAGTGCAAGCTTATGTATTTCACACTAATGGACCTTCCTCCTCATCAGCCAGAGAGCAGAACAGGGTAACAGGCAGCATGTTCAGCCTCCACACTGGTTACACTGAGGGTCAGGGAGCTACAGGAGCCTTGTCATAATCAGACTACTGAATTCAACAACCTCTAACAGTCAAGAACCTTATGGGGCTGAGAAGTTACTTTGAACTTTTAAAGTGTCCATGGAACACACATTATAGGCATACTACATAGAAAGCTATAAGCATGCAGTGCATTTACTGACACTTGTGCTCGTGTGTAATTCTGCTCCATTTTGCATTTACCAGCTGAAATAATCAACAAAGCCACACGTTTCACAGCCATCAAGCCTGAGGTGAGCAGTCAGAAGTGACCTTCTCAGAAGAAATATCATCATATGGTGCACAGGCCCAGATAAAACACTTCTAGCCCCAAGTGCTCATACTGAGCAACTACATGCAAGATACCAACAAATCTTTAACAGATTTAAGAAAACATCACATCTGACACTATGGATAACATTGAATGTGAACTTCATGTTATGGGTCATTTCCTCAGCTTTATTCAGAATTAACATACCTGTTGAGAAAGAAAATACTCTGCTTGTTTCTGAGAAAGAGGCCCACTGCAAGACATCTCTTCTTCCCTGAGAAGAAGCACTTTGGTTAGAAACAAAGGCAATGAAATAAAATACAAGGAAATACATTTTATAAGACACTCCACACTTTTGCTTTTTAAAGTTTTATGAGATATTGTAGCTCAAAGCACGAAAGGGAACTAAATGGAGAAAAATGTAATAAAGAATAAAAACTACTGCATCGAAGTCAGCAATCCAATTTCACATGGTTTACTTGTAATCTTCAACCTGCAGAGACCATAGTCAGCATGAATGCTACTCATAAAAAACACAAAAAACAACATCAGACAGAAGATTTGGGGCTGACATATTCAAACGACTTTGCTCTGGTTATCCTTTCTTCTGCAGATACCCACAATAACATGAATTGGCACTTTGGCCACACTCCAGAAAACAGTCATTCTGCAAGTACAGGCAGAAGTTTATTCCATCGGAATACAGCACCTAGAGCACCCATCAGGCTCCAAAAGCTGTTGACTGACTCACACTGTAGCACAAACACAAGCTTATATAAAGACAATTTAGAAAGTATATTTGAAACACACATAAAATGCTTTTAGAACTATTCTTACACTAGAGGAGCTCTTTAATGAGCGGAAAGTCTTGATATCTGCTTCTCATTTTTGTTGTAAATAGATGCAAAAAACCATTAAGCCTAACTTTTCCCTAGTGAGCAATCTTTCCTTGCTGGAAGCAGAAGTGACCTCTCCAATAGCTTTAACACAACCAGAGGAATCACTCAGCAGTAGGCTGTGCAGGAGGGAACAGTGAGCAGCACCTCGATTTCCTAAGTGAGTCTAAGAGCAGGGTACTGCCATCTTCTAAGAGACACCGAGCAGAGCTGTGCTATTTGCAAATGTCACCACACGGTGGCACCAAGGAAGCGCAGAGGTGACCCAACTCTGACTGCACCTATGAGGCTTTAAAGTAAATACCGGATTACAGCACACTCCATCACAACATTGCAGCTGAAGTCGTTATGATAGGACACGCACAGGGTCTAGATGAGCATTTGTGGAGTTTAGAAGGTTTAACGGAGCAGCACCTTGAGCTGGACAAAGCTTAAAACTTAGAGAAGTAATCCGAAATAAGAGTAATTCTCTTAAGAAGGAGGAATATTAATGTATCACCTTAAAGGTTCATCAAGTTCTTCTTTCTCCATTTTCCCCTCCATTTCTTCTGTATTTGTCAGTTCCTCATCATTTTTATCAATTTCACATTTTTTCTCATCATTTTGGAAGTACTGCTGAAGTGCAGTGTAAAGTTTATAGACCTGACTGAAAGAAAGCTTATTGTATGCCAAGATCATATGGCGCAGAAACAGACCTGCAAAGGAAAACATCTGTTATGACAGCTGTCTGCAGGGCTGCTGTTTCAAAGAAGAGACTTATGGAAATCAGAAGCTTAAATCACATTATTTAATTTGTATCTCATGTCAACCTACCAACTAATACAATTCAGTTTAGCAGGGCGTAAATCTGGTATGAATTAGTGACATATCTCACAGACTATCTGATCAGTGAAAAGTTGTGAAGATCAGTAACAACTACATGATATGCAGATATTGGTTAATATGAAACATGAAAGCAAGAGAAAAATCACACAATGCATTTTTACACCTCTCCAAAGAGAAAAACAAAGCTTTATTCTGAGTGAATTATATCAATGATAGATATCACATCAAATATAGCTTAGAAATAACAATTAGTTACCTACTACACTTGTTTTATGAACTTCTGGCTCTGTCCCTGTAAATGAATCTGAAAGGTCATCAAAAAATTGTTCCATATCTTTCAATTCTCCTTCTGCCATAAGTTTTAACCTAAATTGGGAAAGAAAACCACATTTTTTTAGGGTACTAATAATATGCATCAAATAAAATATTTATTTCATGTATAGAGGAGTAAACACAAATAAAACCAAGCGGCAGCTAATTAATTAGGCCTAGAAGGTTTTTATGCACATAAGCCAAATAAAAACACACTAAATAGTAATCCACAAGCCAAGTATGAATCAGATTCTTTTTTCCTTTAAACTATTTTTTAACAAAGAGAACTACTAGAAGATACTTGTGTTCTTTTAACAAAACTATTAGGAAGCCAAAATAGACTGATTTTTAAAACTGTTGCTGTTTAGTGAATTAGCAAGTATCAAAACAGATCTCCTGTATCACAGAAACTTTAAAACTGGTTTCAACGTTTGGTTTGTGTGCCTTTCAGAACTTTGAGAACCAGGAAAAAGAAGTGTGTTTTTGCTCCAAAAACTTCTGATTTCACAAACTATACATTTAACACATTTCAGAGCACTTCTTCGTAGCTATCCAAGCAAATATGATTCTATGATATCGATAATGTGGAGCATGTATATAATGAGTTTATCATCTTTCACAAAAATATTCGTTTGTAGTGGTGGTATTTTAACATTTTTCACACAGAATACAGAAACTACAAAAGGGAAGGAATTAGCAAACAACCCAAGCAGTTCCTTGATCTCCAGCAGCACGGAATGCCAGCACGCTCTGACTTCGTGCCTCCCCACCCACGACAAGGACACAGCAGGGGCCAGTGTCTGGTCCTCAGCAGCTCTAAATCACCCCGCCCCTGATAGCAGGGACCCGATTTAACGGCTTCCTGAGGGGGAAGAGGCGCGGTCCCTGCGCCCACCTGATGTGCACGGAGCTCGCCAGTTGCGGGCAGGACTCCTCGATGGCCTTGCGCAGTCGCGACAGAGGCATGTCAGGGCCCTGGGGAGGACAGCGATATGTCACGACGGGCCACAACGCAAGCGGCCTTTTGGGGTCTCCCTCCCTCCCCCTCAGGGCCAGGCCCGGTCCTGACCTGCAACAACGGCAGCAGCAGCCGGTTGAGCCGCCGCCGCTCTAGTAGGCCGAGCTGCGAGCTGGCGCGACCCAGCTCGCTCAGGAGCACCAGTAGTGCCATCTTGTAGGGAGTGACCCAGTCCTTGATGCCGAAGACGTTGGCGTGCACCACGCCATTCGTCATCATCGGGTTGAAGTAGAGGCTCTCGTGTACGCTCGCCATGGCGGCATCCGCCCTGTCGCCCGGGAAACTGGCCTCTTGTTCTGGCCAATCGCTGCTGCCGCCGCCATCACGTGGACTGGCATCCGCCAACACGGGTCCGGCTGGCGGGCCGAGCCCAGGAGAACAGTTCCAGGCAGTAAAGAATCCGCGAGGCGCCGCCTGGCGGGAAGCGAGCGAAGGGCGGGGACAATGGCCCAGGGCGGGCGCGCGGGCGGCTACCCTCCGACTTGCTACCGGCGAGCTATGGCGATCGTTTATGTAGGCTTGACACAGACTGGTAGCATAGAATCGTAGAATCATGGAATCATTTTGGTTGGACAAGACCTTCAGGATCATTGAGGCCAACCATGATCTAACTCTACCATAGCTGGTGCTAAACCACATCCCTCAGCACCCCATTTCTTCACCTGTGAAATACCTCCAGGGATGGGGATTCAATCACCTCCTCGAGGAGCCTGTTGCATTGTTTGAGAACCCTTTCAGTGAAGAAGTTTCTTCTAATATCAAACCTCAGTCTCCCCTAGTGCAACTTGAAGCCCTTTCCTCTCATCCTGTAAATTGTTACTAGGGAGAAGAGACCAACCCTGCCTGCCTCCAACCTCTTTTCAGTTAGTTATAGAGAGCAAGATCTCCCCTCAGCCTCCTTTTCTCCAGACTGAACAATCCCAGTTCCCTCAAATATTCCTTAGAATACTTTCAAACTGTTCTCTGGACAAGCTCCAGCACCAAAATGTCCTTCCTGGAGTGAGGAGTCCAAAACTGAACCTGGCACCTGAACTGGTGTTGCCTCACCAGTGCCAAGTATAGGGGGACAATCACATCCATGGTTACACTACTGCTTTTCAGGCCAGGATGCTGGTGGCCTTCTTGGCCTCCTGTGCATGCACTGGTTCATGTTCAGCTGGCTGTCAATTAACACGCACAGGTCCTTCTCTGCTGGGCAGCTTTCCAGCCACTCTTGCCCCAGTGAAGGGGGAAAGTGAAGGACCCAGTGCTTAGCCTTGTTGAATCTCATAAAATTGGCCTCAACCACAGCCCAGCAGCTGGCCGTGTCTCCCCGAGTGGCATGGGCCTCAGTGTTTCTCTCACTGTGACTATGGGACCTGTGGGGACTGCAGTTGGCAGCTTGGTGGGTCTAGCACCTGAATCATGACCCCATGAAGTCTTGGGGACAATTTGTGGATGTGCCACAACCCTCTAAGAAAGGCATGATGCCACCGGTTGTCCTAAGTGATTTGGCCCTGTGTGTCCCCGTGAGGAAAGCCATATGGAGGAGGCTGAGGCACAGTGGCTCTCCATGGCATCCAGTCATGGAGGAGGCCAAGAGGGGATTCTTGGGGCTGTACAGGAAGACTGATCCATGCTCTGGTGTGCATGTCTCCTTGTTGTAGCCAGGGAACACCATGGAATGAATTTACTACTGTTAGGTCAGATTTCTAGCAAATTAATTGTGATGCAAAAATTTCCTGCACAGAAGTCTTTATTTTCTTATTAGTTAAGGTATTTATTAAGGCATCAAGTTCCCAAACAAAATACTCCAATTATTGTAATAGTTTTCATTTTTGTAAGTGAGAGCAAAACAAAGCTCAATAATATCACACATCTGCATGTCCCTGGAGATTTCACTTGAGTTCCTCCTGATTCATGCCTGGGGGGGTGGTGAGAGGAGGAGTCGTTGTTGTCATTGTCATTTTCCAGAATACATTCAAGAAACCTCATGTTGAATTTAGTTGTTCCTGACATAATTAATGATAGCTTCCTTCCCTCAATTAACTAAACACTCATTGAGCTATATCTGAATGTAAACTCCAGGAAATAACTACAGCTATTATGTTCTAAAGGTCAACTTACTGTCTTTTCCTGAAAATAAAGTATGACAGCTTGGGAGGAAGCACTGAAATGGTGGAGTGGCTTGGTGGGGAGGGGCAGGAGATGAGATAAAGGCCTGGCTGCAGGACTTGGAGGAAAGAGGAAACAACCAACATCTGGTTCTGACATTTCAGTGTAACTCTCTCTGAGAACTCTGCCAACAATCTTACAGCATGTGCTACAGAGCACGTCTAGATTGTCCTTTTAAAGCATGTAAACTCATACACCTAAAAAGCAGTCCTCCAAATAACCAGCAAGAAATTATTTTGCCCGTAGTAAATCCAAGATTAGGCAAGAATCTAAAGTCAGCTTTTATCCTACCTAAAATAGTCTGAGTACCATGCCTGAGCTTATGAAGCATGAAATGGCCATTGTCTGTGTTTGGGGTTATTTAGTGCAAGGCTGAATTTGTTGAATGAATCTGATCACCTTCTCAAAGGTACTTCCAAAGTCTCTAGTATAAAAAAATGGATACTGTGATGATTCTTCCTGTATAATAATCTGAAATTCCCCCCCAAAAAAATACTTTACTAAAACAAATGAATATTCCTGGTAAGAGTCACTTCTCCTCGCTTCCTTGTGATTTGTAACATCTTGAGGGATTACTGAGCTGCAGCGAGTAATCATCACTTGTTATTTCATGGCAGAAGTAAATGGGACATGTAGCATTAATAGATTTAAATCTTTTAATGCTTCTTTGGCACAATCCAGAAGGCTCAGTGAGGGCAAGTCTCATATTAATACAACCTGTGCAAATGTTACTTTTTCAACCACAGAGCAGCCAAGAGTGTTTGAAGTTCCTTGTTTAAAAACAATTGACATGATAACAATTTAGAAGTGATCTCAAATCGTATGTTATGAATATGATTCATCATGATCTGCCCAAATTAAAGGGGGAGTGGCAGCTGCAGCTGCCAGCACAGTCACCAGATCTCAGCTCTGTCAGGCCCACGTTACTCCCTAACACATCTGTGCTTGGGAGGATTTCTTGTTGGCAAGTTCTCAGCAGAGCTAAAGGAAAAATTTTAGGTTTTGCTTGGTTTGGCTTGTCCATGGGACAGAGCTTTTACCCAGCTTACGGCAACTGCATGAGGAGCACTCATGTTATAATGTAAGATTATTAAAATGTATATGTGTGTATAATTTGGTACTTCAAGAGTGACTTTTTGGCAGAATCTAGGTGACAGAAATTTTTTTAAACTGAACTGCACTGGTATTTCTTAAGGTGTCTTAAAGAATTTCTTGCATGAGAAATGTGGGAAATGTACCATTGCTTGTGCCAACATTATACACACAAAGGTTTTCTGCTCTCTTTTCAGTAGCTTTGACTAAAATTGGAGGCTATTATTGGGGGGGGGGGAAGTGGCATTTTTAATTAAATAATTTGTAAAAGTTAATAGCCTACCAAAAGCTTGCTGAGGAGCATAAGCACTTCCAAAAAGAGATGACCCGATTTTGAATTAAGATCTAGAAGTCAGACTGCACCATATATCTGCTCTTGATGCTAATGCTGCCAAGCCTGTGTCATTCTCATGACAATTACAGACCAATTTTTTTTTGGACTCAGTTCTTATATCTGACTTGCTCCAAAAATAATTCCAGCCTGCAGAAACTATTAAAGACTGCATACAACCTTTTATACAAGCAAATTTGATTTGAGAACAGTATTTATTTTCAGCCACTTCTGTCTGCTCCTCTTTTTTGGCAAAAGCTTTGTTCTTGGCCTTGTGTGCTCTTATGTAAAGCTTTCCCGAAGACTTGCTTGGGGTTGTATTGTTGGGTCTTTTTCTGGTTAAAAGCTTTCAGTTCTTGCAACCTATTATTACTGGGTTTTATATGTATCTCATTCAAACCACAGAGAAAGTAATAATGGGATATAGATGTTAGCTGGAACTGGATTTTCCAATAATAAACCCTCTATTATTTAAAGATTACCACCAAAGGGCTTGACAGAATAACCACCACTTCGGCTTTTTGCCTGCAGCTCTGGGGCTTTTCATTCTCTTTGGGACAAACCGCTGATCGTACGCAGCGGTGCCAAAACACCCGAGTTTTGGAGACTGCCCGACCGGTCCCAGCTCTGTTCCAGACCCGCGGAGGCACAGGGCTGGTGACATCCCCCGTGGCTATGCAGGTCACAGGAAGCTCGCTGGACGATGATAGTCACTGCTCGCTACCTTGGGATGTAAACCTGCTTAAATACACACGAAAATCCTATGGCAACCAGAACCGTGAGGTAAAAGTTCTGCCCTATCCCAGTGACATCACTATTTACGCACTAACAGCTATCATCGCCCTCTTTTCCCCATGTTTGAGGGGCATTTCTCGCCCTCACCACCTCCCCCATCGCACCCCCCGAACCTCCGCGCCCGCCAACACACAGACACCTCCTCTCCTCCCATTGGCTCCGCCCGCTTGCTGTCGGCGGCGAGACAACGAATGGCGCGCAGCGCTGAGGGAAGGCCCGCCCTCCGTGAGGCGGCCCGTTGGAGCACGGCGCAGGGCGGGGGCCCGGCGGGGCTATTGGCGCCGGGGGTCGCCGTGGCGGACGGCGTCCGGTTGGAGGCGGCGGCAGACGGCGCTGGAGCGCGGGTGGTGCGTGGCGGCGGTGAAGCGGCCATGAAGGTGAGTGGGGCCGGTGTTCCTCTTCTGGGTAGGGAGGAGGGGGGAGAACCGGGCTTGACGGGGCCAGGACCCCGGTGGGGCGGGCCGTGCTGCCTCTCCCTCTTCGCCTCAGCCTGCACGGCCAGCCGCTGCCGCTGTCTTGTTACCGAGAAGATATCCGGGCTGGGGGTCGCCTTACCGAGGAGCCCCAGCGCCCTTCACTGACTCAGCAGCCGGACAGGGCCTAGAGCCTTCGCCTGAGGCGAGCCCCCGCCCCGATCTCCCCACACCGACCGCGGTTGGTACCGGTTGAAGGAGTGGCAGGGCTCTGGACGGGACAGAGCCGGGCTCGAGGCGGTGCGGGGGGGTTGGACCTGCGAGGGGCGCGGCGGCTGGGAGCCAACCTCTGCCGTGGGGGTGTGCGGGGTCACGGCAGTGGGTGGCGGGGGGGTTCGCTCCCCAAAGGCGCTGCTGCGCGTCTGGGGTTGTTGGGTTTTCAGGTCAGGGCTGAGGGTTGTGAAGACCTGGTATCTCCCAGTTCGGCGGGTCCTAAGGGGTGCTTCATCTCTGAGAAGGCTTTGCTTGAACTCAGGGTGGGTGTAAAGACGAAATTCCAGCTAAAAATGAATAAAATCCCTTCTGCTGCTCTGCTCTTGGTCTGCTGGCTTTGGTAGCACATACTGCTTGCACAGATGTGTAAGGAGTAGCATGTAGGCTCCCTGGGGTGAGTGTCTGTCTCAGGTCATATTCTGATCAGGTTACTGAACGCCCTTAAAGCCAAAAACAAGAGCAGAGAAGTTCAATCGCAGTACTTTGCCCCTGTAGGATGCACTTAAGGTGTGGAGAGAAGATAGTTGATGGCAGCTTGTGAGGAGAGAATATGGGAAGTAGTGGCTGATGGAGAGGTTTTGGTGCAGGACTTGGCAAGGTTTAATTAATTCTCAGGGGAGGGAGGATTTGTTTTCCTGTGTCTCACTTGTCTCTTCTGGTGCTTTTCAGCATGGTCTCATTTCTTTTACAGAGTAATGTGAAGAGCCTAGACAGTGTAATTCAATTATCGGCTAATCGGCTAGTGCATAGAAAGAACCCACCACTGACTTAGGTTAAGGAGAGAATTAAGGATGCCCACGTGTCCTTACCTTTCACCTTAGAATAACTGAATGCTTGGCAGTAAATCTAATGAGATTTTTCAGTTTGATATTAACAATGTTCATGTATCCAAAAATGGGTAACAAGAATTTCCTAAGTATATTTATTTAGTGTTGATAGTGATGTTTGAGCAGTTGCAGGCTCTTCAATGGAATAAGTCTAAGAAGCAAATGTTTAAACTATCAGCCAAGGGTTTTAGTAGCAACAGTGTTATGTCCTTTAGGTTGGTGTGTGTCCTACTGCTGCTGTGATTCCCTGAAAAAACCACTGTCACATAAGGGAGTAAGTTGAATTCTGACACACCCTTTTGGTTCATTATTTTATTTTTCTGTGGGTGTTCTTAAATCTTTTAACACTAGCTCATCAGTTTTTAAGTATATGTGAGGCATTAGAATAATGTTTGAGCAACTGATACCTTACAAAAAACATTTTACAGAAGTCCCAACTTTTAAAGCTTGGAACTCTTTTGGATTGAGCCATTGGTTTTCAGGATTTATTTCTGAAAAGTTAACTACTCATGTCTAATAAATGAGGAAAATTACGCACAACTTGGTTTGTACAGGAAAATTTAATATTCATCTGTTTCCACTCTAAACAAGTCTCAATTTGATGGTAACGATTGTCACAGAAGCCTGATGACACATAGGGCAGGCCCCCAGTGCAGGGTGTATTGCTAAGTGCAGCCATGTGCTGGGGCTCCCTGTGTCTGGACTGGAGGTCAGGGAAGGGCCACTGGAGCTCATCCTCCTTCGGCTCCATTTGCGGGAAGCTTAGAAAGATTTTACTCCTGTGCCTGAAGTGCCCACAGCATGGATGCTTCGTGTTACACGTGGGATTAATTTTACTCTTGAAATACCTGTACAACTACACTAGTGAATTTAACTGGTTTCATGTACATTTGATGTTACTGCTGTTGTACAGCTCAGAAGTAGAATGACCATGGTTTTTGTTGTATTGCAACACTTTTAATGCCAACTTTGAACAGTAAAAGTGAAGTCCTAGGTTTGTGTGGGCTGGGGAGGTGGTTTTGGTGCTCCGTAATTAACTAGCTTACATGAACATGTTGGTGTAGAACATGTTTGGTCCTGTGGCATTATTTCTCACAGCTTCTCTAATGCAGGGTGAGAGCTCTTTTCTTACCTCTGTGCTCAGTGGCTTGAAAGGAGACGTTCTGACATATCCCTTGTATTGCACCGAGTTCCCACAAATGTAACAGAACTGTATTTGGTTCAGGAGAAAGGTGCAATTCCATACAGAAATTAGCCTAACTACTACAGGACTGAAAGCACCATCATTACTGAGCTGAAGTGTGTCCTCTGGTTGCTTTAGGATTTACACTGCAAGTCTCAAAGCAATTATTTTGTGTTTTCATGATCTGGGAAAGGGGAAAGAAGATACTGCTCTGGAATGAAAACCAGAACAGTTGTAGTCAGCATTGTTAAGAAAAAAGTTTGTTTAAAGGAAGTTGTGTCACTCAGCTTTCTTTTGAAAAGAGCTTGGTGTGATTCTCTTTGCCTTGTTCTTTTTTTTTTTTATTTTGTTTTGTTTTTTTTCTGTAGGTTTCAGTGAGCCTCATGACTGTGATTATACACGTGATCCGAGCAACTTGGAGTCCAAGTTCCAGCTTTAAGTAGAATATGCACTTTTGACAGACAATCTAGTGCTAAAGGCTTTCAAGGATAAAAAGCAGCAGTTTATGTATTTAGAATTCTTGGCAGTGTTTCAAGATTGTGTGACTCAAACTCAAAATCCAACCAGTACAGGATAAGTTTGTTTTAATTTTGGGTAAACATTTTGTAAGACAACAAAACAACATGTTCAGAGAGGTCTTGAAAAGCATTTCCCTCTCAGAGAAGCTCTCTCTTAACTAGTTTCTAATGAAGATTTGTTCTCTTCACATGAGTTGACTCAATCTTCATACCTTCCTTTACCTCACTGAGGTTGTTGGCCTGTCTGTAAGCTGTATCAGTGAGCGGCTGTATAACGCCTGTTAAACCAACGTTAACACTTCCTGCATTTCCACTTTCCTGAATGCAATTCCAAGAAGCCCCATTGACACACATTCACTGTGTTTATGGAGTTCTTGGTTGCCAGGGAAAGGCTATGGCTTTGCCTGTGCCATAGCTACAGATTCATTCCCTTCCCAGCTGCCAGCCAGCACAAGAATTTTAGATTCAACATGGCAAATCTCCTCCAAGTGCAGCCATTCAGCAGAGGCACAATATAATGTTTGTTCTTCTGAAGGAAGCTCAGTGGTACAGAGCACTTTGATCACTCTGGTTTTCCCTGAAGAATCTCATTGGTAACTGCACGGCTGTGTTTAAACTCCTCTACCATTATGCTCACATTGATGTAACTATGTTGTATGTGTTCTGCTGTGGATAGGCTGGGGTGATGATCGGTGTTAGGCAACACTGCCCTGATGGGTTCACACCAGGGTCCCAGCCTGGTAAATTAAGGTTGCTGTCTTCAGGTTGTTTCAGCAATGGGGATTGCTTGTTCCCATTTTGAAACCAGGAAGAACTTGTTCACAAGAGTAGAAGCTGAAGTGTGATGATAGAGTTGACAAGCTAATAGCATAGCTCAGGAAACCCCACCAGAAATCCCAGCATGCTGGAGTAAATGCCATGTTGTTTTGACCGTGGTTTAACTGCATACAGTGTGAGCTGGAAGTTCTCCTTCTTTGATGCTAGATGTAGGATTTCATCAGTAACACTGCAGCCATTTGAGCTCTGTATGCATCTTGGATCCAAGCTTCTCATACAGAAGTCACCTCCAACATCCAAGATTGTTGGCAACAGTTTGCATAGGGTCTCACAAAGATGAGTTCACTCTCAAGGCCATCAAAATCAAACTTGACAGCTGGTACATGTGTATCTTCAGCTGCTCTTAGAGTATTTGATTACCTCCTGATAGTTTTACAAAGAATGACTGAAAAAAATCTGATCTTTCCATGTGTCTGGGGGTAACACACAGAGCATCTCTGTCATCAGAGATGACATGCTTTAGTGTGTCCTCCAAGGTTGTAAACGTTTTGTCACTAATGTATGCTACTGCTGGAAGTGAAGATGCTTGCTTTCACCAAGTTCAGAAATCCTTTCTCTGACCCAAAGTTACTCAATTTTTCCAAGAACAACCAGCCTCTGATTCAGTTCTTTCTCATCTTCAAATACCTCAAATGGCTTCATTGCTTCAGCCAGCTTCTTAGGAGGAGTCAAGCTAATTGGTGAAGTAACTCCATAGTGTCTTGGAGGCTGCTTCTGCAGTCTAGAAGTACCGCAGGTCTCCTTCATGGTGTACCCAACTCTCTGCACACCACACAGCCCAACCCTTCTATAGGTCTGTGATTGGTTTGGTTCTGCAATGTCTGAGAAGCCAGAAACATTTTTTTTTGTAGACAGAGTTTTCTTGTGAGTCATGTAAGAGCTCAGTCAGTCAATTCTGGAGAAGATCCTGCAGGAGACAGCTCTGCACTAATGATAAGTTGCTGCCTGTTGTCATTTCAGGTTTTGCCCCTCGCCTACAAGTGGCATTAGTCTCGTCCTTCTTCGCACTGTTGCATTGCCTCCTCAGATCCCTCACCCTTTCTGTGTGGAACTCTTGCTAGAAAAGGAGTTGTGAAGGCGAGCTCCGTGTGCTGGCATGGGCCTCTTGGAAGCAAATCTTGCCTGCTGTGGTTTGCAGCTGGGAAGTGGAGGTTTTCCGACCACTCCAGGCATTAGCCTGCTGAATTCCTGCAGCTCTGGGGACTCTCTGCGTGCTTTTGGGATGATGACAGAGCCAAGCAGCTCTTCAGTAGCAAGTCACATCTGATGTGGACTTTCCAATATTAATTCCCTGTTTGCTTTGTGAATGTTTTCAGGCGGGAGCTACTTCCATGTGGGCTTCCTGCTGTGGGCTGCTGAATGAAGTCATGGGGACTGGAGCTGTCCGTGGCCAGCAGGCTGGTTTTGGGGGAGGAGCTGGCCCCTTCAGATTCACACCAAATACAGACTTCTCAGCCTACCCATCCCCGACTGCTGCAGGCACTAACATAGTCTGCAAAGCTTGTGGACTTTCCTTCTCAGTGTTCAGGAAAAAGGTGAGTCTGTTTCCTATTCCATAGTAATTGTGCTTGTATGAACTGGTCTGTAAGTGCACTGGGGCATGAATTTATATTTTTCCTTAGGTAAGGAAACTCGAGGCAGAGGGCCAGGGAGGGAGCAAGTGCCTTATTCTGAGCTCACAGGAAATTACTGTCAGGCAGCATTAGAGGTTAAGAGGTCTGATGTTCATTAATCAGTGACACATTGGATCTGGACTGACCAAAAATTAGCAGATTCTAATTTGGAAGATACATGTCTTAGCTTCAGAGCCTTGAGCATTAAAACAAATCTGGGTTTGAAAATGATACCAAATATAGTGGTTTGGTATCTGGTAGTGGTTCAGAACTGGAAACAGCAAAACTGGGTGATGGAAAAGGTAAAATCTCTTAGCACAGTGTCACAGCTTCTTTCTGGAAAACACTCTTTGGTTCTTGACCAGGTTTAGTTCTGCTGCACTCCAAAAACCTCTTTCTTCATTTGGAGGCAGGGTAGGGGGTTAATTCAGATAAATAAAATGGAGATTGTTAATATTTCTCAGTATCATGACTGTCCAGCATCACTTTGTCCACTTAATCTAATTCTCTGCAGCTCATTTAGATAAACACAAACCCTCTTTTCTCAGAGGGTTTTGAACTCATTGTTCAGTTTCCCCTTTCTCTGCATCCTGTCATTTGCTTGGCAAATGCTTTGTTGAAGTAAGGGTTGTGTAGGGATGTTTTCTGAAACTAATACTAAGACACTAAAATCCTGAAAAGCTTGAAGAGTTTGGATGTGTTCACAGCTGATGAGATGACACTTTCAGTCATTGCTGAGTCTCGCTTATTGTAGCTTTTGTATGTTGCAGTGAGTCTTTAAAACAAAGCTCTCTTCAGAAATGACATCTCGGTGTTTGGGAGTATTTACTATGTGATTCATCTAAATTTAAGGCCTGCTCTGAGTTCTTTCCATCAAGAAGATGTATATTCTTTAAAGTTCAGGGATTTCGCTGGTTTTACACACAATAAGAACAGTGACACATAGTATACGGAAAAGTGTTTTACCATATCATAAAAGTGACTTTCAGTTTAGTTTGTTCGAGCTACAACTTGAGTACTTCATTCATTGCTTTACTCATGATTTTCATTGAAGCCTCGAACCAGCTGACAGCCGTGCTGCAAAAGTGACAGATTGCTGTGGAACAGCTGCAGAACTATTTGACAGGACAGTTTTCTAGACTGAAATCCTAAAAGTGATGCATGTCAGAATTGATTAAGATGCTAACAGTAAATTCTGTAGCCTGGAGAAGAGCAGAGTCTGGATTTGTTTTCTGTGATTTACTGAATGGTTATTTTCTCTCTCTCCCCAGCATGTGTGTTGTGACTGCAAGAAGGATTTCTGCTCAGTTTGTTCAGTCTTGCAAGAGAACCTCAGAAGATGTTCCACTTGTCACTTGCTGCAAGGAACAGCTTTTCAGCGGCCTCAGTTAATGAGATTGAAAGTGAAGGATCTGCGTCAGTATCTGATTCTCAGAAACATACCAACAGATACGTGCAGGGAAAAAGAAGACTTGGTGGATCTGGTGCTCTGCCACCACGGATTAGATTCAGGGGCAGACATGGACGCTAGCAGCTTGCACTCGTCACGGTCACAGACTTCAGGGTTTTTCGCTCATCCATTTTCTATGTCTGTATCAATGTCATCTCAAGGAGACCTTGGGAGCAGGAGGGGAAGCACAGGGAACGGAACAGCTTTACGGGTATGGTAACGAAGGGGTGGCTTGTGGTAGAGCACAGCTGGCTTCACAGGGAGGCGGCGCTTTGGAATGCCAGCTGGTGCAGTTTGAAATGCCAGCTTGTGCAGGGTGGCAGGAAAATGCCTTTTATGCCTTTCACCTGAAACCAGATTACTGGAAGTGATTGCTGGTTGAGGTGACAGAAGCTGACTTAAATCAGTAATTATCAGCAGCACCTGAAACTTCAAAATGTCATTGTCATCTGGGATCCGTTCGGTACAAAGGAAGATGTTTATAGGAGATAAAGTGTTTGTGTCCTGATGAGTTTCCTTCTGTACACAGGGACAAACGGAAACATCCTCTATAAATAACGAAGAAGATGAAAGTGCAGAAGAGCAGGTGAGATAGGACCCCATCCAAAGGATACATTGTTGACATGCGATACCCTGAAGTGTTTCATCTGTCAGCATTGTATCAGGCTGTAGTTTGGTCAGACTTTGCTGTGCCTAGCTGTGCCTATTTGCATGTTCTTGCTTTAAAAATGAGCAAAATTGATCTGCATGTTCTTGCTTTAAAAATGGGCAAAATTGATCTGCATGTTCTTGCTTTAAAAAGACTAAAACTTTATCCAAGCTGCTGCAATTTCATGTAGCACCAGATCTGATGGTCTGAACTTCCCAGGACAGTTAAGAACATAGAGTTGATGTGTTTCAGACCCCTGGATTGTCCAGAAAGAGAGCGAGGGCATCGTTGTCCGATATTTCAAGTGTGGAAGATATTGAAGGGTTGAGCGTTCGGCAGCTGAAGGAAATACTCGCCTGTAATTTTGTCAACTATTCAGGCTGCTGTGAAAAATGGGAACTTGTGGAAAAAGTGAGCAGGCTGTACAGAGAGAACGAGGAAAACCACAAGACACGTAGGTTTCTATTTTATTTCCACTTTAAGACTACTTCTTTTCTGGTTTCCGGTGGTGGGTTCTGCCAGCAGAAGGAGTTAGTCTCTAGCTTGGGCTGTTCAGCTGGAACAACTGGGAAGTGGCTTTTAACAATTCAGGGTGAACCTAGAGCAGTTGAATGCATTTCTAGTGAGTAACTGAAGCTTTCCAGTATTGTGCTGGCTTTTTGTGGCTTTTCCCCAAAGCTCAAAGCTCTCAGCTTTCACAGTGAAGGTAAAATTGCACAACTGAGAACTGGTTCCTCAGAGAACATGAAACTTGGCACCTCCATGTCCTTTATTAGGTTTCACAAAACATTAGTGTGAGAACAGCTCAGTACCTGCCAACAGACTAGAGCAGTTCAGGTCTTTTACTGTGGATACAGAATTAAAAGCTACAGGGGTGAAAGTCTAAGTTCAAGTGTTTTAGTTTCAGTTCATGTTGTCATGATGAGGTGGTTCTGTGGCTGCAGCTCAGGCACTAGAATTCTTTCATCCTCTGCTGCACTCAGGAATTGGGAGGCCTTCACTTGTGTGGCTGTGGTACATCCACAGACAAAGCAACTTCCTGATGTCATACCCAGCTGGAAAGATGCCTGCATCCTACAGTCAGCCTGTACAGAACAGGGGGGGTTGGAGACTGGCCACTGCACAGCCAGGTGGTTCCAGCACATACCCTGCAGAGACTGTGATAATCAGGTGTGAAATAATGGGCTGGGCTAACTGGGGTGGGGAAGGGTTGTGGAGGTGGGGGGGACCATTAGTGACTGTCAGAACATGGCTTAGGTGAGATCCACAGTTTGAATTTTAATCCAGTTACTGCACAGTCTTTATATTCTGAATTGAAAATGGTCTCTGAGTTTAATGAGTGAAGTCAAATATTGGATGTTCACTGAAGGTGTTTTCTGGGTCTTATTTCTTCACCGTTTTGAAGGCCTATAGATTAATTCTTAGCTGTGGGCCAGAGAAACTTGTGAACAGTGAGTAGCACTGCTTCATGCTGAGTTAGCTGCCTGGGCTAGCACTGAACTGGTTTTGCAGGGCCTGAGTGCATGACCTCTCTCTTCTGTTGGTTTGCAGAGGGTGAGAAGATGCAGCTGAACGACAACGATGACAACCTGTGTCGCATCTGCATGGACGCCATCATCGACTGTGTCCTGCTGGAGTGCGGCCACATGGTCACTTGCACCAAGTGCGGCAAGCGGATGAGCGAGTGCCCCATCTGCCGCCAGTATGTGGTGCGGGCTGTGCACGTATTCAAGTCTTAAACAGCGACCAGAGCCGCCTTTTATTGCTGCCCTTCTGGGATCCTGGGGGCAGGAGTGACCGAAAAGGGGCCAGAGTCAGCTTTTTAGTTCCCAATAAACAGCATTTGGAACACCAGGATCTAGAAGTTCATGGAACATTTTTCTACAGCACAGTGAATCCCAGGGGTGGGCAGCGCAAGGTGACATCTGGGTATACAGTGACAGTGCTGCCTGACTTACAACCCCTCAAACTGTTTACAGCAGTTCTTGCTGTCTTCTGAAGAACATCACCTCATGGTCCCATGGTCAGTACTCCGCAGGTGCTCAGACACCACTGCGCTGCCACATAAGCATCTTGTCTAATGCATTAGAAGCAGCAACTCTAAGTGGTTGAATATTCAGCTCTCGCCTAACTCTAGAATGTAACTGCTGCCACTGTCCCTGTGCCAGTGTTAACAGCATAAAACAGGACTGCAGGGAACACTGCCATTAACTGGACCTGCACAAAGCCCTTAAGCAATCATCTGCATTATGCTGATTGCTTCATCCCCAATGGCTGTCCTTGCACAGGGACTGTCTTGGCCATTCTATGAGACTATACAGAGCTCCGCTACATCTCAGGGCTCTGCTGTGTGCTGTCCAAATACCAATTAGTTACTGAGTGGGTTTTAGGTTAGGATTAAAGTATTTTTTTAAACAGGGGTACAGTAACCATACTGAGTGTGGTCCTTAAGCCACTCCTGCCTATTGTAACTCTTAATCTTACACATGATGATTGTACGCCATGTGCTGACAACCTGATGTTACTGTGAATACAAATCAGGGTCAGAAACTACTTGCTGCTAACATGTGGAATGTACATACAGCATTACTAACCTTAACCGGGAAGGGGACCTTGGTATTTCTCTGAAACCTCCTCTTAACAGACCTTTCCCGAGGCTGAGTCACTATTAACCACACTTCCCAGTGGCTGCAAGCTGACCTGTGGTGCTGTCAGTCTTTGGCCTTGTCTCTAAGTAGGCTTTGTGCCAGCATCAGGGGTAAGAGTCCTCTTGGAGCAAGAATTTCCAGTTCTAGTAGGACACCTGTGACAGATGACTTGGGGAAGATGGGAGCAAGAACAGCCCTTCTCTTTGGGGTAGACTGCCTGTGGCTATGTTTGCTTAAGTTTCCTGGAGGTGAGGAAGGACCTAGTCTGTCTGTTATCCTTTCTGCAGGGTTGAAGGATGAAGCTAGTTTCTCCTTTTCATTTGCCATAGGCTAGAGAAGTAACAGAGCCAGGGCCCTGTTTTGCCTCAGCTGTGGTACCTCTTTCTTCTATTGTACTATGGGACCTGCTCTTATCCTTTATGTAAAAAAGTGAGCTGGCTTGAAAAAGAGAAAGTAGCTGCTACGCAAGGTAAAACATGCAGCTTAGAAACACTGCTTGTTATTTTTTCACAAGGGAGCAAACATGTCCTGGCTTTGTTTTTCAGAAGTAACTTCCTAATGGTACTTAAAGCCCAGAGCCTCTGTCAGGTGGATAAGATAATGACATCTTCTGTGTTATTACCATGCTGATCATGAGCCACGCAAGATTAATAAAGATTGGTCGTGGGCTTTGTCAGCCTCTCTTTCCTTAACCAGCTGTGGGAATTCTCTTGGTGCTTTAACATTGTTGACATTTTAGTGTTCCTCCAGGTGGAGGAAATGGATGTAGGTATTGTATTTCCTCCAAATATATTGGAATATGCCAACAACAACAACGACCAAGTGATGCAAAAGTGCTGCACAGCAACAGGGGACTCTGCTGTGACTCCTGGCTTGCCCCAAGGCTGGAAACCATGACCCCATGGGGTCAGTGCAGTCACTCCTCACAGAGCAGAGCCCAAAGAACCCAACACTGGGACAGAAACCCCCAGAGCCAGCACCTGTTTTTGTACAATTGTTTATACAAATTCAACAAAGGTAAAACTGCATCAGGAAGGTCTACGAAAACAACACCGTACAACAATGGCACTTATGAATGCAGAGTTTTACAATCAGGAAATAACCATGTTATAAACCTTAAATGAGAACTCAACTCACACTTCAAAGAAAGAGAGACTACGGTTGACCATTTATTCTACGGCTGGACTCACTGTATAAATTAATTTTATATTGAGTAC
Organism: Indicator indicator; assembly: GCF_027791375.1. Taxonomy (NCBI): domain Eukaryota; kingdom Metazoa; phylum Chordata; class Aves; order Piciformes; family Indicatoridae; genus Indicator; species Indicator indicator. Next base: position 8,801,382 of record NC_072035.1, read on the forward strand.
AAGAGCTCATGCTACAGAGTGAAACCCTCCTATGTGCAAAAGCTGGAATTGGAATTGGTTTTTTTTTTCTTTTAAAATTTTGAGAAAAAGGTGATTTCTATACAGATAAAAGTGTTTTACTTCAACTATAATTTACACCTTATTTCCACAACATGCTTATGTCACTTCTGAAGTATACAAAGCAGGATATAAACTTCCATTAAAACATGCTTTAAGTTGAAAGTATTAACCTACTTTTCCTGACCTGGGCACATTTGTAGATAGATACTGTCTACGAAGTATAGGTTAAGTTCTCGCCTACCATAAGTAAAGATAAAAATTGGCAATCAAAACCGAAACACTGGTAATGCATTCAAACATTGCATAAATAATTTTTAAACAATTTTTGTACAAAAATAGTTCTGCATAATGTAAGATGTAACAAAACAAAACGTGTTTTAAGAAGGCAGAAATGCGGTGTGTGGTCCACTTCAATGACACCAACTTCTTTTGAGTTGTTTGGTTGTTTTTTTTTTCTTTTTTTTTTTTCTTGTTAAGAAATGAAAAGCAGAAATCAAATTTACACTACCAAGCACATGCTGTGGTACTTTAAATAACAGTTGTTTCTGGGAGATCGGGCGTCTTCTGGGTGTGGACAATTATCAGCAATAACAGTCGCCTTATGAATTTGCATAAGAGCCAGTGCAGGACATCCCAGGTAGACAGAATTAGTGGCACAACTTGAACTTCTTATCGTGGGTAGTTTTGTGTTGTTCTCTCCTTGACAACAGTTGTAAAATCCAATCGCAGTATTTTTTCCAATATTCCAAGTTCCCAATTGAAAATAAAATCCCTACATGTTCTCAGTCCCTTCCCCCCCACCCCCAGTATTTACACGTGTCCTTTAACTAACTCAGTTTCTGCAGAAGTTTTTCTTCCACTTGCCCAAACTGAACACTTACTGACATCTCTGCGATGAACTGCTCGCAGCCTTCCTTTGTCACTTGCTTGCAGTACCTCAGGTCAATCTGGCAGATGTTTCCACAACGTTTGAAGTAAGACAGGCACTGGTCAGTAACCTTATTGCAGTCTGACAGAGAAACAACAAAGGGGGAGAAATTTAGCAGGGTATCTGGGTTTGTTCTCTAGCACCAAGATTGTGGCAGCTACTTTCTGCCCACCCTGTGCTGTGCCCAGCTGTTCCCATCGCCATTCTGTGATCCCTGTGACTGTGTAAGTGATGAGCTCAAGCAAAGCAGCCAGATGCACAGAGCCTTGGAAAATCCCCTGTGGAGGATGAGCTGGGTGCAACACAAGACTGCAGGGAGGGATGAGTTGGGCAGCTGATGAGTTACTTACATATCCAGATGCTTAAATGGAGCCCTGTGGGGTGAACTTAGCCCAGGGGCAGGGGAAGATCTGGGCAAAACCTCTCCCAACCCTGATGAGTGTTTCACACAAGTCTAATACCAAGGGGCAATTCCCATCCTCCCAGCTCCCCTGCCCTTGTGGTGCTTACCTGATAAATTAATTTCTGTTAATGAATCCCGCGTGGTGGTTCCGACCGCGGTCAGCAGGTTAATAGACTGATCTGTCACATGGTTACAGTAACTGAGATTGAGCTTGGAGAGCAGGGGCATGTGCCTTATGATCAGCCGCAAAGAAGCATCTGTGATATCCAGGCCAGCCAGGCGCAGCTCCACGATGTTCCGTAGCTTGCTCCGGTTGTCGATCTGACCTGGAAGAGCAGAGGTGGCAGCAGGTCACTCCCACAGCCTCCCCCCACACTACCAACATCTGCGGCTCCATATGAAACGCACTGTGACACACAGCACTGGTGCCCTACATCGACTTCAGATGCTTTCTGAAGCCGCTGTCTGCAGCTTCAGAGGGAACAGCAGCAGGAATGCTTGACTATTTTTGGAGCAGGCACGTGGACAAAGCCACCTTCTGATTTCAAAACAAAAAGGGATGAAGGTAACTGCAGAGGACGAGAATTACAAGCTGGGAATAAGCAGCAGGCTGTGCATTGCATGCCAGAAGGCAGATCTGATTTGCTCAAAATTTCACCTGATCTGAAATTCAGGTGAATGTGGCATGACCTACAGAACTACTCCTTCCCTGAACTGGAAGAAAGGGCTTCCATACTCTGTACAAAAGTACACCCCTTGCAGCCTGAAGACAGACAGAAAACCAGCATAGGGCCTTGGATGACTGTTCAGCAGCCAGAGAACATCACTCACTACCCCGTGGCTTTCAGGTAGGAGGTGTTGCAAGTTTCTACTTTGTAAACACCTGGCACATCAGGGAAGCCCAGAACCCCACCAGTGCTGGCTATGGGGGGGTCCTGCCTGATTCCTCCAAAGGGGATTAGCACCAGAATGTGCCATATGACAGCTGAGATAGGTCTTGTGCACTCCTGCCGCCTGTTACCTGGTCTGTTATCTGTGGGCGGTGACAAGAGGTCTCTCATTTGTGCGTCTTTCAGCCCTTCTGCCCACTGCACGTCCAGAGTTCGGAGTAACGGACAACTGGAACTACAAAGTGCCGACACTGCTATCCATGAGCACCCCGATAACAGCAGGTCTCGAAGACCTGCAGATAAGAAAAGAAGTTGGAGCACGTGGCCTAGCCAGAGGGCCATTCACAATGATCTCTGCTACCACACATGGGCTGGGTGAAGCCCAGTGCCATGCTGACAAACCACTCCAGAGCAAGCAGGGACTCCCCCCTTAAGCCTCCTCCTTCCCAGCTCGCCGCTGCTCCCATCACCTGCAACTTTGTGCACTGCAGGTGACTGCAGACCCCCCCACAAGCCCCCAGAAATGAAGTCACATAGGCAATTCCCACAGCAACCACCTGTTGACAAAGACCTGCTCAAATCATTCTACCCAACACGTGAAACAGTCACAATATAACTCATTTTGGGTCCATTTTAGCCTGCTGATTCATTCCCATGAATCTAACTCCTCTGCTAGGACACCCTGATCCCTGCAGACATTCCTCAGGAATTGCAGCTCAGGCACGAACTGGTTTGCCAAATTCAGTGGTCAAAAGGCATCACTTACCTGGCAGTCTGTTGATAAGCCAACTCAGCTGCTTTTTAGATATATTTGTCCAGCTAAGATCAAGGGTTATAGGCTGTCTCCTAATAATGCCACTAAGCATAAGTGGAGTGATGGATTTACAATGGTTTAAATCTATTTTGGTCCATAATCTTTTGTCACAGCACCTGCCCAAAAAGAAAAAAAAGAAAAGGCAAGAGCACTTAATTTGACACTGGTTTTGATTTCTGCAAGACTTTAAAAAGTGTCATTAAACTGCAGGGAAAACTACAGCATTTAACTGGAAATAGCAAAAATTAGTCCGAGTGATGCTCAGAGAAGCACACCACCACACACCATGGCACCTAGGTCTGGAGTCTCTCCAAATACACAATGCAATAAAGCATGAGGTTATTTCCACAGAATTCCAAATATCAACAATTTCGGATCCCATTTGGCATCATCACAGCACTTGCTAAAATCCACTTTCTAGCCTGAAGACAAGCCACACCCTCTTGCTTACCTTTTGACTATCAAGGCTTGTTTTAAACACCACTGGCCTGATTTCACCTGTGTTTTCCTTACTTTAAACCAGTGGATTTTGTAAAACACATCCCTTCCCCTGTTCTGTGTGTCTGTATTGTTTTAATCAGTATGGCTTTTATGGTTTTATGCCCTTTATGGTTCCCTAAGGGCAACAAGAAGCCCTAACAAGTGCACAAGGTTCTGCATTTTCTTTTTTTTTTTTTTCCCTGCACTTGAGTGGAAAAGGCATTTACCAGCTTTCAGTGACACCAACAAGCCCACAAAGGAGACACGCCCCACACATCTTCTTGCACCAAATTCTCAACCACCCTATCATTCACATACTTTGTTACTACTGCACCAGAATGGAGGCTCAGTTACCCTTGGCCCACCTCTGTGCTCATCACAGTTGGATCTGAGGTGACAGCCAGCAGGAGACTTCACAGTGAGATCAGTGGAACAGGTAAGTATGCCCACTAATGTCTCCTGCTGCGATACAGCCACCAACCATGTCAGTGCTCACGCCCTGGCACCCCAAGCACTGAACAGACATGCTGCGAGCAAACAGTTAATGAAGGATCCTTCCATCAGCTCTACTGGCACAGAACATAGCCAACAGGATGTCTCTCCATGTCCCCTCTGCAGGGAACAATCAGCATGGACCTTTTGAGCACAGCCAGGGCAGATCTTCAGTATATCTCAATAGATATTTAATAGCTGAGCTGAACAAACAAGTGCATCAGCAGTCAGGAAGTCCTGGGGCAGAATGACACTAAGACTGAGCATGACCTAGACTGGCTGTTCCAGCAGGCAAGAACATCGTGGTGTCTAACTACAGAACAGGCTGCTCTGGGTGCTACAGCCCCGGCAGGCTGACGCCAAGGCTCACACACACACACACAGTTCCCATCAGAAATGCTGGGAACTGCTGTTCTTGAGAAAGCAGAAGATGCTACTTATCCAAACACTGCTGGTCACACCCTCTCCGTGGGCTCAACAAAAGCTTCGGTGACAACCTCTTCTAGGAGGTATTAGTGCCTACATCAACCACTTCCCTTCCAAGTCCATCCCACTACACATTAGACCCGGCTCAGCCTCCCGCCCTCCTTACCATCTGTTCCAGGTCTTGCAAACTCTCATACAGATGCACAAGTCCCTATGACTGAGGTAGCTAAAGACAGCCATCCAGACTTCCCTCTGCATCACGTGGGCTGCCCCGTCATCCAGGGGGAGCGAGTCCGGAGGGGGGCTGATGGGAGGTGGCCGGATGACGTGCCGCTCCATCTGAATGCATTTGGGAGGAGACAGTGAGGGCGGCGGCCGGGCGATTCCCCGCGGGGTGCTTCGCAGGCTGGGGATGAGCTGGTGCCTCAGCTCCCGGGGAGTCCCGTTCAACCCTTTACTGAACCTATGGAGTCTCTCGCTGTTGTTCAAAGCTCGCTTGGGTTCCTCGTTCTCACTCTCAGGTTCAGATTTGATGGGTTGGTGATTCTCATTGGCAAGGCTATTCTCGGTTTTTTGGATCTCCTGGTTAAGCTCCTTGCTGAGCTCCTTGCTCAGTTCTTTATTGGGAAGCCGCCTTTTCCTCCTCATCTTGAACTTCTTCTTGTCCCTGGGCTCGGCACCCTCCGTGCTGGGACCTGCAGTGGGCGAGCTGGACCGTGACTGGTCACTATCCTTGGACCTGGGGGGTGCTTCTGGCAGGTCATCATCTGGCTCCTGTTTCAGGCGCCGCAGGGGTTTGATCATGGCAGTTCGGTCATCTGGAGCCTTCCACGATCGCCGCTGAAAAGGAAGAGACAAGGGCTGACTATTGCAGCAAGAACACACTCAGCAATACTTCACATGCTGATGCTCCACTCAGGCAGCCCTGCCCGGGGGGGCTGGGCTGCCTGCCAGCGCTGGGCCCCACCCATCCCAGCACAAGGGTACATTCATCGGCCAAAGGTATCAAGTTCAAGTGCCATCATGGATGAGGAGTCCAGCTACCAGCTCCCTGGACTCCGAGAGAGTGATAAATGCATTTAGTCACCATGCAGAACCCTGTGGATTTCAGGGCCTTACTCACTACACAGCGGACAGTTTCTATTCAGGAGATGAGCAGCACTCCATAGACAGCTTTTTCCCAACAGGCCAGAAGAAACCAGGCTTGGGCCACTCTGACTGGGTAAAGCACCCACCAGGAGCATTGCTGACATGCGTGCATGCCCAGTGGCCAAAACACCAACGTCTGAGGCCTCCTGGATTGCACTCCCTGACTTGCACTGCAGCTGTGCTGCCCTGGGCCTTACTGCTGGACACTCACAGCCTTGTTTCTTTAAGCTTTATCTTCCCCTTTACACCTCTAAACTCTCTTGTCTTCTCAAGCTTCCCTCACCTCTGGTGCCTACAGAGCTGGGACGTAACTGACAAGCTTGACACACTGCTAGCCTGACAAGACCTCATGCTGACACCATCTCCAACACAATGCAGGCTACCAGGAGTTAGCTGGCACCTTCCTCCCTGCCCCAGCTGCTGATCCCAATAGCAAACTGCACTTCACTTGCTCGTGTTCATCAAACTTCTCTTTGATGCACACCAGACAGAAGTGTGAGAGACCTACAAACTAAGACCAGGGAAGGCTTCAAGTCTAATCTGATCACTACAAGCAAGAGGGAAGACACCAAATGTTAAAAAAAAAAAAAAAACTCTAGTAAGAATAGACCTGGACTGGCAAGCAAGAGTGAACTGCTGTGAACATACTTGTTACATCACAAGGTTTGTGCTTGCACAACAAACTAATTGGATCAAGTCAGTGGATGTGTTCCCATGCTTCAGACTGTGGCACACAGCAGAGAAAGCTGATCACCCTGTCTTTAAATTAACATATTATAAAGGGAGAGGTCACAGTAAGTTAATGACAGGTTAGAATAAAAAAATTACAACATCAGACTACTCGTAGCTTGCACCATCCTTCACATGGAGTGCTTAAAGGTGTCAGACTTGTTATCATGCCAGACTGTGAGAGGGGATTAGCACCCATCTGCCAGGTCACCCTTAGGAGTGTCAGTGGGGACTCCAGGGATGTGCTGTGGTACAGACCACTGAGGGGCTGTGTGGCAGAGGCCAAGATTCAGCCACATAAGAAGAGCAAAACATGGGTAGAGGAACAGAATTTTATTCCTTGGATCATCAAAACACAGCTTGCTGCTGTATTTTAATGTGGGACACCAGAAAACATCAAACCAGACACTGCTGCTAAACTATCCTGGAATGTCAAGCTTCCACGAGAGAGATTCTGTAATTTCAGGATGTAAATGGGATAATAAAAACACCTGCAGTGACACAAGGACATGACTGATAGAGAAACTGGCTCACCGTTCAGCTCACATGAGGAGAAGGGATTAAAAGGGATTGAGAACACATCTATTAAAAAGGCAAAGTACCTTCTTCCTGAAGAGTTTGTCTTCTTTTCCAAGTTTTAGCTGTTGGAAGAAAGAAAAGTAAAAACCCCAAAACAGGACACTTGTTGTGCTGTCTGATGAAGGTTTGGTGGTGATGCACAGTGCTTTCCTCACACACTGTGGGGCTTATATGGAACAGTTCAAGCTATCCACCAACACTGCAGCGAGTCCAGAGGGATGGGAAAGGAAAGCATGGCCAGAAAGCAGATAGGCATAAACTGGTACAAGGAATTCTGCTCTCTCACTCCACCAAAGCAACCCCAATCCCTACATTTACCATACTCCAGTGTTCCCATTGTCAAGCCTCGCAGGGCAGGCTTCCTGCCACTCCTCATCAGCTACACATGCAATACAAAACCAGTCACTGAATCTGGCTTTGAAGCCCTCAGTCCTCATGAGACACATTAAATCCGAGTCCTCATTTCTACCTCTGAAAACCAGCGTTTCTGTACACCCCAAGAACCATATTTTGCAATCCACATGACAATTCAGAGTGTCCCTGCCTGGCCCCAAAGCTCTGACTGCCAGATTCAAAGAAAAGCTGTCTATGTCACTGTTGTGAGCAGCTCCTCCTCTCTGCAGGCTACAGAAGGTGTCACTTCTAAAGGTCACTCTGATGGGTTTTGTGTGTTGTAGATCCCTGAACAGCCTCAAATCCAGCCGCCATGCGCCACCAGGTGGAGAGAGGAAAAACTGTCCATTAAAAATTCATTTTCATCTTATTCCTAAACAAGCATCTTGTAAAGACTTTTCACTTAAAGAGGGTTTTCCAGTATTTTGAACAAAACAGCCACAGTGTTTTCATCCTCTGAACATCAACCCAAGTGTCACTGCTCAAACTACTGTCCAGTTAGACTAGCAGTTTGCAGAAAGGAAGGTAAAACATCTCAACTTCTTTTGTAGTAATCTGTGATTTCAATATGAGCTACAAGCCAGAAGGCAAGAGACCATCCCCAGCCAGCCCATGCACATCTGTGTAAGCACACAAGAGAGGTTTACCATACCCGCTTTCTCATGGTGGGTTCTGGGGGTTTCTCGAATTTCCTTTTCCTCCACAGATGCACTTCATCTGATTTTCTCCTCAGTATTGAGTCAACTGGAGTCTTTTTGGAATGTTCTTCTGACTTCCTCCTGGGAGTTTCCTCACAATCTCCTTTCCTTTTTGCAGCATCTGTTACTTCCTTGTTGTCTCTGTTCATTTTCTGTTCTTTCAGCAGCGAGCCCGGAAGATTTGATGCGTATTTGAATCCTGGTCCGCGCTTTTGCTTGTAAGCCAAAGAGACACAAAACACAAACAAACTTTATATCTTACCCCTTTTTCAGCTCTTTGTCTAAGTTGCATCCAGCATTGGTGGGTTAATGATCACTTTGTGGCAGGCAAAATGATTAGCAGTTTCAACCTTCATAAAGCTTTTTTTTTAAACTATGGCCTCGCAAGCGTCTGTCTCAGTTTGCAAAGCAAGAATGTTTCACCAATTCCAGCAAACACTTCAGGTTATGCAAAACTGCTTCTGGATTTATTTAATTTTTAATTTTGTTTCAAGAAGTATTTTCATTTTGGAAATTAACATGCATCAATGCACAGAACTAACCTAAATATGCCCCAGGTTCTGGGTGAAGTGTTGGTACAAGGAACAAGAATACAACAGTTATTAAAGAACAGGAAGCCATCAGCTTATTTCCTTCAACTCAATTGAATTAAGCACAAAAATCAAAAGCTGGTATTGGGCAAAATTGTATCTACAAGCCAGAGGGAATGCCAGAGATTTTGTATCTCATTCCAGCACCACTTATTCCCAGTAAACTCACTTTTCCAGTTTTCCCTGCATGGTTGCACTTTGGACACTCCCAGCAGTTTGGCAGCTCATCATTCACCACACCATCTGATTCCTTCACCTAGTGAGAGAAGCACAGCTCAGTCCACAACATGCTGCAAAAAGCCACACAAAGCTCCAGGTTGATCATTCAGGGGCATTTTGCACAGCCCAGTTTTCTCTGACCAACTGCTGCCCTCCCAAGGGCTGCAGAAAAGAGAGGCAGAGCACCGCAGGTGCTGCACCGTCCTGCTGGTGCTGCTGAGCAAGCCCTAGGACCTACACAACTCCCCCACTGACGATATCACCAGAGGAGGAAAGCCTGCTGGCCAAATTGGTATCTGACAAAGGGTTCAGGGTCTGGGCTTTTTGTGAAGGTCAGCCACCATTCCAATTAACACAGGGCACGTTCTGCTCTTGCAAAAAACCAAACCAACAAAACCCACCCCAACAACCCAAACCAAAACACCCCAAATCCACAACCGTGATCACGCCATGTCCAAATGTCCTCCCACACCACTTACATGCAAAGCCCAGTCCCACCCTCCTCCAGAGCACAGCACAGTCCAATCTTTTAACAGGACAGGATTTTTCCCATACATTAATACTGTTCGGCATTTTTAGAAGCCAAGCACCCTGCACTGTAATCAAGTGTTGCTTAAAATATTTTTCTTTATGGATCAGAACTAGCAGTCCCATGCCTCCAGTCCTCAAGCGCATGTGCCAATGAAAATGGTGGCTGCCAAGTCAGCTGAGAACAGGCACTCTTATTCAGAAGCCTGGACACATAAAGGCATTTTTAAGCTTTCTCACACCCACAGTTACCCAGCTAGTCCAGAGAAATGCTTACTATTCCTTCACTTCACTGCCTCTCAGACTGTGACATTGTGCTTTTGGAAAGAGAAGCTGCACACTCGGTGTGGTTACACTGCAGTAGCAGGACAGCCCTGCCCTGTGCAGCTGAGAAGCTGATGGTTTCTGAACTCCCATACAGAAGCTCACACAACTTTCCAAACAGGAGACAGGTGTTTCTGAAAAGACACTTTTGTGAATGGAACTGAGGATGAGAAGTAGAGCTATGCTAAGAATGCCCTCCACACACATACACACGCACTCTCTGATGGCACATTCACATCTAAGGGCTGTTATATATTCAGAAAAAAGCCTTGTGGGGGGAAGAAGAAACAGAAAAGACTAATTCATTACTATTGGAGACAACAAAAACATGCTGCTGTCAAGACAAATAGCTGGGCTGGCACCAGCAGCACAGTAGCAGGAGACTGCTGCTGAAACAGGCAGGGGCAGAGATCTGCAGAGTTTTCATGTTTCTGAAGTGTTTCCTCCTCTCCTCCCAGCTCAGTGAAAAGGCACCAGCTGTGCTGGAGCAAGCCCTTTGGTTTAGGGGAGGCTGCTTCCTCAGGTTCTCCAGCCAGACAGCAGCCAGTCTAGTTTCACCATCTACCCAGAGTGATGACATGTCAGTCTCTCTCAGCAAGTCTTCTGGAGTTAATAAATGAGTAAATGAAGTGGGCAGAATTTAAATACTTGTTTTATCACAACTGCATGCCTTTGAACTTTCTTTCCCATGGTAGGTGCAAGATACTCCAGGAGTTGTTGTATACATCTCTGCCTCAGGGGAACAATTCCTGGCCCAGGCCCAAGTTGGGAACAAGTTATTTCCCTCACTGAATATAGAGCTAGTGAAAGGGAAGCACTATGGCTCTGTCCTTCCAGTGAAGTTTAAGGAACCGAAAACATGTGAAGAACTGTAAAGCAAACTCATTAGACACACATAAACCTGGCACCAAATCATCCCAAGCCTTTTGGGCTTGGTGGGAGCCAGTTCTGAGAGTTTGTTACAATCTGCAGGTGGGTGGCCAAGCTACAGCATGAAGCATCTTCAGACACCAACCTGCAGCACAAGGTCAGCAATTCAGAAGGTCTAAACTGCAAACCACACTACTGTGAAGTCTTCTTGCTGGGGAATATGGAGCCCCTAGGATGCTGATCTGACATGGCTGAGTGACAGCCATGCATTCTGGCAGTGGCAAGGCTGAAGTGACACAGACAACGAGACACACCAGGGCTGAAGCCACAGGCATCAGTGCAGCTGTGCTGGGAAAAGGCATCGTATTCCTGCTCTTCTGACAAAGCACTTAAACATTCATCTTTTCCAACATTATCATTATATCCACCGAAGATGAGAAAGAATAGGCTCCTCCTGGGGAAAACAAACCCCTTCTCCTTAAGGAGGCAGCATCAGACACTGCACCCACACATGCTAACCAGCATCACCAGCAATTTGAGACGTAGGAAGAAAAATTAATCACTGTTGGTGCAACTCAAACACTCTGTAACAACAAAAGACAATATAACATCCCTACCAAAATCTCACTAGCTCCCTCTGGAAGCAATACTGCACTTGCAAAACACTCACCAAAATCCATCTCAGAAGAAACTGTTCAGCAAAAAGAGCATTTGTGTTGGCACTGTATTTTCAGGGAAAGAAGTGTGTCAGAAACCTCCCATGACGCTTCTCAGTGTATGGAACACCCTAGCTGTCCTCAGCACAGTACAAACACAAACACCTACCTCTGGCATCCAGGGCTCCTCCAATATGAGGCACCCACAGAAACCCTTCAAAGCTCCAAGTGTATCGGAGCACAAATGCACCTGAGCTACCCTTAATCTTCTCAAAGCTTCCCTAATGCTGTTTTTTCATAGAGAAAACCCACCACAAACAGGTACAGCCAAATAAGGAAGCTGCAGGAGGATGGACTTCCAACCATGAACAACCTGCCCTTGAGTACAAATTAGCCACTGCACATGCCAAACCACTCCACAAACTTTGGAGATGTGTCCTGGAGGAAATTCACTCCACATGGGAATAAGCCTTCCCTTCAGTGATCCAGTTTATTCCAGTCTCTTAAAACTACTGGACATTTAATTGGGGGTGACTGGCAGTTCACAGGTACTGCTGCCTATCCACCCAGGATGACAGGAAGGAACTTCCTCTTGCTGGACAGCCGAAGAAGCTGTCCTGGGGCTGCATCTGCATTCAAAGATGGTTCCCACATTATGGGCTTCATCCTCTGTGCTTAAGCCCACGTCAAGGGCTTGAGCAACAAGTAAACACAACAACTAGAGTTTGGTCTTGCAGAAAATCATGGAATCTGGGAATAAAATGCAAGGAGGGATCCAAGGAAGAGGTTCCATTTTTCTTTGCTGTTCCCCTGTGCAGAATCTCATCTCGCCTTCCAAGGCGATTCTGAAATTCTACCAGTGCCCTTTTGTCTCAGTCAATAAACAGTACCAGTTTCCCCACCATTTCAGCTCAACAGAAGCATTGAGGAATTCAAACACAAGACACATAAGACACACTGTAAATCTCCCACTGCTTCATTTCCACAAATACCCAAAGCAACACTGCTCCTCGTTACCAAAACAGCACTCAGAACACCACACATGCATAGAAGAACAAAAAGCACTCGCCTGATTTCACAGATCTGACCCACATCCTGTGCAACCAGTCCCAAATGTGGTATGGGGAGAGGAAACCATACTCAAACTGTCATTAGACACCAATAGTGTCCTTTGGACTCAGCCATGAAGTGTCACTGACACTGGAAAGCAAGAGATGGGGGAGCACAGGGCACTTTCAGGAAGGACAGGAACAGCAAAGCAGCAGCTACAAGCCAAAACTGAGGTACATCTGAGAAACGAGCTCTTCCCCTTGCTTCATCAGCCCCCAAAGCCCTGTTTTAAGCTGAGTCAGGCAAGCAAAGCTCCCTTTCAGAGCCATCTGTGGCAGGAGCTGTGAGCACCAGTTTCATGAATCAGGGAGACAGCCACAATTCTGGTTTGCCAGCTCCCTGCTTTCTGCTCTAATAAGTGACACACAGAGAGCTCGCTGTTGTACTGTGTACAGCACAAAAATAAAAGGCCAGGAGAGCATCACCCCGGGCCTGCATAAGAAACATACCTCTCTTACAGAGATTCCAGAAGGGTCAAAAGCTGCTTTCTGGGGCATGGTGTGTCAGAGTACATTCGCTTGGGCAAATCATTTTTATCGTATACAAATCAGCAACAGGAAATGGCTGATCAGCTGAAACAAACTAGCTCTGGAGAAAGGAGCCTTCTAAATGCTAACGCTCAAAAGATATGCCCAAAATGACACTTTTGTTACCAGCAAAGGATGTAGCTGCTCACAGGACTTGAGTCAGCCAAGGGTGAGCGGCTCCAGGAGCCCAAAAATCACTGTTTGCTCTCTAGAGCTGGAGTCTTCCTATTGCAACATTTGTCCATAATGTCTTTAAAGCCAGCTGCCTGGCACATCTGTGCTTGGACCAACACAAACAGCAAACTACTTGGAGGGGCACATGAAGGGGCCACTGATACTGGGATTGTGACTATCTCATCCAAAGGTACAGGCAGATTTCCCTGCCTTCTTCAGCCGCCTGCCCCAACTGAAACTCCTCACTTCCTTGAATAAGAAGCCAAAGAAGAAAGAAAAACAAAATGAAAACCTCAGAAGCCACCCTAGAAGACATTTGCATGTCCAAATTTTGGAGGCTGTTCAAAGCAAGAGTCTCTGCTTACACCAAAGAAGCCTGCGTGCCAGTCAGGTCTGCACGTGCCATGGCTGTCACTCTGCCTCACACAAACAACTCCTTGCTCACTTAGGTTTCCAAAGATAAAAACGTGAAGGCTCTCAAATTTCTGTGCACTACTTGGACCTTAAGGTGATAACTCATCCACTTGTTGTTTCCAATGTGTATCACATCCTTGTACTCACCTTAAGGCATCCTGGGTGTATGATTTCATTACAAATGGAGCATTCCATTAGCATGAGATTAAACTTGCTCTCCTCCTCTTCCACGGTGTCTTCTTTCCCAGCTTCTCCACACACCAGACACACAGCAGTATGAGGCAACACTGGCTGTTTATACAAATCAGAAAGAAGTCTCGGTCAGGACACAGAAGACACATGGAACAGAAGAACTCAGTGTGTTTACAGTATCCTCATTTCAAAGAGGAGATAAATCAGGATTAATTGTGCAAACTTCTGAAGGCTCCAGCCCAGCAGAGCAACAAAGGCAAGAAAAACTGGTAACCATCAGGGCTGGGCATCCAGACCAAGCATCACAGGACAAGTGTCATGGAATCAAAGTGCCTTTCCTGGAGCAACACAGATTCATGTGGCATCCCAGGGATGGAAGAAAATGCTTTTTTCATGGGTCCCCTGAGTCTGTGAGTTGACACAAACATTGGCATGCAAGTCACTTCACTAGTGTCCAATGGGAGGGGAAAGCAGCAACCTAGAACATCACTACTCACATCTATTAAGGCTCACAATGTGACTAGCAACTTGGCAGCTCCCCTATATAACAAGCAGGGCAGACAGATGTTGTGGGACACAATAGAGGTCTCACAGCAAGCCCACAACAGAACCAAAAACAGACTTTTTCCTGACTGACAGTCCATTATCTTAGGGCCCTGCTCCCAACCTGAGCATTGCAAAATCACTTAAAAGGAGAATTCTTCTACAAGTGTCACAAGTGAGTAGTACAGATTTGTCTTTTGCTGAGGGAGAAAGAGAACTGCAGCATCTCACATGTCTGTCACCCATGTCAAAGTACTGAATGCCAGTCTAATTAAAAAGCCACCTTTGTGCTAATGAGTAACAAACTTCTGGGTTGAGGCAATACATTATTACATTACAAGAAAGAAAAGCAAGATCCTCCTAAGAAGTTGGCTGTAAGGTCAAATGCAATCTATTAGGTTGCAAGTCTTTAACTATTAAGCAGCCATAGGCAAAGATGTGTTTTTTCCATTGGCAAGGATCTCTCGTAGATGTAGTGAATAAAATCCTTAAATGTGTACTTGTACACCACATCAAATCTATGCAGCAACACTGCATCCTTTGGCAGGTTCCACACAGGAAAAACCTAGCTGGAGTTAAGTCATTACAGAGTAGTGCGTTGCCCCTCACTAATATCTGATGCAGTACCTACACCAACAATTCCCTGATTTCTCATGCCACTACTTACCCACACTTCATTTTAAAAGCATTTTGCAAATGTCATTTAACTCCCACCCATTCTCCAAGCACAAAAGAGGAACATCCAGGGTCCCACTCCACCAGCAAGTAAACCAGAAAAAAACGAAGATGTTCAGGGTCATAAAAGCCCTGTCCACTTGTTCTGTCTCATCTGCTACACAACAAGTATTTATACCTCCCCACAAGAACAACCAACCTCAGGAGCAGAATGATTTTTCTTGTTGGGAACAAATGTGTCTGGGGAATCTTCTCTGTGCTGCAACAAGCTCTGTCCCACTGATGGGCTGGAACTGAAGCCAGCCACTACTTGTCCTCCCAGCAGAGCCCCGCACTCCCTTCAGACATACTCAAAGCAGCATGAAGTGTCCCAGGCCCTTCTGTTTGATTGAACTAGTGATGCAGAGGAGTTTCCCATTCTCTGATCAGCAGTACAGGCTCTCTTAAGGCTTCTGAGTTTAATGAAAGGCAGTGTCTAGTTAATATTGTCAATGTTATTAACTAGAGGAAAGCACAATCCCAGAACTGTAGGGATCATTACTTCCACAGAGCCTTGCTTTGGTGTTTTGAGGATAGGGTTTTTGCTGGAAGCTGTTGATAGGTACGACAATATATTACTGCTGCAATTGTTAGAGAACATAATGAACAAGAGTAAAGACAGTAGGATTACTAACAGAAATGTAAAGCACCCTTAAAAGTTGCAACAGTTCAACTTGCTCATTTTCCATGCTTTTGTTGTTCTAAGGAAGTCTTTAATATTCCCCCTGCTATTTACATCAACAAGAACCTGCAAAGGACTGAGATGCTGCTGCCTTGAACGAATGGAAAGATAGGACAAGGAAATGTAGTACTTCAGCTACCAAGTCCTGTGCTCTAACCACACAGCTTCTGGATATAAAGCTGCAGGTACCAAGAAGAAAAATACTTCTTCATTAGAAGATGACTACAATCAGCCAGAAAGCCCAGTTCATCTCCAGAAGACTCACTGTGCTATCACGAGTCAAACAGCTTAGTATGAACACTTCCTTCATCAGTCAGGACAAGAAAGCACACTGCAGCCCTAATTTAATCCCTCCACTAAAAAGGCAGCACAATTTCACTATTTCTTCCCCCTAGAGAATAATAAATTCTTCATCCATGCTGTTCAATTCATGCCACACTCCAGGAAATCAAGTGTTCAAAGAAAAGATACTTGAGCTGCAAAAGCACTCTGTGGAAAGGTAGATATTCTATGTACTTTACTGAAAGACCCAGCAGAGCTGAATCCAATCCTCTATGTCAAGAACAGTGCATGGCTTAGAACAAAACGTGGAGTGAGCTTCCAGGAGCAACTACTGGAAACCTTAAGTGCTTATCAGTTTTTCATCAGTGTGAGAACAAGTAATTTAATGCCTCCACTTCAATTTCCCCATCAGAATTAAAGGAAAACAAAACAAAACCCCAAACAAAAACAACCCAAGTGAAAGCAACTGTAACAAAAGTTAACAGAGAAATGAGCATAGATAGAGTGATATTTCAGTTATGAATAAACAGCATTCCTTAAGAAAACCAGCAAAAGCCCAAACCCTTACCAACAGCATAAACAAGACCTTCCAAAGAATTAAGATAAAAACTGAAGCTGATTTCTGTCCTTGAATGGGAGCACTGCAGACATGAGGCCTAAGGAGAAGCTCTACAACAGTCAGTATGAGAGCAGTGGATTCAAAAACTGCTTAGACAACTTAATGGATTAAACTGTCAATATTTGTTAAATACAAAGCTACTTTTGACTCAAGAAGCTTCTAAGCACAGGAACCCAGGAAACAGTCTTTGACTGCCTGCTTGTGTGGTTCTTATGCTCATCCACAGAAACCCATTTTCAGTTCCTGAGGACAAGAAGATCCTCACTTGACGGCTCTTAGGCTCATCTAGATAAGACCCTCTGCTATATACAAACAAATTGAAATTCACATCTCAAGTAGCTTGGGACCTGGGGCCACCAATGCCAAAAACTTGGAGGACTGAAAGATTTCTCTGATTTGCTCAAGTAGTTAAGATTATAAAGATTATTACAAGGTAGCTTTTCTCCGGAATTTCAGAGATCCAAACAAAAGAGGTCTCTTCTCACTTTGAATCAGAACTTCCCACTCTTACTGTTCTTCCCCAAATCCCAAACTATCAGTTGAATGCCAATTTCCAGTATACTGATAATCTCCGCTTCTGTATTACTGATAGTCTTCACTTCCGTATTACTGATAATCCCCGCTTCTGTGTTATTGAGAATGACAACTGTACTGTTACGTTTTAGTAGAATTCTGGTTTAAGACTTGGGGAAGATGAAAAGTGGAGGAAAGAAGGGATCTGAACTGAGGGCAGGGATTGCACTGCTTCGTCTGATGCACTTGAGACTACTCAGGGTGGAGTTCTCAGTTCCACAGCTTGTCACCGGGAGCCAGAGCTACAGGAAAAATGTCCGACAAGCTGCAGATCAGGTACACTTACTGCGATACACTGCCTCATGATGCAGGACTGTTTCATCCTGCCCGGTCCCCCAAACTTCTTCATGTCTTTGCAGAAGTGACACTCGCCGCACTCTGTCCGCAGGCAGGCCTCGCACTTGCGGCATCGCGTCCTCCTCCGGCGGGCCCCCGCAGTTGTCCGATTAGCCGCGAGCTTCACCGCAGAAGCAGTGCCCAGCTTCCCTTTGGGCCGTCCAACTGCCCTGTTCTGAAAGAGCCAGACACACCAGGTTAATCCCACATCCCATCAAACCACCCAGCCCCCTCCGACAGCAGCAGTGACATGTTCAATGTAAACCTGACTGCATTATAAGCAGATGGGCAATGCTCAGCAGATGAAAATGACCACTCATAGTGAAAGGAACCCTCTTACCTGGTCAAAAAAAGATGCACTGTAAAAAGACAAAGAAAACAAGGCATAAAGGAAAGATCCTGAACCTACAGCAAGCCCATTTCAACAGAAGGGCAGGGAAAACGGGTTCATGCGTAGCTCAATAAAGGACCAAAGCCCAAGTGATGTGCTTGGCTTAGGTTGAGATGATCTGTGCCACTGCTGAGCTCTGGGTTAGGGAGCTCTTCAGACTGTGCTCAGGTTAAGACAGCCTCTGCTGGAAGCAGAAGAATCCAAAGAAGCAGCAAGAGTCATTTTGAGGTTAGGATAGAGCAGAGAAACACTCAGCAGCAATGGCTCAAGCCACAGCAACCTCTCCCTAAAAACCAGGAGAGGATGAACCACCGGCAAGCGATAAAGTAGGAAATAAACCACAATTCCAACAAAGCCTTTCCAAAGCAGCTCCCCTCATATCCAATACTAGCAAGCGCTCAAAAATAGAACACTAACTGATGCTGTGCAAAGGCTAAAAAGGGCATCCCAGGTCTAGATTTCAATGACCTTTAAAGACAGAAGCTAAAGGTGCATGAAAAGGTTTTAAATGATTAGGTTAACTGCAAGATATTCACTCTGGGTACCCAAATTTCATGTTCTCATCAGAAACTCCCTGTTACACACAAGAACTTACAGCTCAAGCCAAACACCATCTAATTGTATGGGGCTAATTAGACAAGAATTGGCTTGGCTCATTCTTACCACTGAGAGCTTTCTCCAGAAAGATTATAATAATAGGACAGCAAAGTTCATCTGGTTTAACATTTATACACTTTTTCTACTTTCCGCATATCCCACAAACCAGCCAGTTTCACTTTTTCTTCCTGCTGAACTGTGGGCAATCACCAAGGCTGGCTTTACAAAAGCCATGCTGAATTTCCACCTCAGTTTTTCAGGGAGCAGGTATGGTAACATTCAATTTGGTACTACAAAGCTCCCCCAAGCGTTCTACTATACAACCCTGAAAAAAAGTCACACTGCCAAGTATTTGATGTCCCAGATGACTTAGCAAAGCTCCAGTGACAACTTCATCTCCAAGATGAAGAAGAGTGCTGATATTTTAACAGTCTCCATTCCAGGAACCTCAGTCCTGGGAAAGCAGAGAACCCAGGGGCTAGATCTCTTCACTTTCTCTTCCCACAAAACCTACTATCATAACTGAGGCGAGCCTGTGATAAGGTTACACAGATTTCAGCAAGTCAATTACACTCCTCCAAAGAAGTTTTTATTCTGCTTGCAGGTGGAATCACACTGTGCCATGAGAACACAGACAAGTGTAGCTTCCTTTCTATCCACAACCAGGATTTTAGATCAATTTCAAACACTCTACAGAATAAACATTTACTTTTTAGACCAACTTTGCAGCCTCTCAAGGACAAAGTCAGCTCTGCCCGGACTGGCTTAGAGACAACCTAGATAAGAGATAATTTCCTTCCTCGGCATGAATCACTCCTCCGTTCTCTCTATCAGTCTCCTTCCACTAGCATGAAAAGCAAGACACAAACCGAAGGCTAGACATCAGTGGGAACAAGTCAAACCAAAACACCTACAGCCACCTGGGCAGTTCCCCTCAGCCAACTGCACATGGAAGGTTCTGGGTCTTAATTTGACTCCTTCCCACTAGGTTTGAACACAATTAGGTTTTGTAAGAAGGCATGCAGCAGTTAGGACACCATCAGTGGCCTCTTTAAAATGCAATCTCTTTCAAGGAAAAAATCAAACTCGGTACTTTTCCAGCTGAAAGACAACTCCTGAATCTGCCACAGTAACATGAGCCAAGTCTTAATTCTGAGGACAGCATCACAAGTGCCAGGACACTACAAAGACACAAGCAGTAAAAAGGCATGGCATGAGAATCTGAGAATACTAGAGGAAAAAAAAGACAGGAAGGTGAAGGCACAAAAAAAAAATAGTCTGAAGCCACACTGCACCACACGACTTAGATTTCTTTACAAATCACCACCACACAGCAGACAGCAGAGGTTCAGATCTCTGATCTCCATGTAGGTAGCATTTCTTATCTACCCAGCCCTCTTCACTGCTCGTTAGGAAATTCAAGTAACTGTACTAGCTGGGTTTGTACTAATTTACCAACCCACCAACTCTCAATCCAAGCCACATTTTTCACTTCAGGATGTCACAGCCAGCAAGGCTGGAGAGGCCTTGCAGGAATTCCCACTAGTATCTAGTTTCAAGGGGCTCCAAAGTGGTCGCTTAAACTCCACAGAAGAAAATCTGGCTTGTGGGTTGCTATTCCAGAAAGGGGCTGGGATTCAAGGGGGTAGAAGGAGCCTCCAACATGACTTGGGGTTTATTTAGCACATGGCAGTCAGCCAGATAAATTCCAGGTCGATGTTAGTGAAGAGATGCTGCAGGAGTTACAGCTCAGACTGCAGTTTTACAATGTCCCAGCCCTGGTAGCAAACCTAACTAAAGATTTCCTTCCCAGCTCCTGTCCCCAGTTCTGTACTGCCATTTGCCATCCTCCCCCACACAACTCTGCAGAGCTGTCTTGCAATTAATGAGCAAGAGATGGCAGGATTGCTTACCCTGGGTTTTCCAAAATGGCCAGCAAACAGCAGATCCATGGCCTCAAGCTCAGGACTGGGTAATGCACTAAGCCCTAAACTAGGTTCTGGATCAACGTCTCCCATCTATGTAGCAGATCCTATCATGTCCTCTCCCAACGAGATGAACTGAGATCCTCAAGCAAAGCCTGTGCCTGCTGATTGCAACCTTCAGCAGCCACCTCTGAGAACTGCCAAAAAAAAAAGTTCTAGCAAACTCAGAGACGACTTTCTCTTAAATCTTACAATAAAACCCAGGCAGTTAAGACAGAACCTTCCCGAAATACCATCAACAAGCAAACCCCTATGTTCTCCAGCACCGCCACAGAAACCGTGCCCATACGTCTCTGGCCACAGCAAGAGTCTTCAGAAGAAAGGTAGGAGGACTCTGAAGGGATGACCACCACCCTCCCAAACTCCGAGCAAAGGCTGTGTGAGCAGATACTGAAACACATTAAGGTTAATATCCTGAATACCTACCTCCATTATACCAAAAACCTAGGAAGCCAGTAGACTTGCACTGCCCTCTAGAAAAAGCCATGTTAACAGGACATCCTGCTAGGTTTTTTTTCTTTTATGGGTGTTTTTTCCTCCACTCCAGACTACTGCCTCCAACACACAAGTAATCTACTCCTGCCTCTGAAGCAGAGACCACATGGTTTCTACAGCACCTGGGTGCTGGGAGTAAACCTGAGCCATAATGTAAACCACTATGAACTACAAAGCCATTTACAAATCATTCATTTGGGATCACTCTCCTACACCACAGTGGTGAAGGATGCCTGCTCCTCAGACAGGAAAGGGGACACGTTTGCAAACTGCTTCTCAGAAGTGCTGAACCCCACCAAATTCAAAAGCATTCCAGGTGGACAAAAATTAGGGGACTGGGTGGGGTGGCCATCAGCAATTCAAGTCTCTCAACAGGGCTATATAGATCTGGGAGCAAGCCCAAGTATGACACTTCCAACTCTAATGCTCCCTGGAGGAGTCACTACCCAGAACGTTAGCTTACCTCAGTTATAGACAAAATTTTCACTACCAGCTTACTGGGACCTTAACATACTTCCACGGATGTCATTTCCCTGCTCAGCAGTCACCAAAAAGCCCTCCCCCCCCCATCACCACCCCGAGCACAACTTTTACTAAAACAGAAACACAACTTTGATGTTTACAGCAACAGATTTGTAACCTTTACAGTTGCAAAGAACCACTCAAAAGGTAAATAAAAATACCAAGAGCATCAAGCTTTAGAGACAACCCTTTGAAAGCTGTAAGCTGTTAGATGCATCATTAAGTAGGTGCTGATGTTCCCCAAGGGCTATCCCAACAACAACCAGGCTCTGCTGGAGTTGCCACCAGGGAACCTCCTGTACAAACTCCTCTGCTCTGGCAGAGGGAAGGTAAGTTGACCCTGCCACCGAATCCAGGAGGAAAGAGGTCCTGGTCCTGAAAACAAGATTGACAAAGCCTGCAGCCCAGAAACAAGGTATTCTGCCAGTGGCCTTTACCTGTCATGGGTCTTACTCCACCACTCAGCTTTAGCGACCTGCTTGAACTGCTGCCAGCAGCAGCACTAAACCATTATTCAGACTCAACATCTCAGAAAAATCGAGGACATGCACTGTGCCCTTCTGAAGGCGCAGCATGGGGTCAGAGCAGTGAGACCCTGAAGCACTTCACTCCCTAACCAAGTACCATCTGAACAGCTTCTGTAGCCACTATATAAATCCCTCCAAGACAAGACATCTCAGACACTGCTTCAGGTTGCTGTGCCACATAAATACAGCTTTGCCATTTGCAGGACAGGGGTGATTTCCTTCTGTAACACGTGGACAGGTTCCAATTGTTCTGATTTGCTGTAGTCTGACCAAGTCCACACAACCGTATCTGAACTGGATGAAAGATGAGGACCCAGGACTTCCCTGGTACCAGACTTGCCCTGTGACCCTGGACTGCATCCCCATGTGATTGTTTCAGCATAATTAGAATAGAGAAAATTCATCACCAGTTGTTTCTTTGTAACAACTGATAAAAACTATGGAGGAAAAAAAGTCACACATGTTAACCTACAATTCCTAACTGCTGTCAGCTAAACCACCACCCTAAATGTGCTGTGCCATGGGCTGATACTGTGCACTGGAGAAGCCCACGAGATGCCACAGAAAGGCTTCTGGTCAGTTATTTCCTTGCCTCTTCCCAAAGCTTCAGAGGTGGGCAGAGGCACGTTGTCAATTCAGACAGGGTGGGAATTCTGAAGAACAAGGCCCCTTGCTTGCTGCTGAGGGCCAGTGAGCTGCACTGTCCTCTTCTGCGTGTCCCTCTCCTAGCCTCTTAGGCATGTAGTTTTGGCCTTCCTGCTAGGAACATCAGTCAAACTGACAATTACCAGCAGTGATGTAGACCAGCATCATACATACCGATGCACTGGACTGAGATCTACCAAAGTCATTTTACCGGAGGTCTCTGAAACAGACCCCATCATTAACTCTTCATTAATCCTGAAATAGAGGGACTGGCATCAGACCGCCTGGCAGGCTGACAGCCTGCTTCACACTTGGTCTTGCTCTAAGAGAAGCACAACCAAGTCAAGTTACTCAACATCAAACCCTTGCATCTCTTCAGCAGTAACAGAAACCCCTGTCAAAGAAAAAAAGAACAGGATGAAGTGGGGACAGAATTCAGTGCAGATGAGGAAGAAGCTAGTTTAACACTTGAAAAAAAAAAAAAAAATCACACTGATGCAAATAACACCCTTAAAAGCTGCATTAACTGATGAACACAAGACAACATCACAACAACATCACAAGACAACATGTCTGGCTAAAGCCTATCTGCCCAAAAGTCTACATGCAAACTCCAGGAGAGCTGTTTTCCTCTCCTGGATGCGTATACTTCTGATGGGATGGAGCAGTCCTGCAAAACAAATCCAATGTCTCCCATTAAGCAAGCAGCAAGGAAAGGGAAGGTGCTGGAACATTTTCAAGATCAGCCACCCCCCAAACAGGATTAATCCTCTCCACATAGGCACTGCTACCATCTCCTCCAATTCATACCCACAAACTTTCTTGTCCTCTCCCGCAAAAACCAATGTAACTCTTGGTGACCAATGCCAGGTGACCACAGAGAACTCCATTACTGATCAAACAGATCCAGATCCGTTTCCCACAAGTAAATAGAGAAGTTTATACCTCACAGGTTCATCTGGGATTAGCAACCCTCCAGCAGCCTTTCTGCCAACACAGCTATATTGTTTAGGGTATGATAAACTGGCATGGCAGTGCCAGTGCAAGTGTCCCCATTTACTTTGCTCTGGTGGTGAGGAGGTAGAGTGCGGCCTAGAGGGTGGAATAAGATATATTGGCAAAAACATGTTTTTATAGATAAGCTGCATGCAAAGCAAGAGCTCTTAGAAAGAAAAACACCATTTTGTTGTACAGACTTGGGGTACCTTGTGCAAATTCAACTTTTCTTCTTACCACTGCTTCAGGACAAATTCCCCCAGCCCCTTCCAGGAGCATTCTTTTCAGTCTGTTTACACACTCTAAAGTGAAGTGTCACAGTTAGAAATCAAATTTCTTCCTACACTGAGTGATCCAGCAATACTGATGAGCTGGAGAAGGGTGCTGCCTTTCCCATGGCCAGCAGCACCTGCACATTTCCGACCCCCCCGAGATGACTGCAGCTACCATCAGTGCAGTAAATCCTCCCTGCTCCCCTGCTGGGAACCCTGACAGTCCATTTGCTTCCTTAGTATAGACTTGAAACTCCCACCCAAGACCTGAAGTTGTGTTGTTCAATCACACCTGTAGATCTGAAGCCTTTCATCTCTTACATACCACAGACTATCATGGTACCATGTCATCGATTTGATAGATCCTGTGTAGAAAAATCTAGTCACTACACGTTAATGCAGGCCCATATGAAAACACATTTGGATCCATGTGAGCCATTTCATCACTGGAACGGTTCTGAGCAACAAGAAAACCACTTCACAGGTCTCTGTAGGTCGCAGCATAGCAATTTAGTATCAGACCACAGTCTTGTAAGAGATCCCACAAGAAGGATATCCACTTTGCAGCATTAATTTTGTTTTGAAACTTTAAAGATATAAAAACACTATCAAGCTTCAGGTTTTAGAACAGCTGGAGAATCTCAAAACATAACCAACCAACTTTCCAAATCCATCCAGCAAGAACTAGCACCTCCAGCAGTGATTTCCCAACTGGGACAATGCAGCTGAGACCTTGGGAGAGGTTGTGCTCTCCCAAGAACCACCTCTTTTAGAAAAGCCTACAGTGATCCACCAAGACACACACAGGAAAGGCCTGGCATGGGACAAGGTTCAACCAAAGGAAGAGGGCTGGCAGATTCTAATTACCAGGATCAGGAGCAGAGCAACAAATCGAGCAGTGACACAGACATGCACACTCACACGATCCACAGAATTAAATAAAAGCTTAATAAAGTCACTCAGCCAAGAGCCAGCTTTGGTTCTTGGACTGACACTACAACAGGTCAGTGTAACACATCTACATCCCTTATGGTTTCCCCATCACATCTGCCATGTCTGCAGAGCAACCAAGGCACCCCATCACCACCAGTCCAGACTCCTTTCCAGGCCTGCTTTCTTGGTGCAATTATGAACCAAAACACACTAAAGTTACTAGAAATGAGATGGGGTTTGGAGAATGGACTCAATACCTGGCCTACATAGAAACCTGTCTCTTAAAAGCAAACCATTAGGCTATTTTGAAAGGCAAGACACCTTGAATTCTGAACAAAACAACTAAGTTTATGTTTAAATTGCACACACATGTTTAATTCTATTCCTGGTACATTTTTAATTGCTTGGTTCTTAAGAGAGTTAAATACACAATCTAGAACATATGTTCTGGATTATTTTTCACAGATTACTTCATAAATTTAAAAAGTTTATTCTCCTTCCCCCACAGGAGAAAAGAAACAACAAAGCCCCCTAACGCTTCAGAAAATAAACCCTGGAAGTATTAATAAAAGTTCTTTTTTCATCTCAGTACATATCCTTCTCTTTATTCCACAGCCCTCGTCCCTGGGAATGGAAAGGAGGTTTTGGCCGTAAATCAAACTAAGGCACGGTAGCCAGGCTCAGCATCTGACTCCCTCCTCAAGTCCTGCAGCCCCCTCAGCTATCTAAGGAATCTTATTAGAAAAAAATAATTCTGGAAACGAAAGGGAACACACCCCCTACCCCACTCGCCAAGAGGCACAAATCCCCCGTGAGGAGCGGCGGGGCCCAGGGAGGTACCGAACTCCCAGTGCCCCCCCACGGCGGCCCAGGCCGTGCTTCTGCCCCGGGCCGGCCCCCGGCGGGAGGCTCCCGCGTCCCGCTCGGCTCCGCAGGCAGCGCCGGGGGCCGCGGACACACCCGCAGCGGCGGCAGCACCGGGCTCAGCTCCACGGCGGGCGGCGCTGCCCCGGGCCGGGCTAGGGCCGGGGCCGCTCCCGACCCCACATTGTTCCCCGGCCCCGCTGCCGGCGCGGCTCGGCGAGGCGCTTGCCCGGCCCCGGCCTCCTCCCCTCCCCTCCCTTCCTGCTGCTGCAAACTTCGCCGCCCGCCCCGGACCTGCTCCGGCCCCAGCTCGGGCCCCGGCCCCGGCTCGGGCTCCGGCTCCGAATCGTAGTCCTCCTCGTCGGCGCTCGCAGACATGGCCATGGCTCATGGTGGGCCCAGGCGGAGCCGAGCTGACATGGCTGGAGCGGCGCTGCTGGCGGAGCCCCGCTCCCCGCACACACACACACATGCAGGAGGAGGAGGAAGGGGGGCCGTGCATATTCATGCCAGGCAGCCAGGAAGGGGCTGGCCCTGCCGGCACGGCCAATCGCGGCCCGCTTGCACAAAGCCGGCCTGCGGGGACAGCGGGGACAGCGCGGCCGCTCGGTCCGGGCAGCGCCGGCCGCCCCGCCGCAGCCTTGCCCTGGGGGTGGGTGGGTGGTGATATTGGAAAGGCTCTAACGCCCTACTGGCAATTAGCCCCCTGCTGCTAATTAGCCTCGCGATCTACCGAGGGGGCCGGCGGGGGCGGGCCGATGCTCGGCCTGCCTGGGTGTGGGCTGGGAAGGAGGGAGGGATGCGCGGCGCTGGGATGCGCGGCCGCCCGCCCGCAGGGTGCACGGCGCTGCACGGGCTGGTGGAGACAAAGGAGACGCGCACAGACAGACAGACAGACAGACACACACACCGACATACACCCTCCCTCTGCCGCGCTACCTGCCGGCTCGCCTCCCGCCGCCAGCATCGGGGCGGGAGGAGGGAAACTCCATCCCTTGGGAGGGGGAAGGCACGGAGCAAACTTCAGGATCTCCAGCGATGCCCTGGCCCTGGGAGGAGGTGGGATGAGGTGGGATACAAGGCTCGCAGAACTGCTCAGATCTGGCCTCACGCTCCTCCTGGTGCACGCACCCCCTTTTTCGCATGCTCCTGGAGGACCGTTTCTAGCCCTGTTGACCCACTGCTGGGTTTCTACAATAAAATATCCTCCCTGCAGTATGAAATGTTCCACGTGGGTCAGTCGGGCCCCGATTCTGGACCCAAAGGTCCCAGCAGGGCCAGCACCTGAGCACGGATGCTGCCTTCAGCCCCAAGAGCTTGTAGCTGAGGGTCCAGGCACACAGGCCCTGAGCTGAGCACTGAGAATTCAATGTCCCATTGGGTTTATGGGCCTGCTTTCAGGGGAAATCCCGATTCCATTCAGGTTGTTAGGATTTTGCCTCTAGCTCCTACACCCACGAAACAGAATTAAACATGAGATTAAGTATTTGCATGTGCTGAGCAACCAAGAAGCCATAACGACGCACATCTAATGGTCTTTGCATCAGGATTTTTGCCAAACTTGTTTCAGCTTGGTTCCTGGGTCTGAATTACCACATGGCTCCACAAACACTTCAGGTAGCCCAGGAGAAAAGAGGCAGCAACAGGCAGGAGCTGGCACATGAGCAAGCAGAAAGGCCCCCTTCTTGCCCACTCACCACCCTTGTGACACCACAAGCTACACTAAGGCTGGTTGCTCCTGTTTAGGTAACAAAATACAGCGCAACTTTGAACACACATTTACAGGCTGCTGCTGATAAAGTCAAGCAAATCATGTAATTCTGCACCTTCCTATTTTGAATAACTTAAATATCTATTTCTTGTTTGTACTTCTGTCCCCTTGCCAATTCAAACTCGAATTACAGCTATGTGATGGTATTCTCCCACTCCTGCTCATCCACAATGCCAGCAGAAGATGGGGCTCTCCAGAAGGTGATGGGGTACACTGAGCCTGTCTCAGGTTTCTCTCTTCCCCCATTGTGTTCCTACACAACCGCGAGCAGGAGAGATGAAAGCTGAGGCACGAAAGGCATGTGGCCTAAGGCCTTGGCTTTCAGAATCACAAGGTAATATCAGAATTCACTGTTTTCTGGAGGAGGGGTGGGGGGATGCATGTCTCATGACAGGCCTATAAAGGAGAGCTTTAAACAGCAAAGCAAGGATAACTGACATGATTACAGCCGTGTTTGTGGTTCGACTATGGAGTTGGCCTCCAGCAGAGGCAGGAGAACAGATGACATCCGGAAGGAAGATGCCTGGTCCCACACCTGCCCGCGGGCAAACCAAGTCTCCACTAGCCTGTGCTGATTCCTCCTGAGGCTCTGCATAACCTGGCTCATGCCTGTTTCTCCCTTCAGCCTTTTGGCTCTGTAATCCAGACAGGAGAAAAAAAAAAAAACAAACTTGTGACATCCCCCAAGGACAATCCACCAGTCACACCAGGGCAGAATGACACTCACAGCAAATTAAATCATGACATAGATCCTCCTCCTCTCATCTGCAAGGCATACTAGCACTGTTAGTATTTGCATTAGTCTGTCTGGGCTGCAGCAGGTCACCCCAGTTTAACCCACACCTAATCTCAATTCCACAGCCAGTCCTGCCATGGGACAGCCTGCTCCAGGCTGCTGCTTACAACAGCAACACAACTGACAAATGAGCTCTAAGAGGAGGTCTGGGTAAAGAGTGAAGACACACAGGTGCCAAGATGATCTCAGAATGATTTGCAAAAGCTAGGTAAACATTGCTGAGAGGGCGTTAAACAAATGGGATAGGGTATGATATAAAATAGCATATGGGGAAATCAGTGGGGGGAAAAAACATTGTAAAATAAACTTCTCTGACTAAAATTACTCTCCAAAAGTCTCATCTTATCCAAGAGCACCTAAGTATTCAAAGAAATATTTAACACAGAGAAAGAACTATTAAGAAAGCATTTTCGTACTCTACTCTTTCAGCTTGTCTATACTAGAGAACACTAAATTATGACAAAGAGTGAGGAACCCTTGTGTGAACAGCGTTTATGTTTGACTAGCCTGGTTCAGTTTACATCAGCTCAGGAAACCAAATAAGCAGTCCTGACCTTGGTTGTGCCTGTATTGGCATAACTGTGGCATAACTGTGTCCACACTCCAGCTTTGTGTGATATAATTCAGTAATAAATAACATCCTTAATTGAGCTGCTGAATGAGCCTTAGTGAAAACTGCATGAAAACAGACAGTACCTTCTATTCTGAACTGCTGCTTTGATTGCACCTCACCTGAAGTCATATATAAGTCTCATCAATATCATAATCTTCTCCACAGAAACCAATTATGTTGTCACAAACTGAGACAATAACCTCAAGCAAAGAATAAACAGCAGGAGCAGATGAGTGCCAAAGAACCAGATTTTATTCTCATGCAAATATCCTTAAGTAGTAAAACCAAGATGAGGAGAGGAAGACTAAACCTCTGTGCTGTGCTCACTTGCTCCTGAGCATCTCCTTGTACCAACAGAGCTCAGCTGCTGCTACCAGCACTAAACAGGATCTGTGTTTCCATGTTAGACACTACAGTTTATGAGTCTATGATTCATAAAGTTTTTAATGTGACACAAACACACCTTAGATTTAAATTTCCCCTGAGACTCTTAATGCATTTCTATGCAATATTATATTTAGCTGGTCTTAGAAAAAAATATTTACCTGGAAGCAGTTGGAAAACCAACTTCAAACTGGTTTATATGCCAAATCTTTGGAAAGGGATTTTGTGATCTGAGCTGCTGCTACTTTCTGCAGGCCAGCACATATGTTTTTGAAAAGGAAAGCCACTGAGATGTTTATGAATCACAATTATTGACCTGTATCAGAAATAGAGAGTTACCCAACAGCTTTCTGAGGTTCATTGTTTTGGTAAATGTCCATTTCCATGAAATATCATCTCAACTGTTGGGCCTGGGAAAATTTCATGATGCTTTTCTCAAGAGTTCTAGCCAATATTTCAGTCATATTCTCAGCACTGGCAGTGACAATCTGATAACCTAAATATCCATCTAGCATCTTGATCTTCCTACTTCCTACTTCCTACTATCTATTTTACCTGAACTATGACATGATTAGTCATCAGAGGCACTGAGTATCCACCAATAAACAGTCTGATTGATCAGCCTTACCTCAAAAAAAGTAACTCAAGACAAAGTAATATATTGATCAACCCCTCTATGCAACACCTACTGCCACATGCTTTCCCCATCCAGTATCCAACGCAGGAGAAGCAAAGGCAGCAATGGTTGTACAGATCCCTCCAGAAGGACAGTTACGGACTTTCATAGTGCAGTAGAGGAGCAGTACCCAAACCAATAAAGACCCAGACAGAATAGGCTGATAGTAACTCACTCATTCCATCTCTCTCATATGCCTTCAAAACAAACCCCTCCAAACTCCCTACACTGTCATTTAAAAAATATAACAAATGAGACCACAAAGCAGTGAAACATCAAATTAATCTACCACAGAAGATAGGCAGGCACTCTTCTACAGGAAGAGCCATGGCACAGTTGGATCCACCCACTGGGAAATGAGGGAAATCCTGCCATACTTCCTTCCTCCACAGATCCTTACACCACATAGGTTCATAGAACCACAGAAGCCTAGCATGCTTTGGGTTGGAAGGGACCTTTAAAGGTCACCTAGTCCAATTCCTAGTTTGTGTCTCCAAGAGACATGCTCTGTCAGTAAATGCCAAAGCCAGTGAAATAGGTTCCTAAGGAGCCACAAAGTGACTGCCATGCTGTGGAAGAAGCAGCAAATAGACATGGCTGCTAGCTGAAAGAGTAGATTAACCAGAAAACATAACCTGCTTTCCTCTGTGTGGCTCAGTGCACTCTGACACACAGTGCAGAAGGTTCTAAGACACTCAGTTGGGTACAGCACGTGAGCAGCACCTTTAAATCTAGAGACCAAACTCTAACATTTAAAGGCAAATGGTGAGTAAAGGAAAACCTGAGGTACAGTTTGCCTCATGAGAGCTCAGATGGCACGTGCAGACCTTGACTTGGGTTTGTAGAGAAACAACCCAAGACACCTAGACCAAGCCTCAGAACGTATCCATATTTTGTGTTGCATTTGCTAAGTTTCAAAAAGAAGAGCGCTTCTTACCTCTTCTTCTGGTCTACTAGTGCCTGCAGGAAAGTCAGAGTTGAAACAAGACCTCATTTATATTCTCAGCAGACTTTAATTTCAATGTGCTATGTTACTGAAAGGAAGCCATCTTCTCAGGGACAAAACATACAATTCAATTTTGTTCTGAAAAGTGCACATGGGATTAACGCCCATAATTGCACAGCATGTACTGGGGAATGACAAACGCCTTCCCCATGCTCTGCCAATGTGCTTCCATCCAGAAACAGAACTATTGCATCTCAGGTACGTAACTCAAAGCCTGAATGGTTTTAGCATTGTGGTAGGGGAGAGCACGAGGATGCTGGAATCCTTAAACCAGGTTCAGACCTTGGCTTTTTGTTTGGTTTTGTTGGCCAGCACAGCAATGAAGGTAAGCAAACTCCTGGTGATAAAATCTGAGACCTGTCAACTCATTTTACACACACCATGGAAGAAATAGGTCTTAAGACTTCATCAGCACTTTTACTGTCATGAAATAAAGCAAAAGCTGTTCAATTGAAAAATGGCAGTCAGGGTATAGTTGAGAAAAATTCACATTACTGAATATTCAGGCATATGGTAGAAGAATGACAATGGGGAATAATACATAAAACTTCTCATATGATACCTGGAGAACAACAGTTTGAAAATAGAGTTGTCTGCTCATTTTTTCAATCTGTTCAAATTTCTACTCAGAGTCAAAATGGCTCTAATTTACCTGTTTGATGTATTAATCACATAAAGCCATTGGTCAGATTTCAAAGCAAGTGGCTGCAAGTTGATAAGAAGAGAAAATATTAAGTCAAAGATGGAAGATTAAGAAGGTGCTCATTCAAGTCCTTGCTATTTATAATTACTCCCTGAAGGGACACAATATTTCAAGTACAGCCTCTTGAGGTGAGAAATAATCTGTCAAGTCACCAGGCAAAGCTTTTAGAAAAATACTGAGGCAATACTCAGTGAAGCTCTTTGGGCATGTTATGTATGATATACATACACCTAACTACTCTGGCCTGCATGGAGTTACCACAGAAATGAATTTGTCTTGAGGACTAATGTTTGCAAGAGACTGAAGCAGTGCTCAGAAAAATAAACAAGTCAGGCAAGGAGCTGCCTTCCTCAGCAGCTCTGTCCCAAGAAAGCAGGCACTTGACAGAAAACTCCCTGCAGCTTCAGCAGCTTTTACTCCTTTGCTCAATACCTGAAGTCTTTGCTTCTGAAGATTCATTTTTTTCATGCTCCCAAGTGTATTAAGGAGAAAAAGGGCTTAGCCTCCTATGCTACAGCTACTGTGGGGAAGTCCCCTAAAAGAAAAATATTCCCCCAAACCTCAACTATGCGGCTTTGTTTCTTAATAGATTTGTCAGGAGCCATAAATGGGATATCTTTCTGAATAAATTTCAGCTCTCTCCTACCACATGGCATCTACTATCCTACAGTGTAAAAGAGCAGAAATTATTCAAAATTATTTAAATTACTGATTCCAATCAGTAAAGAGAAAAACAAATTTAAATCAATTTTAATCCTCATTTTCTTTTGTACTTTAGTTATTTTCTGGAAGAGAAATTAATTATTAGCATCTGATAACTACTGAGAAATGTCTGATTTGCAGTAGATTATGAACTTTATAAGCAGGATTTTTATCAACAAAAGGGATTCACAATGCACACATATTTCTACACGCAAATCTCCTTGCAGACTATTGGCATTTGAAATTGTTGTTGACACCAAGCAGAGTTCAGGCAGTGCTGTGTGAGATCGCTTCAAACACCTTTAAGCTGGTGCCCGGCAAGGACAAAAAGTGACAGTTAAAAATCTCTTTTTTTGCTGCTGCACCACTTGGAATGACTGATGTAAAACTTATTTGAATGTCAACCAGAAAAATACATTGTACAATGATTTATACAGAATTATTTTGCTGGATTTTTTACCTTATTTTTTTTCCCCCCAGACTTTTTCCAGCACTAGAAGGACTCAGTTTTTACTCTAATTCTTAAGTGCCTGTGTTCAATTGTCAGTATTTGCTTTCTAATACATTCATATTCCCACATGAAGCACCCTGAATAGATCTCTAAGGACTGGTCTGTCTTAGGGAATTTGGCAGAGTTTTGCCTCTGCTACTAGGAGGAATGTTGCTTTCCTGGTGGTAGCCCCTGGGCAGGCTCCTGAAACTGATGCCGTTTTGATGTTGTGCCATTTCTGCATGCTCAGATCTGCTTCAGACACCACTCTGGTTAAAGCACTAATTGCTGTAACTAGCACCTCACTGCTCTTGCTTCTCTGGGTGGAGCTGGCCCCGCGATAGCTATGGCAGGAATTCTTAGTAAGCAAGCAAGTAAAAACTGGAAGTATTTATTCAAAGGTTTTCAGGAATGTTCTTTGTCCACCTAGCACCTCTCCCCCTGAATTTAAAGAAAACCTGATGGAAAACAATGCTCAACACTTCCCAAAAAATCACAAGCGGTTTCAAGCTTATCAAAACTCTTACATCCCCCTAATTTCTGCATACAATCATATTTATTGCATCCACTGATTCTTAGTCCATTTATTTCATATTCCTTAAGTTTGATCCATGCATAATCCTGCATTATGTCCATAAAAATCGGAGCCATACTTTAAGGTAGCTCTCTTATTAACAACTGGTAGATCTTCTTCCCTTTCCAGCATTTTTAACATGAAATACTATCAAAAGGGGAAAAAAAGTTCCTTGCTGGAAAATGGCAGCAGACACATGAATGTGCCAAGGACCTCTCTAGGCTCCAGGTCTAGAGATGGTGACTAATACCACTGCCATCTCTCATTTAAAATACAAGTTATTTCTAAGAATCTCACACCCTTTTCACCACCACTACTGGTTTTCTTGCATGCAGTTCAGTGCAGGCTGTGAAGGACGATCAGAAGTCTTATTTCCAGCCTAATCTATTTATGGCATGTTTATACTCACTTGTTCTTATGCCAACATTGTCCATTAGCTTAAATAACTCTTCTCCTCCCTTGGAACTTTTACTCCCTGAAGCACCTGCACCACAATCATCCTCCCCTTCAACTTTGTTGTGCCATGCTGAACCAGACGTGTTCTTCTAGTCTCCACCCTTAAACATCATATTTTGAATACTGTGGGGTTGTGGAGTCCCATATCCACCCTTATCTCCAAACTGCCTATAGTGGAACTAGACTAGAGTGAGAAAAAGGATCAAACATGTGGTATGATTTGCGTACCAGAAAAGATTGAACTTATTCGTATTTTTCAGCTTGGGAGTAGGGGATAAACCAACAAAACCAACAAAAAAAACTGTGAAGCAGAAACTGGGACATAAAAAATAAATCACTGACGGCACAGCAAAGGTGAACTGAGACCTCATTCAAATTTCTCAAACACATGATACAGAGGGCATGGAGTGGATGATATTAAGAGAGAGATCTGAAACAACATAAGGAAGTACTTATCTACACAGAGCTTTATTAAACTGCAGGGTCACTGCCACAGGATGTTATGGAGATCAAAAGGATCAACAGGTTCCACAAATTATTAGGTAAATTCACAGAGGAAAAAAAAAATTTACCAGAGGACACTAAATACAAAAGATGAAGATACAATCTTCTGGATTAACTGGGAAGATGAGTAAATGAAAGATCACTGTCTATCTGTTCCGTTCTCACAGCTCTTTTCATAGCTGTGACTGACCACCATCAGAAACAGGACACCACTATGAGGACTGTTTGGTCTGGTAGAGTAGGACTAGGTCAACTGTCCCTCAGTCATATTCATCAGCCTTTTGCTCTGCCTCTTGCAGATTACTTCTTCCTAATCCTTCCTTTTGAGACACATGGATGTGTCTCAGATCTCTAGAATTAAGCAAAAACATTTATAGTAAAAATAAGGGGGTAAAAAAGAAACTGCTGGAAGACAGAACTTGCTAATGATTAGAATCAGATGCTGCCCATGGTAAGAGGCAAGGCAAAACCTCAGAAGATCCCTTTCAACCCTGTGCCCACCCACCATCCCCCTACACAACCCCCCCCAAAACAATAGCAAAAACCAAACAACCCCCCCAAACAAATAAACAAACAAAACAAAAACAAAAATACAGCCTGAGAGATGTCTTTTCTCTGGAAGCACTTTTTCTTCCTGGTTCTCAGGCACTGATACACAGCTATGAACATAATTTGCATTGCCAATTGCAGGGAAGGTTGGTTTGAGGGAAAAAAAAAAGGACAACCAAAATAATCCAATTAAAACTTCAGTTTGTGGCCTTTACTAATTAATAGTAATCCTTCAAATAAGAACACTACCATTTCCTCATTAGACTGCTCAAGTACTTTCTCTTAAGATCAACACGTAAAAACTCCATGGAAGAAGCATATGAGAAGCCATAGGAAAACCAACCCCATATTGCAGCCTTGTTAACCAGCACCTGAAAATTACAGCTTCAGCTCCTGCTCACAGCCAGACCCAGATATATTTGGACACTTGCTATCATTACAAATGCAGTGGCTTTAGGTTTGTGCCAGGTAAGAGAGATGACAATCTGGCTCCTGGTCTGCATTTCTAACTCTTCACAGAACAAGAGAGTCCAAACATGCTTCAGTTCTTTATAACTGATCTTCATAGACAACTCAAGATCTTTATCACAATAAACCAGAAGGCACTGCTGCAGAGTGTAATTACATGCTACTATAGTTGACTGTTGTCTTCCAGAAATAGGAAATGGTTTGAAAAACGCATGGTTTTTGCTTGAGCCATGCTCTTGAATTCCTGAAATAAAATGCTACCTCTAATCCCTGTGCAGATAAAATGGGAACTCTGGTATTGCAGGTTTGAGCAGATTTTAAGAGTGGGCTTCAAGATCTGGATGGTAGCCAGCTTTCTGCACCAGGGATTAGCAACATGTTGCCATAGTGGAGAACCTGCTCTCTTTTCACACCACTCAGAAGTTCATATCCCAGGGATGGAGGAAGGGTTAGTTTCTTAGGATTATTTCTCACTCCTCTTTAGTCACTTAAGAAGCCAAAATTTCTAGGCACTATGCCCTATGGAGTTGTTCCTTTGGCCAGCTGACTGCCATTGTGAAAACCCCACAGATAACACTCAGCACTACACCAGTTAAGGACAGCTTGGAGATGCACAGGCCTCTGGCAAAGGAAGAGGGAGGGGGTTCACATATCCACAGCTGCATTCAAGCTCAGCAGCCAGCTGGGAATAATGTGCTGTCTAGGCTGTAGGTACATGAACTGTCAGTCAGCCATCAGGACAAGTGGGTTCAAATATCCACTTGGGCCCACATTCCTGATTCCTTGAAGAGGCCTAAATCAGTATCACTGTACACATTCTACGATCCTTGGCAAAGACAAACATTTCGGTAAGTGAAGCAGTATCAGACAGATTTCTTTTGAAAGAGGACTGTTTTCTCTGTAGATAAAAAAGGCAGATTCTTGCATCTTCTGAAAGAGCATTTACAAGAAAAGGAAAAAAAGAGTGTATTGGAGTGTAATTGGAGTGTTAATTACTGTGTTAAGCAATTACCAATTGATTAGAAAAAGTACGAGAGACTCAAAAAAGCTCTGTAAAGATGAGTAAATATGATCTGGAAGAGGTGCTGCTGAATCACACCCCATTTCTCTATTACTATAAAACAACAACACTTCATACCTTTCACTACAGAACTTTCTGCTGAAGGTGTCACAGATCTTTATAAACTTTCATTTCTATAAGCAATAATTTTACCTCAAGGGGTCCCAGGATGAGAGGCACCATCTCCATACAGAAAAGCCCAGGGAGCAGAGTGTGCCATTCACCTGCTGCAACACAAGGAGGCTGCAGCAGAGCTGGGAACAGACCCTCCTCTCCCATTTTGTACACTAACCACAAGATCATCAAATGTCTCCTGTTGGTTACATTTATTTTATCTCCTCAAAAAGAAAAAAAAAGGCAACCCAAAACATTTTTGGTCATTATTTCTGTTTCTTTTCTCCATGAGTAATTTTTTTGTTGACAAGGAACTGCAGTGTGACTGACAGCCCCAAATGCCTTCAGAAAAGGTAAGACAGGAGCGATGCAGCGCAATGGGGCCACAGCATATGGATGGGTCTCCTGTGTACCTAGTGAGATGTCTTGCACATCACACTTCATCCACTCTGAACTGTGATTTAAGGTGAGTGAAGACATTTCTTCTCTAAGCTTCAGAATGTCACAGTCTTCAAGCAATCGTTTTGCAGTACAGAACTGTGCACGCTGTTGGCACGTCACACTAGCAGCATGTAAAATAAACTATGACTCAATTTTGAAGAGAAATCTTATTTGCTGCTTTGAAAATCATTCAGATTATTAAAGGCACGTTCTTTCCAAAGCAACTCAGCATAACTAAGCTCATCCCAACCCCACAACATGGGTTATTACCTGTTCTAAATCATTCTCTGTCCCTACTCCAGGGATCTCTTACCTCAGTAACAGTTCTCCCCCCCTCTGCTTTCTGCTCTTCCCACTCCATCCCTTTTCAGTATTTGCCTCTCTCCTCATCCTGCTCTCTCGCCATTTCTAGTTTCTTCCCCTCCTTTCTTTACAGTGATTTCCATTTTCTTTGAAATGTTTTGGCATTTAATGCTGGCTTTATTCTTCCTTCTCCATCTGCTGCTCTTGTCTTTCTAAATCTCTTCTGGAGCCTTCTCTTGGGAAAAAGCAAGAGCCACGTTTTCCATTCAGTGCCTCCTCTTTCTGGAATTCAGTTCCCTTCTTTTTGTTTATGATCTTGGAACAAGACAATCCTCCCTTTCCTGGAAGTTGATCTATCAGCTACAATGTTTTCTTACCATCCCCACAATAGCTGGTACCATCATGTATAGTATCTGCCACTCCCTCCAATACCAGCAGCTCAAGAAGGGCACTGTTAAATGACATTTTTAATACATACTACAAAAACAACACTACAGAAAGGAGAATTCCTGATAGTTTTACTCTCTTCCATTGTGCTCAGTATTTATAGAATCTTCTGACCACAGAGACTTGCTCCACCAGCTACAAACCAATTTTAAAGGGAGTTTCTCCCTCCCTAAACGTTTTCTTCTGTGTAAAACCTTCTAATTCATTATCAGGACCTAGAACAAACAAAGGAGGAATAACTAAGCCGAACTACCAACACTGCCTTTACACAAATCTCCCCTGTATTGTCTTTCCAGTATATTTTAATCTGGGACTCAAATGCTCAAGTCTAGGACCTGTCTTCCTCGCCTGCTCACTTGGCCTCTCTTCCCAGACATGGGAAACAGCTGTAACATGCAGGGTGAGATGGACATTTGCCAGTCAAACACACAACGACAAACTCCTTTTGGAAATGCTCAGCCGTATCTGTGCCTGTCCCCTGTAACTAAAACCTAACACAAAGTGATTGCAGATTAAGCATAGTAAATATGGAGAGAATGGGAAAAGAATTTCTTCTGTTACAAAGTTCTATTAATTTCCAAAATTTCAATCTAAATTCTGACTTTCTGTGAAAGTTTTTCTCATATCTGTCATTAGCCAATGTGCTTAATTGTTTGTAATTATACCTTAGCACAGAGAATTATGCCCTCTAAAAGTTTTTGCTTTCATAAAGTCTAAAGGAAAATAACCACCAGAGAGCTTGTGGCTTTTTTTTTTTTTTAACTAAAACCCCTGCAGGCAGCAAGATGGATTTTGCAAAGAGGGATAGGATTTAAGTCACACAACATAGAAATCTCTTACAGTTACACTTATGTTGCCAATGCACAGAAATAAAATACAAGAAATGCACCATCTATCAAGGATTCCAAAATAAAGCCACCAGGAACATTAACAAACACCAAAGCTTAGAAAAGCCTCAAAACACAAAGATCCTCACTTCTACCACAAGCTCAAAAGATGCAGCACAGGAGTCAGTTTCTTAGTTTTGTTTTATGCATTTCACACACCAGCTTTCCTCCGGTCACAGAGATTTCACTTTGTTCCATGCCTACAGTACACTTGACTGATGAAGGAAGAGCAGCTATCAAAGCAGAGGAGTGGAGATAAGACATTTATGCCTCTCAAGGTTTTCCACTGCTGTTTTTAAACAAACAAACATTTTAAACGCACATTAAACGTTTTAAAGCACATTCCCATGGGCTTATTACAAACTAAAAGCGAAAGAGGTATTTAACAAGATATTAACTTATCTGAAATATGCTCAGCTAAAACTAAAAAAGAAACCAAGAAGGAACATGATATGCTCTGCCTGTCCCACTCTCTTCTGGCAGTTGGGTGTTTATGGTCTCCTACTTCCCATGTAAAAACAGTAAACTCTGGTGGCTACAAGCGATTATACGCAAAGCCATTATGACAAGCACAACAGCACCAGAACTGAGAACAGGGAAAATAATTCACTCAGTTAATTATTTGGAAGTTATTTACAATGGTAGCAACAACAACAGATTTTCAGATAGAAGCCTGATTTAAGCTGACTGACCCTTTCAGCATTTCTAAAGGAATGATGTATTGTAAGAACCAATTCAGTGAAAAATGAAAGCAAAAATAGAAGCGATGAGACATCTTCTAAATAAGCAAAGCTGCTTTTGCAGCATGCTGAATAACTAGAGGGTGGTAAACACACCACTGTTATAAATAACATCCAGCCTCTTGACATCACTCTTTAGTTAATTATTTCAAACTCTTTATAAGTATTAACGATGCAAACCTCATAGATCTCCTGCAAAGCAACGAGAATTACTCCCATGTACAGGAGGAGAAATGAAGATTACAGGGACAGAAACACCCCTGCAAAGTGACAGTAGCATGTTTGTGCAGAGAATTCATGAGGTTTCATAGCATAAGACAAAAAACATCCTCTCATCCAGATGAGAGCACTAAGTGACCAGTTTGTAGGATTTACACATCATTTAATTTTACACAGAATGTTGCATCAACTTTTTTAGCTTTAACCATGACTAGTAAATGACTGAGACATATCAAAGCTTTATAGTGATCAGTAAGGTCCAAATAATTTTTTTTTTAAATGGAAACTCAAATGATTTCTTCCTGCTGAAGCATTTTTATGTTCTGCTTCAACACCTAATCATAAAACCATCAAAAATAACATTTCATGTTAAAAATGCTCACAGCTGCCAAAGTATCACATACAGCACTGTCAAATTACAGATAAACAAACACCAAGCTGTAGCAGAACAACAACTGGTAATTAATTGTGTCTCATTACCTTTGTGGTCTTCTTGGGCCAGCTGACCACAGGGACACCCGAAATGGCAAGATTTTGGTCATCATCAGCATGTTCCTTCAGTATGTTCTGTTGCAAATGAAAATGCCTTTATTAACCAGTGAAGTATCTCTCCATCCGAAGAGTGCGGAGGCTCACAGAGGACAATGCTCTGCTCTGATGACAGACTGACAAATCTTTACTGACTCGTAACAGCTCTGCAAATTATTTTTGCTTCCAAACTTCCAATTCACACTGAAACACATGCACCTGTCATTGAGATTCCAGATGTGAAGTTTCTTGCAAAACAGGCAGCAAACCCAGCCATGAATCACCTCAAATATTACACACTTCTTTAAAACTGGCATCTCTAAAAGACTGGTGGTTTTAATACCAGTATTATCTCTCCCTTTAAACTTCAGCCCACTAAATCACAAATGACCCCACCAGTCACCACAACCAACAAGTTCTCTCCTAATCAAGTTTACAGAAGACCTGAGTGGCACCTGGGCTCTGTCACCAGTATTTCTGCAGTCACAGGGCACTGAGTGTGTAGTTAAGAGCAATCCTCAGATGCCTGAACATTCAGTGCAAGTGTGCACTGTAACCTTTCATCATTCTGTGTGTGATAGTTCCAGAGCACTGTCATTTCCTCTGGACATCCTTTCACACTATGGCCAGGGCAGAGCTGTTGGAATCTAACTGACTTCATGTGATTTGTAGGGCATTTGGGTTCCTGAGTATTCGACTATGAAAGGATCTGTATCTGGACAATACAGTATTAAGGAGAAAAATTTGGTCTCCCTTCCCTTCCACCTCCACCAAACTCTTTTGCTTTGATGAACTGTCCTAGAAATCTCATGAGTAGGTTGCACCAGTTTATGTAGCTTGTGACTCACTCCCGTGACCAGATAACTCAGCACAGAGGTGGGGAAGAACTCCAAGTGTACTCAATTGTGTAGCTGGGAATAGTCCACACTTGCCTCCCAGGACCCTCTATTTCCTAACCTAGCTACAGAGCTCTTCATTTGGGGTTTCAACAAATGAAAACAAAAAACAAGTTGGAAGAGGATTCTGCCATGCTGCTGAAAATTGAAGCCCCAAAAAGCACTAACAGGTTAAAGGGGGACAAACCACTCCAATAAAACAAAAAAGAACTGCAGGTTGGAAATTACCTTCTAATAGAATTTAGACAAGGAAGTTCAACATTGTGGCTCCAAAGTATACAGACTTAGAAAAAAGCTTAATTAGACAGTAATAGGCACCAGGCTCTGTCAGCCCCAGTGCAAAGCTTTAATAATTAGTAATTTCTCACACTATACATAAAGAGCCTAAAATACAGTAATTGTTTTAATGGGAAGAACACTTGGAATTCATCTGTAATCATCCAACTAAAGCCTGGGGTATAATGGCATGTTCCAGGCCCCAAGAGCCTGAGCAGGCAGACGAGCATCTACACTAGGGTTTGGATGAGTGTCCCTGGGGCTGGCTTCCCCTCCCTGGAGCTCAGGCAACCTGCTGGCTTCAGCTCAATTCCCCAGTCTGTGCCTAAGTGAGAGATGCTTCACTAAGAGACACTACAGCACCAGTACAGTGCTGCTTATTCAGATACAATCATATCAGTAAGGTAATTCTTAATACTGGTTAGTCCAAAAGCATTGCCAATGACCAAAACAAACAATACCAGTACAAGCCCCGTTTCGGCAGCTCGGCGCTGCGGCTGCTCTCAGGAGCTTGCATAGGCACAGCCTGGCTGGTGAGGAGTAAAACACAGCTTGCCCCAACCTGACTGTGATGGGGAGTCTGAGAGTACCTCCAGCATACTCTTGAAGTGAAACAGTGAACGACTTTTACACATGAACAAGTCACTGGCAAATTAACTCTTGGCTGAGCTGAGGGAAAAAGAACACCTCTTTTCTCATGTCCTCCTTATTCTGATAGAATGATCACTGCTTTAACTTGAACTGGGACCACATTCTGAGAGTTAGTTTTCAGTCCTAAAAATGAAGAGATTTTTTCTATTCTCGCAAACAAAGCCAAAATTCTCCAGAACAAGGCAGCAGCTTGAGAGCAATAAAAACAAAGGACAAATTAATCCCTCTTTACTTTGCTACTGTTCAATTTGAGAGCCTGTAAGACAGACAACCTTAACATTTCCACTAATGACTGTCAGAGACTCTGAGTTCAACAGAAAGCAGAGCATATTCCAAGAGCTTGGCAGGATAACGAAGGTTTCTTGTTATCATATGGATCACGTGAAAATATTATCCAAGAAGACACATAAAACTGTGGCAGATGATCATGTCAGCCAGCTGAAAACAATGGATGTTTGAGGAGCAGAACCACAACCAAGCCATGGTTGCACTGACTGCAGTGTCAGGTGTCAGCACCCAACAGGCCAGAGAAGGCAGGGTTTTGTTCACCTGCTTAAAAAAAAAACAACAAAAAACCAG
This sequence comes from Indicator indicator, assembly GCF_027791375.1. Lineage (NCBI taxonomy): Eukaryota > Metazoa > Chordata > Aves > Piciformes > Indicatoridae > Indicator > Indicator indicator. The sequence goes on from NC_072035.1 coordinate 8,843,836, forward strand.
TACGACAAAGAAAAGACATGGGGCTCCAGTTAGACAAACAATACGATGCTCATCCAGCGTAAGGTGCCCAATTCATTACACTTGAAGGCTGTGGTGACAACAGCAGGTATGAAGGAAAGAAGCTGATTAAGGATGTAAGAACTCAGTTTAGCCGTTAATTTCAAAAGCCCGGCAAGGAATGACTTCCCTGAAATGCATTCAGTAGAGAGAGTTTTTTTCCTGTCATCAGAATGAGAAGGGGGTAAGATTTCTTGGCAAGAAAAAGTAAGAACATATTTCAGTAGATATCATCTGTCTTGCACAAGAATCTTCTCCTGCTGCCAAGGAGTTGTGGATATTTGACAAACTCTGTTCTTCAAACCGAGTGTCTTCTGCCCTAATGGACTTCCACAGCCCACTCTGAAGACGAGCAACATTTTTGCTTTGAAGTGGGGAAAGTCTGTGGCATTATGAGGAGGCAGATCTCACAACCCTTTTCCCCAACAGCAGCAAAGGAATTACCATCCTGCTGGTAACAACAGAAACGTTGTGTGCTGAAATCAGAGGCTGCACACAGACAAGCATCGCTGGCGGAGTGTTCAGTTTGTGGCGCAGCCTGCCACAATCAAAGCTCTCTTACCTGTGCTGTGATGTGGAGTTCAGACTACAGCAAGGAGACAGTTAGGTCTCTATTCTCTTCTCCATGCACAACTACACCCCAGTTGCATATTTGGTAGACTGACATACTATTTGTTAGCTGAACGTGAAGTGGAGAAGCCATACAATGAAACTCCTCCAAGCCCCAAGGCCACTGGCTAAGTAAAATATCTTCTCAAGGAATTTTTTTCCCCTCTCTTTTCCTCATCAGTGTATGTACTTCTCTAACAGTTCAGCTGCTACTTAGCTTTTAAACTGGGAGCTGGAGTTGTTGCACTGTTTCATATTTCAGGGCACAGAAAACAAGGTATCACTGCAGGTGGCTCCAACAGTAACACCACCAGCACGGATGTGAGGGCAACGGCTGCAGTGTCTCCTGGCTGCTCACCCTGCCAAAAACCACACAGCCAAGCCTTCTGTCCTTCTGCAGCCTGGGTCAGCTGAGCACTCTCAGGGAGGGTATGTTTATCCCTGCAACAATCTCCCCTCACATTTGCTGCGCATACAGCTCACACAGAGCCCAGCAGACATTTGGATACAGAGTATTGCATCTCCTCGGCTGATTGTTCAGATGCCATCTGCTGCAGAGTGAAGCTGCTGTCAGTAATCACTGTTTGAAGGCCTCTGAGAAGCTCCTTTGGTGGTGAACACAAGTCTCATGCGATACAGTGCCCATACAGGAGAGCTGCAGCCAAGGAGAATTTAATTTCTCATCGTAGCTGAGGGAAGAACTGACCTGCTCCCCAAGTGAGGCCTGTGTTATGCTCTGCAAGTAAGCTTCCCTTGTGCTGCTGCAGTCCATTGATCATGGTGATAAATGGGTTCTCAATCTGCAGAGGCATTAGCTTGGCACTTCTGGATTGCTGTGACCCCACACTAGATAGCTGCAGTTAGTTAGGAGCTGAGATGACGTGTAAGGAATTTACACAGGCTTAGGTTGGTTTTCAGTCTCCTTTCTCATAAGGGAAATAAATTATTTTACTTCACAGTCTCACCTACTTGACATTAAATAGCTGCACATAGCTGTATTTACCACTAAGAGTAGCAGTGAAGTCCCCTATCCTTTACTGGACTCATGCTCAGATGGGGAAGCACAGGCTCTTTGCAAGTCATTCTGATTTGTTTTGTGCAACTTCACACCACTGAATAAAATGATTTCCTTTCTCCAGCTAAACTATCCATACCCTGTTTTCTGAAAACATTAATTATCTTCCTAAAGCACAAAGATAGACTTGAATATCACACAAATGAAGTTCCTGAGTGTATTTCACTAAGGAATAAAACTGCTATAACAAACGGATTTATTTTCTTTGGGAAGAAACTTAAAGCTGTCCAAGCAGAGCAAGATCTTTCAGACCTTCTGTCAGAGCATGTTCTTGCTGTGCATTTGTTAAAAATAACTCTCAGATGGATGGGCGCACTAAAAGGGTACTTTTTTTAGGCTGCATTATTAATACATCACATGCCCACAAGTTGAGTTGCCCATGAAATAAACCTTGTGAATATAGCCAAATAGAGTCACAGCACACACGACCTGCACAGCTGCTTCTGCAGGACTCAAATCACACATCCCTTCAATCACATAGATGAGTGGTGCTCTGGATATTCATCAGGGTGGGCTAAAGGTGCCAGTCTTCTGCTCCCTCTACTGCTAATGCTGTCAGCAAAATCCACACATTATTTTCTGTGCAAGTTGGAGGAAAACTAGTAGCAGAGTAAGAGGGAATACGATTTAGTGGTCAAGCAGATAAATACCATTCTGGAAAACTGGACTGTGTTTCTTCCCCTGCCATTGTGGCTCTGTGTGACAGGGCAGATCCTTTAAATCAAGTTTCCACAGGCAGTCATGAATTGCATGTTCCTACTCTTCCTCATGCCTGGCTTGGGTGCTAAAGATCAGAAATGCTAAGCAATCACAGTTTCAATACCATTCAAACTATCTGTTAAGGCATCATTGTTAAATAATGCCAACTTGATGAAAAATCATGTCTGTGCCATGTAAAACCAGTATCCAAAATTATGGGCACTTATATCTTAATCTCTTTGCACCCCTGTTCCCTACCTGTGAACCAGAGATAACAGCTTATTACCAGTTGTGAAACACAACTATGGCAGTGATGAGCACTACTGGGAACCCCAAGGGAACTGTTAAATCACCATGTTCAGGGTCTGAAGAGTATGATGAACCTAACACGCTGAGGAGAGAGGACAGAACAAAACGAGATTATCTCCAGAGCTCCTTCCAACCCCTGTGATTCTGTCATAGCTGCATTCTGCACACCAACCAGTACAGCAAACCTGTAAAGGACCACTGTGCTAGCTGAATGTTCAAGGGGCTGAAATCAGCCACTCAGCAACTTCTCCATCTATCCTTTCAACAGAGAAGCCCTAAACATTCAGTGATACACCTGGGTTTGTGGTTTTTTTAAAGCAAATGAACTAAATAAAATGAACTTCATGCCTTGGTAGCACATGTTACAAGGACACAGGATGCTCTGGCTCCACTCTACTGTTCTCTAGTATGGCAAAGAACACAGTGGCAGAAAGGAGTGATGGGTTGTTGCATCTAGGGTCCTGGAACTAGATGGGAATGGGAGACATCTTGTCAGCAGCTGCCTCAGACAATTTGCTGATGAGAAAAGGGAAGGTCTGTGCTGGGAGTCCTGGGCTCCACCCTGACTTCAGAGGCAGTGTACTCAAGCAATGACTGGTCTAAGTACAACTCCCCCAGATGCTTCAGAGCACCTCTAAGTGGATTATGCAACTGTAAGGAGAGTTGTGGAGAAAGTGGAAGCAGACTATAATGGCTTTAAATAATTTACTGTGCTGTACTGACTCCCAAGCTCTGAAAATTGAGGGCTGCCTTACGAGGACAAATATTGTAAAAAAATACAGGTAAGAAAGTTCTTTAACAGTTCTTTAGGCACTGTTCAAGTCTTGTTCTGACTAATCAATCACAGACTTGCCTAACATATAGAGGTGATTCCAGAGGAAATAGCTCTGCAGCATGCACGATGTTTAGATGTGGTCACAGGCTCCTTAACCAGCAGAGAACCACAAATACCTAGATGTTGGGCTACATCCTGATGGTTACAGTGTGTGCTGGCAAGGAGAGAAAGTTTAGGAGCAGGCAGTTATCAAAGGACATGGAACATCAAGTCTGCAGCTCTGAAAGATGCACAAAATGCAGTGGCAGATGCTTACTAAACACCAGATAAAGCCCAGCATCATCAAAAAGGGCACAACCTTCTTAAAGTCCTTCATCTGTGTAGCTAGTGAACCCACTGCTCTGGAGAGAAGTAGGACGGCCTGTACTCCTACACAGTGCTCCAAGCCAGATTCACATGTGGTTATCTTGCCATGTTTTAGTAAGATGTCTCACAGTGACATGGAGTGTATTACCCCAAGAGCATACTCTGAACATCTGCACCACTTATCATATGCTGTGCCCCTTTCTGGAATTTCAAGAAGGGGCTGTTTATCTTTAAATGAAACTTGGTCTGTGCATCAAGTCTGGAAAAGTAACACTACCACTCATCCTTCACCACAGTTCAGCTCCTGGGCTGGAAGCTTTATTTTGATTTCTGATTAGAAGATGATTGATCACAAAGCAAGCTAGTGAATCTACAGCCATGACTTTGGGCATCTGTCCACTTTCATGCACAAAAGTGGCTGATTTTGCCAGAAAAGGCTTTCTAAGCTCTTGTAGTTTACCAAGTGAGTGCCATGTATCACACTTTCAGCTCCAAGATTGTGGAATATGGTTCCACTGCACACTGCATATGTTCAGCCTTCTTTAACTGGCTTTGAAGCCTTTTCTAAGCAGCTGTTACACTACTTGCACTAAAAAAGTACAGGCTCCCCTTTTATCATATCAACATGTATTTTTTCCCCTGAGATTGTGGCTTACACAGCTCTTCTGTATAGAACATTTGTAGCTGAAGAACCACATCGTACACAGAAACAGCACAGAGCTGGTGGTCCAAACAAGACCATGAATCCATACTCAGTTCCAAATCATGCCAAATTATCATGGTACTGGACTTGTGGAGGACAAGCTGAGAATTTCAGCCCTATTGGGCAAGTACTAGCAAAATTACAAGAGTACATTGCTCTCAGCTTTGTTAAAGCAGTAATTAACATGCCTGTTTCACACAATGTGAAAACATGACACAGAAAAGCTGACCAAGTAGTCCAAAGGGATGTCACACATTAGAGGCAGGGCTGGGACTAGAAACAGCAAGGCCATGCTGGTCTTCAGGAGGAAGGTACTACTTCCAGTATGCTAGAAATCTAAAGTGAAGTTCTGTAACTGGTGAGCACTCACTCCAAAACCAGTATATTGTACCAGTGGAGAATAATTATCAACCTATAGAGGGCAATGGAGGAAAAGAAAATGAAAAAGGTGAAAGTAAAAAAAAAAAACAACTGAAAATGTTGGACAATACCTTCTGAATTACAAGTATTTACATTTTGTACATGCCAGCTAATCAGATAGAATCCAGAAAGACACTAGACCTGAAAGGGCAGAGTCAGACTATAAACATAAACAGACTTTCTGAAGTGTAATATGTGCTGCACTATGAGAAGAGCTAAACGTCTGGCCACTGCTGTGATAGTCAGAAAGGTTTGCATCAGTTAAAGCAGACTGCAAACAGACATCTCCCCAGAATGGAGATGACTTTTGTTAAAGACATCATTTCCCACCCTGTGGCACAGCAGGCTGGAATGAACTGGTCACTATACCCAAGCTGCCATTGCTCTGCTGCAGAACTTGCTTTCTGATCTCCTGCTGTCTTCTGTACCCACAGAATACAGCTTGTGTGGATCAGCAAGCTATCACACCCACCTTCATGTCCTCGAGGAGAGCCTGGGGATCTTCGATGCCTTCTGGAACACATTTCTTGTTCTCTGGGAGAGATTCAAGCTTTTCCACTAGGGCTTTTAAACCCTTCAGTTCAAATTCTGTGAGGTGAGTCCATTTGGTTGAAACTTCTGTAGCTGGAGACCCTGTTGGTGTTTTGGGATAGTCCGTGGGGGTCGTTGATTTTACGCTGTCATCTGATTCATTAGACAAAGTTCTTTTCAGGTATCTCATTACTGTGGCTTTTTGTTTTCTTCCTGCACCCTCCTTCTCCTCTGAGTGTGTGCTGTTGGGTGAGGAGGAGCCATCCAGCAAGGATTTGGAGTTCTTATCCACACCGTCATCCTTCTCCTCCTGGATATGGGCATCACAAGATTCTTCATCCATGTCTAACCACGAATCTGATGAATAGCTGTCTGTGCTGCGTTGTCTTTTTGCATCTGCAAGTTAGAAGAAGAATGCTGAATTTTTACCCGATGTAATTCACAGCTTAAACACTTCTCTACCACAGGGGCTAGGCACTGCCTTATTTCAAAGGGTACTGGGTAATGCTTGGTAAGTGACAGGAATGGGCTCTATTCAGCTAATTTTTAATCGGGGGGTGGGGGGGTGGGGTGTGTGTTTGTTTGTTTTAATGCTGGTTTTCATTAACATCTACTCAGTTCAAATGACTGGGAAACATTTAGGGAAAAATTATTCTTTCTTCAAAGCTTCAGTCCTCTACGCCTTCAATTATGAGTAGGCAGAGCTCTTAAGTCACACACAATTAATTTTCCTGCAAATCCAAAAGAGGCCAGATTCAGCAGCCTTACGGCTTTAAGAGGAGAGTTAGCACAGAAAGAAGAGGGGGGAGATGATGGGAGAAGGCACGTTAAAGTGCTGTCCATCATTCCTCCAGGAACTCTGCCCAGTACAAAATCAACTTCTCAATACTCCTCTCTCTTTGTGAGCAACTGTTGGTAAAACAAGAAGCCCCACTTGTTACTGCATGAACACTCATTGCTCTTCTAAGACAGAGGATTACAATCATACTTATTTTATAGACAAGACGCTTAAACACACTGAGAAATGCAAGGATTGTCCCAGTTCCATGATGCTGTTTTCCTTAATGATGTCCTCAATACATTCTAGGTACTTCTCGAGAAAATTGAAAGACAAATTTCTGATTTGAAAGAGCCATTAATCTTAGTTTTATAGTAGGTTTCCCCCTAAAAAGACCAATTGTTACCCAACTCCCTGGGATCAAGCAGTGAAATTAATGTAGAAAGCTGGTGGCCAAGGTTTCCCAAAACACACATCTTTTCTTATTTATTAGACAATTTCCTTTGCTAAGTGAACAGCACTGAAGGCAGGCTAGCAACAGCAGGAATTTCTGTGGAAAAGACAGTTAAAACTGGCAACACCCAGTTAAGTCCATGTGAATTTTAATACTGGCTGAAATCAAGCTGCAAACAAAAACACTGCAAAGGAAACAGAAGTCACACAGAAAAAAAAAAGGCGAGTGAACAATTAATGAGAAATTCCTTTCACAGCTTTCATGCTTTGCAGTGCAGTAGCTCTGGATTAGGACAATGTGAATTATGCTTAAGGAAGGATTAAATGGACATTAAGGAAAAAGCTCAGCATCCGGTTGCTTAATGGTGAGGTTCAAAACAAACACTGAAGCCCAGTTAGAAGCTGGTAAATCTATCCTTATTATGGAGAAGCTCCTGTCTGTTGCACAGTCTGTATACCATCTTCTGGCAAAACATGCACCTTACTTGTCAGCTGGGTAACAAAGATGCAACAGGCAGTGGCACAGTAACTGTTTGAGGGCAGCTTGCCCAGCTGCTTGATTCTGTAGCTTCAAAGAAAAACCCTGTAAGGCCAGGTGCACCTCTGTGTGATGCACTCAAGAGACACAAGTTTGGCCCCTTTTTACTTCCCAGGCCAAAGGTGCTGTTGCTACAGAATCTGCAAAAATCAAGGATCTCTGTCCAGTTCATTTGCCTTTTTCCTCAGAAGCAAAATAGCTGTAAGATTACTCCTAAAAGGCTGAAATGCCTGTGAAAATGGTCACAAAAAGTACCAGCTCCCACCAAGGCTAGTCAGAGCCAAATCCAGCACCATCCACAGTGCAGGCTAACCTCCTTCCTGCATTCCTCCGAAAAAGCTTCTCCATGAAGTACAGCATGGTTTATTTTGTGTGCTGAGGTGGTAGCATGCAACACTCCGAAGCAGCTCCTCCTCTCTGTTCTGTGCTAATACACCCCCATGCTCCTCTTAGAAAAACAAACAGGATTAGAAAATATCTTAACCAGAACATTTAAAAAACACTGGGCTACCCAACTTTTCTTTAACACTGTTTTTCCCTTTGTCCACAGTAGCTACCACACTTACCCACCTCAAAGGGCTATATAATCAGCTTATGTCATTCTCCCATTTTACAGCTGAGGAAACAGATGCTTGGGAGAAAGCACGATTTGCTCATTATCACACATCAAAACTAGGGCAAAATCAGGAATCAGAATCCAGACTCTTGAATCCAGGGCTGGAGCCCCTTCTCTAAGGCGCACTGCCTTGGTGAGCTGTTTTACAACTGACTGAAGCACAAAAGCCCAGCCTAGAAGGGATAAGGTGTCAGTGATAAAACAGAAGGAGGTGAAGGCAGATACCCATCCCTATGCTATCAGCACAGCGTCACTAACAGAAAGTGGTATAAATCTGCACAAAGGAAATTATGTTTCTGTCTTCCTGTGCTGTAGCTCTGCTGAACAGGAACTAATGGCAGTAACTGGGGCAAATCTCAAGCACAGACAAGGCCTAAAGAGAGGGAGATCACGTTATGGATATGTGAATAATTTACTTCAAGTAATGCTCTGGTGCTAAGAGCAAACAGCCTTCAGGAGAGATCTCCACTGTTTGTCTCTTGCTCTTATCTATGGACACAAAAGGGAGGCGAGGAGTGGAACACCACAGCACACTGGGGGCCTATTCCCATCAGAGGCAAGCACAGGGAGAAGGGGGGGCAGCAATTCCATCCTGCCAGCTGCCACTGCTTCCCTGCCACCGGCCGTCTGCACAAGACAGGCGCTGATGTGCCAGCAGCACCTGGGTACAGTCAGACAGAACCCAGCCTAAATCAAACCTCAAAAATGAATCAACCCCAAACAAGTGCCCTGTGGGATGTCACATGCTGCCCTCCTAACTGTACCTTCGGGGACAGATAACCTGAAGTGTTATCAGTCTATTCTGGAGCACTAGGGGATTACAGCACTGTTGCACCATCAGATTAAGAGTGGGCTGCTTTCAAGAGATAACATCTGTCTGCTACTGCTGCTAATTTAAAGGGGGGAAAAAAGAGGTAAGGGAATCAAGAATTAATCAGTAATAGAAGGACAACTTCAAGAAGAGAAAGGTTCAGTTTTGTTATTTTCAGGTGTTTTGTGGTAACACAACAAGACCTGAATTTTATTGATTGATTTTAATGAAAACAGTGTTTGACTGAGAGTTATGAAGCTGTGAGCTGAGGCCCTCTGTAAGCAGAATCTGCATTTACTTTCTAAAGAAGTGCATTTTAAGCACTCTATTACCGGGGTTCCACTGACATGGCTTTTTGGTTTATAAAGTTTCTCCATGGAAAAGAGTTCCTGCTAAAAACAACCATGGTCTCCTTCTTCTGAGTCAATCCAGCCACCATTATCAGGTTAGAACTCCAGTTCTGGAATGGTCATCCAGTCTGGGCTCCCATGCAACTTAGTACAGAAAGACCTCCACCCCTCTCCATTTCAAAGCAAATACAACCAGCTTGTACAAATCAGTCAGTGATAACTCAGTGAAGAGGAGCAGCAGCACAAGCTTGACCACAGGACAGAGCTGGCAATACCTTTATTTCTATAGCAGTTCACTTCCCTGTGGTTTTGGGCAAATCACTTAACTTGTACAAGAAGGATAATCATACACAGTTTCTTTCCTTGCTGAAAAGCAACCTGCTGTATGACAGAGCTTAAAAGAAAGGGAGTGGGGTGAGACATAATTATGAAATCTTTCTAAACTCTTTGGAACTGTTCAGTGTGTAACATCTACCTTGCCAGCTCCAAACTCCAACACTGTGAGCTCGGAGCAGCAGTTTCTGTTGGTCTGCTAAAGGCAGCAATGACATTGTCATTAGCAGAAAAAAACCCTGAGCATACTGGAAATGGATCACTGCACAGAGCACCTTGCACACAAATCACTCAATATAGTCCACTCCTGACTCTCATAAGCAAATCTCTTCTATTCCCTGAGAAGATGAAGGAGAAATAAAAGACAGACATGGCTCCCTCACCACGCCAGAGGGCATATTTTCCTCATCCATCAGGTTCAATATACAGTTAGACCCATCCTGCTAAAATTTTAGCAATGGGAATCTTAAAAGATGCAGGCTACAGAGAAAGCACATTTTTGATAGCTCAGGATCTTTTCCCAATTACTCTTTGTCAGCTTGCTCTTAAGATCCATATCTCAGTGAAGGTCAATTGTGGTTGAAAACATCCAGTACAGACTCATTCATGATAAGAGGAAAAATAATGAAGACGTATCCATCCCGAAATGGTGCATGTTCAGATCTAGTAGGAAAACCAAATAGGATCCTGTTCTGATTTCAGCTGGCAGGACAAATGTCACAGTTGAGAGGGACAAGAAAAAGAAGAAAGGCAGAGAAAGAGAGACTGTGTGCTTTTACAGCAGCCTGTGATTGCTGTCATGTCATCATTCCCCTGAATGTTTGCCCTTCTGTGGAAAAGAACAGTCTCACACAGTAACTAGGAGGTAAATGACTGAAGAACAGGAGAGGAAGCCACAGTCATCAGCTTCCAACTCATTTAGAAGGGCAGACATTTTTGTTTAGGGAGTGGGAACACTCAAGGTGTTAACCTTGCTTGGTTTTTTTTCCTGCCTGAGCATTTGTGAGTTAAGACATTCAGAAAGCAGATATGAAGAACAATATAAACTGCTCTAATAGCAGCCAGTTATTGGGACAGAAGTATCACAAGACAACCACAGCAATACATTTTCAGGAGTAGGCAATGCCTTGAAAGAGTCACTCTGAATTTAGCAACCTTCACATCAAAGCAAATAAATACCATGCAATGAAAATGTAATGTGAAAAGTCTAAAGATATCCTTAAAGCACAACTGCTGATGAATTTTCCGAGTTCTCCAAAGATGTTCTCTGTCACCGCAGTAATCTCTAATTTTTATTTTATTTTTTCATTCATGCAGGAGAACAGAAACTCTACCAATTCCATGAAAACCACCACCTTGTGAATCCCAGAGACTATGGGCAGCATCTTGTGCTCTCTCTGATGGGATGTCCTCCTCAACTAATAATCAACTGTTGCTTCATAGCTTCTGAGATCCTGTAAGACCACTGTATCAGAAGGTATATAAGAAACAAAAGCGGTACAACTCAAGGGTGAAATTAACAAGTTCTAATACCCAAAAGGAAAGGCAGAAAGTAGGTATTTAGAACAAATTATGTCAAGGAAATTATTAAAAAAAAGAGAGAGAAACATTAAGATTATTCAAGAGGAATTTCCAACAATGAATACAAGGATGTGAAGAATTTTTTTCTTAAACCAAGAAGGACAGAAGACAATTAGATCTATTGAGGGATCTGCAGAGATGTTAAGTACTTTGTTTCACTACTCTTTAAGGAGAATAATGGGAAATTCTTTGCCAAGGGATATTCTCTCATGGGAAATCAAGAAATTGCTTGCAGATAGAGAAGTCTCTAAGGAAGAGGCAATTTAAGGACCTTAGCACTTCTGAAGGAAAGCTTAAAAAACAAAGTGGTGGTGGTTTGGAACACTGGCCTCATTTGGATCTCCTGTCCCACAGCCAGGGAATGATATTAAGATATAGACACCACAGAACAAACAAGTGTAATGCAAGGATTAGAGTTTGTAGAGATTTATTGGAGTCAAGAGGCTAGACACTGAGATCAGTTAAAAGGAAAGACAAGCGAGTATTGAAACGGCATTACTCACACAACAAAGAGTGCAGCTTTCTAAAGGCAAGTAATGTACCTTTACTCGTTTGAATCTGACAAATGCCAAAGTGAAAGCACCAGCAGATACAGTAGATCTGGGTTTTTGAACCACAATCTTCAGTTAAATAATTATTTTAAGGTTAAGAGTCTGCCAAGCAATAAAAAGCAAGTTTCTGACAAAACCCAGCATACATCTGTCTCTCCTGGAGAGAAAGGTCCTGGATGTCAGTGTCAGAGATGTTATCAGCATGCTAATACTCTGAAGTCAAGAGATAGCAGGCAGCTGGATGAACTACACACTGTCAGTAGATGCCACTTCAGTAAGCTGGGAGTACTGATCCATTCAGGAACAGCAGCTCAAGATCTGCCCAGCTAGACACTCCCAGCACCACCTCAACTCCCTGCCACATCGTTGGGCTGCAAGTCGGCTCAGCTCATCAGCCCTGCTGACAGCAAATAGATTCAGTTTTCAAGAGGGTTAATCTTCAGTCAGATCACTGAAGGGATTCAGCTCACAGGGCAGCTGTACAGTCTTGAGTTCATGAAACAAAGTAGTCTTGGGAGAGCAGCACATTTCTCACAGTAGCTTCAACACTATGCCCAAAACAACACCAGAAAAGTTTCATGCCCGCTTTCTACTAAGCCAGCAACTGAAGCCACCACAGGAGACAAGACCCTGACCACGTCATCACCGAACCATTTTCCAAGTAGCCAGGTTCATTTTCCTGACACTTTCACAGGTCAAGCAAAACGATCCTGCCCCCTCTAGACACTGGGCATCTACAAATCTAGTGAGCCTTTATACAATTTGAAATCCCTCAGCTAGTAACTGGGCTGAGGCACATTTTGGGGGCATCAACAAATCATTATTGATAACTACTGGGTTGGACTGAAATTCACACTGGTGATTTAGCTGGAAAAGGTCCCATCTCAATATCCTGAACCATCCACTCTCCACATCTAATTTTTTCTGAAATTACACCTCAGTGACCTGGCACCTACACCCTGCCTGCAGGACAAGCCTCTTTCTATGCCAGTGGTTTAGACAACAGTGAATGCAAAGTTTTGTCACTGCTTTTTGAACAGCTGATCCAAGGGGTTAAAATTCATCCATTCCTCCAGCATGGTCTTATATAATGAGAAAAATTCCTCCACAGAGTTCCTGCTTAATTAAACTCTTCTGACCACAGTCTCACAGAGCTAAGAGACACAAAATGTGAAGCATCCAAATTCCCAGTAACCCCAAGAGATTTCCTTGGCATACCTATTCAGACTAGTAGCTCCTTCAAATTACTCCTGGTTAGTAAAACTCACCGGAGAGCGACATCTACCCATAACTTCTTCAACCCCTTCTACTAAGAAAAATACTAGCAGGTGATCATTTCCCTCCTCTGTCTAGAACCCAGGGCAGTTCCAGCTGTGACAGGTCAATTCCAAGTGGCATCTCAGGGAACAGGAGGTACAGAAATACTTCAGTCCTCCTCCACACTTAACATGTATCAGTTAAGATTTAACTGCTGCTTGTGCTGCTTTCAGCCATTCTGCATTTAAAAGCAGGGAGGGAAAGTGGCCCACCATCTTGGTCCTCTAAAAGGAGGAAAAAAGAGGGCAGCCCAGCAAGGCAACAACTGGAATTGTCACACAGTGATGTAAAGCTCACATCAGTGCCAAGGTAATGCCTTCCTGCTTCAGGCACAGCTATTCCTCTCTGCTATGGGCCATTTTCAGCTATTGCTGTCAAGGTGTCTTTGACCTCCCTGCACTTTGGTTATAGATCACAGAGATTTGTGTAGGTGTTTTCTTGGTTTTGTAATTCTACAGAACCAGAAGTCAGCCACCAAACAGAGAACAAAAGCAGAGATTAAAGAGAAAAGAAAGAAGCCAGGTTTAGTGACCATAACACATTCTGCAGAGGAGACACTCTATAAAAGGACGAAATATCCACCCCACCAGAGCACATTTGCAATGCAGACATTTCTGGCTACTAAGGTACTGTGCCAAACATGGCAGTAAATCCTCAACTGTTTGGCAGATCATCTCAACACAAACATTACTGAAACCAAGGAACGAACGGATCTAAAAATTATTTTTCTGGGATCTGCTTGCTATAGGAATGCTCAATAAATACAATTCAAAGTAGGCTGGTATCTCATGGAAATGCTTAAAAGTTAAAACCTTCCCCACCCCAAAATAAAGAAATAGTTTGTTACATTTTCTGCAGTTCACCGGTTCAATTTCTAATCTGCTCTGCAGAATCCAAAGCAGTAAGTAGCCTAAGGTGCTAACACCCATCCTGAATATGTGCTCAAAGGATTCACTCACCAATTAACATTGATTCTTTCTGGTACTCTTTGCTGAGGTGGCAGCGCTGGGTCACACAGGACACGTATCTCTCCAGAACATACCAGCACATTTCATAGTAGAAAGGATAACGGAATTTGGCATGCACCTGAAAGCAAGATCAAAACTGTCAGTCCATGGGGAAGGGCGAGAAGTTTGCGGTACAAGGGCCAGTCATCATTCTCATCATGTTATCAAGAGCACAAACAGTATGCAGGAGGGGGAGGGGAGAGAGGGTGGGAGCAGAGTGAGATGTATGCCTTCAGCATACGAAATGAGGAGCCTGCCTGCCTGCCTGCCATGATAGCATCATTTCTTGGTTCACTAATTTGTATCCTCTTGGGGTGGTGGTAGAGGAAAGGGTTTGTGTTCTTGTGGAATCATGAAACTGATGGATGGCCCCTACGGTGTTATTTACCTACTGTATAAACATAGGGTGGTCACATACAGATGTTAGTCACTGAAACTCAAATATAAAGGTGGCATTTTCTTTCCTGCACACCATCACACGTTTTTTATCAAAATGGCAACATTGCTTAAAATGATTCAAGCAGGAAATACATATTTTTCAATTATGGTCTTCACAACAATATGATTAAACAAATGAACACACAAATTCTTGATTATTGTTAACCACACATTAAAAGTAAAAATCCCTAGCATGGTTTACACCATGGTATTTTGGTAATAAGTCAGCTTTTGCCACAAACAGAACGGAAAAGCAGGATTTTGACAAAAGATCCTGTCAAGCTGTGCAGTACTTCTTACATCGCAGACCTGTTGTTCTCTCACAAAAAGCTTATTCTCCAGCACTATGCATTTGTGAGAATATTTCAGATTCAAAAGAAGACCAAGTGGGTTTCCTTCCTTACCAGCACATTTTTCTATCTGTGGAAGGTCACTGTACCAAAGAAGAATCTGAGAATCTCCTAAAATTCAAGATCATGTGTATATTCACTATGATTTGTAAAAAATGGATGTCATGCATCTTGCATGCACTTGTACTTACACTGTACACTGCTTTGTCCTGGTGGCACAGAAATTTGCATTTTGCAGGCTTGCATGCATGCATGCACTGCACTGGGATTATACAAGCTGCTTCAAACCAGTCTATGCATAGTAACTGCTCACCTAGCCAAGAGGTGTCCACCCACCTTTAATGAAAAGCTAGACTGCACCAGGAAGGAGCATTATCTTAGAAAGCCCATTTTGAAAAACAAACCCAAAAACATCACCCACTCCAGATCACCCAAACCCAGCAAAGTCTGAACAAAACACCAATCCAGCACCTGGAAACTCAGATTCAGCCCTGCAAAACAGGCACTGCTGAAACATCTGCGTAGTGATGAAAGCAGCCACTTGAGCATATCAGTGACTTACTAGAATGCCCATATTTGAAAACTCTCCCCAAGGTGGACAGTCAAAGCACTTGCCTCTGTTCCCAGGGCACAGGAAATGCAAACACTTTCAGCAGTAAAGCAAAATGTAAAGAAAGGAAAATAGACTGTATTGTCTCACTAAATGTATCACAGTGTAGGATTTCAGTACTCCATGGCAATTCCCAAAAGTTCAGATCTCTTAAATTCAACACAAATGTAGCTGGTAAATCTGAACTGTGTATTGCTATGGGCCATGTATCCAGAGATGCTGCACCTTTTCAAATGTCTCCCTGTGCTGTTTGCTACAAAGCCAAAAAACAGAAGAGGGAGGAAGAAAAAAAAAAAAAAAAAAAAGGCAAAGCCCAACCAAACAACATCCCCCTAAATGCGAGAACATTTAACCCCAGGGTCTTTTGGCATTGGAGAATATTTTTCCTTTGGTTTAGTTATTTGTCATAAAGAAGAGATCGAGTCACTTAGCACTATTAGGGAACACAGGGGAAATTAGCCATGCTAAAATATATGCTAATAAAGGAACTCAAATTTTTCCAAGAGAGCACTGCAGGAAACAAAATTTGCAAAGAATTGACTTACAAACAGGAAGCCGCCTTCCACCCCTCAGCCTTCAAAAGGTTTTCAGCCACATGCCTGGGAATATTAAAGACATCATTGCTCAACATTTGTTGACAGATTCTGAGCTTCACCAAATTTAGTTGTTACCAATGTTAATTCAATGTGAAAGACAAGGAAGTAATGCATGCAGTGCTCCCATTATGTGTATCAATCTTTAATATTCAATTTGAGTTCCTAATTGCCTCACTATCAATGTTCCAACCCACAGCAAATCCCTCCATGCCTCTAATTCACTGTTTGCCTGAGAAGGCTCTGCTTTTACAAACCTTCAGAAGTAAGAGCTACCATATGTAGCAAGAGATACTCTGCAAAGATCTACAGTGCCTTCTGCCAGTAAAGCAACTCTACCAGTGCTTTAAAAACCTCT
The DNA here is from genome assembly GCF_027791375.1 of Indicator indicator. Taxonomy (NCBI): domain Eukaryota; kingdom Metazoa; phylum Chordata; class Aves; order Piciformes; family Indicatoridae; genus Indicator; species Indicator indicator. The sequence continues at coordinate 8,860,064 of NC_072035.1, forward strand.
TACAATTTGCCTTATGGAAAAGTATAGAGGAGTAGGTTCTTTAAGATATCCTTGGATATTTATTATGATGGATATGAACTGCATTATGTACGTGCCCATAGTGTTTCCATTCTACATTTATAGTCAAATGAACTCTTACAGGGAGGGGGGGGAAGGAATAAAAGAAAAAGAAATTAAAAATGTTCTGTGATGAATTTGAAGGGTAATATCTGATACAGACACTGCCAGAGGACTAAATCCCCCACCAGAAGGGAAATACACTGGATCATCTAATAGGCATTTCCAGCTCTAACTTCTGTGATTAATAATTTACAATCTACTGAATACATTTTTTAATTATTCCTGTACAGCCAGAGAAATCCTCTCTAGAATATGATCCATTTCTTCAGTTCAAAGTGAAATTATTTTAGAGAATTATATCCCCCTCCAAAATTGAAACAAACAAACAAAAAAAAAACCTCTAAGCAAGCCAGGCACGTATTTGCCTTAAGACTCTCTCTCCCACAGTCCACTGTAATCATTACAAACTACACTTGTGTTTAATCAGTCTGATCACAATATTGAAAAACAATTTATGATTGTTTACAGAATAATGAATCCATCCACTTGAAATGTTCTCTCACTTTCCAGAAAACAAAACATCATCTGTAGCAAACACCATCATCTGTGAGTGACCACCTTACGTATCTCTCTGGAGTGCTTCTGTCCCTATCCAGGCTCAAGTATTTTAACACGGTTAAATTTAGATGAGTTGGGAGTAAGTTTGACACATTCTTCCCCTTCAGTAATACAGAGCTGTAACACCCCTGTGCCAAGATGATGAATTTCTGTGTGGCAGCCTGCTCTGCACTTATTCAAGCTGGTCTAGCAGAGGGCTAAACAGCTTGGCCTATTTGACTAGCTGTTAATTGGCCTCTAGGAAAGCCAGACTGCAAAATGAGAGTCTCTACAAACTGTAATGCTGGAGAATATTTGTTTACCTCAATTGCACATTAGGAGCCGTTTCCAACAATAGACATGTTTTTTATTACTCCTTAAAACTATTTTTAAATGGCTATAACCCTCTTAGAAAGTCTCCCAGGGATATGAGAAATTAAGCTAGAATAAGCATGACAAGTGTATAAACTAAGCAATTTTATCAGGCTGTAAATCAGTGTTACTGCTTCAACCACGTATTTATTCCTGTCTTAGCTGCTAAGACAGTAACAACTACACCTAGCATAAAAATGACTTTGAACATCAGCAATCAAAGATGATTAAGCATTATATAGGAGGTTTAAACACGGTGAAACCTCCATAAAATTGCTCTGGGCAAAACGAAGAGGGGAAACACACCTGTATTACACTTTGATTCGAGTATGGCAAATTACTTTGTCAATCACATCATGTAATTTACTTCTGTGCTGTACACAATGGAAAGATCAATACTGATGAGAAACTCATTTGCAGTATGTTCACACTGCTGAATTTGTGTGAACTACCTACTGCACTCGGCCTGCTCCACTAGCCAGAGGATGAATGGAAAGATTTGAACAAAGAAATTCCAAAAATCTGATTGGCAAAGCAAATAGAGTAGCAGGCACTGGAATCCTATTTTGAAAACATTTACCCCTTCAAAATTCTTGCATGATATTTTCAGGTTGTGTGTGCATGTGTGTGAATGTTATTATTTCTAAATAACTATTGACTTTCCTGCCTTTCTGTATGCCTTAGTCGCAGGGCTTGTATTTTGTTTCTGTCTAGAAACTCTTGCTCTTCTTGGACTGTTCACACAGTTATGTTGTTGTAGGGCTGCCTATCAGCACACATAGGCTGTGCTAGCATACAGCAACATACAAGTGCCGAAATTGTTCCTAAGAAGTCCTGGAAATTCTGGGCTGTTGGCTTCCATTAGTCTTTTTAAAAGTCCTGCAGTATTTTTTGAGGGAAAATGATAAAGAACTGCACATATTTTGAAGAAAATCTAAGTAACAAATGTAAGGGTTTGATTTTCAGCATCCAAATGTTGCAGTATCCCTTTCCAGAAAACTGTGACAGGACGTTTTGGAAGAGGCAGATACCCAGCTCCCACATGCTGTGGGGAGAGGATCAGAAATGCTAGTGACTTTAGAAAGTCATTTCAATGTGACAGGCTAGTAAGTTACCAGAATATTTGACTGCTACAGCAAATTCTACCTCCTGGTATAAACACTTAGGAGATCAAAGCTGCACACTGCTTCCCAAGGCAAGGGGCCTGACATGAAGGACTACTGAGCAGTCACAACCTGAAGTATGTGATCTTGGGTTCCTCAAGTCCTGTGGGAACAAAATGCTATCTTTTATATAGCTTCAAGGTAAAGAGTGTTTCCTTCCCATCTTCCCTATAGACAGCAATGGAAATAACTTGTTCCTAATTAATCCCTCCTCCCAGTCTCTGCCATTCTCCATGCAAGCTGCCTGTACCAGCATCCTTCCTGGCAAGAGCATACCCTCCCCTTAAACATCTGCAGCAAATATATCCAGCATACATTGCTGGTTCTTACTTAAAGACACTCTGAAAACCTTCCTATGTCTAGCCAGACAAGCCCCATTCTGCTTCTCCCATCATAACTTTTTCTTGTCCAAGTTCCTTCACATTTTAAGACACTTGGGATACCCATTCAAAGCTAGACTGTACTCCACTTTAGCCTCTACCTCTACATCTGCTCTCTGCTACATTCCCTGTTCCAATTCCCCCGAGTTTCAGTTCGTCTTAATCTCTGTTCCACTAAGAATTCATTTTTCTCCTTAATATTCTTTCTCTTCATTAAATGCACTCCAGGAAGCCAAATGCTCCCAGCACTGTTTTGCAATGTGAAGATCACCAGGCCTTGTGCCCCCTGTGAAGTATGGAAGGCTGGGGGAAGGACACCCTTCCTCTCACTGACAGATGCAATTTCAAACATAGATTTGCTTCAGGCCTATTCTCTCTCACTGCAAACAAAGCAATTTGGGGTAAAAATCCACTCAGAGTCAGAATTGTGCCCTCTTCTAGAGGTGAGCAACAGTGAACTGTACTGGTGTCCAAGACACATCATTTTAAGACTTTTTAGTGAAGAAGAATTGCAACTTCTGGCAACTGTCATTTTGGCAGCTCAAGTCTCCATTAACACCTGGCACAGCTGGCACCTGTACCAGCTCTGTCTCAGTGCAATGCCTCCTGGACAGTCAGCCACAAAAAGTCCCCATCTGAATTAGAACATACCACTGGTCTGGTTTTGCATCAGAACCCTATGATTGCCTCACAGAGCTAATTTAATTTAAGCCTATCAAAACAGCAGCACCTCCTCAGACTCTGCCACTTCATGAAACTGCAAAGTCTGTAATGATTAGGTGTCCTGTTTATTAATCAAGGATAAGATTTTCACTCCCAACAAAGAAGGAGTAACCTCCTCCAAGATACAATAATCTTTCCATAGGGTAGATGCTACAGCCAAATAAACACCACAACATTTAGATTAATGTCCCACCCCAGACTCCCTTTGTTCCAAAAAATTCTTGCATAGTTATCAAGTCACTGCAGAATAAAATCCTGCAAGGTATTGAAGATGCTGTTTCATATACAACTTGTGTGCAGCTTTGTCAGTTCAGCCATGGACAGCAGAACCATCCCAGTCCTTGTAGCTCTCCAGGCTTGAGTTCCATTCCAAGAGAGTGCAGAGATAAGCAGGTGGTTACCAAAAGCACTGGTACAAAAGTCTGTACAGCACGGTGTGGTTCTGTGCAAAAGGGAAGGTGTTTTATGAAGGTGTAACAGGCAGACAAAAGACACAGAAGGGAAATGTCTGTGGACAGCAGGGAAAAACAGATGAGTAAAGCCCACTAAACCCAGTCAACATTTGAAAATCTCATTACATCACCTTTACCTCTTGTTTCAATGACTCTGACATGGAGATCCCATCAGTTCTTGTTTGTCAAAAGGAAAACACGGGGGAAAGACTATGAGAAATCATAGTCACAAAGAACTGTTCAGTTAAAAAGATAATCAAGTGTCCTTACCCTTGTTCTGTCCTCAATTTCATAGATGCGAAGCTGCATGGGAACATTAAAGCTATGCAGGATATTTCCACCAAACACCAGAGAATCTACTGGAGTATAAACCGCATGTATCCACCCTAGAGAGGGAAAGCAGAGAACTGAGAATGCCTCGTGCTGTGTAGCATTACAGAGCAATTTATAATCAACTTTTAACAACCCCATGAACTGCAGGGGGTGAGAGGTTGAAGCAGTAGAAGGTTAAATGGTATGCTCGTAGCCGTGCTGTAAGACCAGTCACAGCAGCTTACGATGTACGACCCTCTGGAAATTGGCCTCTTCTATTTATTCACAGAACAGTTACAGTGTTTACTGAGAACATGCAAGCTTGTGACTCAACCACATCCATGACTAAGAAGCAAAATCAGTCTGTTCAACACACTGGGCCCTCAGATAGCTCTACTGGTACCTCTAGTAGGGTTGCAAATCTTGTTAGCAGTTGTGAGGGGCTAGGGCTTGGAACTGGACTGAGTCACATCAAACTTCTCTCACACCAGCATCAGAGCATACATCTTCAGATGTCAACAGTTTCAAACTATTACCAACCCTCCTTCAGAGGTGAAAGTTTCATAGCCTATTATCAACTTCCTGCAGCAACCACAAAAATCTCTCACTGCAAGCCCCACTTTAAGGGATTTTACATTCCTATTAGTAGAGCTGATGAGACTGTTCTGACCCAGTCCTGCAAGGGACTGAATTGATTTCACAGGCTCCAAAGTGAGGGAAGAATTTTCTATCACAATGAAGATCCAGGCATAGCAATTCAGGCAGCCACACACCAGCTCTTCTGCTTCTGCATTGTTTGCTTGGTATGGCAGCCGCTGAAGGACTAGCTATGCAAGACTGTAGCCTCTGATCTCTGCAGTGAAAAAGGAATTGAGCCTGCTAATGATCTGGGACCCACAAAGACCTGACTTTTTTTTTTCCTTCTTCTTCTTTTTTAATGAAAAGCATTACAATTTATAAACCAGCAGACAGCAAGGCAACATAGGGGGTAGTCAATTTTCTCCTAACTGTGCAGTACTTTCCATTAAAGCTGTGGCAGCTCTCCTTCACTTCAAGCTCAGTGAGGGAGCAGGAAAATGCCATTCAGCCTAAAGGATTCTCCAGCTAGCAGGCACGAAAGCTCTGCTCTGCAACAACCTTTAGACCGTAAAGGCCTGCAAAGCTCTGAGAACTCCTTGAGCCACAGCAGATGGCAGAACTGGGGCTTTCATTTAAGGGCATATCAGTAGGAGAGAGACAGGAAGGAAAAGAAATCAGCACTAGAATTTTCTCCCTGGAAACCCAAGCTCATCACTCTGGATACATTTTTCTGAATTTCAGAATCACTAAATGGTTACAGTTGAAAGGGATCTCTGGAGATCCAAATCCCCTGCTTAAGCAGGACTACCTAGAGCCAGCTGCCCAGAACTATGTCCAGATGGCTTTTCAATGTCTCCTAGGATGGAGACTCCAAGTCCTCCGGCCAACCTGTTTCAGGTCTGATTCCACATGATAAATGGGAGACACACAAAAAAGCAGGTGGCTTATAGCTCTGGCAGCTCTTGGTACTGCTGCCTCATTCCTGCTCCAGTTAGTATAATTTCAGTTACAGAGTCAGTCACAATGATCCAGCCTGTTTATCACTTCCAAATCAAGAACAACCAACCAGAGAGGATTTTTTTTCATGTAAGTATAGCGTGGCAACTACATCCATCAACACTCTCAAAACTTCGCAGTTGAAGTAGTTCACCACCTCAGAAGAAATACATCAGTCTGTACTAAGAGCAAACCACTGAAAAAATAAACAATCTTCCTGATCCTAGTCTTTGGAAAGGCAGAAAGATCCACAATTAAGGAAGTTTGGGTCACCTTCCACTAAGTAATCAAAGATTTCATGGTTGGGGAAAAGAATGGAAACAATGTGCTAAAGCAAACCTGTTGGTAGGTCCCCAAAACCAATTTACTGCATACGTGCTGAACCATAGGGTGAGTTTGTGTGCAGTTCATCTGAACTGTCAGGTTAGATATGAAGAAACCGAATCTCAAAAAAAAGAAATGACTTATCCATGGCCACACAACCGAGTGGTGGCAGACAGGTCAGAAACAACCAGGTATCAGCAGAACATTCCAGAGTCCCCACCACTACGTTCCACTGCAGTTCCCTCAGCACAGATCAGTCAATGTGCAAACATACTGGAGCTGGCAGATCCAGTAAGTTATTTTAATGGAATTATCAATATAATTCAAAACATACTTTGCTATCAAATATTTGCAGTAACCAAGCTGAAACCTGGCTCTTTAGTCCTGTATGAAAGGTGGAAAGGAGATATCCTTCATTTTCTAAGAAATAAAATGGAATCCCATCAACACAGTTGTTCTTCAAGAGTATGCTTTTACTACAACCACACGGTAGCCTCCTCCTCCTCCAAATTATGTTTCCTCAGTGAAAATTTCACAGCACTTCATGTGCTCCCACATGCAGGCCTCAGCTCACAGTTTCTCTGCCAGCTACAGGACACAGCCCTGTGAGGGGAGTCACCTGCTTGTAAGACAGATTTTGGCCACTCAGCTGTATAGCACTTTTCAGTCACACTGCATCCCAAAATAGTTTTTACTTGCCTGAGGAACCTATATGCAATATTGAGACTGCAGAGATAGAATCACTAAGGGGTGTATTCCAGGGACAGCAAGGGCAAGATTAGACAAAAAAAAAAAAAAAAGTAGAAAAAAGTAGAATTGACAAGGCAGAAACCACAGGAAGATTGGCACAGACAATCTTACAAAGGGAAAAAAATAAATCTGTTCTAATATTAACAAGACTCTGTACAGAGGAAAACTGAAGAGGCCAGCACCAGAAAAGTAGGATGAAAGAGAGATGAGCAGAAAACAGGAAACGGTTTCCACGAGGGTAATACATTGTGGAAATGAGCTCTGAGAACAGATAAGCTTGGATGGCACATTCAATTCATTCCCACAGCTTAGCTACAAGCACAACTCAGAAATAAACCAAGGAGGATGAATGTTCATTGTGACCATTTGCAAACAACGACACATCTTCTAAGCTTCCCAGTTATGAAGGGAGGAAGACAGACCTCCAGAATGGGAGCAAGCTGCATGGATACTTAAGACAAAAAGGATGGCCAAGGGGACTGCTTTAGTATCCTCCACACCAATCCATCCTGCCTGTCTCAGCTTTGGCTATGCTGGATGAACTGACAGGTCAGTTGACATGTATGATCACATCACTGCATGCTGGACAGCCTGTCATGTCTGCTCATGTATGGCTGCATCTGTCAGCTCTCACAGCAAAAATGTGCCACAGCCTCCTACACAGACACCTCTGAAGCCAGTGGCATCAATTCTCTCCTCAGTGACCATTTTGTTTACACAAACCTGGGTGCTACTGCACAACCCTCTGTGTTTCTCAGGTTGCTGCAAGACAGGAGATAACATATCTCCCCGTGGTAGTAGTCTCAAAAACTGTCATATTCTCCAAAAAAAGAGAAGCAACAGAGTAAAATTCTGTATTTTCAGTTTTATCCTTAATGCTAAAAAAAAAAAAATAAAAGAGCACTGGAGTAGCATCAGAAGGAATGGATTAAGAACTGTAAAAGTCAAAAGCCAGTGGAATAAGATGTTTTTCATTTTTGGCTGAGAAACATAAATAAAAGCACCTGCTAAACATTATCTAAGGCTACAATTAAATCCTACAGATAAGAGAAAAACACACACTGTGTGGCTTCAAGGATTAGTCACAAAGTACAACACTCTTCCTCATGGGTAACCAGTTTCAAACCAGTATGTGTTGATGGTGGTAACCACTGAGTGAAGGTGGAGCCAACTCATCCTTCCTTCTCAGGCTGATCTGACAGCTTGCAGCTGGAGCACGCTCTTGGTGCAACAGAGCAGCTCCTGTGCAGTCCTGACCCAGGAGCAGGGAGCAGAGTACTTCTGACTGCACACCAGCCACACCAGTGAGGAGCTCAAGTAAATGGAGAGCTTTGGAAGGATAAGCACTGCAAAGTCACTGCTCACAATCCTCATTCATTTCAAGCCTCATCAAGAAGATTGCCCACTTACGGTTTCTCTGAAGCTGATTTTTTTTTTATTTCAGTTCTTAGTGATAGTTAGTAGTGGTGAGTATTTTTTTCCTTCTCAAACCGATCCTGGTTTATGAAGCCAAGCCAACACCAAGCAGGAATTCTATCCAGGAGGCTCAGAAATACTCTCAGCCAGTTTACAGTGACAAATTATTTCACCACTCCTAAAATACCCTTGAATATTTAGATGTTATCATCTCTAGTAAATCAAGAAGGTAAAATTAACAGTAACAGAAGCTTTTCCGAGCAGTTCAAAGATACAATCTCATTATCTTTTGAATTTTATAAAGCAAGTATTATTAAACACTGCAAACTTTTTAGAAGATTTCAGGGGCCTGCAAATTCCTCCTGTGCCTTCAAGGATGCAATCATCAATCTGAGAATAATATAAAAAAGAATATTAACTTATAAAGCTACAGGGCAAACAGACAACAAGATCCAAGCCAAAACCAGGCTGCATCTGTTTCCATTAGTAACTGAAGAGATATTTTGCTTTGTGATAGGAAGTAGATGTGTTTTCCTGCAATTCTACAGCAACCTGGGGTGGAAAAGGTGAAATATGTATGTCTCAAAAAGTGACTAAGGAGATAACCTGAGAGTAGGCACTGCTAGAAAATGAAACACTATTTTCCTCATCTCAGAAGAATGATTGTGTCATAATACTGCCCACAACCAAATCTATCAAGGAAACATCATGTTTTCATTTTAAAAGTTAAAAAAAAAAAAAGACAACTAATTTTGCCCCAGTAGTACAAGTATTACAGCAACTCTCAATCTTACATCATTTGGTAAGAATTAGGTAGAGCATTGCAGAGGAAAAATCCAACATTATGCTCTCACCTTTTATCTGAAAACAGACACTCAAGGCAAAAAACTCTCAACTGATCCTCTCCACTGATCCTCATTGCTTGGTCCCTGAAGGTTCCAAGCATGGAGCTCCCATTAATGTCAGTGGAAGCTCCTAAAATGAGAAAAGCTAACAGCAACCAAAAATAGCCAGGCAGCTATGCAGCCCTAGCACAACTGCCTGCAAAAAATTTACCACTCAGATTTTAATAGCCTGTCATTTTCCCTGATATAAAGACTGTATGGTACCTTCTGGCCCCATCACATAATAATTCATCAAATACTGACTAGCATAGTCAGAGGTGACTGCACACTCATAATGGGCAGAATCCTCCTGATAACCACTGGTACAGTATCTGAGGCACTTTGAATCCTTGCAAATAGCTGCAGAGAGTCTAGCCCAGACCATCACTTTTTGTCCACTTTCCTCCTTGAAAACATTCATCTGCGAAAAGTCATTATTTCTGCATTTGATTACAAACAAAAACTTTTGAGCACCTTCCTGTTACTATGATAATCACTACAGCCCGAAAAGAATGTTCTCTTAAACTGCTGCTCATTCTCCAGCTCTCCAGAAATTAGGAGAGACTGTAGCACCATGTTTTCATGGCAAAAGCCCTACAGTGCGTTATAAAGAACGCGAGAAAAATAAACCAAACAGCTTACTCCTCAATGGAACACTGCCAGCTCCAAAGTGAAACACAACTGTTATTAAATAGTATGCAGCAACATCAGTGAGAAGTGTGAAGAACCAGAAAGAAACACTACACCGAGTTGATGGTAAGTTACCCTGTCTGGATTTTGATTGCAAGAATATCCAATAAATTAGCACTCCAAAAGTCTTCTACAACATCTAATGTTCAATCACAGAATCACAGCATGGTGAGCATTGAAAGGGACCTCTGGAGGGCATCTAGTCCAACCCCTCTGCTAAAGCAGGGTCACCCACAGCAGGCTGCCCAGAATCACAATGTCCAAGTGGGTTTGGAACGTCTCCAGAGAAAGGAGACTCCACAATCTCTCTGGGCAGCCTGCTCCTGGGCTCTGACACCATCACAGGAACAAAATTTTTCCTCCTGGGTCCAGTTTGTGCCCATTACCCCTTGTCTTGTCCCTGGGCATTGATGAAAAGACTCTGGCCCCATTATCTTGTCCCCCACCCTTTATTTAAAAGCATTGAGAAGATCCCCTCTCAATCTGGTCCTCTCCAGGCTAAACAAACCCAGATCCCTCACTCTTTCCTCCTCACAGAGATGCTCCAGTCCCTTCAGGATCTTTTAGCCTTCACTGGACTTTCCAGCAGCTCCCCTGTCTCTCTCGAACTTGGGAACCCAGAACTGGATACTCCAGATACAGACTCATTATGGCAGAGTAGAGGAGGAGGAGAGCCTCCCTGAATGCACTGGCCACGCTTTTCTTCATGCATCCCATCTCTGACCATATCCAATATTCCGTTTTCAGAAATACTAAGCACACTGGGACTTCCTGGACATCATTTTATAGACCATGCAGTGGCCTGTTGCTGAGACTATCACTGGCAGTTTTTAAGAATAGACAGAAGTCACTCAAAATGTCCTAACCACCTGAGGGTTTGTGCTTCCCCACAAACATAGCTCTCTAAACTGCCAGCTTACACACATCACCACCTCATGTCTTCAGCGTGCTGACATCAAAGTCACATATTTTGAAAGCCCACAGTAAGAATATCCACACAGAGTCAACCCTAAACCATACCTGCTCATCAGTCTATTGCCCCTGACCAGCAGCAGAGGCTTGGGAAAAGAAACAGGATTAGAGCAATTCTCGGTAGTATTACCCGTCTCCTCCCAAAGCAGTCAAATCCAGTGTGTTTGAAAACTTTCTTAGACCACTAACACTGCAAACCCTGGAAGCAAACTGTATCTACAGCAAGCATGGCAACTTCCTTGGAGGTCAGCAGAACTGGCCTCCAGAAAAAGAGAAGAAAATCCAAGTTCATCCATGTTGTAGCAGAGTACCGTGGCAGTTAAAATCCAGAACCAGCTCCAGTTCACCTTTTCAAGACACAATGATCACAGATACTGCAGGACATGTTTTCCACAAGAGACTACCAGTTGGCCTGCTTTTGCACATCTTGGTGTTGCATGTGCAAACTCTCTTGAGTTGCATTTCTCTTGATTTTGAAATGCTGCTGTCCTCACCAAACATACATACACATGCATGAAAGAAAAGGTCATGTTTTGAAAGAGATTTGGCAGGAAATTGTGGGGGGGGAAGCAAAGGAGCTTAATGTATTTCAAACTACTGCAAGATCTTATTTGTAGAGAGTACCAGGGAAGGAGGAGAAGAACAACAGCAATGTCAGAGCACAGCAAAAATGACATTCAGCAAGAGCAGAAGACTCAAAAGAACAAGCAGATTGAAAAAGGACTGATTTTTCATTTTGTGTGTGCTTAGTTTTGAGCTTGAGTCTAGGTAACAGCCGTGATGCTTAGGAGGGGACAAGAGAAAGTACTGTGGTGTTCAGAGAATTGAGACAGAAGGGAATTCGACGCCTAATGCACCACTTGAAAAACCAAACACAAGGACTGAAGTAAAAGATGGTTTACAGAGCATAAAGACTGAGGAGGCACATGAAGAGCAAGCAGAGGAGAGAGTAAAAGGTTCTAGTGCAGTTATGCAGCAATGTAAAAGGAAAAAAATATTGAAGTAAAAGGAGAAGCACTAAAGATACTCTAAAACTGGATAACGCACTGGCATTAACCTAGTGAGCAGTATTTCAAACAGGCTGCAGGGGAGCAATCAGGATGTGACAGAACAAGTGGCTGCACACAAGCCAGAAACACATACCTATAGTGACCCTGAGCAGCAGAGATCTGAGGGATGTGGCCCAAATACTGCTTCTGCATGTCTTCAGCACAGTGATGAGAGATATCTCAACTACTTCTCCTTAACACCACCATAATGGACTCCAGACACTTAACACATCCTCCCTGGAAGTCATCACCAAACAAACATACAGTAGAGTAGAAAGCTACAGCACAAATAATGCTGGACAAGCTCTAGATCTGATTGTGACTGATAAAATGTTGTTGTTTCCCTATTGAGGAAATAACTGAGCACTGAGATCACACTTTTTCTCTTCCAAATCATGTTTATACCTGAGAAGTACACTCTATAAAGAATTTCCCTTCTCTTTGGCAGATGGGTCAGACACACAGCATGTACTGTCCACTATACCAGCGTAAGGTGTGTTACCTTGACTGAAATTAATCTGTGTTCAACACTTAACCATATGAAAGATGAAACACTGCTACCCTAGGGCCACAGAATTCTTTACTAATGTCTTCCTGAACAAGGAAGGACAAGTTCTCTCCCATTCTGGGAAAACAACAGTCAGATTTCTACAGAAAAAAAAACCATATGTTCACTGACACTAGCAGCAACTACAGCTTCCTCCCCTCCTGAACCATCAGTTGTTTTAACATCTTAACTCTGTATCTGGCCACAAACTTCATCACAGCACAATGTTGCATATTTCTCAATCAACAACTATGCTGACATCAGTTCAGACAATTACATTACTGGAAAAGGCCAGGTTCCTAGCTGATTTTATCACTCTACCACTGACTTTATCAGAGTTGATCATCCTCAACTCATCAGTGGGAACCAGTAAAGTGGGAGGTGAGAACTTGTAACAGTGCATCACTTGTTCAGAGATGTCCTGTGTGGCCATCAGGAATGTATCTTGGCCCCTATGCAAGGCCCTAGACTCTGTGTCCCTCAGAATCCCAGTTTACTTCTCTCCATCCCAAATTAGAAGGGCCTCTTCCTAAAACACTGCAGGATGCACCCCAGCCCGTAATGACTCCCAGTGCTGACAATACTTCACTCAATTTCTCTTTGATACCACAGCTGTGATCATGCCCCTCAGCACTTTGCAGGGTTAGAAGAACAGGTAGAAATTAACTGGTTTAAACTTAATCCTGAAAGGATGATGGCAACGATGGAGAGGAAAATACCCTGAGGCCCTGCTGAACACTATAATTATGCCTTCTGTAAGAATAATTCCCATTCTCGTCCAAGTGGTTTGTAGTTTCAGGAATTTACTGTATCCTCTGCTGATCCTAGATTCTCAGAGAAATCCTCCATCTCCCACAAGCCTATGGTCTCACTTCATCATGTCTCTTGTTACAGTCTTCCCTACCTACTTCATTCTTACACTGATATAGTCATATTTCTAGGACCACCCTCAAAAATAGCTTGAAAACAGGGGCAGAGAAGGATATTCTGCGGAAAAAGTCCTTTGCTGAAATGTTCTCTCAACCCAGCTGAGCACTAGCTTTATCACTCTACACTTTCTGTGACCAGACCTGGAATTAGAAGGTGTTTTCCTTGTGGGATAAGCTGAAGCTGGTCAATAGTTTAGTGGGCTCAACTGAAAGGGAGACACTGGTTTTACAGGCATCCACTATCAGAACCTAAACACTTCCAGAGTACACACAAAACACATTCAAACATTAACTAATGCAATACATGCACAAACCAGGGCAGAAAGGTCACAGGAATTGACCTGTTTTACACAGCTACGCTCAATTTGCTGACCTGGAACAGCCTTTAATTAGACATTTCCATACTCTGAAAACAAACACGAAAATAATACCTGTTCACATAAAGGAGAGATTTGCAAATAAGTTTCCCAGAAAAAATACAGCAGAACAAAACCCCTTGAATCCATGAGGTGCTTACAGAGAAATTACTCATATATGCCTTTCAAATATGGCATGGAGCCCAAAATGTCTGAGATATTGGTGTTTCTGTACTCTGGCCTTTCCTAAGGAAATAGGAACTACAGTCAAACACCAGATTTGGAATCGCTTCATTTCAGCCACCACATTACAGCTGTGTCCTGCATGAGCTCTGACAACTTGCTGTATTCCAACTGCTGAACATGACTTAACTAACATCCAGAAAGTCCAGTTGGTAGGAGGTGAGTGAAGATAAATGCAAAAATGCAGTAAGGCACACTCAAACCCCCAATTCAAACAGTTGCAGAACATTCTGTTTCAAAGGAAGATGTAATACCTTTAATGGATCAACTTCTCCACCCTCAAAGTCATTTTATCTGTTGCTTACCAGGCTGATTCTGACCAAATACTTACAAATATACAAATTTGCAGCCTTCAACCGATACAATCAATGTTCCCTAGCTGGTAAGAACACTGTCACTATTTTCACATGACCTGCATTCTCCCTGCCTCCAGGATTAAAGTAATAATCCTATCTCCACAGAATAATTCTAGAGCTGTCTGGAACTTTCTGTCATGTGGAAAGGCTACCTATATTTATTTCCCTGCTAAGTTCCACTAGGCACAGTCAATGTGATACATCACTATAAAAAAACTTCTGGTCCCATAAGAGTCAAAGAAAGCAACACCTGATGAGGAGTGTTACAGATTGCACCTTCCTTAACCCCGTTTAGGCAGCAGCAGAAAGGGCTGAAGCCGCCAGCCTTCAAAGCAGCAACTGTTTAATTGCTTTGCAAGAAGAGCATGAATCATCCAACACACCTACTGAGGTGGGCAGTAGTGTAAAAATTAAGTGTGGTTGGGCTACTGAAAGATGTCCAGATTTAGCACAATCTCCTCCAGCAGAAATTCTCATGAGTTATGACAATAAGCTAAAGTTGTTTCCCCAAGAAGCAACTCTGAGGGAGCACAGCACCTGCTCTTCCACATACTGAAATCTCCACTGAGCTCCATCAGGGAGAATTGAGAACCGCTCTTGGCTACAGAGGCAAAGAAGTAAGCTAAAAGAACTACAGGTGAAACCTGCCAGAAGAGATCACAAAACCAGAAAGATACTTCTCCAGGAAAGCAAACAATAGCCAAAGTCAGTATGACTCTGATGAGAAGTGGTAGACTGAGAGACCCAAGTCCTGTCTCCTTTTTCCTGGAACAAGTGATCACTGCACACACTTCCTCAAAGCACATCTGCCATCAGTCTGGCTGGGTCAATTTCCAGAAAAAAATTAGGTGCATTCAGTTCCTAACATTTCTTTTGCCACAGCAATTAAAGAGGTCAAAACGGGATGCGACCAATAATTTTACAGAGAACTGTTGGTTCCAAAACCAGTTAGTTAACAGGTGATACCTGAAGGAATGAAGAATGTGTAGCCTTGTTTCAGCTCAATTCTTTGGCATCGTTCCACCCTGTCTCCCAGAAAGATATCACTTTGCTTTCCTGAGAGAACCCATTCTTCATAAAGTTCTAGATTCTGCAGAGTAGGCGGAATCAGCCAGAAGATCTAAAAATAAAAGAGAGATTCAACTATTACCAACAGTCAACAGAAATAAACAGCTGAGAGATTGCAACAAGGTTATCATGAACACATAACACCAGCTTTCTGCACAAAACACATTTTCAGGTGCTGCTCACAGAGGCAGCCAGCAGCAGCAATTAGTCCATGTGCTGGAAGTGGCAAGATAACTGTCAGTTGTCACCTCTGTTCCACAAAACATCTTACTCAGAAGATGCATGCAGTTTACTTCCAGTGTGCTGGTATAATACAACTCCACCGGACAATACAGATGAGTAGTATCTGTACTACAGTGTTCAATCTGCTGTACTTATTTCAGTTCCTACCACATGCTCTCTACACTAGAACTGGGGAAAAGCAACCAAACCATCTAAGATCTCAATGTAGTCCTATGTTCTAACACTTCTGTATCCTGCAATATTTCAGTTTCAGCATAGGGTGCATGAGCACACTAAAGGAACATGGAATCTCTAGGAGGAAACATAAGCTCTAGCTACAGAAGACGACTTGTGAGGGCACTAATCCAAGAAGGGTACAAACACAGGCACATACTCACTGCAAGACACTTCTAAACCATGCAGCAATAGCAAGCCTAAAAGCACCACCACCAGCAGATATCACATTTGGTATTTCATATAAATCATCCATTTGTTTCCTAAGGGTGAATGGTGTCCTTCTAGTTCAGCAAACTTTGTGTGCATCAACAAAGATTGATCACTGACTGCAAGCCCCAAAATAAGCGAAAAAAAAAGAAGAAACCAACCCCTTCCCTCCTTAACAGGCACAGATAAATAAAAACAAGTATCAAACAAGGTTCACCTACCTTCCCCCCACGGAAAACGTGATACCACACTGAAGTGCCACCAAAATCAATATGAAAATCAGTGAAACATCCTTTCACACTCATTAAACAGTATCTGTAAGCAGAGTGAAGGACAAAAATGAATCAGTATGAAACAGTATTTTTCATGTCTTAATTTGCAGAAGTTAACTGCATGTGCAACACTGTTTCCATCAATTAAGCTTCTGCATTTACAGGACACAGATTTGTCTCAAGAAGTAACTATAACTAGGTTTCTGCTGAAAAATCTCCATGTTCAAGTTTGCTGTCCATACAGCTGGAATGAAAGCTTTCAGAGTTAAGGAATGGAAAAACATTAAAAGTTACGCTGCTCCGAAGTATTTCTTATGCCACTGCCAGTCCATCGGGCGATCTGTTTAATGCTCTCCTTCACCACCTGACACATAACCTTCATCAGAAGTTGTACACAAATTGCTTCAAAGAGCAAAGTTTTGAAAAATATAATTTGCTTATAATCCTCCTGAATGCTCTTTACCTACTTGCCACTAATGCCATTTTTGCAAGGATTAAGGGACAGAAACCTGATTTGGCAAATTAACTCCTTTTTGTTCACATTTCTAGGCATTTCTCCATCAAAACACATAAAGGAACCAGCTGGCAGCATTGCTATCAAATCCACTCTTTTTTTATGCCGTCTTAGTCAGGTTTTCAAAGCAGCTTAAGGTCGGCATTGCTGCAAAGAGACAAGAGCTCTGATCTCACTGCACAATCTCAAGACTCCAGCCACCATCTGTAACTAATGGCCGAATTACAGCCACCCTCCTCACTGCAGGCACCTTTGCAAACGCAGGAAACACACACCACTTAACCCACTAACCTCTTTTCCTTGTTCCGGTCTCCGTTTCATGGCCTTTTTTTTTTTTTTTTTTTGGTTTGGGTTTGGGTTGTTTTTGTTTTTTTTTTTTAGAGGGGGATTATGGAAACAGAACCAGTATGGAATTTCTCAAAAAAAAAAAAAAAGGGAAAGAAAAAAGAAAAAAAAGAAGGTTTCATTTAAGTGTGTCTTTTTCTCATCACATTCAGGTAGAGAGAATCTCAGCAGTATGCAGACGGCGTGCAGAAGTCCCTCTAGATGATAGGCTGGAAAGGACCTTACCATGTGTCTGCAGAAGGCTGGCAAATCAGAAAGACTATAGGTACATAAGAGCCTGCTGCCTAGCAACCACATCCCGAGCTGGAGTTGACAGAATGATACGCAATGCTGTCATGAAGACAGTCAATTTGTGGGCTTCAAAAAAGGTCCTGCGCCTTCATCTCACAATTAAAACCTCTCCTTGTGCAATTACACGTCTCTCCTCTTGCCCACTGGAATTTTTTCTTTTTTTCTTTCCTCTTTTTTTTTTTTTTTTTTTAATCCCTCAGAAGCAGGATGAGAGCTTTTTTTCTGCCCCTGGGGTATTTCAGATGCTTCAAAAATCACAGCTAGCCAAGAAAGTGTCTAGACTCTCAATATGCTCCACTTCAAAATATGAGTCCTTCCCTCCAAAATATTTTTTTAATTCCTCCTTTTATGTTTTTGGGGTTTTTTTCCCACCAAAATGATGTTGATTACAAGTCAGATAGAATTTAAAAACAACAAAAGAAGCCCTAGAAAGGAAGTTGCATTTACTTCCAACCAAACTGCAAAAAGTCACAAACTGAATAATTGCTCATAACACACACACAAAAAAAACCCCAAACATGGCAATTCTCAGTTTGTGGTCAGTGCTGATGATTAAAGGGGGTCATGTTGATTTAAAGTACAAAATTGAAATCCTTACAGAACATTTTCAGTTTCCAAAAGGTCAGATGTAAACCAGATCACATTAAAAAAATTTTCTAAGACAGTTCTACCACAAGCACCAGTTACCTGTGCACATTAAAATACTGTAAATGAGCATAAATGGCCTGAACATTAGCCTGAGTTATTTATTCCTCAGCAGTCCATAATCGACACTTGAAGCTGTTGATCCATTTGTTTTCAGAGAGGAAATAGCAGGATTGAATTCTCTGATAATTCACAGTTCTTAAAATTTAGTTTTGTGAGAAAACACCAAGGTAGATGTGACTGTAAACATGCAACTCTTTTTTTATTTCCCCTTCTTGTTTTTCCGTATTTTCCTTGTTTTCTTGAAACTCCTCTAAACACAACAATTTCCATTCCAATAAAGGTGGTTTTAGCAAAAGAGCTACATATGGTGATTAATAAAAACCTGCAGAGCATCTGGGGAAAAAAAGAGTTTTCCTTTCCATCCACAAACAAGCTATGCCATTGAATTTCTGCTGTTAATCTTACAGGGCTGCTTTTGTCCAGGCCCAACAGCTACCAAAAGACTCAGGAGCCTGAAAAGGCAATCTTCCGCCATATAGCAATCTCCCTTGTTGCCAGAGTCTGGCACAATGCCTTTGCATTGACCTCTACAGCTTCCTCTTCCAATGTACACCGCAGTCACATGGTCCCAGCACAGCTCCATGCCACGGCTAATCTTATACACCGCTCGCCTCCAACCTCAACAAGCAGCTTCTCATCACCAGCAGCTGCTAATGTGGGGAATGGCTCAATTTTTCAGTTTTTTCGATAATAAAACCCCCCAACCAACCAAAACAAAACCAAATCAATAATAAAGAGAAAAAATAAAAAGCCGTAACAGAGCATCCATGCTGAAAGAAATCCAAACTACATCCCACAGCATGCTCTGGTCTCTGCTCCCTGCCTTCAAGGCTCTGGGCCAGAGCAGGTAAAGTGAATTATAGAGGAACACAATCCCAAGTAGGGCATGGGGAGACAATCTGACCAGAGTTATACCCTGAAAATACAAATGGTGCAATAGATGCCTTAACTTCAATTTTTTTTTCACAATTGTTCCCATATCCAGTCCCTGCATACTCCACTTTACCTCCCTGCACAGCCTCAGTTAGGGCTTTAAAACATGCAGCTGCTTGTAATCTGTTGTAGGGGGAGCTTCCCAGCCCCACTGAAGAGTTTTTTTCTGCTCTCCATAAGCCTGAAACTGTTCAAGGTAATGCATTGTTATTTTGGAGGAAGGATTTACAGTGTGGGGGGAAAAAAATGGAACTTCCCCCCCCAAAAAAAAATCTAGGAAAATTTGTTAGAGAAATGATGTGAAGAAATATGGAGTAACCTGCAAACTCACAGGGAAGAACACGGAGATCCAAAAAATAAAAAGAAAAAAAGAGAGAGGGGGAAATGATACAAATGAAGCTGAACCACTAAGCAAAGACAAGAGAGCTGGGAACACATCAACAACACACAGAGACCGCTCCACAAGCCAGCGCAGATCCCACGCTCCCAGGCAAACCCACAATGCACTCGCCACGCATAGCTCCAAACCCGCAAGCAAACAGAGAAACAAAGACAGCGACAGCCACGCCGGGATGCGCAGGCACACGGCAGGCAGGGGAAGGCAGATCATGCACATCAGCTCGGGGAGACGCGAGCACACGCCGAGGCAGCATTACCCTGAGCTCAGCTCCTTTTCTCTCGCAATAGGCACCGCGCACCATACGGCTCTATTCCCTCTGGCATTGCAAGGGCTCCCCTGCCACTGAGCTCAGCCCATAAACCACTCCCAAACCCCAGCAGAGGCTTCTGTTTTTTGTTCGGGCCAATGAGAAAAGTATAGCTCACTCTTCCTTCCTCTCAGGAGCAGCGCCGGCTGGTTGAAATCCCTAAGCCTGAAACCGAATACCACAAACCCATGAGCCAACTGCAAGTGCCAAACCGGGGAAATGAGCAGGCCCTGCTCTGCCTCCGCTCGCCCCTCGCCCCCAGACAAGAGAGCTGCTCCCGGGCGTCGGAGGAGGGAAGCTGCGGCTGTTCCCGGCGGCACCCCGGGCTCCCCTTCTCCGAGGCCTCGCCTCACAGCATCGGGAAGCGGGAGCTGGAAGGACACAGCGGGAAACAATAGCTACCTTCGGGCGACTCCGCACGCTAACGGCTTGACCCGCACCGAGCAGCGCTTCCACTCTGGGGCCCTCCAACTGCAAGCCACAAATTAACGCCGCAAGACAAAAGAAACCATTGTCACCCGGGAGACACGGGGCCGGACAGCCCGGCCCGTCTGCCGCCCCACCCCCGCGGGCACCGGTCTCTCCTCTGCGGGCTGCCCCACAGGCTTCTACTCGGGGAGGGCCTCGGCTCCCCCTCAGTGGAAGCGCCCGGGCTTCTCCTCAGGGAGGGCTCCTGCAGCACGCACCTCCGCCTGCGGGCTCTGCCCATCCAGAGGCTCTCCAGAGTCCTGGCCAGGGTGGGATGCCGTGCCCGTGTTGGGGACCAGCCTCCGGCACCGGCCCCACAGCCTACCCACCAACAGCCCTAGAGCCTGCCCGGCCAACAGCCCCACAGCCTGCCCAAAGCCACTAACACACTGCGCCCTGCTCCCCTCCTCAGGAGTGGGGCAGCCCGGATGGCTAACCAGTGCTTCCAGTAAAAGTTCAACGCCTCCAGCCTGAAGGGAAAAGCAAGCCACCACCTATCGAGACCAAGTAGTAGCTAATCATTAAATAAGGTGCATGCAACAGGCACTTCTAGAGCACATGAAAGACCCAGTTTCCTGCCCTGAGGGGGTTATGATGCGAGTCTGTCAGACAAAAACAACACCCGCGATAAGAGAAAGACTCTTTGCTGTGATGCACCACAGATTCTGTGAAGTAACTGCAAATTACACTGGTAGATCATGCTGGGACCAAAGTAAGTGGCAACACTTTCCTCGTCTCACCCTTGCCCCAGACCCACTGGAGGTGAAACACCAAGCACAGGATGGGTTCACACCTGAGCATCCGCTGCCACCAGTGGGGACTTTACAGGGGAAGTGTGATTTACCTTCCAGTCATCACATGCTGGTATTAACAGCCCACACAGAATCAGCAGAATGACACCCAGCTACCACCTTGGGCTGCTTGCAAACCTCATTGCTGGGAAGGTTACCTTTGAACTTTAATAATGAAGAGGTGTGTCATTTCTCCCCCCCTCCCCCTTTCTTTTTTTTTAATTGGAAACTTAAATTTCTGAGAAGGCAACTGCTGCCACAAGGAAATTAACCAAGCTGCCAATTCAGAGCGAGCTGGGACCATCCACCCCTGGAACAGCATTTTGGTGTCTATAAGAACACGACTCACTTCTCCATCCTTCTGACATGGCTGTTCAGCTCCAGGCTCACAACCAACCATTTTGAACACCAATGCCTATTTCAGTGACAAATATGATGCTGCAAGTCCTCCAGGCTCTGCACAAAGGAGAATTTCAGACTAACACACTGACTTGCGGACATGAAATTTTATTTACATTGCTAACTTGAAAAGTTTTAATGAGAACTTGCACTTATTGGTTTAATTTTCTGTACTTAGTTACATTTTATAGAGTGGCTTTGTATCAAAAGCAATTCACAAATGACACACAAAGTGCATACAAGTATCTTATATGCATTAACCAGTGCCAGATTGTGTTGCAGGACCTGGAAGCTTCCTCAATTCAAAAGGCCATCTCTGTCTCCAGAGGCACACCCTCAGCTTCTAATTAGACCACAGCTCAGAAGAGCATTTTAGCATCTGTTTAAATCCATCCCTACTTTGTAAATGAATTAATAGAAAGGGATGGATGGCTAAGCATCCGTTTGGGAGAGGGAAAATACGGCTGAGTACATGGTAACAGAGCAGTGTCCTTTTGTGAACAGGTAAATGTTTCATACAAGATACCCCATCCTTAATTGAAGGACAGCAGCAATATAAAGGCCTATTATGGCAGTGCGTAGACATTTTAAGTAATAGGAAGGATTTTGAAGGCCAAAAGGGTGTTGTAGAGACTGAGACTTCCATTTTAATTTGTCCTGTAGCACAACCATTCTCAAGTTCTTAGAAGTGCCTGTTACAATTTCTACAGCCACCATGTCCTGCACAGCAGCTATTTCACTGCCACTGCTGTGCAAATAATCTTGCAAGGCTACGAACACAACACCTAATAAAGAGAATAATCATTTCAGCAGGGCAATCTGTTTTGATAAACAAGAAATCAAATTAGTACTTTTTTAGGGTTGGTTCAGGTTTAGCTGTATCCAGATTACTTCAGGTTGAATTCCAACAGAAAACTAATTCTGATCTTGTTTTGAGCTACCTGAAAACAGTTACGGTGTACCATGAGGAAGCAATTCTAAGCCCAGTTGACTTTCCTTTTGTCACTTTGCTACCCTTAGGATTTGCAGTACCACAGACATCCCAGGTGCTTCTGCCCCTAAAAACCGATGTTAGAACAGTACTGCCTTTTCCGCCTGTCCCTCCTCCTGGTTATACAGCACGCTGCCTGCTCTCAGCCAGACTCCCACATCTGTGCAGCCCTTTGCAGCAGCTTGCAACCAGAGGTAGGAAAAAGGAGAGGCAGGAGCAGGCTTCCTCTGCAGCCATGAGCTGCTTGCTTGCTCACCCAGTGTTTTGTGGCCCTGTACCTTGCACAAACTGCAGAAGCATTTTGTCAGGGATCCCACTGCTGGTGTTTTTTTTCCCCTCACACTTCTGCATTGCCCATTGGTTGGAACAAGCATTTATGCAGCCATGTGGTGGTTTGGATGGTCTGAAAACGTCCCATTTTTCTATTTTATTTCTGAGTGGTTTTTGAGCCCATCTAAGTCCCCAGTCCAGTTTACTCTGAAGATGCACAATGGTGTGTTCTAGCAGTGAGGATGGGACAATGTGGGCATAGGGCTGTTTCTTCAGGGGCAGTGCCAATTTATACAACCTCAGCTAGTCAACTCCTTCATCCCTCATGTTGTCTTACCACTTAAGAGGTAGGATTTGGAAAGTTTTACACATTTTTCACAGAACCCGTTTCTCCACTTAACTCAGTCCCCTAAGGCTCCCATTAGGTAAGAGGTCATTTACCTACAGACAGAAAAACAACCTCATTACCCAGAATTTCTACAAAAAGCTAATGGTGCAAGGCCAAACGAAAGCCCGGGCGGTCTCCAGCGCGCAGTGCTCCTGGTAACCGAAGCAGCACAGCAGATGGAGTGTTCTCTAACTTCACTCCCAGCACGGAACTTGACGTGCAGGAGCCAAGACAGACATTTGTGTCTGGTAATGCCATCTGTGTCTGCAAAACCACAACGCGCTTGCTGGAGTGCTTTTTGTTTGTAGGGAACACGGTAATGGTGGGTATCGCATAGTGCAAACTCTTGGTATTACGAGAATGCTGAGAACCTGACTGAGGTGAAACAATCCCATTTCTGAGCAACAACAGTCGTTAATAAAGCATATCAATATTGACGAATCACACACAGCAATGGTCAGCAGGAAACAAGTGACAGCATTGACATTTAGCTCCACAATTGAATGTGATCTCTTTAACAAGGGCTTGTACCCTCTGGGTGCTCACAGTGATAGCTGGGACTGGTATCTATGCAGAGAAGGGTCAACCTGAATTTCCAGAGATGGAAAAAGCTAATCTCTTGAGGAGTTCATATTTAAACTGGACAAGTTCATGGAGGAGAAATCTCTAGAGAGCCACTAAGCACACAGAAACCACTTCTTCCTCAGGACAGCCCCTGCCTGAACTGCAGACAGCAGAAGTTCAGACAATAATTTAAAGGGATGTCATCTGTTCATACTCACACAGTTCTTACACTCCTCCCAGGGCATCTATGACAGCACCTATGACAGCACCCAGCAGCAAACACGTTACTGAGCACCAGAGAGCTTTGTCCTGATCCAGAACAACTTCTCTTGTGCTGCTACATTACCAATGTTTGTTACTGCTTTTATCTTTGCTGCTTCTTCAGACTGATGAGGATTTTGTGCCGACAGTGCTGCGAATCAGCTTTCTCTAGTCCTTATGGTAGATGATGCTCACTAGCAACATCCTCATCCCTCCAGCTGCATCACCCTTTTCTTTAACTCTCATGCACAGCAACTCCTTTTCCTCATCAAACTCTATTGTCACATTTCAAGCACTTACAGTTTTTCCACTGTTTAGCTTCCCTCTACCTATCACATCTACTAGTTTATCAAGCTGTCAACCCTCACCTTCACCTTGCCAGTGACATCAACCTCAATGGCTCTGTGTTTGCTTCTTCAGCAGACATCTCCTTCCTTTCCACCAGGCCACCCCCCACACATGGGAAAAGCTCCATGTCAAAATCTGTTGAATTGCTACTTCTCTAAAATCCTTCTTTGAAACCTACCATCTGGCATTTCACACTGCAAGTAGTGAAGTGCAAGAATATACTCTGCTTTTTCTGCTGAATTCTGTTAGCTGTAGTGCTACCTTATCCTTTAAGCCATCTCTCCCCTGCTTGCTACATTTTTTGCAGCATCTGGAATATGCCTCCTCTAGTAAAGGGATCCTTTCCTTTATTTCTTTGTACAATCCATGAATCCTGAAGCCCTGAATCCTGATTGAGTTTCTTAGCTCTAGCAGATTATAAACAATGTTATTTAATATATTGACCACTTGGGAATCAAGTTGCCTACGATTTATTTTCTGCTCTTCCACTGGCTTATTTTGTGACCTTAGGCAAGTCACTTAGGACATCCTCAAATGCAGATGTGAAATTTGGCACCGCTGTCCACAGCTAGTTACCCTAACAAGCAGCCTACTCCTTTCAAAAGGACAGAATGTCTTTAGCTTCCCCTGAAATCATGGTGCTGAGCATATCATAGGGCCAGGCTTCCTCATGATGCCTGTCACAGAGACTCTTCTATTATGGGGACCTTTGCCTTCCAAAAATGTGTATTTTTGCAGGATGAGAATAAATGCTACATATCACTTTCTGACTACACACTCCTTTGTACGTGTTAGCACCAATCTACTGTAGACATTACAATTGGGAAAGAGTTCTGAGCAACCTGCAAAACACCAGAGGTTGGTTCAACAGCAAAGCCTGGGATGCTGCCAGCATTAGGTCTCACCAATAGAAAATGCTTCTAAAACAGAAAGAGCAGTGAAGGGCCTCCAGGATGGTGTTCATCAGCCATACAGGTCAATAGCCATTAGCTCACTAAGAGCATCCCCTGTCTCAGCTATACTAATTCCTATGAAATTTACAGTGCGCATTTTCATTCCCCCAGAATAGCTCCTTTTTCCAATCATAATATAAAAAAGTTTGAAGGAAGGCATTCAAGCAGAAGAAACAGCGAGGTGAGGTTATGTTATCACAATTTGCCCAAACCTGAGAGCTGAGACAGGCACAAGCAGGAGAAAATGCTCTTGCGATTGATCTCAAACCAGCCCTGAGTGGGTCCTCTGAAACAAAAAACAGTCTATAGACTTGAAAAAGTCAACAGGGAAGTAAAAGTCAGTGACAGACTCTTTGGGGAGATACAAAACAGACTTAAAAAAATAGCAAAAATAGACTTAAAGTTCATTTTCACAAACCATCTCTCAGCTGAGCTTTTCAGCCATTAGTTGTTTAGAACCCAAGAAGGACTACAGTCTGTAGAAGGACTACACATGGGGAACTGTATGACATAATCCGTATCCTGTGAAGTGATTTCTTTGAGTAGCACTTTTGGAAAATTCACTGTTGAAGGTCAGTCTGCCATTTTCAAAACAGAGTTGTTCAAAACCAAAATATAAAAATGCACTTTTCATGGAGATTTGATTACAGATGTTATTCAGAAAACTGTAAAAGGAATTAATCAAGGAGGTCAAAGACAGATTTTTTTTTAAAGGCTTAAACTTACTTTTTCACTTTGGGGTATTTCATCTCTGAAAGAGCATTGGTGGCATCCGTTTGTCTTGCCTTCAAATGCTGTGGCCACATATTATCCACCCAGTCGACTAAGTCCACCTGAAAGCCCCACCAAAACCATTTGTTACTTACTCAGCACATGGTAAGAATTACTTCTGTTGCCTAAATCTCTAACAATGAGAGCAGCAGCAGACACTCATGGACATCAAGAACCTTACTGTTTGGCAAAAGCCTTGTGGACTCAACTTGTTAAGGTGCAGCACTTCAGCACCACAACCCAGGCTTTTGCAGCCCCAAGTAAGGAGTTTTGCAGTCAGCTGAACTGGTGTGCAACTTCTGTCCTGTGAGCATCTTGCAGCATCATGTGCTGTTTGCATTCAGGTGCATTTTTGTAGCCAGCAGCCTAGAAGCAGCATTTATGAACATGAAAATCCAAACATAAGAGATGATACTATTCCACTACCTTACAATTCAAGGAACATTAGCATTGTTGTTTTGGCCAAGTACTGGTTTGAGTAATTGAATTAGTGCCTGCTGGGCACATCCTTCCATCGTTCTACTTGGGTATAAAATTCACCAAAGTGCTTGTCCAAAAGCCAAACTTTTTGGGAGTGTGGGCAGGAAAAAGCAGCAAAAGCTTACCAGCTGAAACTACACTGCCAGCAAGGTGAGGAAGAAATGGAATTTGAGGATTGTTCAGGCACACTAACACACAGCTCCTGCGCTGGGTGCCAGAGCACGAACTGCAATCTGTCTGTCACAGCCGCAACAAGGACAAGCCTGTGACGCATTCTTTGGTCGGTTTGATGATGGAGCCTTTGCTGGATATCCTTAAAACACTCCCTTCTGGTTATGTAAGTAGATCACATGTGCCGGGTTTCAGACCGGTGAAAACACCACTCAGCTTGGGCGGAGGGCGGCAGGCTGTAGTGCTGCGTTTGGCCACAGTGTGGCTGCACATCCCGACCCAGCTCAAAACACCCTGAGGTGTCAATAAACCTCCACTTAAGGGACAATAAGAGCTGCAAGACCTACCCTAGGCATTCCTGACAGTTATCCTGTGACGGAGATGTCCACTTCGGTCATGGTTAGCACCCCATGCAGCCTCCTGACTGCTGAATCTTTTTAAAGGCCCACCCAAGAGTGTTATTTCTATGAGTCAACTGTTTGTATCTCTGGAGGGTTTTCCTTAACAGGGCAATTAGCACATGAAATTCTTGCAGATTGGGGCTGACCTCTATCTATTTCTCCACCTGCACCAGGTACTGCTGATAACACACAAGGAGATAACGCAGCCAGTAGAAATAGGACCAAGTCTATGAATATCATCATTGTATGGGAAGAAAAATATTGTTGGTTCCTGCCTCAATCCTGAAATAATTTCATAACCTGATATTGCAACCCACAGCCTTTACACAATAAGGGGCATGAGCCAAGTATTTGTGCCTTATGTGGTCTCTAAGAGCTCTGCAGAAATCAAGGGAACCACTTACAAAAATATAGTATCCCACTGTTACCTGACTTGATGTACTGGACTTCTTCTCAGCACCCATTTCCTCAGCAACCCCCCTTCTATTCCCAACTATCTCATGGGAACATAGATCTTTCAGTGGCACCTAAATATTCCTGGGTTACAAACAATTGTGCACTCAGGTCATATTAAACAGATATGAAATCCTCATTTACACGTGGTAACAGGTACCTAATTGCATTTTCCAGTTCTAAGCACCCAGGAAATGTGCACAGATGTTTTAAAAGCTCACTGAGCATGATGTGCCTGGGAAGACCTGGATCAGCTGAACACCAGCAATTCCCTAGAGCACTTCTCCAGGGTACCCACTGGTGTCTGAATGACATCAAAAACCTGCGCAAGCCTCTGAATCTATGCTTAATACTGAATTTGTGATATGTGTATAACAGAACACAAAAAACTATTTAAGAATTACTTCTATAAATCAGCAATTAGAGCTTCCATCTATCTTTGACCTGTTCAAGCAGAAATGCAGTGCTTATATTGTCTGCACAGGCAAGGGATGTCCCCAGCTAAAAAACTGCTGGTGTAACTAGAATAGTATTTAGAGATGAGAACGAGAAAAGTGTCTGAAAACAAAATATTACAGAGCTACAGTTTCACACCCAGCAGTCCCTTGAGCATCTAGTAGCATGAGCAGACACAGAGGGAATATGCAGCACGTTCTACTTTGAGAAGCCCCTTTGTTCCCTGGTCAACCAGAACTGATGCCCAAACTCTCTATTTAATAATTTTTAATAATTTAATAATTTTTAATCTGTTTTCAGCTTCTTTGCTTTGGATCCCCCGAATGTTTTTTCAGTTAATAGAAGGATTCATATATAAGGAATTTAAGCTTCCTGATAATTTAAGCTTCCTTAGAGGAAGAAAAACAATAGATAGGTATTTAATTGTGGATGGAATTTCCCCTAAATACCTTGAGAGGAACTGAGTATCTATGCAAATTGCATGATTAAGAGCTCATCAGAGCTAATCCCTGTAAATTAAGTTTCATTGCCAAGACTAACTTTCTACTTGAGAAAAAGTGAGATCCCAACACTAATGGACAGGAGCTACAGATACTTCACATCACCTTGTTTAAACCCCAGACACAACCAGTGACTGTGAAGAAGCTGAAAATAAACACCATCACCACAGGATCCCTTACCACATTGGGGCGCTTGACAATGTTCTCCAGCTTTGTGTGACTGAACTCCAGGCTGATGACGTTGTAGAGCTTTTCACGCTGGGCCTCTGGTGTTTCGTAGTACCTCACAAATTGAGACATGCTCATTTCAACCCCTTTCTG
This sequence comes from Indicator indicator, assembly GCF_027791375.1. NCBI lineage: Eukaryota > Metazoa > Chordata > Aves > Piciformes > Indicatoridae > Indicator > Indicator indicator. The sequence continues at coordinate 8,888,704 of NC_072035.1, forward strand.
CGTGTTCACATCCATCACATCCACTATCCGTCGGCTGCCTGCAAACACATAGAAATAGGCTCAAAACACCTGCCTTGGCTTTATTTTTATATAGGTGTGTGTATATATTATTATATAGGTATATGTTATATATATATATAGGTATACATTCTGAATGACTGCAGGAAAAGTGCTACTAGAGGATGAGAGACCAGTATCTGTGGGTCCTGAGAAACCCTTCTATGGGTCCTGAGCAGCTCAAACAGTGAGCAAGGAACTAACTTGAACTGTAGTTCTTGCCCAGTGAGTGTGACACAGAGCAAGTCACCTGGTGTCTCTCTACTCCACAGAGATGGAGAATTTCCTCCTTTACATGAGCTGACACAAGGAGAGTACATTAAAAACTATGAAGTGATATAATATGGTAGCAGGGGGCACACATGACAAATAGCTCTCCAAATGATGCTCTGCAATCTTCTAAACATCTATATGCCTCTCAAGATCCTTTCACTCATGTACCAAAACGATCCATAAAGAGCAAACTGCCTTTTCTCACTGGATGCTATAAACTGCTTATACAGATTGCTGAGTATTCTCATTTCCAGTCCTCAGCAGTAGAATGAAAGCACTAAATGCTGCAGAAGAGTGAGCCCTCACTTTCATGCTCTTCACAAAAACTACAGGACATACTTTCAGCTTCTCAAGTGGCAGACATACAAGTCTCATTAGCACCAGAATGTTGAACAGCAGTTTTAGTCGGGCCTTCAGCACTACACAGATTAATCCACAATCTTCTCTTTGGCCAACTAGAAGGTTTCACCTCTCCCAGCAATTTCATCATCCTAATTAGCAGTTCATTTGTGAGTGAACAGGAGCCCATGAGAGACATGCCTCAATTCCAGGAAAGAGGGATTCCGGCAAACAAACTCACAATGCTTCCAAACTAATTTTTCACTGCTGAAGAAATAACACATTAAACCAAAATGGAAGTGGATACATGGGACATCAGAGGGGTTATTAATAATCACAGCACCTGGCCTGTGGAGTGCTTGGGAGCAGTATTTCATCACAGACCAGAGTTTGGATTACATCACTCCATTACAAACATCACTAATAACAGTGACAACCATAGATGTGATAATGATTCTGGAAAGAAGCTCAAGACCATAAAGCTTTGTAATCAAAAGGAAAAATGCATACAGTGGAAATCTGGAATAGTCCCACTGGCCCCTCAGTCAAACTCTTCACCTCCAAGGCCAGAAAAGAGGATTTCATCCTCAGTCTCAACTCAGGACTGTACCTGGTGTTGCCACCTTGAGGCAGGACAGGGAGAAAGTTCAGTTACAGGTGAAAAAGCACAAGTCTTTAAATCTGGTATTTGCATGTTTGAAAGAGCATCCAGAAATTGTAGTGTTGGGGGGTTTTGTTACTGTTTAACTGTTAACTTTACTATCTCAGGGCAATAGCCTGTTTTCAATTCAAGAGCTTGGCACAGTTCTGTTAAACAGCCTCTCAATAAAAGCCAAACTCATTTCTGGCTTCCAGAGTCTGGGGATTAAAGCAAAAGCTACAGCCCAGAGGGGTTAAGTACACAGATACCACAAAGTTCTATTTGAAGGACTGTGTGGCAGAGTCTGGGATCTGCCATGTTACAGTATAGGTTTGATCTCAGCTTTGCTGGAAGCCTCTCAATTATCCTTTCTGAAAGAAAAATCAGCAGTTACCTGATGAATTAAAGGTATGAGGCCTGGTTCAATAGCAGGTTTGTTAAACGTACATGATTATCAATTATGGGCAGAAGAGCTGAGATCTGAATTGATAGTCTCTTGACTTGCAAATTAAAGAGTAATTTGAGGGGATGTTTTTCTCTTAAACCACAGTACTGTCAACCAAGCCCATACATAATGATTCCTGGAGTACTGCTCACAAAATTTGAGATGTATAAATTACAGCCTTGAGCTCACTGCCCACTTCCTGGCAGTTGTGGCTTACTGCCAACTTTATCTCTTCCTCCCTGAAAGATTCAGCTCTTTCTTCTATCTCCTGCTCCCAGAAGAACATTAAAAAGTATCCAGAAGGGCAGAGAAGTAAGGAACAAGGGAAAGACACACATAGAGGCTCCAAAAAGCAGTGGCAGGCTAAAAGATTTCTGAGTATCTGTGACATTCATCTCCCTTGATGTACCATTTCTGTTAACCACTGCCTAGATACACTCTCAACCTTTAAAGGGACCCCACTCAGTCATGCCTGATGCAATCCAACAAGTCCCAGCAGTATCCCAGCAACTCCAGTAGCCTCTTACCCTCCTAAAGACCATATTCCTTGCTACAGCTCATCACTTGCTGCACATGGAATAACATACACCTGGATCCCCAGCAGACAGAGCATCTCTTACTACCGACATGGGAAGCTTCAATGTGTCACCTCATCCTTGGCTTCCCAGGATTTTTTCTAATATAACCTGACTGGAGAACTCCTGGACAGTGCAGGATTAAGAGGCATTGTTCCCTCTCCCACAGCAGATGCGACTCAGAGACAAAGTAGTGATGCTAAGGTTCACTGGAGAGGATTTTACAGCCTAAAGAAACGTCTTCCTCCTCTGCTTACTCACCAAGCAGAAGAAAATCCCCAAAGGATCACAAAGACAGTAACTAAGAAACAAGCTAGCACCATCTTTGACAAGAGGAACAGACAAAAGCAAGAAGGAGAAAAATCAGTTGCACAGATGTAAGCTGGAAAATAAAATCAATCAGGAAGAGCTACTTAAGAACTCTGCTTCATTTGAAACCTTTAAAAAAAAAAAAAAAATCAAGTTACTCCAGCCCACATATTAGTAAACCCACAGTAAAATTACAGGGGGAGTAGCACATGTAACATCTGTTCCCTTTATTTAGAGGCCTAGTGACCAAGATGCTGCAAAGCACATTAGATGCTGCAATATTGCCATGTGCTGCAACATAATTACTTTTTTTTTACACCAAAACAAACACCTGGAAGAAAAAATGGCTTGTGCAGAGTCCCTGCCTCCTATCCTGTATGAGTTGGCTTCATACAGAGATTTGCTGCTCTCTGTCCTGGGTTTCTTGGCAAAGAAAAAAATACTTGAAGAGCAACAGGGAAGCAAACCTGTCAGAAAGAGAACTGTGGTTCATGAATGCAAATTCCATGGCACCTTTCCTGCATCAGCAAATGTTTTCACAAATCACAACTTCTCAAAGCCCACCCCAGACACCTCAAGAGTGACGGGCTCTAGCTCTAAAGTCATTCAATAAAGCTCTCATTGCTCTCCCCTGCAGAATTTGCAGCTGCACTTTGCTTCATGTGTAGAATATCACAACCATTTGCCAGAGAGGGAACAGTGAATGGGAAATTCTGGGAGTATAATGGAACAGGTTGCTCAGGAACATTGTGGATGCCCCCTCCCTGGAAGTATTTAAGGCCAGACTGAATGGGGCCTTGAGCAACCTGGCCTAATGGAAAGTGTCCCTACCCACAGCAAAGGGGCTGAAACTAGATGACCTTTATGGTCCCTTCGAAATCATTCTAAGAGATTAATCTTCTCTGAGGTCCAACAGTTGCTGTTTCCCATCTCTAAAAGGTGAAGCACTGCCTTCCCCTGCCTTGACCTCAAATAGCCTCAAAAATAGTCTTCCAAACAGCCCATCCTTTCCCTTGATGGGGATTTAGCACCCATGTTAGGAGCAGTGGAAGCAAGAGATGGTCCATAAGAAAAGCAAACACCAACCAGTAGCACATGAGAAATGCAGAGAGGGTGTGAACTGAAGGTGAAAATTACCCCAGTGTTTTCTGTCTCCTCCCCAGCACAGCAGCAGGAAGAGGTGCAACTCTCCCACCAAGGAGGAAAGGCGAAACATCCTTTCTGTAAGAACCATTACCAACCCTGCCCTTTAAGAGGCTAAAGCTACCCTAAAGGATTATTTTAACCCTTCCTGAATGAATTAAGATCTGTGTCCAACACAGAACATAGTGTCTACAACCAGAAACCAACCTCAAATGCCAAGGAAAAGGCCTACTGGTCCTTACTAATCTTCATGCTTCTTATTGGGGGAAAAAAAACAAATCCATGGGTTGTAGAGCAGGATTTTTGGCAGAGCCTTAGGAAATCTGCTAGCTTCACTAGTGGGTTAATTGTACCTAAAGACTGAGGCTTTGCCTTGCATCCTGTTTAATCCCTCTGGAGCTCCTGAAACTGGAAAGCAGTATTCCTCTGCTACCCACAAGGAGACAACTACAATATCCCATCCTAATTGGGAGAGATACCAATCAAAGCTGAAAGTCCTTCCTCAAGTGGAGCTATTCACAACATTCCCTGCATTTCAGACCCAGGGTAAGCCGCACTCAAGTTGTACCAATACCATCGCACCCAGATCCACCAGAGGGCACAGAAGAACAAAGGGAGATAAGAGTTCAGCTGTAACACTTGCATCCACCTCTCCAGCACGCTTCCCAGTTAGTTTTCTCACCCAGCACAGGCTGGTCCACCAGTATCACTAAGCCATCCAGCTCCTCCTTTTTATGCCCACTCACCCAGGTATATACCACCCTCCATCTCCACAGCACATCTCCACACTGGCTGCAGAGTAGGGGCCTTTTCAGTTAAATTATTCCCTTCTTATGGAGATGTAAAGCCACCAGTACCTGACACGTGCCTTCCCCCTCCTTCCCCACTTCAGTGTTTGCAGCTTTATCATTTGGTAGAAAACTGCCAAATTGCAGGAACCCATGTTATTAGGTTTCTTCACGCAAGAAAAGGTGAAGTATTTAGAGCATGTCCACAGGATGAGCTTAAGCCAGCAAAACATCTTAAGCATTAATACTACAAACCAGACTAGAGAAAGAGGCTCAAGGCAAATAACGTGGTTTAGTGGCATTAGACAGAATCAATTAGTATCCTTACATCCACCCCAAATATAAACTGTAATTTCCAGTGATTCTTTGGAACTTCAGCAAGTGAAAACCATATGGGAAAAAAAAACAAAACAACACAACAAATCTACATACAAAGGAACATTTCACTGTTTGCTTTTATATGGTATACAAATGCATAAACCTATAGTATCAGCATACCCCAAGGAAGCTGAAAGGGCAGAGCTACCCCACAGTGAACAAGTACAGAAAGGAAAATAATAATACACACACAAAAATACAAGTTCCAAGGAAAGTGGGAAGAGATATAACTCCATTGAACATCTTACAGTTTATTTATCCCTCAAACCTAAATGTTTCAAAATAAAAAAATATTTACCAGTAATAGATAAAAAAAATAGAGGAAACATTATTTAAATTATTTCAGGTTAATAGCATTTTATAGCATCCTCGTATTCTACACTGTCAAAAGCATCTTTGCAAACTAGATTTCTACAGAAATGAAATTATTTCCTTCAGTGACACATTAAGCTGGCAATAGCAGAGCTCTTCATTTCCACAAGACAAATACAAAGGAGCATTGATTGGATCACTGCAATCTATTCTTTTATTTTTAGGAAAGCTGCCTCTGATGCAGAACCACACCCCAAGGAAAGAACAATTTAGCCTTTTATGGCCTTACTTACATTGTAAATTTCAAGGTCTGCTTTCTTGTGATGTTCTCCACCATTAATCAGTGGTGGCAACAAGAGTCATAGGTGGGACTTGATGATCTTGAAAGTCTTTTCCAACCTGGTGAATTCTGTGACTCTGTGAGCATAGCTGTGACCAGAGTATCTGGAAACAAGTGACAAAGCCCAGCCTGCAACCCAAAATCTAGCTGCCAGGGCTGAAGCTCACCTCTCCAACACCGAGGTTTGGGGAAATGACTGATATGATTCAAAAGCTCCCTGCTCCTCAATGTTCTCACCTTCCCTGTCCTAGCTGTGCAACCAAAACCTTTGATACAAACACTCCTCTGACTCTGAACCAAGCAAATGGAGATCACAAAGATATCAGGAAAATATTTTTCCTTTTTCTGACTTTCTGGTGTTCTGCTGACAGTGTGAACTGGATCAGCTCACTGAGGGGTTAGGCACACACCCACTTTGGACCAGGAGAAGGACCTCAGGATCAAAGCCAGCATGGCACAACCAGGGCTAGAACAGCCAGAACTAGGAGGGAACTACTGCCTCTTCCCTTCCATTGACTTTCTATCTCCTGAAATCTCATCATCAATCCATAATGAGAAACACTAGGGCCTAGATTTCCTGATACTTGGCAATTAGGAAATGGAAGAAGACCTTCAACTACTATCCATGTTACAATTAATGTGTGAATTGTAGTAGCAATCCTTTGGTCTAGACTGATATTTAAAGGAGTCTTGTCAAAGGGTTGACAACACCATCACACACTGCCCACATTTTAATGAGGACACCTTAAGATGTATAGATAGCTGTGATTGCATCAGACCTCCAGAACATGCTGACATTACTATACATGTTTTATGCATATTACTGTCAGTATGACACTTTGGATTAAGGTAAAATATGACACTAAAGCACAAAAACTACCATGAAACACTTCGGATTTTGGGTGCTATTCGTCCAGAATAAGAAAGCTCTTCTCTAGCTTGGATGAGCTAAAGCAGAGGATACTTATTGCAGAAGAACAATGTGACTACAGGGAGCTGTTCCTAAAGATGTGTTATGGTTCATTTTCCCACTTGGACAACTCATTTTCAAATCCACTTGCAGACAGAGGCTTTGAGATGACCCTGGCCACATCAACACATCAGTTCAATTTCACTTTCACATTTTGACATCATGGAAATACATTCTTTTGAGAGGCTGAATTTTTATTACAACATTCATTCCGAGTGGACTTACTGCTGTTTATACCTGGACATGGACAGGATTGTTTTTAGCAAAACTGTCCCAGTTTAACTAAGGCTTTTTTAAAGAGTTTGACTGAGTTAGGCAAAGGACAAACTTAAAGAGAGCTCAAACAGGAAGCTCAGCTCTAAAAATAGAAATGGTTCTACTTCCAAAATGGCAAGTCAGCAGACATGCTAAACATAGGCAAGTAAGTGTTATAATATTTCATTTCTCTAAGAGCCAAAAAAGGCATAAAGAGGGAGCATCAAATACCTTCTTTTTATTTATTTACTGCACAGAAGGCCTAATCACAGATCAAGGCTCATTCACCAGGCACTCTTCTGAAGCACAGCTCCCCAGTGGAAGCTCAAAGAGCTAGAAGAATGAATCCATCATGTTTTAGCCCAGCATCGGTTATTGCTGAGCTAAACCAGCATTACAAAACTCATAAAAATAAAAAATATACACATATATATTCCTCCTCCTCGCTGTGAGGGAGGAAGACTGTGAGTTTTCTGCCAGTTCAACTTTCTGAACAACCTCACTGCAAGGAAGAGCAGATCCTGTGCCAGTGCAAGGAAGGGGAGAGGGAGCAATGCCAGCAGAAGGGAGAGGAGGAAGAGAATGAAGAGGCCACCAGTTTAGACTTGCTCAGTTGGTATGGCAAAAAAGGAGGTTGTTAGGTGTGATGGGTAGCACAGGGAAGAGAGCCACTATCCCAGGGCGCATAATAGACAGCAACAACAAAAATTAGATGCCAGTTCAGATGACAAAAAGATGGTTTGGCACCAGAGCCCAGTACTGGAACTGGAAGGACAAGCTTCTATTTCTGGTCTATCAGGAACATTGGGTAAGTTTTAACCTCTCTCCACCCCAGGTCTCAGCTTCATGATACAAACCGGTCACCAAGACTCAGGAAACTGATAAGGCTTAAATAATTATTTTAAGCAGGATCAGCTCCCTGCCTGCCTCACAGCACAGTTCCACACACACTGGGGAAAGAGATGGGCATCCAGCACCAGCACTGGTGGCTGCTGTGGGAAATCAGAGTGACACCGAACCCTTCTGACAGGCTGAATCTTTTCTTCTTCAACAGTAAGTGATTTAAGAGGCACAAAACTAGTGTGCAGTAAATGAAGCAACATCCTCTGAAAGTCTGCAATGCGCCACTTGAACAGAGAGAGATTTCCACTTTACACATGCACCGCTCCACCTTCATTTGGTGGATGCCAAAGTTCCAAAAGGCTGCTGCAAAGATGCTACAAACCACTTCAATTTTCAACAAATTAAACAGAGCTCTCAGACTGTAGGAAAAGCACTTATGTAACCTTCACTTGAAAAAAATCCATGCAGAAACTATGAAGTCTAATTTCTCAATTCAGTGTTGTCCAGGAGAGAACACAGTGCAGCTCCACAACTTTGTAATCCTTACTAGCCCTGAGTAAACAGGGAACAAAGAGAGGAATAGTTCTGAAATCATGTTATGTTGTCTGATCAACTACAGGACTGCTGTGTGTCCCACAAAAAACCAAACAAAAACGCAGCTGGCAAGTCCTGCTTACAGCAGGGATGTTGATCTCTATCATTATTGATTTGTGGTTGGTTAAGAGTATCCTAACAGAACTTGCTGAACTCTGGAAGGATTTCTCTGTGCTTACTCAAGAGCTACTATGAGATTAGGGAGTAAAATGAGTTCTGTACAATACAAAGGCCTCATCATAGAAAGAGGGATACAGAAAAGACGGGAGAGGTCGCTCAAGGGAAAAGAAAAAGCCAAAACAAAGACAAGAAGATGAGCCAGTAAGTATTCAGTGCTACACTTGGAAAAGAGAAACCTGCTAGACAGAATTGGAGTGAATCACTTCAACAACACAGCACCTTTTGATTGTCCAGATGTTTCCTCTTTGTAGTTCTCACATTGAAAAAGAAATGCAACAGCAAGAAGCCTGGCCAGCTCGCACCAGCAGCACTTACAAATCCCTTTGACAAGGAACCCTTGGTTTGACTCCACCCTAGCTGAGAGGCACTTGGAAGTTACCATCTGCAGTGGTAATATTTATTTGCTGATTTTAGCTGAGGTCTGACTTAGCAGATTTCCCAATTACAGAAAAGCTTCAGAGCAATGTTGGCAGTCCCAACAGCATGACTGTGAGGACATTTGGAACTTGATTTTAAAAACAAAGTGTTTCTTAAAAATAGCAGGAAATTATAAAACAAGATTTGACCACAGAACAATACAATGGAGGAACTGTTTGGTTTTACAAAGACTGGATCTCAAGTACATGTTGCTGTAATACTGCAAAATGCCTTATAACATCCAAAACAAATCACTGGCCTTGACACACACTGCTTTCTGATTTTCCATTTTTCCCCTTGACAAAGTGTATAGCCAGCTACATAACTCAGCTTCCTTAAACCACAGGTTTTGGGTTTGTATCCTCAGATCAATAGGAACAGCACTGGCATGCAATTATTTTGCAGTTGCTCATGAGAAACATCCAAGCTCAGCCTCATCCTGCAAGGAGCCACCCTTATCTCCTGTCTTCAAAATGCTCTTAGATCCTTCCCTGCTCCTCTCAGATACTGGATAGATGTGTGTCTCTTGTGGATCTGAGGCTCTTGATGAATTTAAGGTGTGACTTGTAGGATCCAACAACTGAGGTACCCTCAACCTGAGTCCTCACATCTTCGCAATTTGTTTTTTATGAAACTAAACAGTCATTTGCCTTCCAAACCACAAGAACAACAAGGATGCTTTCATTAACTCTGTTTTGATTTATACTCACTTATACCAAAAGAAAAAAGCAGAATCCAGAGAGCAAGCCAGGCAGAGATCACACCATGGGGCACAACCCCTTGCATGAGCTACAAGAGGGGAGGTCTTACAATGAATGGCAGTAATTCATACAAGACCTCCCCTCCCATGAGATCAGCGAGGACTCCTCTCCCCTACAAGAGCCTAGTCCACAGTGTTTTTAAAGATGCATTATCTGGACACTAGGAACAGAGCAAAGACCTCACTGCTCCCTCCTTACCCCTCCACACAAGACTCCTGGAGGCAGAGCAGCTAATGACTTCTGACTCAGCTCTTCTGCTCTTCCAAACACGGCACTGCCATTCACAAGACAAATTCCAGCACAGAGGGAGAACCATACATCTTAATCAAGAGTTGGATGCAAATCGAGGGCAGACTTCTGCACTTCCTTTGAACAGCCTGTTTAATTTTGGGAAGCACTCCTCACAACAAAGTTTCCCTAATGAGCCTCCCTCCTAACTCCTCTACGTCTCCAATTACACAACTTCCTTGAAACAAACGGATCCTTGCTCCATAGAAAAAGCAACAACCAGCTCCCTATTCAGCAGAAATGATGGAAAGTTTTCTGAACTGCAGTGTGTGGCTGCTTTGTCCATCTTTTGTATCTGCACAGCTCTTTTTCTTTCAGGGGATGGAGAACTGTACGTTAAGACAAAATTTCCCCTACTTGCCTGCAGACCACACCATGAGCCTCTCGACTTGCTTTGTAGTTCGATGTGAATTCAACCATGATACAATTTTCAGAGCAGATCAGTTTGAGAGGGGGAACAAACACACAGGAGGAATGAACCAAAAAAAACCTCTGGGAAGCAGTTACTCCAAGGCAGTATATGGTTTGCTCTTTTAGTAGCTACTAACAAAAATCTGAACATGTATGCACAGCCAGCTCAGGAACCATTGTGCTAACACACCAGAAGAGATGTATGATAATGTAAAAGAAATGGTCTCTGTCCTTCCTCCTGCCTTTACCCACCTGACCTCCAGTCACCACCACCACCACAATTTTCCCTTCTGAAGAGACACCAATGTTTGATTCAATACTGAATAAAATTTATAGAGAAGTACAAGTATTCATCTACAGTTGAAAATATATAGGAATCATATTTTATAAACCCACAGTAATTATTACCCACAACGTTTGCATCTCTTTCCGTTCCCTTTTCATTATCACCTATTTCAGAAGTATGGATTAGGGGAGTTCTTGTCTTTTTGTGAAGTACCTGGCATATATATCTACTCTCATTTTAGCTGGGGACTACAGCACAGTATGTGTTTATCAGCACAAAACTGGCTAGATGAACAATGCAGGGTCTCACGTAGCTAATGGCTGTTGTGTACACTTGAAGGGCAGCAATCCTTTCTGTCCCAACTGAATTTAAATTATTTAGCTCTGTCTGCTTCCATTAATTAGCAAGGGACTTGTTCCACCCCATCGCTATTCCCTGCACAAAAGAGGCCACAACTCTCCACATTTAGCCCATCAGTTACAGGTAAACTAGACACAGACTCCCCAAATGCTGTTCCAAACACTGCAGTGAACAAGCACCTGAGCAGAAGGCCACATTCTATACTGTACCCTGTCACACCGTGGAATTGCAGCTAATCTTACAACGAGCAAAATGTTGCAATGCCAACTTCAGAAAGCTTGCTCAGGGCTTGCCCCTGTGAAAAAACCTTAACGGCCAGGGAAATAGTCCTCTTCAGATCTAATTTCTTCCAGTGCTGCTAAAGAAAGCTCAGCATGGTACAATGAAGTCCTTAACGTATTACCCACTTAGTGAATAAACCATGAGCAGATGTACAACAGCACACAGCACCTCCTCCAGAGCTGGTACTCAGCAGCAGCACAAGAGAAGGCTGACCTGCACTTGCAAGGCCAACCCCCCCTATTTATAGGGCTTCTCCCTTGCAAACATCTGGGGTTTCATGATGTAATTTATTCCATTATCTAGCTCCACTGACACCAGAATTATAAACTCATAGCTGAGGCAGAGACCTTCACATATATTTCTTTAAACACTCAATTTGCAAACTGATTTTTGTTTGCCTCCTATTCTTTTGGTGTTTCTAATGAGAAGGCAACACCCAGCAATAATCAGACATCTCTTCAGCTGCTCCCAGCAAAGAAAGCCACAGGATACATAGAGCCTTGGCTTTCCTTTCACTCTTTGTCCTGGAGATCAAAGCCTGCCACCAGGTCTTTAAAGATTTGACAGAATCATAGAAATCAAATATTGAAATGATTTATTAGGTCCCATCTTGTGTATCATCAGCTTGGACCAGATGAAGACTGCTCTCTGCAGCAGTTTTGGGAGATTTGTCATGTTTGCTCTTTACTACCATACCTCAATGCACAAATTTTATCACAATTAAAAGCTGTGCTGCTTTCAACTTTACTTGGATTCTTCATACAAGACAAAAACTCCACAGCCTTTCAAACACAGCCTATGAACACAGCAACCAAATGGAGGTAACCAAACATTTCCTATGTATGGCCTAGTCAGTCCACAGCACCAGATTTTAATAGCAAAACCCATGTCTGAGGATACATTCTCCAGTGCTCCTACACTTTTTTTGTTGTTAATTCCATAAATAAACCTTTAGTGAGTTAGTTAAATAAAATCAATCAGTGGGTTGATGACAGTTGTTAGACCACCCCATGAATAGTCTAAGTCCTGTACTTGCACTGTTCCCACTGATACAAAGCCTGGCTGGGCACGGTGAATTCCATCCAACAATGGTGCTGATCCTACAGAAGTTTCCGCTGTGGTCACAACTTTAACCTCTTCAGCCCAGGGATCACAATAACTGAAAGTCTCTTTTCTTCCTTACAATCCTCAGTGTGTTTTGAAATCGCCCCTTTTGCCACCAGCCAGGATTTCAAGCTCAACTCTTAGGGTGTATAATGCCTATCCTGGCACACAAAGCTACACCAGCCTGTGATGAGGGGAGGAGATACACATGACAGACCCAGCAGCACTGCTTTGGTTTATTTAGTGGCGTATTTAGTTTGTGTAGACACAAGTGTAAAAGCTGGGATTCTACAGCCAGAGGCTGCCGGCCTGCAGCAAGCCAACTGAAGAGAGGTTCAGCTAAAATTAAGAAATCAAAGCAAATACATCCAGATTAGCCATCACTGCTTACATACAGGCACCATGCTTCTGCAGGACTCCACACCTACGCAGGGAGCTCCTGGGCAGGCTGTGACAACCCAGAAGACAAAGGCAGTGCAGACATCAATTACAAGTCAAAGGGCAAGACACTGCAGATGCCACAGAAAAGCAGATACTCTTTTAAATTCAACCAATGCTGGCCCAAACATCCTGCTTTCAAAACACCAAAGTAATCAAAGAAGAGAAAGGAGCTCAGCCTGATAGACTGGCACACACATTCATGTATGTGCTCTTCCCAAACTACTCAGTGCTCCCTTCTTCAGATTGTGTGATGCCCATGAAGAGGAATATAAAGACAAAAATCAAATTAATTAAAAATTTGAATGCCTTGCCTTTCTGACATCAAGGACTAAAGCAAATGACTGGATTCAGTCCTTGAATTCAGGAGTAGCAAGGGCTAGAGATGGTCAGCAGCAACCACTGAAGCCCTGGCTTTCAAACAGCTTGCTGAACAAGGCAAGTTACCTTTCTCCTTCTTCAATCCTAGGTTAATCAGTCCTTGACAAGACTATTTTCATGGGTTCTTTAGTGTAATTAGCATAAAGCTTTCACACGAGGATGGATGGATGGATATTCAAGTACACACATCTGGGAACACACGTTTGTTCTTTTCTGCCCATCTGGGGCAGACTTCTCTCATTGGTGTGTCCCTGAAGCACTGTTGCAAGAAGAAGCCAACACAAGAAGCCTGGAAAACAAATTCTGTAGTGCTGCTTTTGGGCATGAGCAATCACTCACTCAATGTCACAGTCTTTAAAGTAAAACTACCCTATGGGAAGTGTTCCATCCATATACATTATACAGAGGTGCACATTCCTGCAACACTAAGGTGTAAGTCATCAACAGTAGGTCACAAACATAACCAAACAAATTACAACTGCTACCTGCATTTTTAAAATTATAAAAACAAACAAGCAAACAAAAACCCAACAAGCAACAGCACTGTTTCTTTGGCAGACTAACAAAACAGTAAATAAAATAGACACCTAAGCCCAAGTAACCACAAACAATGATCAAAAAACCCACCTTTTTTTGTCCTAATTTTCACAGACTGGACTTTTCAAAGGGAGATTAAAAAAGGTAAGCTAAAAGCTGTTATTTTCTTATGACTTACACATACTCAAATGTGGAAAAGATACAGCATTAGAAACAGCAAGTAAGATATCAGAATAATTTAAGACCAAAGGCTCAGTAACTTCCTATAGAATTTATGTGCTTGGGAAAAACCCAGCACCATCTCCAAAATGTTCTGTGACAGATGTGTTTCCCCTGATTCGCAGAAGGAAGGAGCACAACTGATGGGTTTAAATAGTACCAGCACACTACAAAGATGAGCGCTTAAAAAACAACCAGTTTACACAGAACACAACATTTTTTGAGCTATGTTCTCTCTCCTCCCATGCACGTTCAGATGCAGAGTTAGGAGCATTCCATTTCACAAAACTTCATTCCCCTCCCAGGTTCAGCAAGGCCTTGAGTCAGTTTTGAAAACACTGTGCTTCACAGAGATACCTGGAGGTTCAGGAAGGATCTGAGGAGTCTGCTAAAAAATGCAGGGACAATCATAGAATGGTTTGGGTTGGAAGAGACCTTAAAGATCACCTAGTTTCAAACCCCCTGCCATGAGTAGGGACATCTCCTACCAGACCAGGTTGCTCCAGGCCCCATCTAACATGGCTTTGAACACTTTGCAGGGTCAGAGCCTCCACAGCTTCTCTTGGCAATGTGTTAAACCAAGACTTTTCATTTGCTTTACTTGAACATTAGATTGTGTCACATATATTAACCTAAAACTAGAATCATCAGCAATGATGTGAGAGAGAAAAATTGCTCACCAGTGTTTCCTGAAGCCATTAACAGATAACTTAGAAATCTGGGACAGAGAAAGGAATCGTCCCCATGTGCTCTCAGTGTCAATGTGGTTGTTACAGCACAAATCCCACAGTGACACAAATGATTTGTCTAAAGAACCATGATCTTTCAGGTATGACTTACAGCTCATTTCCCGAATATTTTAGACCTTTTGAATCAAAGTTTCCACCTGTGATGCCAGAAGTCATCAACTGTAGCAAAAAAAAAAAAAAAAAAAAAAAAAAAAAAGCAGGTGCCAATGTTCTTGACCACACTAGAGCCTCAGTACAATGACTCCAAAGGGAGTTTGTACAAACACAATAAACCCAGACCCAGGACGTGTGGTGTCTGGCCAAAAGCATACACCTGGATTGCTGAAGCAGCTGTGAGAAAGGGCACACTTCTAACATGAAAGTTAATTTCAAAGTTGATTAGGATTGTTATTTCTGCTCCATTGTTTTATAAATCAAATTTTATTTATAAATATCCTCCTGTTTTGCTGGCCACGTACACAGGAATCTCCACCCCCTTAATACTTCAAGAGACATCAATCTTAAGGAAATGCAACTCCCACACTTTGACTGTTCCACAGGAAAAACAATGTTGTCATGCACCACAACGATGTTCCAAAACATCTCAGAGTCAGATCCTCAGCTTCAGCAGTTTGAGGCAGAAATGGCAATTTATCAGCTATGGAATAAATTCACAGAAAACTGCAAACAGGGTCCAGATAATGACAGGATTTATGCACAAGGCTCCTTGGCATCAAAAAGAGGTATTTATACCTCTGCACATGCAGGTATTTTAGAAACCCATAAAATTTAGAAATTCCAAATACCCTCAATGTTATTTCCTAATTTAATTGCAGATTGACCAACAGAAATGCTACCAAACAGCACTTCCACACCACTACCCTAAGACTTTCTGCCAAAGAGGCTGTTTTTTTTCTTCCCTGAACTCATAAATGGTCATAAATTAAACAACACTGCCATGTTTTGTTTGTGAAGGAAGGTTATCAGAGATAACCCCTCTCTCACAGATAACCCCCAGAGAGCAGAAATGAGGCACAAGTTCTTCTCTCTTTTGTTTTTCTTAACTACATCTTTTCCAGACTTGATATTCCTTTTGATTATTAAACTTAAGGGTAATGTTGAAAATTTTGTCTTTCAGAACGCAGCAGCTGAGCTGATTTAACAACTTAACTCCTGTCACCACACAAGTAAATAAAAATCAGTAAATCCTAACCAGCAAGAAGGCAGTTAAAAGTCTCCATGATGGACTGCAGCTAGCACATCAAAAAACTCAGCTACCTCCACAGCGACAGCTTCACACAGTGCAGGATCACTTGAGTACAGTTTCAGATAAACACCAAAGAACACATCCCTCTTCAGTAAAAGCAGGTTTCAAAGGAACACATGGTGTAATCTACTCAAAATGTAGCTTAACAGTTAAAAAAAAGTTCTTTTGCAAAAATTGCTAGGAAACATTTGATGATTAGGGCCACCACTCCTCTGGTTTGTATCTTATCAAAAGAACAGGCAGTCTGCAAAGCTTTGTGCTCACTCTATCTTAGCAACCTTTCCTCAAAGCACTGACCTGGCCTGACATTGATAAAGACTGTGGGAGAGCACAGGCAAAAGGTGATCCAGCTCCAATCCTACCTTTAACAAACAGATGCTCTACAATTGATAACAAAAAATAGGAACTCGATCAACAGAGCTGCTGCTTTCCAGGATCACAAGAGTGTCTGTAGGACACCTGTTAAGAGCAAAATCATTCACTCTGAATCCTTCAAACAGCCAATTATCCAGCATGAGATCAGAGTCCGGTCAGCACAACCACTAATTAGGGTTCTCCCAGCCTTTTTAATTTACAAATTGCTTCTCCATGCCTTCTTCCAGCTTCTGAGAGTTATCAGAAATGTCTACAAACACAACTAGGCAAGTATTTCAAAGCAATTCTGTTCTGTATAGAGTTAATCCAGTGCATTCAAAATAACTTACCCACTAATAGCTTCACGTCTCTGACGGTGAAATCCGGGTCAGGCATTCTATAATTGGCAAAGAAAGCAATGTTAAATACTGTCAAGATAAGTATGGGTAGGCTTTCGTTACCATAATAAAAGGGAAATAAATGTATAGTGCTCTTTGTCTGTAATGCAGTAGGTAGAATCAAGCAAGGCCCCTCTGTAGTGTGGACAGTGCAAGTTTTAATGACGTGCAGAACATCTTTGCATTGGCAAGTGTACAAAAGTTTCTCTATTGGTGATGAAAGAGGAGCAGAGGTGTCTTTTCAAGCACTCTCTACCAGCACTGGGGTGGAAAGGAAGGGAAGGAGTTGGGAGTGATTTCAATAAAATCCTAAACCTTTATAGCTTGTTCCCGCTAAACAATTCGCACTGTTTTGCCGCTGCTGGGGCCTCATGTGCATTTCCCAAGATGAGGGTATCCATCTTTGTATCCACCATGGACACAAAGTGAAATGTAGAGCAGGAAATTGGTTCAAAGTCAGATCATGATAGGTGGGCTCCACTGCTTGGAAATAAAATGTAAAACCCTTGGTTTTAATGACTATTCCAAACCTCCTTCTCTGGCAGAAGACAACCTGGCTGTATGTGGTGGGTAGGGAAATTGCTGTTCAATTCAATTTGGGCTAATTCAGAGCTAAATTAAATGGTAGCATAAGTGGTTCACCAATGTTGATGCGTTTATACGATCACTTCTAAGACAGGCAACGGTTCAGGGTTTAATGCAATTAGACAAGGAGCCTGGTCCATCAAGTGAGCGAATTCTGCACGTGAGGTGGAGGGTAAAATACTACAACACATAGACTGGATGGAAAAAGAAACCCAAACCAGTAGTGGGGTTTTCAAAGTCACTGACTTCATCATAATGATGGTATTTCACAATTCACATGGCTCAAAAACTGGCTAAGGAATTGTAAGGAAAACCAGCCTTGTGGGACTTGCCAGCTAGGAGCCCTCTCCCTCTTGTAGGGCCCTGGGTTGAAGACAAACAACTTGCTTCTGATTATAAAAGACTTTGGAAGTGGTTCAGTTAGAACTCAGAATGATCCAGCCTACAAGCAAACTTCTACAGCAATACATGTTCCTATTAATAAAATACTGAAAGGTAAAACTTAAAAATGCATTTGCTGTCATGCTTTATCTGCCAAATCCTGCCCTGTCCACTTTCTTTAACCCTTATCACCTTCCTCTGGTGGGATGTAGAGGCTGAACAGTATCTTTTGCTAGTTCTCTGCCAACCCTCACATCTTTACATTTACCTGAAAGGGCCCCACAGCGCTGGAATTCACTCCCTTGCCAGAATGAAACAGCCTTAATCTACTGACCTTCAAGGTTCATTCAGAGCTCATTTTTTTTTCCAAACACTAGAAAGTCAGAAGTAGGGGCAGGAGGAACTATTTGTGGGTGACAAGAACTTGTAAGGCTTATCTCCCAGTGACACAGCCTGCCTGTATTTATGTCAGACACACAGAACAATTAGATGGAAAATCTTTCACTTTTGTATAAATCAAAATAAAACCCAACAACCAAGACAGATAATGACCCAGACCCAGATGCACACAAGGAAATCCAGACTTTCTGCAGCTCCAGCTGCAGCCAACAAATAAACACGTCTCAGAGTGGAAGACTACAATCCTCCCTGACAGTAAAACTGTATTTTCAGCTCTTTGGAGAGTACACCTGGCATATCCTTGGGTTTTCTTCTCTGCAATGTCAGAATGTAGGATATATTACAGAAAAAAGTACACCAAGAGAAGAATTTCAAGCTGGAACACAGCAGGTTTAAAGTACAAGATCCATTTTGTATTGAGGCTGCCCTAGGAAGTCCAACTTGAATTCAAACCCATTCTGCTGCCTGATGACACCATAAATTACTCTATTTCTTCCTCTCCAGTACCACTCAACATAACTGCCACACTCACACAATGCTGGTTCACTACAGCACTATGATAACCAAAAGAAACACAACACCAAAACATGACTGACTGCATTTGAGATTTTCAGGACTCTGTTATACACAAATCACATTGCCTCAAACAGAAAATAAATGTAAGTACCTCAGTGTGAACTGGGTGCAAACCTGCATTTTAGCATCTGAAGATTTGCTAGAGCAGTCTCCTGTTCACATCCAATTCAAGTCCAATGAGGAGCAGCTGAGGGAACTGGGGGTGTTCAACCTGGAGAAAAGGAGCCTGAGTAGAGACCCCATCACTCTCTACAACTCCCTGAAAGGAGGTTGTAGTCAGGTGGGGGTCAGCCTCTTCTCACTATTAACAAGTGATAGGGTGAGAGGAAATTGCCTGAAGCTGCACCTGGGGAGGTTTAAGTTGAATATTAAAAGAAACTTCTTCACTGAAAAGATTCGGGAGGGTGGTGGAGTCACTAGCCCTGGATGTTTTTAAAAGGTATGTGGAAGTGCTTAGAGACATGGTCTAACAGTTGTGTATAGGGAGGTACTAGGTTATGGTTGGGCTTGATCTTCAGGTTATTTCCAACAGGCGATTCTGTCATTCTCATGAGGATGAGCTCTGGCTAACACACTTGATTAACCACCATCCAATGCAGGATGACTGCTGCTCAGGTAAGAGACAACAGCTCTCCAAACAGCATTCTCTCTCAAGTTACAATCCTGGAAAGAGTCAATCCACCAAGAAAAACAGCTCCTCTTCTTATAAGAGATCACAGGTGCACTTCCCTGCTTCTAGCTACACAAGTAACAGCTCCTGATGGCCAGAAACACAGAAAAACAACTTTTAGGGTTTCATTTTAATGCTTTTTCCTCATTCTTCTCATTCCTTGCCATTTCAGAGTACCTCCAAGCACAGCAACCAAACTGTTTAGCTATGTTTTGTACATCTGCCAGGCACAGACATGCAGGCTGACTGCCTAGCAGCATGCAGAAGTGGAAGCACACATCACCTGTTATTCAAATGTCTAAAAAACATCTTACATCATGCATTTTATTGACCACTGTGTCTCTAATGTGGATCACCTAATCTACCATATCATGGCACACAGCCTCCTCTGGACAAGAGACAATAGTGCTAGGAAAGCATCATTTCCTCCAGAGCCTGAAGTGGAACGTAAAGTTCCCAAGCTTCACCAGCAAATGACTCTGACGCAAAAGCAAATTGGCCAGTCTCACTCTAGTGATGGAAGACAGCAGGCTGTGGTCCTCATCAGCTCAAGAACTACATGTCAGGATGATGAGACTAAAGGTGCTCAAGGACTTGGATCTGCTGGGCAGGTGGCAACATTATGCTGATCATGCTGCAATACCACACATTTATGTATCTGGCATCCACAAACCTCACATAGTGCAGGCCAGCTGCTTCTGATAGCTGTACATAAGAAGTGGAAATGTAAATAAAATTAAATCATGTTATCCTGCAGAGTGCCAAATAGGAAAGTTTGCTCATGCATTTCACTTCTGTCATTTAAAATACACATAAACCACATTTCCAGCCTTCTCTCTCCAGTGACATTTATGCCCAAGTGTGTACAATTCCTTTACATCGTTTCAAACTAGTAAGTCATGCTCATTTAAATAAAAAATATTAGAATGCTGAATGTCCTAGAAGAGATTAATGATCTACAAACTCTAGTATTTTAGTGCCCTGGAGCAGTCAGTAATCACTGATTCAGCAGAGAGTGGAAATATAAAAGTAATTCACCCAAATAATTGTGAAATGGGGAACTTGGCTGATCCCATGCAGGAACCATCCAAAGCTCATGCATCAGATCAAATTTTCTCTTACTTTTGGCAGCATACTAATTCATAAAAAAATATCCTTATAAGAAAATAAAAAAAAAAATCTGTATTGTTGCCCTCTTCTCTGACAGTGAATTCTAGCTGTAGTGTGAAGTTGCCCATGATGTGTGGATGGTTCACCAAGGGCAGAAACGGAAACAGCCCTAGAAAGGAGAGAAAGATATCAGAATGGTATTGGAACAATACCAGCAGTCAGTAGGAAACTGAAAAGCTGGAGAAAATAAACATTTAAAAAAGATCAGGAGCAGTAAGGAAGCTAATGATGATGTGTGAGATGAAATGACTGTTGAAATGGTGAAATTGCCTCATTACAGAATCCTGAATAATGAGCTATCAAGAAGACACACCTTGTGGTTATGGACACCAAGAAACAAGGTATCTTTGTGAATGATCTTGTGCAACATCAGCAGCACATTGGGCAGTCTGAGTTCTGGAGGCAGCACTGCCTGGTACAGGCAGGCAAAGGAAATGCTGGTCCCAGGGCTCAAAATCTATCGCTGATAATGCGCTGCCATTTGCAGCTGAGGACCTGAAGCCCTGTCTGTTGGCGTCTGCAGCATGAGCTCTCGCTTCTGCACTTCTCCACTGACTGAGCACTAATGGAAAAGGTAGCATTGGCACAGCAGGAGCTGAAACACCTCCTCATTTTCCCTCTTGTACTATGGGGAACTTGAGAACTTCCTCATACACAGAAAGATCCAGCTGTTACGAAGTTGCAGTGGTATCTCTGGCTGCTAAACACTACTGGAAGAGCTGATGGCTTTTTCCAGGAGGAATTATTTGATGCTTTTATCACTTGCTCTTTAGAAGCAGCAGTTTAAAACCAATGCATATAGAAAGAGCAGTTGTCTTGTGATTTCCCACCATTTTCCACGGGAGATACGTTCTTCAGTTGACTGCTCCAGAGACGGAACTTTTAAAAAAATAAACTGACCCTCCAACAAAAGAAGTCTCCCTGCCCAGTTGAGCAGAGAAGCTAAATGAAGGATTAGAAAAACAGAGGTTCTAATGCAGCAGGAAAATTCCTTCCAGGAGGATGAGAGGGAGCAAGGAACTGGGATGCCAAGTTGGGTGAGCAGAGTAGAGAGCATAACCCTTGAGCTAGCAGGGATTTCCTGTAAATAATAAAGCTCCTGCTGAAGCAAAACTGATCCAGCTTCAGGTGAAGGTTACATAGGCACATACAGCGTTAATGTACATCTCGACAGGCACACAATGGAAGTATCATTGGCTCTCCAGGAACTGGGCTGGCCAACAGTGTCACAGGCTAACATAGAATAAATGTTACTTCAAGGAAACTCAGTTAGAAGATAAAGAAAATGATTCACTGGGAAAGACGACATTATAGTCCTGCAATATATAAATGAAGGTTAAGGAAATGGATTCTGCAGGTGGGGCATAATTAAGCTATGATATGGAAGATTTTTCTCTGCTTCTCAGGTTTTCATATGAAGGTTACATGGAAGATGATAGACTTCAAAGAGTACCAAAACAGATGTTTTTGTTCTCCTTCTCCTGCACAAACATTAAAGATCAATGCTTTCCACCTGACCACACCTTTTCTTAGATAACCTGTTTCTTTCTTGTTGTATTATTTTTCTATGTCATCAGATAGGAGCATAGAGCTGTTTAAGAAGCGTGAGAGATGTCCACCCTTTCTCATCTAATCACAAGGATTTCCACCGATCTTCTATACCATTACAGACTACCTGTAGGTTTTTATCAGAAAATTAGGATACAATGCAGGAAAGGCTTTGTCCAAACAAATAAAAAGCTGGTACCTTGATGTCTGCATAATATTTTTTAACAAGAAACTAGACTTTGCATCCAGGACCAAGGAGAGAAACAGCTGGGCTTAATAACCAAAGAAAAAAAAAACATCCAAGGACAACATAACAATACAACAAACATTGCTGTTAATTACTGCTGAGTACCTATTAAGCACTTCTTGTTCAGAGTTCAACATATAAAACTATAGTACTACACAAGGAGAAGCATCACAGCAGATCCTGATTGCTCTTATGGTAAAAGGACACATGCTTGTCAAATGCTCCAAACACTATTTCTTCTTTCTCTTCTCAAGTTATTTAAGGTGAGGCTTGAGTCTTAATTTAATTATTGGGACTTCTCACTTGCCTAAACTTTGAGTTGTGTCAGTTAAAACTAAGCAATAGAATTCTGCTTTCAGAGAACTAATTTTCTGTCTTTCAGATATAATGAGTTGCAGAGGCCCAATTTCCAAATGTACCAAGAAACATCTATCTAAGCTTTGGATTCTGAGGCTGATACAGCACATTATTCAGTATCTCTTTCTTGGACACTGTCACTTTTACAAAGAAACTTGCAGGATTCTCTTATTAAAATACCAAATCCTTTATGAGTGGGTATTAATAAAATGCCACCTCAAAAAGACTCTAATAATACCACGTTTTAACTAGACATTAAATATTTACACAGCTATAACATTCTGAAGAGATACAACTAGAATGGAAAGCGACAGGCATCATTAGACATTCCACCTGTAACGAGGAAAACAATTGAGAAGTCAGAAATTGAAGGGAGGTTGCTCTGTCATTAATAGTACAGATCGGATGCAAGAACCTTTGAATTTTATTCCTGACTTTCATCACTGACTTATTTTTGATTGTGTAGTACCACGCTGCATGCACTTAAGTTTTATAGACCTCATTATCTGCTTGTTTATAAGCGGAAAATAATCATCCCTCTTCTTAAGGGTGCTGACAGTCTTACTAATTGCAGCACATTTTAAGATCATCAAAAGAAACAGCACATACAAGTGGAAAGCATAATGGTTATTTTATAAAAGCATTTATTAATCATCAAGATTTGGTTGTAACTTACTTAATTCCCAGTCCATCCTTATTTCTGAAGATAAGGGGAACTCTGAGAGCTTCTCTTTGCACATACTCAAAAGTAAAATCTGTTTGAATAATGAATAAAAAAGAAAAAAATCCCAAATCAATTACAACAGCATTAGCACCTCACATTACATTTTCTCACAACATTCCCCATTTCCCTTTTCTCACCAAAGAACTCCACTATCACTTAAAAAAAAAAAAAAAAGAGAATGCATATTTTAGGTGCAAACCGGAAACCAAGTGACAGACAATGCTCGCCCAGCTGCTCTCTATTTTTCCTGTTCACTGATGCACAGAAAATAGAATCCAGTCGGAGTTTGTCAATTAAGGTCTGGGTTGAATCACCCAGGCTGTAATGAAATACCAAATTAACAGTTAAACGATAATCCTAACTAAATTACTGCAATGCAGTCTAGTCCTTTGGGGAGAAATGTGTAGTTTAAACTGTCTGTTTAAGTTTACATATTTTAAACTGTATCTTTCTACTTACGATGAAAAAAAAAAAGTTTCCTTGTATTATCTGGGTATAGCAGCAAGCCCTGATTCTGTGAACACACTGTGATCTTTTTATGTGAAGGTTGCTACTACTTTTAGAAAAAGTGGGGTTTTTTAATTCATTGGAAATGTAACTGGAGGAGCTGATACACAGACATCTTATACAGCTCCTGGCAACGTGTCAGACAGTGAAAAAGGAATAGTTTTTGTGGAGGAGTTACAGTGTAACACAAGCAAAATGAAAATTCAACCTAAATTTGTTGTGTTAATATCAGTACCACCTTGTTGCTTCACTCAGGATTACAGAGAACTGGCCTCTCCCAGGAGAGGGATTTCTTTATGCAGTGGTCAGTACAATAGCAGTGAGCTGGGATTAGAGAGGAAGTTACAAGGCAGCGATTTGGGTGAGCCCTGCTTTTCACACCCCCCACGCCATTTGGAGCCTTCTGCCAGAGAGAAGAGAAATTCCTGCATTGGCCATGCACTGTTTCTATGGCTCTGCCATCGCCCTCTTCTTACAGACAAAAAAAAAAAAAAAATCAACAACAACAAAAACTGTTCCATAGCACCCACGTGCTACCTTAAACAGGAAAGCACTGCTTGGCTCTTGAGCACTACAAAACACACGTGATATACGTCATGTATTAAATTCAAGCACAAACAAGTAGTTTAACTTCAAGATTCAGCCAGCACTGTACATGCTTCCTGAAGGAGCAAGAGAACCTCATACTAGTGATGCTTCTCTGCTAAAAAAAAACCAACATGCTGAAAGAAACAGGGGAGATAGAGGCTCAGCTACCACCCCTACAGATGAATTCACAACTTTTCCCTAGCTGTATTCAGTCAGTAATTATGACAAGTAGGGACAAAATATTCCTACTTAGAGTTCCCAAATCAGAGCATTATAATTATCCAATTACAGAAACTTTATTGCTACTAGTCTCAAAGTAAATGTAATGAATACTCCAGTTAACTGAGGTTATCAAAGAAATATTTCTGTGCTAGAGAAATCTTCATTTCTCTTAGGCACTCCCATTAAGATTATTGGCTTTGGCTAAGCACATAAACAAACCACAGGAATTTTTTTAAGGACACTCATCCAAGGCAGTAAGTCAACAGTACCAATGGAAGAAGCAGAGGCAGATCTACAGCCTAGCAGGCTAGGGAACAAGTAACTAAGACAAACTGCATTCAAGCCAAAAATCACACCCTGCCCTGCAGCACCTCCAGGGAAAACTCCAACCTGCATTCCTAGCAAAAAAAAACCCAAAAACAACCAAAACACCAATACTAACCACAAACATACAAAAAAGCCCCCACAAGACAGAGAGTTATCATTAAAAGCAAGGATATGGGACTATAAAGAAATAAATATATCACTCAACCAATCCTATGTGTTTGCATAAAATGACTTTTTTACTCTTACTAACTACTCTCATTGTTTTGCCCAAATTCAATCCAGCACTTGGATTTGCACAAAATAATAAACCAATAGTAAAAAGAAAAGCAGAACAAATAGGAAGGCAGACCCTTTCTTCCTAATGCCCCAACAAAGCATTTAAATCCCTTTTGGGGTAGAACAAAGCAGACACAGACCACAACAAAATAACAAAAGCCACTCATTTATTTTCAAGTTCCCTAGAAAGGAGAAAGCTACCCCAAGATTTCTGAGCTGCTGAGCCAAGGAAGCTGTGGATTGTGCTGTGGTTTGCATGTAGCAATGGCAACCACTGGAGCATTTGGAAGATGAGGGTAGGATGCAAGCATTTGCTGGAAAATTAATTAACATTTTCCTGCTAAAAAATAGGTGTTGGTGTTTTGTCTGAAGGAAAAGGGGGTCAGGGTTGAGCTTATCTCCTAAACAAATACCTTCCTAAATAAGGTAGGTATTTAATTTCTTCACCACATTAACTTTTCTAAAAGGAGCTTAAAATGCTCAATACAAAACGAAGCCTAGGGGAGAAAAGGAAATTTCCTAAACTAGATTAAGGGCTCCACAGTTAGAGTCATTTCAGGAGGATTACAGCCAAAACCTCCTCTCTCCTGAGAAAGCTGCCCCTGACAGGGAGTCCTCACCAAGGCCGAATTTTGGTGACAATCATCCAGGACTCAGTATCCATTTCAACAATACAGGAATGAAAAAAGGTGACTTGCGTCCCGGCCCGTTTGATTCCCGGGCCAATCTCTCTCGTTTTCCTCCCTGCCAGGCGGCAGAGCAGGGCTGCCTGGCTTTGCTTACCGCCCCTAATTTAAGTCACCTAAGCAAACCGAGCCACTTTGGGGAGGGGAGCGTTGTAATCTAATATATGACAGAAACACAAAGAAGTTATTGACTTGAAAGTCTCTGAGCCTGGAGAACAGGCTCATCAATTGCATCCTTTTGCAGAAAGGGTCCTGGATTCAATCGGGAGCGGAGGTGGAGGGGCAGGAATCACCTCCGGCTAAGTGGGGGCTGGGGTTTCTGCCCCTCCTTGGCCAGGACCCAATTCCCGAGCGTCCTAAGGTCACGGCAGGGAGCACGCTGGAGGTGGGGGGAGCGCAAGGCGCTGCTGGTTTATCTCCAGCCATCTCCCCAGCACTGTGTCGGGGCAGCAGCCGCCCTCCGGGAGCTGAGGGGGGGGGGACGTGGAGCAGCCCCCAGCGGCGGTGGGGGCTGCAGGGCCCAGGGGTGCCTCCACACACACACACACACACCCTCCCCGCTGCTCGGCCCCGGCGTCGTCACCGGATCCCCGGGTAGGGGGAGCGGGCGCGAAATACGAACCGAGGCGCGGAGCTACACGTGGAGGCTGCGGGAGCAGCGCGAACCTGGGCAGGGCAGCCGGTGTTCCCCTCACTCCACCCCGGGCAGTTACCTTTTCCGTCCATGGCATGGACGAAATCCCCGTGGTACGTTTTACTCTTTAATTTCTCTTCCAAATTGAAACTCCTGATGCTGACAATTTCCTCCACATCCGAGAGGTCCTCGCTCTCCGCGTACCGCCTTCTGCCGATGGACCGCTGGAAAATCAAACAAAACAAACCCACGTTGGACAACGTTTAGGGGAAGGAGGGAGCAAAAGGGGTTGGAAATAGCCTGTATCGTGCAGGACGGTTCGATGAAAGAGGTTCTGGAGGAAATCATTAAAATAGCAAGACACAAAGTGAACAAACCCTGCACCCAAACAAGCTACAAGACAGCTGCAGGCACAACCTTTTCCATCCCGTGGCACGGAAGGAGAGAGGAATAAGAGAGAAATAACAGGTGTCTGGCTGCAGCAACACCAAAACTTGGGCTGCTCTGCAGAACCCGGCGATGAACGGCGGGCAGGAGCAGGGCGGAACTCGCCCCAAAATCACTAGCTACTGAACCGCTGAGCTTCGCAACCCCGTGAGAAGCCGTGAGCAGCGGCCAAAGCTCGTTAGCAACCGGCTCGGTTTGATTGTTGTTATTTCTGCACGTGAAAACAACATAATTGCCCGGGAAAAGGAGGAGGGTGTGGGGGTGTGAATCATTTAACCTGGTGCACTACATCCAGGTCTCAGTATTTACATAATCCCAGTGTTTCCATAGTCACACCGGAAGCCTGCGATTTAAAAACAGCTCGCTTTATGTAACGCTGCGATGGATGCGCAGCTCCCCCTCCCCAGCCCCCTACTCCCCCCCAAGCCCTGGGATCCGCGGGAGGGTGGCAGGAGCGAGTAAACGTAACGGGGAGAGGTGGGGTAGGCCCGCGGAGGTCGGTGCCGCTGCCCCGGCGAAGTTGCAGCGGAGCCGGCGGTGGGGGACAAGCGGCCACGCACAAAGGTACGTTCTCCACGGCGGAGGGGACTGGAGCGGGAACGGGGGACACCCCAATGCACCGGCTGCCTCCGCCGCCTCTGCCCCTCTCCCGGCAGATCTCGCCTTGCAAATCCGCCCAACACACACACGCGGTGGATCAGCACAAACCCGTAATGCAGGAAAAAAAAAATAATATCTGTTATCGTCCCACCCTCTCCTTCCCCTCGGCTCAATTCCACCCCCTTCCCCGCTGTCTAAGCTGCTTCTCCTGCAAACTCAGCCGCTCTGCTGCCTGCGTTTCACATGCATTTCTCCCCTGGCAAACAATTAAGCAAAATCAATTAAAAGGCACAAATAGGAAATCGGCAGAAGCCAGCTACACACCAATCTTCTTCCAGAGTCTTTCTCTGCCTCCATTTTTTTAGGGAGTTTCATCACTTAATTGTCAACAGTTCCTGTCCTGCATTTTTGACCCACATGGGGAAGACGAAAAACAAAACCAGCAAGGTCTCGCTAAAGTTTTGCAATTTTGCACCAGCACTTTTTTTTTTTTTTTTTGGGGGGGGGTGGAGGAGGAGGGGGAGGGAAGAAGAGGGGGGCGGCGGCGGCGGCGATGCGCTTTGCAAAGTCCTAAGGCACCATTTTCAGGCTCTGCGGGTGGAGCGGGGGCGCAAGCGTCGCCGGGCCCGGAGCATAAACACCGACTGGGGAGGACCGGAGGTGGGAAGGGGGGTGTCCGGGTAGAAGGGGTGGCGGCGGAGCGGTACCGGTGCTAGGCTGGCCGCCGGCCCCGCCGTGCCGGTGCTGGGTCACGAGTGCGCGGTACGCAGGCGCGGGGCAGCGCGGAGCCCCCCCCGGGGTAGGGAGGGGGAAGCAAAGAGGCGTGGGGGAAAACCCTGCTGGGGTGGGGATTCCCTGTGTGGATGCCAGCTGAGACCCAACGGGCCGTGTCCGAAAAGTTGAGCGGTTCTGCTTACACCGGGTTGGGGGGCGTGGGTTCAGCATCGGCCGCACATTTGTTAACCCGGGCGGAGTTTGTAAGAGTCCTGTAATGAGGGGGAAATTTCACATTGCAGATACCGGGCAATAATCTAACAACATGGTTAATTCCCATATTAAACATGGTGGTTTACATGCACTTTGTTCCGTGCTTCTAAGAGCACCCTCGCGGCAAACGCAGCCCCACCGACGGCAAACACCGGCCGGTACGCAACGTGCTCCAAGATCTGCAGTTCTGCTTTATGAGCACAGGTTCTAATCGCTGTCGTGTGATACTCGGTGTTGGACAAAGAAAAATCGCCTTTGTGATATGCACATAAAACAGGTAGTGAGAAGTCACATTTAAAAAAGGCAAAAATCACAAAAAGTAGGCAAAAATTTTAAGCAGAGTGATACTGTGGGTTTCTGAGATGATCACCTGTGGGTTTAATTTCTTGCACACAAATCCACATCTCTAAATTGATGCTGAGCAAGCATCAGGACCATCTGATTACGATAGCAGGGTCAGAGTGCAGGGTTTGAACAGCCTCCAGGTCCAAAGTGTGGCTCCTCTCTGAAGTGACATCCTTTACTCCCCCACACACTCTCTGAAAGAAGGGAACATCAAAGCACAACTAAACCCAAGGCCTGGGCTGATGGCTCTGCCTGTTCCTCCGATTTGCTTTTTGTAAGTTTTGAGATGAACATTGAGAATAAAACGTGTTTCTGCCCTCAGTCCTCATTCTCTCTTGTCTCTCTGGGCCAGCAGAATTAGAAGTGCACTGATCTAACCAGTACAAGTTTCAGAAGTGAAATTCAAACTGTCTTTCCATGGCCTTAATTCTGAGTTAAAGGCAGACTTAAACTTTTCTTAAAATACAGTGTTTTTCTTTACTGTTCCTGTCCACTTCCACCAGCAGAAACATCCATACAATATCCAGTTGCCATTTGCATACCTAACCAGTTGCATTCTAGGTACTATATCAAACACCTTAAGCATTATACAAAAGCTAAAACATTAACATTTAACTTTGTTGACCTTGCTGGTCATCTTTTTTGAAAGATCCGTATTTTAATCAACCATGACAACAGATAAAGGCAGGAAAGGATGGAGTTCTAATTTAGGATTTAAGGCAGTGTGTTTCTCCTTCTGCATCTGCCACTAACTGTTTGCAGAACCTTGAAAACTCTTGTAATCTTTCTTTAACGTCTCCCTATTTGCAGATGATTTAAGTTTATTATCATCTAGAAGTGTTCTACAGGCTATGTATTGATGTGTGGATTCCAGATGTCTGCTACAGCAAGTGCATTATTAATCCATAATCCTGAAGAGATGTATGGATACATTGACCTTTCATCCAAGATGACTCCATCTTCAAATTAAACACATGTGTACATCTGTAGGACTAAGGGCAAAGTACTGGTACAAGATAAATGGATGTTACTGGAGAATCGTGAGACAAAACCCACATCATCCATCCATTCTACAAAAGTCCACCGAAATAGACAGAACAGAGACATAAAAGAAAATCAACTCATTATTTATCTTATTTTTGGGGGAGGGGGGTGGAGAGATGTGACTCGGTGTATCAAGCAAATTCACCAAGGACTGTACTAGTCACATATACCTAGAAACACCAGAGCACATTATTGAAGGGTGAGTATGAAAGAAACATGCCTTGGAAAACCCACAATTTTCATCTATAGATCTCCAGAAATAGAAAGCATGTTTTTAATCTTGTTTTCAGATAGAAATTATTCCTATTAAACTACAATTCATTTTACTATTGAAATAATACTGTCATCTGTGTATTTATAACAAAAAACCTGTCTCCAGCTAAAAAGTGGGATAAAAAGGGGCCAGTAGGCTGTGGATGATGACAATATCCACAGCTGCATCACAATAAAAAACATTTAGAAATTATATTAAACCTCTGTGCTTCAGCACAGCAGTGACAAGCTGGCAGATGAGAATTAGGGTGACCAGGGTTCCAGCAGTGCCTGGAACTGGGCCCTGTTAGGAACAGCCCACAACTGCCCAAACCTGGTGTTCTTCACAGTCAAAAATAGAGAAAAAAACACTTCAGGTATAAGTCCTGCAAAAAGGGAGGGGTGGTTATTGAGAAGGGGGCTACTCTAAGCTGTAGCTAAAAACAAAACCCACCACACTAAAACTATTTTTTTTTGCTGGATAATAACATCACTTAAATTATTGAAGACCTAATCAGGACAATGTGCTGGATCTTGCTCTTGTTAGCTTGAAACTAGGAGCTGTCATTTAAACTTGTACTACAGAGCTCACACTAAAGTAAGAACTACAGTGCTGTGCTGGGGAAGGCTACAGGAAGAAATGGGTTCGTTTGACCCCTACTGAGCTTTTATAGCTATTTCCTGTTGAAGATAATACACTGAAATATCAATCTTAAAACATCTGTAGAGGATATTTTACCCTGTAAGACCTTCCACTCTATACATTGCCTTGGATTAAGATGGAAGACTAGATATCATAGAATCATGGAACTGTTTAGGTTGGAAAAGACCTCCAAGATCATCAGGTCCAACTGTTAGCTCAACACCACCCTGCCTACTAATTAAACTATTTGTTTCATAATTTAAAGTTTACACAAATGTTCTAGTCACAACAGATCAAAATCTTTCCTCTGCAGAATTTTCATCAACTAAACTCAAGATTTGCAGAGATACTTGTCTTAGCCTCCTTGATATCTGGGCACTGATGGCAAACCTTTATTTGCCTTTTGCAATTTCTAATGTGATCGTTTTTTGATGCAGATCTATCATAACTTCCATTTTGTGGTAACCTGATTTGGGTTTGGTACAATAACAGGAACAAAAGGAAGGGAGGATTTGCATGTGAAGCTGGAAATCAGGTTTAGAAAAGCTGCTCTGCAGAGGGTAGCACCTTTGCAGGCTCAGTACATATCACATTAATCATATGGTACTCGGTGAGCCCATAATTCTTTTTCAATTCTCCCACAGAAAATACAGAAGTATATTTGTAGCAGAAAAAAAACCAACACAACACCCTCTGAGTATCCTTCTGACAGTGTACAGATTTCTCAGGGCTTTCTGGAAAGAAACTTGGACTTCTGCCACCTGCTCTGATTGTCTTCATGCATAAATGATCCAGAGAATAGGTTGACATTGCCTCTAATTAGGGGTAATAACACTCTGCTGCTGAACAAGCCTGTTCCCTTTCTCTTGCCTGTACGTCCCTCATTTCTCTTGCATTAGGTCTGGTGTTCCTGCAGCCATAGAAGTCAGTTCAATGACCTGATCCAGCAGAAAACTCATTCATTAAGATTAAAAAAATATAATTTTTTTTGCATTAGGTCAGTTCAGTGAAGCCCTGTAGCCACTTGATGTGTGTAATCTACAGGATGGAGAGGAGAGGGGGGTGAGGTGAAGGAAGAGTGCAGGACTACACCCTTTTGGTGGCCTTCTGCAATTGCACTGATCAGAGGTAAAACCAAACCACAGCTTTGAACTCCAGCATGATTTCAGAACTCCCTGAAGTATTTCTAAAAGTTAATTAAGCTTGACTGACTCTTTTTGTTTCAGCTAACTCTACAGTGGCAGTATAGAGGTGTGTAATAACAAATAATTAGAGTTACAAATAAAAGAACTCATCCTGTTTAGTTTGTACCTCAAAATGGAGCTGTAAAATGGAACAGAAAGGAGAAAAGGATCCTCAGAAGAAATCTTGGTCCTTAATTTGTGTTTTCCTGTTTAAGAAACCGATTTTCTATTTCTGATGGGAAAGAAAATAATGTTCATTTTAGAGCTACAATGCTGGGGAGCTTGGAAGCTTAAAAATGCACATGAGTTTGGTTTGGAAAAGTGCATGGGATGAGATTTCTTTACTGATTCAGTAGGTCCTTTCCTGTACTGTTTCCTTGAATGAAATATGGACTCAGCAGTACCTGAGTGTGGAATATTGTTCTGGTTTTCAAAGCCCTTCCCAATAAACAGTGATGGACAGAAGAACAAGGAAATAATGAGCTCAAAGAGTCTGTTTTAATGGTACTCTTTAGAAAGACACTCAGATACACATCTCTTGCAGGTGTTTTTTTAGAGACATCTGATTTTAGGGAACAGATCAAGACCTGTGTAATATTTATGCAGTAGTACTCACCCATGATCTTACATTTCAACCATAATTTTATGCAGAAATGAGAAGAAATAGTCAGCAATCCCTCTTGGTTATGTACATGTATATAAATATTTTTCCTATCTTACAAGCAGCAATGCAAAATATTTTTGAATGTATGATTCCAAAGAAACTGAATGACTTAAATGTTTTCTTGATATGTAGAGGAAATGTTAAGTTGCTGGGTTTTGACGGTTATTATAATGTGGTAATGAAATCACAATATGGTTGTTACTCATTGTTCTGCAATGTGGTGCTCAGACTTAGCCTAAGGCATCAGTGGGAGACAGAAAATTCTGACTGTGGTGATGAGGTCTTCTGCAATTTTGAGAAATTAAATCAGTCTGAACAAAGAGTAGGATTTTATAATGCTGACTTCTGCTGGATTTTCACTCAGATGTATCCAACACAGTAGTACTGTCATCCATAGAAGATTAATCAGGTGACCAACACTGGAGTAATTTATACAATTAGGCATTTGCGGAAAGACTAAGTCAAACTCCTTCTTCTAAAGATGAGTTTTAGATAAAAATCCAACCAAAAGTTGTTTATAACAACTTATTTCCTAAGAAGGGATTGAGATCAAATCTACAGTAGTTTCAGGAAACAAGATTTAAAATCGTTAAGGTTGTTTTTCTTGGATACTTCATCTATATCTTTTTAAAAAGAATGTCATGGAAATGACAGGATTGTCATCACCTTTGCTGTGCATGAGTAAATGAATGGCCTTGCAAATCAGAGAAAGGTTTCAAGAAAAGAACAAAGCAAAAACTTTAAAAGAACCTGCTGTATTTTTCCTACATGTAAATAAGGTGCAAATTTTCAACACAATAGAAAATCAGCAATGCTTTGTCTTTCTCATGGAACTGATATTGCAGTGGTTCAGCTCATATGTGACCAGCCACATGCCTGTAACTAATAAAAGTATCCTTGTCCAGTATTGTTTCTGTTGTTAAAACCGGATTTTTTTTTTCTTCCTAGAAATCAATAGCCACAGGTTTGTTTTATACATGTCCCTTAATTCTCCTGGCCCACAAATCTGATGAGGCACAAGCTCTGTATTAAATCTCACCTTTTCAGAAATCATCTTCATAACTTTGTCATGTATTTCCTATGGAATTCTGCTCCGTGCCTCGTTTTTCCCTCTGTAAAGCACAGGAAAAAAAAAAAAAAAAAAAAAAAAAAGAGTTTAAAGGGGTTGTATGAGTGTAGTAATAAAAATATCTTTCAACACTGGCAATAGTATCTGTTGAAATGTTCTGCTTGATTAATTGCTTGCTAATAAACGAGGTATCAGGAACTCTGGGCATACAAAACGGTTATGAAAACTTTATGTGACAAACGGCTTAAAGTGGAGCGATTTTAACTGGAAGCGAGCCTGGATGCTCAGGCCAGTTTAGATGCAAAGGATCTACGTAAATTAAAACGTTAAGCTTTTTTAGGAGGGGCGGCTAAAGCAGCAGTTGAGAAGTGGCTTTAGGGTTACGTTTTGAGGGGAGGTAGCGAGTGGGGACGGAGCAGGGGGACACCCACCCCCTTCTGCCCTGAGTGGAAGGTAGGGAGGTGGCAATCTCACTTTAAAAACACAAGATTCCCTTCAAGCGCCCTCCGTGCTGCGACTGCTCCCCTACCCAACTGCCGCAGGCACTTGAAGGCCGCAGCCCGGGCTCCAGCCGGGCCTTGCCGCGAGGCTTCGCCCGCCACAGACCTGCTGTGGGAATATGGCGGGGTCACAGCTCCCTCAGAGTCAGGCCCCGCTCTCGGTTTCCCACATGCGGCAGCGAGGAGGCCACGCTAGCCCTCCCCAACAGCGGCGGGAAGCGCACTCGGAAGCACGATGCGCCAACCAACGCTCAGGCTCCCTCTGGGGCTGCCGGGAAGCGGCGGCAGCGGAATCGGTCTGGGGGCCGGGCTGTGTCGTACCGTCCAATAAGGTGGCGGCTGGGAGGTGCCCGCCGGGTGGCGGCGCGCAGGCTCCTAGCGGCCGCGGCGGCAGGCGCGGCCCCAGCACCGGCAGGAGCCGGGCGCCATGGGGTGTTAGCGCAGCTGGTGCCCTCGCTCTGTCGCCGGAAGGAGCCGCCGTGTGCCTCTCGCTCCGTTCCATTCCTTCGCTCGCCGCGCCCGCCGCCTGGAGCCCATGAGCCTGAACGAGCACTCGATGCAGGCGCTGTCCTGGCGAAAGCTCTACCTGAGCCGTGCCAAGCTGAAAGCCTCTAGCCGCACCTCCGCGCTGCTCTCCGGCTTCGCCATGGTAAGCGGGCCGGCTTCGCTCGGAGGGCAGGGGACCCTGGCTGGCAGCCCGTGGCACTCCCGTCAGTGGGGAGCCGTTGCGTGGGGAGCGGTACCGCCGCCGCTTCTCCTTTTTCTGACCGGGGACCTCTGCCTCCCCTCAGAGTCTGAGGACAGACGGGGACGAGCGTAGCCTCTGAGGCGACGTGTGGCACCCCGGGGCGGCGGGAAGTGGGGCGGGCCCTGCCGCCTTTTCCTCAGAGCGCCCGGGCCGCCCTGGCCTCCAGCCCTTCGGGCAGCCGGGGTCGGCGCTCCCGGTCGGCGTCTGAGGAGGATGAGGAGGCACGGGAGCCGTTCCGGTAGCAGCGGGGCCGGGTAGGTGCCGAGCATGCCTCGGTGAGCTCACATGGGTAGTTCGTTTTCTGTGGAAAAGCTGTCATGCTACAGGTTAAAAGGTGCCTCACGGCTTTTAACTTCTCCGCATAGCTCCGATACTTCGTGTAGAATTTTTTGCTCGCTGCTTATTTTTTTCTGCGGAGGACACTCAGCATGCCAAAAATCAGCCTCGGCGGCGGGGCATTCCTACCGCTTGCTCACAGAAGACGCCGCACGGAGCTGTACACACGGAGGTTAGAACGGATTTCTGTTCGGTGCGCCGCTTCGTGCTGTGGTGTCGGAGCGCGCTGTGCACGCAAAGTCCCCCCGGTCTGCCCAGCTTCTGGTGCTTTGCACTCCCACTCTTCTTCCCAGACCACAACCGCACATGTTGTGCAAATGGATGGGATGGCAGTTTTAGATAAATTAGGGAAAATAACTGGTCAAGGATAACGGTGTCGTCCGCGCCAACTCGTAACATCCATCGTGAGTTATATGTAGCTGCGATGTTTCTGATTGTTATTTAAGGAAGTCTTGAGTGTTGTTTAGTTCGAAGTTTTGTTTTATGCACGTTTTAGAAACGTCTTTTTGGTTAATTTGTGTTTTGCTTTCAAGATAGGATTATTAGAATAGGTTTGTACCAAATTACCTCGAATGAAAGCTCCGTGTAGATTAAGATACAGTGATTTAGACTTCATCCTATGTTCAGCCCTCTAAATGCGCTGAGCTGCTAACGGCACTCAGCTCGGTACTCATCTATGGCCATAATGTTCCATAGTTTTAAAATACCGACTTCCACAGCTCTGACTTAGTTTGTTTTGGGTTTTTTGCACCGCTTTAGCAATGTATTTTAAACCGTAAAATAAATTCCTCTTTAGAGCAGCTTCTCTAATGAGAGGATGCTGTTTGGAAACATAGCAGGCGGTCTGCAGCAGCATTCTGACGGTCAAATAAATGTCACTGTCCTTCTTCCACGGCTAAAAACAGACAACAGCTTTTCGGGGTGGTGGTGGACTGCTTGCCTTTGACTGACAGGCGACTGTGTGAGTGCAGCGGCATATTTGAGTTGGTTCTTCTTGAGTAACATGCATCAGGCTGGGAGCTCATGCTCTGCTGCGGAGTTTTCCTTTTTCTATGTCCGTTCTGCTGTATCAGAGCAGTTTGTCGGCGTTGAATTCTTGCGTTAGGCTTTTACACTGAGAGAGAGAACACGGGAAAAAAAATGTAGTTTGTTGGTTTTTTACAACTATTCATTAAGGGAGGGTGCATCTCCATTAATAAAAATACTATTACTGAAAAGTCAGACTTAATCTCTTAAATCCCTCTGGCTTTTCCTTAAGCATATGCTATGTGGACTCTCAAAATCCGAGGGATGTATGAGATGAGATTCCTTTCTTGATTCTCTAGAAGAGTTTCTAGTTCAGTGACCTGCAGTTTAAAACTACTGCTATTTAATTGATGCTATTTAGGGAGTTTCAGGAAAAAGCCACTTTGTTCCAGGTAACAAAATCGCTCATTGCCAGGGTTGTTACATGTGAACAATCATTGCACTTTATTTTTTCAGAAGTTACTCCTGAAAAAATTTCCCTTTTATTCTTCCTTTAACAAGGTGGTACTGGAAAACCACTTGAAGCCTGAATGGGTTTGCTGTGATAGTCCTTTAGCTGAGACTTCCTTTTCTATTTTCAGAAGAGCTGACTTAACTTTCAAGTATATTTAGATTTCTTTTGAATAACTTTGCTTTTAAGTTGTCCTTCTGCTGTTGTAAAGCAGAGCTGCTTTCTACTGTCTTGCCTGTACATTGTTTACTGGATTCAGCAGATTGTCTGGCACCTAATGTTTGAACAAACTGCTGCTCGAGTACCATCTAGTCTTGGATCTATAGCTTACAACAGCCATTAAGTGTTATTGTTCCTTTGCTTTGCTTATCTGACACAAGGAAAAGAGAGCTTCAATGACACATCCAGGACCACCCATCAGATTGATGAGATTGAGGAGTGGAATGTGTTAGTTTCCAGCTGGCCCCATTGATCCTTGCTCTTTAGGTTAACAGAACTTGCATCCTCTAATTTGAGTTTACACTCCACCCCCGCAACGGTTCCTTTATTTCTGACTGATTTTGTGTGTCACTGCAGCCATCTCGCAAAGCTTATTTCCTCAGGACTGGTTATGCATACCCCAGTCAAACAATGCCTGCAAAATCTAGAGATTGCTTGGGTCACTGATGTGTAGAGTATGAACTGCTTAGCCAGGCTTCAGACTCAGAAAGTTTACTCTTTTCCTGAGAAGATTGGTTAAAAACCTGGTTTACAGTTAATTCTGCTTTAGAACTACACATCATGGTTTGTGTGTTAGCATCAGAAACCGTTGCGGGGTCAGCGTTGGAGCTGAACTCCTACAAGTAAACCTGAGCGTTTTCATTGTGCAGGTTTCCACAGATGCTATCATCCAATGCCATGCATCTAAGAGGAAGTCTGTGAATTTTATAATCTTGCATTTAAAACACTTCTCCAATTTGTAGGGCCAGCAAGTAATATCAATCCCCCAAATGGTTAGAGGTAAAAAAAGAAATTATACTCTGCAAGGTACATTTAGTCCATGAAAGAATGGAGGATTCCTTCCATGAGTCATGGAGGATTTCTCACTGCAGGGTTATAACACCGATGCATGACTTCTCCCCTACACACACATACCTGGCTTTATGTTTGGGGGGTTTTATTTCTTAATCCAGTTTGTCTGAATGCAGGAAATCTTCTGCAGATTGTATGCCATATTGCAAGCCCTAGCTCATCCACACCCCCAGTTGCAGTAACAAGAGCTGCAGTGCAGACAGCTAGCAGGTGATTTTTTTTAACAACTAAGCTGACTTGTTAGCATCAAGGATGCATCACAGAATAGTATAACAGTATCATGGTACTGGGAGTTGAGTCGCAAATCATAGGGAAGTTGTTGGATCCCAACAGTCATCAAAACAGAAAACTCAAACACCACCTCCCTCCACCAATTAACAGCTTTGTGAAAATCCCCAAGCCTAAACTAAGGGTCTAAATTACACACTATGGTTGTCTTCATTATATTTAGGATTTGGAGGGTGTTATTACCAGACACCACAGTTTTCTTTTAAATACCTCTAATGATTCAAGCTGGCTAGACTGCTGTCTATGTGGTGAGATATACTCTTCAAATATTGAATATCATCAAAGACCTGTCAACCCTTGCCTTTGAAATATAGCCAATATGGGCTTCTGAGGACAGCTTCAGTGTTTTATAGAAGGCTGACAGCACTGATAAATATTTATGAAGCTCATTTCCATAATAACAGTTGATGTGGAAATGATGGTAGGTAGGATGCTGTGCTGCTGTCAGGATACTCAAGACAGCATAGTCCTTGTCTAGTAAAGGTTACTCTGTGGTTCTAAATACTAAAATGGTCTCTCTAGATGTCGTTTTGGCTGTGTTTGGGTCCCTGGCAGGATAACATGAAACAGTCTCATTTTGTAACCTACAGGAGAGCATTACGGTCCCAATTTTGTGGCTTCTGCCTCCACTTCCCTTTTGTATGACTGTTACACTTAGAACTGCTTGGAAAGAATATTACCCCGTATAAAAGTTTTTTTCTATTCCAGTCATGAAAGCAACATTTCATTACTCCTTTGAAGCACCCTTGTCTCAGGTTACACATGCGCAAGGCAGTGTGGACCACTTGGAGCTCTTACTGATCTCTGCCTTTCAGCAGCTGTGAGGGGCTGCTGTAGTTTGGAGGATGTCGAGCTGCTGTTTTTTTTCCCTGCTGTGCTGTCTAATCTGACCTTGTCCTTATGGAACAGATTTAGTGTAAGTAGTGCTGTGTAGTATATTACCTTCTCAAGATGCAGTTACTCTGATTATATGGGCGTTGTCTTTTCATGTTCACTAGCAAAATAAAATTATCTCCCATATTTGTATTCATATGTTAGCTTTAGCAAATATTAACCTGTTTTGCCATTCTGCAATGTATAATAATTCACAATCAAGATTCTAGGTTAAAAGATGAATAATGCTTGCATTCTTTGCTGTATCAAACCAGGAATAAGATCATTATTCTGACTTTTATCTTTTTAATTTCCTGTGACTGATTTCTGGCTCAAAGAGTCTTTCTATGAGTTGTTTATAACTCATGAATGGTGCAGACACAGTGAAAGCCTGGCTCTGTGCCTCTGTCTCTAGGAGTTATTAGTACTGTCAGGAAAACAGAGCCCAACTGACTCAGGAGCTGAGGAGACAGCCAGAGGAGTGACTTCCAGTGATGCCATGACATCCATCTCATTCCTGACTTTCCTCTGTGGTCCCACACATAGACAAGCAGTTATGCAGAAAATGGAATTTGTTACTGATTTAACCTTGTGATCCTCAAGGCTTGGAGCAACCACTTCTATGTGAGTGGGATCCTCTCCTGCTAGGAGTAGCATGTGCTGTAAAACTTTGTGGCCGACTAGATGTATTCAAGTTCAGTCCTAGCTGCAGCAGTGGAAGGTAAGAAAATACTTCTACAGAGAGTTGTTTGTTGAGATATTTTAGTGATCACCACATGCGGTTTTTCCTTGTGTGCTGATCCAGGAGGTGAAGGTGGTATAGAATTGTAGCATCTCCGGGTAAGATTTGCACACTTCTCTTGACATGTGACTGGATCCTTTACAAAATGCAACCATGATTTTTGATCAGAACAGCTTTCTTTTAAGCTGTTCCTGTTGTGCTAGATTGTGTAGAAATTGTCTTGTCCTCCTAGTCAGTTTCAATTTATGAGTGTTACCTGTGGCTGGGGAAGAGGAGGTGAGGACAGTCTTGCAAACGTAGACCCATGTTCATTAAGATGTGGTTAGTACCTTTAGTGAGAATGGTGCTTGATGCTGACACTGTCCTTTCCAAAGGGGTTTTGCTTCTTGCAGCCTGTGAGGCAGCTAACTGCATGAGCAGTAAATGCAGTAAGAATGTGATGACACTGAGAGGCAGCAATTCTCAAAGTATTCATTAAATGGGCCCTTATGAGATTGTCTGTATTTAAACCTGGCAATTTTTCATAAGGTTGGTTCCTTGCTCTGATTTTTGTATCAATCTGTCAGATCCCAAGACAGGGGATCACTTGTGATTTGATCTCCAGGCTAGTCAAACAGCATCCTGTGACGTACAGGGCATAAATCTGTATCTGTTCCATCAGTAGGTATTGGCTGCAGCCCCCTGGTCACAGAAGGTATTTAGCTGAAATTGAGTGTCTTGGAGAAGTGACCACATGTGTTCTTTGGAGCTCTTATCAGCAGTGGGGAGTTTGAATGAGCTGCAGCTCTGTCTGTGGCACACTGAACTCAGTTGTGACTCGCAGTGGTGTTAACGCTGGTGTTTGATACTGTGAGAGATAGTACATCAGCTACAGCAGGGCTGTATTCCAGAGCTCAGAGTTGTCTTTGGGAGGAAGGGGAGGGGAGGAAGTAATCTTTAAATAGCTTGTAGATAATACAGATTTGAGATAAGGCATTTTATTTCCTTTACAGCAATGGCTACTGGTTATAAGAAAGGTGCATACCTGTGATTAAGTCAGAAAGCTCTCAGCTACTCTGGCTGCTGTTGCTGTTACACATGATAGCAGAGCAGTTATGTTTTATCCCATGTTGAAAGTATTAATATGATCTGCTACAAGGATGGCTCTTACCACACTTCTTACTTTTGTTTTTCTTCTGATTGTTTTCTATCACTTTTTATTTCACTGGAAACTTCTTATTGCTGAAACCCCTATCTTAAAACAAGAATTGAATCTGCAGCTGGCATTGTGCTGGAATTAAAACCAATCTGAGTCAACTCAACATACTCTACAGTAGCATTTGCAGCTGGGGAATAATGTTTAACTTTGAAGTCATTCATTTCAGCCCTGCTGCTGTGGTAAAAATGAGCACAGTTGCTTATCATGCATTTCAGAAGCAATATGAGGTTCGTTTGCAGCTACGTACGTGACTAGCTCTTTACAGCAATTGTTATTGCTAGTGAAAATTGTTTTATTAGTGTGTCACAGCTCATTTCTTGCAAAGCAGTGGAGTCAGTATTTGTCAGGCACTGTGTCAGTGCTCTTGTATGGATAGAAACCTTCAGAGCATGCAGGATTTTGTCATTTAAAAGCAGGAGTTTCTTTTAAGCTGCTCTGGTCTAGTAAGACATGGGCACATTATACATAAGTGGAATGAGCTTATTTCAGGATATTAAACATTAAATTAAATTGAAATGCAGGTTCTTTTAGAGAGTAGTTAGATTTCTTGCACTCTGGCAGTATATAGGTTGCCATGACTGAATTCCAGGGCTATAAGAAGCCTTAACATGATGATGGGCCCAAATTCAGTTACCTTTGAACACATCTTAATGCCCACCTTCATCAGGCATATGAGAACTCCAGTCACACCTTCTGACATCATGAGGTTCCTTTAATTTTGTCAAGAAGCTATGTTTCAGATTTACAGCTTTGCCAAGGGCTGTAGTAAATCTATCAGTCATATTTGCAGGATGATCTAAAGTTGAAGTTAGCTGCTCTTTGAGCCAGGGATTAGACCAGATGACTTCTTGAGATGTCTTCCAACCTACGTTATTCTATGATTATGCAGCAAGGCAAGATGCTTGCAGCATGGTAGAAATCATGCAGCAAATGCTCAAACAAGCTTTGAGAATGGTGAAGGACAAGGTGCTGCAACATGTATTGGATTCTGTGGTCCTGAGGGACCCACTGAAACCTCATAGAGAAGAGAGAACTACCTTTAGCCTCTACCTGTGAGTTCAGGCTTTGGGTCATATCAGATGAGCTCACTGGGCTCTCCTTGCAAATGTTACCTTACAAGAGCAGTTGTGATCTGTGCATTTTGAAAGTGCAGCAAGAACAAAGGAGAGAATTCTGATCTCTGCATCACTGTTTGAAAACAGACACGGGGCTTCATAATGAGAAATAGAGCTTTTTCTTTTAGGTGCCTGGCTCAAGTGTCGCCTGGGAAGTAAAGAACCAGAGACTTGCAATTGAAAAGACTTGGCAGGTTTTCTGCTAGTTTATAGTGAAAGGCTTTCCAAATTAGCTGTCTTGACAGCTTGAGAAGACAGAAAACATGAGCAGATTTTCCACTTCTAGGTCAACCCTTTGCCATGTTGAATACAGGGAGTTGTAGCTATGCCCCAGAGGAGACTTTCCATCAACTTCAGCAGACTTTGAAATCCTTCAGGCATTCTGCATCCTACAACCTCCCCAAAAGTCTCCATTTGAAGTGAGTTCTGAAGTAACTCTTTATCTGAATGAATGGGGGAGTGTTCCTTGGTTCCCCCACTGCTGCTTTGTATACATTTCTAACCCCAGTGTCAGTTACAGCTGCAACTCGGTGCATTTCCTCTTGTTCATGGGTGTCTCCATCCAGCTAGTTTGCTTCAGCATAATTGTTTCTTACACTGACCCTATAATACTAGAATCCCTTCAGCCTCAACAGAAGTATTTTTCCAGCCACTCTATAGTCTCCCAGGTGGGTGAATTGCAAAGTTTTCCCTCAAAGCAGGCAGGTTTGTCTTCCCATCACGATTTCAGTCACTCACTTCGGTGTAGGATCTTTCCTGGCCCACCAGTGGATGCAGTTACTACTATTCCCTTTGGTTCCAGCCATGGAGAGGTCATACTGTTTCTTGTCAGAATAGCCAAGTATAACGTAACTTCATTCCAAATGCTGGACTCTCTTTGTATTTTGTGTTGGTATTAGGGCTGTGCTGGCATGGAAATTACTGTGGGAGGGATGGAGTGGGGAGAAGATGCTGAAGATGGCCCAGGTGTCTAACCCCTGTGGGATGCCCTGGTCTTTTCTAGGAGTCTCCTTTGGGAGCTTGCTTTCCCTTGGGTGCTTTGTGGTATATGGCCTCCCTCCTACAGCTGTGTGCAGGTGTACATGAGGCTTCAGGGTTGGGCTGGCTGACTGCTCTCCTGCTGCCTTATTCACACCTTGTTGGCATCCCAAACTGGAAATAATTGGTGGTGGTTACTTGGCTGCCAGCTTATTTTGCACATGTTAGAAGACTAGCACTTAGGCGATCTTTCAAGTGAGATTGATGCTACCCATAATTATTCTTACAGAAAGAGTGCACTTGGAATTACAGTAAGTAATTGCATGGTATGATTTCAGCTGAAGGAGGTTACACCCCGCTCATGGAGTAAATTCCAGCAAGTCTTAAGTATCAGGCACAGCCTTGCCGGATTTCAGAAAACTCTTCTGAGACAGTTTGGAGCCTACCTACCCAACAAGCTTCTGTGCAATGCAGGTCTGTGCTCGTATGCATCAGCCACAGAAGCTGAAGCCCTGCTTGTGTAGCTTGAGCTCAGGTTGAAGCTATCGCATCAGGTGTAGGTACTTCTGCAGTCACCCTTTGAGGGAAACACCCAGCAATATTAAAATTAAGTCTTTTTAACCCAGGAAAACTTGGATTCCTGGTCTGGACATCTTTTACTATTTGTCTTTATGATTCTGTCAGTGATTATCTAGACACAGAGCTATCCGAGTATCTGAATGCTGCCTAAAGTAAGCTAGTTCCTTGCAAGATTTTGTTTTGATCATGCATGTAATTACAGCCAAAACAGAAGTAGGTACATTTAGATTAAATGTAATTATTTGGCATTTCTTTTTAGCTCAGGGTAGGCTGAAAGGAGGAAGAAAGGCTTTCTTCTTGATGCTCTGTTGAAGTGGGAAGAGAACAATAGCTCCGGGATAGCTGGCATGTTGAAACTGAGAGAGCCTGACTGCGGTTCAAAATCAGATGCTTGATAGCCATTATTACATGGAGACATTGATGCATGGAAATGTAAAATGTCTTCAGTACTTGGTGAATTAAATGCACCTTTTCTTAAAATAAAGTCTTCATCTTTTGAGGTTTGATAAGTAGTTTTGATAAGTATGAAAATGAATCCACAGTTGTGAAGAATCGCAATTATCCTGTGAAAAATGGCAGGGAGCCCAACATCCCATGAGTGCATTAGGACTGAACAAGCAGTCCTGCAGAGGAGACATCCAATGACCAAATGTTTATCCTTTCAAATGTGAAGTTGCCCATGGCTGAGAAATGGTATTTTTAAATCCTCAAGCCAGAATTGTGTAGGCATTGATACAATTTCTTCTCGAGTTTCTTGTAACACTTGGAAATGCTTTGCTAGTTGGCCAGGTATTACAGCTCGTGACAATAAAAGCTTTCAGTAAAGGCCTTAAAACACTGGCAAATGGCCTTGAGTGCCTGTTGAAACATGTCTGAGCAAAACCCTTAGTTGGC
Source organism: Indicator indicator (assembly GCF_027791375.1). Classification (NCBI taxonomy): domain Eukaryota; kingdom Metazoa; phylum Chordata; class Aves; order Piciformes; family Indicatoridae; genus Indicator; species Indicator indicator. Next base: position 8,933,307 of record NC_072035.1, read on the forward strand.
TTAATATTTGGGGTGTTAGTGGTGCAGGGTTCTGGTGTCCTGGAACATGCTGGTTCTGGCAGCATAAGATGAGATTGCGGTCTAGGTACATCAAGAGTCAGCTCTGGCAAAGTAGTGAGGTTTGGATATTCTTCCTGGTTTTGCAGCTGTCTTTGGGTCTTAGTTTCTGTGTGTCCCTGCATCCATACTGTAGGAAATCTTCTTGATACCAGTTTGATGAGACTTGGGGTGTTTGAAATGTATTCTACAGGCCAAGTGCTGTCCAAACCATGAATAATGCCTGTGGTGATGGGCTAAAATTGTACTGATGGGGCTCAAAAAAGTTGATTTGTTTCAGAGGCTGGGTTGCACACACTGACTTCATGGTCTTTTTGAGGGCAAGCTGCTATGTTCCAGAAGAGCTAGGCATAGCTTAGTGCTGCCATGAGTCTGACTGTACAACTCCTTCCTCCTCAGTTACATAGGCCTGTGCCAGCTTTGTTGTTCATCAGAAGCATTGCAGAAACAGGTCAGTTTGCTAAGCTAGCAGAAGATCACAATCTCTTATCCAGGTTAGCTGTTGATGGGTGAGCAAGTTGAGTCATTTCAGTGAAGGATCAAGAGTGGGCAGCCAAGGTGCAGGTGTGGGTCAGTCTGAACTGTGCTAAATGGCAGCCTTTGCTTCTTCCTTGTGGTGTATGTACATACAGATATATCTAAGATTGCTGGTAGGTGGTTTGTTTGGGTTGTTCCTCTCCATTTTAAATATATTCTCTTCAAATAGATCCGTTGAGAAAGAGCACTAAACAGAGATACTGATGTGTGATCCCCTCTTTGGATCTGGGCTTTGTCTCAAAGGAAAATTTATCAGGAAAGATTCTTTTTCAAGGGCTGCTGGCATTAATGTCATTTGTTAAGTACACATGCATAAACTTGTGTTAAAAGGCATTTTAGTTAATTTTCTTGATCAAAACTACTTGAGCTGTGTTTATGTTAGTTACTTAGTGCTAATTGCTGCTCCTTAAGTACATGCATGCTTGGAGGTCTAAGTTCATAAAAGGACAAGGCTGCATATGGTAGTAGGGGGGCTGGGCCTTGGTGCATTTTCATGAGTGAGCACTGCTCTTCAGAACTTTAAAAGAAATATCCAAGGAGAAAGGAAGGACAACCAAAATGTATAGTCTATCATGTAGTGAAAGGTCAAAGCTGCCTCTGATAGAACACAGGAAAGAAGAAATGTGTTACTCTGAGTCCAAGTTTGTTGATCAGAAAGTTCAGCTGTCTTGTTGGAATGAACTGGAGGTGGCAAGGTGGTTGTGCTGTGAAGAGCTTTTGTGCATACTGATGGTTTACTCAACAATGGAACAAAAGTATGAAAGCTGTGGCCTTTGCTTGATGGCTCAGACCTGAACTTGTACCTAAAGGGTGCAGATTAACATGAAGGGCAATTGAAATGCAGACTGGTTCTTTTGTTTGGATCAGACGATCCTCCTGAAACATGATTTAAACTTTATGTAATGTAAGTGATTTCATCTCTCTCTCCTTTCCAGGTGGCTATGGTAGAAGTTCAGCTAGATGCAGAACATGACTACCCTCAAGGCCTCTTGATTGCCTTCAGTGCCTGTACTACTGTCCTTGTTGCAGTTCACCTTTTTGCCCTGATGATAAGTACCTGCATTCTTCCAAACATAGAGGCTGTCAGCAATGTGCATAACCTCAACTCCGTGAAGGAATCCCCTCATGAGCGTATGCATCGGCACATCGAGCTTGCCTGGGCATTTTCCACTGTCATTGGGACTTTGCTCTTTCTTGCAGAGGTGGTGCTACTGTGTTGGGTGAAGTTTCTTCCTTTAAAGAAGAAAACAGATAATGCGCTCCAGAGCAACAGTTCCAGCATCACATCAGGACAGGCAGCAGCCATTGCATCAACATCCATTATGGTTCCCTTCGGACTGATTTTCATTGTGTTTGCAGTCCACTTCTACAGGTCCCTGGTGAGCCATAAAACAGACAGGCAATTCCAGGAACTGAATGAACTTGCTGAGTTTGCACGGCTCCAGGACCAGCTGGATCACAGAGGGGATACCATCTCCTCAGCTGTCACCCATTTTGCCTAAACCTGTGCTTAGAGAAAATAAACTCACTGTTCTGCTTCTGCCTTGTTACGTTGACTACCCTGTGGATGAACTGGTCGAGCAGTTGATTACTGTTTAAAGAGAGATTTTAAATGTTGTTCTGACTCTTTCAAGAGGGGGAAAAAAATGTTGCTCCTTTCATAAGTTTGTCTATCTGACATCAGGAGTGGATGGTGGGGTATGCTGGCACTGCACTGTATCCCTCCTCTCTGAGCACTGTCTAGATTGCTCCTTGTTTGTGCTGAGTAGGGGCTGTATAAATGCAGGGAAAATAACACTGTAAATTTGGGTTTCTGTTAGAGATGGAGCTTTTTTTCCCCTCTATTTATTTGATGTTGGCATTTACTAGAAGATAGTTTGTCTGTTCCATATTGCATGGCATGATACAAATTACTTGGGATGTGCAGCAATTAGCACTTGGTTTCAGTGCTAGTGGTGCTCTCTAGAAAGGCTGACAGATGGTTCAAGCATAGGCTTCCCACCACTTCCCCAGGATGGTTTGCTGCCAAGTAATTATTACTGCACTCATTTCTCCAGCACCTTTTCACGTGGCAGTTATGCATTTTATAACTCACTAAACACCCTTGACTAGTCTTACTGCGACGTGGTGTGTCCACATGAGCAGGAATGAGACTCTGCTCTACTCTTCCTTGGAAGAAAATAAAAGCAATAACTGGTTTAAAGTTCTCATGAGCCAGCACATACTATCTGGAGAGAGATTTGCCTGTTTTCCATTTAGGAATCTTTTCTTTAAAAGAAGGAACTAGATGGAAATTATCACTGGATGATGTTTTTTGCTTGAAAATCAGAACCACTGCTGGTTTTATCCAAGCCAAAGTAGTAATTCTTTTATACTTTTATATTAAAAACTGTCTTTTTAATAAATTCTGAGATGCCAGCAGCAAAAGGTGCTTTCTCTACGTTGGATTCCCAAGTAATTCACTCTGCCTTGGTCTTCCCTGTTTAGAAAAAGTCTTCTCCTTGCTGAAGTGTTTTGTTTAATAACTTAAGACATTTTTTGCTCCCAAAGGATCTGGAAGACTATTTTTCTCTGTATATTTATTTGAGGTAGGTTATTTGTAATTAATACTGCTCCTTACTTTCCAAGACTTGTTTCTGACAGCGAGGCTACTGTGTTAGGTCATTTCCTCTATAAGCAAAACCTTTCATTTGGCCTTTCAGATCAGGGGCTTGTCCAAGAATGATTGTAGCAGTTGTCCTGGGCTTCAGTAATTAGCTGTGTCTAGAAGTGGAATTGTTTGGAATGTGGTTCTCTGGAGCTGCTTTGGGCTTTAATGGATGCAAGCTGTTTTTTGAACACAAACTGAGAGAGGTTTCAGGTCTAATGGAACAAAGTTTAACCTCTCTATTGTCTCTCTCTCCATGGGATAGAAACTTGGGATTCTGAAATGAGACAGGTGTGACCAATACTGAGCAGCTGTACCTGACTGAGCCTGGATGGAGTGTGGTCTCACACCCAGCCTCCGTCTCAGGTTGTCCAGACAGGTGCTGGAGCCCTGAAGCAGGCTGTCCAGAGAGCTTGTGGAGTCTCCTTCTCTGGAGAAATTCCAACCCTGCCTGGACATTGTGATCCTGAGTAACCTGCTCTGGGTGTAACCCTACTTTGGCAGGAGGGTTGGACTAGATGATCTCCAGAGGTCCCTTCTAACTCTCACCAGTCTGGGACTGGTGACATACCTACAAACTGCTGGATGTGTCTGTATTTAGAGTAAGGGTGGCAGAGCGTGTTTACTACTGAAGGAGCCTCATGAAGCCACGGGGACTGATTTCTCATGTCAGCACCACCGCAGTGGAAGGTGTTGACAAGGTTACCTGTGGTGTTTGTCTTCTGAAACATAACTAAAAAAAAAAAAAAAAAAAAAAACCACAACCAAATCTACTGGGCTCTTGCTGTTAGCGCTTTTTTTTTTTCCTATCAGTGTCCTCAGTTCACAGGCAGAAAGCAGCTTTTCACTTGCTGTTTTCACAAGTCCTAGCCTACAGAGGCCAAACTGGATTTTCTTTTGCTCTGCCATTATGTTATGCTTTAAATATATTCTATTGCTGATGTAAATCTGCTGATGGTGAGAATCGTGACTCAGTCTCACAGGTGTTTGTTCATGGAACACTGGAAGGAGTGTGTTAGTACAGGCATTAATGAAGCAGCATTCCAAAACACAAAACTTTGGTAGTAGGCACAAAATGTATTTTTCCCATCCTGTACTGGAGTATGAGTCCTGGCTTGGGAAAAAGACTTAAAAACCCCCAGTAAAGGATGAAAACCTGACTCAATGCTCACACTAGAGCAAATGGTTGAAAGGGTGCTGTGATGCTTCTGTCCATAGACTGTGTAATTAAAAGTTAGTGGCCATTTGAATGGAAGTTCAGAAAATACCTTTTCCATGTTTATTTTGTAAAATGACTTGCTGTCCTAGATCAGTAGCTGACTATCTCTTTTGTGGCTCTTTCAAAGTGACAGAGAAGTGTGGGAGGTGTTTTATTGTTTTGTTTCAGAAGTACAGAATTAGAAGCTAGTGGGACAATCTTATTTTTAACTTTCTCAAGCTGGTAGGTTCTGAGCTAATGGCACTGTTACTACAGCTGCTTTCTGGCTATTTTCTGCACTTTAAGCCATGATATTGAGTGTATTTCTCTTATTTTCCTCCTGTGGAAATGCTTATGAAAGTTACACCCTGGGCACAGTCTCCTAACTGTGTGCTGGGGCAGTAACCAGACAATCGAAACATGAAGAGTGCACTTAGGATTTTTTTTTTTTAATCCCTTATTTATACTAATGGTATTCTGCATTTACCTCAAGCATTTTAAACATTGGTTACTGTATATTACTTATTTAGTTATAAAATACTTTAATGAAATAAAATATACCCAATTGTTGCTGATTATTTGTTATCTAGAGGTCTACAGTATGCTTATTGTCTCTGTCCCTCATCTCTTCAGCTGTGTTGTGCTAATCCTATCTCTGTGTTTCTGGGGATCTCTGAAAGATCTTCAGTTGCTCATTTCAGTCATGAAGATAAAGTTTCCTGTTCACACAGGTATAAGGAATATGTAGGCTGATGTGCTTTTCTCCTGTCAGCACTGCTGAAATCATGGGACTGAGCATGTTGTATTGTTAATCTCTCCAAGTGCTTAAATAGAGAAGTAGGTTATCTTCCAGCCTAGAAAACACCAGGAGTCAAGGATGCACTAATGACCCACTGGCCCACAGTTTGGTTTTTACCAGTGCTGGGCTGGGGCATGTGGGCTGGCCAAGGAGCAGAGCTGGGGTGAGATCTGGTCTCTGTGTTCCTGAGGATTAGGGAGGAGAATTAGCATCGTGTTACAGGAAATGCACAGAGCAAGGAAATAAAAAATATTAATTGAAACATGATCTGTTCTAAATTCAGAAGCCATCTTGGGTCACAGGTAGGCATTGGACTAAGGTAGAGGAGGGTGGGAGGGGACAATCAGACTTTTCCAGAGCTTTGCTATTGCAGGATATAACAGAAACTCTGCTGCTGCTTCTGGGAAAGACTTTGTACCTAACAGGAGGGTGATTTCTTCACAGGAGCAATAGGCCAGATTTGCTGGGCGAGGCCATTGCCTAATGGCATTTTGCTGCTTGTGGTTTTTCCTTATTTTTTGCCTTTTTCAAAAATAATGGGGTGTTGGAGGATGCATCTAAGCAAAGCCACCTGCAGAGTGGAGCACACGTGAGCAGCCACAGTGTGCATGTGAAAGTAAGTAACCCAAGATCATGGTCTTATCTTGCATCTTTCTTTTTTCCTTCAATATTCTGTTATTAATTAGGACTGTCGTCAAACATCGTCTGGGCTTCTGCTAAAACACCATCTGGATCAGCTAGTTCCACCTAAATAAAAAGAATGCAAACCAGTCAGCAGTGTAATTGAAGAATCTTAAGGTTTTCTAGATCTTGAGTTACTCCAGCATTGATGGAGAATCTCGTGTGCACCAGGACTTGAGTTTCTATTGTAGCCTTTCAGTTGCTGGTTTAGAAACATCACTGCACTTCCCTACTTCTATTAGTGTTTGAACATCATCTCCTAAAAATAGTTCTGTGTGGTCTGAGTCTCCTCTAACAAAACACGTTCTTGGGCAAAACTGGCTCTGATTTGTAGCATGTTGGGCCTCACCAGTAGATTTAAAAGGTAATTCCAGTCACCCACAGGTGATAAGAAAGCAGGAATCTGGAGATGTGCAACCCACATTCAGCTGGGTACAGGTTCTTGAAGGGAATGCCCAAGCTCTGCCAAGAACTTACCTCACCCTGACCTGCTTTATGGCCCTTATGCTCTCTGGGGGGCTCATGTGCGTGGTGTTCTCTGGGGCAGAAGATGTCCAGTCTGTTTCTCATTATGCTTTCTGAAGCTTTGGCTTCCTTCAGTAATTCAAACAGCGAATATCCTGAGTGCACTATGTTGTCTCTTCCCCCGTCTCTGCAATTATGTTCAAATTCTGCTTTGATGCAGCCCTATCATCTACAAACGATTCCTTCAAAACTCGTAACTGCTTTCTAGTTTTCAGACATTCTCTGTCCTGTGCTTCCCCACCGTTTGTTGCTTTTGCCTGCCTAGTGAAGGCACATGGTGATGCTTCCCCTGTGCCAAAACTCAGGTCTTCACCATTAGGCTCTTGCTGAAAGCTGGCTGTTTAGTCCATCTCTAGCTTTGGCAGCTTCTAATGCTCACCCATCATCTACCTTTCTCAAAAGGTTTATGAAAATCTGAAGTGTTTTTTTTTTTTCCCTCTTTTACTTCCTTCGTATTCTGAGATGAGTAAATCTCTTCACTGCAATAACAGCAGTGAAAGCTGATGCTTGCTTTTTGCTCATAGAGCAGAAGACATTTGGGCCATAACTTGGACTTTAGGGAGTTAAATAAACAGCCAAGCATGAACATCCTGCCTCAGTGAAAGGGCAAGTCCTCCCAGGCTGCTGGGCTGGCTTGTTGGGGCTGTTCTTGGGTGACCTCTGACAGACCTGATGAGGTAAATATTTTCAGCCACAGAAGCTGTGCTCCTTTCACTCTTTGCAAGACACAGATTGTTATTGTTGTTCTTTTTTTTTTTTTTTTTCCTGGCGAGTATTTAGTGCTTCTGATTCTGCACTGCTGTGGGTGTGCCTAATCCAGGATTAACTGGCTTGTCAAAATGTCTGCTCCGAGAACCCTTACTACAGAAACCAGGTTTGAAAATAAGGGAAGCAAATATGTTGCAGCTGTCAGTTTTGGTAGGCTGTGTGTACCCAGTGCCATTTGCAGCAAGCTTTCCCTGGAGCAAAGGAGGAAAGGCAGCTTTTCCTGATGTGGATCTGTGCTATTCCCTGTGTTACCAGAGTAACACAGCATGCTGTGGTTATCCAGCGTGGATCCACTCAGCTCTAAGCAAAAAGGACCTTCCCCACCCCTATTCTGCACTAACTGTCCCTTGGAAACACAAAGCCTTTGTGTTTCATCTAAGCAACACAGCCCCTGGGGATCCAAGCTGAGACTTCTGACCAGCTGTGTCACTTGGAGTCGTATGTTCCCCACTGATCCCCATTCCCTGTCCTCTGAGAACACAGAGCTGAAGACAGCCTTTCCTGTCCTCCTGCACCAAAGTGTTGTGCGAGGACCCAGCAGCTGCCAGGCTGATGGCCCAATGTGTCCATGTGCACCATTGTGCATCTCACCAAGTCTTTAGGAGGGGAATAAGGACTGGCTCTTCCTCCACAGCCTGTGTCAGCCTTAAGGGAAAAAGCAAATGGAGGATTATAGAATCATCACATAATGGTTTGGTTTGGAAGGGACCTTAAAAAATACTTAGTTCCAGCTCCTCTGCCATGGGTAGGGACACCTCCTACTGGACCAGGTTGCTCAAGGCATCATCCAGCCTGGCTTTGAACACTTGCAGGGTTGGAGCCTCCATAAGTTCTCTGGGCAACCTGTTCCAGTGCCTCACCACCCTCAGGAGGAAGAATTTCTTCCTACTGTCTAATCTAAGAATGCTGGCCCTCAGACATCCATTTGCTCACCTTGGGGTAAGGTCGAAGTTACACACATCCTTCCACCCATGGGGCTGCTGGGTATGGATAAGCTTTTGCCTCAGGGTGAAGGTAGTAGCTGGTGTTAGCACTGCACCTGCTGGGCTTTTGCTGGGGTCTGGTCAGCTTTAGTAGTTTGGCTCACTGAAAGCACCTGGTTTTGAAACAAATCCCACTATTGTCTCTCCCTCTATTGTCCCTGTTTCCTTTGTGCTGTCTCAGGTCTCTAAGCAGTTTTGGTGCATGAGAACTGCATTTTTTCAGATGTGGGTGATTAGGAGGCTCCAGCTGGGGCTGGAAGGGCCACTTGTCCCTAGGGGCTATTTAGGACACTGCTGGCCAATAGGCTTCAAGCACACACCCCATGAGCTGGGAACACCATAGGGTAATCTCTTGGAGAGTGAAATGCTACCTGGAGAGCTGCCCCAAGTGCTGAGGAGAGCAAACATCCCTAGCAAACCCAAAACGTCCAAGCAGTTATTACCTTTGGGATTGGATACTGGGGAGGAACAGGAGCCTCATCTCTGCCAAAGTCAATCAGGATGCCACACTTTGGTATATCTGCTGCCCAGATACCTTCAAACAGCTGTCCCTTATCCAAGTAGAAGAATTTCCCATGGCCATGCTTCTTTCCATCTTTCCAGCCTCCTTCATATCGATTTTCATTTGCTGCAAGTAAATGAAATGAACAGACCATGAAATCTACACCATTTCATTAAGAGGCTACAAACAAAACCAATCAACAGAGCAAACCCAGGAAATAATCTCGTTGGCCCCTGTTAGTAACATCGAGGGGGCTGCAGCATGATGTTATGCATATGTGTTTGCTGTGCTGCAGAGGGAGAAAAAGCTGCAGGAGGAGCCTGTGTTTGACCCCATGGCACAAGAACTGTGTTCATCTGCTTTCTTCTTGTGGTGATGTTAATTTCCTCTGGTATGTGGAGTGAGTGAACCTGGGGTAAGACTAGTGGCTTAGTCATTCTTCACAACATAAAAAATTACAGGACACAAGTTTTGGATTTGACACTGCAACAAATCATGCAGGATCTCTGGCTTGAAGAACTTTGCTTGTCTGGGCAAGGAGCAGTAGCACTGATCGTTGTCCAGTCAAAATAATCTTGATTTCAAATAATACTTGTAGTTATGTTTTTCCTGAATGAATTACAGGGCAAGAATTGCTGTGAATGTTTGAACAGCTCAGGCGATCAGTTACACACTGTTTTTCCAGCTGTACTGCAACTCATGGTGTTTTGCTGCAAGTCAAGAGAGTTTTTTTTTGAGCTCTGAGCTGCTCTCCAGGAATCCATCCATCCATCCATCACCAAGAGGGAAAGAAGAGCTGCAAGGAGAAGAAAGCAGCTTCATCCAGGGATGCTGGCTGAGAGGGGGCCTCCTACCCATCATGGGTTGGGCTGGGATACATCTAAGGCACCCTGCTCTCTCTAGGAGAGTTCTCTCTTGTCCTTTTCTTCCCAGATACTGTGTTTCTAAACAAGAAACCACAGGGATTGCTGGCCAAGTTACTTAGTGGAGTATCTTTGAGTCTCAGAAGAGCTTGCCATTCCTCATGGCAAAAGGTGGTCAAAATGCCAGGTACTGCAGAGGGAGCTGGGAACTGTCAGAATGCTGCAAGGAAAGACAGAAAAAAAAAATGCTTTGGAGTATGGTTGCCAGGCTCTTCAGCCTGAAGAGGTTTACAGGTTGGAGCCATGGTGGTGGTTATCTTCAGCTTGCATCTGGTTGTGTGCTCACCTGCAATACCTGCCTCTCCTATCCACTGGTGGGAGCAGCTCAGCTTCTGCTCTCCATCTGCCAACATCTCGGAAAACACCGAAATCACAGACCTGGCTGTGATGCAGGGGGCATCAAATGCCCTGGCTGCACCATGGTGCCCAGCTGCTCCTATCTGCTCTCCTCCCAGAGCATCTCAGAGGCTGTGCTGCTCACCGCAGATCGTCTGCAGACATGCAATGCTCTGGCTTAGACGCCATTCAGCAGCCTCTGGGTGGCGAATCTGTGTGGAGCTCCCAGCCAAGCTCACCCTTACTGGGCACACTGCCACTACAAGCAATTTAATCTTGAGCTGCAGCTCATCGTGACCTCCACTGAAGAACTCCTTTTCTTTCACCATCGCAAAGCTGCCGGCACGTGGGCACACTTCCAGCAACTGAAGCGAATACATTAAGCTTGTGGGTATGAAATAATTGCCCTGGCTAATTTTAACCAAAAGGAATCCGTCTCCTGATTGATTGCAGCCTAGGGTGGAGGCAAGAGGGCTCTGAAACGGTGCAGCAGCCATGGCTCAGCCCCCAGGGGCCATCAGTTCACAACACTGATGCTGACTTTGATGGGAGAGAAGAGAATCTATGGAAGAAGTTACCCTTGGAAGTGGATGCTGATTTCATCTGGATGAGCTATTAGTCCAAAGTGACTTTACAGTCAGCAGGGAGCGCAGTCATGCATCTGATGTGTAGTGAAGGTCATGCTTGTTCCTCCTGGCTGTTTTGCTTAGCTAATTACTAGCCTTGAGATCACTTTCAGGCAAAAAAAAAAAAAATTAATAATAATATGGAGATAATATTTTTTCAAATGGTCCTGGAATGAATTACCTTGTACTGCAAAGGAATAGGAGTCTTGGCTTCAGGGGAAAATGTGTTAAACTCTAGGCAAATTAAGGGGGGGGGAAATCCTTATTTCTATTTTTACACTCAGATTGCCCCCAACATTCCCAATCTGTGATGTGTTTGGTGTTATTTCTGGGAAGGGATTGTGTACTAATGAAATCTCTGTGTTCACTCCATGTGAGCCAGTGTCGGAAGAAAGCGAGGGGATTGAGTGAACACAAAAAGGAAACTTGTCTTTTTTTTTTTTCCTGTGATGGAAATTGGACTCCTCTTCGGTATGCAGCAGTTTGAAAGTGTGTCTGGCAAAGTGCCCGGCTTGAAAGGAGATTTGCTCTTCTCTGACCCAACAGTTTATTATCTCCAACCCTAACCATCCCTGTCATTTACATGTAAATCACAGCAAAAACAAGCTTTCATGCGTGTGGCCCTGAGCAGCACAACACTGACACTTGCACAGCTCGAGCTGCCTCCAGCCCCAAGCAAGGAGGGGAGGGATGAAGCAGGGTATCAGCCACAACCCTGACCCAAGGCTGATGGACAGCAGAAGCACCTGGAGAGCAGAACCTAAAGCCTAAATACCTTGCGGGGGTAAGGCAGAGGCAGTGTTGGGTCTGGCTGGTACTTACGCAGCCGCAGCATGCCCTGCCCATGGGGCTGGTCCTGCAGCCACTGTCCATCGTAGATGGAGCCGTCCTGGTAGCACATCCGTCCCCAGCCGCTGCGCAGCCCTCCGCTCCACTCCCCCTCGTAGCGCTCCCCACGGGGGCAGAGCGTCGTCCCGTAGCCCTGGAGGGGAATAGAGCTGGCTGGTTAGGAGGCTCTGTAGTGAAAGAGGTAGATGTTGGATGTGGGGACATGATTGCCTTGATGCACATTCTGATTACTACTCTTACACATGGCTGCTGGCTGCCCAGCTCAGTGCTGTTCATGTGTTGAAGGAAAGGAGAGGTGATGGTGTGGGGTTTTGGTTTTTTTTTTTGGCAAATGTTTTACTCCCACAACAAAACCTCAGTTTTATATCTCAGTGTGTTATTGCTGGCATAATTGCAGCCAATATTTAGTTAAAAATGGGTTTTACTAGAATATAAACCTGCCTGAGGATAGGCAGCATTAAAAAGAGCTGTCTCTCAATGTGGGGATTTTATGCCTTTTAACTCTGATGATGCTTCCTACAGCCCAGTGTGTCCAAGATGGACATCTTCTTCCCCTGCCCTGGGGCAGACAGGTTTCTAAGTGATGCTAACCATAAAAGAGGTAATGTCCTAAACAGCTCCTTGCCTTGCCTCCTTCCACCTGTCAAGAAACTAAAGGCAGTCCTGAAGGCTGCCTGCAGTGTAACCAGAGGGTGCAGGCAGCAATGCCACATGCAACTTCCTGCAGTTGGGCACTGGGCCAGGATCCCTGGGACAGGAGGTATCACCTTCACAGTACAGGAATGCTCACATGTTGGAACTGTCTCTGCTTTTTGCTTTTTCTCTTTAGATTTGATGCCACTGGTGATTTCGTTGGTGAACTTCTGAATGTAGAACCACTGTGGACATGAAAGTCAGGGACCCTAGGAGGTGTTTGTCTTACATGTGTGTTTTCCATTAAGAGAAGTCCAGAGTTACCCCCTATACTGGGAAGTGATACCAGTAATAAATATTTACATATTACTAATGAGTTTTGCAACTTAATGTATAAAGCAGTAAGTTTTCTCTGGACAAAAAGGTAACGTCAGTTCTGGAAATAATTGATTTTTGTGAGCATTAGTTTTATTAAACCACATGGATGTAAAGGGGAGGTTTCTGTAGGAGAACAAAACCACCCCAGTGGTTTAAATGTCATTATAAACCTTTCACCAAAGCTCAGTCACCCAAAACACATCCTCCAAGAGAGTGGAGCCACAGAGCCGCATGCCAGTTAGAAGCACAAGAGGCTATTAATTCAATTTAAGAGCAGACACAAAGGCAAGCACAATGTTTCCACTGGCAGATGAGAAAAGGTTCCTATAAGGATTGCATAAGATTGCACATAAGATTGCAGTCGTTTTTACCAGATGACTTGCTTTTTATGTTCCGTTTAGACAAACCAGTGATTTATGTGACAGGCTTAATTTCCAAAAGAACTGATGTTATTTGTCTAATATGCTGTAAAACTACCAGCAGAAGCTACATTTTTCTGCACTGCTTATAACACAGGTTCCTGCAACGGCTTCAAGGATGAGAGGGATGAATGGGATGAGTGGGGAGGATTAAGATGTGGGATATGAAACCTCTCATCGTGCTTGGCAGAGCTGCAGGTGAGTCCAGTCAGTGATCACTTCTCTGTAGCAGCTGGTGGGAGGTCAGGACCTAGCTCAGTCACCAGTGGATGAGTGGGATAGGTCAGTTTCCAGTGAGGAGACATGGGTGAAGGGGTGTACTCAGCCATGCTTGGCTTTTTAGGAACAATGATTTTTTTATTCCTGAAGCTTCCTGGGCTTTTTGCAGGTTTCAATTAAGATTTAAAATGATCCCAAGACTGGAAAAACATCTGTTCCTATAGCTTTGGCCCAGAGTCACGCTGCTGCTTCCCTATGGCCAGTCACGGGACATGGTGCAGCTCCTGCAGCATCTGACATAAAGTGAGAAAAGAGCAGAGAGGTTGGGAAGGGCAGGGGGAGAGGGCTTAAACACCAGAGCTTTTGCTCTTGCTTTCATTTTCTTGTATCACCTATTTGTTTCCCCAGACCCCTGCAATTCAGCCTCAGCAGGGGAAAGCTCAGTATTTTATGTGATCTTTTTGCACGTGTCACCCAACTCCTCCCTGTGTTTTGGGGCACAGTTTCCTCGCTGCCAGCAGGGGCAGGACATCACTTACGCACTTTTGGTCGTTTTTCCACCAGCCTGTATACACCTTCTTGTATTCCTTGGTTACAGGGTCAAAAATGCTGTATGAGCCATAACCATCCCGCTTCCCAAACTTCCAGTCACCACTATAAATAGCTCTGGAGCGTTTCCACAACTGGGTGCCTTTACCTGTTTAATAAACAAGAGGAATTACAGGGAGAACATTGGGGTTGTTAGGAAAAAGGTTTTCAGGGCTCCATTCCAGGCGAGGCAACACTCCCTCCTCCAAGGCAGGGTTGTGTCTGGGATTTTGTTCAGCTTTGTTAATGCATTGTTAATCTTGATTAGGTGCTTCCTGTGTGGGCTTTGCTTGAATGCACTTAAATATTTTCAAAATTCAGTTTACTGCTTTTAAACATTCCTGTCCTGCTCTGGCTGCTCAGGGCTCCAGCAGGGTCTCCTTCCCCTGCTCTGTCTCCTTCAGCACCTGCCACAGCTCAAGAATAAAAGAATATTCCTGAAGCCAAGCCAGAGGCTGAGGGAGCTGCAAGGGCCTGTGCAGGGCCTGTGCAGGGCCTGTGCAGCCAGGGCACACCCCAATGAGTGGAGCTGGCTGCAGTTTGCTGTGTTTGCAGGGGACTTTAAACATCTGTAGTCCAGGTATTTCAGATAACTGCCCTTGACAGCGTGCAAAAGCTCCTCAAAATTATCTATTAGAAATGTTTGATCACATTTCTGCATTTTTTATATATATATCTCAAAGACATATATGACATGAGCCAGCAGTGTGCCCAGGTGGCCAAGAGAGCCAATGGCATCCTGGCCTGCATCAGGCATAGTTTGGCCAGCAGGAGCAGGGAGGTCATTGTACCCCTGTACACAGCACTGGTTAGGCCACACCTTGAGTACTGTGTCCAGTTCTGGGCCCCTCAGTTTAGGAAAGATGTTGAATTGCTGGAGCATGTCCAGAGAAGGGCAACGAGGCTGGGGAGAGGCCTTGAGCACAAGCCCTATGAGGAGAGGCTGAGGGAGCTGGGACTGTTTAGCCTGGAGAAGAGGAGGCTCAGGGGTGACCTCATTGCTGTCTACAACTACCTGAAGGGAGGTTGTAGCCAGGAGGGGGTTGGTCTCTTCTCCCAGGCAACCAGCACCAGAACAAGAGGACACAGTCTCAAGCTGTGCCAGGGGAGGTTTAGGCTGGAGGTGAGGAGAAAGTTCTTCACAGAGAGAGTGGTTGGCCATTGGAATGTGCTGCCCAGGGAGGTGGTGGAGTCACCATCCCTGGAGGTGTTCAAGAGGGGACTGGACATGGCACTTGGTGCCATGGCTTAGATAGTCATGAGGTTTAGGGTGACAGGTTGGACTCGATGATCTTTGAGGTCTCTTCCAGCCTTCTTGATTCTATGATTCTATGATATGTGTCTAGCCATACATGAATGAATGCACATAGAACTGGCTGCTCTCTGTCCCTACTAACTTTTGTAAAGACAGCTAAATCGGTACTTTTTCTGTGAATGATCTCTTACCATGTTTCAAATTGTCCAGCCATTCTCCAGTATACTGATCCCCATTTACAGCATAGACTGTGTGTCTTAATCCACATTTCTGTGCTTTCCTGTCCCATTCATGCCAAAGAGGCTCTGTAGCCCTGGGGTATTTTACAACGGGCATATTGTTCCTGGCTGCAGAGGAAAACAAATGATTGTCAGCAATAAATTAGAGAGAAATTACTAAGGCAGGTACTGGCAGAACAGTATTTTTGAACTGTGTTTTGATACGCAACTGAGATTTGATGGCTGGTTTCAGAGGGGTAAAATAGAGATATAACAAACAGAAAAGAGATATAACAAACCAGCAGTACCTGAGAACAGGCTCCCAGCAGAGTCTGGCCCTTAAGGAAATGTTAAATAGGTCTCAACAAGTTGGGTCTATGGTGGGTATCAGTCTCTACACCTGGCAGAGGTCCTGGGGAGCACAGGGAAAGGCAGCCCCTTTTCAGTGCAGCCAAAACCCTGCTGGGCTCCTTCCCAAGGCCACTCCCCCACCAGCTCTGTGCAAAGCAGGAGCAGTCATTTAAGCAACTTAGAATTTTTTTTTTTGTTTTCTAGGAAATATCTCAGGAGACTGGAAAATATTCACAAGACAGAGTGGGTCGGAGAGTTGGCTAGCATCCTTGGGGGTGCACCAGGAGCTGGGACACTTCATACACCCAGAAGTACCATAACTTAGGTCCCTTTACTGCTAAAGACACCAGTCCTGCAGGTGTCTGGTTAAAAGGGACCCAAACCACAATACTTCTATCTCCCAGGAGGCTGCAGACTCACACAGACCAGGACAAGTGCTAACCAGTCAAGCAAGCCCCCAAGGAGGTTGGTTTTAAAGCAGGAAAAGCAGACAGAGGATGATAGGTACAGTGGAGGGGGCAGGGGGGCCGGCGGGGGATGTAATTCGAGTGTCAGAGTGATGGAGGGAAAGGATCAGTGCAGGGGAAGAGGAGGGAGAAGATGTTCTGACCCATCAGTACAGAGAGCACAGGAAGTGGCACGGTGGTGATCTCTGGGCATTGCTGGTAGAACAGCTGTTCGGCACAGCGGGAATGCTACCATGGGCCAGGAGGCGACAGGAGGTTATAGGAAGCCACTCTTGTAAACCATAAATAAACGCCCAAAGGCGGCTGTAATAAAAACCCCCAAGTTTCTTTGAATGCCGTCAACACCCAGAGCTTGGCTGCAGCCCGGCAGGGTGGGATACTCTCTGATTTCGTCTCCTGAGCTCCCCCTTCTGTCTTGATCTGCCTGGCCGAGCCATATGGAGTAATTTTGCAGCATCTCTGCCTGATCAGTAGAGCAGAGCTCCCGTTCCTGCTGTGCTTCGGGTGCTGGGAAGCTGGAGTGGGGAAAAACATGGAGTTTGGGAAGAGGAGGAAAAGAAACGAGCTTGGGGTCCTTCACAGGGAATAAAAGCTGGAGAGTTCATCCTCAAGTCTTCACATAGTTGTGGGAAATGGTCATGTGACAGCTCTTTGGTGGGATATCGTCACTTAAAAAAGTACTGTGTCCGTGAGGAGCTCTCCTCCCTAAAAACACGGTATGTCCTTACCGTGGGGTCCTGGGAAGTGCAGGCAGGGCTGAGGGGCCTGGCTGGGCACTGCATTGTGAGCTCAGATCCGGGGAGGTTCCTGCCAGGCTGTGGTGGGAGGAAAGGGGCTGGAGAGGGAGTTCCCAGCTGGTTGCTCCCCCATCAGCTGTTGAACACAGGTGTCTCCTCCGCTGACCTCAAGGAGAGGAGGGAAGGTAAGGACCACTATGTTACCAACCCTCAGAGTAGCTGTTTTGGGGATGGAGTAGTCTGTGAGTGCAGAGGATGTTCTGGCAGCTGAACACTACCTACCTGTTTTGGAGATGCTGAGGGTAAGATCTGTTCCTCAGTACGATGGAGTCACAGCCCAGCGCAGGAGATGGATTTTTCTGCAGTGCAAACACAGGACACACCACAGCTGCTAAGTTCCTCCCTCTCCTTTGCATGCCACAGCCCGCAAAGAGCGGAATCTTGCCGTTATTTGCCAAGGGCTGGGGGTGTGCAGGACACAAAGATGCATGTTGCTAACTCATGTCTGTCTTCCCTGTGCTTTGGGAGCAGAAAAGCTGAGCTACAGCTACATGCCCCTACCCTGACACCGGCCATGACCTCCAAGCAGCTCATGGCTGAAAAGGGCTTTTTCCCCACTGCCTCAGCCAGATGGGAGCTTCACCCCACCCCATTACTGCTATCTAACCACTTCTTTAGCACAGATCTTAGGATTAGAAAACCCAGGGAGGATTCCCAGCTTCAGGGGCACCCCCAACACCCCACCATCTGTTTGCTGTGCCCTCTGAGGTACAGATCACCCAGCATGATACAGGCTGGTGAGAGCCATCTTTGCTTGCTGAGACCTCTCCAAATTTATTACAGCTGTGCCAGGTTTGTGTAACTGTTCGTGTAGTTGGTATTTATGTTTTTAGTCACACATAGCCACCTAGAACCATAGAATCATAGAATTGTTAGGGGTGGAAGTGACCTCAAGGATCATCTAGTTCCAATACCCCTGCTATAGGCAGGGACACGTCCCACTGGATCAAGTTGCCCAGAGCCACATCCAGCCTGGCCTTAAAAACCTCCAGGGCTTCTACCACCTCCCTGGACAACCTGTTCCAGTGTCTCACCACCCTCATGGTGTAAAACTTCTTCCTAACATCCAGTCTGAATCTACCCACTTCTAGTTTTCCTCCATTCCTCCTAGTTCTATCACTACCTGACATCCTAAAAAGTCTCTCCCCAGCTTTCTTGTAGGCCCCCTTCAGATACTGGAAGGCCACAATAAGGTCTCCACAGAGCCTTCTCTTCTCCAGCCTGAACAGCATGAACACCTACTACCGGGGCAGAAGGAGGTTCGCAACCAGAGGCAGGTGGTGCAGAGCCCTGGCAACAGCAGCTGCAGCTCTCAGTGCTGACGACTAGAGGCTGCTGCTCCCACGTGTGTTAGTGACTCCTGTGCTGGGGGATGAGGTCTTTGGAGTCCCAGACTCTCCAGACACTGCTCCATGCTCTCACCTTGGAGTTTTATCAGGTCTCTAGTAAAAAGAAGCTTTAGTTTGCATGGCCTTTCTACTTCTCCACACAACTGGAGAGCAATGCAATTTAGTTACAACTATACTTTTTTTTTTTGTTTTCAGTCTTACATCTTAACTTAATGAAGAGCAATGTGAAAAATACACCCACCTGCAGAGAGGAGGCTGCTGGCTGTCCCTGGCAGCACCCTGCCTGTCATCACACCACATCCCACTGTGTGATCTCCACACTGGCTCTGCCTGCACGGTAGCATCCAACTAACCATTACCCAGCCCCAAGGATGCTCTGGGTGAATTCACTCCCTGCATTTACCTCTGCCCCATGGCACTGCCTCGCACCAGGGTCTCTTTTGTTGGCACCTTCCAGCACAGCCAAGCCATCCCCAGCCCTTCCTTGTCCCCATGGCAGCATCTCCTTACAGGATGCTCCTTTTGCTGCTCCTCCCCAACAAGAGCTGGGTGCCAGAGCAGCGACAGGAGGGGACAATTGGGAAAGCTCCTGTGCTCAGTTTGCAAAACAGTCTCAAGTTTGTCCCACGCTCTCCCCAAAACCACCCCATGGGCACCAACCTGTGCTCGGCTGGGTGCTGCCGGCCGCCTTGGCAGCGTCGTCATAGCAACTCAAACAAACTCCTGTGCTCAGGGTGATGGAAGCACGGCTGGGAGAGCTGCCGGAGAGCTGGAGAGGCTGCAGGATGGAGCAGCTGCAGGTTCCTCTGTGGAGGGATGGAGCTGGAGCCAGGTTCCTCTGGGGAGCTGCCGAGCACACGCCACACTCCCAAGTTACATGTCTTTGCGTTAGGGATTATCCTGCAGAACATAAAATGCTGATAAGCAGTGTGTGTTTCTCCTCTGGTTGTTGTGTTATAGGTGCAGCAGCTGGAAATTAAAGTACTGACTACAGTCCTGATGGGTGACAAATAAATCAGCTTTGTGAATGTTGGAAGAAAAAGGAGAAAGTCCCTGAAAATGCACATCAAAAGTCTTAAGAGAAAAATCTGAATAAACCTGACACTAATTCCTTCATCCATTACACTCCTTCTGCAGCCTCAGCAAGCAGAAATTGCCATTATGGCCTTGTGGGTGTCTGTAATAATCTTCCCTAATGGGTACTTAACCATGCACGATTCAAGTATAAAATGCAAGTTCTTGTCTCACTCCTGTAAGCCAAACATATTTAGTTATTCTCATCCTTTTACTGTATTTCTTGTGCACCACATTGCAGGCTGGATGGTAACAATTACGAAGTAAGTGGGGTGAAACAAAGCACTTGTCTCTGTGGAGGTGAGATATAGCTTGGTCTTCCCTGATGTATCAGAAAATTATTTTGATTCACTGAACTCAAATTTTATTTAAAACCTGTGATTCCACTACAGGAGAAGGAAAATCATCAGTAACTAAGAAGTATGGAAAATTTTTGTAAAGGATGTCAGATATGTAGAAAATATAATTCAGCCCAAATGGGAGGGATAAACCTGAACTGACCCAGAAATACCTAACAAAATTCTCTTCTGCTCCCAAGAGCAGTCATTTCAAGGCAGAACACTGAGGTCACTATGAAAAACATGCTCAAAATCCAGAATACAATGGGCTAGGAGAACTTGGCTTTTCCTTGATGCAGTTCCCCTTGTTTTGTCCCTACCTGCCAAACTTTGGCCTCAGATCTCCTTCTTGGCTCTTTAGAAATCTTTCACAGACATTGGTCGCTGCCACTGCGGAGCACCAGCAAAGCCTCCTCCACAGACAGTGATGGGTCTTCAGCTCTGCTGCTGTTGGTACCTTTGCTGCTTCAGTCATCTGGCACTTGGTGAAACTGCACATTTATGCAGGCTGAAAAGAAGCTGTCAAATCCTTGGTGTCAGCTGTGTTGTAACTCGGTCCATCACACTGCCAATACAATCCACTTTTAGCTCTCCACTTCCTTCCAGTTGGGACACACTGAAGAGCAAACCAAGTGAGGGCAGGATGTGTGGGGAAACATGCCCAGAAACACACCGTTTGTGGGGCAAGGTCTATGACATATGATGTGCCTTAATTTTTTTTAATTTTAAAGAGTACTTTTTTTTTTTTAATTAAATAAACCCAAAGGACCTCAGTGTTTCACACTGAAACCAATCATTTCCATTTCACAGTGGGAGAAGACAGCTGCTCCGAGATGAGTTTGCTCACATGAAGCTTGGGGAATCACCCAAGTGAGTGCCCAAACCAACTGAAAACTGTCAGAACCAATAATTTAAGTTTATTCTGGGAACTTTGTAGAATAAATAGAGAAAAAAACATTTAGAGAAACATATGTTGGCATCCTTTAAAGGTGAAGAATGTGACAACAACATACTGTGGAAGTAGGATGCTCAGACGTGTGGTTTATTGCTGCTACATTCAAAAGAAAAGCCAGAGGAAGAGGTGGGAGGGTCTTGGACTCCAACCAAGCTATGTGGGGTTTAGCTGGATGAGCACAGAGTGGCTGCAGCACTGAAGAGGCTTCCCCACTGCTTCGGTTTTAAGAATTATTATTAGCAGGATTTAGGAGGGCTTGAAGTGAAAGGTTTGAGATGTAAACTTCACTGGTTTATTGGCTTAAGAGGCAGCCTTGTGGGAAAGCATTTCTTTAAACCTCTTCCCTCCTTTTTGCTCAGAGCAGCTCTCCCAAGATAAAAACCCCCAAAACACGTTGGTTTTCCATCAAACTAGTTTAAAGTGAGAACCTTAGGTTATTTGAAATGTTCAAGCATTTACACAGTCATGTAAAGTGAAAAGCTAAAGTCTTTGAAGCTGACACTGAGAAGATTTTCTCCTCTGTTGCTGCAGATTTACAGCTAATTGACATACCTAAGATCATCAGATCCAACCTTCTACCCAATACCTCCACGACTACTTCTATTGTCTCAACTGCCTGCAGAAAAGACTGTTCAAAGGCAGAGTTATGATGTTAATTAGGGAAGCTGCCTAAAGCTGAGAATTATTTAATGCACAACTGTAAAGTGCTTTGCAGGACTCTCAATATTGTTTTAAAATGCACAAATCACAGCACAAAGATGGAGGCTGACAAATTTGGTCATACTTTAGCTAATGCCCCATTACAAGACCTTAACTGAGGAATAAATCAGACTAGAAGATGAAGCAGAAGTACTAAATTCCATCTGAAACATGTCCCAAGTATTATTTATCATGCCCTATTGTCACCTAATGTTAGAACAGGGACTCAGACAATGTTGCCCTTTCCTATCTGCACTGTGCTGTAAAGAATTTGTATTTCTAGGACAGAGGGAAAGCATTCAAGGAAACAAGCTCAATTATCCTAACAGAAAAGAACGAATAGAATCTGTTTCAGAAATAATCTGGAGGGTGAAGGAAAAGAGATCACATCTGACTGCATGTATGCAACCACATGTACTTGGATCAGTTTAACACCAAAAGAACAAAGTCACAATTTTGCTGGGATTCTTCATGTGATTTATTAAATCACTTTCTTTGATACGTTTTCTGGCAGTGAAGGGTTGATGAGTTGGAGATTAATTAAGGCAAAGGCAAGTCAGAGATTTTGTATTTGCAGATTTGCTGTACAAAGGCCTTTGAAGATCTCTGACAGTAAAAAGCAGCCAGTCGAAAGCTGTGAGGTTAAATCTGTGAGGCACCTCAGTGGTTTTGGAGTATGTCTTAGTGGCTGTAGAAAGAAAAATTGCAAAAAGCCTGAAAACTGAAAGAAGAAATTAATAGTTAAATAAGATGAATGCTGAGAATGCGGATATGGACATTTCAGTCACTCAGGACCACAGACTGTGACAATTATTATGTGGTTTTTTTTTTTTTATGACTCTTAATTCTGAAATTAGAGTCCTTTTAAAGATGACACATCTAACTAAATTCTGCAGTTTCCATCCTTAGCCAGTAAAATGATATACACTATAATAAACAAGCTCTCTAGATCTAGTTTAAAAAAAAATTCACCATTATCTTATCTTACTTTGGTTTTATTCACAAAGATGTGATTGAAATAATGCGATTACACAAACAGCTTTAATCTCCCAGGAGATGGAAGCAGATTACAGGTAATTCTGAAATCTTTTGTAACTGCACAACATTAAATACTACTAGAGCCAGCTGCACAGCCAGCTGTGCTGCACTCCTGTTATTTGTGTTTAATTAAATTCTTTTGTGGTGTTTGTTTTACATATAATACTGATCTCTTTGATGAATATTAATAATCAGCATGTCTTAGTTAAAAGACCTTGAAAAATTTGTCTGAGGTTGTAGTTACACACAGCCTCACTGTGCTGTGAGGAACAAGAGTTGTTATTGTCAGGAGGTGTAGGGAAGAGGCAGGAAAGTTTTGAATAAAGGGCTGTTGATCCCTTGGTGTGAGGCTGTTCCAGGAGAGCTCTGGGGCCAGCATGGCTCTAAGTGGGAAATGCACATTTCCTGCCTTTGTATGCATAGAAACACAGATCACAGCCCTAAGGAATGAGCCAGCAGGCTGCAGAATTATATCTCAGGAGTCAAACAAATAGTTTTAGAGGTTATTTACAATTTACAATGTATTCTGACCATTTTTCCTAGCAACATAGACTGGGATGTTTGCTTTAGCCACATGCAAAATACTGGATGCTCAGAACTGCAACTGACGGCAGCTGCCTCCTGCTCTTTGACCAGCCCAACCTCTGCCAACCTCACCAAGCATGCTGGCACCCTTCACTCTGGATTCATCCAGGGCTGCAGGAAGATGTCAGCATCCCAGCCTCCCCTAAGCAGGAAAGGGTAAGATGCAGCTGCATTTTCAGGCTGGCTCTGCTTATTACATCAGACTGAACCGAGTGCTCAGTTCAGAGTGTGATGTAATGAGCAGAACAAGCCCTAATAGAATGACATTTTAGGAGTGGCTCCATGATAAATTCAGCTGAGGTGACAGAATAACTGCAAAGGTGGAGCGATTATTTTCACGTGGGAAGGAAAATAATATTGGTGGCAGGGAGTGCTCCAACCTTGCAGCGAACTGGAAAGTTTCAACACGTATCCAGCATGGAATTAAAGCTGTGACCTGAAATATGATTCTTTCACTGCAATCCAAAATTCTGCAAGCTTCCTGGAACATAAGATGTTGTTACACAGGACTGTGGATAAATGCTAGAATTTGGGGAGAATTTAATACAGACATAACAAACTCCTGTGATATTTATGCTAAGTTTATTATTCTACTTCAAGATTATCAAGGCTTGCCATAACATGTTTGATCTTTGGACAATCAGGGACCTCATTGGAGGAGATGAAGGGACAATATAATGTTCCCTGTGGTTGGTGGTTCTTACATCAGCAGCAATCCCCAACCACTGCAAGGTCTGAGCGAGTTTCTCTGGAAACTGAGTGCAAAGGCAGGCAGCAGGTCATGGGGACTGTGTTTCAGATGTTCACCTACACACACATGAGGATACAGAAAGGGCATAAAACGAGGTGTCAGTGCCGACATAGACCTAGAAAGAGAGCAAGGGCAACAAGCACACTGAGGAGAGTCTCTACAGCAAACGTTTTGTTATTTTGGTTTTGTGCTGAATCCAAGGAAATGGGATTCTACAGATGTTCCTTGTGAAAAGACAGAATTGCACTCAGGCTTTACTTTGGCTCACCCTTTATAATTGTTTTTCTTCCACTTTGCCTATTTCCACCCGTTCAAAACAAACCCACGTACATTCCAATCAGCTCAGTACCGACATTTACAGCCTCTGCACCTCCTGCACCTCGCAACGTGCCCTGTGTGTGACTCTCACCGTGAGCTCTTTGGTGCAGGTCCAATTCCCATTTAACTGGTACAGCCCAGAGCTCACGAGGCGCCGCTCCCAGTTTGCCAGCCCGGTCGCCAAGCGGATTTGTTATTATTATAGTAGTAAAAAAAGACGAGGAATCGTCTCGTCATTTACTTTTTCTTGTATTAACAACTCGCTGTGCCCTGGCTTCAGGCGGGTGCTGGGCTGGGCTGCCTCAGCCCGGGTGTGGCCACCGCAGGAGAGCGGGTCCCTCTGTGAGGGGCCGGTCCCCGCAGCCCGGCGGCTTCGCCCGCGCCACACGGAAGGCTTAATTTCCCTTCCCCGAGCCCCCCAGCATGCTCTGAGCTAGAGCCTGAAGGGACACTGCATACAAGCCGTCGGGAGGGGCACGCAGAAACAACCAGACTGAGCGGGGCCGGGCTGCGGGTAGCGGGCGGAGGACGGGGCGGGTTAACGCCACCACGGCGCCGCGCCCAACCCCGCGCGATGACGTCACGGGCGCACGTGGCCCCCGGGCCCGGGTGCGGGCTCGCGCCGCCGCTAGCGGCAGAGCTCGCGCCGCCGGTACCGTGGTCCGTGTCAGCCGCGCGCCATGAGGCTGCAGCTGGAGCGATGCCGGGGCGAGTGGCGGGAGCTGGAGGAGGAGTTCCGGCAGCTGCAGGTGAGGCGGGGAGCGGTGATGGGGGCTCGCTGTCGGTGCGGTGTCGGCACAGCGCTGCGCGGCATCGTGGGGGGCCCCGCTGGCATCGCCAGTAGAGTCGCGCTGGTTGCGTCTGTCGCCCGGGTTTGCTTTGGTCGCTTTGCTGCATGAGGTGGGGAATGGTACCGGGCTCGCCCCCGGGCTTCCCCCGTCGCAGGCCTTGTAGGAGTGGAGCCGGCAGCACGGGGTGCACACCGCCCCTCCCCCCAGCTTCCCGCTGAGCCCTTCCCCGGCATGGAACTTGCGGTGGTGCAGAGGGGCTCAGCCCCTGCTCGTTGCTCTGGGAGAGTCCCGAGTGGGATGCACCCGGCTGGGCCAGGCACACCTGGGGCTTCGGCCACGGGCCTGGGTCAAATCCCGAAGCACAGCGCTGCATGGGTGAGTGTCGCTGCATTGTCCTCAGTACCTCCAGGCAGGTACTCCATGGGACATCCTAGACCAAACCATAGCCATGCTCCGGGGGTGTGCGGTGATCGACCCATGGGGAGGAGGTGCCCATCATGGAAGTAAGGGTGGAGAAGGGGGTCTGTTTTTTTTGTGTCTTACTTCAGAGTTCAGGTTGAGGGCCTGTTAACAGAAGGGAAGGTGGTGGTTGGGTGTTGGTGGGAAATAGCAGCTGGTGTGGGGTTGATCACTTCGTGTGGCCACCAGCCTTTTTGCGGAGCATGCTGCTTAGGTCTGACCTGAACCACTGCAAAATATCACTGACTTATCCTTGTCTCGGCTTGCCCATTTGCAAAATAATGGAGAAATGCTCCTTGGAGGGGTGGTAGCTGCTGGTGGAACAAGCATTGTCCAGTGGTTAGTACTATAAAGGTGAAAAGTTGGAATAAAGTTCATTATCTGAGAGCTTCAGGGCTCACAGGTGGAGTTTGAGGCGGTGTTGAAGAAGAGGGGAACATAGCACTGTCCTGAGAACATGACTCTGCTCCAGCTCATTTGAGATGGTGATGGTGCTTAAATGTGCTTTGGAGAAAGGCTTTGTGCTCCTGAACTGCATTCAAGTCAAAACATGATGTGTTGGGGTAGAAAACCCAACTCTTTAGTTAAACCCAGTGTATGAACATGTAAAGCAGATCTGGATCAGGAAAAAAAGTCCTGCAGTGGGTCCCATAAGTGTGGTTTGAGTCCTGCAAGCAAACAAGCAGGGTTTTGGGAGTGCTGTGGAAAGTAGACCTCCAGGTACCTACAGAAAAGATGAAGCAGTGTGCAGAGTAGGGTAGCTGAATTCTTGTCTGCCCCAAGTCTGCTGGCAAACTGGGTAATCATGGCCCTGGCACTGTAAAACTTCTAAACTTGGGTGCAGAGACAATTCTGATGACTCATGCCTGGGAGCACAACTTGGGCCAACAATACTTTTCTCCCTGATGCTTAGGTCCTTTGTTTTTCAAGACAGATTGTCTCCTATGTGGAGAGACCTGTGGTCAGACCTGACCTTCTGGGCAGGTGTCTGTCCTGTGGGTTGTACTTGTTAATGTAAAGGCAAAGCTGAGTTCCCTGTGCTGTGGGTGGGTCCTCTTTGTAAGTAATTGCTTCTCTTGATAGATAACACTTGCTAGTAGTTATGATCTTTTAAATACCAGTGTCAGTTTGAAATCACTGTCCTGATGGTTTTGTCTAGCAGCAGAATGCACCCACTCTGGACTCACCTGTTTGTGTTTCCCATCAATACTCAAACACTTCTATGGTGAAGAGCTTCTTCCAACCTTTGAACCAGATTTTTAAAAGATGATGTTGTGTGATGTCTAGAGAAGCAGAAGGAGTTACTGTGCAATCTAGGAAGCCCTGAAGTCCTGCCTGTGCTAAGCAAAGCCAAACCAATCCTGACATGATAGAGCTGCAGAGCCTAAGCATGGTTGTTTGGTTATGAAGGTTTTTAAAGGAGCTTGTTTTGTGTTGCTCCTGTAAATAATGAACCAGTCAGGCCCTAGGGAGGAGGGGAGCAAATGGTTGTTTTGTGTGGTTTTACTACCATGTTTATGCTCTGGAAAACCGGTGGTAATTTTCTGTGATCACTGATGAGCTGGTAGATAAAGCAGCCATGCAATTAGCCATTTAACCTATGCCTTTTCTGAGCTTGCAGAGTTGTTAGATCTTAGAATTTGCCTAGAGGACATGGCCTGGAATCTGGTTACCTCTTCTCCAGGTCTCCCTGAACCCAGGAGGTTGGTGAAATCATTGCAAAGGTGGGGAAGAGCAGAGCACATTTATTCCTGCGCAGAGGGAGAGGTGTGAGAGCAGAGGCATCTCAGTGGGCTTGCAGCTGCTAAGTGCATCCTTATCATGGCCAGTCAAACACCAGTTGGGGGTCTTCAGAGGATCAGTGAGCTGTGACAGAAGTTCCTCTGAAGGAGCATCAGGTGCCAAAGGGAGGGGATGGATTAAGGTCTTTTGTAGGTTGCTTGAACATACATAGAGTGGAGATAGCAATAGTTGTCAGAAGGGGTCTAAACCCCCAGGTCCTTGGCTGGTTTTGTGGGTTGTTTGTTTTTGTTACCTTGTTTTTTTTTCTCTCTGGGTCTTTGTGTTTCTTCTCTCTGATTTCACCGCTCATTTGATGGGGATCAAATGGAGGATTAGGGCTTCATTACAGAATAGGATGGGAAAAGTGGGAAAGCTCATTAGAGCAAGTGAGTGCAGAGGGTGCTCTTTGTTTTGCAGGAATTTCATTAATGTCTGTTTAAACCATGTTGGATCTACACTGGTTTGACATTGCCCCCTGCTTGGTTGTTTGCAGGGGTGACTGCTGACTCCCCAAAACCTGAAGTTTTGCTTGCTTCCTTCAGAGGCAAGGACCAAATGCAATGTGTAACCTAGAAGGGCTCTGCCTACCAACCATCTCCTCTTCACCTGCAGGAAACACACAAAGTTTACAGGCAGAAACTGGAAGAAGTCACTAGCTTGCAGACAGCCTGCAGCAGCTCCATACATCGGCAGAAGAAGACACTAAGGGATCTGAAGCACAGCCTGCAACGGTAATGTGAGACCTGGAGGAGGGTAGAGGAGGCAGGGATGGGATGTTTCTTCTTTCCCAAGGGATGAAATATACAAGGTTTTGGCATTTTAATATGCATTGTGTGATGATTTTGCTCCATATTATTCTTGAGTCACCTCCATCTATCTCAGCCAGGTAAGATGTTTAGAACCCCATGAAAGATGGAGTTCTGTAAATAACAGAAGATTTTGGAGAGTGGGTTTACATCCTTGCAGTGTGTGCTACACATTGCAGAAACATACAGCTTTTGCCCTTCATATTTTGCTGGGTGGGCAAAACATTGTTCCCTAAGCTGTGCAGGAGGAGCAGTATCAGTCCTTGAACCTGATGGTGTAACTCACTCCTGTCTGGATTTCCAGAAGGGAACCTCTTCCTCTGCTTGGCTGGTCCCTGGGAGCAGCGGGCTGAATTCCTTGTGTGCAGATCCGAAAGCACCCACTCTGGCATTATGGGTTGCTTACACTGCTGTGCTCTGCTCTCTGTTCTACATTAATTGGTAAACCCACAGTTTGTCATTAAATCATCATCTCTGTGTTTTGTTACATCCCAAAGTCTTTCATGCCTGAAGAGCTGCAGCCTCTGCAAGGGCAGTGCCTGAAACCATGCAGAAAGATCACAAAATAGAAGGAGTTGCTGCAGAAAAGCATGATATTCCTCGAGTGCTTTGCTAGGGAAGAAGCTACACATCCTGTCACTGAGCTGAGATGAAAAGAGAAGCTGATTTATAATCCAGCTGGTTGAAATAACCTAGAGCAGCATAAACCAGGCAGTGAAATAAAACCATGGTCAGCCAAATGATGGTGCAGAAATAGAGGAGCAAAAGCAGGCAATGGCATTTAACTCACACAGCTTCTCAACAGCATGGATTTTAAAACATTATTTTTCCTTTTAACTAAGAAGGAGGTAAAAATATAAATAGGAATCTCTTGTTTCTGTGTTCTTGCAGGTGCAAGCACAAAGCAAGTCCTGAAGAATTTGCTCTTATTCAGGAGATCAGTACCCAGATCAAGGAGAGGCAAAATGCCTTCTTTGACATGGAAGCCTACCTGCCAAAGAAGAATGGGTATGTGTTTCTGTGGGGAGGGGTGTGCTCCAGGAAGCTGATTTTCTAGGTGTTGTTGAGGATAATGTGCATAAAGGGATACATGTAAAACTGGATTAGTCATAAACCTCTTGCTGAGCTGTTTCTGTCAGTTGCAGACAGAATTTATTAGCTGGAAGTGTATGTGAATGTGCTGTGTGCAGGCAGGGCAGGTTCTTTGTTAAAACAAAAGTAACTGTGTTGGTGAGAGGTTGTGCAATTCACTGCTTCACACTGATGTTCTTCTGTGTTAATGTTTCTAAGGCTAAATCAGCACAAAAATTTTCTTTTTTTTCTCTTCTTTTTTTTTTTCCTGAATAGCATTTTCAACTGACTTTAATTTTATACTTTGCTCCAAGTGGGGTTGCTAGGACGTTTCTTCCAGTTGGCGAAGGCTGCACAATGGTGCAGCCCCTTAAAAGTTTCTGTCTTTAACTTTTCTTCCAATTTCTCCATTATTTTAGGGTTGGAGCAGTGCACATTATGTTTCTTGCCCTTAGACTGTAGTGCAGAAGAGGGACCAGGGGAATAAACGTTTTCTCTAGCTTCTTGAAACTGCTGATCAGTCTTCCACATTTAAAACCTCTTCTGTAGTCTCTTCCACTTTGCCTTAATTAAAACCTACACCAAACATGGCTTTGGCAGGTTTGCCAGTCTCTTCAATTCCAATCTGGTCTTCCTGCAGTGTTCAAATAAAACAACTGATGTGGGTCTCTGCTCTTGTTTTTTTGTCTTCCAGCCTGTACTTAAATCTGGTGCTGGGAAACGTGAATGTAACTCTCCTGAGTAACCAAGCAAAGTAAGTGAGAGTTTCAATGCAAGTTTGGGTTTCTCTGAAGCCAGCTGTGGATATGGACTGAAGTTGTAGAATCATAGAATGCATTGGGCTGGAAAGAACTCTTAAAGGTTGTCTTGTCCAACCCACCTGCAGTGAGCAGGGACATCTCCAACTAGACTGTGTTGCTCAGGGCTCCATCAAATTTCACCTTGAATGTCTCCGGGGATGGGGCCTCCACCACATCTCTGGACAACCTGTTCCAGTATTTCACTGTTGTCATTATGGTCCAGAGGAGAGAATGGATTTCTCTTAGATTTGATAAAAGATGAAACAGGTTGAAGAATTCAGACTGTGACACAAGGCCAAGCTAAAGCCTCACAAGCTCTGATGGATTCTGTCCATCGTTTGCTTTTAAACCTGGCTTGCTGCCTTTAGGGGAAGGTTGCTGTGAAAATGGTATTGTGACTTCTAGGCATACAGTGCTCCAGAAAATGGAGAATATTTTATTTTTAAATCTTACCATGCCAACCCAGAAACCAGCTCTTATGTACTTAAGCCGTTGAGTTGTCCTGCAGCCTAATGGCCATGCAGCCTAGATGGGCCCTGCAGGCAGAATGCTACCTTTCCCCAGCCCCTGGTGTTTTAAAGGTTTCAAGCAAAAGCTCATGTCTCTGGGCTTGGCATGTGGATTTGCATCTGGTTTGAAAAATGTGAAGCCACATTTGCATAAAACACCCTTTTGTGTCCATAAACGATGGCTGTTGCCTTCCAGGTTTGCCTACAAGGACGAGTATGAAAAGTTCAAACTTTATCTGACTATAATCTTGTTACTCGGGGCTGTCACCTGCAGGTTTATTCTCCACTATAGGTAAGCCTGTGTTTTGACTTCTAATCCAGAATTTTGAATAAAAACATGCTGAGTCTGAGCTAACTGTTCTCCTCTGTTAAGTATGGTGTGATGGGCTCTGGCACCGTTTTAGGCTTTGAGTGGTTGGACAGCAGGACAGCTTTTGCACCTCTTCACCACCAGCAGGACCTGTATTTTAACTACTTGCTTTTCCTTTTTTAACTTCTTTTTTCAAGTCTCTTGTAACAGAGAACTTCCACCATCCTATTTTCCGATCTCTTGGTTTTCTGGCATCATGCTGTGCTTGGGAATAAGCGGTTGGCTTTGCTCCTGGGTTGTCCCATGCAAGGGCCAGCACCATGCTGCAGCCTCTGGTTGTAACCACAGCAAGAGAGGATTTGCATGAAATGATCAGATCTGAAATGTTATCTCTACGTCATGATAAAGTATCTGAGCACCAACAAGCTTCTGCTATTCAATTTTGCTTACAAAAACCCAGCAAGGTATTGGAGCTGGGCACTTCACTGAGGGAAGCTTGAGTTGAGTGCAGGATTGTACCAGCCATAGAGGGTGCCATGAATCTTCTCGGCTTCAGGAGTTTGCAAAGGGCAAAATAAAGTTGTTGGGGTATTTTTGCCTTCAGAGTGTAATGCTCCTCTGCTCTTTTAGTTGATTGGATTTGTATAGATCTAATGGAATCTCCTCATTGAATTAGCCTGGAAATGCCTCTCTAAATTGGATCATCCTCTGCTTCCATCATGCTTTCTCTCCTTCAGAAGGAATTAATGTAATCTCCGCATACCTGCTTATTGGCTGAAGATCTGCAGTGTAATATCAGGGTACACGTTCTGGAGGAGAGGAGTCTGAGCCTGGTGGTGCTGCTGCTGTGTGCAGTTCTGTATCTGGATTAGAGATGTTCAGGGTAGGGGCTTTGTGTCCCTGGCCTTACTTGGAGAGGTTTTCATCTGCCCAATGGGAGGGAGAAAGAATAGAGACTTTTTTTTTTCCCAGTATGCCTTTAAAATTAACACTTTTTTTTTTCAAACTGTGGTTTTTGGTGTCACAGGGTGACAGATGAAGTGTTCAACTTTCTATTAGTGTGGTATTACTGCACGCTGACGATACGGGAAAGCATTCTCATCAGCAATGGATCCAGGTACTGTGCCTCCTGCCAAACCACTTAAAGCATGAATTGTCTTTAAAATAAGAACAAATCCCAGTGATTCAGCTGCTGTCCTGTGTTGGAGGTCACACACCTTTGATTGGAAATGCCCCCAATTAGCCCATCCTGTTGGCTTAGTTTTTCAAAGCAGTGCCGTCCACTGGGGCAGCTCTTGATTCTGCCTCACTACAGCTTTTGCTCACTTTAATTTTCTGAGCTTTCTCCAGTGTTTATGTCTGGAGGAAAGGGCCAACTCAACAGGAAGGACTTGGACATGTCACTGATTGCATGGGACAGCAAAGCGAAAGGGTGTATGGGCTGAAACTTGTGCATCATTAGTCACTGTAGTACCTTGTGCTGTGGGGACTGCTGCTTCTCACTCTGTTGAAGAGCTTGTGGGAGCACATGAGATGTGACCCAGTGCTGAGGCTCTTTCCAGCAGTCATGGATTCATGTCTCCAACTAAGCCATGTTGCCAGGATAGTGTTTCCACAGCACCCTTTCTGCTTGAGTTGGGCTGCCTGTTTTGTTCCCAGTTCCTCCTCCTCCAAGTCAGGATCATTTTTTTGTTTTTAAAGCCAGACTTTAAAATCCAAGTTTCTCACCTAACTGCCACATTTTTGTCTGTTCAGGATCAAAGGCTGGTGGGTGTCTCATCACTACGTCTCCACATTCCTGTCTGGAGTAATGTTAACATGGTGAGTCTGCTCTCACCTACTCAAGGTGCTTCAAATTTATTTCAAAGTGTTTGCATCATCTGACTGTTTAAATTCAGCAGGACCACAAAGCTATGTGGGCCATGTGGGCACATGGCAAAGCATCAGACTTAATATTTGTCTGATGTTTCACATGTTTTCAGTGATAAATACAACAGCACAAGTTTGTATTTTCATTGGTTTAAAAGAAAGAAACCCAAACCCCAAGCAGTAGTTGCACTGGTAGGAGACTTGCAGAGATTTTGGTACTAGTTTAAACAGCAGCACTTGGCTTTAGAGGGAGAATACCACAAAATGAATGTTTGGTGGCTTTACTGAACCCAGGTGACAGCCAGAAATGCAAGTTACCTTCTCATGCGTGCTGTTGTTGGTTGAACCACAGTGATGCACCCCACATGTGGGCCCCATGCAATCTGCTCAGCTTTGCCATGAACCGAACAGTTTACAATTTAAAAAGGTTTCAAAACAACAAATGTTTTTGTTCCTGAATCTGGAAGGGGATGACATAGTGATGGGAGCAGAAGGCTCCCTGCCCTCTGCCTGTACTGAACTATCCTTAGGAGGAGCACAACACCACAGGGGTTTTTAATTAGGGGAAGCCTAATCAATGGGAGTGTTTCCTACAGACCAAAGTTGTGCTGTGTAGCTGTATCACCCTGTCTGGGCTCCCAGTGGAGTGGAGTGGGCTGGGTACCAGCTGCTTGCTTTGTTTGCTAATGGGATACAGCTTGGCAGGGAAGGGGAAGGGCAAGGGCAAGGGCATGGCATTGCATGACTTTTATCAAACAAATAAACCTCTTTTGTGTTTTGCTTCCAGGCCAGATGGACTCATGTATCAGATGTTTCGCAGCCAGTTTTTAGCATTTTCAATATTTCAGAGTGAGTATTTCTTACCTTGCTAACTCATGGCATAAAATCAATTTGTATCTTACATGACTAGGAGGAAACACTTCTGCTTTGTAAATACTGAAGTACTAAACTGTAGGAATATAAAGCTTGCATGCAAACATGCAATGTACAAATACAAACAATAACTAAATGTTGTTAGATTAAATGTTACTAAAATAGTTGGATATGTTGATCATACTTCTGAACAGCCAGTGCAATGATGTTTTATCTCCTCCAGGTTGTGTGCAGTTCCTACAGTATTATTACCAAAGGGGTTGCCTTTACAGACTCCGTGCTTTAGGGGAGAGAAACCACTTGGACCTTACAGTGGGTGAGGTTTGCTGCAGTGCTTTCTTTTTAAGGTTTTTGCAGAGGTTTTAGATGCAGCAGGAGGGAGAGGAGAGAGCTCTTTGCCCTTCTGATAGCGAGCTTTGCAGAGCTGCCATCCCCCTGCCCTGCTGCCTGTGTCCTGAATTAGGAAGGGGAGTGAGGATTTTATCTCCTCCTCCACTACAGTGGGTTGGGGACAGAGGGCTCTGATCTCTGTCAGCTCTTGAGAGAGTTAAGATGGAGGTTTTGGTCATCCTCATCTTCGTCCTCCTCTCATTACCATACCTTAGTATAATTATTTAGCAGGTCCTGTTGTGACAGGACAAGAGGTGACAGTTTTAAACTAAAAGAGGGAGATTCAGATTAGATGGAAGGGTATTTTTACACTGAGGGTGGTGAAACATTGGCCTGGGTTGCCCAGAGAGGTGGTAGATGCCCCATCCCTGGAACGATTCCAGGTCAGGTTGGATGGGGTTCTGAGCAACCTGCTTTAGTTGAAGGTGTTGTTCACTGCAGGGGGGCTGAACTTTAAATGTCCCTTCCCACCCAAATCATGCCACGATTCTATCCATGATATTTTAAATTGGCTGGCTATTGTGGAGCAGGATGGGAATAGCTTTATGGGATTGTCTGGTGGAGAGAGCTGCAGTGCTGGTCGTGGCTCTTCTGTGCTCACTCTCTGCCTCTTAACCTTTTCCAGAAGGATTTCAGTCCTGGATGTGGCGGGGGCTGACGTTTCTCCTTCCCTTCTTGTTCTTTGGGCATGTAAGTTGGGCAGTGCCATACCTCCCTCCTATACCGGGTCTGTGAGGGTCTGCCACCGAGGCTGCAGCACCATGGAAGGGTGCTTTGGACCATGTGCACCCGTGGCAAATGTTTCTAAGGTTCTTCTTTTGTTAATAATAAAATTGCCCTTTTTTTGCCCCCCCCCCCCCCTTTGTAGTTCTGGCAGCTATATAATGCAATCACACTGTTCGGATTGTCGAGGCATGAGGAGTGCAAAGAATGGCAGGTGGGTGTTGGTTCTGCTCAGAAAATCACAGAGCAGGGAGAGGGAGTGTTTAACTACAGCCTTAGAGAGATGTTGTGGGCAGCTGACCTCATCTAAATATCTCGGGGTGGTGTGGCACAGAGCCTGTACAACAGAACTCAAACCAAATATGGGTTACTGTAGGGAAGTTCGCAACCCGTGGGTGACCACACAAACTGGAAGGCAGAGCATGCCGGGGGAAGGAAATACCTGTGGGTAAAGCTCTCCATATCATTCACGTGCATTAACTAGCAATGGCTGCTGAGTTGCTTGTGGCTCTATAGCTGATCCATGGGTTACACATACAAAAATAGGGTAACAATTATGACAGTGAATCACTTTTAAAAACCTCTTACCCACGTTATTGCCTCAGTGTTAGGGATCCTGCCACTTGTTTTCTCTGTTGCTGTCACTCATCAAACATGCCTATCCCAATTTCCAGCTGTACAGTACACAGAATTACAGACCTGTCAGGGTTGGAAGGGACCTCAAAGATCATCCAGTTCCAACCTCCCTGCCATGGGCAGGGACACCTCACACTAGATCAGGTTGCTCAGAGCCCCATCCAGCCTGGCCTTAAAAACTTTCAGGGATCCTCTTGTCAATCCAGGCTGGACCACATCGTGTTCAGTGATGCAGATAATCTGATGAGTTTTATTTTAGTCAGATCTTGCTGTAATTTGTGTGCTGACTTGGTTCAGGAGGAACACACCTTCCTGCAGAAATGAGTCATTCCCCTGTACCTGTGCCACTTCTGTTTGTGCTACAAGCAAGCTCATCAAAGTTAAATCTGTTAGATTGGATTTAAGGTTTTGATTTTACTGCCTGGTAGAGTCCAGAAGTGTTGAATATGATCCATGTTGTACTGTTAAAAATAGTAAATGCTACTTAAATGATCATGATAAAAATAGACTTCCTGTTAACCCACACAGCTGGATGTGTGGAGATGTATTCGGCTGCATGTATCCTATCTCTGTTAATGGATCCCTGGACTTTTCAGCCAAGCCCCATCAGACCTCACCTGTGTGTGGCCAAGGCAGCACTGTCACCTTCTCTCTCTCCTTCTCCCCTCAGGTTTTTGTGTTGGCTTTCACGTTTCTGCTGCTCTTCCTTGGGAACTTCCTCACTACTCTCAAAGTGGTGCACACTAAACTCCAGAAAAACAAAGACAAAATGAAAAAGCTGTGACCCCCTGTCCCCAGCCTGCTGGCTGCTGTCCTTCTGCCCACAGCAAGCACTGGGTTTGGGATGGATCCTGCTAAACACCAGCTATATGATGGGATGGACTTGGAAGGAATCATCCATCCCTGTATTTGGTGAAGGGCATGGACTCTGCCAGCACAGACTCAGTATTAATGAAAGCATGGCTCTCCAGTCTGCAGTCCTGCTATTTATGTATATTTAATACCAAATCTCTTTGCTTTTGGCTTATTTCTTTTCTGTATATAGAGCAGCATGCACCTGCCTGGTGAAGCACCAGCATTGGGAGAATGTGAGATCTACTGTAATTCCAATTCTGGAATGATATTTAACACTTTCCAGTTTTATTATTTAAATTCTGGGTATTGGATTTGCAAAGGTTTATGAACATTCCAAGCTTGATCAGTAATACAGACCAAATGCTGTTTTTAAATGCATTTATTTAAAGCATATTTTCAGTGGCAATACTAACCTATGTGTACTGTGAAAAAACAACCACCCATCTTTGTATCATCCTGCTGCTATATACAGATTGAAAAAGCTATTAAAAAAAAAAAAAACAAAACACAAACCTTTTGAAAACAAAAATAAGCAAAGGCAGGTTTTTAAAGGGTGGGGAAGTCTGCTCATCCTCTTCCAGGGAGACCAGGTCATCTGTCCTGCCCTAGGAAAGACCTAAAATAAACCAAAATAAACCATTCAAGATGCAGCTGCTTCAGCCCCTTTTTACTGACAAATGCCCTTCGAGTTGGTTTCTCAGGACACTGTTTCTCCTTATAAAATGGCCTTGCTCAGTAGCAGTAAGTGCAGTTGTACTTAGGTTTCTGGTTTCAGTATTTTTTGCTTCTAGTGCCATTCTGGAAAGGGGAGGACAGGCTCAGCAGAAAAAATACTTTATTTAGTTGCTGCACTTGTACCAGTAATTAAGGGAATATAAACATTGGTACAGGAGGATGGCAGAGGACAAATACCTGACTGCCATCCTGCTGAACTCCTCGTGCTGTTTCAACTTCCTCATTCAAATAAGCTTGTTTTGGGGGCTGTGCCATTGGTACCTGCTAAAGCCAAATGTAGTGTTGCAAACTGTTTCACATGGTGAAGACTTCCTCTGAGTGAGCACAAAGCCTGAATGGGGCAGAGTGTGCCCTGATGCTGCCCTTCTCTCCATAAACATGCTCATGAAGAAATCTATATGCACTATGGCCTTGAAACAGTTTCATCAATCTTTCTGTGGCTGCAAGATTGGCAAAATTCCCTTGACACAATCATTGTCCTGTGGGCATGAACAATAAATTGCAATTTGCATGTTTTGAACAACTTCTACACTAGCTGGGCTGTATCTTGCTATGTTAACTCATGCCCTGTGAGGAGTTGGTGTTTTTTTTAATCCTTTGAACTCTCATTTATTGAATTTGAGAGAGATGCTGGAATCTGCTACATTTGAGCAGTGGACCTGGTTGTCCAGAGGTGGGGAGCTCTCCATCTGGTGAGGAACTTGAGTTCTGGAGCAGGAGAAACTCAGATTTAAAAATCGAGAGTTTCCCACCATGGAGCTGAGGGTAAATGTGACTTCCTGCATGCTGAAGTTTCAGTTCCATACAGGGTAAAGTGATGGGTGACTCTGTGTCTTACTGACAAATGTCTTGTGGAAAAAGGGCTGCACAGGTCAAGATTTTTCTGTAGTTGAAGATGTGTACAAACTTGATTTTTCTTTTAATTTTTTCTATTTTAAGCTCATAGGGATTCACAAACCTCAAATCAAAAACAAGTTAGGAAAAGACAGAAAAAAAAAAAAAGATTTCAAGGCTCATGATCTCTGTTCTGCATGTCAAATAATAATGATGGCAGTTCCTCACCAGCTGGTTGTGGAACCAGCAGAGGACAAAGCTGCATGAAATCTGTATGGTGTAGAGCTGCCATGCTCTGCATGCAATGTTTGTCTAACAGCAGACTCCTGGCATGCACAGCCTAAACCTTTTGGCCAAAGGTTGTGTCTTTTTACTGTTATACAAGTCCTGTGTGTTCTCCCCTGGGATGGGCTGTAGTTTGCCTTCTACAGAAAGCTTCCAGCCAACACCTGTACTGCAGAAACCTCACAGATTTGGTTTGTGATGGCTACAACCTAGTGACTGCTCCTGAAATCAGGTCTTGCTACGTGGGATACACAAAAGAATCAGGACATTGGAGGCATATGTACTGGGTTGTGCAGTGGGAGCATCCCTTATCCTTCAACAGACAACTGACAACTTAATCACAAAAGGGAGAACTTTAATTTGTAACAACAGAGACTTTTCCAACAGTTAATGAACATGAATTAAATATTTCCCCAAGCATGCACCAGTACCTGCATCTCTCATGTATTAAACAACCTATGGAAGTTCACCATAAAACTGACTTTAGCTGCTTGGAGTACTTCTAACTTTGAGAGTTGCAAATGAAATATTTACCTTGACATTCCACTTCTGAGGAGCAATTGATGTATTTCCATCGATAAATACCACTTTCTGATGCAGCAGCTGGCCTTGCAAGGGGACCTCTAAAGGTGCAATTCTCCAAAGGTGGCACAGGTGCAGTGGTGGATGCTCCCTCTGCATGTTCTGTGGGTGGCATGTAGCTAGCTCCTCTCACTGCAGCTAGCTCCTCCACTGCCACCAAGTAAATAGATTTGAAAATGTTAAGACAGATCTTTAATTTGTCTCATCAAAGGTGTCTGGTAAGCTGCACAGACATTACTTCTAAAAGACGTGGCTTTTCAGCTTTTCTTCTTGGAGAAAACAGTAAATTGTAGCTGTAACATGCCACAATTACTTTGCAGAGGGGAAAAAAGCCCAACCACTAAAGTGGTTCAGCTGCAGTTGCTGTTTGTTGTAATTTAAATAGTGAGTCCAAGACGTGACTTGTGATTGTTTGCTGTTAGGAGCAAAAGCCAGATTGGACAAAGGTAGACAGCATCAGGTAACTGATAAAGAACCTTGAAAACTGTGACAACAGTGCAACAAAAGTGCAAAAATAGTAAACATAATGAAACATTCAAAAATAAAAATCGTTTTAGGAATACAAACGTAATAATAATAAAAAAAGGTCTTTGAAGTTCTACTGTTTTCAGCATCTGAATGGCTTGGCTGTTGTGCAGTCAATGCTCTCTTGCAGCCCAAATCATAGCATGGAGCATGCTCTCTGCTTCTTCTGGCGCTTGGCCTTCCTCATGGCGTTCAGGGCGATGGCTGTTGCTTCTTTAAAGACATTTTCTGTATTTTCACGACACTTTGCTGAGCACTCCAAATAAATTTCTGCATTGATCTGCCGACAAGCTGCCTCACCCTGGAAAACACGAAAGGTAAGAAAGTATGTGAGCCCAGTGCATGAGGGAAGGTGAGATGGGAGAGAAAGGGAATTGTTTTGTACATCTTTGCATCACGAGGTCAGGTGGAAAGAAGCTGCCTCTTTGTATTGGAGTGTAAGTGACATTGGTAATAAGCTGAGGCACTGTTCAATAAATTAAGTTGTTTTCCCTGATGATGATCTAGAGCCTGGCCTAACAGTTCAGTGCAATAGAGACTTTTAAAATGCAGAATGCTGACATTGTAAAAATATTCTCAGTATTCAATTCCTTTAAAAGAAATGCTGAAGTAGATACTTAGTAAGGATACGATGTCTACATGGTCTTATTTTTTCAGGCCTGACCTTAACTATTATGTGATGTCACCTTTAGTAATGAATGTCACATGCAAGAGCAGAATTGGGACCAATGTCTTGCCTTGGTTTGCTGGTGCACATGCAGGAACCTCAGCTTTTGCTCTGGAGCATCCCAAGGGCTCAGTGTCCTCATACACACAAACGTGTGCCTGTGTTTCTCAAGCTCACCCAAACACATGCAACACGAACAGACCAGAACCTAAACCATTTGCATGCAGTCCTGGTTGTGTGAAATCACTACAGACACAATGGGCTGATTTCTTACTTTGCTTGTCATCCTTTTATTGTCACTGCCGAGTCAGCCCCCAGTTTGGAATGCTTGTGAGCCTTGGAGTGTGAATTCCAGCTCTGCAACCCACAGCTCACAAACTGCATTTATTCACTGTAAGCCCTGGAAGTGGGACCACTTGAGCACCCAGGCTTCTATAGAGGGATTTTTCTTCAGCATATTTAAGTGAAGTTTGTCTCCTTCCAGTTGTTTGCAAGCTGCAGTGCTGGCAGATATTGTTTAGCTCCTCTGTGCCTGGCATTGGAAGCATCATGTCGCATGACTCAAGATGCCATCAGCTGTAAAAGACTGAGGTAGTGCATATTTAAGAGTAGAAAAACCAGGCAGGAGGGCTCACATAGCAGACAAAGTTTGTACCATCATGTGGGCCCTGGAATTTTATTGCATGAAGTCTCAGCAGACTCACCAAAAGTGTCTGTTGCCTGCCCTGAACCTCATGTGTGAGGGTGAGGAAGGGAATTCATGCAAGTGAGGGACAACCTGCAGCTGTTCACAAAGCCACAGGACAGGCACCTCACCCTGTGCCCGAGGGAGACAAACTGAAAGTCCCAGCATGCTTTAATGGTGATGCAGTTGCAATTCCTTCTCACACTGTTTAGAAAAAGCAGTGATTCAGCAAGGTCTTGGTGCACTTAACCTTGTTCCCAGACTTGTGTCTCCAACAGTTCGAAAGCTGAGATGAGACAAGAAGGATGGCTTTGTAGTTAAAAAAAAAAAGGGGAGACCAAAGCAGAAATGTCTCTTGTGACAGGGGACAAGCTGTTCCATCACTGACTTTCTCCTCTGCCTAGGACAGCTATGCTAGTGTTGTAACACTAGTTCTCAGTCTCACTGCTTCATAATACTTAAATTGAAAGCAT
This sequence comes from Indicator indicator, assembly GCF_027791375.1. Lineage (NCBI taxonomy): Eukaryota > Metazoa > Chordata > Aves > Piciformes > Indicatoridae > Indicator > Indicator indicator. Next base: position 8,973,830 of record NC_072035.1, read on the forward strand.
TTGAGAATATGTAGATTTTTTGGGTAAGATTACTTTGGTGACGTCAAAGAAAAGTCTCTCATGTTAAGAGAGGCCTTGCAGATGTTTTTGCTGTTGTCCTTGAAATGACTTATTATTAAATAGGGTTTGCAAAACATATTTTTTCCAGTACAGTCAGTATTTTTAATCCTGTAATGTGTATCCTACCACCTCCAGGCTTTATCACAATCCTGATCAAAGTGCCAGTGATGGGAACACCGTATGCTAATAAAAATTATGAAGGGAGTCCAACAAACTTATTGAGGCTTACAAATTTCTATCAGTAATAACCTATCTGTGAAAGGAAACAAGAATGAGATCTAATGAGCCTAGAATGCATAGCTAGTAGTGTTCTGTCAGACAGCCCAAGACAGGCAAAATGCTCTTTCAATGTCTCTGCTTTGATACTAAAAGTGGGTGATGATTTGGCTACTTCCAAAAAGCACTTACAGAAACCCCTGTTAATGTTGACTGTTGATAATTTCTTTATCTGGGCACTATGATCACCTAATTTTGGAGTACCTGTGATTGTGCTCATGAGGAACAATGCCACTGAAGCGTGCTCTGTCTCTTTCAAAGAGGAAACCACTTTAAATGCAGTTGTGTTTACCTGGTTGTAAGTAATGGGCTCCTGCTTGGAAGCCTTGAGCTTACGCAGCTGCTCTTTGTCTTTCCTCAGGTCTGTCTTGCAGCCAATCAGTACGACTGGGACACCTCGGCAGAAGTGATTCACCTCAGGATACCACTGAGGGTACAAAACCAACACTTTCACATCTGGCTTTTGAAAAATTCAGAAACCAAAATAATAAAGGCAAGGAACAGAACCAGCATTTAATATATGCTGCAATTTCAGAGATTTGACAGTTGATAATCTAGTGGTAGAAGTCAAATGTGCACTATTTGCATTACAGAAGCATTTAGAAGTCCTACCCAAAGTCGGCTCTTTATAAAAACATAGCTGGCATCTGTCTCTATGCCAAAGCACCTATTTAAACATCTGTTTAAATTCAGGAGAGCTCCTCTGAAGTCATATTTAAGAGCAGAACTTGGATGGAGTCTTGCTTTGTTTTGCTTGTGCTCTGTACAGGAACCTCTGCTTTGGAGCAGTACAGACAAGTGGCTGCTTACAGCTCTCCCCTCTAGTGAAATACGTGCATGATAGAAGTAGGCTTGCATCTCAAACACTTGTGTGCAATGGTGGTTGTTTGACTTGATCACTACAGATAAAGTAGTAATCTCACTGCTGGTGTTCCATTTCTTTGCTGCTCCAAAGAGTCAACCACAGTTCTGAACACTGAGGAGCTGTGGAGAGGTGAGCTCCAGGTCTGACGTCTGTGACTTGCAGCTCAGCATATGAGGAATGATCTGAGCATCTACACGCCCAGGTTATGGGACACTAAAAACATCATCTTTTTTAATCTGACATCTTGTCATGTATCAGGCATATATAATTCATTTAAAAGGCTGAAGCAATTATGGAAACCTCTTACCTTGGCTACTACATTCTCATAGCTAGTGGGGTTCATGACATCGTAACAAATCAACACAACGTTTGTGTTCTGGTAAGAAAGTGGTCGCAGGCGGTCGTAGTCCTCCTGCCCTGGAACACAGAGAATGCTTTGGATGAAAGCAAGCTCTGTCCTTAACAAGCAGTATGATGGGAACACAAAGATAGGTACCTGAGATCAAGAACAACAATTGCACAGACTGACAATTTTCCATACTTAGCATCATAGAATTGTTCAGACTGGAAAATACCTCTAAGATTATCAAGTCCAACCATTAACCTAACACTACCACGTCAACTATTTGTAAAATTTCTTTCCTTAAATGCAGAAGATTCTTCTTCACTGACAAAAATGACGCTTTAGAGTATAAAACACGTTCTTGGAAAGTCTTAATAAAAAGCCTGCTCTGTCCACCTGCTAAGCACTCAGAAGCAGCTCTAATCACCAACTGCTGCTCACAAGCAAAATCAGCAAGAAGAATCTGACCATTATTGAGTAAAACATTTGCAGTTTGACTGTGGCTCCATTCTTCCAAACATGTTTGCACACATGATGCAGTGACAAGCAGGAACACTGCATTTGCTAGACACAATGCTGAAGTAAAAATCTTAGTGGCAAACTTGCTTTTCCCAGCCCAGTGAGCTGAGGGGAAGCAGCGATGAGCACACCATGCTGCACACACACGATTTTGCAAGACATGAGCCAGGCTTAACTGCTCTTTGAAACAGGACTACACAGCAGATCTTGGGCATGTTGCTGGATTCTGGAAATGCAGGGGATTTGTCACACTTCTGCTTAGGGATATTCTAGCTTTTGATCTGACAAGAGGAAGCTAATTTACTTCAGACCTGTGCTCTTCCCCCTGCTGTACATCATCTGACTTTGCAGTAATCACCATGCTGGCGTCTGAAGGTTTCTTGCTTTGAGAGGCTAAATTCAATTACTGGATATAGCTGGCAGCTCAAGGTAAAAAAACTCCAATCCTTCTCATTTGTGTTTTTTGTTTTCAGAGACTTAGTGAGGAAGAAACTGTGATTTAAGCAGCCTGTAGGAGATCTAGTTGCCACCTGAATGCTTCCCCTGGAATCAGGCACTTCTCTGTGATACAACAAATTTCCAAAACGAGAACTGGGAATTCCATTTCTTCCCATTGTAACTACAATGTACACACAGCCTAGAAACTACTCTACAGGGAAGTCATATGTCTCAAATCTTTGTATTGATGTTTCAAATGAAGGGATGCTGAAAATTTCAGTGTGCCTCAACTTTGCGCCCTTATTCCTCCCCGGCACCTGGCTCAGTCCTAAGTCACACTCATCACTAGCCAATATGCTTGTCTCTAGCTGCAGTATGAAGAACTACAGATACCAGAAGGCAAATAATTTTGCAGTACTTTGCTCCCCTCCTTGATTTAAATGATGGATCGAGTTACAGGTTATTAGCAGGCAATACCCACTGGATAAGCCTTTACTCAGCTTGCCCAAGATGTTCGAAAAGCAGGAGTCTTGAGTTTGGACCACTCTGCATTTGAGCTCCTGCAAGAGCAGCATGCTCCATGGGCAATGCACAGAACAAAGAAGGATTGATTCCTCAACGTTTAATCCAAAAATAATAGACAATTGACAAAATTATGCATGTTGTATGAGCACTCAGAGCAAAGACTGTGCTGCTTAGTCCTTCTTATTCACCCAAATCCACATACTTATTTGCAACCAATTTACCATTTTGTTGCTGAGCTAATCCTCTAAATGCCTTAAACACATCAGGTGCCAATATATTTTTTTCCTCCTAACTTCCTCTAATGTGATTTGCTGTGCATGGTTTTCCCTGTTCAAGTTCATGCATCTGAGCTGCTACCAATGTAGCTTGTAAAATCAAAAGGTTCTCCAAGTTATTGCTGGCAATTTGTGAGGCTGACAGAATGACTGTTGCCTTAGAAGAAACACACTTATTTGTTTGGAATGGGAACATAGAGATAAATTCATACTGTCTTGGCTGGGATAACAGCAGAGGTGCCTTCAGGAATGTGATAAATATGCTGTATCGGAAGTCCAAAACTATAGACATGCCCCAGTGAACTGAACTTTCATCTTCCAAAGCTGCTGTGCAGTTATTTTTCTGTAAACACAGAAAATAAATGCATGGGGAAATGCTGCTGTGTAAAATGCAGCTTCATATTTTAAATTCCACATTTGAATATTCTGTATTTGGAATTTCAAATACCAAGCACAGAACAAGGTACAGAGCAGAGACCACAGCAGGAAGGCTAGCTGGTAATTGCTTAACTTGTCTTACAGTTGGGTGATTACAATGCTCACTTGGAAGGAGAAGAAGCAATTTAAGATCTCAGATGCAGCTCTTCAGTTGCTGAAGATGTAACAGGACCCAGATCAAACTGTGTCAAAACATCAACATTTCTCTGACTGAAAACAATCCCTTTCACCCCCTGTCCTTAAGTGCTGCTGCAAAACAAAGTCTGGGAGACTTTTTCTCTGTAAAGCTGCTTAGTCTGTGGTCAGAGATAATTTGGCACAGATTAAGGTCTTCTACTACCAGAGTTTTAAAATGAAGGAACAGAGCTGAACCTAAGCAATAACTGAATGTATATGAACAGTCCCTGAGTGTGCTTCCTCAAGCACAGGTAGCTTTTTTCTTGGCCCACGTTATAAAAAGCATGCTGTGGAACAATTAGTTACATATATACCTATGTGTGACCACATCTGTGGCTCTGCTCTCCTCAATTCATTGCAGCATCAGAGACTGTGTTTTGTTGTTTTACTTTATTTAAAGAAAAAACTCCATCTGGCCGAATTCACCTAATTCTTCTCAAATATCACATTCTGCATACCTCTGTGACATGCTGCAGAACCCAAATCACTGCAGTTAGGTCCTGCAGTGGGGTGGGAACACAGGTGGTGGTTGAGGATGAACAACAGAAGAAGTGAAACCACAGGTCTTGGTCTCACATTCACCTCTGTCTGCTCTTCCTCACTCACCCCTTCACCAGTTCACCACCAAAGAAGTGCCCACCTGTGCACTGCTTAGCCATAGCACAGCACCCACTGTCATTGGCAGAAGAGGGGAAATGATGCAGCCAAGACTTGCGAGCTTGGCCGTCTACCAGTACCTGCTGTCCTAACACACCTCAGTGCTGTCCATTGGCACCAATCAGCAGTGCAGGAAGAAGAAAGTCATATCCTGGATCAAGGATACACAACCTGCTCCAGGCCAGCTGACCACTTCCTATGCACAGCCACATGTTGTCTATAACCATAGAATCATTTTGGTTGGAAAAGACCTGTAAGTCTTTTCATTGAGTCCAACCATTATCTGACTCTAACAAGTCTGGGCTAAACCATATCCCTCAGCACCACATCTCTGCAGCTTTTTAAACACCTGCAGAGATGGGGATTTGACCACCCCCTGGGGAGCCTGTTCCAGTGTCCACACTTCTGGGTTAGGATTAACATGGAGCTGTGTGATGGTGAGTCCTCACAGGCACACAGAAACACACCCAGTTCTCTTGGGTTTGTTATTCTGCAGACTCCATGGGAATCCCATGGTTATTAGCTTGCCAGCTGTTTTTTCACCACCCAGTTAAAAAAAATAAATAAATTGGAAAACAGACATTCTTGTCAGGAATAATACCAGTAGAAGAGGACATTTGAGGTGAGGGCACATTTCAGTTAAAAAGCTGGGGGGGGATTTTGCCTTCCTCAGGCACTCCCTGTCAAAATTATGAAAAAAATTATTCTTACATATCCTAGCTTTTAAAACGTCTCTGAAGGCCTCAAACTGCTGTACATCTGTCATTACAGACCTGAACAACCCCACTGGAGGCTTCGTGTGTGCTTCCTGCCAGTCAGAGACAGTGCCCACAATGATGAGGCATGACTTCCTCCCCAGCCTGCCTCAGCCCAGCCCAGCGCTTTCTTTCCTTTGGTCTGAGAAGAGCCCTGTGCTAAACAGCAGCAGAAACTGAACCCTGTGTCTGAACTACAGATAAAGCACAGATGCTGCTCCCTCAGTACGTTAAAAATGACAGAGTTCATTTACCCCTCAATGCCCTCGTCTCCATGCAGCCCAGCAAGGAATGGAAACCTTTGAGTAAGCAGCTGCAAAGCCTGTTTGCAGGCGAGACAAGTGATATTACAAAGCCTTTACACATTGCTTATGCATACCACCAACTTCCTGCAACAGCAAGAGGTGCCTCTGATGAGGAAGATAGACTAGCATAGTACAAAATTCTCGCCCAAAAAAATGTCAAATATATTTTAGACTTAACTTTGTTACCAAAGTTCTTGTCAAGCAAAAAATACCTTTTGTAGCTTGAAATATTTGATTCTTAGGCACTTTATCTGTGTCCTTCAGTAAGTAGGACAAGCTCAGAGTCTGAAGCTGCACAGGACTTGACAACGCAAAGACTCCTTCTAACTTTAAACAGCCCATGGAGCTGAACCTCTCCTTACCTTCCCATGATACTGAAGTTCGTACAGCTCCACTGAGTGTCGCTCTTAACAAGGTCCTAAAAATACGAAAGCCTTTTCTGCAGTGGGTGCATCACGAAGACACCGTGACCCCTTTTTAGAACAGCTTTGCCTTCTCCTCCCCTATGCTGCTATGTGGCACTTAGCTGAAGCCCTTCACCTCCAAAATGGTTTTACAGCCTTTTGATCCCATTTAAATGAGTTTATGATAATCTGAATGGTTTGGGAACCATTCATGCTGAGAAGCAAAACACGAGCGCAAAGCTGCCTTAGGATTCTAGAGAAGAGCAAGACCAGCTCAAACGCTTTAGTAAGTTAGATGATTCATAAAACATGGCTGATACACTGCACTGCTAAACCACTACTTCCAGTACTAAGTTGTATGTTTAGACTCCTCTCTAAGCTTCAAATGCTGCTCTACACCCACTGCAGAGCATCATCACCCAGCTGAGAAAGGAATTTAATGAACTGCTGCTGCATGATATGACAGAAGCAAGTCAACACAGTGAAACACTGCTCCAAAACTGCGTTTTCCATGCTACATCCACATGGCAAAGGGACAGGAGCTCTCTCATCTACTGAACTGGACACTCCCTTTGTTCTTCTCTTACTGCAGTATTTGAATTCAGAGGACAGAATACAACTCTTAGTCCTAGTCTAACCCTTAAGGAAGTCAACATTAGTTTTGTATTATTAAAAACAGGATGGGATTAAAATATGTGCTGAAGTGAGTTCTTCCTCTAGCATAACTTCCAGCTTCAGAAAGAGAACGAGAAGCTTCTTGAATTACAGAGTATGACACAGATCTGCAACATCAAACTATGTAAGCAGCTTTGAAACAGAACTAAACCCTTTTCCCTCCCAAGCAAATGCCCTAACCAAGGTGGCAATTCCCTTTCTTTGCACCCAATAATCTTGAGACACTTGGTGCAAAGTGAAAGCAGTTAAACAGGAAGGGAGGAGACAAGTGTCAGCAGCCTCTAGCAACCTGCAGGCTGGTGGCCATGACACTGTTTTGGGAGGTAAGACATCTTGGCTTTCATCATTTCCAGGTGAGAGGTGAAAAGCAATCACTCTTTGATGGCAAAGAGCTCTGCCAACTAGACAACAATGGCATCTCCACTTCCCAAAGTGTCTTATGAGGCACAAAATAGGCCTCACTCTGCTCTTCAGTAGGCCAGTGCTTTGGTCCAAGACAGTATTTATAGCTGTGACCTAAAACTGATGAAGTTATGTGCCTGAACCAGGAAAACAGAGTAAAACTGGGGACAAACTAAATCTTTAGCAGGGCCTGTTGTGACAGGACAAGGGGTGATGGTTTTAAACAAAAGATGGGAGATTTAGACTATTTTTTTTACAATAAGGGTGGTGAAACACTGGCACGAGTTTCCCAAAGAGGTGGTAGATGTCCCATCCCTGGAACTATTTCAGGTTGGGTTGGACACAGCTCTGATCTAGTTGAACGTGTCCCTGCACACTGTAGGGGCATTGGACTAGATGACCTTGAAAGGTCCTTTCTAACCTGAAACATTTGATGATTCTCTGATAAGACACCAACACTGGGTTCAGCAAACACTCTGCAGGCTGCTGGCAGCTGCAGGTCTTGCGCAGAGCTGAGCAAATTGCATGACGCAAGGTGCTGGGCACTCATGTCAGGTTTGCAAGAGTTTTGTGCTGCAACACTGCCCTACCTACTGCCAATTCTGAATCCAGCCATGTCCCTTAAAACCATATTAAAAATTAGTAAGGATCACACTTGGTTCTTATTTGTCTTGGTGCAAATTTGAAAAAAACTCTACAGTGTTGAATTGAAGCAGATGATTTACACTGAGCTGAAACAGAGCGCATGCCAATTTTTTAGGGTTCACTCAGGAATGCAGCTGGATAGAGGAGCCCAGGAACTTTGAACAAAGTTGAACACAAACCATTTCACAGGTTTCTGAAATTAACCCCAACAAACTACAAGCATTTTCAGAGAACTTTTACTACGAGGGCCTTTTTATTCAGAACACAAAACAGTCGTTTTCTCCTTCACTATTCAATCACACATGGCAGGAGATTAAAATATTTTCCTGCTTGATTGTATTATGCTTTGCATCTGGGAACTGGGCTTTAATACCTCCAGATATGTTTGCTATTTGATGTGATTTTCTTAATAAAGCGGGTTGTTAAGATAATGAATGAGTCCATGGCTGGAACTGCCGTTACGGAGGGACTCTTTTTTTCTGGAAGGCACATTTATGCATGCAACAGGTAACGGTTGTTGGTTTGTTTGTACTTTAACAGCCTTAATTGTGTTATTATATTAAGGTATGATAGTAGAAGAGCAATTTGAAGGTATATCCAGCTTTAAAATCTTTGAGTATCAGTTTGGTTTAACACAGTAAAAGCTGCTGGAACAGAAACTGGGGCACGTTCACAGAAGCAGCATTTGACACTGGTAAAAGCAGTTTCTACTTATTTATTTGTTTGCAATTATGAAACTCCAGAGGCTGGCTTTGGGTTCAGTCCCAGGCCGATGGCCCAGCAGCCACAAAGAAGTGTCCTCTGACAGCATGATGCTATTGGGATTGGAAAAAAAATAGAAAGGTTGATGTGACAACGGAAAGGATGATGTGAAAACCCCTTACCTGCAGTGTCGTACAGGTTCAGGGTGACCTCCTTTTTGCCCACCGTAACGCTGGTTGTGTATTTCTCGAAGACGGAGGGTGCGTATTGCTGTAAAGGGAGGAGAAGCAGCTCTAGGCAGGGGTCAGCAGTTCACAACCAGCACAGGTCGCTCTGCGCGGCGCTCCCTTCGCGCCCTTGCCAGCCCAGGCCCGACGGCGACCGAGTCCGCTCACCTCAGGGAAGGAGCCCTTGGCGTACACCATCAGCAGCGACGTCTTCCCGCAGCCGCCGTCCCCTACGATCACGACCTTCACCTCCTTTTTACCCGACGGGGCGGCCGCGCTGCCTCGGGAGTCCCCCACCGCGCCCATGGGCACGGCCCCGTTGGCCGCCTCCATGGATGGGTGCGGAGCAGGTCTCGGGGTCGGGCAGGGCGCAGCGCCGGCGGGATGCGGCTCCCCCATCAGCCGCCTTCGGGCGCCCCGGGGCGGGCAGGCACCGCCCGCGCCCCGCCGGGGATTGGCCGCGCTGCGGGCGCCGGCGCCTCAGGTGCCTTAGGGCCCCGCCCGGGGCTACGTTGCCTCCTTACCCCGGGGCAGCCGAGGGTACCTCTTCTCGGAGCCCCTCGGCCTTTCGGCGGTCTGGAGCCCTTTTGGTATCGGCTCTTCACGGGTGTGCGGCTGCCCAGGTCCACCCGCGGCCTTCCGGCGCTGAGGTGAATACAGGCGTGAGACCCCCCTACCCCCGCCCCGGGCCTTCTTCCCCAAGACCCACAGCGGTTGCTCACCTCTGTTCTCCCGATGAGCCTCCAAGAGCGCCATCGGCCTGGCCGCTGTTCCGTCTGTATCGACCCGCCATATTACCCATGTTTGGCTCCTCATCCTTGTCTTTCAGCCGTGGCAGCAGCGTTCTTCCCTTTCAGTCCACGTTTTGTCCTCGAAGGTGCCCCTTTGGACCTTGGGTGCCATGTTGGTGTGCCCCAGGTCCAGCTGAGAGCATGTCTTCCAGCCCAACCTCACTGTCTACAGCTGCAGATCCCAGTCCCACAGGGATGAGTGTGCAGCAGGTGCCATGCCAATCCCACTGGGGGGAGGCAGAGAACCCCTGAGGTACCCCCTAAAATGTATTGTCAGCACTGGGAGTGGTGGGCACTTGATGCTTGTTTTCTGCTGTATTTATTGAGTAGGAACCAACAGCTCTGCTCGTGGCTTACTCACCTAGTCCCAGCCATCTAAGGTGAGCTGTGATGAAAATGAACCGGAATTTTATATTTCGGTTGCAGAAATGTGGCCCCAAGCACCCACCTGGCATTGGTTTGTACCGTGGAAGGCAGAGGATCACAACAGTTGGGTATGTTTGGCTTTGACACACAGAGCAGAGGAATGTTGCTGGGCTCATGACAGATTTGTTCAGGTACCTATCTACCACTATTCTGCACCAAAAAATGCCATTTCTTTCCTAACAGGGATTATCAGTGTGCTCCATCTCCAATGAACCCCATCAGTTCTTCAGAAATCAGAACTGACTCTACAATTTTTGAAACACCGCTGTGGGAACAGAAAAAAAAACAAACACAACCAACCCCAAGGGCATGCTTGAAGGTAGCCAGATCATTTAATTCAGCTAAAAAAAAAAATAATCGCAACTCAAACAGGGCTTTGCATTTTCTCTTGCACGGTTGTGTCACTAGATGGCCTTCCAGACCTAATGCAAAAACAACTGCGCTCTGCGTCTCTGTTCAGGAAGAGGCTGCTTTGTGCAGAGGGCAAACAAAAAGCAAAGGGTATTTCGGTGATGAGGGATGTGTAAATACCCAACAAAGTGTATAATAATAACAATAATAATAATAATAATATGATGATGATGATGCAGCAGCCAAGGTTACACCTATTTAAAGTTAACCATTTTACTGAGGGAAAAAGTTGATGCAAGCAGAATACACAAGCTGTCAAAAAGATGCTTTATGAATCACAATCTTATATATCTTATCTGGAACACAGCAAGAGCTGTCAGCCCCTGTCAACTGTAATGGCTGAGGGCATTCAGTATCACCAGGAATGAACTGTCCAGGAAAGAATTGTTTTACCCTGAAATGATTTAATTGGACCTGGATCAAAAATAGTGTCACAGCATGTGTGATACTATCAGCAGATAGACTTTGTGATCTTCCTGTAACTGATTATTGCATCTGTTTTTGGTTTTGTTGGTTTTTTTCCAAGTGAGTTAGTGCCATAGATTTTTTGGGGGCTGAAAATATTTTGTGGGGCTTTGTTAGGGTTTTACTGGTGGTGGTTTTTTTGCAAGTCTCACAGAACAGTCTTTACATTTCTCACAGCTCTGTCTCCTTTGAATAGCTAGGGCAACTTTTTTGATTTGTAAATCTTTAGATTTAGGGTAAAACAATATAAAAGAAGTAGATTACAAAATCAACTATAAAGACTCAAAAGACTGTATTTAAGTAATAGATGTGTTATTTGCAGTGAGGCAACTTAGTATTGACAAAACATTGCAGTGTCTCAGTTATTTATTGTTAATTAACAGGTGTCGGGTGCTTTCAGCATCTAAAGTCCTGTGCAAATCTAAGTGTATTTTGCTGACTCTGAGAAAATAAAATCTAGTATGGAATTGTACCACTGATTTAAATGCAAGAGGATCCAGCCCTCTGTTAGTAAAATTCCAATCTAATCATTATTAATTGCAAGCGTTCTTTTACTTCTCTTTTGGCCTGTATATAGACTTCAGCACAAATTCTGTTTCATCAAAAGCTTACACATCTGCAGCTTGAGAGTCAGTGTGTAGAGATCTACAGTGAGTGTATCAAAATCAAGAGTGGGAAAAGAAGCATAATTATAAATATTTCTGCTCACAAAATGCTGTTTTAAATAGTAAATAGATTAACAGATTTCACAAAGTATTCTGGTTAGCTGTGCTCTTCTGTTTGGAGGAACTGTGAATACTGTAGAAGTTTCTAATCAGTTGATCTCTGTAATAGTACATGCCCTGAGGCTTACAAGCATGGCCTACAGTAATATTTCTAATGGAAAATCCAACTACTGTAGTTAATCTGCAAGATCTCAGACTTCCTTGTAGCCACAACTGCAGAGAGGCGTAACACCACACGCCATCTGCTGTATACTCCTATTCTTAGTTTATATGGTAATGCAAACTAGACAAGAATGGGGACTTGTTCTTCCTAAATGTCTTTAGAACCACATTTCTGTAACCGCTGAAGAATTTTCTTCTTGATAATACAGACCCTAGCTTTATAGAACTTAAACAGAAACTTAACAATAAGAACAACTAGCCCCATTTATGTCAAAGGAAATATTCATAAACTTAGTTAGGAATGTGCATAACAAGACAGAGCCTTAAATATTTATTTTTGAACGTTACCAGTGATATTATTTGTGTTTGCAGCAATGAATCCTCACTACAATATGTACATATAGAGCAAGAGACAACACCCTGGAGAGTTTGCAATAGGAAAGGCAGGCCCTAAAGAATGGGACTTACCATGTAAGTAGAGTGAATTTCCAATAAATTTCAGATGTTACATGAGAGCAACAATTGTTTAACCTGTGCAGAGACCATCAGTGAGGAACAATCTCTGCCCCACAGAATTTGGTGTGAACTGACAGGGAAGGGCAAACTGTAATGCAGGAGAGCTGAATGGTACCTTGCTCACACAAAGAAGTTATGTGTGACAATATCAGTGTAAGATTTGTGAAGAGAGATTAAAGGCACAGCCTTAAAACTACCACAGGAGAGAAGCCTATGACAAAGCTAGGTATGTACTCAGTTTATTACAGCACAACTGCACAATTTTCTTTCACAGTGGTGTTTTTGCTCACAAACCCAGGCCTCTTTTGATCCACACTCAATCCTGGAAATACCTCTTTTCAAAATCAAAGCTCCCTCTCCTTGACTTTCAGCTGCTTCTCTGTATCCATTTCTGTAGTGTTTCTTGCTGTTTCTCTTGCACATGCAGAGCTCCACCATCTGGTCCTCATGGCTTGATATTTTACACACACGCCCCCACCCTGAAAAATCCCTTGGGCCACATGATTCACCATCTATTCAGACCTTGCCATGTGCCTGTTTTTTTGTGTAGTAGCCCCTACTGATGTAAATCTCTTGTTTCGTAAGGGCTCTCGATTGCCTTTTTCACTGAAGGCAAGGTGGCTGTGACACGTGCCAGTTTCTAAAACATTTAACCCAGCCTAAAACATTATTGCATTGTTGTTTGGCTGAGTAGGAACTATGTATTTTTTCCCCAGTGGGAAGTGCTGCCAGAAAAGTATTAACTTTCTAGACTATTAAATAATGTGGAAAAATTATATTTCAATAAGAAAATTTCCTTTCTGCCTTTTCATGCCTTAGGAATATAGTTCCTGTTTCACTTGGCTTAAGTAGCCCAGGCACTAAATCAGTGCAGAAATCTTTCAAGAAACTCTGCATAAAACCTGTCCAAATACTACCAAAGTGTGCAGAAGGCTATGAAAGAAAACAGGACAGCAGTCTGCAACAGGAGGTGTTAGCTGAATTGGACACACAGCTCAGCAAAATCAGGCAGCAAATATTCAGGCACTTTGATGTAGTTTGGATAGATTTTGTTCATAAACCACACACTGACTGCTACTTAGAGAGCAGCAGTTTAGGGAACACCTACTGATTCTTGGGGTATTTTCTCTGGCATGCTATAAATCAGGGGTGCCAACTACATGGGCCAAACTGGTCTACCTGATGTGTGCGTGGCCAATGTGCCATGTTTTGTATTTCACTTGTCATTAGAAAATTAATCCTTAGCTTTGCATTAGTGAGGGGGAAAACCCCTCCACTTTACAAATGTAAAGAGTGTGTAAATCAAGATGGTAATGCCTCGGCCTGATACCACAGATGCTATGGAGCAGTTTCAAATTTCTGTTCCTCACTGAAGTGTGAGTTCACATGCCAAGTTCTGTTGCAAAAACTGGATAGTAACACAAGGTTAAGATCATTCTATGCTTTTCTGGAACATCAAACACAATGACTGATTTCTGCAAAGCATGAAATGAACAAGCAAGTGTCTGCCAACACCACCATAACTCTGCCCCCACAGATCTGGGCTCTGTGTGTGTCTCCCAGATGTGCTGGCACAGCTTCACCGAGTGATGGGGAGGCATTTGTCAGCACAGGCTGGCAGAGCTGTTGCAGTGATGCTGGATCTCATCCTCTACCTCTGTGCTGAAAAGTGAAGCTGGAGATTCACTGGAGAGCGAGGGATTTGCAAGGCCTTGTTTCAGGCGAGATCTCCAGGTTGTGCTTGCATTGGTAGCTGTGACTGGTTTTACCATGGGAACAGCCAGAAGCAGTGGATTCAGGACGGATGCCCAGGTTCACTTGTGGCTGAGTGAGAGCACAAGGCTATGCTACAGAGCTGTACAAAAGAAATCAGCATCAGGTGCTTTTCTGCATCCAGACCTGCAGCAGAGGATAAATCCTATCAGGAAGTAATTTTGGGAAACATAGGGAAAAGAGCTTTCCGTGCAACACAATGCATTTTTACTCAGTATCCAGCCCATCTCTTTAGTACACATCCCTCAAATCCCTCTGGTTTATGCATTCCTGTGTTTTCATTAACCAACACTCCAGCTGACCCAGCAAGCACTGAGATGTTATTTCTTTCAAAATCAGAGCACACTCTGCAGTATGTGCTTTCTTCATATTGCTTTTCCCTGCTCCCATTCCCACAGTATGTAATTCCTGGTAGAAAGAGATTTTCATTTGATGTACTTGCTGCTTTAGAGACAAGGAATAACTGACATCAATAAGGTTGCATGTTAATTAGGATGATCACTGCCCCAGAGCAGGAGTTGCAATCAGCTTCTTTATCCCACAGCAGGGATAAGCGTGGAGTAGCCAAGTTGATGGCCAAATCTAGCTTACACTCCTCAAAAGTTGGTTAGTAGATCACTAAACCTGAAATGTGCTTGTTTTGTCAGGCTTCTGAGAACCAAGTTGCTCAATATGCTTCCCACTCTATGAGCTACAACACAGCCTGAACAAGCACATGTTTTTCAGAGCCATTAGAACAGCCAGGCTTTGATCCACGCTTCATTGCTGCATTGGCTGTGCAACATGTCACTCTTGCACCTGGCCCAGGCAGGGAGCTCTCAAACATTTTGGACAAGAATGTGGGAAAACTGGGAATATTCATAGGAGGAGAAAAAGAGGTGGCAAAGTAGACTGCAAGAGAAAGGAGTGTGGATGAGATAGGGGCACGCTTTTGCTGTGTAACATATGGCACCAACATTAAAGAGCAGCTAATGCATGAAGTTTGCATCCTCTCCTCTGATATTTCTGCATACTTCCTATAGGAAGGCAGCAACTGGAGACTGAAGAGGTGGTAAAATCCTCTGTTTATATCCCTCTGGGAGACACCATCATTTCTGCCTTGTTTTCAAGTGCTAGCAGGAAGCACTTGCTCTGTCATCTGGCTGGGAAGAAGCTTATACATGGGGATGGAGATTTGGAAGGAGTCAGAGAGGTTTGTGGCTTGTGAGAGCATTGCTAGACAAAGGCTGGGCCCAAACTGAGTTTCTCTCAGAGCTGTTGAGTAGCCATTAACCCAGCCAAAGCAAACCTTGTAAAGAAAACAGTGATGCTCAGAGCAGGCTAATCAATAACTTGAGGTGCTGGAAATAAACCCAGTTGTAATTGTGTCATGTTTGCTTTAGAACTGTGAGTTTTGGCCTGTACCATACTTGTGGGAGCTGGACAGGTTGACAGTGCAGAGTGGCCTGGCTGGAGGTCCTCAGTGTGAGCCACTGGGGCAAGTCAGAAAGGTGTTTGAGCAATCCTGGCAGTGCTGTGGTCTGGCACACACAGGCACATAGAGGGCAGCAACCTGCCAGCTCTGCTGCAGCCCACAGGTCATGGCCAGACACTGCAGTGCATGAGTCCCACACCACTGTCCTTGATGGCATGTTTCCTGTGCGTTTTTCCCTTCCTACACACATTTCACCCTTGCTGACTCCCATCATAACAACAGGCATGCTGTCAAGTTCCAGATTGCTTACCGGGATTAACACAGTAGCTCTGATTTCTCAAGGTGGGGAGATTTCCTGGTTAGAGCCATTCTAACTAAACTGACACCTCCTAATGCTAAAAACGGCCCTGTGTGAAAGGCAGATGAATCTACTTTTCAAATGTCAGGGCCCCTGGACTTCTAATGGTCTTAGAATTCAAACAATAGTATAGACAGAGCCTATTCAAAGACACAGGACTCAAGGCAAATGGAAGAATGAAGCAAATATAGCTTCCCTCTGAATCAGGCATCTTGGACAAAAAACTTCCAAGTTTGAAACACATTTGGCAATGTATTTATCATATTTTTTATTGGCTTGAAATGCAAACACACATTGATCCCAGAGCAAATCCTTCCACTTTAGACCTGGATAGGCACCTCTATTTTCCTTTTAGGACTCAATTTTGGACTTAGAGAAAAGTGTTCTCAGCCAACAGGCCTCCAAGCAAGCCAGGGCTGGCCACACAGGGCAACAGCTGCAGGGGCTTGAATTCCTTTCCCCACCCTCCTGTACAAATGTGTCCCTCAATCCCTTGTCTGGAGCAGCCAGAGAGAGGGACACAGAGCTCCCGTGCTCCCCACCCAGCTCCACTGGCATTTCTTATTCCACAGCCAATTGCATGTTAGGTGCTGAGACCATGAGGTATCTTTTTCATGTGGGCAGCAGAGTGGTGGTGAAACCAGAATCTCTTTTGGTCACGACACTGCCGCAGATGTTTGTGACACTCTTTTTTTTCCTTTCTCTTATGCAACCTGTCTGGCATTTGTGGCAGTTTACTGCCACTGGAACCATTTCCTGCATACCTCTAGCAGCAAGTATTCCTGAACTGCTGGCAGGCATTGTGTAGGGAAAAGGAAAAACAATGTGCAGGGGAAGGTCTTGGGAAGTAAAGGGAACCCTGTTCTCCATTAGCAGCTCCCAGAAGAGAAAGGAGAAAAGCAGTGACGTCTTTGTGGATTTTGTGGAAACTAACTTCAGTTAGGAATTAGCCATCCATTCTATGATTAGCTATGGCCTGCTCTCTGAGGGTTAAAACAAGGTGTCTGAAAAGGTATTTTAATTTAAGACTTACCTGGAAGAAACAAACAAAAAAAACCCCACTAAAGTCAGTATGAAACTAAATGAGAAACTAGGCAAATATAAGAACAGAGCCTGCAGGAATCAAGCCCTAACAAAAGGCTGGGGCTAAGGCGCAAGAAAACCACAAATGGCAGGGGTTGGAATGTAAAACCTACAGCTCACTGCCAAACATGAAAGATACTGTTGTATTCCACACCTCCTCTTCCTGGGTGTAGCTGTCTCCACAAGGTGAAGGGCAGTAATGAATCAAGTTCCTTCCCTCTCTTCCTCTTATTTTCCATTCAGTTACTCGCAGGCTGCACGAGTTCTGCTTTATTTCTCCTCTCCATATGCCGCACTCTGCTCCTGGGGTTTTTTTATTCTGAACTGTGCATTTGGCCTCTCTCCCACTTCTTTCTCCTCAGTGTGTGCCCCCTGCTCTGCTAAGATCTGCAGTCTTTGTAACCTCTGCTGTGCACATATGCTGGCTTTCCCTCTCCAGTCCCCCCTGCCACCCTGTTTCTGGGCCATCAAGTGTCCCTTTGCTTTGCTCCAGCATTTCTGCCAGGGGGCCCAGCAGTGAGCCAGAAAAGGCAGTTTTGTTATGGCCACTGCTCCTGTTTTCACGCTGCCAGCTCCTCTCCACCGATCAAGGGGAACCCATGTTGCTCCCATGGTACAGCTGATTGGTAGGAAGGCAAAGATGGCTCTGCAGCTGCTTAGCAACTGGAAGCTGCTGTTATGCGGCAATGTAGACAGGCAATAGCTAGCACAGCATTTGCTAATTCTGCCTGTTCTGGCCCACTCATCTGAAACCTGCAGCTTAGTGGACCAGGTGGGGCACTCCCAACTGTCCTGTCAAAAAATAAATCAAGATGGGGACCCTTAACTGCAGATTTGAGAGCAATGGCTGCAATGTCAAGGGCAAAACAGTCTTGGTCTCATGCAGTACATTCTTTCCATCACACCAGTTAGAAGAAACTGCTCACATTTGTAAGCTAAGCTCATTCCATCTGATCTTTGCTACAGCTTTTCTATCTGCAACATTTTACGCTCCATCATTCATAATCAGAATGTTCCTTGTTATGTGCTGCATTTGTTAAAAAGGCTCACAGGTCTCCAGCTACCATCACACCTAGACTGTTTAAAGATAGGTGTCCAGATACGTAAGTATTTTAATGCATAAATGTCCTTTTAGATTACTTATCTGTATCTTTCATTTCCTTCTGATGCAAGAGCTGAGTGGCCACATTCTTTAAATGGTACATTCTTTTCATTCCTTTCTTTTTTCCTTTTTTGCTCCTTTTTTTTTTTTTTTGGTAAAACTGTACTGTTTAGGCCCTGAAGCACTGAACTGTTCAGTAATTTGATGGCTTTAGAATGTTGATTAGAATTGCCAACCTTCTGGATTTATTTCATTATTGTTATAATCCTTGAAGTATTCTAAAATACAAGCATTTGTACATTCTGATGGGCTCACAGAGTTTCAATAGCAGCTGTATTTCAGGAGGCGAGAAGCAACACAAAACCTTCTGCAAGTCAGGTGTTGAAACAGCTTCTTTATAGCTCAGGAATGATTAGATCTCTGAAAGCACTTACTACCCATCTCACAGAGGTGGCTTTATCACAATACTAGCAGAAATAAAATGAACAGATACAGTTTAGAAAAAAACCAAAACACCCAGCCCTGGCAAATATCCAACATGTCCATCAAAACTTGTATGGATCTTAAACAAAGCAAACGTTTGTTCCACCACTGGGTATCACCACATATCTCTTTGCACTCAGGCAGCCCAACAATACAGTGCACTCATGATTCCCTGTCATAGTTCAATGCTTCCATCCCATGCATCTTCAGAGCATATAGGTGAAATCTGTCAGGAGGTTGCTTATTTTGGCTGAGAAATTTCCTAGAGAGATTATCTGCTGTTCTTAGGAAGAAATAAAAAACTTCATGGCAAAAAAACTGAACAGGCAAATACTTGTCCATATTCCTACTCAATATTCCTTTGATATTTTTAGCCTGGTTTCCTAAAAATAAAACAGTCTAATGTGACTGTGTTGTCCTATGTCATTTTTCCTCTCCCTCCTCCAATCTCAATCAAACTGGATAAAAAGTCCCAAACATCTTGAACAAATAGCTGAGTACGTAGCAGAGGCACCATCGTGGTGCTGGGGAAAGGCAGGCGGAACCCAGCCCCTGCCTGCACCAAGGGGCAGTACTGCTGCCTGGCTGGGCCCTGTGGGGCTCCCAGATAGCACATTACCCCTTGCTCAGCTGTACAGGGCAAGCAAGACTGGGAGAGATGGAATATTTGTCAGGGTCCCTTTGTGGACACACATCCATGGGAGACAAGCTTTCTGAGCTTAGCTACTGAGAAACTCTTTTAAGAAATTCAGTGGTAAATAGTAGTGGCACTAGTAGGAATGTCTCCAAAGGGGCTGGTGTGCCATACTTCAACCCCTGTGAAGTATTCATGTGATTATGAGTAGAATGCGAGAGCAAAAAGCACAAGGAAATGGATTAGAATTCACCCCACAGGAAGGTCTCAAAATGCAGTTGTAACCTAAACTTGTTTTTCTTCTATGGGTCTTGCAACTACCTGTTTTGGGCCCTACATTACTTAGTGGCTACATTACAGGCACCAGAGCAGGCAAATGCTGCCATGCCTCCTGGCTCCCTTCCAGCTCCTTCCCATGAAACTAGGGTGTGGTAAGAGGATGGTGTACATTTAGACCTCCTCCTGACACAATATTGACAGGGCTGAAGTGTACACACACCCAAACCCAGGAAACTCTTACAGTGAAGGCAGCAGCAGTTGTTTATCTGAAATAAAATATAAAATCATTACCAATCAAGTTTGCAGGTGACACACAACAGTAGCAGAAGAGGGCACAGAACAAAAAAAAAGTCATTGCTAGCAACAATGTCTAAGAACTTGTCCTTTTCAAGAAGGCTAAGCGTAAAGCCATATGTGCAGAACAAAGAGCACAAACCTACAGTATGAGGATGCCATCTCAAGAAGGAGCAGATCTGAGAGTATTTTAGGAGCTGTGCTGGGAAACCAGCTGAATGTGGGCTGGTGTAATCCCTGGATGCCTCACAGAGACAGCCGGATTGTTGGCACGGACATGATCACCGCTGATCGCTCTGTTCCCTTCTCCTCTGATCAAAATGGTGAAAAACTGGAGTGTTCACAGAGACCCGCAACAGGAATGATTAAGGAATTAGTGAAGATGGACCTGAGGGGGAGCTCTGCTAGTCTGCAGGAGTGTTAAATGCTTCATCAGCCTGTGCACAGCTACTCAGGGACGGAAATCTGGTAACGGAGCACTACTCCATCAAGCAGACTGAGAAACAGCAACATCCACAAACTGAAAGCAAAAACTAGACAAGTTTAAAAAGGTATTTTGATTTCTAGTCTTTCAGGTAGATTTTGATGCAAACAACTGACTTAACTCTTATTTTACTCTCTGCCACAGCCCATTTTAAAATGACAATCTCATGCTTGTCTAAGGTGTAAGTATGCTGTCGTTAAATTCTTTCCACTGAGAAAAAACAACAAATGCACAAAAATCTTATGATCTGCATAACGCAGGAAGTCCAACCAGATGAACCTAGAGCTCCTTTGTCCTTTATAATCTATTAATCTAGTTTCCTTGCACAAGCAGTAGATTGTGACATGAAAACCTTCAAGATAAAGGATTCTGTGTACAAGCCAGTCTAACACAAAATGTTATAAACAGTCATGATCATTGGCAGAACAGCTGCATATTTTTTATTTCATTGTGCTCCTCAATCTAATTTACTCGTTACAACACTTTGCCAAAGAAATTAAATCACTTCTTATTGATAACAGACAGTGAAATACTTAAGAGTTTTCCTCTTAGCAATGCAGGGGAGGGACACTGTGGGCAAGAACAAGCCCCTTTGCTTCAAGAATGTGCATTAGAGTCACTACAAGCTGTTCAAATGAAAAAAAACAACAACAAAAAAAACCCAACCAACTGGTTTGATTTTTTTTTTCCTTTTGCCTGAAAGATCTCTTTCTCTAAAGAGTCCCATGCAGCAAACCAGGGTCAGTCTAACTCAAGTATGAAAGTCTGGTTTGACCTTTCTGGGATTTAAACACGCTGTACCAGAACATTGAGCTTTTCAGATACGAGGTTCAGCCATGAAACCACCCACTCTGGAAGCACAACCGGTCTCAACTGCCTTAGTGACTTTTAAACTACAATGAGCATTACAGTAATTTAGAAACTCTTAGAAACGGAAAGAAACGTTCAGCTGAGACTTACAAAAACAATTTCCAGAAGTGCTGAGGAGCCCCCCCAAATCACAGCGTCCGCATGGCAGGCTCGCTGTACAACGCCTGCCGCCCCAGCAATTTCTGGCCCTGGTTTGCACGTACACCGCGCCAGGCACACACATTAGGACCTCTCCCAGCTGGAGCAGTTCATGGATTCTACCATCGGGAACGGCTGTCCTGAACAATGATTAATTGCAGATGAGGATCATAGTCCTGGAAAAATGCGCAGAGAGGTGCAAGTACAGACAAAGCTGCCTAAGCTCCCACAGTATTATGGTCTGCCTGAATCGTTTCAAAGCCTGTGTTAGGCAGAGCTAGTCTGCTTCAGGGTTAAACAGACCAACGCTAAGGTCTAAATGCAGGTATTACTAATATGCAAGTATCTATTGAAACATAAATTCCCAGGAAAATTAACAGCCAATGTTGTTTAAATTTGCTTTTTAAAAAATCACTTCTCGTGCTGACTTAACTCATTATGATGCAAGCTGCAGAAATGTTTTCATTACAGTTCAAAAAACCCTGCAAAACCAAGAACAGACCTACACCGTACTTTGATCTCCACGTCGCCTGCTTCGGCCATTTCCAGGAAGCTAAAACTCTTTTCAGCTCTATTGAGAAACAGCAGAGGAGCGTTTTAATGCTGTTTAGCATTAAAGAATAACGTCAGCGTTTCTTCCAAGTTTACTAGCAAATTATTGTTTGAAACCATTGTAAACCAGGAAGGCTGTTGCAGTACTTGCAAGAGCAAGGGCCAGACGTTTCAAAACCGTCTGGCCGGACAAGGCGTCTCACAGGGACCAAAGTTCTGTCAATGGCTCCAAGTGCCGCAGCCCTGAGAGCAAGGCACAGAGCGCAGTAGAAGCGTCGTAAAGACAGCCTGGCACTGCGGATACATTGTGGTTTTTTTTTTTTTTTCCCTTCCCCTCCATGGAAACGTGTTATGTTTGTGCGGACGGTTTGTCGCTTGTTCTCGACAGAGCCTGACCCGGTGAGGACCGAGGCAGGTATAGAAAGATGAGCATAAGCCCTCGCGTCGTTGCGAAAGGCGCACGCTGCGGTGCCTTCTTCGCGGCAGCACCCTGCTCCCTCGCAGGAAAACACCCCTGAGCCTCGGCACATACCACAGCACAGGTTTTACGAACCATCGGTGCGAGCTGATCCTGAGACGCGGGAACTGGCGGGCAGGGCGCACCCAGCCCGGCACATGCCGCTCCCGCGGGCAGCCTCTGCCAAGCAGCCACTTACCTTCTCCCTCCCACAGGGTCCGCAGGACGGTCCTGCTCTAGCCTTAATCAGGGAGGCCACCTCTCTACCAAGTGTTTGCTTTTCCTCCCTGACCTGCCCTCTGAAGTGGTTGCTCAAGACAGGCTTTCCTAGCTCACCTAATTTGTGTCTGCAATGGAGCACAAGGTGCAACTCCCCGCAGAGCACAGCGAGGCTTGTGAAGCTCCGAAATAACCCCCACGCCTCCACCCAAAGCAAGATGCAGAAAAAAATTGCTTGGGAAGAAAAAAAAAAAAAGACACAACACTTTAAAAAAAAAGAAAAAAAGGAGGCACATATAACACCTCGGACGGCCATGGCGGCTCGCACTGCTGCACGGCAACCGGTTCCACGCCAACCCAGCCCCAGCTGCGGGCCCGGCGAGCTGGGCGCTGCAGGCCAGGCCGGGCCGGGCCGGGCCATCGCATCCCATCCCACCCCACCCGAGGTGCAGGCGGGAGGAGGCAGGGCAGCAGCTGCCCCGACGGCGCGGCTGGGCGATGGCGGAGGGGGGAAAGCCCAGGAGGGGCAAGAGAAGGAAAACAACAAAGAGCCATGTGACGAGCGGCGGGGAGCGGCGGTCGCGCTCCCCCCGGCGCGTTGGCGGGGAGCCTGGCGACGCCGCCCTGTTCCTCCTTGCAGCTCATTTGCCTGGCTTTCCCCCTTCATCCCCCACCACTGCCGGGCCTTTCTTTTCTTTTTTTTTTTTTTTTTGAGGCGGGAGGGTGTGTGTGTGGGGGGGTGTAGCTGTTGTTTGTTCCTCTTTTTTCCCCTCTGCATTAGGCTACTTTAATCTTTTAGTATTTATGAAAGCAAGCCAGGGAAAGCTGCGGAGGGGGGAAGGGAAGCAGTCGAGGGGCGGTCGGCGTTATTTATAGGCATCCAGGGCTTCGCCTGCATTATACGAGCTGCCTTTGTCCTCTCCACCCGGCCTCCTCCACACTCCCTCCCCTCCCCTCCCCTCCCCCCCCCCCCGTTCCTTAGCCGGGCTGGAGCGTCGCCAGCCCCGCCGCCCGCAGCGCTACCTCCCGCTGCTGCAGGGCGCTCCCCGGCGCGGCCATCTTGTGCGAGGCAGCCACGGGGAGAAAAATCCACCAGGCACCCCGCTCCCTCGGCTTCGCCTTCCACAACCCCTCAACAAAGCGGTGGGGAAAGGGTGGGCGAGTAAAGGGGAGAAAGGGAAAAAAAAAAACATACAAAAAAGCGCCATTTCCCTCCAGTGATCGGGATGCGGAGCGCCGCCAGGCAGTGCGGGAGAGCCCGCCTCGCCCCAGCCCTGAGGAGAACGCGGCACTGAAGAAGCCATGATGGCGGCTACCCTCACACAACATGGAGCACGACCGGGAGTGCCCTGCCCGCTGCCAGCCACCTCTCCCGGCGCCCGGGACACGGTGCTTTCGCAGGCTTTCACATAATAAAACCACCAGACTACGGCAGGGAGGCCATTTTCATGGGCAGGGTGGCTGCACTAAAGCACAACTGCTGTGAATATCAACTGCGTCACGGCTCTCCAACTGTAAAACTCAGGCTGCAAAGGGTCCCTCACATGGAAGGAAACTCCCTCATTTTGGATTTACTTCCAGACCTCCTCTTGCCCCTGTCTCTCCAAGTCACTGCCTCTCGGTATGAAGGATTTTACAGCGCTTTTTTAGTGAGACATCCGCCATTAGACTCACCGTCTTGAAAAACACCCTGCCCCCATTTTGTTGCTTTTTTTTTTTTTTTTGGTCAAGCTTCTGTAATTAGATGGATAAAACATGTAAGGGATCCCTACCACCACAACCACCGCCTTTTCGCCTTTTTTAAAAATGAGCCTCAGTAACATCTTACTGTTCTCAGGCACATTTTTTGTGCGTTCAATTTAACAGCCACGCAACGCCTGCAGTGGATTCACGGAGTCTCTCCGCAGGAGAAAAAAAAAAAAAAAAAAAAGGCACACCAGGGCTGTGGACGACGAAGCGCTTTGTGCGGAAAAAAGAGAAATCCCCCCATGAAAATAGACGTTTCAGAGACGCTCTTAGATGTATCTGAGGAGAAGGAGATCGCCACCGCTCACAGACGACTATTAGGATCTTTCCGCCCAGGACAATAACATTAGCCGCACAGGCCTGGTCTATGTGTTTCTCTGCAAGGGCAAAAGGGTTTACTTACCCACGCACCATAGTTGAATGCAGCTCTGAAGGTGAAGTTAACGCTTTTTAAAAATAATAGCTATAAATACATATTACCTGTGTGACCACTTCTCTCGTAAGTTCGCAAGTCAAAGCAGATCTTGTTAAAGATAGTTAAAGGATCTTTGTATAGCAGTGGTCTAGTATCAAAAAGGAAAAAAAAAATACAGTTGTCTAGCTATGTTGACTGACCGTATGCAGTGAGGACTCCTACTCGAGGCTTAAATCTACCTTCCTGTGGCAGATTTACTCTGTACATAAAAAGGGCGTTCAGTGTTTTTCCACAGAGCACGCAGATACCAAAAATATTCTCCTAATTAGTTTGAAGGTTGCACATGTTGGTGTGAAAACACCTGGTTAACATTTACCGGTTGTAAATAACTTCTTAGCATCTTTTAGCTTAACCTCTTGGCAGAATATCTACATATTTTGCTTTATATGCGAAATATTTTTTAAAAGCATAAATTGGTTTAGATTAAAAAAAAAAACACAAGACATGCAAATGAAAGTTTAGCAATAAGGACCACTTCAGTAACATTAATATCAAAACTACACTTAGCAAGGACAGAATGGATTGGGTACTTACAAGGCAAGAGGAAAGAAAGGAAAAAAGCTTATCATAGTAGAATTATTTTTTTTTGCCAGAATTCACTATTCCTACACCTGTATTTAAAACATTACCTTGTTAATCACCAAAAGAGTTAATAAAAATGGCCAGGAATGAAGTGTTTGATACAGGAAATACTCTCTAAAATTTATTGAGTCATCAGCTGTATAAAGCTTAAAAACCCCCAAAACAACAACGAAAAAATTAAAAATGTATTTACTTTCTTTTGTTGGCATTCGAAATTGCTAACTGCTGACATAGGGTGTGCCATGACCTAGTTACACAAGACAAAGATGGATCCCGAATCGTAAGGGAAAAAAAATCCGCATTTTTTTTTTTTTTAAAGTTTGGGTTGGCTTTTTTGTTTTAAATCTTCCTTCTTCAGTGAGTCCTCTACCATGGTGCCAGACATTAAACACCACCCTGAGCGCTCCCCGCAAGTGGACGGTGTGGATTCATATGGCGGATCCCCCGTTTTGGAACAAAGGAAAAGCCCAGTTGGCCATTTCGCTCCATTGCAGAAAAATGGCTGCCTGGTCTCTCGGCCTCTCCTTTGCTGTCTGCTGAAGGATGTTTTTACACCGCCGTCTAATAACTCAAGCCCCATGGAAGCTGCTCGCCCATTGGCTGCCGCCGCCCCACTGCCTTTAACCAGCCAATTGCCCGCCTGCGGCCGAGGAGCTGCTGCCACCGTCGTGGCCCCACCGACCGGCTGCGGCCCCGCCATGCTCCCGCCGCGCTCCGCCCGACTCCGCGCCCCGGCGAGCGGCGACGGGACCGCGTCGACCGGCCTTTAATACCTAAAACAAAATGGAAGCTTCCCGCTGATTGGCTGCCGACGGCCCCGGTCCTTTAATAAGCAAAACTGCTCCCCCCATCAACTCCTGCCGTATGTCGCCGGACGACTGTACCCCCTCTGCCGCCGCTGCTCAACCCCCTATTTCCCTCTCCGTTTCCCACCCCTTCTCCCCATCTGCAGCAGAGTGGCCGGCTCCGTACTCCGCCCGGTCCGGTTCTCACTGAAGTCTTCTCCTGGAAAAAAAAAAAAAGCCCCAACAAAAATCCCACCCAACTTGTCCCACCTATAGGTCCATCTTGTTTAGAAACAGTTTGCGCTAAGGTAAATGCAGCGGGCAGATTCCACTCGCCCCCCCGCATGCCGTTAAGCTCGGGGCGGGGAGAAAAAAAAAATCAACCCAGCCCGGCAGTAGCCCATGCGGCGGCGCTCGGCGGCGGCGGGGCGGCGGCGGGCGACCGCGGGCCGGGGGCTGCGCGGCGCGGCCGCCGTGAATGTGCAGGCGGCGGAGGGCGGTTAGGCGTTCGCGGCGCTCGCAGCGGTGTATTGTGGGAGGCCGCCGCCGCCAGCAGCGAGCACACACAATATGTGGTGGCTCGCGAAAACGGGAGGCAGGAGCCTGGCGGCCAGCCCGCGTCGGTAACCGGTCCCATGTGAGACGGGAGCTCGCCTTTCGCCGCCCGGAGACGATCAGCCGCCGAGCGCGATGTCTTTCCGAGAGATCAAGGCGGGGGAAAAAGCCAAGCACCCTGAAGATCATGGCAAAAAGCAGAGTTCAAGTGAGATTTGGTCTTTTTTTTTTTTTTTTTTTTCCCTTTCCCTTTCCTCGTTTTCCTCTCCTTCTCTCTCTCTGCCTCTTGTCTGGCTGGGGTGGAGGGGGGGACCTGACTGGCAATTCCCCCATTTTAGGGCTCTCTTCGCGGTGGATTTCCTCCCTGCCTGGGTGTGTAGAGCGGGCGGCTGGTTTAAAAAAAAAAAAAAAACACTGCCAAAAAAACAACTAAAGCCAACGAAGAGGTCTTTGTTGAATATTTTCTTTCTTTCTATTTTTTTTCACTTTATGGTTTTCCGTGCGTGTGTTTTCTTTTTTTCCTCTTTTCCCCTTCCCCCTTTCTCCCCCCCCCCCCCCCCCGCCCTCCGTCCAGGTTGGATCAACGGAATGGAGAACAGCACGCAAGCCAGCACTTCTGTCGAGAAAAGAAATCACCATTGGAGAAGTTACAAGTTGATTATTGACCCGGCTCTGAAAAAAGGACAGCACAAACTCTACCGTTACGATGGGCAACATTTCAGCATGCCTGTGAGTGGGGGGGGGTCGTGGGTTTCCCCCATTGTGTTGTGCTTCCCCTCTCTGCCTCTGTTTTACCGGCGTTTTGAGGGCTGGGGGGTCCCTTCGGGTCGTGGTAATCCCCGCTGTAGCAGATGTGTGTGGGAGGGGGCTTGTGGGGGGACACATGCAGCCACCAAAGTTAGTGCCACCTGACATTGTGTATTCAACTGTCAGGAGCCTCAAAAGGAACCCAAACCTGCGGCTTTCTTTCTGTGTTCCCAATCTGTGTGCATTTCCTAGCAGTATTGCAATTTGACACGTGTGTGTATGCGTGTGTGTGCGCTTCCCCCTTCTTCTGAGATGGCTCGTGCTTCCTTGGGGTTTATTTTTTCTTTCATTTGTGTTTTAAATTTCAAGCCCTGTTACTGCTGGTTTTGTGCTTTCTCTCCTCCCCTCAGAACTCGGGAATCGCTCCTGTGGATTGTGTCAGGGATCCCAGAATAGGGCGAATATGGACCAAAACTAAGGAGTTGGAGCTGTCTGTCCCCAAATTCAAGGTACTGCCCCAACTTTTGGGTTTAGCTCTATGTTATTTTTTATCTGGGAGTGAAGCTTCAGTTGCAAAGAGTTTAACGGACCATTCAAATGACAGTCATATTCCTGTTAACATTATTATTTAGCAAACTGTTTGACAATAATCCTTTTCTATAACCATAACGAGAAATCAATGCATCTATCTAACGAGATCATTTGAAGGTTTTGGAGCTCAGTCTTAGGGGCTTCTTGGGTGGGGGGGTGTTGGAGGGGGCTCTCTGCTGACCGGATTGCTCAAAATACCTATTTGTAGCCCAGAAAGGAGCTAGTCTCAAAGAATAGTGCAGCTGCCTATTCTTTGAGCCTTGGAGACAGTTTTCTTTCCCCGAAGTTTGCAGGATGTTTTAACCCTCTCCCTTCCATGCCATGCTTATGCCCTCCCCAGTGCTCATTAGTGATGACAAGTATTTTTATTGCCTCCACCTTGTGCCCATTTCCAGATTGATGAATTTTATGTGGGGCCAGTGCCTCCCAAGCAGGTCACCTTTGCCAAGCTGAACGACAACATCCGCGAAAACTTTCTAACTGACATGTGCAAGAAATACGGCGAAGTGGAAGAGGTGGAGATCCTCTACAACCCCAAGAACAAGAAGCACCTGGGCATCGCCAAAGTAATCTTTGCCACTGTCAAGGGTGCCCGGGAGGCTGTCAAGCACCTTCACAACACCTCTGTCATGGGCAACATCATCCACGTGGAGCTGGATACTAAAGGTGAGGGGGCACATTTTGGCTGCATGCGTTTGTGGTTGGCAGTGCCCCTGCCTGTCCCTCTCCTAAAATGAGAGACTGTTGCAGCTTGCAAGGGCCCTGGTAATTAAAAATATGAAGGGAGTGCTCCTGTCCCCATGAGCGGGTCTGGTTTCTGGGGCCTTTGCAAGTCACGTGGAGCCAAATGTGTTGTCTGTTGCTAGGAGACAGCCCTGTAATTTGCAAAATGCTGCCATCATGCCTCTACCCTGCCCATCCCCTGCTCTCAGAGGCCTCCGGTGCCCCCCATCTCCCCATCCCAGGCTGGCCCTACTCAGCCATCTCTGTGGGCTGCTGGACCCTGTGGCACCTGGCTTTTACAAACTTGTGATTTTGGGGCAAACCTTGGGGTGCTTCCTGGGATCCAAATACCTGGATTCTGGCAGCGGCAGTGGGGCTGGGTGCTGTCCTCTGCGTGCCTGGCATTTCATTGATACTTAGCAGCAAAGTGGAGGCTGGCAGTAAAAGAGTGCACATGCAGCACTTGTCAGTGTGTGTGCGAGTGTGTAAGTGTGAGACTGTCTCTTAAAGCGACAGCAGCATCCAGTCCTGGAGGGAACCGGCTCTCAGCTGCAGCCCTCAGCCGTGGGGAGCCTAATTAAAGTTTCTGGAAGTATGAAATCGTTCTGTTTAATCCTATTGCCTTTTCTCTTTCCTCCAAGTGGGGTAGCAAAGGGCTTTGCTAAAATGTGCCTGTATTTTAGAAAATGTCTGAAGCTGAGGAGGTGCAGATCAATTCCTGCTTGTACTTCTTCACTGCAAGCATGGCATTTGCAGCTTAAAACTTGCTTGCTGCACTCTTTCTTGGGAAGAGGACATGTTTAACACCTTTTTCTTAGAAACATTGATATTTTTGTTCTGTTATAAAAGATTTCAACAATGTAGCACACGACCTATACAGCAGTTGGTGTGGCAGGCTGGTGTAGTAGGATGTTTATTGACATTATAGATCACTGAGAGAAGAAAAATCACAGTAGTAGTACAATATTTTCTATTTGAGCTAAGCTTAACCTTACACATGTATACTTTGAAATGCTGGTATCAGTAATTTTTACAGTCAGGCTTCTTCCCCTGCTTACTTTGATGCATGAAGGTAAAAATTACATTTAACAAATTAACCATTTGTGGAGTTGATAATGTAAGCAAAACCAGGCTTGTAAGTAGTGGATGTCTTAATGAGAGGCATTTTAATCAAACTGATTGTGCTGCACTCCTACATGTTCTCCTCCGTTTATAAACTGCTCTGTGAGTCTTAAACAGGCAGCTGTTCAAGAAAGTTAGCTGAGCATTGGGGAGTGAGGGAGTTTTGTGCTTCTGTTTCTTGGGAGAAGACATGGAAGTCTTAGTTTCAAATTACTTTCTCGTTTTGTTTGACAGCTGTATGCTTGTGATACATTTCTCCCCACCCCCCCAGATGCATCTTTCATTCTAAAAGAGTCAGACTGTCAGTGTGCTATAATCTGTCAGAATCAAGTCAAAATGTTATTCCAAAATTAGCATTAGCAGGTTAGGACATTCTTAAAATACATACGTATAGTTTTTCAACAGTTCTTTCCAGTATTCAACTTTTCAAAAGAATGGAAGGTTGGTTAAAAACATGGGTTTTTTAGTCTAGTAAAATAAATATTGGAGGCTAAATCTGTTTAGTCAGAGCACAGGCCTGGGAATCTGGAACTAATAAATACAGCCTCCTGATCTAAGACAGGCTAGTTTAAATCAACTTCTCTGCCTCGGTTTATCCATCTACAGAGTGGACACACTTATTAATTACCTGTCCTTGGAGAAATAGATAGGAATTACTTCACATTTCCAAACCTGTTTGGAAATGAAACTGTAACTTCTGCATCATACTAGAGATCCAAGAAGAATGCTGAATCTTACTGGCAACTACTTTGTATTTATTTTAAAACAAGTTTTAAAGTAAGCCTGGCACTTCCATATTCACCTTATTGTAGTCTTATACAAGGATACTATGGGGAGGGGGAGATGTGTATCAGTATTTCATGCACAATATTTCAAGGATCTCTTTAAGCTCTTGTCTTGAAGAGGTCTGGTTTGTCCTGGCTTTGGTTAAGCTAAAACAATTTACACGAGACTTTGAGAAATGAGATTTGATAACCAGATAACCTCATCTGCAGCATTTATTCGAGATAAATGAGTCTTTTCCAGTACACAGAATTGTGCTAGCAGATGCTTTGCTTTCAAATCACAGAGTAGTTTGCAGGGACTTTGGGGTTTGATCCTGCAGGACTTCCACATGAAATCAGTCTTGTTTTGGGGGAGGCCTTAATTTTCTAGGCTCAGATGCTGGGTATGTCTATTTTTCTGTGTATTCTTTTTCTTTCAGAGGAAATTTCAAACAGTTTAAGGGTGTGATTCTGTAGCCTTTGAAGCCTCTGGCAAATTTCTTACAGACAGCAAAATAAGTAGGATTGGGTTTTTATAGTAATGAAAAAAAACACTGTTAAGAAACTGGGTCTTTGTAGAATTTTG
Organism: Indicator indicator; assembly: GCF_027791375.1. Taxonomy (NCBI): domain Eukaryota; kingdom Metazoa; phylum Chordata; class Aves; order Piciformes; family Indicatoridae; genus Indicator; species Indicator indicator. The sequence continues at coordinate 9,004,830 of NC_072035.1, forward strand.
GAATGAAAAGGCTGAGGCTCAGTAACAATATATGAGACAAATTTCTTCTCTGGCTTTTTTTCTTCAAAGGATTCCACTGAGCAAACCATGAACTAGGTGGGAGGAAGGGGGAAGATTAGTTGGTGTCTTTTTGGAAAAGCAGTGTTAACAGTTTCATTTTCATCATTCCCATGCATCATGTTTGCATTAATCACAGCCAATTTCTGATAGCAAGGTGTGTTGGGAGGACTTTCTGAAGTGGCTTTGCACATTGGCAGAGGCTTGTCCCTAGGGTGAGAATTTCACTTCTCAAATCTGCAAGCTATTTTTTTGGCACTTTGGAAAGGAGCAAAACTGCTGCTTTCCAGAAACTATGGCAAAGAGAAGAGCTGCCAAGTCGGCTGAGAAGGGGCAGAAGGATTTAGAAACCCCTTTGTCTTGGCTGGAGTGTCTGGCTTCGTTTGTCCAGCAGATAATTTAAAAATGATCCCCGTGAGCCTCAGAGCTGATACCTGCTCCTCTGTTGAATGGATGCAGCAGGCTGGGAGCATAGCAGGATTGGGAGGGTGTCAGGAATGTGTTCTTTGTACCCAGGCTGTGTTATTTTTGTTTAATGAAAGCTTCATTGTGGTCTGCACAGGTGAAACCCGCATGCGATTCTATGAACTGCTCATTAATGGTCTCTACACTCCTCAGACCCTTCCTGTAGGGACTGAACAGGATGTATCACCAACTGCCAATGAAGCTCTCCAGGTAGGTTTGCTTGGCTGCTTTTTAAGAACAACTTTCTGGAAAATTCCAAACAAATGCATCATCAACGTTAGCCTCTTAACTCTTAATTTAGCTTCTTTTTTTGTTGCAGTTTCAGTGGATGTTACTAATTCACATTTAAATATAACTTGCTCATAATTGCCACAGCAAACATAACTGTGAATGCAGTGCGTGTGGCTAATCTGTATGCTGGTGTCTGCGTAGTGTGGTAAGTGCTTTTTGTCTTCTGGAATGAAAAATACCTACAGAACTGACAGCATGTGCCCTATTAACATTAGAAATTCCTGCAGTTAAGAGGTCTGGATCAAATCTGTCCATGAGATGAGATTATTCCCTTGAAGTCAGGGGGGATGATTTACAATGGTACGTTTGGCCTAGTGTCTGCAATATGTAATCCTTAGCAGGTATGTTCTTCAGCCTTGCTTAAAAGCTAAAAAGATGGAAGGTGTCTGATACTGAGTAGTGGCATTAATTTTCCAGAATCTTAATTAGTCACTGGAAGCAGTTGCTCATAAAAGAAGTGGATGGAATTCCTGAGGGCTTTCAGGGCTCCCTTAATATTTAGGGTAGGCTTCTCTAAATGGCTTTCTACAGTTACCTTGCTCCCCTGCCAACCCCAATGGGCTGAGAGGACAAGTGGGAAGCGAAGCCTGTGTGTGTGAAGTCATCAGCCTGCTTGGCTTGTCTAAATGTATTTTGGCTCCTGACTGTGTCTTAGGAACCCAATGTAAGGCATGGGATTTGAAAGAGGTTTAGCAGAATTGCTTTTTTTTTCTTTTGTTTGTTTTTGGTGGGTTTATTTTGAGGGGGGGGGGTTTGTTTTGTTTTCTCCCCTTTTTTCTACTTCTATGCACTCTTGTGGCTTCCTGAAATCCTGTAATTTAATTCTGTGATCAGATGTTTTCAGGACAGGTAAGAGCTGTGCACTGAACACGAAAATCCCATTGATCTGAAAAAAAAAATCCTCTTCACCTAACTACCCTAGCAGCTACAAGGCAACACCCCAGTATCCTTTTAGCCAAATCATAAAGAGGCTGATTCTTACCTCTCAGCGAGGTGTTTTTAAAGGCAGGGGGGCAGCAAGTAATGATTTTGCTGAGAGCCCCACTATGATCAGGGCCTGGCTTTTCACTGCTGCTTGTTACACGTCTCAAATAAAAATGAATAGATTTGTTCTTACTCTTTTTCTAGGTTTAACAGCAAAACAATTGATGGTATCCCCCAAAGTAGTCCCTACTGTAATTATCCCTGTGATTCTTTCTGTAGGTATTTTGTTTATGTATTATATTGTTATTCTGAACTGTTTTTTTTCCCATTTACTGGCATAATTACTGCTTTGTGGGTAACTTACTGTTTGCATCATATTCTTATAACTAGAATTTTTCAATAAACTTGTTTTTTAGCTTAGTAAAATACTCTGTCATTTGCTTTCCCCCCTCACACAGCACAGCAAAGACAGAGCTGCTAGCCACAATTCCTGCGTCCAAGTATCCAAATCCCACTGAAAGATAATCCACAAAGGTGTAGAGATGGGGATTTTAGCAGGAACCATGTGGTTGGTTCTGGACCTTTTCTGTGGATTTTAGAACAGTTGAGGAGGAAATTTTGTGATGTTCACATGGTCATTGTCTCTAGGGAGTCACACCAAGAGCAAATCCACGCTATTGCTTGGGTGAGATGTGTGTAGCAGGCAGATGAGAACTCTGCTTCAGTTTGGTTACAAGGAGGTTATTTTAAGTGTCTCTATCTACCCGTGCCTGGGAGAGCAGCATCCAGCCTGTAGTCTCACCAGTCTGATATCCTGGTGTGCTTTTGGGGAGTTGGAGCTTAGTCCTACCTCTCCGCTACCAGGAGGATTCTCATTAAGCTCTTGCTTTGCATTATGGAAAATTGACTCTGGTGCTGATGATTAACATGACACTGTTATGACTCAGCAGAGTCTGAGTTGGAGCAGGGCTGCTCCTAGAAACCCCCTCAATGTGCTGCCTGCAAAGTGAGTTGCAGAGCAATTATTTGGCTGCTCTGTAGGCTTGTATGTTTTCGATTTCAAATGCCACAATCAGAGTGCTCTGATGGAGCTTTTGCCTTTGGGATGGGGTTTAGAAGAGGTGTTTTTGGCAGCAGAGAATTTTTTCGTGGCTTTTATACCTGTAACCTTCTCCCTTGTTACAGATGAACGCTGGGTAGAGAGGAGTGGTAAGTCCGCTCCCTCAGTTGGACCAACAGAACCTTGCTGCATAGTTTTGGTTGCAGGCTGGCAATTTGCTGATTTGTGTGTTTTGATTTGTTCACACACTAAAAAAGATAAATTGCTAATTTCATATCTCAGAATTTGTTTAATTATCTGCTCTATTTGCAATTTAGACAAGCCTTACATAGTTGATAGAAATCAAAACTCTTTTAGCTGAAAGTATTGTGCACGTCTCTTGTTCACCTGATACTCTTGGCTATAGCTTATAAGCAATACTGTTGTATCTGCTTTCTTCTTCCTCTTCACTTCCTCTTTGCTTGCCTTTCTCTTTTAAATCAAAGAGAACTGTTAATAGTGGATAATGGTTTGTATTTTCAGGGATGCTGATAACCTATTTTATTTTTGCCATGGAAATGGGCACAAACTGCAGGGTACTCAATTCCTCTGAAAACCAAATTAATTAAATAAATCCATTTTTAAAAGTGTGTGTTTAGGTGCTTTTCTTTCTTCTGGTTTCATAGTTGACGGATTCCCTGAAGCGCCTGAAAGACAGCAACCTTTCTTCTGCGGGATCATCTGTTACCCCCAACAGCAGCACACCTTTCTCCCATGACACGGCCTATTCCAGCTGTCGACAGGACACCCCAAACTCCTACAGCCAATTTACCCCACAGTCCCAAGGAACACCTCACACCCCACGGTTAGGGACACCGTTTTCCCAGGATTCTACCTATTCGAGTCGTCAGACGACGCCTGTGTACCATTTTGGGCAGGACAGTGGCTACAAAGCCAGGAGACATGAGACAAAATTTACAGATGCCTACAACCGCCGGCCGGGACATCACTACGTGCATAACTCGGCAGGTGTTTTCCGAGGGACGGAGCATCAGTTCAGTACCTACAAATCCCATCAGCAGGAGCCAGTTCAGTTCTCTCACACTCCTCCCCTGAGCCACTCTAGTTCTTCGAGCTACAAATCTGCCTTTTCTCCTTACCAAGCACCAGCTGTATTTCCCCAATCTGATGAGCAGCAGTTTCCCCAAACTTCTAGGGAAGCAGAGTACAGAAGACCGGCAGCACCTCCCACTGAGATGGTTGTGGAAAGCAGTGCTGCTACTAACGCTGATTTTGTTCCGCTGAAGGAGAAGCAGGAGGAGCCTCCTCCCTTGCCCGAGTCGAACTCTGTTCCTGAGCCGAGCACAGCATCCTTCTCTCAGACTCCAGAGAGAAGCGAGACCCCTGGCACCCCCACTATGGAGTCAGAAATGCAGCATAACAGTTTAGACTCAAGGATTGAGATGCTCTTAAAAGAGCAGAGAACAAAGTTACCCTTTCTTAATGAACATGACTCGGATAACGAGATCCGAATGGAAGGTAGCCCCATTTCCTCCTCTTCTTCCCAACTCTCTCCCATCCCAATGTACGGTTCAAACTCTCAGCCTGGTTTCAGAGGTCAGACACCTTCCTCACGCCCTTCCAGCACAGGCTTGGAGGACATCAGCCCAACGCCGTTACCTGACTCTGATGACGATGAGCCCATTCCTGGGACAGCTTCTCTAAGTCAGAATTCTCGGGGCACGTCGGAGGCCAACATGACTCCCATTGATCAGCTGAGCAGGACCTCCAAAATTGAGACTTCAGAGGCTAAAGAAATGGTGCCTGGTAACCAGACTCCAACGTCAGAAAGAATGGATGAGGTGAGTGAGCTGAAACTGTGGGATGAAGCTCCATGTGTATCCTCAGAGCTGGACAGAGCTCTTAGCTTTAGCGTTGTTGGAGCATAGGGTTTGTGGTGGCTTTTTTCTTTTACTCAAGGCAGCTGGAAATGAGATGGATGGAACACAAAGTGATGGTCTGAATCAGCTTCCCAGTCTCCAGCTTTCCTTTTTTATAAGAGCAGCCCACTACAATTCAGAGCTTCAGGAGGGCTCAAGGACTGCAGAAGCCACAAAAGTTTGGCCAGTGTGTGAATGTCCTGAGTGTCGACAGACACTTGAGCCACTAGAGGAGTTAATTGAGCACTTTCTGCCATTGCTTTGGTCCCTGAGCTTGGGGGGGTGTGTGTGTGTGCGCACACTTGCTTAACAGGGCTTTCATGTTGTGCCCAAGTATTGAATGTATACTTTGTTTGATAACTCTCCAGCTATTTTTGTCATCTGGTTTAAACAGGAGACAGTTGCTGGGTTTTAATACTTGCTTTGCTCAGTTTGAAGGGGGAGTTGGTTGGCTTGTGGGGGACGTGCTCTACTGAGTCTTCCAATAATAGAGCAGAGCTTGCTGCTTCTGCTGGGGCATTTGTAGCTGAAGGGACAGTGAGAGCTTAAGGGGGTGGCATGGTGCCAGCAGACAGAGAAATTACATTGTATAGTGTGTCTGTTAGGGAGTTCTGTTGCAACAAATGTGGGTATCACTGCAGCAGACGTGTTGGTCCTATTCTGCTGTGTCAAGGAACAGTCAAAATCCAGATCTTTGTAAATGCCAGGCCCCTCACCATGTGTAAGAGGCAAGCAAGCAAATGAAACTGCTGTGTCTGGTGTGCAAGAGTAAAGGGACTTCAGCCATCCGAGAGGGCTGGCCTTGTGTAAATGTCCCGCATGTGGTAGATCAATGTAATTTACTCATGGAAGTTTGCTGGGGTTAAGCTGGCAGAATGGATTTCCCTTCAGTGCTCTTCAGCTGGGAGGTTTTTCACCCTCGAAGCAGCTGCATTTCAGGAGAGGAGGAGCTGTTTCTGGAGCTGTAGGCTTTGCAGAGTGCTTGGCTGGAGGAAAAGAGCTGCAGCAGCAGCACAGCGCAGGTCTCAGTGCTAAACAGCAGAACAATTGTACTGGATATTTTGTTTATTCTATGTGCCTTTCCAAATCTGCTTGTCCTTGTAGGTGCCAGTTCAGCCTTTGAAATGATTCAGCTGCTTGAGGTCTCATTCATCATCTAAGCTGGCCCAGACTCCTCTCTTGGGAGGCAAGTTCCTGGCCGGTGGGACCTGACGATGTATTAATTAGGAATGGAGTTTTAATTCCTTGAGCTCGGTCTGGCGGGCTTAAGAGGGCATACTCTGAGTTTCTCTGAAAAAATGAGAAAGGCATTCCTCATCTCCTTGCCATTCTGGGCTTGTATCTGCTGTCCTTGCTCTTGCGCAAGAGGGTTGCAGCCAGTTCTGAGCATGTTGGAAGATGGATGAATGCCAGCATGGTATGTGGGGTCAGGCACTCTCTGTGGCTGAGATCAGCCTTGGGGGAGTAGCTGGGATGTTACATTTGAGTTTGTGATATGGGGCAGTGGCATGCTGATGTTGAAACCCATGTTAAGTCTTTGTCTCCCCGTAATGAGATGCTGGTGTCAGAAGTTCACATCGATGGTTCTGTGATACAAAATGATATAAGCGCCTTGATCCTCTGCAGAAGGTGGAAAGGTGGTAGCAGGGTCTTTGTGCAGGTCATTGCTGCCTTAATTGTCTCTCCCCCTCCCAAAAAAATGTGATGCTTGTTGTCAGAGCTGTTAATTCACCCCCCCTCTTGGTTACAAATCACACAAAGCTTATTCTGGCATGTTTGAAAAGTCACCTGTGCTGTTCATTGCTCACTTTGATGCACAAAAAAAGATCTCCATGTGTTTTTGCTTCCTTCTCCTGCCTTTCTCCCCCCCCCTTTTTTATTTTTTTCTTTAGAAAAAGGCTCTCCTGGCTTCTCTCTCTTGCTGAAGGCGTGGAGCTGAGTAGTGACTTAACATAGGCTGAAATTTGAGCCGCAGCTTTCCAACTGCGTTAGAGAGGGGCGTTGAGTCTGTCTGAGGGCTGGAAAGCTGAACCTCTGGCTTCAGCCTATTGTGATACTACTATTCAACTTCAGTCCTTCAGAGAGTCCTCCAGCAAAACAGAGGGAAGGCAGACCGAAGTATTCCTGGGGATTGTGTGGTATGGGGAGCAGATCAGAAATGATGTATTAGTGTAGGGAGAGCTCATTAAGTGTCATAAGGAAGCAATAAAGGGCAGAGAGTTTGAACTTACTTACTTTATGCTTGGATTTTCAAGGGTTGGAGCAGCCCCAGGCCAGTTCTCTTTGGGCGGATGCTCTAGCTGGGAAAATCTCAGGATTCATAATGATGCCAGAAAACTTGTAGGCAAGCTTTTCCTAACACAATAGGTTCTTTTCAAGAACCTACTTCTCCTTCCCATCAAAACCAACACGATTTTTGTCAGCAATTGCTAATGCAGTAACATTTGTCCTGTAGGTGAAGCTCTGTCAAATGGCCAGGTGAGTTAACCAACCACCCCAGGCATGCCATAACTAAAGGAGGTACAGCCAGGCCCCAGCAATTGTTCTGATTTATCATGCAAGACCCCGGAGTTTTATGTTAAGATCTGGTGTGATACTCCTAAGCCAGAGCTTGGCAGGGAGCTTGGGTGTGGGAGAGGAAGGGCTGTGCATCTGTCTGCAACACCTAACTCTGATATCAGAGCAGTGATCATGGTCTGCAGAGAAAGTCCTGCTAAGCTTAGCCAAAGGACAAGCATGTTGGCAGTACAAGGTAAGAGGAGAAAAAGGGATCCTTTACAAACAGCAAATCCTACCAGACAAGAAGACAAGGCAGAGAGGACTTTTTCAAGAGACTAGAGGATGACAAACAAAGAAAACAGCCAGACTGCCTTGTTACAATAAAGTTCTTGAGGGCAGCAATGTTACAAACTTTCCTTCCTATGTTCCTGAGATAACAAGGAAGGAGTTGCAATAATTTCTTTTTCACAGGATCTTTGCTGTTGCAGAAGTGCACAGGTTAATTAAGTACAGTTTAATGTTCTGACATCCCATTTGAGCCAGGTCTTGTTTTTCTTGGCTTGATCCAGGAAGAGGCCCTGCCTGTGTGTAATGGGGGGGTGACAGAATTGTAACATGTCGCTTTGTTCTACATTGATGATGCCTGTCGTGTTACAGCTTATGTGAAGGTATTTGTGTGCGTAGCCAGTATGTGATAGGAAGACAATGGTATTTTTCCAGATTTATGACTACAAAAGTATTTTTTAATTGAGGGATCCACAGATTCCTGTTTTCCTGGTAGTTCGGCTTAGCACCTAGTCACTGTGGTGGGAAGAGTGCCTTAACAATGCCAAAGATATCCATCAAAATAAAGATCCTGGAACATGAATGAGGTGAGAACAGTTCTGCTGTTGCTTGCTGTGAATTTTAGCAAGTAATTTGAGGAGTAAACTGGAAGTTACATGGTGCAAATCAGCCGTAGAGACCCTGAAAGCCACCAGTGTCACCAGCACCCCTCAGTGTTACGCAGTTGCTGTGCATGTTTGTGAATGTCCTCTTACAGGACAGCATCAACATCCCTGTGACAAGCTCTCTATGCAGAGTGGAGCCTCCCATCATTACCCAGGGAGAATTTCTGAGCTGTGCTTACACACAGATGAGGTAGGTCAGGCTCAGCCCTACAGCAGGCTCTGATGAAATCCCTGAGGTTATGTCTGGGCTGAATTTGTACTTCACATTGAAGGATCTTTGGGCTCTTGTGTGGTCATGGCCAGAACTGGAAGAAATTTATGTTGAGCCATCACATTGTCCGTCTGGAGCCTTAGCAGGATTGCTGACAGTCTCATGCTGTACGCTGCTGCATCCCCATCCAGACTGGGCTGTATTTCAGTAGCTGGTAAATGATTCCCTTTTCCTATAGAGCCAGGTTTGGCCTGTGAGAGACGGCAGTGCCCTGATACTATCCAGGTAGCTAGAGCAGCTGCAGGGGCTTCTCTGCAAGCAGTACCCACAGCAATTGCCCCAGGAGCAGTTGATGCCCCTTGGAGCTGTGCTGTGCAGGAATGACTTGGTCTCTGCCTGCTGAAGGATGCTGTCTCCTCTTGTACCCTGCTGCCATTCGTGGGTTGCATGGGGTCAGAGATAATCTCATGTTCTGGGACACTGACAGTGGGTTAGATGGAGCTTCCTAAAGATGAACCCAAATGCACTGTACTAAGGGATGTTTCTGGTCTGGAGAGTGCAGAAGTGATTTATTCAAGGTAAATGCACATTAAGGTTGAGAAGGTAGAATCTTAAGAGCCAGGAAATGTGATACCTTGGTTTCCACAGTAACTGTGCAAGAGCCCTTATGCCCGTAAGTAGCTGTTATGTATGTATAATATATATGGGTACGCCTGGGATCCAATTTACAACTAGAGTGGGATTTCATCATTTCTGGAGGGAGATGGCAGGGAGTAGATGTGGGGAATGGCTGCTCTGAATGTGTTCTTTTAATTGAAGAAGGAAGAAAAACCTGAGAGCTGTGATTTATGTCCAGTTTCATAAACACTTTTTCAATTTTTCCTGTCTCCTGAGCTCTTGTGAATACGATCATGCCTGACAGAACCGGTTCCTAATGGAAACTCAGAAATAGGTATATGTTATGACTGTGAATTTCCAGAAATGCAGCCAGCCAATGCCCAGGCAGCAAAGATTTGGATGGCTGCTGTGGTTTTACACGTGAATTACACCAGCCATGCTAAACCTCTGAAATTAAAATGAGAGCAAGCTGCTTAAACTGTGGGTTCTGTTCTGCCCTCCCTGACCCAAACACAATGACAGTGAGAAGCCACAGGGACTTCAGGGGATCTTGTGAAGTTTAAGCTTGTTCAGAAGAGAAAGGCAGCACACAAATCTCTCAAAAGGTGATTTAAATCTGACACTACACTGGACCTGTTTGAGACCTAAGAGATTTGTTCAGCCTTCATGTCCAGAGGAATGAGCATGCTGGGGCAGGACTGCAGCCCTACATCTTCCCTGGGATGCTCAGGGTTGAGGGTCAGTTCCCACATAACCTGACCATGGTGAGGATGTCCTGGCTCCTGAAGCAGGGGAAATGAAGGATATTGTTATCTTACATTTTTCTTTCAGACCTGATACTGTAAGAGCATGGGCAGGGGCTGCTTGGTCATTAATTTACCACATGCAACCTGCTACTCCTACAAAAATTTCTACAAAGTAGAGGTCTGTGTTTGCTAAGTTGTATTTGATTTTTTTTTTTGTGTTTATCTCTAGTTTGCTTCTTGGAGTGCTTGCAAAACTGGTGGTTAGCAATGCAGAGAGCTTGACCAGCCACATGTGTTCTATACAGGAAGCAGCCAGAGGTAACAAGCCCAGTGTCAGTTTTCACAATCACTTTTTCAGAGCAGAACTGCATAGGATTGAGCCATTGTTCCTGGTGATGCACCCCTCTTATGTGTGTGCTCATGGAGAGTAAAACACTAAATGGAGATTTGCCTGTTTATAGTTTGGGTTTTTTGAGTAACAACTAGAGTAGGATGAGAGAACATATTGCTAACAGAGCTAGAAATGGTGAAATGCTCTGGAGTGTAACTGAAAAATAGAAAGCAGGCTGTGGTTGGGAGGCTGAGTGGTTCTTTCACTCTCTCATAGCAGGCCAAGACTTTGAGGCTTTTGCATTTTTCATATCTAATAGAAATGACGTTGTCACCCGTTTTGATAAACCACTGTTGCTGATTATACTTTTGTCACCAGCTCAGTTCATTCTCTGTTTTGCCACCAGTTACTTTGTGTCAATTTTCAGTTCCTGGTAGACTGGATATGTATAATTAAATTGCTTGTTAATAGGTAGAACATTGCTTATTCTGTGTTTGTGTAAGCTCTCTTTTGCTCTGGAAACTTTCATTCAAATTGCAGTGTTTATATCACAGCATATGGATGATGGCAGAATAATACTTGCAAGGCTGAGCTCTGCACAATATTTCCAGTTAGATAGCCCTTGGCCTCTTCCTTTTGCAGCTTACTGAGTTCTTCCCATTCTTTTCAATGCTGGTTATAGCAGTGATGATATTGCATGTTCAGATGTCACAAATGCAGGCTGTGAAGCCTCACATCAAAGTGTCAATTTTCCTCAGTTTCTCTACTCCATTATCATTCTGGTTGCATTTTGCATCTGATAGTTGTGTAAAGTGACCAAGGGAATGCAGGCAAGTTACTGGATGGCAGCACGTGTTGCAACATGCAGTGACACTGAGAAAATGTGCCAGTGTGTTAGGTAATCAGTAGAAACATTGAGAAAATGATTGCTGTTAACATATTGTGCTGGCAGCCACCAGGACAGCACTAATTCCTGGGTCTGATTTTAAAGAAGAGGGAGCCGGCGCTGTGTGCTCTACGTGTCTGACACAGAGCAGCCAGCAGGCGAATGCTTGTTCAAATTTCTGCTGGCTGCTGCCTTTCCTGGAGTCCTCTAAGTAGATACAGTTCATTAGAAGAGCATGTGCTTTTTTTCCACATGCATCAATTTTGAGTCCCATGACGGTGCCATCTCTCTTCTGTTAATTGTAATTTTCAGTTTGGGGTATGTGTTTGTGCCTGGTGAAGATGGAGCAAAACTCAAAATGAAACCTGTGAGTTCGTTAACTGCCCATCACAAACCTGCCCATGAGGGCTCCTTTGACCCAGGTATTACTGCTGTCTCAGGATTTAGTATAAACTGCAGTGATTGCTTTTGGAAATGTCCATTCATCATATGAAAAAGGTTGCTCAATTTTTTTTCAACCCAAAGTATATTAAAAAAAATTTTTAACGTATGTTTAACTTGCTTAGTACTACTGTGTGCTTTCACTAGTTTCCAGCAGTGCAGACATGCCTGATGAGGTCAAGATGCATATAAATTAGTAAGGTGGCAAATTAGGGTTTCTGATTTCTCCCCAGGTTGGGATAGGTTCACTCCTCCAGGCTTTGCAAAAGTGTTGCTTCAGGAGCAGTTTGAGTAGAGGAAGTTGTTCATGGCTTGGGCTTCGGCAGTCGCTGTTTGCATAGAGAGCACTGTGAGCACTGCACAGGCATGGCATGGGGAGGAAGCGAAACTGCTGCTGGAACTCAAAACTGGCAGCAGTTCTTATGGTTTGGAGGTTTGGTTGCAAAAGGGTCAGATAGCTGTAGCGGAACTTCCAGTTTTCACTTGTTGGGATGTGGGTGTTTCAGCTTAGGAGTGGAATTTGGATTTGCTGACTGCTCTGAAGGTGTGTTTTGTGGAGTTGATAACTGTGTGCTAAGTGCAATTATCACACACCTTTGACCAGTTCAGCTGTGTTCTGCTCAGTATTTCTTTCTCCATATTGGGCAGTAAAGGCAGGGAGATCTTTAGGAAAAATGATGAAGAGTGGTGGGGAGAGAAAAAGCAGAGAAGGTCTCACCAGGGTCCAGTCCTTCCCATCTTTCCTCCTGCATTCAAGATGGGACGTCCTCAGGCTCACCACTGCCCAAATTCCCTGTATCAATGAGTGCAGTGGCATGGGGCCTTAAGAAGAAGAGTGCGGAGAATGGTGCAGGTTGGTTGACATGAAGGACTGGTGTTTGGTTTTCCTGGGACTGAAACAGCCCTTTGCTGGCCTGATCAAGTAATCAAATCTGTCCGCTGCTTTTGTGAATGGTGTGGAGTGAGAGTCAATTTCTTCTATCCATCTTTTCCCCAAAAGAGCTGTGTTTACCTGTGAGCAGTGTAGTTCTGTGCTGATGTCCAAGTGGTCTGTCCTCCTCCCACTGAGCAGGATTAACATGCATTGCACATGTCAGGTTGATGTTCCCTCTGGAGCTGGGGGATGGATTGCTGAAGTAGCAGCTTCTTTCCAGGATTGCCTTCTCCCAAAGCAGCTTGTTATTTCTGGTGCCTTGCATGTCCCAGGCAAAACAAAATAGATGTATTTCAGGCTCTAGCAGTGTTATTCGGTGGAAGCAGGAGCTGGTTTAATGTTGGCTCACAGTTCTGGGAAGAGTTTTCCAATCTGCTCCTCGTTGCTAAGCAGTTGCCAAACGTGGTGTTCTGGTCAGTAGATGTGGATAAGAGTTTCCAGTGCAGATAACTGAAATACTGTCTTTGAAGGATGCAGATACATGCCAGTAACTGTTATCATGGTGCTACAAGCATTTTGCAGTTCTCCAGGAAAAAAAACTACTTGGGAAATACTAAAACTTTAATATTGCATAAAATTATTCAAACATAAAGGATAGTCTCCAGTTGAACATGTAGAGATTTGTGTGAAAGGCTGCATTTTGACACTGGAATCTCTGTAAATTTATTTGCTTGTTAATACAATGTCAGGCAGGACATTATCTCCCAAATGATATCAGAAAAGTGGTAACAGCAGATGGTTTTGCTAACCTGATACATATCCCAGGTCAATGAAAAGCAGGCAGGAAGGTGGCATAAATTTGGTGGCAAAGAGCAGCCTGGCCCCAGCAGATCCCTGATGGAGGATGGAGACCTGGTGCTGGAGTTGCTTTTAAATTCCCTGGGAGCTGACATCATGCAGGGAGTACCCAGCCTGGCTGTGGATCACCAGAATTAAGTCATGCTCCCTGCTGGGCTGGATGCTCAGACTTCAACTTGAGCAAGCCTTGTTGTGTGGCTTTATCTTGGCTTGTTGCTGGGACATGTGTGCTACAAAGGGGCTGTGGCACAAGGCTGTGGGTGCACAGTCCTTTGAGGAGGACTTCGGGTGGATTTTGTAGGCCAGCTTAACTGACTCTATATGGCTGTGAGGTTGTGGAGAAAGGGGAAGCAGGCAAAGGAGGTGTGAGGAACTGCACAGGTGGGTTTGCAGTGGTTTGTTTGGGGTCATCCACTCTGTGGTAGGTGTAGCTTCTGTGTGGTCTCTTGTCTTTGCTCTGACAGGGTTTATGTGGATCTGCTTTCAGTGTCCAAGCAAAAGAAAACCTGAGCTGTAGCTTGTACTATGCCTTTAGAAATAAAATCAGAAGTGCAGCTCATGGCACTCTCTAGAATTCTCAGTTGGGATGGAGAACGTATGAAGACTAGATTTTACTGGAAGTGAGTTTGGGGCTCAGCATACAAACTGAGCTGTAAGAAGAATGATTGCTGGACTCTTGCAATGACCCAATTTTTGCAGTATTTTTACTATTTTAACTGAACTTGGGTATCAAGAGCATTGCACAGTGTAACTCTTTTCTGGTGAGGCACAACCTTACTGTCACATCCAGTAAGTGAGATGAATTGATTATGTGGTATAGGAATTGGCATGCAGCTCTGGTGCTTCCAGGGGTGCTGAGGCTAAACCATCCTAAATAAAAAACTATTCCTTGCAAATCACCAAGCCAGCTGTTCCTACACAAATTGCCAAAAGAACCCGAAGATGCCTGTGGCTTCCAGCTGGTCCCCCAAATCAGTGAGCAGTGCATGGAGTGCATTAGACAGAGCCATATTTGGCTGGGTTTGTGCCTTTCTCGCCACCAATTCACGTAGCTCTTTAAATGAACTCCTGAAAAGGCAGGTTACTTATAGGTAACTTCAAACTCATGAACCAATCTAATGGGAAAGCTGCTTTAAAAAGTGGAACTAAGAGTGGTGTGATTTGGAGTATTCCAGGTTTGTCTGCTCAGGTATGGGTTGTAGAGATGTGCTGCTACCATGTGCTTCATGCAGGACTTTGCACTCATCTTCAGCATTTTAGCAAAGCTTTTCTAAACAGGTATTAAGGAAGTTAGTAAAATAAGTGTCAACATGAAGAGGTCTGAAAGAGCTTGGGGGCTGAAGTGGTCAGTCTGAGGAGCACAGGATGGGTCACCTGGTGCTGAACCTCCTACTATGAACTACTCTGCCTCTGTGCACACAGCTCTTCTGCTCCAGCAGTCATCTGTGGTAGAGCTAGATGGTTTTGCTGCAAGAGAACAGAAAGAAACTTTAGACTAACTCTTGAGTAAGCAAGAAAAAGGCAGGTCTTTACCATTCCTTGGGTGTCTGTATAGTTGGAAGTTATTTCCTCTAGGTACTGAAAGACCTTTAGTGGGGGGAGTCGGAGCAGTTTGTGCCATGCCAAAACTCCCAGCAGCAGCAGGGCTGTATGTGGTGATGCTCCCAAGGGGTCCCTCTGCTACAGATTAGGATGTGATCTTGTTCAGTAGTTGCTGGTCGACCTGCCTTCCACAGATGTCTAATCCATTTTTAAATCCATCTGCACTTATGAGTCTTTGCAGTATCCTGTGGCAATGAGGTGCACAGCTGAATTTTGTTCTAGGTGAGAAGTGTTTCCGTGTGTTTGTTTTAAACCTACTGCTTGCTAATGAAGGGACAGGTGGGGAAACCACCATAATTTCATCCCTTGTCTCTTTTTGGAATGTTTTGTACCTGCACAAATGACAGTGGGAGTGTAGTCCAGCTGTGGGGTGTTTCCACTCTGGTAATTTACAACAGTTGTGGCTACACAATTTATTTTGCATATAGCAGGGATGATTTTAATATCTTCTAGAAAGCCACGAGAAATGTCATGTCCTGCACAGAGATTATCTTTGTTAAAGAATCAGTCAGGCAGTTGGCAGCCACGACAGTTGTGTCCATCACCTGAGAGGAGGGCTATGAGGAAAAAGTTGCTTTTCCCTCACTGAGCATGTTTTGGAGAGGGACAACTTGAAAGTATTTCTGGCTGGATGTTGCTTTAGGCTTTGTCTTAGAATGAGGAAGATTTTTAATGTTTTAAGGAATGTGTTACGTGCCTCAGCTGATGTGCTTGTTGCTCTCCCCTCTGACTGCACTCAGTTGAACCAGAGTAGAGCAGGAGAAGGAAAGTCTAAGCAGGAAATAAAGCATGCTTCAAGGTGCCTCCAGAGAAAAGATCCTCAAGAGAAGGGAAGTATTAGCAAAGGGGAACTGTTCCTTGCTGGCCTCACCCGTGCTTTGGAGGAGCAACATGTCTACTCAGCCTCTTTAGCTGCTTGAAATAGGCTCCTTGGAGTGAAGCATCTCCTGTGGTTTAGCTGGATTTTAATGCATCTACAGCACTTGGCTGGGAAGGACTTGTTAGCTTGTGTTGTAATGCTCAGAAAATGAGTGGAGCCTGCTAAGCTCATTAGGGTGCCAGTCATCATTTGTGGTCACTGCTGCGAAGTCTGGTTACAGCCAAGTTTTTGTCTCAGAAGCCTCTTCTTTCTGGGGATCATGCTCTGCTGTGACATTCCAGCTGGCCTGGAATACTTGCACCACCTGCAGTGGGGGCTTCATCTGAAGTGGTTAAATGCTTTTTGTCACGTAGTCAAGTTCAGGTGGACTGGCTGAAGAGTCTTCTCTGCAGCAGTTTGCTGAGAGTTTCAGAAGTACAGCAGATGTGTTATTGTCCTGCCTTGGGATAGTGGCAGTAGCTGAGTAGGCCACAAGTTTTCTTATTTGAAACGATAATGTGTTGCCACCATGACTGCAGGCAAGATGATAACAAGGTCCTAAAGACCTTATTAACAGTATGCTCCCTCTTTTATGCTTGCTTTTTCTTCTCAAACAGTTGGTACTGGGATAGAAGAGAGCTCCTGGGAGGAGAGAATGCTAAGTCTGTGACCTTCCAGGCCAGCAGTGGAGGGCTCATGAAATCTCAGCAAAAATGTTCAGAAAAGGGAAAGGTGAAAATCAGAACTTTGACTCTTTCTGCTTCCTTGTTCCACACTTTTTGGATACTAAAAACTGTACTTGTTTGGAAGTGGCAGTTCTGGGCTACCTCCATCAGCTGTGTGCTACAGGATCCTGGACTTTCTTGCAGGTGCTAGAAACAGTTGAGCCTTTTTGTTTCCCAGCTCTGTGAACAGATAAGGACTGCACCCAAGAAATTCAGGACAAGAATAGCTCAAGCTCTTGGAGAAGGGAGGGAGGAGCCACGCTTATCATTTAGGGTGCCTCTTAAGAAGGAAGGCCAGTGTCTGAACTGCTGCCTCAGGATGTACTAATGGCACCTAGGATCTGAGAGCAGACAGCAATGAGCAGAAGAGCATTAAAAGATGATACTGGTGAATGATCTAACAAAATATCTTCTTTTTTACCCTCTTGCCCTTTATCATTCAAGGCCTTGATTCCTTTATTTCTGATTTCCCTTCTGAGGAAGCTCAACATTGCACAGGTTGCATTGCTGATATCCAGGTCTTGCAAATAAACTGTCATTTCTACTAACACTAGAAATGCAGAGACTGCTGAGCAGAGCACTGCAAATGCTGCCATGACAATAACAGCCATGTGATTTCAGATACTTGAGGGTATAGTAGTAGTAGTACCTAAAGGGAAGAATATCAAATTGGCCTAGTTCTGATGATTAGAACTTGTTTAAGTGGTATGTGCACAACCTATTCAGTAGACTGATACCAGCTGGAAAGCTAGAATGTTTTCCAAGCCTATCTGCTTTCTTAGTGCCCTGTTGGTAGCAAGATCCTGATTCATGGTTCCATTTGACCTAAGGTTTAAGTGTGAGGGTCAGCTCAGGCAATGATGTGTGAGCTCCTGCCTGACACTGATCTGGAAGGTGTCTGTGTACTCTGCACACTCAGTTATTGCACAATTTTTTGCATTTGTAGGTGGACTCTGATCTAATGTTGCCAATTCCCTTCTTTATCTTTGATGGTAAAGTACCTTCCAGTCTCTAGAAATGTGGGTACATTCCTGGATACCAGTGTGAGGAATGGAACAGAGCATTTCAGAGTCCTTTGGGAAGTGTTTCTCTTTACTGTATGATTTCTCCTAAATTCCTTGCCTCTTTAGAGAGGGAGATGCTGCCTTGAGCTCAGCATCTTTTGTGCGTGGACAGAACTTTGAATAAAATCTACTGATAGTAGCTGAGATGGCAGAAAATGACAGAGAAGCCCATTGCATGCTTACCATGCCTTTCTCTGTTTCCTTCCTCTGTTGGATTTGGCTGACTTGTTCCCAGGACTCTGCATCACTGAACCCGGTGTCTGAAAGGGATTTTACCTGGGTAAAGCCAGTCTGGCTGTATGAAAGTCTTTGGGAGAAGCAGAGAACATTCCCTGACTAATTTATCTGTAGGGGGTATTTTCTTGCCACTCTACCATCCTTTTATGCATGACTTAGCTTCCCAGCCAACTAAAGCCTTTGAAGTTAGATTGCAAATAGCTCTTCAGCTGTCCCTTCCCCCATCTAAAATAAGGAAACCGGAACAACCATTGCTGTGGAAAGAGCCTGCCTTCTTACATGGCTCCCCAATATTACCACCCCTCTCCCTTTTCCTTCTTCCTCCTCCCTATCTCCTCCTACTGCCCCATAAAGAAACTTTTTTTTTTCCCTTTTAATAAGATCTACTTAAGACTTGAGGTAAAAGGCCATGGTTCCATGAGATGGTAAATCCAATTTTAGGGTGTTTCATATGTGATGAAAACCACTCTGGCCACATGACGCAGCCCCTGAATTGGCAGGCATTCGCCCTGCCAGTTTGGATTTGTCCACATAATGCAGAAGGGGCAACTGTCCAGACAAGCTTTGCACTGGGGCATGCATGGGCTGCCCAGACATCCCTCATCTCAGGCTGGGGGCAGTGAACTCCCCATTTCATACCCTCACTGTATTTTGTGATCCCTCCCAGTTGTACGTTCACGTTTGTCTTGGCTCAGATCCATGCTGTCAGGGGCTCTGGAAGTTTCCAGTCTCAGCGTTGATGAATGTGGACTCAAAGGATGATACGTTAGCCTGCGCTCTTCCTAGAGCTGTCCCTGCAGACACCAGAGAGTCTCTTGTGCATGCTGAAAGCCCAGAAGTGGTGTCTGGCTTCTCCAAATCCCTTCTTCAGTGTCCTTGCTGACAGGAACAGTATAACCACATCATATGCCATAAAGTTTGCAGTTTAGAGCCTCTTTTCCTTTTCTAAAGGAAGAAAGACCTGAATTAAACCAGCCCTTTTGTGGAAGGCAGTGCACTTGTTAACAAACAGAGCAAACCCCCTCAGCAAGTTGTTACCCTCTTGGCCAATTCATCTCTTCAGGCTTTCTGCTGAGGCCTATCTGGCTTAATTTATGGCTCTGAGGGTTGGTATCCTAGGAAGCTCTTGCAGTGGGCTCTTGAAAGTCATGTTGAAAACTGAAGAATGGTGCTCTCTTGCCAAGAGAATGAATTTTTGAAAGTACTGAATACTGGTTGAGTCTTCTCCCCTTGGGATCACATTTCTCAAAATGTCTTGTTTCTGGATCAGTGGAGATCTGGTTTCTTTAGACCACTATTCACACTGCATTTGTTTCCTATCCTTGTCCTCTTTGCTTCACTTGGAGTTCCATTTGTCCTTTCTGAGATTGCTTGCTAAATAAAAGAAGTTTTTTAGCCTCATGGAGATGTGTAGAGGCTGCCTAAGTGGGTCTTTCTTACTCCAGGATCCATCTCAATTTTTGGAAAGAGGAATCCATGCATAATTTTCTGCACAGAGCTTCTGTGTACAGTCAAGTGCAAATAGCCTGAACCCTTCCTGTTCTGTTGCATTTATTTTCTCCTGTTTTGGCATTGGATTTTTTACTATTTCATGCCCTGTGTCACATCGGGGCTTTGCTTGGGGAAATACTGATTTAAGCCACTGCTCCCTTCCTTTCTTTGGAGACACTGATGTTATTCCACTGTTCTGTGGGGAGCAGACAGAGGGTAATGCCCTCTGGAGTCTGAAACAGTGCCTTGAAGTGTGGATACCCTACTCAGATGCTTGATGCATATGAGGACCTGCAGGAACCAGGAGGTACAGATTTGCATGACTCTGGAGCTCTGTCTTTGGCACTTCTGCTCATCATACTGGAGTAATTTTTAGCTCATTTTGTCACGTTAATTCACTAAGTTTTCTAATGATGGCTTGGACCATTAGGCAGTCTTCCAGCTCTCCTGCTGTCCTTAAAACACAAGTCAATTTACTTACGTTTCTAGTGTCAGGAAACACTGGAAGTGAGGCAGGAGACCTTTTCCCTATGTAAGCATTAGCTCCATGTGCCTCCTCTCAAGAGCCCTTCCTGCCCTGCACTGAAAGCCCAGATGAGCTCCTTCTTCACAGCCTTCTAAATCCCAACTTGTGGCATCTCCCCATGTGCAGGGTGGTCTAATTAGGAACCAGCACACTGTGAGACAAACAAGCACCATGGTGGCATTTCCTCACCCCCATCTCTGTGTTCTGGGACCAACAGGGACTTCTGGGGAATTCTTTCTCTATCCTTCTGTGGTTTGAGGTATCATCTTGAGGCATTAGAAAAGTGGCATAAGTTAGGCTGGTGTTTACAGTGCTGTTTGTTTATGATGAGCACTTGAACATTATTGTCACTTGTTTTACTTGTTCTGCAGCCCTGTAGGTGTGGAGAGAGTTGTCTGTGCCAAAGAGTTGCAAATAAGGAGCAGACCAAAACACAGTCTGAGCCAAGGCAGTGTATGGATATTGTCATCTCACAGAGCCTGAATTGTCCTTTTCAAGTATTGAGAGAGAGTTTAGCAATTGATAATAAAGAAACCAAAATACCCAAGTAATATCTCTTCTTCGATGAGATATCCTTGCTCCTTTGCAGCCTTTTTGGTGGGACACAGTGATGAATCCATCACCTTGATCTGTGTTCTGCTGCGCTCCGTTTGCAACCTCTGCCTGCAAATTAGGTTTGCAAAGTGCTTTATAAATATATAGCTACATAAAAATCTTAGTCTTCTGTTCTTGAGATAGAAATACATGTTGCTGAAGACATTTAAAATCACTGATCTGTAATATGTTAATCTTTTCATTTGCCTGTTACTGAGCTGAGCATTTCATTATAGTGCACACGCACCTGAAAGCTCTCTTTGTCCTGGTTAAAGCTGCCATGATCGCCGTCGAGCGCTGACAGCAGCAGCAGGACTGGTGCTCTCACAGCTGCCCCAAGGAGGTTGAAAGACCATGGAGGAGTAAACACACTTCAGCATGGATCCAGGCTGCAGTGGTGGCGTGTTGGCCAACATGAGCCATCCTCAGCACTGGTGGTGGCACAGTTATCTGAACAGGCTTGAAAGCTCACCCGGGAAGGTGCCAACAGCGGTGTGCTCTGTGGGTTTTTTTGCTGCTGTAGCTAAACTGCTGGCAAACCGCCTTGGGTAACTCTGTCCTTCTCTACTCCACTTCTGCAACACCAGCAAAGTACCACCCTTGTGTGTATTCCTTCAGAGGGAAAGCTGTAATTACAGTTAGCAGAGTAAAAATACTCACCTGTATTGCAAATAGAGTATGAAGTCTGCCTTTTTCATGCTTCATACTGTGAGGTGTGAGCACTCAACATGGTCCTTCTGCCATGTCATCGTGGCCGAGCGTTGCCCTCTCAGCAAGAGGGCAGTTTGAAGGCATGGCTCTTTACATGCTTTGCCAAGAGCATGTGGAACTTGCAAGTTCTTCCCGAGCTAAAAGCAGATGAAAAATGACCAAATCAGTATTTTTTGAAGCCCTCCCTGTGCTCCAGTAGGTAGATTTTGCACAACAAAAGGTGTTAGCAAAGCAAACAGTGGGATTCTCTGGGCCAAAGTGGAATGGGCTTGTATTCATTTAAAGGAGTTTTTCATTGAAATTGTGTTTGTGAGGAGAGTTGCAGATTCTGGTTTGCATCCCCATGTTTTCTTGTTGCTCCGGACAGTGTTGTAAGATGTGCAGCAGGTTTGAAATGCCTCATTCTCTTTAATGTGCACTGTTGAAGGAGCTTGGGAAGAGAGCTCTGTGTTAGACCATCAGGGCTGTTTTCACCCTGGGAACACAACTCATTGCCCTAGAGCTGTTGCCTTGTCAAACACAGCATGGGCAGCAATGAGCACAGTGTGGGCTTGGCACAGGGAGGCAGCCAGAGATGGGAAATAGGAAGTCAGAGGGACCTGGAATCTGTTCTCAACTCCCATCAGCCATTTGCTGTGTGACCTGTTTAGTCAGTTGTCCTCTCCCTTGCCTCTGAAGGCTTATGTTTCCTATTTTTTTTTGTAAGGATGAAGGGTGACTCTTGCTCACTTGACAGTTTTTTTAGACCCTTTGACAGACTTAATCCAAAACCAAGTGATGAGTGTTTGACCACGTTATGAAAACCTTTTGCCCAACAGCCTCTTCCGGTGTAGTTCTAGCTTAAGTGAAAAGCTGCTTATTAATATTTTAGATGACAAAGATTTTCAGTATTTAAATATGGACTTTTGGACGTTTTAGTGCTTAGAGTGTATTTTTCTGTTCTGTTTGGTTTCTGTGAGTGCAAGTTTCAGGAGGCTTGAAGGTTTGCTGCTTCTTGGAAGCCCGGGATGCTTCGCTTCATTTAAGCTAATGATCTTTCATCGTGCTTAATGCCATTGATTCCACATTTCACTGTTTCAAGCACCCCAGCTCATCCAGGCTGTCACAGGAGTTGCTGCATTTGGTGATACAAGTTCCCTACCTCAAATATAAGCAACTTGGTACCTAGCAGAATACTTCAGTGAAATTACCTGCAAGCCGATGGTATTCAAAGTGCATTCTGAGATTCTGAGTAAATTCTTTGTCAGATGACCTTTTTAAAAGGACATGAAAGCATGTGAAGTTCCTCTGCCCTTAGGAAAGGTACCCAGTGGCTGGTGTGATGAAGCTCCCAACTGCTGCTGCAGTTGTCAGTGTCAGTGTTCCTCTGGGTCAGGGAGAGAACAGCCTCCTCATATCTGGAAACTGCCAGTTCCCCATGTAAATATTAGGATGTAGTTTCTTTTTTATGCAAGTATGAACATTTGCTTGCTAAGTGCTGGGTATTGCTCTGAGATAAGACCAGTACCCTGCATTCAGTGGCTCTCCACCCAGTCACTGTTCAGGCTGATCCAGGAGTGAGATCTCAGGATGTTCATTTCACTTAACTCAAGAGGCTCTGTGCTAAAACACACTGCTGGTGGTAAAGGTGGCAGTTGGGTGACCAACGATTGAGGCCGTTTAGAACCAGTTACGCTGACATGGATCTCTCCCAACAAATTCACATCATTAAAACACCTTTGGAAAAATGTGTCATGTGTATGATTAAATACCTGTTTTGCTAACTCTTAATTTAATTAATGCAAAGTAAAGATGGTAGCACAAATTAATTTAGTTGGAAATGGCTTTTTTCTCAGTGGGTTGAAGGGAGGTTTTCTGGAGGCATTGGCACTTTTTTTTTTTTTTTTTTTTTTTGTGATGGCCATGACATCCACAGCAGTGTGTATGCCACTGATCAAATCAACTTTTTCCTTTAGGAGGGCAAAGAGGGAGGCCAGCAAGAAGGCAGTTTCTTTGGGAGGACAGTGGCAGCTACCTTTCAGCTCTGTCCTGAGGGGTATTTGGTAGCAACCACAGTAAATCTGGCTTCAGACGGGTGAATGAAAAGAAATTCATACAACAGAACATCTTTCTACATCTCCCCTTGGTTTTTTCTTCTGCACCTTGATCTGTTTCACTCGGTGCCCATGTTTTCCTCTCTTTGATATGACTTTCCTGTAACTGCTCATCCACTTTAAATATTCATTCTTCTTAACTTTCTTTAAAGACTTCCTTGTAGATGATCTGCTTTTGGTTTGACCTCTTTCCTAACCTTGTGTATTCTTTTTTTTTTTTCCCCTTCTGCCTTTTTGATCTGTTTCTCCCTGCCGCTTAATCTCTTCCCTTTCCATCTTGCTTGGGATAAAACTGGAGCAAAGACCACATTCAGTGTGCAAGGCAGGTGAGTTGTCAGCACAGCAGTGTAGGAAGCAGAAAATCTGTTATTGCTTCCTGCAGACCCATCTGAACACCAGAAGTATTTTAATAAAATAAAAATCTTCCAGTTCCCCCCAGAAGCTAGTTACTGCTTTGGCAGTTCCCATTTCAGCTTAAGGAAAAATTACATGTATGAATGAAGAAAGCTGCTGTGCACTGCAGCACGGAGTCTGGCTAGTCTTGCCATCTCTCTGCAATTTCAGGATCAGCTTTTCTTTTACCTTGTATTTCCTTCAAGGTGGAAAACCAATCTCGTATCAAGCAGGATTCTTTGGTACTGAGGCTGAAAGATGGGAGTGAACTGTGGGTGATAGGCAGGAGCACACAGGTCTCCTGCAGCAGGACTGGCTGGAATGAGCTGCTCTGGGCTGGTGGCTTGAACGTACACTTTGGGACTGGTACTACGTGCTCACGGGAGACTGGTCTTGAGCAGTGCCTCAGACTGGTGTTGGGTGGCACTGGGAGGGAGCAGGATCCTGCAGGAGGAGTGGGGGGTGGTGAGAATTTGTGGCTCAGAGCTCGCTGTGGCACTGCCTGCTGTTGATTCACTGAGGCTTCATGGGGTCGCTTTCCTCTGTACCCTATCAGATGAGATGAATGTAAATAGGAAGGTGACTTTGTCTGTCTTTGGTAGCCTGAACACTTCTGGCTCCCTACCCAGTGCTGACCTTTAGCATCATCCAGCTTTTGCAATTGGAGCCAGTGCTTTAACAGTGCTTTTTGTGTTCACTTACAGAGAAATGGGGTCTGTTTTGCAGGAAACTTGTTTACACCTGCCACTTCTCTTTGCTCTTTCTTTGCTTCTTTCACTGGAGCTGCAGTAGTTGAAGCTGCAGAACGTCTGCTTCTTGCCCAGCATCCTCAGGATGAGACGTGAGTGCAATAGAGCAGCTGGGGAGAGGATGCAGGGGGTGAGACCTGCTTAGAAATGTTAGCCAGATGCGGACAGCTCGAGTAGGAGATGGTACAGTTCACCTCTGGAAAGATTCAGCTGCAGTGGGTTATTTCTACTTCTCCTTTTTTTAGCTGTTCATCTTAGGGTCCTCCTGCAGGGACAGATATACTAAAGCACCTCAGAAACTATGGGAGCGTCCCCTCAGTGAGACTGTTAGCAGGGGGTCGATAGCACTTACCGTGGCATTTGCCAGGCTCATACTTTCAGTCCTTCTGCAGGGGTAAATGGTGGTCTCCTTGTTGAGCTGAGGGGCTGCTGGGCATTTTTGGACCACTAAACTTACCAGTGGGTTTTTGGGGGTGACCTGTGCGGTGCGTGAGCCTGTGGGTTCATGCTGCAGCAACAGAATGCGGGGAAGCCAGGGTGAGGGGAGGTGCTAGGACAGGAGGATTTGCAAAGCTGCTGTGGCAAGCATTGTGCTCAGCCTGCTCTCTGGTGGTAGCTGCTGTAGCAGAGATGACCTTTGATAAAACGTGAAGCATTTAGTTTGATTTGGATAAGTTGTGGTTGCTCAGCTTCATAGGGCTACAGCTCATAGCACAGTTATCAACTCAGCTGTGCTTGCTTTTATTCCTTTAGCCCTGTACAAAATTCTCAGGTTAAAAATCAAATCACAGCAGCTTCAGAATGAGAAGTGCCACCAAAGCTGCTTCCCAGCAGCTGTCCACAGTGCAGCTTCTCCACTGTCTGATGAGGACTGAGCTCTTCTCTCAGACTGGGGACTCTAGTAGGAGACTAGACAGAAGAGGCACCTGCAGTAATGAAACAATAAACATCTTTGGCATCTTTAGTCAAATTTAGCTGAAAACAGCCAGCAGGTTCCAAGACTCGTGCCAGGATTGAAATACAGAGAGGCACTTAAAGACTACTTGATTGTGATCTCTTACTGCCTCATGGGCTGGAGCCCACAGCATGCAGGGAAGACAGGAGAGTGCTGGTGGAGATGGAGCTTTGCTGTCCTGCTCTGGTCTGTCCTGGTGAACATGGGGCTGCTCTTTATTTAGATCAGCTGGTGGCAACATGCAAACTATTTGGCTTTTTGATGCAGAGCCATTGTGGGGAAGGATGTGCTTGGTAAGATGTTTGAAGGAGTCAAGCCAGTTGTGCTTGTAGAAAGCCTGGGAGAGAGGGTTGTGATGAGAGGTTCTGTTTTTCAGTCCTGAAAATAGCTGAGGGATGTTTGCTGTCACAGGAGTGGTGGTTTCTGATGATTTTAACTGGAAGAAAAGGAAAAATGGGAGAAGTAATTTTGGAGAAGGTAGTTGGGACCCTGTCCTGTCTTTGCTGACATCCCACTAATAAAAAGTCAACCCCATTTGTGTTTCCTACTTAAACTGCCTGTTGGATACATCTTCCAGCAGTATTTGGTTGCTATTAAGAGGATTTGTTTTAGCAATGTCTGAGGGATGTGGCAGTCATACATGTTGTGTCTCTGTGCTGGAGATACCTTAAGGACTGAAGTGCCTGTAGGACATAGCATGCAGGTGCAACTACTTGCTGTTGAGGATGGAACTAGCTGGTATCACTTTTCTGTTGGGTGGGACCTAATCAAGCTTTCAAACTTCAAAGCAAACTGGCACCCTCTGGTTTAATCCAATTTCCATCCCTTTCACAAGGGAGATTAACATCTTCCATAACTCTGTATTTATTTCGGGTAGTAAAGTGTTCATTTTGCCCAGGCACATGGCATATGCTGTGTCTGAATACCAGAATTTGTGACTGATATTTAAAGGCAATTTAAGCAGATTTTGGTGTTTGGTTGGGGTTTTTTTCTATGTGAATTATTGTGGTCTAGTCAGGACAGCTTTTATCATTAGCAACCATGTGGAAGTATTATCTTCCCACAATTAGAGGTTAAGAGTTGACAGCAAATGAGCCAGGAATTATAACTAAAAAAGCAGGGTAATTCTTTCTTTGTGTATGGTGAAAACTAAGGAATGAAAACTCCTGGTGTAAAGTGCTTGTCAGTGTTAGATGCAAACAGAGATAATGTAGCTTGCAGTGAAAGACATTCAAGTTATATGTATTTCGCTGAGCTCGAGAGCACTTCCTCCTGTTCCACAGAAGCTGAGGTTTTTGTTCAGTTGGTCCTGATGCTCTTTTAGAAAGCTTTTACCTCTGCTTCCCGAGGTCTGACATGGAGAAGAAAAGCTTCAATAGGCACCAGCTGCTCAATGGGCTCTGTCTTTTCAGAGCATTGCTCACTTTTCTCTGTTCCCAATTAAAATGTGTGTTAAACTTAGCTTTTGTTTGAAGCAGCCAGCACTGTGATGTTCATTGTGAAGGGAATGTGCTCCTCACTTTCTTTCTGTCTTTTGTTGCAGGGTCAGCATTCTTCAGGGGAGGACATGGAAATCTCTGATGATGAGACCAACCCCGCGCCCATCACCAGTGCAGAATGTGCCAAAACCATTGTGGTGAACTCCTCTGTCAGCAACTCAGCCGCGATGGCGCCATCGATGCCCCCGTTGCCACCACCAGGATTCCCTCCTCTTCCTCCTCCTCCTCCGCCACCTCCACAGCCAGGCTTCCCAATGCCTCCACCTCTACCTCCACCACCTCCACCCACTCACCCTGCCGTCACTGTCCCCCCGCCTCCACTCCCTGCCCCTCCTGGGGTCCCTCCGCCTCATATCTTACCTCCACTTCCTCCTTTCCATCCTGGCATGTTCCCTGTCATGCAAGTGGATATGATAAGTGTCTTGGGCAACCAGTGGGGTGGTATGCCGATGTCCTTCCAGATGCAAACTCAGATGCTGAGCCGCATGATGCAGGCACAGAACACGTACCAGTATCCGCCTTTCATGACAAGCCGGATGCAGTTTGTGAATCTTCCTCCCTACCGCCCATTCTCCATGGGAGCAGCTCTTGGTCGTGGTCAGCAGTGGCCACCGCTGCCCAAGTTTGACCCTTCAGTTCCACCACCAGGCTATGAGCCAAAGAAGGAAGATCCCCACAAAGCTACTGTGGATGGAGTTCTCCTGGTCATAGTGAAGGAACTAAAGGCTATCATGAAAAGGGACCTGAACCGGAAGATGGTCGAAGTGGTAGCATTTCGGGCATTTGATGACTGGTGGGACAAGAAGGAACGTCTGGCAAAGGTAGGCTTTCTTATACTTGTGTGTGTGCTGGATCCTGGGAAGAACTGTCCTTAGTGCTTGTGGCCATGGCATGGGTCTGGCATTGACTTCAGTTGCCTCACCTGGTTCCATGCATCCCTGCAGGGCTGGTCTTTGTACTGAGGCAGGTGACAGGAGTGTGTGCTGGAAGCCTTGCAAGTATGTGGAAGGTGCTGCATCACTGCAGGCACCTGCCTGCCTTGGGACAGGTTAACACCTGGGCCTTAAACCTGGCTTATTTTCTTGGTGTCACCCATATACACAGGCACTTCATGCTGCTTTGCCATCAGAACAAATACGGGCTGGAAACTGTAGTCCTTCCTAGTCATTGATGGAGGTACCCTATGCAAAGTTACACATGCAGAGGCCTGATTGCTCACCTCAGAGTGAACTGCTGCTCTGTTTCACACTGTCCCTCTTATCTGAATGTAGGCCCAAGGAAGAAGTGTTTATTTCTCAATCTTGTCCCTCTTTGTTGGGGTGGATCTTTTCCTCGGCCTTCCCAGCTTTGGGACCATCTCAAGGCAGCCGTTTCTGGGACTAAGTGCTTCTGATGCCTTGCAGTGGCCTCAGAGACCATATCCATCTTTGACAGCACGTTGCCCAAGCCTGGCTGCTCAGATCTTGGCAAGATGCAGCAGCCATGCTGGGGTGTAATTCAGGAGGGATCTGTAAATTAGGTGGTTTTCCAACTGTGTTTTGGAGGGTTGCAATCCCTCAGGCATCTGAAGAAAGACATCACTGCTTCCACAGGGCAGAGTCACAGGCTAGGTGTCCTGAGTGTCACCATAGTCCCGTGGTGTGTGTTTGCCAAGTTTCCCTGTTGGGTTGGGGGACCTGGACAATCCCGCTAATGCTGACGTTCACCAAGTCACAGGACAAAACGTAGCTATATCTACAGACAGAGCATGTTCACATTGGAGAGTCCTTTCCACTACTCCTTTCAGGGAGGCCTTCAAGAGTGGTGGGCAGGCTGCTCTTGCGTCTCAGAAGCCCAGGGTTATTCCCTTCTCCTCGTTTCCTTTCCCTTTCCCTCCTCAGTGCCATATTTCCAGGGCCTGACGTTTGAAAAGTTCAGCTGATTTATTTTTTTGGTGGTCTGGGGCACTGCTGGGTGTCTCCAGGAAGGGGTTTTCAGGAGGAAATGACCCCAAGATCAGGAGACAGATGTGCAAGGGCTTCTCATCATGTCTAAGAGGAAGTTGAATTTTTAACTCCAAAAAACTGAAGTTGGATACAACAGGAGTGTTCAAAGCTACTAAGCCCCTATTTTGTGTTTCCCACTTTGTGTGATAAGATCTGGGGGTATTTCCAGTTCTGTGCACTCCTCCTGCCTCCACAGCACATGCAGGCAGCAGCAGCAATTAACTCAAAAGCTGAATATTGGCCAAATACACGAGGAGTTCCAGGGATTAGTTAAGAAAACAGCTTTGCATGAATTGTCTCATCCTTTCTCAGCTGATTTAAAGTGCACCTCAGCCAGCCAGCAGCTCTGGGATCTAAGTTGTGGTGAATTTGTCACTACCAACAAAAACTAATGCTGTAGAAAGGATCTTGCAAGCCTCAAAATTACTATGACAGTGAATTACTGTAAAAACAACCAAACCAAACCATAGCTTGCAGATGAATCATCTGTTTCAGGTACTAGTTTTCAGAGCAGTATCTTTACCACCTGCTTTTGTAAGCCAGTTGCATGTTAACTCTAGCTCCTGGGAGAGCTCCTTGGCTTCTGAAGAGCTGGTAATGCTGCTGCTTAACAGCTGTTTTATGACAGTGTAATTTGCTGTGGCTTAGAGCTGGTTGGCGTGATGTGTGGCAAGAAACACAGTCCCTCTGCTCCTGACTAATGCTCAGAGCTTCTGCCTTCCTACCAGTGAGCTTGTGCTGATAGTTTTAGAGGAGACCTCTGAGTTTCCAGAGCAGAGAGGGAAACTGGTCCAGAAGACACTGTGCAAAAGCACCCAAGAAATTGTTTTAGACCAGATGTAGAGTTGTAGAAATGGTTTGGGTTGGAAGGGACCTTCTAGTTCCAACCCCCCCTGCCATGGACAGGGACATCTTCTGCTAGACCAGGTTGTTTCAAGCCCCACATCCACAGTGAAGAAGCAGAAGCAAGTTGAGGCAGGTCTTCATTGGCTGTTCAGGCTCTTTTATATCTTGAACTGTGGTTGGACTTAGCACATTCCTCCCTCACCTGCATTTTGCGACCCACTTTAGGAAGCTGTACCTTCAGCAGCTTGCCACTGTCTAACTGAAAATATGGAAGTGCTGCGTGGAAAACGACTTGTGTTTTCTGTGCAGAACAGAAATGCCAGAGCCAGTGCTGCTTCAGGGCACTGTCTGGGGAAGTTTCTGCCAGGCAATCTATGACTGCAACATACAGAAAAGTCTCACAGGTTTCAGAGCATCCTTTCTGCTGGGACAGTAGTTTGGAACATTGGTTTGGGACAGGATTCCTTCTCGGTCATAAGCTGCCTGCTTTTGCCAGAGAAAAATAAAATCTGAATATTCAGTTTAAACTGCACCTCCCTATTGCTGCTGTCTGTGCATGGATGAGGATGAGCCAACTGGCTGCCTTGGTGGCAGCTGGAGGTCAGTTCCCCACATATGTTACCATCACACTGTTTGGTTTGGTTTGTTTTTTTTTCCTAGAATGAACCAAGACCTCCAGGCACTATTGAACTGAAATGGCTCTCCAAAACAGGCTGTGCCATCCCCATTTCCTCCTTTCTAATGGTTTTTTACTTTGAGCTCCTCATATTTTTCCTTACTGATTGACACTAGTGAAAGAAATTATGTTATTTTCAGAGGTTTGGAAGTATAAATAAGACAACATATGTGCTTGTTTATGTCTTTTTTTTGTTGTTGTTAGAAATAAATGAGGCAGATTTGTAGGGAGAGAGATCTTTTAATATCTCCTATCCTTGGACCCTCAGCTGCAGCAGCCCTACTTATTTCACAGGAGAGATCAAAGCTCATCTTTAGAAGCACATGAGCTCCACCATATGCCATTCTCTACAGTAAGTGTGTCCCTCTTTGGTCAGAGGCTTTGTTGGGTGTGCATGAGAGCAGCACCCATTGTAGGTTTCATTTTTTTCCCCTCACTGACCAACAATGCTGTTGGCAACCCCTGAACCTTCAACAACACACAAGAAGGCAACACTCTTTGGGTTTTCCCGAGCGCTTTGAGCAGTATGTTGATCCTGGACCTGCCAGTCTCAACATGGAGAGCAGAAATACAACTGATAGAGCAGTTGTGAGGAGGTGACCACTGCCACAGGGTGGGCGAAATGGCCCAGACCTGCAGAGCCGGTGGTTATTTGTTGAGATGTACGTGAATGTTACAGTTCCACTTTCTCACAGCCTGCCTTATTAAGCCTACTGATTTATCTTTATTTTAACAGGTGCCCTTCTCCCCAGTTGCTTTCCCATTCATTTCAAAGATGCAACACTGTTAATTTTTTTATTCCCATCCTCTCCTCACAGGGTTTGGAGGTACAGCATCTCTTATTACTTCCAGGGCCTCATAGACATGAAGGCCATCTAAACGTTCCGTTATTATTTCCTTTTTGGGTTCTCACACACTTGTTAACCTCCTGTGCCTCCATTTCTCTTTTCTCTCTGTTTTTTGGCCACTATCTTCCATCAAAGAAATCAACTTGGGCAGGTGATTGCCTGCCAGAAAGTAGCATACCAAAAGTAGAAGGTAGGAAAGCTCAAAGGTAAAGCTGGTGTCCTAGGTCAGGCAGGATGAAAAAGGCATGGGGTGGAAGCTGCTAAGGGGCACGTTTCTATGGAAGGCAGCATATACCATGGACCTTGTCTGCCTGAGCTAAGGGAAAGCTTTTCCCTGTTCCTGCATCCAGTTTAGGTTTGAAAGCCTGAGTAAGATGCATTAAGGAGAGTGCCAGGAATAGGCAGCGATCCCTGGCCACGGAGTGCTGCTGCCTGCATTCCCTGCTTGATATTCCCATTAGTCTTGTTCCTTGTTAGAAGGAGAGCTGAGCTTATGCTTTCCCTTTGGTGATTACAGCCAGCTTTGGCAAATCAGCTCTGTGAACGTCTGTAGGAGAAACTGGCTTTCAGCTGGTGTTACACCACAGGCTGATGTGTGTGAACGTTACCTCCAGTGACCTTTGCTCAAGAAGAGCATGGCATGCCACTGCGCGTGATGTTCTCCCTGGCTTGTCCACCTCTCCACAGCTGCAGAGGTTTGAATTCCTGTTCTTCCTTCACACTTGAGGTCTGATGAAAGAGGTTTGTTGTGGCTGAGCAAAGATGAGGCTGTGTGACTAGTTGTCAAGTTTTGTAGGTAGGCCCTTAGATGTTTCACCTCAGTATTTCAATTTTTCTGTTTCTCAGGACTGGAGCCTTCTGACAGTTTTTGTGAACCTGGACTGTAGTTGCTAAGCAAACAGAGGAGTTTGGGTTTGATGGTGTATGAGGATAGTGGTGTACCCCAGCTCTTCAGCTTCCCTTTGGAGTTCAGGACCTTTGCTCAGTAGCTGCTCTTTGCCACTTGGTAACTCCAGCCTGGGTGGAGGAATGAGTTCCCTTGGGCTGTCAAGGGCTGGGTTTAGGTTTGCGCCTCTTTCATCTCTCCTTTTTAAGATTTTGCTTCTAGCATCTGCACTGGATTATGGCTGTTGGGAAGGTGGTCACTGTGGACCCCACACCAAGTGATCTGAAATGAGCCATGGGGGCTGATGGGGTCTCTTGGTTTCCCTTTTCTCTAAAGGACTTTCGCCCGTGTTAAACTGCATGTGAAGGAAGCTGAGACTGTGTTTTAAAACACTCACTGGAGAAAGCAGGAATGTCTACTCTACTGCCTGCCAACGTGATGGCTCCAAATGCAAGATCATTTGGTGTCTCATGCTAAGCCACTGTTCTGGGAGTTCCAGCAGTTTTGTATTAGTGTTTTAGATCCTTGTGAGAGAAAGTAACTTCTTAAAATACATAGGTCAGAAGGCTTCCCAGAGATGGAAAGATCTTGTTACCAGTAAGAAGTCTTGCACCTTCTTCCTTTCCAATGTGTGTGGCCATGCGATACATCTTCAGATGCCCTTGCCTGCAGAGAAACTGATACCTGGGCAGGGCAGTGATACTCCACAAACTTCAATTGTCTAAATGGTTTCCAGAGTTTGTGTACTGCTCAGGAAACTTGCCCTTTACGATGTGTTTTCTCTATGGCAGGCATCTCTCACTCCAGTGAAGTCTGGAGGAGAACTGGAGGAAAAACCAAAGCCAAAGGATCGAATCGCATCTTGTCTTCTGGAGAACTGGAACAAAGGAGAAGGGCTGGGATATGAGGGAATTGGCTTGGGCATGGGACTACGAGGGGCCATCCGGCTGCCATCCTTCAAGGTAAAGATCTGTCTTCATTATGCTGACATCCTCTAGAGGAGCATTGGGAGGACAGACCTCTTGAGGTTTGTGCCCCAAAGCCCTGCAGGCTCTTAGCTCTGTGTTCACTTACGGGGTTACTTCTGACAGCATCACTTGTAACTCCCTGTAAGAGCAAGAGTAGCTCTTTCCCAGCCTTAGCTTTTCATCACCACATGTATGAGTTGCCTGCAAGGGATCTCCCTGCTCTGCAAGGTAAACAGGACATTGGCCTGTGTTTAGGACACAGTGTTTCATTATAACTGTAAAAATGTGCTTATGCTTATAGTGCTTTTGGACTGTAATTTCTTTGCTTAGAGTATCTTGCAGTTTGGCAGCTGAAACACCTAAGGTTTGGTTAAAATTACTATCTTCCTGTTGTGAGTTTGCAAAATAAGACTTGGAAGCATAGGGTCACCTTCTAAAGAGTATTTGCATAAAAATGAGGGAGGGTAGAGGGCTTCCTTGTAATTAGGATTTTGAATGCACAGAAGGTTCAAGTAAGGGTTTGGGATGAGACATTCTACAGTCCTCATTTAGAATAAAGCTCACTTGAGGTTCTTTAAGATGTCAACGTTTTAGGCTCTCTTTCTGTTCTCCTTCATCTCAAGACACATGGATTTGTCAAGAGCTTTCTCTGTCATCTTCAAAGTACCTGGTGATGACGTGCACCGTGCTGGTACCCAGAGTGTTTGGATGCAAATGGAAGGGGTAGAATTTCATTCGCAGTCAAATTCTGTTTGCAAGCAAATAAAGGGATCAAGAGCTGGGGAAGTGGCCCTTGGTTTCTGGGTGTAAGTCATGAGGCAAAGTAGAGCAGTAGCAATTTGCTTAAGAAGTTGATTTCTGCTGCTTCTAACCTTTTAGAAATGCTAATTGTGTCTTTTGTTCAGGTGAAAAGAAAGGAGCCACCTGAAGCTGCCTCAGCAGGAGATCAGAAGAGAATCCGGCCTTCTACTTCTGTCGATGATGAAGATGAAGGTTTGCAAAGCATGTTTGTTTGAAACACAAGAGCAGATGCAAGCCTCATGCAAGCTGAATTCTTTTAAACTTCACAACAGTGTGCTGACTTACAGTTAGAGTCGAGGATCTGAGCCAAAACCTTACTTCTCACAAAGCTGATCAGCTGGCAGATGTCTCTTGGGGACTAAATTATCTTAAAGTCACTGGCGGGAAATTTAAGACTCACATTCTGTGAGTAACTCAACCCGTTTTAGTTCTGCTGATGCAGGGCTGGTCACCCAGTAGAGGGAGCTCAGAGGTGTTCATGGGGTGTTCCAGGGGTGTGCCTGCAGCTTGCTAGACATGTTATGGGAGAAGGCACAGAAGAGAGAGTTTGTCTTGTGTTTGATTTTAAAAACAAAATGAAGTAATTAGTGAGGAAAATCTATTTGAAAATATTTTAAGTTTTTTTTCCTGGAAGCAGGGAAGAGTAGTGATAAGACAAAGCTTTTGAATACCATTTCTTTTGCGTAATAAAATGTGTTCAAGTTAGTCATGCCGTAAGGTTGACTCAGACTGACAACTGGTTCTGAAATGAGAGGACAGAAGCAGGGGTCTCTAAAGCACTTGAAAAGGCGTTAAATTCAGCTCACTTGTTCTGATCTCAGTCGTGTCATGTCTCTTAGCTGCTCTGCCTACAGCTCCTCAGCTTTGACCACCCACGTTTTGTCATCCTTGGCATTTCAACACCCTCCACCCAGTCCTGCCCTCACTTACACTGTGAAATTAGTAAGCCCCTGTAAGTCTGGTACTCATGCTCCTCGTGGGCACATTGCTCCTGGCTTTGATTTTCCCAAAGAGAAAGTTTCCATTATGTAATCAACTTCTGCCGTCCACTGCAAGGTATTAGGTGGCAATTTCCTTCTTGTTCTTGTTCGCCAGAGTCGGAGAGGGACAGGGATGCTTCTGATGCAACATGTGACCTGTCAAAGAAGGATGCAGAAGCAGTGGGGCTGAGGCGGCGACCAGCAAGGCCACTGGAGCTTGACAGCGAGGGAGAAGAGGGAGATGAGACATCAGAGAAAGAGGAAGAGTCCTCCTCAGAGAAAGAAGAGGAGCAGGAAGAAGATGGAGGCTTGGTGAAAGCAGCACCTGGCAAGGTGTGTTGGTTTGTGATGGGAGTTTTGAATACTTTCTGTCATTAAAAGGGGGCTTGGTAATTCCGGGTGCCCAACTTGCCTTTGTAAGATGAGCTGTCCTCTTAATGGTCTGTGCTAAGAGAACCTCTCTAAGGTTATTCCCAATTTAGGTTCTGTGGTCAGCATCCGTGAGGGTCATTGTTGGGTACATCAGTGACAGTTCTCAGAGTCTGACTGTTCATTTTGGCAATGCTTTCTTGCAAAGGAGGAAGAGGACGATGAGGAAGAAGATGAAGATGATGATGAGGATGAAGATGAGGAGGAGGAGGAGGATGAAGATGAGGAGGAAGAGGAGACAGGCATAGACACAAGTGACAAAGAGGAGGAGCAGGACTCCGAGGAGGGTAAGCAGCTCCAGCAAAAGCAAAAAGTGTAGCTTTCAGGTGAGCTGTGGTCTGCCTTTTGCACTCGGGAGCTGATTGTTTTTGTTTGTGCATCTTCTCTAACTGAAGAGCAGTTTGATACAAGATAATGCACTTAATTGTTTCCTGTGAAGCTTCAATGATCCTTCTGACTGTGGATCCCTTTGTAATAGGTCTTCAGCCTCTGAGTAATCTCAGCTCAACTTGACAGAGGCACAGAGGTCTTAAAGCTAGCTAAGTTTGTGCTTCTTTGATGAAACATGCGGCTGGCAGGAGAAGGGACCAGATTTCAAACAGGAGTAATTTAGCTGCTAATTCTTTTCTGTTCTCTCAGTCAATTCCTGCTCTGAAAGATGGTAACTTCCACGTTAAAGCTGTGTGTGAAGACAGCAGAAAATCTTAGTACAGCTCCAAGAGACTCATGTGGGCAGGGTGCCAAGCAGCACTAGCTCTGCTCTTGGAGCTGCCTGTTGTGTGGTGATTGTTGTAAGCAACCAAAGACATGGTTTGGGAGTCTCTGCCAAACCAATAAATTGGGAAGTGACTTGTTCAAACCCCCACACTGCTGTCGAAGCCCTTTCCATGCTGTTAGAATGTGTTAAAGAGATATTTGTACTGTAGGAGACTCTGTTTAAGTCAGAAAGCAGAACTAATGGTAATTTGTTCTTGTAGATGTAGCAAGTCCCTTGTCTTCCAAGGCTGAAGTTGAATCATCCGATGAAAGTGAGGACTCCTCTGATTTTGAGTCAAGTTCAGACTCAGAGGATGAAGATGAGGATGATGATGATGAAGATGAGGAGGAGGAAGAGGTGGCTGACGATCAAGACAGAGAAGCCATGGTTGCTGAGACAGAGCATGAACCTGCTGCTCAGGAGCTTCCTGATGATGAGAGGGAGACTATTTTGGAGCTGTATCCTGTGGATGACTACATGGATGCAGCAGGCTTGGGACTCACAGTGCCTGCATTGCCAGTGAAAGATGAAGGCATGGAAGAAATCAAGGCAGAGGAAGCTGAATGTTGTGAAGTCCCAGAGGCGTCTATTGCTGCTGAAACACTGAAGCATTTGGTTATGGAAAGAGACCAGGAGACAAAACTTGCGCTGTCTCCCATCTGTAGGCCAGGTATGCCCTTCCATGTGGTTTGGCATTTTTCACCACATTTCAAGTTCAGTGTTCTCACAGCATCCAGGATGTATGGGTTTGCATTTCCCTTGTTCTCTTGCTGCCTCCAGTCTTGGCTCTAGGCTAGGGGCTATCTGTACAAGGAAAGAGATCTGTGCTGAACTTTCCCTCCTAGTAAGGGGCTCTGCACAACCCGTCTGCTGCTAAAAATACTGTGGTTACTGTATCCAGAATCTTATCCCGGGCCAGTTTAGTG
The DNA here is from genome assembly GCF_027791375.1 of Indicator indicator. Taxonomy (NCBI): domain Eukaryota; kingdom Metazoa; phylum Chordata; class Aves; order Piciformes; family Indicatoridae; genus Indicator; species Indicator indicator. The sequence continues at coordinate 9,041,560 of NC_072035.1, forward strand.
TCCTGCAGGAACTGAACAGTTGTCGTCGTCCAAGGGAGACTGACTGGATGGTGTGGTGGCTGAAGCTCAAGATAGAAAACCCATGGCTGCTAAAGCAGAACAGGAATCTGTGCTTAGTGGGTCACTAGAGGCTCTTTTTGGTTTTAATAGCGAAACAGTATGTGACTGGCAAGCTCTGTGGGGCAGGTGAGTGGAGTCTGAGAATTGTAACTGGTTCCTAATATTATTGTTTGTGGTTGTTTTTTTTGGTTTTGTTTTTTTTACAAAGTCCTTTTAAATCAGTGATACTCCCTGGTTTTCTGAAAGAATGAAATTACCTTCTTCCAACACTGAGTTGTGTTTAACCCAAGGAAACTAGAAACCTTTTACTAGAACAGGTGGCTGAGGACTGGACAATATTTTGGCACATGGAGAGCTGGAAATGCAGTCCCTGCACAGGCTCTTACACCTTGACTGCCATAAAATCTAAAAGCTGTCAAGAGGCAAAATGTTAAACTGGGCAGGACGAAGAAGAACAAGTTTGCACAGATCCTTCCTAGAACAGTTCAGTGTGCAGAGAGGGCAAAAATTTGGGGAGCCCTTCATTTGGGCACCTTGGCCTGTGGGCTGAGCTTTATAGGTAAGCTGTGGGAACAAGCTCAAACTGTAGCAGTGTTCTTGTGCAGCCCAGCTCACTTGTACTGGAGTTACAGAGACTGGACCCATCTCCAGATCATTCAGCGCAAATGAGGAATGATTCCCTTGCTACTCTAGAGGCATTTCCACCTCCCACTTGAAAATGTTATTTTGAGTTGCCTAACAAGATTTGCTGTTGATTCTTTTTGGCCCTGGCCCTAAGAGGGTAAACTCCAGATAAATGAGCTTGCTGCAGAGAGAGCAGCATATAAATTGCCTCATTGATACCATCTGAGTGTCTCTTCATTCAATGCAAGGGTTTCATGTGTTGTTCAGGAATGTTATGCACCTCCTTTCAATACTCCCTCCTTGGAGAGCTGAGGGGTTCTTCTTGGCCTTGCAATTCGTTTACCTTCCCACATTAGTAAAGCTGATAGCTCTGGGTTCTGACAGTTGTCCTGTAAAATCCTTACCCCACAATCCACTAATGCTTTCGGTGTCTACTCAGAAGATGGTCAGGGGTTTTGAAGGCAGAAAACCTTCATTCTGGCCTGTGTCGTAGCTAATCCTCAAATTAATAGCGTGGGGTTTTTATGGTTCATTAGGGATGTCTGTGGTAGCAGCTAATTAGTCTACACTCCGTGCCTCCAAAATGTAAAGCATTGGAGTTTTTAAAGCCTCCCAGTGGAATTGGGTTGTTCTGTAATTGCAGCTTCTTAAACCATGGTTTTACTGGCAAGTGGCGAGTAACTGTGTGGAGGCAAAGCTCCTGATTCTCCTCTTCTCCCCGTTTCAGAGGAAGAGTCTGAACCCGCTGCCATGCTGGAGCCAGAGGTACAGGAGGGTCCAAAGCCTGAATCTCAAGATGAGGAGGAGGCTCTTTGTCTCACAACTTCAGTGGCAGCCTTTGGAGAATCTCTGCCCTCTAAAAGCGGCTTCTTCAGCAAGCCTGACGACAGCAGTGTGGAAGCTCGTGTTAAAACAAAACTGCCCTCTGCAGCAGAGGAGGACGACCGGCTGCCTCGCACACCGGGACGGGAGGTGATCATCCATGCAGAGACTGAGACTCTTTTGCTTCCAGCCCACAAGGTGCCATCCTCTATGCTTCCCTTACCATCAACTCCCGGAAAGGAAGAATCTTTAGTTCCTCCAGAGAAGTTCCCTGAACAATTAATGGTGACCAAAACATCCATGGAAGAGGAGATTCCTAGGACTCCTGGGCGGGACATTTTGGCCAAGTCTTCACACCCCCTTGCAAAGTCGCAGAGCACGGACACTGTTCCAGCCACACCAGGAAGCGATGCTCCCCTTACGGGAAGTAGCTTGACCCTCAGTTCCCCTCAAGTCCCAGGGAGCCCCTTTTCTTACCCATCCCAGTCTCCTGGCATTAACAGTGGCATTCCTCGGACTCCTGGGAGAGATTTCAATTTCACGCCTACTTTCCCAGAGGCTGGTGCTACCATTCCTTGCCTTCTGTCTGGCAAGAAGCAGTCAGAGGATGAGCTGGATGAGAAACCCTTTAAAGAGCCTCTTAGTGCTTCCCTTACGCTCAGCATGAACAGTGCTCCTTCCCCTATCCCCTTTGCCAGCCCCCCACAAGCAGATTTCCACACGGACATGGGTTTGCCACCTGATGAGCCAATACCTGTAGCAGCCCTTCCATGCATGCATGGAGATGGAAGAATGCCCATCGAGGAATGCAAGGCGGATGTAAAATCTGTTTTGCTCTCACCAGAAGCACCCACTAGTGCTTCTATTCTTCCTCCTCCCCCTCCACCTTCTGTTCTTCCCAAAAGGAGGCCAGGTCGGCCAAGACGGTCACCCCCTTCTGTCCTCTCCTTGGATATGTACCAACCCATAGAACCTCCTCCTGTGCCAGTGGCCTTGGCGGAAAGTGCTGTGAGCAAAGAGCTCTTAAGTGGGCATCCTGATGTTTTCTATGGACTGAAAGACCCTGAAGCCGTCACCCTGGACTTCAGGGATGATGATTTCCACAACAAAGTAGCAGCTGAGACAGTTGCAGAGAAGCTGCCTTTTAAGGAACTGGAGAACCAGTGGAATGAAGACTTCAAGGAAGAAGAAGCTCACGCAAAACCTAAAAGACAGTGGCGAAGGCAAAAGAAGTCACCTGAGCACCTCCCAGTAATTCCTTCCCCTGAATATTCTCCACCCCAGCCCCAGTTCAGGCCACGCTCCGAGTTTGAGGAGATGACCATTTTGTACGATATCTGGAACGGCGGCATTGATGAGGAAGACATCAAATTCATGTGCATCACCTATGACCGCTTGTTGCAGCAGGACAATGGTATGGACTGGCTCAACGACACCCTCTGGGTTTTTCATCCTTATATCCTTTCTCACTGGTGCTCTGCCTTACACCACATGTAGGATGCACGAGACGGTTGTTGTGTAGGACTTACAGTGTAAAAGAATAAGCTTGCTGGTGGAAGAGGCATTTGCTTACTAGAATAGGAATTCCTTGTATCAGCAGGGAATTTTAGACTGTTTTTTTTATTCCCCAAAGCTGCAATACCAAAATACTGCAAAAGTAGCTTTTCTTGCTGCATTTTCAATCTAGGACTGCAGGGAAAATCTGTATGCACCTCTTCTGGGGTGGTTTCCTTGCTAGTTTGAGAAGCTTCTGTCTGCATTTAAACCAGACTTTTCTGGTTTGTTTGTGGTTTTTTGGGGTTTTGTTTTGTTTTGTTTTCCCTAGCCTGCCTGTGGAATTTCTAGTCTGCACATACAGGGCTTTAAGTTGGGAGTAAAACTTGCTGTAAAAATAATCTCACCATCTGTGCCCAAAAAGATGAGTTAGTGGTGCTAGCAGCTTTAACGCTGAGTTTGAAACACTAATAAAAGCCCAGCTTTCTAAGAGGTGCATTGGGGACAGCTGCATCCCCAGTCTGGGCTGGGGAATGTACTGCTCCTGCTGTAGCAAGGATCATGGAATGGTGCTGGTAGGGCAGGATCTGACCCTGTTCCTCCTGCCTTGCCCTTGAGCTTGTCATCAGCAGCACTGGTTGTAGCTTTGAATCTTTTGAGAGCGTTTTTAGGACTCATAAGCTGTCTCAGAGCAAGACTCTCTGCATACAGCCACCAGTAGTGGTCTCTGGTTAGAAATTGTGTGGAGTTAAAATGTCTCATCCAAGATAAAGAAAGGAAGAACAAAAACATCCAAACCACTTGAAATAATCAGTGATATGATACTAACAAAAAGCAAGTGGATCTCAGTGCTGTGCTGTGTGGTTTTATTCTTCTTTCTCTGCATCTCAAAGTGGCCTCTGTAAGATTAACTTCATAAATTTCTGCCTTTTCCTACCAGTGGAACAGCCTTGAAATACATTTATTTAATTATTTGAAGGAATCGTTCTGAAATTCTTTGAAGGAAATACTCTAAAAATGAAATACATCATCACCAGTAATTCTCAGTTTGTGTCCCATTTGGGGAAACAGTTCCAAAACTAAACCAGTTTCAAAGTGGGAGTGACTCTCCCTGCAGTGGTGGGGGACCACAGACAGCGACAGGCAGAAGAGGATGGCTGAGGGCAGGACTTGCCTGTGACCCTGAGATTAAACATGTTTGCATTTGGCAGCTCACAGAGTGGAAATATGTGGAACCTGTTTCCCTGTTGATAAGGATTACTGGAACAGCACATTTACAGTCACTTTTTAAACTATTCAAAAATCATCTACAGCCAGTTGCTGGTTCATCCTGTGCTGCATGATAGGTGTGGAAATACATGCAGGGTTCACCTGCTTCCCAGCAAGCTCACACCTCATTGCTCTCATCTCAAAGCCATCAGTTCTTGCTTTTTATGAGCCTTCAATTTTCTGGTGTTAAGGATATGTTACAGCTCACAAGTACCTTTTTTTTTCTTTTTGATTGATTGATCTGTCATCCTAGCTTCATGGCTGTGTTGTTGGGCTGAGCTGCCAGTAATGCAGACTCACTGTCCTTCCAGAAGCCAAAGACCTGAAGGTGCCTTCTGTCTGCTTGGTGCAATGAGTCCTTGCCTGGCCAGCTGTAGGTTTTCCTGACTGGTCAGGACAGTGGAGTTTGAAACATCTGCACAGGGTCTTAGCTGTCCCTTCTGGGTCTGAAGGAGCTGCTGATTTAGTGAAGCTGCTGAGAGTAGTTTCTGTCTCCAAGCACTTTGGGCTGAGGAGCACCTCCTGCTCATCTCCTCTGCTTCCACCCCCAGTTGGTGGGGGTCACTGCTGCCCTGAGATCAGTGTGGTGTCTTCAGGGCTTAGGGTGGCTGCAGGGAGTTTCTAAACATAGAACAAAAATATGTCACTCACATCAGAGAAAATGTGCATCCGGGGGCTGGGCAGCTGCTGTCTGTGTACCTAGTGTTTGCTCTGGGGAAATCCTTTCTCAAACAGGTTTGACAGCTTAACCTTTTTATGTTCAAATTTTTATTATCTCTTTAGTTTCCCAAAGCATGCAGCTGAGAAGGCAGGACCATGCTTGGTTTTCCTGGAGGCATGTGGGCTTCTGTGATGTTTTATTGTTCAATAATACAGGGGGGCTTTTTCCAACCTTCCCCAAAACCTTCCTAATTTTCTAAGCTCCTGGCCTTAGCTCCATGTATCTGTAGCAAGTTTTGTCTGGTATGCCGTGGTGGCTGTGTTACTCCTTAACTTCTTCCCACCTACTAGCTTTTCTACCCCCAAGAAAAAGAAGCGGGACGACGGGATGCGAGAGCACGTGACGGGCTGTGCACGAAGCGAAGGCTATTACAAAATAGACAAGAAGGACAAACTCAAATACCTCAACAATAGCCGAGCTTTTGCAGAGGAGCCTCCAGCTGACACACAGGTGAGGACACGTCCTCTGCTGGCTGCTGAGGTGTGAAGGGAGTTGGCTGTCACACACAGTGCTTCCTGCCTTTTGGCAAGGAATGGGGTGAAGCTGTTGCTACACCTGTGGTGAGTTGACAGTCCTGGAGCAGCTGGGGAGGTGTTAGTGTTTGATGTGGGATGTTTTGGGAGGCCACACATTCCATGGGCAAGTGTTGCGGCACAAGGCGTTGCTCACAGGGAGGCTGCAGGGTGTTGGGTCAGTTTTGATCACCCATTTGTCCTCTCAGGGTATGAGCATCCCTGCCCAACCTCATGCTTCCACCCGGGCTGGCTCTGAGAGGCGGTCAGAGCAACGCAGGCTTCTCTCCTCCTTTACTGGTAGCTGTGACAGTGACCTCCTCAAGTTCAACCAGCTCAAGGTAGGTCACCCTGTGAATTGCTGCTTTGCTCAGAGGCAGGCTGGGAGCAGGGTGAGGCCAGGCCAGGGACCTTCTGGCAGTTTGGTCTCATCTTGGTGATGGCCATCTCAGCATTGGGCACTGCTGCGTGTGCCAGAGGGTCAAAGGGTACCGGTCTCTCCTGTGCTTGATATAACATAATACACTAAGGCACATCATTTGCCTATGAAATGGGAGCAGAGCAGTCACTGCGAAAATGTGACACCTGGTCCAGTGTGGTTCATTGTGAAAGGCAGAGACATGAGCTCTGTCTGATGCTAGGTATAACTAAGTATATGACGATTGCAGAGCTTGAGCCCTGCTCAGAACCTTCAGACTTAAGCACAGCAGAGACTGATGGCCTCAAAGGGTCTCACAGAATCAGTAAGGTTGGAAAAGACCTCAAGGATCATGAAAGTCCAACCTGTCACCCAAGAACTCATGACTACTAAACCATGTCACCAAGTGCCATATCCAATCCCCTCTTTCAGTGGTAAAATCCCAAGTACTGCAACTCTATGACACATCCTGTGACCTCTCTCTTGCCTTAACTGTCACCACAAGACAGAAGGAAAACTAAACTGGGTTGGCCTACCCCAGCACTGCTCATAGCTCTGAGCATGCTGTGGATACTGGAGCTAGGGTTGGCCTTTCCCTTTCAGTTCCGTGGCTGACGCAGGGTTGGGGCTGGGTTTTTTTCATGCAGTTCCGGAAGAAGAAACTAAAATTCTGCAAGAGCCACATTCATGACTGGGGCCTTTTTGCTATGGAGCCCATTGCAGCTGATGAGATGGTGATTGAATACGTGGGTCAGAACATCAGGCAGGTAAGCTGGATTTGGGTGAAATGTGATCAAAAAGCAGTCCTGAAAGAAGCATTTGATTATGAGAGCAGGGGTTGGAGTCTCTGCTGTAAAGTGTTAGCTGTGTGAGCTAGGCAGAGGTTGGCATTTGATTTGGAGGTACAAGGGTGGGATTTTTAACAGCCCATAGAAGCTGAGCGCTCAGATCCTTAGGAGATAAGCTCTCAAGAAGCACATCCTGAACTTTTGAGTTTTCAATTAGGTGTCTGTTCTGCTGGGGTGTTCAGGATCATGTATCTATTGAGTGGCACAAGCACAGCCCAGGTGAGTGTTGAGCAGATCTCTGCTCACAGATCAGTGACCCTGCCCATGGGGTTTCCACAGGTCATTGCTGACATGCGGGAGAAGCGATACGAGGATGAAGGCATTGGAAGCAGTTACATGTTCAGAGTCGATCATGACACCATCATCGATGCCACCAAATGTGGAAACTTTGCCAGGTTTATTAACCACAGCTGCAATGTGAGTATCATGTTTTTGCATGGAATTGTACTCTAGCATACTGAGAAACCCACCAAGGCCTTGCTAAGTCTGATTAGGGCGATGTTCAGAAGTAGCAGGGGGCCACAGGGTTATGATTAAATGTTGATGAGCTGCAACAGATCAAAACAGAGTCTAAAGTAGTGTAAAGAGGGTTGGGAGACCTGAGAAATAAAACACACAGTGAGACACAACACACTCAAAGTCCTCCTGACTGACCTGACTGACCCTGACAGACACTGTTCAAACATATCTAACAAATATTTCCTTAAAACAAGCCAAATTGTAGCACCATTATTCTGTGGAAATAGTCTCCTTCAAGAATTGACATGGAAAAAGTGTTCTCTGCCCTGGCAAGTAGAGAAGCTGCTTTTCCTTCTGCTCTGTGCTGCAGTCTACACTCAAACACTTGGCTGCCTGACCAATCTGTTAAGCATTAGTTGTTACAAATTTGGTGAAGCATCATCCATGCTTTTTTTTGCACCAGAGATGACCAGAATGTGGATATTTTGGGGGAGCACAAGGTGGGCTGCTCTGTTTTCTGGCTTCTTGTCTCTCAGCATCCCCTAGGTCCAGGCTCTGGAAGTCTGTCCGAGGCTGTCTAGGGAAAAGACTGCCCTGCTTTACTTTAGCTTGGAATGATTGTGTGGAGGCTGGGAAGCCATGGTCATCAGGAGCCTAAATTGTTACCTGTTCTCTCACCCTTGCAGCCAAATTGTTACGCGAAAGTGATCACAGTGGAGTCTCAGAAGAAGATTGTCATCTACTCCAAGCAGCACATCAATGTGAATGAGGAAATTACCTATGACTACAAATTTCCCATTGAGGATGTAAAAATCCCATGTCTATGTGGCTCTGAGAACTGCAGGGGAACCCTGAACTGAACTCAAGGTTTCTCATCACACTTGCACCTTCGGCCATGTCAAAACTGTGGTAACCAGGTGTGGTTGCACTTTGCCAAAAAAAGAAAAAAAAAAAAGAGGAGAAAAAAAAAAGAAAAAGAAAAGAAAGAAAAAAAATTAAAAAGAAAAAAAAATTTAAAAAAAGAGAGGAAAAAAGAGAAGAGAAAAGCCAAGTTTCGCACTTCTGCCAGGATCATGAATGAAAGCAAAAAGCGCACACGCTTCCGAGGACTGTTCATGTTTCAGGTGCTCTTTCCTTTTCAGATCCAAGACGCACACAAAAAGGTGACTACCATTTTGTGGCATGGTCTATCCAAACACTAGCTTCTCTATTCAGTCCCTACATCAGTGCTCCATAATGGGATAATGGTACCTTTTCTTTTGGTTTTTTTTTTTTTTTATTGTTAGAAACCTTTATCTTTTCATAAATGCTGCTACCTTTTTCTCATCAGTTTTGTTGGTTGAAAAAGACATTCAACGTTTAAATGTGAAGCAGAGACTGAAAAATGCCATATAAGGTTTGTTGAGAGCTTGATTGGCTGAAATTGCACAGATTTCTCAGAGTTAAGCTGTAAATAAGTGTAAGGTTGATGTTACAGAGCAAGCCAGAGGCTTGAGGGTGTGTGAATGGTGAGGGGGGGGGAGGGGGGGGTGTATGGAGACGTGTCTGCAGACAGGCTAAAGGTAAAACTGTCCTGCCTTTTTGTTAGGGGTGAACCTGAACTAGTTTCTCCTAAGCCAGATGCCCTGGAGAAGGGTCAGGTCAGCCACAGACCTCAGCTTAGCGCCTTGGGCTCATGTCTAGTTTTCATATGCCATGCTGGTATATTGGGGGATCAAAACCTCAGCACTCAGATTGGATGCTGCAATCAGTAATAGGAAGTCAAGTCAGCTGTGTGGGTGTAGCATCATGGCACGGTGTGTGGCCCTTGGGGATGGCTGTTTCTGGGAGATGGGTTTGTTTCACATGCAAAAAAAAAGCTGAGGCTGAAACGAAATGGACAATTCAGCCCCTGTTTATGTTGTCAAAACCTTCTCCTCCTTGTAAGCATACACTGTGGCCCACAGCTGTAATGGGATTTTCTTCCTGCAGATGGGAAGCAGGCTGAGCTGTGTCTTGTATTCGTTTTTCTTGTTTTTTCTCTGCAATTTCCCTGCCTTTCCAGCATTTTAGGTGGAATATTTGCTCTGTCCTTGAATGGGAGAGATGCCTCCTGTGATAGGAGCAAGCCCTGCTGTGCCACTCTCCTCCCTCAGTTACTCAGTAACTTGGCCTGGGGTGGTCTTGTCCCTTCAGTAAGAACATGGTAAAAGTGTCCCAGAAAATGAATGCGGCTTTAAATTTGGAAGGCATGGTTTGAACTGATTTTTCAATGCATTTTGTCCTTGTAGATGTGCTGAGGTGAAGGTCACAGTTTTTTGAGAGGTTCCATTTAAAAATGGGGCAAAACACCAAAGAAACACTTCTTTGGCTGTGATCTGGGACTGTTCAGGTATAGACAGGATCAGTTTTTTGACTTGGATTGGATTTCTCCTGGTTTAAAAGTAGTGATTAGTTGTACTAAAACCTTTTTTAATTGGCTTGTAAGGGGAAGTTGCAATGTCATTATGAAATGGGAAGATGATCTGCATAACTAAACACCTTCTCCCCACAGAACACGTTGCACAGCTGTATTCTTGTAGCCTTTCAAAATCAGAGGTCATTGCTGTCTGGCCACAGTTCCACGAGTAAAGGTTACAGCCTTGTGAAAGAGTTTCCTTGAAGTTTTTTCAGCTATTAGGTGGAATTGCCAGGCTGCCACTACAGAGTGGAGCTTAGGACGTGGCTTAGTCCTCTGCATATGAAGTCCTTTTTCAGACAAAAGGTCTGAAAAAACAGCAACACACAGACTGCTACAAGCTGCCTTAATACTGCCTGTATTTGTCTGAAGTCAAGGAGATTGTTGCTGAGATTGGACAGTCCATAGTCTCATCTTGGTTTGTTCTGGTATTGTTTCCCCCTCTTCTATAAATCCAGCAATTGGGTAGTGGTGACCCAGAACCTAAAATCATGAGAAGCACAACTAATTTTTGTCACTGACCGTTGGTTGTAACTGCAGTGATGGCAGGAGCCTTGGGGAGTTAAACCAGCTGCTCAGATTAGTTTATTTTAGTTTTTTTTAAAGAAGGTTTATCTTGTTGTTTGACGCTCACAATTGGCATCACTACAGCTTGGCCTTTTACTTTCAAAGCTTTGGGAATGCACAGAAGTTTCCTGTGTCTCAGAACTGAAACCCCTGTGCACAGCAGTTCTGCTGATGTCCTTTGGCTACCTTCCTCTCTGGTTCATCAAACCAGTGCATTAACAGTGGTTTTGTGGAGTCAAAGACACCTCAACTGGCCCAGCCCCCAAGTCCCTGCTGACAGTTTTGTTTTCTGCAGCATATCTGGATGGAATTAGGCCCTTGTGGTTTGCCTTAATCTTTGTGGAGGAGAGGCGGGAGGACAAGTCACGGTCTTCCGAAATGAGACTTGCAAGTTAAGGTCCTTCACAGTGTTTTAGGAGCACTAAAGGGATTTGGGTGCCAAAAGCCATGAGCACCTAAATCACTTGGGTACTTCTGAAACTGCCCATAACCCATCCCTTTTTCAGGGTCCCAGACAAATAACATGAAATTTTGGAAGAGCTGAGCTCCAAGTAGTCCACTAGGATGAAAATGAGCTGTTGGACCCACAGCACTTGTGAAAAATCACATTGTTCTGGTCTCAAAGCCAAACTTGAGGCTTTTCTTCCCTCCAAATCTTGGCTCACAGAATGCTACCTGTGAAGCTTTCTATCTCAGACTGCAGAGCTGCCCCATCCCCAAAACAGATCATGATTAGGATGATGATCATAGTGAGGATTGTAAGTCTGGTGTAGTGATTTCCATGAGCTGCTGCAGTTGCCTGTGGCTGCCTTGTCCATGCGAGGCAGCGGGGTCTCATCAGGGCCAGGGAGCTTGCAGTCCAAAAACCAGGATGTGGTTTTGGAAGGCAGCCCCAAGAGAAACCTACCTAATCCCTCCAGGGTACGTTGCCTTGTACTTAGCAAGGGAGGGATGAGATGAGAAGAGTAAGGCAGAAAGTGTGTGGTGTACACACCAGCCTGGACTGGACCCAGCAGTCAGCACGGGCACCCCATGGAGGGAGTGGAAGGGCTTAAAAGGAATCTCACCAGTGTGTGCTGCTTTACAGAGAGATTGACTGAATTTGTTTGGAAACCCTGTCCCTAGTTTATTGTCGCTTAAGTTGCCTGTGCTCCCTGCAAAACTCTTTCTCACTGGGTGAGGGAAGCCAAGAGAAGAGTGCAGAAGTGTAGGAAACAGAACTGAAATCTTTACTTTCCCAACGTGAAGCTGGCTCAAGCTCAGGGTGCAGGTGCCTCTGCAATTGGCATTCTAGGAAGTGTGCTCTGTGCTTGCAAATCCCACCTGTTACTGCCCAACACCTTCACTTATTCATTCATTCCCAGCCCTGTTAGCAGTTCCAGGTTGGTCCCAAGAAGTGGTCTGTGACTGTCAGGGGTCTGGGAAGGGAAGGGCCTCATCTTGCAGATATTTATATTGTATACAGCAGCTTATTTCTACAAGAAGGAAAAAAAAACAAACCAACAAAACCAAACCCAACATTTTTAAACTCCAGCAAAGTATACAGTAGTTTCAGTTCCAGTTTTTGTGACCTTTTTCAGGGATCATTTCAGTGCATTTCTGTATAAAATAAAAATTTAAGGAAAAAAAAAGGATTTTGAAGTATAAAAAAAAGGCATCTTCTGTACATAGGCACTCAAGTATCTTCTCTTCAAACACTGTTTCTTGTAGAAACATGTTGAAATTTTTTTGCTGATTTCTTTGTACTTCAGGAGCATGTAAATAATTTATTAAAAGTGACTATTGTAATTTGGAGTTCTTTTTAAACAGATTCCAGCTCTAAATCATGTCAAGGAGATGGGGAGGAAGGAGGACTTAGCATAGCGAAGGAGCTGGTGGCATTTACAGCTTGTGTCAAGCTTTGTATAATGTAAATTCTGTATAAATATGTTTTGGGGATTGTTTTTGTTTTGGTTTGGGTTTTTGTTTTGGTTTGGGTTTTTTTTTTTTTGTCAAATAAATAGATGGAATTAGAAGCATTCAGAAAGTGAAGACAAAAAATTGCCAAGTTAAGGCTTCTTCTTTCCCCCCTCCCACCCTCAGTCTGAAACCTAATGTGCAAAATCTATTTATTTCAAGCGAGGAAATGTGTACAGTCTAATAGACACCCTAAAGTGTATTTAAGCGAGTTTGCAACTGGATTTTGTTTCAATATTTGTTTTATTTTTTATGAGTTTCCTCCTTAATTGCCACTGTAGTATTTGTCCAGGTGAAAAGGAACATGTCGTCGGGGACACTCTAAAACCAAGGGGCAGTTTTAAAAGCAAAATGGAAGAACATCCAGCTCCCAATCCTTGCAGCTTTCTGGTTCTATCAACAGGTTGTTGGAATTCACAGTGTGAAAACAAAAGGCCTCCTTTAAAAGGAGGTGGATAAAAAATGGTTTGCAATAAAGGAAAGTAAAACACACCTTATTTTTTCTTAAGTTCCTTTAAAAAAAAAAAAAACAAAAACAACTCTGCTTTGAAGATTTAGGGTTTCTGCTTTTTTTTTTTTTTCTTTAAACAAATTTATAAATTTAGGGATGTTTTGTGCATAGAGAATCTGTCACCAGTATGTATCTTGTTTTGAAGAAAGTGTTTTTGTTGTGGATGTGTCATGCTGTATATATTTGTTCATATTTTTGTGAATTGAATACTATGTACCATTGTATTATAGTAACTTTTATAAAGCAAACCATAAATATACTGACTTTTCTTACAGAAAAATTACGTTGTGCTTAATGTATAACCAGGGCAGCTTGTGGACCCATGCTGGGAACCATGAGAGCTCAAGGGACCAGAGCCAGACAAAGATCAATCCAAGAACAGCAGATATTACTGAAAGTACAAATTCTGGTGAGCGGGAACTTACTTTAAGCAACATTATGTTGCATGAAAGAAATATGTGAGTGATTTAAGTTTGTAAATCTAAAATTCTAAGGATTTTTAATCCAAAGGAGGAGCTGAAGCACAGGAACTGAAGCACAACTAGGCACTGCTCCCGCAGTCACAGTGTCCCTAACCTGAGTGGTGCTGCCTGGGCAGGTGGTCCCTGCTCCTGCAGTCTCTGCCCTGGGTTTTTTTGAGTTCATATCTTTGGTTTCTTTAATTTTGTGGAGACAGAAGTCCTTAACCTACAAAGTGAGATGTTTGTATTGCTGTGTGGGTGATGGTGTGAGGCTGTTGGGGCCACAGGCCCTTTGGTTTCTGTCTTTTAAATCAATCTATTTGAATCTGAAACAAATTCCGTTACCTGTGGTTTACAGGAGGGGAGAGCTGCTGAGGTTTGATGTGTCTGGAACCACAGTCTGGAGCTGCCCACATGCCCCCCCCTTTCTCACTGGGGCTCTGCTGCTATGAGTGGGATGGGTGATGGTCAAAGTGGCTTCTTTGAGCTTTAGAAAAAGAGATACCTGGAGCAGAGGTGAATGGAGTGGCTGATGAAGGAGGACATAGAAGAGAAAAGAGGGACCCGGAGCGGCTTTTACAGCTGACCACAGCACTGAAGGGATGGGGATATGGGACAGCCCAGCTGTAGAGGGTTGCCTTCCACCAAAGGCAGTGGGGCTCAGCCCGAAGGGTGACCACATGAGACAGGAGCTTGAGATGGTGGAAGGACATCCAAGGAGCTCATCCTGAGCTCAGGACTTGGCAGGGGCTTTGGCTGCTCAGTGTTTGAGCAGCTGCAATGCTGGGAAACCTGAGGAGCAGCAGTGGGTGGCTTTGGAGGGCAACAGTGGGGAGATCTGTTGGCACTGGAAACCTGAGATGTTCTTCAGCAGGCATGGACTGAGGTTCTGTGAACTCCTCAGCAACAGTGAACATGCAGTACAGGTGCTCCAGGCCCAACATGTTAACCAGGCACTCAAGCTGCGACAGAAAAAAGTTTTATTATCTTGGTGGGGAAAGGCCCCTTGCAAAGGACAGTGATGCCCAGATGGGGCCAGTGATGATCCCAGATGGGATCCGTGCAGCCAGGATCTGAGCCAAGGAATCGCTCCCAGTCTTGAAACATGGGAGTAACCCCAGCCCCTCCTTAATTCAGGAACTTACAGGTATTAGAGCAAGATTGCATTGCCTTGGAAAGGCTGCAACACGTATATTCGATTCTCATTCTGGAATGGTGTAGCTACCCTAAAAATCATGTGTTTCATCTCAGCAAATTCAAGACTGAGTCTAAAAGCGATTGAACCAAAGTCTTACAAAATGAGATGTATGGAGGGGCAAATGCCTCCATGCTTTGCTCTCCCAGCTAAAACTACCAGAAAACTTTGGATGGCCTAAATTTAAGCTCTGCCAGTTATTCCTTCCATCTCCCTCCATAGATGCATGTCTTTGGCACATGCCTTACATCTGTACTTTAAAGATTTGGTGGTTTGGATCAGATTAAACTGCTTTTGAAGAGCGTTTGCCATTTCCCACACTCCCAAAAAGTCACAGGAGGGTAGTGCTGGGGCTGGGTCGTGATAGGTGTTGAGGTATTGAGTCCTTGCACATCTCCACTTAGCAGGAGCTTCCTTGGGTCTACGACACTTAGGTTTGGGCTCTTTACCAAGACGTGGGCCATTTGCTGGTTCATTTGTCAATCTGCCTATTAGGGGTAAGGGTGGTGTTTTCTGCTGTCCTCTACATGCGCCTGGTCTCCCCGTTGGGCTCCAGGATGGTGAGGTTTCCTCTTGCATCTTGATCCATTTCTATCGCTTCAAACAGAGACTTGAAGTTGCCAGCACCGAAGCCCTGTGGAGATGATGACATCATGGACCATGAGGATGGGCACCAGGTCCATCAGCTTGGAACCAGCTGGGAAAGAGTAGCACTGAGTGATGGTTGATGGTATGTGATAGCCCTGAGGTTTCAAACCCAAGGTCATTGTGAAATCCTCAAACCAACCTGGTGATTATGTCGCTGGATCACCTCCAGAAAGACTGTGGGTCTGTCTTGGACTGGCTTGGTGAAGATCTGGAGCAAGTAGCCTTTCTCATCAAAATCCACCAGGATTTTCAGTTCCTGGAGAAAAGAGGACAACAGCTCAAAGACCCCCAGAGGAGCAAGGGGAATCTTCCACATCACCCTCACCCTGCAAAGCACTTTGGGGAGCTGGTCCAGCCCCAGGCAAACCTTTTCCCTCTCAGGGTGGTCTGACTCACCGCCAGCTTGTCAATGTTTTCCTTCACTTTGATTTTGGCAGTTTTCAGCCTCTCTCGCAGCATCTGGTAGTAGCTGGATGGCACATCCATGAACTGCATGCCCCGCTGCTTCAGGTTGGTGATCTGCAAGGTGGGGGAGACCCTAGCATGGGTTAGGCTTGGGTCTTGTTTGTAGAGAGATTTGTGCCAAGAGAACATATTGGGCAGAGTGATACTTTCCCATGACATTGACCAACCTTGTGCATGGGGGCCTATCCCACCTTCTTACTTTGGGCACCAGGAACGGGAGGACCCAAGATCCCCTCTCCAGGCAATGCAGAGAGATGGCCACCATACAAGGATGCCTTATGCTGCCCTGACCCACCTGACACCTCTGAAGGCCCTTTGGTCAGGAGAGCAGCCCAAACACAAGTGCTCAACAGCTGCCCAAGCTCACCACCAGCCACCCACCAAGGACAACATGTGCCATTGGGAGCATCTGCCAGTAGCTCCCAGGTGCAGGCAGGTCCCTTTCCAGTGACTCAGTTAATCCTGGTTGTAAGACAACCATGGCACAAAGCCCACTCAGCTTGCCTGGTGTTCTCATACCCCAGTGGGGTCATGGTCCACCAGTGCCCTGTGACAAGGACTGTGTTGGGCAGGGCAGGGCAGAAGTGGAGCAGTGCCAGGGCAGGATGGGCCAGGGTGAGGAGCTGCTCAGGGATGCACTCACTGCTGCGATGATGTCAGGGGTGTTCAGCGCGATGTGCTGGACTCCGGCCCCGCCGTAGTAATCGACATACTCCTACAGGGAAGAAGTGGCACCACATCAGTAACAGCTTGCCTACAGTGGGCAAGGGGCTGAGCTGAGGCTTGAAAACAGGAAAGCAAAATGGTCTGGGACCACACAATGAAGACTACAGTACTGATGAGATCAGCTAAACCAGCCTCATCTCAGCAGCTCTCCAGGGTTTGGCAGCCCTTGGTAGCCCTGAGCAAAGCCAAGGCTGCTTTCCCACAGCCATCTTTGCACAGAACGTCTCTGCCAGCTCCAAATCCCTTGGTCCCTTTTCCTTCACCAAAGCCCCTCTTGAGGTGGTGGCAGCCTGATGGATCAACCTCAGGCTCTCACCTGAATCTGGGATTTCTTCTTGCCAGATGCTGGCTCGTTAATGGGCATCTTAATGGTCTCTTCATAGTTGGTGACCACAATGGAGCGCAGGGCACTGAACTCAGTGTGCAGCTGCTTGTCATCCACTGACCAGAAGCGGTGGAAGAGCAGGTTCTTCTGGTACCTGCCCGGGCCACAAAGGGCACATGTGAGTCCCTTGTTCCATCCCAGCACTAATGAACTTTTGCCCTGGCTTAATTAGCTTCAGCTACCAATGTCAGAGGGGATGAGACCAGCAGAGCAGTGCTGCTGCTACATCCCACCTACCACCAGCCCTGCCCACTCTTACCAGTCTGCCACTGGTTCCATCTGGAGATCAGGCTGGTTTCCCACAACATGGTCAATAAAGCTGAGCTTGGCACTTGGTCTGTCAGGGGGAAGCCAAGGGTGGCTCTCAGCCAGGGCTGGGGACATCCCACAGCACAAGGAGGGTTGTGGGGCAAGGTGGTGGCGACCTGTCCAGCTCCTTGCTGAGACATCCCACCAGCACATGGTGTCAAAGAGCTGGACAGAACCCTCTGGAAAGTACTCACAGCTTTGGCAACAGGGGGTCCTTGAAGAGGGGTGGGTGGTACCCGGGCAGGAAAAGGCCCTTGTAGTTGAGCTTTTCTATCAAAGTGTGAGTGGTGTCACCATACTGTGAGAGAGGGGAAAGTGATTGCATGCTACGTCCTTTTTTGGGGACCTCTCATATCCAGCCTGCTCTGCAGAACCTGCCCTGCCACTTACCGTTTGGATCACCGCAAACTTCACCTTCCCAAATTTGTCCTCCTCCACCCAGGGCTCCTTCACCACCACAGCTCCGCGCTCTTTGGCTTTCTGGGCAGAAGCAGAGAAATCCCACTCCTGCTGCAGCTCCCCTGGGATGGGGGAAGATTTCTCCAGGTGCTTCCCCACCTCCCCTCATCATTTTGGGGTGCTGTGCAGGAGGGAGCAGAGGGGCTCTTTACCTGCACAATGAAGTCACAGTCCTCCACTTCAAAGGCAACATCCTTCACCCCATCACCGTGCTTCACCAGGTGTTCCCCCATCTCTGTACAGGGCAAGAGCAGCCATGGCCATGAGCAGAGTTTTGCTCCACTATGGCCATTTCCTACCCCACCCGTTACCACAGCACCTACCCTCATTTCCTGGGTTGAGAGCAGATGAAAGAACAAACACAATCTGGTGAGGAAGAGGAGGAGAGGTGAGGGATGGAGACATGGTGGTGCAGCTGCAGCCCCAGAACCATGGGGTTTAACAGTGCAGATGGATTTTGGCAGCACCCACATGCCCCACACCAGCTCATCTTCCCCCAGACCTCCTCCCTAGCACCTCTGCAAGGTGTGTCATCCCCCTTACCTTGTCCTGCTTGATGACATGTGAGACCACCTCCCTGCTGCCGGTCTCCAGTCCTCGGTATGCCAGCTCCTCGAACCCCATCTTGTTGCAGTAGAAGGAGGCAGCCTGTGGACAGGCAAGAGCCACCCCAGGTGAAGCCATGGGGCCAGTTATTCCCAGTTCCCACAGGGCTCCCACCAGCCGGGGCAGCACCAGGAGCCCATGGGGAATGGCCGCAATGGCATGTGCATGTGTGTGTGCAGGAACAGCTGAGGAGCAGCAAGAAGAGATGAGAAAGGGCTCATACTTGGGGGAAGCCCCAAACCCAGTGGAAATGCTGCCTCCAGATGCCTCCTGCACTCAACAGGACCAGGGAAAGGCAGGATGCAGAGGGCACAGGGCTGGTGCACAGCCGTTGGCAAGAAGCTGCCAAGGAGAAAATGGTTCTGCCCATTGTAATAGGGCAGCAGGGGCATTGCCCCTATAGGACAAGGGCCAGTGGTTTGAAACTAAAGTGGGTGGGTTCAGATTGGACATTAGGAAGTTCTTTACTATGAGGGTGGTGAAATGCTGAAAGAGGTTGCCCAGGCTGGTGGTAGAGGCCCTATCCCTGAAGACATTCAAAGTCAGGCTTGATGGGGCTTCGAGCAATTTGATCTAGTTGGGGATGTTCCTGCTGACTGCAGGGGTGTTGTAGTAGGTGACCGTTAAAAGTCCTTTTCAACCCAAGTCATGCTATGATTCTATGACCTCTGGTTCATCTGCCAGGTTGGGTGAAAGCAGCTTGGGTTTGAAGCTGAGGGATTTTTAATTTGCCAGAAGTCTTCTATCAGTGAGGGCTGGAGAGCAGCTCCCACGACACCTTATCACCTCTCACAAGCTGTGCCACGTGTGCCTGGTTGCATTTTCTCAGCCCCACCTGCACACACCCCCAGGCAGCCGCCCCTTGCCTTGCGCAAGGGTCCTCAAGGCCATTGGGCTGAGGTCACATGGGTGGGTGCAGGACCTGGGCCAGTGGTGGACTTTGGGATACTGTCACAGTCCTGACGTGGTGGGAGCCAGGATGAACCTCCCTCCCCACAGCCAACAACCACAGCCTTCATCCCACACAGCACAACCGGCACCCAGCTGGCCACAGCCTCTCACCTGCTTGGCATTGCCGACCCAGAAGGTGATGGAGTGGAAATGGATGAAGCGGCCTCGCTGGGGCTACAGGGAAGGGAAAACCGAGCTGAGAGCTGCCACAGCCTGTCCCACAGCACTGCTCCTCTCTGTAGCTGGGAGAAGCAGCAGCTGCGACCCTGGTAATGCATCTCCTGCTAATGGATCCAAATGAACTGGGTAAAACCCTGGCTACTCCCCAAAAGAGCTGTTTTCCACAGTGGTTTACGGTTAGGTTTCACAGGATCCTGCTCTGTGAGGTGGAAGTGCAAAGGCCTGGTTCACCTGGGACTGAGTCAGTCCCAGTACTCTCAGTGCTCCCTGCAAGTGGCCCACCTGCCAACATTACTGTGTTAAAGATTAATTCTCCTCAAAACACTCTTACACAACCACCGGTGCAGGGACAAACTCTGCTTTGCTCTGTTCCCCACCACCACCCAACCCTGGGTAATGGGCACCCAGCCGTGATGGGCACCACTGACTTGGAAAGGGTTTTGTAGGAGAAAAAGGTGGCAAATTGGTGCAGCATTCGGAAATCAACTTTGCAACAAATGAGGATTCGGCTCAGATGTCGAGGCTAGCCGGGGAGAGCTTGGCACTCTCCTCCCAGACCAGAAAGGAAATTTAAAAGTTTCAATTGTTAATGTTGATTTACAGTGAGGACCCACGTCCTGTGTGGCCTGGCCAATGAGCAGTCTTACTCATGATTTTACCAGGTAATGAGGGATTAAGGAATGAGCATTCTCTGTGTGAACACAGATGATATTTCACAGCTGGCAGCAGAACAGGAGCGTGGACGCGAGGCGGCTCTTACCTTTTCTCCCTTGTCTGTGTAAGTTGTCTGAAAGAAAGAGGCAGAAAGAGAGACGTTAGCAGCCCGTTAGTTAGATATTAGTTAGAGGAGAGTGCCTCAGCCCCTGAGAGCCTGATCCAAAGGTCATCATGTGAGGAACACAACTTCCAGTTTGTACCAAAAAGTCTGGACATTGAAAGGTCCAAATTCAAGCAGAGATTAAATGCAGTGGATCTCCCAAAACATCCTGTGTTGTTGAGCCCCAGCCATTTAAATTAATGAATTAATCAGTTACTGAATTAAAGAATTAATGAATTCATGCCCATCTGCTGCCCCTCACCATTTCTGTGCCCTGGCGATGTGACAGCAGCCAAGAGAGTGTGAGTCCAGGAGGGCATTTAATATCCTGGTGGGATGAGGGAAGCTCCTCCTCAGCTCCACCTTCTTTCACACCCACCTCAAAGCATCAGTGACCCAGAGCTGTGTTTGGTTTGGGCTGTGAGCCACCAGCATTAGCCCATGGAGGCTTTCCAGGGCTGTGTCACAAGGTCCTTTTCAGTCACAGCTGTGTCACAGTGGAGTTGAATGTGGAGGGTGGTGAACATGCAAGCATGCAAGGCTCTGCAGGGCAGGAGCCTGCGAACCCCACAGCAAACCAGCAAAACCCAGGCCTTGGTGAGGTGATGCAAGCACAGCAGCACATCCCCCCAGCCACCTGCCTGTCCCTGGGGACATTCACCCCTTTGAGGGAACATGTCCAGTTCCAGCCAACACTGAGGCAGGACAGTCTGGTTGCATGCAGAGTCCAGTTGCATGTATGGTGTCTGGGCCTGGGGCCACGTGGTGCCACCTTCAGCTCCAGTGAGCCCAGTAGAGCCAGAGTTCCCCAAAATGTGCGAGCAGAAGGAGGGGACAGGAGGCAGCTCTGCCCAGGCGGCCAGTGCTCAAACACCCCACTTTTGGGAGCAGTGGTGAGCTTGATCCAGCAGAGCCACCGCTGGGGCCTGGGGGGCTTGGGTGGCTGTCAGTAGGATGGCAGAAAAGTATGATGGTCTGGTGGTGAGGTCGTGTCCCCTACTGCCATACTCCCTGGGAGACATGGATGCCATGCTCTGCCCCAGCAAGTGTGCTGGGGGACAGGCTGAGGGGGGCCAGCAGCAGGGATGGGGTCACCTCATGGCACCATCATACCTGTATAACCCTTGGCAGTGCCACTGCAGTGCCATCATTGTCACCACCAGAGCTGTGGTCACCTCATGTCATTGCCGCTGTTGTGCCATCCCATGGCACTATTCCTCCTGTATAGCCCTATGGCAGTGCCACCCTTGTGCCACCATCTCCTATGGCAGTGCCACCCCTGTGCCACCCCCGCCACACCCCACGCCCGCTCTGCCCCGGCTGGCCCCGCCCCCTCGGCGCTGGTGCCCACCCAACGCCCCGCCCTTAGGCGGTGTCCCATCCTCCCGCTCCGCCCCGTTGCCTGTGACGCGGTTTGTCCGCTCCCGGCGCCCGTAGCAGCCTTTGTGGCGCGGCCGTGGCAATGGCGCAGCCTTGCGGGAGTCGCCCTGTCACTATCAGCGACGTGCAGCAGCTGGTTAAGAAGAAGGACGAGATCGAGGCGCAGATCAAGGCTTGCTATGAGCTGCTGGAGAGTGTCAGTGCAGCGGGGCCGGGGCCGGGGCCGGGGCCGGGGCGGGAGGGAGGGAGGGAGGGCAGGTGGCCGTGGGGTGGCGGGGCCGGCGTGCAGTGCCGGTTCATAGCCTCACGGGCCGCCTTTTCCTTCACAGCAAAAGGGCGTCGGGATGAACGAGCCGCTGGTGGACGCCGAGGGGTTTCCCCGTGACGACATCGACCTCTACCAAGTGCGAACCGCCCGACACAACATCATCTGTGAGTGGGGACCGCGGGCAGGTGGGGCCCACCTTCCAGAAGGGAGGAACCGGCAAAGTCGGTTCTGTGCAGACCCACAGGCTTCTGTTGTAGAATATCCCTGTTAGTGATGGTACAGCCATTAAAGAAGCATACTGGGGTGCTGGAGTGTGTCTAGAGAAGGGCAGTGAAACTGGTGAAGGGTCTGGAAGGTCGTGTGATGAGCACCTGAGGAAGCTGAGGTTGTTCAGGCTGGAGAAAAGGGACGAGGGATGTGGTTTAGTGATGACTTGGCGCTGCTAACATAATTCCATGATCCTTAGTATCTCACACACATACTGTTTCTTCAGCCTGTCAGTCACAATTCTTCAAAAACTCAGGCCCAGGGTTGCTCTCAGTTTGTGTTTCAATTACTTTGCTCTCTGTTCATAGCCACTGGGATCAGCTTAGTCAGTGAAACTTTTGCCCACGTGCTGTTGCAGCAGCACTGAAATTCTGCTGCTGCTGTGCAGCCTTTTGGGGTTTGGGAAATGCAGCAAATCATTGTTGTGGTGTTTGCAGAATAAGCTTTGGAAAATGAATAGCTTGATGGTTATTTCTTCACAGGCTTATCCCATGCCCTGCCTCTGGAGAAGGCTTTTGCTCTCATACCTAACAGAATGTGACTTGATGGAAAAAAGCCTTCAGTTGGTTAGTGAAGCCTAGGTCATCACAGGCTTCCGAGCTTTGCTTCTCTGTGTTTACTGAAATTCATCTGTCTGAATTCTACTGCTAAACATCTGCAGAGCTATGTGAGCAGGGCTTCCACCACGACCTACAGATACGCCAGTAGAGGTTATGGTGACCACAGCTGGATCCCAGACACCCAGAACATCATGTTCTGCACAGCTGCAGAGTAGAGTGTGCTGAGAAAGAACCCTTAGGTGTAACTCTCTGTGTGCTACTGTTGTCACCCACAGGTTTGCAGAATGATCACAAGGCCCTGATGAAGCAGGTGGAGGAAGCTCTCCACCAGTTGCATGCCCGGGAGAAGGAGAAGCACGCCAAGGATGAGGCAGAGGCACTGGCTGAGGCTATGAGCCAGAATCAGAGCCTGCCACAGGCCTTTGCCAAAGTGAACGCAGTGACTCCAGGGTCTCCTGCAAGTGTCTCGGTGAGTTGGTGGAGTCTTTACAGCTTGTGGGGAAGGCTTCTTCTGGATCCAGGGAGGAAACACAGCAAATGGCTTTCTCTGTCTCATTAAGAAGTGGAAATAAGGTGGTTGATTAGGGTTCTCTCTCCCTTTTTGTTTCGGTCACACTGGGATGTCCTGTAAACAAGACCAGTCTCTGTATAGGAATGAGAAGAGTACTCTCTCCTCAGCTGCACTGTTGACACCACAGAGCTCATACCAGCCTCACTGACTGCTCTAGCCTCACTATTTCTCTTCCCATAAAAGAGGACACAGGAATGAGTACTTGCTTCTGTCTAAGGACATGGAGAGGATGTAATTCTGTTGCCAGAGTGGTGAGGAGAGTAGTGTCCTAGCACATCTCCATGTGGCTGGGTGAAGGGTGATGCTCCTCTGATATTACCGGTCTTTGGGGAAAGCACATGCTCATCTGCCTGCTTCTGTCTCTCTCCAGGGACTTCAGGTAGATGATGAGATTGTGGAGTTTGGTTCTGTCAATGTAAACAACTTCCAGAACCTGCAGAACATTGCCACAGTGGTGCAGCACAGTGAAGGGGTGAGTGAGCTCATTTCTGCTGTGACTGTGTTCTCCTGCCTGTCTCTGTCAGCCACAACTTTTTCTAAGGAACTTGGATATCTGGGGTCATTGTTTCCATGTCAGAAACAGTGTCCGATTCAGTTTCTGCTGTTGTAGCCTTGTTCTCTCATAGTATTGAGCTAATTTCAGCTGGACAGAAGAGAGCTAAGAGCTGTGTGGTTTTTGCTGTGAGCATCACATTATCTGTTGTCCCCTGGGCACTCCCCGCAGCAGCAGCAGGCTGTGTTGCTGTGCCACCTTGGGGACTGGCCAAAGAAGCTGCCACAGTCATCAAGTGTTTTATAGTGGAAGTGAGAGATCTCGTGGAGGTGTCTCCAGGCAAAGCAGTCTCATGGATCTAGCCACAGGGATGGGAATGGGCACTGCTGCAGAACAGCTTCCCTGGACCTAATATTTTTCTGGTGCTTCAGCAAAAGGAGGAAGAAGAGAGCTGACCTAGTAATGGAGAGTTGCCCCCTTTTATTCTCACATGGTATTTTTTTCTCTCTTTCAGAGACCCCTGAGCGTGACTGTCATCCGTGGTGGCAAAAAAGTGCACGTGGGGCTGACTCCAAAGCGCTGGGCTGGGAAGGGCCTCCTGGGGTAAGCTGCTGTTCCACTTAGGAGAACCCAGCTCAGAGCTCATTCCCTGCAGCAGGGCCATCTCTGTGCTTTGCTCTCTGTGCTGCTGCCTGCTCTGACAGACTTCACTGGTGGGTACTAGCAGAGAGCTGGAGGCTGGCAGTTTCACACAACGATGTAGGGAGGCAAGATAATGTTGAACATGAGCACAGGGAGGAGGGTCCCAGTGCTTAGTTTGTTCAGTAGAGGAAACTGATGGAGGAGGGTTATGGTGGTCCTTCCATTCGCCATGTCAGTTCTTCTATGCCTGTTTGAGAACTGAGATCTTAATGTTTCTTTCTACCCTCTTCTTTTTCAGCTGCAATATCATTCCTTTGCAAAGATGACTACTTTCCAGAAAACATTAAAGCTGAAGTTTGTGCCTGCTTTCCAGACTCTGATCTGCTTTGAAATCTTCCCTACGTGTTTTTGCTGGGATGGATGTTTCAGAGGCTGTGATCTCTAGGTGCCAGGCTTGAAGAGTCTGAAGAGGTTCTGACAGAGCAGGGTCTGACTGTGGTTCAGAATTGCACTGGTTCATCAGGAGCAGCTTGCAGACCTGCAAGATGTGGCTTTATATCTCTTACATCTTGTGTCAGTTTGGAATGAGGCTGTGAAGAGACCCAAACTTCACTTGATAGAGGCTCAAAAAGCATGAAATGCTCTTACTTGGTGATAATGGAACATTCCTTTTTATCCCTTACAAAATTCCTCACTGCTCATAACTCTAATAGAGGCTGAGGAGTCCTGGAGCACTTTTTGTCATCTGTAATAGTTGATGACAGTCAAGAAGTACACAACTTTAATGCTTTATCTTCCCCAGGTTACCACAGCTTTTGAAACATGATGAAATAATTTTTGAATGCCTAATTATTTTAAGTTAGTGAGGTAAAGAATGGAGGTTGTAATTCTGCTTTGATTTAATTTTAGTTGATACAGTCCTGATGAAAGTACTCCTGATCTGTTTCTCTTATTTCATATTTGTTTATCTGTGGTAGCTGGGTTCAGCATGTATAAACTCTTTGAGGGGATTTTGGGGCTGAGTGGTTTAAGCTTGTTTGAACTTCAAAATACTCTCCCAAAACAATAAAACAGAGTAACAGCTCTTTCCATTCTTGTAAAAGTTTTTATTTTGGGCCCTAACTGTGGGCATTGATTGGGTGGGTTAAACGCAGGCCTGCGCAGACACGAAATGATGACCCTCTGACCTTCCAGAGCTGAAGCTCGAGGGAGGTGAAGTCTGTCATTGGCACTTCATAAGTAGGTTGTGTTCTAAATAACACATCACAGCTAATGAGCAATTTTGTTCTAATTGTAATTAATCAGACCTGAAATGGACTGAAAAAGTGGACTAAACCCCAGACTCCTAAATTGCTCACCCAGGGCTTTTTTGTATTTCAGGTGTTTGTGTTGCAGCCCCACAGAGTAGATTGCCATTGGAGTAATGAAGCTTCAGAGCAGAGCTCCTTGCTGTGTGATTTCTGCAGGCCCCTCTGTGTTCTGGGGGAAGTGTTAACTGCAGCAGGCCAGGGGAGTGTCCTTTGGTTGTATCTAGATATTTTCCATCAAACCCAGTCTCACTCTGGTCTTTCAAGTCATTTTGAAAGGATCAAAACATTGCACTGGTTTGCTCCCATCTTTTGGGAGTTGTTTTGGGGTTCTTTGTCCTGCCTCTTTTTAACAGCAGTTCTGAGACCAGCCTGCACTGCTGAACTTCACTGGGTGCTATGACCCGCAAAGGCAACTGCATATCCTAAATCTTCTGTCAAATCCCCCTGGAAAACAGTGTGATGTCCCTGTCTGTGGTTACAGGTGAGTTCTCCTGTGGGACTTCTGTGGAAGAGCTGAGTCACTGCATGGGACCACAGCATCAACAGACTTGTGTAAACCAAGAATTTCTAACTGCAAGTTACATCAGGTTTGTGAACCTTGCTTTACGCAAAACAGAGTTCACAGAATCACAGAATTCACAGAGGGCTTGGAAGCGACCTCAAAAGATCATCCAGTCCAACCCCACTGCCAGAGCAGGATCACCTAGGGCAGGTCACACAGGAATGCATCCAGGTGGGTTTTGAATGTCTCCAGAGAAGGAGGCTCCACAACTTCTCTGGGCAGCCTGTTCCAGGGCTCTGTTACCCTCACCATGAAAAAGTTTTTCCTTCCATTTATATGGAACCTCCTATGCCCCAGCTTGCACCTGTTGGCCCTTGTCCTGTCATTGGACATCACTGAGCAGAGACTGGATCTGTTCTGACACTCATCCTTCACATCGTTATAAACAGTTTTTGTGTTTGTAGGTGCTGCTGCAGTTTGTAAACATCTGACTGTTCACAAGCTGCCCCATCCTCTGTCCCTAGGAAATAAAATGTAGGTACATCAATTGGGTGTCAGCTGGCAGCTGCATTGTCAGGGGCTGGCCTTAGCTGTATTTGAGGATTGTGTCCAGGTATCCCAGCTGTGGCTGGCTTTTATCTGAGATGCAGATTAATCTGGGTCTAGATACCAGTCCAGGAGAGGAAAAGCTCATAGGACATCTTCTTCAAGGCCTTTGCATTTGTGCCTCCTGGGATGAAATTATCTGGAAAATCCCAGATAATAATCCCAGAGTTTTTTGTCCTGCTCTTGTAATGAGGTTATGGGGTCAGTTCAGCCTTGTCAGCCAGTTTAATACCTGCTCTCAGGGAGCTGATTTCCCTTTCAGCACATAGGGTGTCTGCTAGACTTTTATAGAAGTGCCCCCCCTAACCTGTGCCAAACCACTGCACCCTAACCTCTCTGGTTGGGTGCCCTGACTAGAACAGGTTGAACCATCCCAACAAGTTTAACAAACCCAGATTATGTTGCAAAACCTGCTGTGCACAGGGTAAGGTTTGAGTTTCCTCCTCCACACTCAGACTTCTGCTGTAAAACAAGAGCTGAAAAGGAGCTGCTCTTGGTCAGAATAAACGGGTTTTTCATGCTGGAGAGTGGAGCAGGCTCCTTGTAACCCATAGGATCAGGGAACATGGACTGGGTGCTGCCAGGTGGGAAGAAAAGAACTGTGCCTGAACAAGTGATGTATTGCCTCCTGCACATAGCAGAGGTGGGGGTCAAGGACCAAATCCCTGCTTCTGAAGCCATAAAACTCCCCCAGTTGGAATCAGGGGGTTGTCTACAGAGGAGTTTGGAGCAGCTGTGTTTTGAATAACCCACCCCTGCACAGTAGCCTCCCCAGGTCAAGGAGATAATGCAAGCTGATAGCAAACCTCCTTTCTTCTCCCAGCAGGGTGCGAGGCTCCTGCTGGCCGTAGAGAAAACCAAATTCGATCTAGAAATTGTTGTTATTTCATCTTAATGGCAAGGCTGAAGTCAACACTTGGCAGTGCTTAGAGCTGATTATCTGTGGTGGTGAAGGCGAGAGCTTGGAGTGATCCCTGGATACGGGTTCCCCTGTGCCAGTGCCAACCTGGCAGAGAGCTGTGGACAGCAAGGGGACCTGGCAGCAGTTGGAAGCTGATTCTTCTTGCTTTCACTCTGCCTGTCCTGCTCAGGGGTGCCAAGGGAGCAGAAGTGCCCACAACACCCTGTGGAGTGGGTATCTATATCGGGTAAAAATGCCTCATCCTGTCCCCTGACCAAGGGTTTGGTCCCAAAGCAGCTTGGTGATGCCCAAAGCAGCTTTGCTTCAGCCACGAGTAGGATTTAGGCTTGGGCAGGGTGAAGGGCTGAGTGTCACCTGACGCCAGCAGGTTCTTGTGCTGGGCAGGGGGAGAGACTGGGGTGAGGAGAGCCTACCTTCTCCCTGCGCATCTCCAGTGCTTTCCAGCCTGTGGCTGGTGCCCTGTGCAGCCGCTGGTGCCCAGTGCAGCCGTTGGTGCAGCCGTTGCCTGGGAACAGCAGTTGGAGGCAAACAGAAGCTGGAACTGGTGTGACGGTGAGTGGTGGGGCCTCCAGAGGAGCCCCTCGGGAGGACAGGACATCTGCAGGGGCACCAAGGCCTGGAGGGGGTTTGGGGATGGCTCTGTAGTGACCCCAGTGAGACCTGTTGGGCCACAGCTGCCCCCAAGCAGAACTTCTCCCTACGAGAGGGAATATTTTTTTCCCGGGGCCCCCTTCTCATTCAAGCTTTTTGTGCATTGGCTCAAATCCAGACTGTGAAGCCAGAGATAAACCAGCTGCCACCCAGGAGCTGCTTACAGGGACAGTGACAAAACCTTGCCTGAGGGGAAGTGTCTGTGCCTGGCATGGTGTGCAGGCAGATGGGAAGGGACCCTGACCTCAGCTGGACTAACCTGGGCTCTACTGGGCTTGCTTGTGCTTGGTGGGAGTGTGACTGCAGCTGAAAAGGGGCTCTGGGACCTGTTTCCCAGCTTCACAAGTCCCCTTTCTGGCTGTGCCAAACTCCAGGTCACTGTGCAGCCAAACCATGGTGGGGGTAAATATATTTCAGAGCATCTTCACATCCCAACTGGATGGATGGTTCGTGTGAAGTGACAGCAGAGGACACAACTGAGGGAAGAGCAGGAGTAAGGAGCGAGCCCAAGGAGACCTCCCAGGATGGACAGACAGCTCTGGAGATGGCCATGCAGCAGGTGAGGGCAGCACCACAGCAAGTCCTGCCCAGCATAACATTTGTAGGCAGGTCCTGCTGGAAGCAGAGCCTCCAGCTCTGTGCAGTCTCAGGCCAACCATCAGATGCTGCTGAGCACCTGATCTGCCTGAGAGCCACCTGAGCAGGAGAGCACCTGGCCTTGTCCTTGTGCTGAATGAAACATTATCTCACCTCCCATGGAAACACACACTGTGTCCAAAGGAAGCTTCTTTCTTGCATGAGAGCTTCCTATGGGAAATCAAGGAAACCCATGGGAGAGACAGAAGCTGGAGTGGATCCCAAGAACAAGATGAAGTGGCCAGTGCTCAGACTGGGGAAAATCTGTCTGGGGAGCTGCTGTGAGCTCTGACCCCCCAGGGCTATTCAATACATTTCTTAACACACTAGTGAGGGGCTGAGGAAGGCAGTGGTGGGAGTTTAACCCTCACTTTCCATCTGCTTGCTGGGCAGGAGATGCTGGCAGCAGAGCTGGGCTTGCTGCAGGGCCCTTAGCAACCATTTCAGTCCCAGGACCCAGTTCCCCTGTTTTTATCCTCAATTTGCCATCACTCCCTCCCCAACCCGACACCATGAGCCCAACTGCAGCAATCAATAACCATTGCATGGGGAAGAGTTAGGGGATGGACAGCCAGACTTCTTGCCTTCAGTGGACATATAAGTTAGTGCTGGAGGAGAAACATGAGCATCTTAGCCCAGGTGACTGGAACAGGTGCTGGTGTGAGACATGGAATTTTGTGGAGGTGCAAAGAGGGAAAGATTAGATGCTCAGAAACAGAAGCTGCAACTGGTTGGAAACTTTCCCCTAGTACAAATCCATAGGCAGTTTAGGAGCTTACATGTATCCTGATGTTGGACTCTGCTCTTAAAGTGATGTAGCTTGGAACTGAGATGTGCTGAGCTGCATTTCCACTGGCTGTGAACCGGTCCAGGAGTCAGTACCCACCAAACCCTCTCTCTCTTTCCAAGGACACCCTTGCTGCTGCAAAGGAGAAGGAAGGAGCACTGGAGGATGCTGGAGCAGATGCACTGTTGTCTCCTTCAGGGGCAGACATCCCAGGCACCCTGCCTACCAACTGGGCTGGGAGACAAGACGTGACTGTATTGAATGCCCTGGGGGAAGACACTGCTGGGACAGCACACTTGGAGGGCGCTGGATCCCCTGAACAGCCTCCAGCATTTCCTGAGCCTGTGGGGGCCTTTTCCAGCCCTTGCTCAGGCCTCATGGAGCAGGAAACACAGCAGAGTAGGGAGGATGATGGGTGTGATGGCTCTGCCAGTTTGTTGTGGGCAGCCATGCCGGGGATGGTCTTCCAGGAGGACAGGCAGACCAGCCTTCACCCCCTTGTGAGTGTCAGTGGGCATGGTGCCAGCAACTGGTACTCATGCCCAGCTTTCTCCCACCACCCCAGAGACTTTTTGTGGCTTTTTTTGTCCCAGGTTCTAAATGCCAGGGACAAAAGCTCTGCCTCTCACCCACAGAGCTTGTCCTGGGTGTTGGGCTACAACAGCAGCCTGGCAGTGCACAGCCTGATGGACGGGGAAGACCTGGTGCTCC
This sequence comes from Indicator indicator, assembly GCF_027791375.1. Classification (NCBI taxonomy): domain Eukaryota; kingdom Metazoa; phylum Chordata; class Aves; order Piciformes; family Indicatoridae; genus Indicator; species Indicator indicator. The sequence continues at coordinate 9,071,766 of NC_072035.1, forward strand.
TGTATGCCACCTCCCACACCGTGGTCATCTATGACATCTTGAAGAACAGACAGCACCACTTACAGGTCTGACATGCAGGCCATGTGTCTCTTTCCTCCTAGCTATCTCCCAAACTCTCTTCCATCTCCTTTCGCAGTGTCTCGTGCTTAGGGGTCCCTTAGAAGCGAATCGAGGAGCAGCCATGCAAAGAGGGCATCGCTTTACAGAGTCTCTGCTTGGGGAGTTACAGCCAGTGCGAGGCAGGAAAATGGGGTGATGGGCTTGGAAGAGCCTGCAAAAAATAGGATGCAGGAGTTGGGCTGGAAGGATGAGAGTGGAGGAAGGGAGCTCATGAGCAGAGCAGTTTGATGAATGCTCTGAATATCCACCAGGTCTGGAGTCTCTGTGGCACTTTGCTGCTCCTCTCTCCCCAGGGCCACACGAATGTCATTTCTTGCCTGTGTGTGAGTGAAGACAGACGCTGGGTTGCAACTGCTGACAGAGGGCCGGATGCTCTGATCATCGTGTGGGACTCCTTTTCTGGGTAAGCTCCCAGGAACCTCCTCTTTGGGTACCTCCTGTGTCTGGTAAATCACCTAGGACTGACTCCAGCCTCAGCTGAGAGTGAAATGGAAGAAACATGGGGCTGGGGTAAAGAGGCAAAGGAGCCAAAACAGAGCCAAGTGTTTCATCATCCTTATATCACCCATGCTCACAGGACACCAAGGTGGGGCTGAGCTCTCCCAGACTAGGCACATCATGTCTGCTTGCTGTAGTATTGATCTTACAAGACCACCCATGAGTTGGTTCTCCCAGCCATTTACCTGGGAGGAAGGGATGGCTGTTCCCATGACAGACCTGGCGTTTGCAGACTGCCTCACTCCATGCAGACCAGGGTGGGCTGTGCCACAGATTTTGCCAAGCAATTGCCTTAAACCCCTTTTGGTGCCATGAGAGCTCATGAGGACTTTCCTCCATAGGATACCAGTACACACCATCTTTGAGAGCCATCCCAAGGATGGGGTCAGTGCCATTGCTATTTCTCACGATGCGAAGTATTTGGCAACCATTAGTGCTGGTACAGTGCAGGTAAAGAAAATATCTCCTCATAGAATCCTAGAACTGCTGAGGTTGGAAGAGGCCTTGGAGATCATAAAGTCAACTACTTGCCTAGAGCTTGCAATCCTACCACTGCTGCTAAACTACTACCACTAAACCATGTCCCTAAACACCACATCCACACATCTTTTAAATACCTCTAGGGATGGTGACTCCACCACCTCCCTGGGCAGCCTGTTCCAATTCTTGGTAATTCTTTCTGTGAATAAATTTTTCCTAATACCCAACCTGAACTTCCCCTGGCACAACTTCAGGCTGTTTCTACTTCTCACTTGTTTCATGTGAGAAGAGACCAACACCCACCTCACTCCAATCTCCTTTCAGGGAGGAGGGTGATGAGGTCTCCCCTCAGCCTCCTCTTCTGAAGACTAAGCAACCACAGTTCCCTCAGCTGTTCCTCGTAAGACGTGTGCTCAATGCCCTCCATCAGCTTGGTCACTCTTCTTTGGACATGCTCCAGCACCCTGATATCCTTCTTGTAGTGAGGGGTCCTAAACTGAATACACTATTTGAGGTCTGGCCTCACCAGTTCCTCTCCACAGCTTTGTTGGATAGATCCCTGGAAGTTTTTCCTAGTTCAGCAAAGGGGATGTAGAGAGCAGAAGAGAGGTGGAGTGGGTTTGCAGAGTGATGGATTTTTTTTTATCTGAGCTATTGGAAGGTAGACCTGGATTTCATTGCAGTCAGTGTTGTGGAGTTGAGTAAATGGATCCTAAGTCGGGATCAAAGCTTCTGACCCCACTGTGCTTTCACTCTGCCATCATTTCCTGAAATTAAGCTCTCCACTGCCACACCATGCTGCTCCAGTCTTTTATGCCCCACGATCCCCTGCAGCTGGAGGGAAGGGGGTTCACCTGGTTTCCCCAAGCTCCCAGAAGCCCACAAATGTTCCTTGGTTTTCTCTTCTCTACCAGAGAGTTTGTGTTTGGGAGTGGACTTCACCCACAGAGAAACCTGTGTGCAGTGCAGAGCTGAGGCCTGAGTTTGGCTATCAGGTGAGTAACTGTGGCTGAGGGGTTCAGAGGAGTGTGACTCAGCTGGACTGGGCAGCTCTGTCCTCAGCTGCTCCCTGCCTGCATCTCCATGCCCCCATCCAGTATGAGACTGCTGTTAGATCCTGGCTGGAAGTGGGAAAGAGGATCACATCCCATCCCAGCTGCACCCCAGTGCGGTAGAGCATCTCGGGGTCATTAGCACTGCCCCTCTGCTGCCTGACAGGCATGGGATGTGGAGAGGACCCTGGAGGAACGTCTTCCACTGCAGTCCTGATACCAGCCAGAGCTCATGGCAGGAAAAGCCTGGTGGTTCTGTTGACTTGTCCCCACTCACAGAAGACAGCTCTGGTGTTTCACAGGGAGTTTGGACTCTGTTTTCAGTTCACAGCAGGTGCTGCAGTAGGTTTTGGACAAAGCAGGTGTTCTGCATGAAGGGGTAAGCACAAAGCATTTCTCAGCTTGGCATTAATGCAATTCTCACCTTCTAATTTCAGGATTATGTAGTTTTTAACCCTCAAAATCCCTACGAATTTGTCAGCAACAGCAAAACCCAGGTGATATTTTATCTGTGGGTAAGTAGGGACGTGGGAAATTGTGTTTCTGGTGCCAAAAGTGCTCCCAGAGGGTTGGGAGGTGGCATGGGAAGATGCACACTAGCAAAACAGTGTGCCAGTCAGCAGCTTCTGGGAGAGGAGTGGGTGGTGGGTGGGTGTTTAGTGCTTTTTTGGAAGTTCTTGGAACCTCCCTGCCCCGAGAGCCCTGTTTCAGCCACCACTATGTGGTGCCAGTGCCCAGATGATGGGGAGGGAACGTGGTGGCACTGCAGAGCATGGTTCCAAAACGCTTGTCTTGGATCTTTTCTCTGCTTCCTCCAGGGTGATGAAGGTTTGCATTATGGAGCACCAGTCCTGAACACCCAGGTGAGTGCAGCGGGGTGAGTGCAGGAGGGGCCACATCATGTCACCTTCCTGGCTTTAGTCCTGGCAGCAGCACTGTCCCTTCTCATCCCCTTAAGCAAAACCAGTGGCCGTGTTCGCAGCCTGTCCTCCTCAGTCTCCTAAAGGGACAAGCCAGGACAGCCTGAGGGCAGGAGGGGCTCTCTTTTCCCCACAGCATCTTCTCCTGGGGCTCTTACGTCTGGTGGCCCCGTCATGGGACAGGGAGGGAATGTCACACGAGGGACCAAGCAGAAACATCTGTGCTTGAGGAGGGAATAGCCAGTGCCCAGGATGAATGCCTGGCCTCACCACTCTCTCTGCAGACCTTCCACAGCGTGGTGGGACACTTCAGCCAGTCAGTTTTTCATTTTAACAACTCCCAAGCTCTGACGGCCACCTCGTCCGGGAAGCTGGTGGTGTGGGACACGGTCGGTCCCTCCAAGGAACTGTGGGCCAGGCCACATGGCATGAAGGCCACCAACCTGGTGCCTATGCAGAAGGACAGCCTTACCGTGCTCCAGGTGTTTGAGAGGTAACAGGAGGGCAGTTTTCAGCAACCACAGTCCTCAGACACCCCAGTCACAGGAATGGCAGAGCTCATGCTGATGAACCATGGCCAAGCACTGCTGGTTTAAGTCACTTGGCAGCGTGCGAGGAACAGGGACATTCACGGGGTTGGCCATGGTCACTCAGGACTGGGGATGAGTCTTCCTCAGCCTCCTGGCTTTTACCGGCAGAGGGAGCAGACAGCCACCAAACACTGTGACAACCTTGGGGACAGGGCAGGGGACACTGCAAGGTCACAGCCAAGCCTGGTGATTTCTGCTCATTCCTGCTCTTTCTGCCTGCGCATCTGTGCGGGGCTGTTTCTCATGCACTTGGGCAGAGAAAAAGGAAAAAGATCTGTTTCTGCCCAAGGATGCTACCCAGGGAATACCTGGGAGCTCTCAATGGTGTGTTGATCAAAAGCTTTCCCTTCCTTCCAGATCCATAGTTACAGGTGATGTGAAGGGTCAGGTCAAATTCTACAATGGGCAGCTGCAGTTCCTCACCTGCTACAGCCACAGTGAAGTGGGTCCCATTCAGTCTATCTCCTTCTCCAAAACCTCTCCTGATGCCTCCTCAAACTGCTCCACCTCCATGAGCAGCCAGCCCTTCATCACCAGGTGAGTGTCCCTTTATAAATCCAGGTCTTCTGCATTTGCCCTGCAGCTTGAAAGCTGGGGGGATGGTCAACTGAAAGCTTCCCCATGAGCTTCTGCATTGGCTTCAGTGGGTTTCCCAAGCTTCTGGGCAGGACAGGGAAGCAGATGAGGAGGGATCATTCCCCTTTATTCCCCCCTCTGCAAATGTTCAAGTTGGGTATTTGTCCCACCTGCCCACCAGAGACAAGCAAAGGGATGTGTCCTGGGCAGCCCCTTTTTGGCTACACAGCTCCCAGGCATCTCCCAGCAGTTACCAAACCCCAAGTGGGCTCCAGCGCATCTTAAATTCCGACCTCAATGTGCTGCCTCAGTGCAGGTGAGAGAAGTAGGGACGGAGGTGATCAGCTGATCCTGGAGCATGCAGCTCCTCTGGCACATACCCAGCACACCAGGCCGTGCTAATGCCCAGCCTCTGTCTCCTGCTGGGCTCCTTAATCCCCCCCTTAAACCCCTCCTGTGGATGGCTATTTCCAGTTAGATTTTGTCATGGCTGGAGGAACTATCAGGGCAGTGGTAGTGCAGGAACTGCCCCAGGGGCAATGGCATCAGTGCTGGATTGCACTGCATTTGACTCAGGAGCCTGGGACTGTCCCAGCCTAGTCACTGGCCCTCTCTGCCCTTCTGCATGATGTAACTGTGCCTGAGGATTTATAGGAAGTCTGCAGGCCAGATGAAGCTCTTCTGTAGCTTGATCCAGCCTGCAAACCACATGTTTGCCACTCCTGTTATGACCCTCCTGGCAATGCCCATCCTTAGTTGCACATGTTTTCCCAAGAGCTGTCCATGTAAGACAGATTCCTTCCCAGCCCTGAGCAGTGCCCTGGGGAATGGGTTGGTTTACCCTGTTGGGGAAACCCTCTTGTCTCTTCCCTCTTTCTGGGTTGCTCCTGCAGCTTCTGCTGCTGGGCAGCACAAAAGCAGAAAAACAAAGGAGAAGCCTTGAGGCTGCTAGTCTTACGAGGCTGCTGGGATCAGGTATGACTGAAGAGCCCAGAAAGGGCATGCAAGAGGTGCAGCATCCTTCAGTGTCTGGGACAGATAAGCATAAACCAACGGCTGTCACAGGCCAGCTGGCAAAGAGGCTGCTGTCCCCCCACTCGTGTTGCCCACATGGTGCAGCCACACATGTCTGTGCAGCTCTTAGATCACTGCGTGGTCCTCTCTTGACCCTTTAACTGTCCCAGACTCTGAGGCCTCAGGCAGACTGACAACTCCACATATTTGTTCTGTAACTTCTATTGAGAAGTCTGATCACACACCACCAGTTCTGCAGTGGGACCTCTTCACCATGCTACAGTTGGCACGGCTGAGTGACCAGCCAGGCAGTCACTCTGTCTGCGGCATGGGACTGGAACTGTCCTCTGACCTTGTCCGCGATAGCGCAGTCAACATGGAGCCACTGACAATGGTGGCACAGAGACAAGTGAAAAGGCTATTCAGAGTATCTTCAATTGCTCATTTGTCTGTCTCACACACCAGTGACTTGCAAATGGCCAAAGCTACCCAGATGTCGTTCATCTTCTGGCTTGCCTACCCAAGTAGAAAATGGAACCAGCTCTGGTGTCTTCCTGTGGAGATTTAGCAGGTCATGAATACAAAGTGCCACCTGCCTGCCAGGTCAACAAGTGTTTGCATATTGTGTATCACAAAATATAACTGATCGTCCAACTGAGCTGCCAAAAAGAGGCTTGGAGGGACCTGAGCCAGCTAGTCTGATTCATCAAATTCTGTTTCTCTCGCACTGAACAGGAACTTTATCCTTTCAACTTCTGATGCAACCGTGCTCCATGTTGCAACAGACAGGACAAACTTTGAAAAAGTCATGGAAGAGACGAAGGAAGCTGTGAATGCCATCGCCTGCCACCCCCGGCAGGCACGTGTGGCTGTGGGGAGTCGCTGTGGGCTGCTGAGGCTGTGGGACTATCAGCAGAACAAGTACCTCGTTAGCAGGATCTTCACCAAGGCGGGCATCCAGTGCTTGTCCTATGACCCTGAAGGTATCCTGGCCTCATGACCTCCCCACCTGCCAAGCACTAGGCTTCGCAGAAGGAGCGAGCATGGCCCGAGATTTTTCTGGCATGCCTTGCAGGTTATTTTCTGGCTGTTGGTTGCAATGATGGAAGTGTTTACATCCTCGATGCCATTTCCCTTCTGTCCAGCTGCAACGAGCTCAGGTTCTCACACGGTCCTGTGACTCATATCAGTTTCTCTCACGATTCAGAGTACCTCGCAACTGCTGTAAGCTTGTTTTTTGCTCTTGGTCCTTTACATGTGCTGCTCATGGTGCAGATTCTGGTGGGACTGGGAATTGCTGCCACAGCAGAGCAAGCAGTGTGGAGGACTGTTCCATTCCCTGGGCCTTCGTGACTCTGAAACGCTTTTTCTGGCTTGAAGAGTCTCTGTAAGCACGTCACCAGTCACAGCCGCTCCACAGACCTGCTGCTGGCAGCGCCCCATCGCTAGCTTTAGTGACAAGCCTTAGATCTGCACCCATCTGTAGAAAGGGCTAGAGCAGGGAATTCCTCCTGGCTGATGCACACAAGGAGGGTGTTGGGCCAACATCTTGGTGCAGAAGTGATGAGGCAGCATTGAAGCAGTTTGGCATAGATGCTGTAGCAACTGGTGATGATAGGACAAGGGGCAATGGCTTTAAACTGAAAGAGGGTAGATTTTCATTAGAAGAAGCTCTTCACTGTGAGGATGGTGAGGCACGGGAAAAAGGTTGCCCAGAGAGGTGGTAGATGTCCCATCTCTGGGATTGTTCAGGGCCAGGATGGATGGGTTTTGAGCAACAGTGGAAGCTGTCCTGGCCCGTGGCACAGGGGTTGAACTAGATGATCTTTAAGGACCCTTCTGACTCAAACCATTCTATGGTTCTGCAGTCTGTACAAAGAAAATGATTCCCCCTTCACGCATGGATGCCAGGGCAGTTGGTCATCTTCCTGTGGATTTCTGTGGAGTCACTGAACTCAATTTACTCTCCTTTGCTTTGAGAGCACAGTGGGGAATGAATTCCAGCCAGGATGCTCCGGGCCAGGCTGAGGACCTCTGCAGTGCTGCCTTTGGGGGCAGGTGCCCAAATCTGTCTGAGCCGGTGTTTTATCCTGGCTGTGACTCTGACCCTCCTGGTGGGACTCACAAAACTTAGAGGGCTGAGCTAAGCCCAGTGGGGACACACAGAGCTGCCCACTGCCTGCCAGAGGATGTGTGTGTGTGGATCACAGATGGTTGACCTTTGTGCTATCATTCCAGGATGAGAAATACTCAGTGACTCTTTACAAGAGAGTCCTGCAAAACGGGAGCGGGTGCTGGGAACACCTGGCAGGGCTGCGCTCCCACTACAAACCCATCCGGAGCATCCTCTTTGGGGTCCAGATAGACAGCAATGAGCCCAGACTCTTGAGCCTTGGGGAGGACCGGCAGCTGGTAGGTTGGTGTGAGAGGACAATGGGCACTGAAGCTTTGTGGCTAAATTTGGGGAGTGGACAAGGGCATTGAAGGGAAGCTCAGCATTTGGTTCTGCAGCTCCTAACCCTTTTCCCAGCAGTTCTGTCACAGGGGATTGTTTCTCAGTGTAGTCTCAGGGCAGATCTGCCCAGGGTTCAGGCAGTAGAGCTGAGGCTCTGCTACTGCAGGCTGTCCTCCCTATCTGCTGCAAGAGATGCTGGATCCAGTGAATCTGGAAGGTCTAGGGTACTGGCAGACCACATGGGAGTTACTGTGTTTCCTTGTCGTCCCTCCAGGTTGAATATGACCTGAAGAGCAGCAGCAAGGACCACTTGGTGGTCTTGCACAGGGACCGAGTGGAGCAGGCTGCTGTGCCCCTGTGCTTGGCCTGGTACCCACAGCTCAGCAAAGAGTCCTTCATCCTCACTGCCAACAACTGCTACAAATTGAAGCTCTACAACACAACGACCAAAATGTGCAGGTAGAGGAGAGGAGAGATTCAGGCCTGCCACTCCCTGAAAGTCTCATCTTTCCTTTGTATTCTTCTTTGCCTAATGCCTGCCCTACTCCCAAACATGAGTGTGTGTTTGCCCATTCGTGGTGCAGATCTGAGGGTGACTCTAGGTCCACAGTTTGCTCCATCCTTGTGTCCATTAGTGTGTCATCTAATAAGGTTGTGGCTGCAGGTGGTTCTCGGTCTGCCCAACATGTTTTACTTGAGATGCAGCAGCTGGATATCAAATAAGAAAAAAGGAGCCCACACGAACAAAGCACAAGGACTGACGGATCCCTGAGCACTAAACTCCTCTCTTAGCTTCAGTGTGGTCCTTTCTGGCCAGGGACTCTGTCCTATCCTGTCCTCTTATCCAGCAGTGCAAAGCCTTTACACCCACCATGCCTCCCTGTATCTACCCATCCTTGCGCATGGCACCTATTCAAAGAGAGAAAATATTTTGGATGAATGGATGAAAATGTTGTTTGCCTTTAGAAAGACCCTTTTGGGACCAACCTATGGCTCCCCTTTGGAGAAGATACAAATCCTTCCAGCAACAAACACTGTGGACCCCCAGAAACACTATCTGGCGTACATTACAAAGGATAAGGTATGGAGCCCCATCTGACCCAGCTGTCAACTTGTAGAGTCTCCCACTTGTACAGGTGGTGATCTCTGGGGAAATTTCAGTGCAAACAAAACCATGCCTGGTCCCACCTGAGGGCTGAGCAAGCTCCCAGGAGAATGATGTAGCCCCTGTCCCCTGGAGGCTCAAGCCCTCCCAGACTCCCTTTTTCCTTACAGGTGGGTTTGCAGATTTTGCCTGTTGATGGCAACCCCCACAAGTCCTCAGCCTTCATTTGCCACCCAGATGGTGTCTCTGACCTTGCCAGCTCCTTTGATGGACGCTACATCTTTACAGCAGGGGGGAATGACTGCACTGTTATGAAATGGGAGGTCAACATAAAGTGAGTACCATAGGAAGGAGAAAGGAATCTTGTTACAGCTTTCCACAGCTGCTTGGCCAGCACAGCTGAAACAAATGTTCCTTAGCATTTGCACTGAGAATGGGGATTTTGTCCTAAAAGATCTCTGTTTGTGTCCAGAGGAGCTAAAGCCAGGTCTTCCAGCAATTTCTGTGCTGATCCTGGTGTATAGGGCTGTGCTGCACAGGGAGTGTTTCTTTGAGGGCTCTCTTGAGCACAGGTCCCTTTGGGACAGATGACAAAGCTCTGCAGCTTCACTCTTCTTCCACAAGACCAGGCCATTGAACCCCACCTGGCAAGGTGTGTCATGGGGTGAATGAGAGATCCCAGTGTTCATGCAAGCAGGAGACCCACCACTTACTGAGAGGGGCATGAGTGGAGGCTGGCAGCATCTTTGCTCAACCCTGGAGGCTTCTAGCTCGTGGGCACCTGGCCTGCAACTGCACTTATTAATGGCAGAGCCACATGCCCTGTGTTCACACAGGTTCTCAAAAGCCCTACTTTAGCATTTACAGATAGCTCAGCATGGTGGGCATGTGCCATGCTAGGGATGGTGGCATGGTAGTGGGGTCAGCCTAGATTGCAACAGACCTGTCAGGCCCCAGGCAGCTTTGTGGGGTGGCAGCTGAAACAGGAGTGACACAATTTTGGGGAGGCTTTGCTCCCCTTTATGTGATATATCCACATAGTCCACAGGGGATATGAAACCAGCAGACCTTGCAGGCAGTGGCCATAGTGCCTATAAAATATTCCAGTCTGGGAAATGGTCCCCAAATGGTGGGAAGTTGAGCAGAGGATTTTTGGGTCCCTGTGAGGGCCTGGCCTGTGTGACAGGAGATTGTCAGGGTTAGACAGAGGATCAGAGGAGCTGCACTGGCTGCAGGAGGAGCATACAGGGTGGCTGGTGATACAAAAATGTCTGCTCTCCAAATGGGATAGCCCAGCATTTACTAGGAAATCCCCCCTGCATTTGAAGACTGGATTTAGAACAAGCCACCTTAATCCTATAAAGCTTTGCTTACATGACTAAATGGTCTGCAGTGAATGGGGTGGCTGGAGGAGTGAAGGCTGCTTTTGCAAATGAGGATTTCCAGGCTTTGGCCCGGAGTGCTGACAATAAACCTTGCCAGGTTTCTTCTGCCTTTCTCTGCAAGTGTGCCATTGCCCTCTGCCAGCTCCCTCAGGCAGTGGTGCCAGGCACGTGTTCCTTCGTGGCAGGCAGGTAAGGTGGCAAAGGCAGGATATATATTTTGGTTTCTTTGCTGCTCGTTGCAATGCACATGCAGGGCAGAGGGGCTGCGGACACCTGGTAGATGCACATGTACATCAAAAGGAAGCTGTGGACCTGCCAGGCCAGCATGGAGTGACTTCACCTTCACACTTAAGGCTGCAAAGGGAGCCTATCTTGTGTCAGAGCTAGAAAAGATAGCGCGGGATGGTCTCTGTTGGTCTGTGGCTGGGGTATTTTATCCTGCATGTCACCCTTCTAGCACAGAGCACATCTCCTGGTTTCTGGCAAATCAACCCCGCTGGAGCTGGCTTTTTGCCCTCTCTCCTGTATTTGCCTTTTGGAGCACATCTGTGCTCCTCACCTTCCTAGGACAAAGGCTTTGTGGTTAGGACACGTGCTAGTCCTGCGTAAAACATTTCTTGCAGGTACTGCTCACTCAAAGGAAAGCCCAAAGGGTGCTGAGCCAGCTCACCTTCATGTGCCAGAACAAAGGAAACCTGGGTGGAAAAGCAAAGGGCTTATTTATTTTCTTTTCCACTTTGTGTGGCTTAAGCAGTTGGGGGTCAGAGTAAGCGACATTTTAAGGAAGGCATTAGAATATAAATGATCCTTCTTTATAATGGTTGGCCAAGGTCCAGGCAACGTTGAATTTCTATGTAATTTGTTTTCAGAGCGAAGCTCTTGATGAGCTAATTATCATTTTATTGCTGCTTCTGGCATCTTGTGCATCTCCGCTGTGTTTAATACCCAAGTAACTTAATTATGAGAAAAGCATGAAGCTTGCAAAAAAAACCCCAGTGGAAGCAGTGCTAGAGAGGTGTGCGTGAAAGCTGCAGCCTCGCTGCCAGGCGTGGGCATGTGGCAATGCTACGCCATGATTGCACTACCAGGCTTGGTTTCCTCTTTCATCTGCACAAACTGAACAGATTCTTTTGGCTCCAACTTGCCTATGAAATTGAAACAAAGAGGTGGCACTGAGATGCTTTCAGTTTGATGTAGACTGCACCTGTGATGCAGTCACCCGCCACGGCAGAGGAAGTAGAGTAATGGATTGCACTGAGTTATTGGGGAAGGATGTGTTAGTGAGGGAACGGGGAGCTTAGGTTTGTGTGGTTTACTGCAAAGACCAAGCCCCAACCCTCTCTGCATGTTCAAAATGCTGATCTAGCTAATTCATCTTCCTCAATGTCTCTATAAGGAAGCAGAAAAGCTAAATGCCAGACACCAAGCTCAAGTCCATGAAAAAGCTCCTGGCTCCCAGCCCTGTGCTCATTCCACTAAACAAGAGGACCATTCACTAATAATTAATTCCCACACTGTGCTATTGTGTGTAAAACCTGGATATGAAATATGTTGTAGAAGTGCAGACTGGTGATAAAATAGACTATGGCTCAAGGCAGTGCTTTCCTTTCCTCAATTCTGATGCTCGAGGATTTTATTTATTTATTGAAAGTGTCTGTGAACAATGACTAGAGAGGGAGATGTGAAATCTTTCCTTACATGAACCCTTCCTGTAGCATCTTTTCTCTGCTTCTGCCAGTGCTTTGGATGCTGCTGCTTCCCTGGGCGGGGAAGGCTTGATCCCATTCTACAACCTACTGGATGGTGGCAGAGAAGGCGAATTCTTCAAGGTAATCATGCTCACCGTGAATGCTGTCTGGCAACATCTGGCTGGAGTTTAAGTTTCGTTTATACAGACCTGACATTTCTTTGTATTTTTGTACAGCTCGCCTTTAACAGCAATCTCATTGATGTGCCTGTTAGTAAATCTTAAAAGGAGCTTTATCTTTTGTGCCTCCTGGAACTTTGCAGTATTTTGTTTGACTCCCTTGCAGGAGCTGGAAGACTATTTTTACTACATGCAGCTGCGCAACCATGGTGTCAATACACTGGAGACTAGAGAGGTGTCAACACATATTCCCTTGGAGGAAATGCCTTCTGTCATGAGAGCAATGGGATTTTATCCATCAGAGGAAAAGGTTGGGTAGTTGTTTTTATTGTGGTTATTAAAAGAAAAAAGAACAAGACCAATCACACTTACCAAGTGTCAAGAAGGCCAGATTCTGAGCATTGTCCTGCTGGATGTTTCCAGAGTGTATTTGCTGGCTTTCAGTATATGTAACCTGCTCTGCATCAGTCTAGTTGTGGTCAGAAACTGCAGCAAATTCCTCAAAAAGTAATGATTCTTGAGAAGAGTTGAACAACTGCAAGGGCAGACTGAGCAAAGCTGGAGCCTGATGGTTCAGAAGTGTTCAACAAAAGATGATCTTGGGGTCTTTTGGAAGTTGAGTGCTCTGCCACCACTGCAGAGCTGGGTTTCTTTGGAAGGTGAACTGGGAAAGTTGAGGAATAAGTCTTCCTTTGGCTCCCAAGGACAGCAGCCTCTAGCTTTCTTAAATCTATAAGCTAAGGTACCTTGTGTGCAGGCAGTGATGTTCTCTCTGTGACTTCTGGTAGTGGTTGAGCTGCTTTGCACGCAGCATAAGGTTGGTGGGCCACGGGCTGAGTCCCTCAGGTCAGATGGAGACTCAACCAGAGCATCCTATATGTGTCACCAGCACGGGTGGGCATGTCTAGCTCCATACAATCACTTCTTTGGATATTGACAGAGCCTCTTTTTTTTTTTTGTTCTGCCTGTGACTGATGAAAATTATTTTAGATGGAGACATCAGCTTTTATTCCTACAGAACTTAAAGCTCTTTCATAACTGATAGGCTCTGCAGAAGCTCTCTCTGAGCTTGCCTTTCAGGTTGCAGCAGTGCAGCTTCCTATCAAACATTTATCAAGAGCTTTTTAGCTTCAAATTTTACAACAGACAAAGACATGATTTAATAAGGGAGCTGCTTCTTCCCCTTTTGTGGCTGTTCCTACAAGGCAGTTTGTATTATACACAAACCTCATCTGTAATGGCAAAAGAGTAATTAAAGCACATACCAAACGAATAAATAAATTACTGAATCTGAAGCAAGGAGATTAAAATAACGACCTCTTTGCACCAGCTACAGCCCTTCAGCGCAGGAGGGGGTCTCCCGAGGGAAGCGGTACCTCGCTGTGCTCCCTTCATCTTTCTGCGGGGGAGGCTGTGCTCATCTCTGCCGTTGCACAGGAACCCCACAGGCTGCTGCGATGGTGCTGTGAGTCAGTGCCACCCCATCTGCCCAGCCACACTCTCTGCCAGGAGAGACAGCAGATGGGAGGCTGGACCTTTTGCCACAGCCACCACCTAACAGACTTGCTTTGGAGCCCCAGCAACTTGCAAACGTTCGTGTGAGCTAGGACTGCTTTACCCTTGTGTCAAGCTGTGGTGTTATCCCCTTGTACTTTGTTAGATCTTTTCCTTGGGTTATTACCTTTTCACCTCCTGGGAACAGAGGGAACATATTCCCCTGAGAAACATCTCTGGAAGAATAACTGTTAACCCTCTCTGCCCCAAATCAAAATGAAAACAGCATTTCAGGCATGGAAATAGAGGTATTAAGCTGTTGTGAAACCAGGCAACCTACAATCTGCTTCTTGAAGCAGCAGTATTAAAAGCCAAAGAGCGAGTTCATCTCTCTCTAGAGTATTTTTAATACAGGAAAAGCAGGAGGGAGAACAGGCAGCTTGGACTGACCAGCAAAGCTTTTGGGAATTGGTGGTTTTCTTTTGTAGTTCAGCAGGGCTGATATAAAACCTAATCATTTGCTAAAGGAAAAATGTAAGGCTGAGATTTCCCTCTTTCCTGGGTTTCATTCAGTGGAAAAACTTGTGACACAAGGACAAAGGCCCAAGGCTGAATGCAAAGTCCTCCCCAGGGAGGTCTTGCATCAGCTTCCCTTCCCAGGGAGTCGCAGGCTTGGTGCATGTTGGCACAAGGAATTCTCTCAGCATTTCTCTGCTGCTCTTGTATCTCCAGAGGGGCTGCCTCTCAGAGCGTGAGTACAATGAAGGCATGGAGCAGATCCTGCCTTTCGGACACACATCTGCACAGCTGCTTAGTGAGCTGACTCACAGCACCAGACTTCAGGAAAACCACTGGTATCCAGCACAGCCAGTGCTTGTCTGTTTGCCTGAAAGTGATCCATCTGTGCAGGATGTCAGCCCCACTGAGCAGATTTCAGACTTGGGTTGTGCAGTGGCAGGACTGCACCAGACGCACACTGGATCTTATGCTGGGCAGGGTGTGTACAGACTGTGTGCAGCCTGGTTACACGAGGACTCTCATACGTGTACTTTTGTAGCAGGGTGTTGTATTTACTGATTTGTGCTTTGCCTACCTGCTGTCCCCAGAGTGGAGACACAGCTGTGATGAAGGTATTGGCAACAGCTGCAAAGTCACCAAGCGCCTGTTGTAAGAAAACAGAGAAAATCCCAAATAACTACATATCTGTTACCCTCATCTTTGCTTAATATCATCATAACAGCATGTGTGTAACTGTTAGTCATGTCCATCCTCAGCTTGTTACTGGGATACAGCCATGGTATCTGTGGTACTGGTATGGGCACCTTCACGGTGCATTGGCATTCATGAGATGGGAAACTGCCCTGATGCTCTTCAAAAACAAGCCCTATAACACTCTGTCTTGCCTTGATCTTTAGATTGAAGAAATGATAAATGAAGTAAAATTCAGCGAGTATGTGGATACTGGAGAACAAGTGACAAAAATCAATTTAGAGGATTTTATCAAACTTTATATAAATCATCGACCTGTGTTTGGCTTGTCAATGACAGAAATACAACAAGCGTTCCAGGTTCTTGGTTATGATAATGAGAACGGAGACAAAGTTATTGACAGAGGAGACTTACTGTTGCTGCTCCAGCTCAGAGGTGAGTTATTCCTTTCCTAATGTTAGTTTTATGCTTGCTAGTTCTGATTTCCATTTCAGAATGTACTCACTGCAGCAAAAAATTAATCTGGAACTATAGCCTGGTAACCAGGGCAGATGTGTGGAGCCACCTCTCTTAAGATTTTAAACTAAATAATCACATCTATCATCTCAGCTGCACTTCTTGTACTGCTCTGGAAATCTCTCCTGGCCTGAGGTACCTTGTCTGTTAAATGATGAGTATGGATCTTGGCAAACTGTACCCTGCCTCCAGTATAGCCTTATCAGAATCATTGTTCCCTCTTCCAGTCACAAAGTTTCCACAAAAGTAGTATAAAACTGAAAGAGAGGGGGATGAGAATGGAGGGGTGAAATTAGTCAGTCCTGGACTGAATCTGTGTGTGAAAGACTGAATTAGTTCAGTCCTTGATTAGTTCAGCTGAATCAAGGAGAACACTGTAAAGATGTGTATAAATGCACTTATGGCAAATGCTGTAGAAAAGTTAAAACAAAACTTGTGCTGTCTTGCTCCTGTTGTTAGCTTGCACATTTAGTGCAGTTAAGAGTTAAAAATGGTAAAGGGAAATACTGTTTTACATCACCTGGTAAAAACATGTTGCCACAAAGCTCCTTGGAAACCAAGGATTCACCCAGTGTGAGAAAGGTTAGTTATTTCTATGGATGGTGTGGACATCCATAAATAGCTACATTGGATAGAACAGTTTCATAACAGATCTATAAACTTGTGCCTCAGGCCATGAGCCAACCACTGACTGGGAACAAGTGCTATCTCCAGGTTATTCCAAGACTTTCCTGCACTTTTCTGTGTGGAAACAGGTACCACCATGAACACGGGGTGGCACAGACTGTGGTCAGCCCTGTGCCGGGAATTCTATGGTGGGAGTAGAAGCTCAAGCCCTTGCAGGTTCAGTGTAGCCTGAAGAGCTTTCTGTATCAGAATTTCTCCCTTTGATAAATATTTTTGCCCAAATGCCATACGCGTGAACAATTTTCCTTAGGATCAACATATTCCTAGGTTGGAACCACATGTTTCAATTCATGATGTGTATTTATCTCAGAGAAACAGAATCTGCTTTCCAACTGTCCTCTTTTGTTTGGACACTACTTGTGTTTGAATTGCCTTCTATTTTTTTGTGTCAATGACACCACACCCCATGAGGCTGGTGTTGTTTTGGTGTGTACAGGAGAGCACATGACAGAGGATGAGCTGGCACAGTGTCTGACCACCCTAATGGGCAGGCGTCCTGGGGGAGGAGGAACCGAACCAGACACCTATGATCCCTCAGGTATGGGATTAGCATTCCACACAGCACAGCAGCAGGATTGCTTCAATTCCCAAACAGAATAATTTAAATTGCAAACCCATTACCCTGTTAGGCTGAGAGCTGTCATAACCACTCAGCCAGGATTGCAAAACTACTCATAGAGCAGTAGATGTCCCTCATCTGCGCAACAATCGCATGCGTGTAGCTGAAAACAAATGGACAAGGAAATCTAACTGGGACCTGACAAGATTATACTGGAACTGAAATTGGAAATACACAGGGGAACGTTTACATGCCAAAGTCCACAGCGAAAAGGAATCCTGCAATATGGAAATGACAGTGTTGATTTCATCCAGGTAGCAATGCCCATTGTGACGGAGCTGTTCATGACATTTGTCTACAATTTATGTCCCAGTCCACACTAGTCTAGAACAGAAAATTACAGCAATGAGTTCAGTCAAGTGGCATTGCCCATTGTAACTGGAACTGCTGGGAAGTGACATGTTTTTTTGTAAAATTCATGTCCCAGGCCACACCAATCCAGAACAGCATCTGGTTAGGGTTGTTGACAACAAGCCATGTGCAGCTCCTGGAGTCACATTGCAAAGTGGGATCCTAAAATTACATCAGTTTGCCAGAGTATAAAAGTTGGCCCCTTGACCCTTCTGAGGGAGGGATCTGCTGCAAGGTAAGTCTTGCAGCTTCTATCCCTGATACAAACATATCAACTATTAAGCTAGTAAACCAACACTTTTTCATGATTACTTCACCCAGCTTTAAAAGCATTCCATCTGCTTACTGCTGTTTATAAATTTTCCTGATCTGGAAAGCTGCTTTTACACTGCTGTTTTGTGTTTTGTGTTGTTGTTACTGCTCTCCAGGTGCAGCAGCTTTGACTGAAGAAGAAATTCCAGCAGAAATCACAGCAAAGATATTCACTGCTGACATTCTCAGCTTACCTGTTGCTGAAAAAATGAACAGAAAAAAAGAAGAGATGAATCTTTGATTTGCCAAGACACAGCTGCCACAAAGTTTTCTTCTGGTTCCTACTTTCCAGTCTCCTCAAATATCTGCAAAATTTTGTGTTTATTAAAAAGATCACAGAGTTTCATATTAATCAGACCCTGGAATAAGCCCGTACTTCAGCACATGCAATAAACCTATGTAAGGAAATACTGGGGCTATAAAGAATGAAGCTGTAGCTGCTGTACAGTCTTCTTAGGGTGGCCTCCCCATCCTTGGTTGGACCTTTCCTAAAATTCATTTGGGGGGGATTATGCTACGTTTCCTAACATTAAGACAGTATTTGTGAAACCTGACAGCAAGAGAGCAATGTAAAAGTATAGTATTCATAAAATACGTTAATAAATGTAGTGTACAAAATTCTTACAGAATCATAGACCATTAAGGTTGGAAAAGACCTCTAAGATCATCAAGTCCAACCTCCTATCTAACACCTCTATGACCACCAGACCATGTCCTGAAGTGTCACAGCTACTCATGTTTTTGAACACCTCCAGGGATGGTGACTCTACTACTTCCCTGGGCAGCCTCTTCCAACGCCCAATCACTCTATCAGTAAAGAAATTCTTACCAATATCCAACCTAACCTTCCCCTGGTGCAGCTTGAAGGCTCTTGTCCTGTCATTTGTTACTTGAGAGAAGAGGCTAACACTGGTCTTACTACAACCTCCTTTCAGGTAGCTGTAGAGAGCAATAAGGTCCTCTCTCAGCCTCTTCTTCTTCAGGCTAAACAACCCCAGCTCCCTCAGCCTCCCCTCATAGGGCATGCTCTCCAAAACCCTTACCAGCTTCATTGCCCTTCTCTGTACCCACTCCAGCACCTGACTTTCTTATACCACTGTGTCCAAAACTGGACAGGCCTTAGATAAGCAAGACTAGATCTGTAATTATCAGTCAACAGACTGCTGTAAAGAATTGAATTGCTACGTTCTACATGGAAAGCAGGTTTATGTTTTTACCTTTGAAACTTAGCTCCTTTCTTTCTGAAATTAGTAGTTCAAATTAGCAGTGTAAAACCAACAGGACAGCATCTGTGTTTGTATAAACAGCATAATGAGACTGATAAAAGTTGCTGTAGAAAGATCAGTGAAGTGCTGTTGAACACTGCTTCCTTCTTTACATCATCCTCAGCATCAATTTGAATAGTAATGCGGGCCCTTAAGAAGCATTCCTTTCAGTGGCAGTGTTTTTGCAACAGAACGCCGTTATGCATTCGGAAAGTACCTGTGATTGTACAATTAGTACAAACAGCAAGGTGTGCACCAGATGCAAGTTAATGAAGGAGACCAGCAGCACCATGACCAGAGTACATGGGGCATGCGACGAGGAATTTCTGCATAGCATCATTTTGCTTGTAACTCTTTGCATATTAACTGAAGATGTTCATGTACTTCCATGAATCTTGCGTCCAAGCTGATCCTCTGCTACTTCTATGAAAACTTCTGAAATTACTTTAGGCAGCTGAGAAACGTTAACAACTACCAAAGACCCCAACTATCAAAAAGCACCAAACCAACAAACGAATCTGCTCAGCACTTCTTTATTAAGCATCCTGTTTCACGAGGCAGCTGTTTTGCCGAACAGGAAGCATTACCAAGCCCCGCGTTCAAGATCTGCGGCAGTGTCACAGCTGGACAGGGCTGTCACGCCGGCTGTCCCGCCGCCCTCGCACCGAGCTGTGGGCGGGTGGGACGGCTGTCGCTGGCGGAGTCCGCCGGAGATGTTCCGCGACACACAACGGCAAGGAGCCGCGGGCTCGTACTGCCCTGGCACTGCCGGGGAGAGGCAAGGGGGAGCTGCGGGGACGAACCCTCCCATGCACGGAGGCTCCGCCGGTTTGCACCGCGGTTCCAGGGCGGGTGAAGAGGTACCGCGACCTCTCAGCGCCGGGGGCTGAGAGGTCAGGCGCCTGCGCCCTCCCGGTTCCCTTCCCCTCCACTCGCCCTTCTTCCTCCCCCCCAGCTTTACGCCCAAAAAAGGACCGAGTCGTGCGAGCCGGCCATGGCGCCCGTTGGCCCCTTGGTGTTCGCCATCCTCTCACCGCACCGGTTGTCCCCTCTCAGTGCCTGTCCCGCCCACTGTCCCCTCTCGGTGCCCGTCCCGCCCGTTCTCCCGTCACAGCGCCCGCTGACCCGCGCTCAGCCCCTCCTTCTGCCTCCCCGCCCCGTTCCCGCGCGCGCGGGCTGCCGTCGGCGGCGCGGGGCGCGTGCGCAGTGCGCGGGCCCTGGCGGGCGGGCGGAGCCGAGCCGCGCCGAGCCCAGCCGAGCCGAGCGGCGCCGAGCAGAGGGAGCATTGTGCGGGCGGGAGGACGGAGGGACGGACGGACAGACGAACGCCACCGAGAAGCGCCGTATTCCCCGCTGAGCCCGCCACCCCCCTCCCCCCCCAGCAACATGTCGGGCCGGTCGGTGCGGGCCGAGACCCGGAGCCGGGCGAAGGATGATATCAAACGGGTGATGGCGGCCATCGAGAAAGTGCGCAAATGGTGAGCGGGCCGCGCCGCGCCGGGACCCCGCGCCCGCCCCCGCACCCTTCTCATCCCCCGCCGTGCCCCCACTTCCCCCCTTCGCTGTCCCCTCACGGGGCCCGAGCTCGCCGGGCGGGCGCGGGGGGGCGGGGAGCCGGCGGCACCCAGAAGCCATTTCGCTCCTACGAGTCACATGAAGGCGGCGGCGGCGTGTGAGGGCGAGAGGCGGCTCCATTGTGCGGCCGAGACCCCTCTCTGCCGACCCCCGTCGGCCCCCGCCACCCCTAGCCCGCCGCAACGCACCGCGGAGCCCCGGCTAGCCCGGGCCGGGCAGCGACGGGGCGAGCGGGCGGCGGATCGGGCCCGGCTCCTCCCGTCGCCTTCCCCTACAAAGGGCCCCGGGGAGAGGGCCTGGGAGAACTGAGCCGCAGTGTCTGTGTGGAAATAATTCCTAAAGAAGTAATCTTTAAGATAAAACTACGTTTAAAACACCCCTGTGAAGCGCCCGAGAGTTTATTTCTTCTTATTACACATTTATTTATTTATTTCACCTTGGAAGTTTGCACGTAAGCGCAGCGAACCCGGGCGCGATCGTCTCCCACCAATGCTCCGACAGTTCCAAATCCCTCAAAGAGCAGGAAAAGCGTCTAATTGCTGCTGATTTTTGTTTTAAATTATATAATTAATGGTTGTTCTCCTTGTGAAATAATTCCCTTTTGTTAGGCCTTAAACGTGTTTGGCATATTCCCCACTTTTGTCTTCCCCCCCTGCTTTCTGTTAGGAAAGTCGGTGTGAGGTGTTTGAACAATACAGTGGAACAGTCACCACGATGTTTCGTGTGGTCAGTTCAGAGTTTTGGGATGTGATAAAGAACGGTGCCGATGTGACTGACACTTTCCAGTGCCTTCAGCAAGTTGACCGACTGTTCAGTCGTCTTTGTGTGTGTATTTTAAAATACTTTCTTTAAACTGCTGTTCTGAATCAGGTAAAATAAGGGGATGCTTTTATTGCAGTCCACAGCGAATGCTTTCAGTGAAAGAGGAGTGAAATAACTAAACGTGTTCGTTATTGGGGTGAAATGGATTGTTGCCTTTTAAATGGCCTTGAGCAGATGAATGGGCCCGTTGGCTTCAGCCGGACAAAGAATCAGGACGTGTGTCCAATAACGCAGGGCACGAGATGGGGATTTCAAAGAATCCAGCCATTGTGTAGGGAGCCGGAGCAGCTCCAGCACTGTGGTTCGGTTGGTTTCAGGAACTCTCTTCTACTCGGGTGGTGTTTTTAAGTGCTGTTTGCTGACTGATGGGCCAGCTTTGAAGGGTCAGAACAATGCAGAGCGATGTGACAAGACTTATGTTCAAACAGGAGCATTGTTGGATGTGTGGGACTGTTTTGTCTGTAGGTATTTCATTCATGAGCAGAGTGTAGTTCCTTTGAATCATAGTTTGTGGATTTCAGAGAGGAGTAGAGGCAGAAGCTTGGCCATTCAACAGAATGCCTAATTTATTTATTTTTTCTTGGCAGGGGCTCTCTGCCATCGTGTCAGTTGCTATGGCTTCCTCTATAAAACAGAAATCTTACAGTATAAATAGATTTTTGTATGGTTTAACCCTCATAAGAGGCAACTTGTTTTAAAGGGTTCCTGTAGAGAACTCACACAATGTTTCTTCTAATTATTTTCAGAAGTATTATGGCTCTATGTGTGTGCATCTCACAAGCATTGACATAAACCATTTTCCTTATTTTCAAAGGAATCTTAATTTGGTGAATCTCATGATTCCCCCCCAACTGCAGTTGAGTACAGTGGGAAAGGAGCAAGAGAGATTCTTCGTCTTGTGGTTTAAATGGTTTGAGCAGACTTGGCTTGTTAAATTGAAGTTTACATGCGATCAGTTCCTGCATCTTCGCAAGAGCCACATAGGCGACTTCCAAATGTGCAGTTTCATTTGCATAATAGGAGCAATTTGTTGCCATCCACAGCTCTTCTGCGGAAATGCAGCCACTGAAGATTGAAATACCTTACACCCATAGAACGGAGTTTTCTGAGATTCGTGCACTCAGAGTGCTGCGTGCCGAAAATGAGTAGAGAGTCAGAGTGAGCTGTAAACTCTTCTGAGTGGACAGTGGCTCCGGTGCGTGCTGCCCAAGGTGTGCAGCTGCTTTGCTGTGTAGCACTGCTGGATGCTAGCGCTGCCATGTCTGTGAATGTGCCTGTTGGAAAGCAGTTTCCATCAGGGGAGACTTTGTTCCTTGGAAAATTAGCATTCTTTCTCAGACAGCGAGCCCTTTGATGCAGGTACCCTATCTGCATGTGTGCTAGCAGAGCGCCCGGCGCTGCTGGTGTTTCTGGAACTTAGTAGTAAACAACGAAGTTGTTACGTTTTTATCTTGAGATTAATGCAACCGTATCTCCTTTGTTTAAACTATTCTAGTGAATGAGCATCTATATTATCAAACAAAGCACGTGTCTATCAGAGTACATGGTTGTGTTGCCTTTGTGTGGCAGAAATGTTAGATTTCTGTGGCTAAGAGGGTAGTTCTACTTTTTTTTTTTTTAACAATACTTTCAGGTTTTTTTCAGTCTATTAAAAAAAAACCTTCTGGGATAAAGTTATCTAAATTGAGTTGTGAAAGGTGCAGGATTGATTTTTGTCTTTAAAGATTGATGGGTATTTGTAGATTCTAAGTGGGTCTTTTGAGAACAGAGAGGCAAAAACTATTGCGCCCTCAACTAGTGTTAGAAAAATAGCAGAAAGACTCTTGTTCTATGAAAGTCTGATTTATTAAATGAAAGAAAATGCAGACATCTACCAAAACACAAGTAATGGGCAGGAGGTGGTATGATGTCTTGGGAGGCAGTGAAATAATTTGCATGTCTGTGTAGCATGGCTGAGGTTTTGAACAACTGTACAAAAGTTTAAGGATAGGGGCAGGTATGGTGTAGCTGATGGGATTAGGTACCCTGATTTACTGAATGCATCAGGAAGGGGGAAATCCCTTTGTGTGGCAGTATTTTTTTGGAAGTCCTGTGACCTTTTGCTGACCCACCAAAGCCCTAATCTATAGGGATAATTACAGCACTTTACAGAAAGTGCTAGGTATTTGTTAGGCAGGGAAATGTCTGTAGAGCTAGACATGACTTAGGGTGTAGCTTAAAGTGTGTGGTGTAAAAGTTAAAGAGCAAAGTCGTCATGAGCAGTGTTACCTGTGAGCAGTGTTACCTGATGCCAATGGTTGCTATCCATAGAGGAGAATTTCTAGACAACACTGCTGTAGGTTTTTTCACTGTCTCCTTTCAGACTTGCTAAAATATTTCTCTGTGGTATGCAATGCTCTGAGACTGAGCTTCTGCAGGTTTTTGCTGCTCATGCTTCCTTCCTAAAACAGACTTTCACTCTGAAAAATAGCTACAACAGAACTTCTTAACATGATGTCTTTGGAAAAAGACTGTTTGCTGCTACTGGATTGCCACCCTAGTTTAGTCTGGCTATGCTGGCTGTGTTCGGTCTCCTGCCAAGACTGTGATTCAAGTAGTGGCAATTAAAGTAAAAATGCCCAGTGCAAGTGCAGGAACTGCACTGAACTACTGTAACAGCCCAGACATGCTGTTATCATGCTTGAATTAAGATTCGTGTTTTCTGACTCATGATATTTCTTTCTGAGCCAGGATACGCACTCTGACTTCACTGGAAGTTGGATGTATGCTAAAGGTAGAGTTTTGTCATGCATAAGCCATGTTTCTCTACTGTGGGAAAAGGTGCTTGTTGCAACGTGGAACCCAGCAGAACTTGCTTAAAAACGTGTCTCCTCTGTAAGTTAAAGGGGACTCTCCTACAGTACCATATTTAGACTAACTCAGAGAGAAGGTGCCCTTTACCATTAGCCTTTGTCCATTTATGCCACACGGTATTTCAGTGTATTTGCAGCTTGGGTCAAGACACACACACCATGTATAATTGGGGCTGCTTTACATTAGTCACCAGCCAAACCATCTACGCAGCAATAGGCATGCTCTGAAAAGCAGGCCTGTGTTTCAGAAAACTCTGTGCATCCAACAGCACTTTTTGTGTATAATAATGGAATTTTCTTTCCCATTCCCCTTTCTCCTTTGCTTGATCCCACAGGGAGGTCATAATTCTGTGATTTTCACCAAACTCTGTTGCAATGCAAGTGAGTGTGATGTGATAAATTCAGCATTATGACGTCACTTCGTGATCATCAGCAGAAGATGGGGTATGTGGGAGCAAATCGTTGCATAAATACAGATCACTGTGCTAAATGACAGTTGTGGTAAAAGGCCAAGCAAGTGCCAAAGCCTTTTCTTGAATGATGAGATATTAGCAGTAAAGGCTTTTCTTTTCCTGTGCCATCTCATGTCTCTAGAACTCACTGCTGCTGCAGAAGCTGCCTTGATGCTTTATGTATGTGTAATACACAGTTATGTTTGCTCATCAGTGTATTACTTTTATACATTGAATTGGATACTCATCTCTGGAGCTTTAGTGTTAATAGACAAATTATAAATATATTTAGGAGACTTGGGCTATGTAGAATGGAGAATTGAGTATATAATTATGTAAGTGCTAGGATATTAGTATGCCTCAGGCATAAGCACTAAAGAAATGTTGATACTAATGCTTACCCTACATATCCTTGGCTGTCCTTTAAATGCTGTTGTAGATGTGGTTCAGAATTTCAAAATGCTTTAACGCTATTTCAGATAAAGGCGAGGGTTTGTTTCTGTTGTACTGATTAGTTTCTGAATTTACTAGTACTGAAATATTTAAGATACATTCCAGTGTGGAAGATTTAAAAAAAAAAAAACACATTGTATATATAAGTTTTGCCGTTTTCCAGTGTTGTTACTCATGGAGGAACACGAGAGGTTTGAAAACAGATAAAAAATGGATTTTTTTTTTTTTTGTAAAGCTGTGGAGTTTGTCAGCTAGACATGGGCAAGTAAAGTTGATAAATGCCACACTTTCAGCCTGATAAAAACTCAGGTTGATGGTGTTTAATCAAACACCTTCTCCAATCCACCAGTGAATATAGGATCAATCTATAGAGTATAGCAATAAAAAATATTGCCTATTGATCACTTCAGAAAGGTGGAATGAAGTTATGGGAATGGGTCTCAGGATGAGGGCCCTGCTCAAAACCAGATACATTTTACAGACAGGGTAACAGGTGGAGAAACTACTTTAGGCTTCACAACAGAGTGGGCACAAAGTTCATTAATCCCATGTTCCTACTCTGGCATTTTGTCAGTGAGGATATTTTGTAGTTTGTGCAGCATTTAGCAAACTTTGTGGGCAGCATCAGTAAACTGTCTGTTCTAACAATGAAAAGGGAAGTCCCTGATCAGCTGATTGGGATGGTGTCTACACAGAAGACAAAAAGCATTCAGAGTAGAATTGATTTGGGGAGTTTAGGGTTTTTTTTCTGTTTGGTTTGGGTTTTGGTTTGAAATGGAAAGGCAGTAAGTATTACAGATAATATTTGAAGCTTTATTTGCAATAAACATCTTAAATCATTGAGTTATTTTATCTTGTTGATCTTAAATGTCTGAAAGTCATTAACGTTTCTTTGTAAACAAATTTGTTTGCTGCCAATGATTTCATGAAGTTTTAGGGGGAGTATATTCTTTTCTGATTAATGCTTTCATGGTCTTAAACCTTCAATACTGTAAATGCTTACACATGTAAAATAGTTGAGTAATAGCTGTGTGATGTTGGGTTTTCTTTTTAGCCACAAGTGTTTGCAGGACTGGGATGTTGGTGTACTTCCATCATAAAATATCCTTATTCCCATTGTTGTCTGAATTGCTGTGTATTGAATTCATTAAAAAAAAATCCCTACAGCTGAGGTTTATCAAAACATAAAGTGGTACATAAGAAGATCAAAAGAATTAAAATTTCAGGGTTAACTTTAATACTAGAAGGAAAAAGTTACTAATATAGGTTTCCTCCTGTGTTCTACAGTCTGTCCAGTGAAGATGCTGTGTGAGGCTGCTTTGAGATGCTAACAGGTATCTTGAACTTTTGGTTTTCCAGTGCAGCATCTCTAAGTAATATTTTGCTGTAGGAAAAGACTAAAAATCTTGATTTTTTTTTTTTTTAATCTTTTAAAAAAAAGCATTTATTCACCTCTCCCCACACCCAAACTGAAACCCTAGCTGGTTTGATTTCCATAATTGCAAAGGTTTTCCCAAGTAGAAGTAAATTTAGTTTGTCTTGTACCTTAAAAAAGAGCAAAATTATATCATGACCATCTCTTCACAATTAACTATGCTCTCATTACTGACATGCCCTCATCTCCACTGTCATTTTTATCACATCTAGCAGCAGAGCTCCAAATTAGCATAAAATTGGGTTTTGACATAATTTAGCCATCTAGCCTACCCAGATGGATGTCTCTAAACACACTGAGGAAAAACTGTGCTCCAGGAAGAGCAGTGGGGAAGAAATAAATCTGAAATAGTTCTTGTACTTTAATTAATATATCCTTGTGGACAGATCCAAAACTTATCAAATTGCCATATATAGCTTATTTCTATTTTCTTTAAACAGGAAAGTGTTTCCTCAAACAAGGAAAAAGAAATCATATTGGCTTTAGTAGCTAAAACAAATAGTCAGGAGTATGTTTGTGGCATTTGTACAGTGTGGCTGCTTTTGATTCTGAAAGCCCTTTCTGAAAATGGAGCTATCACATAGATATGTGTATTTGGAGTCACATCCAGCTTCTTCCATCCTGCAAAGAACATCTTTTAAAAAATCTATAACTGGATCCCAAAATCTATTATTTAAATGTGTTGGTGTTTTTTTTTTTAAAGAAAAACATTTGCGATCTCATGCCAAATTAATTTCAGATGTTCCTGAATATTTAATGGAATTGCTCTTTGTTGTTAACTTTTAATTGATCCATTTGCAGAGCTATCTTACCAACCTGCAGTGGTAATCTGTGACCCGAAAACTGATCACAGAAATGTGATGAAATTTCTCTGGCATTGCGGACCTTCTTTTAATATTCTGATGTAAAGGGCTCAAGGAATTCATCCTTTAACTAAGTGTTTAGCATCCTTTCCATTTTCCTCCTCTGTGGCTGCAAGACCTCTAATGCAGCAACACCCTCCAGCCAGATTTCTTTCACAATTTATCAGTGTCACCACTTCATGGCTGGCTGGCAGGGGTCTGCACAGAGTGCTGCTGGTTATGCTTTTCCCCTCTCCGATAGCCTCAGCCTTCTCTTTCCAAGAGAACTAAGGAGTCTGAATTCTGCATCACAGCACATACTGCTACCAATAAGGCTGTTGGTTGTAAGGCTGGAATTTCAGAGCTGTCTGACAGGAGCGTTGAGTGAATGTTAAATTGCCAGCAGCAAATTTCTACCCAAAACCAAACCTCAGATGGTCCAAGTGCATTCAGATTTCTAACACCATTAAACAGCTTCATGACAATCAAAACACACTGTTCTGTCTAAAACCTCTTCTGCTGTCTAGAAACTTAAGTGAAAATTCTAGGTATTAAATTTGCAGTGTTTAATAGCTGTTCTTCTTAACTGTATCTTTAATCCAGATGTTATTACTGCTACTGCAGTTACCTTAGTCAAGTAACAGCCCTGAGAAATGTGAAGGTTAGCAGTGCTCCAACAAGTTTTTGATATGCAAAGAACAATTTCCACAGTGCAGGACTAAAGACGATGTAATAGAGATCATCCTCCTTAATAGGCTATTTAAATCCTTGACAACTTACAATAGTAGATCACTTCTTATTTGAGTCTGAAGTTTAACTGTAACTTCTCCTGCATTGTAATTTTATAGGGAGAAGAAGTGGGTGACAGTTGGCGACACATCCCTAAGGATTTACAAATGGGTACCAGTAACAGAGCCTAAAGTGGATGATGTAAGTATCTTGCAGATGTCTTGCTTTTTTCAAGATGCAGACACTCATGTTTAGGGAAAGTCAAAAGAAATATGCTTGCTATTCTTTGAGCCTTTAAGCTAAGACTGGTGTGGGTCTTGGAAATGTTTGGATTGAAGAGCTCTAGGGAAAATGATCTCTACAGAAGGTGATGGTGATGGTTCACTGGGTTCCAGCCTTCACCAAATCAGCCTGGATCAATTCTCAGATAACTGTTAAACATTCGTCTTGAAACTGATTTTTGAAATCTTTCTTTATCATAATAATTGGGAGGCAGAGAAGGAAAGTTGAGATATCGATTACTTTTCCCTTCTTTCTTCCTGATGCTTTAAAGGAAAGTAGCCGGTTTGGAACTGTGTGGAGAATGAATTCTATCTGTGTATCACTGCTGTTTCGCTCAAAAATAGGTACAAAACACTGAAGCGAGGGCAGGAAAATCTGTGGCACTGAGATGACTTGTATTAAGATGATGTCCGACCCAAGCAATGCAACAGATATGCTTTTAATGTAATTAATCCATGTTTTCTCTTGATAAATATTTTGTATATGCATTGTGGTTATGTTTTTAGTGTGCAGTGTTCATGTGCCATGATGGAATCATGGGGCGTAAAAATAAGTATAAAGATCCACGTTGATAGGGCTTACAAATTGTTCATCAAAAAGAACATTGCTCTAATTTTATAAATTGAAATACTGTCACATAGAGAAAAATAATCCATGGTACCACAGCAAATAAAGGGTAAAATAAATAGCCTAAGTTAGGTGCTCCTTCCTTGGGCTGTCGTGTGCTTTTACTCTGTTTGAAATGTGGCTTGATGCCATGAGACCTATGTGGAAGAAAAATGCTGTATTAATAAATGTGTAAAATGATGTTTTTTCAGACAAATCAGTGTCATGATCTTGTTTTATTCAAAATCCAAATTCCAGACCTATTGTTGATTAGCACTGTTTTAACTGAGTTTGTTTCTTGCTGTACCACAGATTTCTGTGACTGTAAGAGTTTGTGGTAAGCCTCTTTCATTCTTCCAGTGCTTTAACAGCATCGCTGTGGAGTAAACTTGTGTGAGTGGGGAAACCTTCCTTGGTTTCTTTAAGAAACTTTTTTTTTTTCCTAGCTGTCAAATGTTTGGTCTTGATTTTATTATAGAAAAAAAACTGTGAGAGGGAGATATGTAGGATATTTAGGCTAGCAGCTTCAAAGATTGTTTTCACACAACTAAGGTGTGCCTGTGTGATGGGTACTGTGGAACTGTGAAAGAGAATTTTGATTCAGTTTCTGGATGAATTTTCAAGGTGACTGGTAGCTGAAGTCAATGTGCCTTATTAAGAAGAAAGGGTTTATATAACATTCTCTATATGTAGAGTTTAATTGTGTATTTTAAACCATCATCTTCAGGTGTAGGGTTCACATTTGCTGAAATTGGGACACTTGAACAAGACCAGTTAACATTAGTGTCCGACCTGTCACATTCTCCTCATTACTAGTTGTGCAGCTGCAGCTATTGCAGGCTTGATGTCATAAGCTTTTTGTATTTTTGCTCTGGAAGAAATCACAATTAGACCAAATGCATGTGTTTTAAAGTAACTGTCAGGTAGGGGTATCTTGGCTACTTAATTGTATTATGAATGCCCTTTTATACCCAGTTCATCCACCTGTGAAGGAGCAGACAGTGTACTTGGATTTTACTAGAACAGAATGGGATCTTTTTTACTGCTTCGTGTTTCACATGGAAGTTGTTTTTTTTAATTTCAGTGAACACAGATTATGTTACTTCTCCCTCACATATTGTTCCTAAGACTCTTTGACATTTCTTTGAACTAGAATTAGTGAGGCTCTTTCCTCCCCATTTTCAGAAGGCTTTTGTAGAACCTCCTCACTTTGATGGCTAAACCTTTTTTAAAAAAATCTTTTCAGCTTAAATGGCTCACAGTCATTTTTCAGTATTTCTCCTGTGTCACAAGTGCTCTTTTTACCTTTAAAGAAAATGCAGCCAAAGCTGAGAGACAGATGTCCCTTCTGAACTTTGATTTTGCAAAGGTAAAGAAGTCCATGTGCTTTCACCTCTGCTTCACATATTACAGAATAAAATCTGGCTTCTCTGAAGTAAAAATAGAATTTAAAAATAAACCTACTAATCTATTTAACATAGAGGGAAAAAGACTTCCAGATATCACTTGTTGAATCTCTTCTGCAGTTGTAGACAATATTTGATGGTGTTTTTAGTTCCTTTCCTTGTTGGTGGACACTGTCTTACCCAAATGGATGGGTTGTTGAACATTCTTCCTAGAGCCTAGTCAGGCTTTTAATTGTGTTCTCAGGAGGCACATGGGATCCTCCAAAAGCAGTGCAGCTGGCTCTTTCTCCTGTGAGACTCATTACGTCACCTCTTAATTGAAAATGCTGCATCCCTTAGCAGATGCAGCTTTTCCACGTGACAGATGCCACTGACTCTGCCTTTGTTTTAAGGGTTTCAGTCCATACTGTTGTTTGGTCATGAGCATGTTGTGATCTATTGTTCATGTAAGACTGTCTTGCCTGTGTTTTTTTTCAGGCCAGTCTGATTCTTTTTCTTAATCCATCTTTTAGTTTTAGTGAAGAAACAGCATTAATTGAGAGAAGGAGGTCTCTGTTGTGTTGGTGGTTGAGAAGGAGGGAAAAACCTGTCTCATTAGTGTTAAAATTCTAGATCTGTTACCATTCCTGTTGTGCGTGCATGCATATTGCTACATGTATTCTACAAGCTTTCTGATGTGAAAGGGAGAACAGGTTGAGTTTTGTAGTGGTGTGTTGTGCATAAACCATACAGTGAACAGAGTTAACGAGCTCAGAAATAAGTTTCATGAATCTCAGCCCTGCCTCTGATCAGTGACATTCTTCCCTTTTCCCAGCAACAGAGATTCTTTTGCCCTTGCTTTTGTAGCTGTTCAGACTTAGTAAGGAGAGGAGCTCCTAACTACTCTCTTTCAGCAAACCATTTAATACTTGTGCCTCAGTTTCCCTGGTTGCAGAATGAAATGTTGAGAACTTACGTACTTTTGACAAAAAATATACAGTTGTTTGAAGATGAAAGATGTGTTAAAATGCTAGCTGTCTTTAGAATGTTTTGATTAAACCCTACATATCCTAGTGTTTGTAACATGAAGAATACAATTAGAAAAACAACACTGCAGTTTTTTGGGGCTAACACCAGTTACTACTACAATGGCTTTATTTTTTTGAGTTTGAGAGATGCTTACAGAAGTAATGAGTGGGAAGGGGTTTATATTGCAATATGGATTTCTCTTCATGGTGATAGTCTCATTGATTTGTGCCTTTTGTTTTTCAGAAAAATAAGAACAAGAAAAAAGGCAAAGATGAAAAATGTGGCTCTGAAGTGACCACTCCAGAGAACAGCTCCTCTCCAGGGATGATGGACATGCATGGTGAGTGGGAGAAGGTCAGCCCCAATTACCCTATGACACTACTAAGAACATACGCTCTAGTGTTGGAATTCTCCATTGGCAAGATGTATGGACAGTGTGATTGAGTCAAAGTGAAAACAGATTCAGATACTCGTTTGATGCCTTGGGCTTCTGTGGATATCCTAACGGTTGTTTAAATGCCATTTTTATTCAGGCTGTGTGTGGATCAAAAAAATTATTAGTGAAGCTAAATATGCAAATAAAAATAGAAATTAGATGTGTTGATCCAAATGCCTGGACTTGATCCCCAGCAAGCTGGAGTATATCATGTGCTATCAGAGAATAAGACAGGGAAGATATGGAAGAATTAAGGTGTGCTTTTTACTTGTCAAATTAGACTTTCTTATTTTTTAACTCATTTGTTACCAGATGACAATAGCAACCAGAGTTCAATAGCTGATGCTTCTCCAATAAAACAAGAAAACAGTAGTAATTCCAGTCCAGCACCAGAACAGAACTTGGCAACACAAGTGGACGGCACTGAAGTAAAGTCCGATGATACTCAGACAGAAGCAAAGGAGCAGCCTGGTTCAGAAGGTAAGCTGGAAAGAACATCTTCAAAACCAAACAAAAAGTGTTATCCTTTAGTGTGTCATTTATTTGCTTATCTGTTTTAAGAACTGAATAGTAACAATTTGGAAAAATGATTCTCAGCATTTATGTGGAAATGGGCCCCAATCTCTCTGGCCTACCAATGATCCTTCCATACAACTGGAAAGGTCAGCTTGACCTTCAGGATCTTTTCAGAGA
Source organism: Indicator indicator (assembly GCF_027791375.1). Taxonomy (NCBI): domain Eukaryota; kingdom Metazoa; phylum Chordata; class Aves; order Piciformes; family Indicatoridae; genus Indicator; species Indicator indicator. Next base: position 9,103,872 of record NC_072035.1, read on the forward strand.
GGAAACAAAATACTTGGTTTATATTTGTCATAATCTCAGTCTTAAGAAATAATTTAAAATCATCTTTGAAATGGCTGCTGCCATGTAATCACACAAATCTTGAAAAGGTACTTTTGTAGATCTATGAATGTTCGTTATCTAGTGTGAAAGTAAAATTGAGGTGAGGTACTTTGGAGTTGTGATGTTTTGGGTTTTTTAACTATGTAAATTTAAGTGTAAGTTGTTTTTTTCTCAACCCTGCTAGCTGTTTATTCAAAAGTTAGATCTGAATTCTGCCCTTATTTCCTGAAAGTGTTGACGGTATTGTGTTGCAGTTGTGCATGGATGAAAAATACATAAGAATGTTCTGAACCTCACTCTTTAAATGGAGTTTCGGGTCACTGAAACATGGTCTATACTTACATTCTTGAGAACATAACTTTCTTCATCCTATTATAACAGATAAAAGATGACCCTAACAGTATTCTAATGATTTGATTGCAGAATTCTTCTCATAGCAAAGCAATTAAATTATGCCCTCCTGACTAAGTCCTCAGCTCAATAGATCCACTAGCCAGTTTAAATTTAGAGCTTTTATCTTGGTGATACCAGACTGGTAAAGTATGTTAAATGTTGTCATTGTTAATTGGGGTTAAAATTTGACATCCGAATTGCCTTGAGATTGAAATAAATCAGAACTCCATATCCTTCAAAGGAAATCTCAACTAGGATATTTGGTCATGGTAAATGTTAAGGATTTACTCCTGGGTCTCATTGTCAGAACCTGCTTGTGGGAAGTTGTTACATTATCTTACATGCTCCCCTGACTAAATTTAGGTTCAGGGAAAATCATACCAAGTTCTCTGGATTATTTCCAGAACTAGCTGCAGTAAAATGAAAAGGAGATGTAATGGCAAAAAAATACATGGTATGAATTTTGTTTTTTCCAGTTGCTTATATGCCAAGTTTAAAAGTTCGTTAAATAATTCTTTACCACAGTGTTATGGTCAACCCCCTGTAATTGTGATGGTAATGCTATTCAACTGAATAGTATTAATGACCTTGTACATCTGTGTCATGTTACTGCACTGAAATCAAGAAGATTCCTTAAAGCTGAGGGGCAGTTTGGGTGGTCAGAAATGCCTAATGTGGACTTCTGAAAGAAAACAGGTGCATCCAAAACATTTTGGTGTGTAAACAAGTCATTACCGGCACTGGAATAGCTTGGGGCTTGACAGTTTAAGATACAACAGATCTCTGTGCCTCAAGGTCAGCAGCAGCCTCAGTGGTAGCTGTTGGTTGACAGCTGTCAGAGAACACAGCAGCTATGAGCTGTCCACCGTGGGAGTTACTCTAGATGTGTTTTTTGTCATGGGAAGACGTGTGCTTCAAAGAGCTCAAGTGCAGTGTGTGCTCAGACATACACAACAGGAACTGAAATTCCTTCTGATCCTTGGGATTTGTTTCTTTATCAGTATGAAAATGCTTTTCTGGTGAGACATGGGAAGGGAGATGATTCTGCCTGAGTTTGCTGAATATGATCTTTGCGACTGCTCATTGTAGGTGTGACTCTAGCTTGAATTAAGTCAGAGAAACTTTCAGAAATGCTTGTGGTGCTTTTTATGTTCATTGCTCGCTGGTTATGTCATCTTCATTAACCAAAGTTGTCAAAAAAAGTCTTTGATCGTGTAATTCTCTTCATCTAGAATAAATTTAACATTTCTTAGGAATTTGTGGAGAGACCACTTTATAAACTTGATTCTAAAATTATTTTTAAATGAGGTAAAGGAGAGAATGGGTTCCAGTGCTTACACTGTTCTTGATGTGGGTAGTAAAGGAAATAAAACCAACCTTTCACCATCAAAGTGGCTTGGTTTTGGCTGGTGGTGTTTGTTTGTTTTGTCGAGTCTTTGCTTCTGGACATACTGTGTTGAACTTTCAGGAATCTTTAAAACATATAAAGATATTTTAAGTGCCCTTATTCTCTCTTGGAGTTGAATGGGTGCTTTAACCCTGATTCCTCTGTAAGTCTATCTGTGAGAGAGAGAGAGAGAGAGGAAGGGTTTAAAAAACACAATCAACCAAAAAACTCCCAACCAATCCCCCTCCTCCAAAAAAAAACCCACAGAAGTTGGAAGCAGGTAAGAGTTATAACAAGCTGGAAGACTTATGCACAAGTATGCATCAGTTTTAAAGATTCTACAACCTTAATGCTAGCTGAATTTCTAAATTTTATCTTAAAAGTAGTATTAAGCAAAACAGTGGGTTTAAAATATAATTAATAACAATATATTTAATTTAGTAATTTAAATATTTCAATTCACATAACTTTATTCTCTCTCCTTAGCTAACCAGTTTTAGATCCATTAGTTACCACAGTTCAGCCCTTTTCTTTCCGGTTTTGAAGCAAAGTTCCTTGTGGTTAGCCCCTTTGCAAAGTTGATGTTGAAACTTGTTTGTTAACAGCGTTGACGTGGTTCTGTGTTAGAGGGTGTGTGTGAGCGCAGCTCCCTCTAGGGACTGACTCCAGGAATTGTATCCTGCTGGCAGCGGAAGGCGAAGGGCTGCTCCAGTGATTGTGTTTGAACTTAATTCATTATATTCAGTTGTTCTGTATGTTATCATTAATGGTTACAGAGGGGTGAAATAGGTGTGTTTGGGATGTTGCTTATGAGCAAGCGTCTTAAAAGCTCCTGCTGAATCCTTTCCATTTGTTTAAAATTATTTCTTGATGTTTCAGATACCTCTGATGAACAGAATTCACAGTCTTCTATGGAAAATTCCATGAATAGTTCAGAGAAAGCAGAAATCCAGTCTTCTGGAGAAAATGATCTAATTACAGAGGCATCTAAAAACTCTCAGGTAACTTAAAACACAAAAGCCCAATTACTTGGAATTTGAAAAAGAGTCTTTTTACCAAAAAGCAAATGTAAGGAGGCCAGTTATGTTTAGACTGATTGCCAAAGGTGATGACAGTAAAGCAGCTGTTGAGTGTTAGATGTCCATGTATCTGGTTTTGTGGTTAATTTGATTGGCTTCTGGTATTTCACATAATTTAGCAGTAAGACTAGGTTGGTCTGATTTTAATCTGTTTCCTAAACTAGTTTTCTAAGGGAATATTACATTTTCAGATTAATAAATGCTTGGTCCTAGCCTACTGGACAAGCCCCTTTGAGAGCTACACAGGAGTAAAATGTCTTCTATTAACACATATAGTGGTTGGGAAAGTTAGGCTTTGTAGGTGTAATGCACAAGACATTTGGATGTTTACTTACTTGTTTAGTGAAAAATTCTGTGTGGGTGGGAGAAAGACTTGGTCCTTTCAGTTGTCCCCCTCACACTGAGATCCTCAGGTAGAGCACTGCTCAGTCCATGGGTTTGCCCTGTGGGTGGCTTGTTTCTGTGCTCACCTTGCGCTTTCCAAACCCTTCCTGATCTGTCCCATAGACATTTCTCTTGTAGCCAAACCAAAATCCTGTGCACTTGGTGTGGGTAGGGCTGGAGTGTGGATCTGAGAGAAGCCCAGGTATAGCCATTCATCAAGGCTGTTGCTTGGTATTTTCACTGTGTTTTTTAGAGTGGAACTAGAATTTTGTCCTTTGTAGATGACAGCAATGTAAAGATATGGAGGTAAGATGAGGAATGGTTTTTAGGAATGGTCATGTCATTCTCACATCTTTGGGATGCTTTGGATTTTACATGTGACACACCAAAGAATCTGTTCATGCTTTTTGTTTGATGCTTATGGTGCCTGAAATTCAGTGCAATGATAACGTGGTTGTTTTTCTTTTCCCCCTCATTAAGGACTCTGAAGGAGTGCCACCTTCTAAAAAGATGAAAGTAGAGGCTTCCCAACAAAATGTTGAAGAGATTTAGACTATAGATTTTTCTGGTCAATTTTTATGTAAGGTACATCAGTGGGCTTAATTATAGAACAACCTTACTTAAGCATCTTCTCTTGGATGAGGACAGAACTCCTAACTTTTCAAGTTACCAAGCAAAAATCCAAGAAAGCCTAACAAAGGTTTAACTTCTCAGACACTGAAAACTTTTTCCTGTGAAACAAACATTGAGAACTTTTAAGTTACTGTCTCTGAAATGGTTGGAGTAAACAACTCAGGAGGGGTCTACGCACTGTTTCTAAAGTCAAAATTACAATTATGTTGCTGCTGTATTTTTTTTTTTTTTTTCATTTCTCTATTTAACATTGTAAGATATTTAAGGATGGTACAGGTCAGGTATTAGCTTTCATGTGAAGTTCATTGTTCTGGCGTGATGTCTGCTTTTGTTTTGTGCCTTGTGTTCTGAAAACAGTGCTAACTTTTACAAGTTGTTTTGCAACTGTCTCCTTTGCAAAGTGGCCTATGTTTGTATAATGCCATGTAGTAAGGCTTTTTCTTTTCTTTTTCTTTTCTTTTTGTTTTGTTTGGGGTTTTTGGTTTGTTTCTAACTTTTAAATCCCTGGTGCTTAAATTTTTAACAAATACAGATCAGGAAGCCATTTTCACTCTTGGAGTCCGAGGAGAAAAAGGAGCTTGATATTTTATTTTAGCAGCTATAGTGGAGATCTTTTATTGAATGCATGGCATTCGCAACTGTAAATTTGGTCTTCTAAATACTTAACTTCATCAGAAGTTAACATGATCTGTTTACCATTTATAGTCCAGATCTGAATATATACTATAACACAGCAGTTAAAATACTTAGGTATTAGGTCCAGATCTCTGTACTGGGTACAACTTGCTTTACAGGAAAGTTCCAGTATGTACATAAATAGGATCAAAGGGATTGATGCACAGTGAATTTATTTTCAATTGGTCTTTTTTGATATCATGTTTTCACTGAACTGGATTTCATTGTACTGTTTCTTTATGAGATGTTTACTTCTTTGTTCCAGGTTAATACTGTATTTGGGGTTTCTTTTTTCTTGCAGCAAGTCTTGTAAATAAGCCTTGTTGTTCCATAGTCTCCACATCACTGTTAGAAATGTTCCTTCTTTTTCAATTACGTTGAGGTGTGTGTATGCTAAACTTGATGGAAAGGCATGAAGTATGTGCAGCTCTCTTCCCATTGATGTCACTGTCACATAGAAGTGCAGAACCATCTGCATCAGGTCACAAGGGCCTGATCTTCCAGTGGGCTTTGGATTTCCAGGGTGAGCTCCCAGTTCTAAATACCTGGTGTTGGTGGGAACAGCTTTTTCCTCACTGCAGTTTACACATGCTTGCATGTGCGTGCACACTTAACCACACATGTATGTGTATGCACATCCACTGGATCTTAGTCTGCCTTCACTTTGTGTGGGAGATGGAACTTGTAATTTACAATATGATCTCACAGCTATGGAAATGGTTCTGTGTAGTTTGTAAGCTAAGAATTGTAAATACTTTTTTAAATGAAAAAGAAAAAAGAGGAAAAAAAAAAAAGAAATTGCTTCCAGTTGATACATTTTCCTAATTAGCTCTTCATTAAGCTTATTTATTTCTGAACTCTCCAATAGTGAAAATGGCTTTGCACTTAGACTACTGCATTGCGTCTGCAATTACCACTTTATGCTGAAAACCAAGGGGGAATAGGGGAGGGAGCTGAGGGAGGGTATGGGGAGCAGATACTGACCTTCCATAAGAAGTTTGTAGGATTAAACTCCAAATAACCTATGACACTCGGTTTCGGAACTTTTCCTTTATGTTGAAATTTTTGGATTTTAACTAAATAAAATTTGATTGCAAATCATTGATGAAAACAGTGTTCTCCCTAATAAGTTTTTGGGATTTCTGGTCTGATCATGAAGTCCATTAATGTTCTGAAAATAAGGAAATGAGGAGCCAAAACACTCTATTTGCACAATATATGCAATGAAACAGTAGAATTCTCTCTTGAATTGTGTGTATGCCTAAAATGTGGATAACTGGTCAATGATGATTGATTTGTATGTATATTACCCTCAGATTTAAGTGATATTTTGTGAGAAGTTCTATTGATATATTAAACGGGCAAATCTAGAAAGATTCAAACTGAAAAATATTTTTTATTTACTAACTTTTTGTTGGTTTTAATACTAAAACAAAAGCAAATCTGATGCCACCTTTGACAAGTAGTCGTGTTTACTAAGCCCTCTCTTCAGGTGCATCACAGCAAGTTTTTAGTTTTAATTTTGTAGATGTTTCCAAGGGAGTAAATAGACTTTTCATTTAGAAACTTTAGGAAGAAATTTAAAAAAATATATAAATAGCACTAAAAATACCTCAAATTTTTTCATTAGATAGAAGCATTTATTGGCATTATTGACATCAACAGATTTAATTATAAACTTCCTTTTCTCTCCTGTGGCTTCTGCTCAGAACCGTTCGTTGTTCTGGGGCTTACAAGACAAGGCATCATACCCATCTTCCTAGAGGCTTTATTTCGAAGTAGAAGTGCTTTGGTTACAGCTTTACACAGAATACATCCAGAACTTTTTTTAACCAGAGATTCTAGTGACAACAGACAACTGAACAAGCAGATAGATTTGGGTTCCTTAGACCTGTTATTGTCAGTCTCTAAGGGAAGAGACTTTGACATTATCTGGTATGAAGAAATCCAAAATAGTGTATAAGACTGTTATTAGTCTTTTTTTGAAGTGCCTGATAACATTTATGGGCCAACAGATGTGATTAAACACATTTTAATGCCAGAAAGTACAGATGGGACCAAACCAGAACATCGAATTCAAATCGACCTGAGGTTTGAAACCACATCTAAATCCAGCTTTTTTTTTTGGCTTGGACCTATCTCTACCAGAAACTTGTTTTATGAACTCACTGTAAAAAGGGTTTATGGAAAGCATTGAGACGTGGAGCAGAAGGAGAGATGTAATTTTTCTTCAAGATGACTGAAAGTTCTCATACAGCTGACGTTTTAGAAATAGTGCAAATATCAAGAAGTGCTTCCTTGCTACAATGCTGAATGTTGGAGCTTCAGTTACAAATAAAGACAAAAATAAAATTAAAAAAAAAAAGAAAAAAGGAGGAAAAAAAAAAAGGAAACTAAAAGCAAGTAAATTAGCTGAGTTTGTGGAACATGTGGGAAGGCCTTCCGAATAAGCGATTTACTCAGCCAAACATTTTATAGCAGAAATATTCCTTGGAATTTTTATGCTTGGGAAAGTAGTTGTTAAACATTCCAAAAAGTGCTGGCACTTACAAAACAACAAAAATAAATAAATCAACAAGGCAGTATAAAATATTGGTTTTGGGTGGCTATCTTCATACATGAACATTGTCATGTTTTGGAATGTTCTTTATATCTAAGGGCCTGTTAGAAGATGTAAAGAATTTTGTTTTCTTCAATACCTAATCGTTTTCCATCTTATGATTTGTTTGTGTGTGTGTTGTACAGCAGTATAATTTTTTCACTTATTTATTCCATCGGTAGTTATGGTTTGTACAATGTACAATGGTTTCATTTCAAAATAAAATTAAAAAAAAATCACAACATGAATGCTGTGTCAAGAATTTTTTTATCAAGAACCCAAATCTCTCTTCGTTTTGTTTTAATCTACAATAAATTTCTGTTTTTATAAATGGTATTTATAAATGTGCATTTTATGGTGTAGCCTCATTTGGTAACGTGAAGGGATTCACCTTTGAGTGGGCCTGATTATCACCTTGATATCAGCAGGACATGGAGTGGAGCAGGGGGAGTTTGTTGTTGTAACAGCACCACATAAATAGATTTGGCCAATGTAATTAGAACAACCTGTGGAATAACTGGGTAATTTGAGGTGCTTACTTGTTGGGCTGGTACTTGGCTAATGTGTTGTGGTAACTTAAATTGGAGGGAGGAGGGTATAGGTTGGAAACACTTCAGTTTGGAAACATACTCAAGTCTGATGCTATCAAGGGTGAAGCTTCTTGAGAATTTTGGAAAGATTCTTTACATTCAAGATGGATATAAAGTGTCCAGGTTATATTTAGTTTTCTTTGTGCTCTGTCCAAAGCAGCCTGCAGTTTCATAGACAGCTGGACTCCTCTGCTGGCTCAGCACTACCAGAAGGGTGAGCCACGGGCAGCCTGCATGCTCCCAGCATGGTTTTGTTATCTTCCTTGCTTGGAACATGCTCATCAACCACATACGTTTGCTAACCTGGGAAAAAATACCCATTTTAATTAGTTTTTTTCTCTGGATTAATGAATTAAATCAGCAGATCTATAAAGGAATTATATATATAGGGTAGAACTGGAGAGAGAAAAAAAGAACAGTGGTGGAAATGATGTGTGATTCAGGGGAGGCCCAGAAGGAAAGGTCTCTGAACAGGTACGACTCTTGCTAGTAAAGGGTGAAGGAGGAGTAAGAGTGCAGTCTTAGCAGCTGGGCATGGAGCTAGAGGCTGGCCCTGTGGTTTGCCTGGGAGCAGGATGGGTGGAGGAGCCTGCAGAGTGGTCATGGGATGGCTGGACTCCCAGCCTGCAGCCAGCCCCACAAGTCTGAGGCTGTGAGTAAGAGTTCTTATGCCTCATCAAAATGGGAATGCTTATCTTCCTGTCTGTAGATTTAGGAGGATAATATCTTACCACTAAGTGTTGTGGAGAACACTGTGGGAATATTTTTAAACAGCTTGAATGTCTCAGTTCAGCGTGCATTGCAGTCAAATTGTAAGTTGATGAACGGGCGTCTCCTGTGCTGTTGAAGGAACATCATCAGAAGATGGTGGCCTGCATTTCACGTTGCACTGCAGATTGCTGAAAAGAAACAGGAAAAGCATAATCAACAGATGTGGCTGTGGCCCCTCAGTATTTCCCTGTGCCTCCCAGAATTCCTTACTGTGGAGGAGAAGAGGATAGCCAGGAGTGTTGACCTGTTGCTGATCACCTAAATGCTGACTGTAAAAAAGGCAAACCAAGAGGTCTGTGTCTGAAATAACTGAGTTTATTTTCAGGGATGCCTCTTTCCTTGCATCTGTGGTATTTGCACTGAGGGTGACTAGAGGAGAAAACCCCAAGCAGCATCAGGTGTTAATCATAGCTTAAAGCTTAAACCATAACCTCTGCTTTAAATGTTGGTTTGGTGTGCTGCTGAATCTTCTTAGAAGATTGTCTTCCTACCTAGCAGCTTTATTTTAACAAGTTACTCCTCTTTTCAGACAGGAAAAGAAGAAAGTATGGCTTGCTTATGATTTAGTGAGGTAAATGTATAGGCTGTTGTCATGGAAGTGCTGGGTGCAGTGCTCTTATTGATGGGTGGTTGTGATTTTCTTGTTCAAGTTTAGTTTTTTGCAAACTATGTGCAAGACTTAAAATAGGTATTGTAAAACTGAATATTTTGAAATGTTCTGATTTTTTGTACTTAAAAGTACTCCCAGTGAAAATACCTTGCTGGGAGATAGCGTTGGTTGGGTGTCTTAAACAAAACATTAATATAAGATAGCAGCTTTTAAGCTAAACATGACTGTGGCCTTGAGAATTTTAGTTGTCTGTGATGCTGACCAAAAGCTGAATGTCAGTCTTGATTTTTAAAGATTTCTAACAGAGCCCTCACATGATGTGACTGTGCCTTACTGCTCCTTTCATGTGTGGGGAAGTATTCGACCTACCTCTCCTCTCCTAAACACCATGATCTGTCTTGATTTCCTGCTCTCTGTTGGAGAATATTAGATCACTGTAAAGGCATAATTGTGGTATTGCAGGAATGCTTTTCCTTCCAAGCCCAAGACTTCTTATCTCTGTCTCTTGAGTTTCCCTTGATGTTATTTCTGGTTTTATAAAACAGAAAAAGTAGCAGAGATGTGGCAATTTATTATTTTTTTATCTCCCCTTCTGAGGATAACTCTGTTTTTGAGCCTGGTTTTTGAGTGTGAGGTTCTACAACTGAGAGAATATAAGCAATTTAGTGTAAGTACTTTGGAGTAAGGTACCTAAAATATAATTGTTCTCCTGGTGATGGAAGTTTGCTCTACAGGGCTAGCTAGAGATCTTTTTCTGGACTTTGTATATACATCCATATGCATGTGGTTGGGGTTTTGTGCTGTAAGCTGCTGCTCTCTCCCTAGGTGAACACCATCTACTTGGCCCTATTGCTGTGTTTTCCTGTTGACCTACAGGATCTTGCTTCCTCTATGCTTTTGAAAGGATGAAATCTGATCTTTACTTCCCATGGAACAATTGGTGCTTACACATTCCACCAAGCAGATACGTGGGTTAGGTGTAGCCATCAGGCTGGCAGGAGAAGCTCCATGTCCTGAGCTTTCCTCTGATTGCAGGCTGATCCCTCAAGCCATGTCAGGTCTCCAGCTATCTCTGTAGCTGCCCTGCTTCTGGCAAACAATGAGCAATTCACTGTATTAAAGACAGTTTAAATCCATGAAATACTTCTAGCGCAATCACTATCCTCAACATTCTTCAGCCAGTTCTGGGCTGTACTCTACATTTTTTCATGATCACATGAATTCCTTAAGTTGAGGGGTGTTTTTCTGAGGAACTGTATTTCCAAAGAAGTGCAGTTAGTGCCTTGTGATGGTTCTTGATTCACCGCAGCCTCCCCAGGTCGCTTCTCAGTTTTAACGCTGGAGGTGGTTTTTCATTGAGGCTTCCCCATGCACCACCTCATGCACTACAAGATTGTCCTGTGGATGTTGAAGCAACATGTTCGATCCCTTAAGCCTTGCACCAGCCGGCCAGGGGCTGGCGGCCGCGCTCGCTCCCGCGGAAGGAGGCGGGGGAGGCGGGAGCGGGAAGCGCGCAGGCCGCAGGGGAGGGGCGGTGGGAGCGCTCCGGCGCCTTTAAGTAGGGCGGGGCGGCGCGGCAGGGGCTGGCCTGGGGCGGAGCGGGGCGGTGGCGGCGGCGGCGTAGAGCGGGCGGCGGGCTCGGCCGGCTGCTGGCGGCAGCGGGGCCATGGCCGCCGACGTGTTCATGCGGCCGGCGCGGCTCCTCGGATCGGCGGGGCCGCTGTACCCCCGCACGGAGCCCGATGAAGACTCGTCGGACACGGACGACGGCGGCACCTCGCCGGGCGGAGGGCGGCGGTGCGGGCCGCGGCGGGGGCAGCCACCGGGCCCCCAGATCATCCACTCGGGCCACTTCATGGTCTCGTCGCCGCACAGCGAGCACCCACCCAAGAAGGGCTACGACTTCGACACGGTGAATGAGCAGACCTGCCAGACCTACCAGTTCGGGGCGGCCCGGGGCGGTGGCGGCGCCGGGGGCCGCCTCAGCATCGACGCCTCCCTCACGAAGCTATTCGAGTGCATGTCCCTGGCCTACAGGTACCGGACGCCGCCCTTGGGCCGAGGGCGCGGGGCACGGCGGACAGGGGGTGGTCCAGAAGGGCCAAGCAGCTCCCGGCGTGAGTCACGGCTGTGGGGAAAGCCCCGGCTGGGCGTCGGCGGGGTGGACAGGGACCCGAGGGCGCGGTGAGGGGCGGGGTGGGGGAAGCGAGGCCTGAGGCGGTCGGCCGGGTCACCCCCGAGGGTGCGAGGGCAGCCGAGCGTCGCCTTTGGGCGGTGATACACACATCAGCCTTCCCCCACTCCACGCGTGGGTGTTCGTGTCGCTTTTGTTTTGAGTGAACTTTGGGATCCTTGCGGGCACTTTCCTTAGGCCCGAGACCACGGCGTCAGAGCATTGCCCCTGCCCTCGCCGCGAATGGTTTTGGTGTGCGGAGAGATTGTCAATGCTTCTTCTTCAGGCCGGTTGGGAGGGGAGGAGGCTGGGTTGGGTGTGCGAGGCCAAGTGGGAGCTCATCCCCCGCGTGGGAGTGCAGCCGCCTCTGCAGACTCTTCGTGGCACTGGAAAATGCTCAGCATCCCCCCGGGTAGGCTTGGAGTTGGTGGAAACATCTAGTGCTGAAGAGTCCCTGGAGAAATCCTTAAAGGGCAAAGCAAACCCTTGTGCCCCAGCCTGTGTAAAAACCGGCCCACTCTTCTATTTTTATGTTTTCTACGTTTTATTTTTGTACCCAGTTCACGAAAGTGGGATCTGTCACTGTTTCCTTTGTTCCTCTGATTGCAGCTGGTGGTAGCACTTCCTGGGTTTAGCTGCACCTTTTGCTCAGACTTCAGTTTTGCTTTTCATCTGTTCAATAAGGCGTCATACTCACACTTACCCCCTTTGTCTGCCATCCAAAATGGAGGCAGAGCTATGGAATAGAAGTGTTTTGAAAAGATTTATGCCTGCTCGAGTCTTTTGTTCCATGAGATACAGCAGAAATTGGGTACAGTCTGATATTCTCTGCTGAGTATGTTTTGGAAGTTCATTAAAAGGGATGGTGGAAAACACCTCTGAGCATATCAACAGGAATACTTATTGTCCATTTATAGGAACCATGTTAGCTTGCTAAAAGAAAATTAACTTTGCCTACCCCAAATTCCTCTAGTTAGGTATTGCTCAATGAAGAGGAAACAACAGAACTATCTGTTCTGTACAGTTAGCAAGAAAGTGTAATGTAAACAATCTCATTTTGATAATTTTTACCAAGCAAGTTATTAGTTACTGGCAAGAGTTATTTTATGTTGTGCTTGCACTAGTGCACCCAGGGGGTTTTGAAACCGGATCACATCTAGAGCAAAGTAATAATTCCGCGATGCTAATTTGCAAAACCAGACTCTGATGTAGATGCAGAACCGAACCTATTTCAGCAGAAATAATGTTACCCTACTTGTTGTGGTATTATGAAGTAAGGTGCAGAAAATACCTTCTTAGAGACCACCAAAGAAAAGTGTGATCTTAATACTTTTCCATGTGGATACCCTAAGGTTTGCTGAGTTGCAGCCATGAAACATCCTACCTGGATTCAGCCTCCATACTCAATGGCTTTGTGCGAAGTTTTTTAAATCTGCCAGTTGTAAACTTGGGTCTAAAAAGGATTAAAAATAATTTTGAAAAGTCTGATTCAGGGTGGTGAATGCAGGTGTGAAATGAGGAGTCCTTGCTGCTTACCAAATGATTGATTAAGCATGTAGGTTGAACCTCTAGAAATAGTCTCTGTCCATATCCAGTTCAGGGAACAGACTACACTGGTGAAGAGCAGCTCAGCTGCCTTTTGTGCTGTGCTTCAAGTTTGATTTGAACTTGGTTGGCTTACAGGGATGTTTTCATTGCTGTTGCTTCAGCTGTATCTTTCCCATTGTTGTCCCTCTGATCTAGCGCTGGCAAAACACGCAGATTTTGTGTTTGTTTTTCATGCTGCCTTTGCTGGACAGAAATTTGCTGTAGAAAATAACTAGGGAAGCATGGAAACCAGCACCCAAAACAAAAAGGTGAAGAAGTGTGGGTTTTGCGACACCAGGGGAAGCAGCAATGAGAGGCCTTAGCTAACTCCTCATGTTTCTAGAACTGGGGCAATGCAGCTATGTTAAATATAAAAACAAGGAAGTCGCTGTAACAGAGCTCTGTGTGTAATATTTATTTACACTTGACACCTATTACTAGTATTTCAGTCTTTAAAGTTTTAAAAGTAGCACTAAACTGTGTGGTATCCGTTACCTTTACCACTGAGCTAGAAAGCAGAGTTTTTCCAGATTACCTAGGTTATTACCTGGGCTGCTGTGTGTTTGAAAGTGGCCCAGTTTATGCTGAATCATGTTCATGCTGGGATGCACAGTGTAGCCTGGGCTCATTTCATTGTAAATTGTTTTTTTAATATGGCTTTGTGCTCTTAACTGTCAGACTTTTTATGCTAAAAAGGCTATTTCTGAGTGAGAGGGCAGCCATTCCCTCATGCCTTTGAGCAGTACAAGCTAACCTGATTTTAATTTTTGTCATAGCTGTTCCAGTCACGTATCCAATTGTGCAGAATGAAAATCCTTATTTTTACATGAGCCATTTCACAGGGGGAAATAAGGCCATAGCATACTCCCCTCTACAATTAGGAGTCTAAAACAATCTTCTAAATCAATAAGTTACTTATAAACATGAAGGTTTACAACAGGTATCACGTGGGCTGAACTTTGTCTAAATGTCACTCATTTATCATGCAAGATTGATGGTGGGAACTATAGCACACTGTTGAAGGTAAAAGAACCCTGGTTCTTTTAGCCCATTCATCTCAGCCCTTTAAAACGATGTGATCTTGCAGATCTTGATGTGTGTGTGTGGCTATAATGGACCTGTGGCTGGCAGGACAACTCTGAAGGCAAAAAGATGTAAAAAAAAAAAAAATGTGCACTTTGAAGTGAAAATGCTCTTTGACACTCTTAATTTTAATGAGAAACTGTGCCAATGGTTATATGGCCTACAATGGTTGTTAGGCAGAATTTAAGTCAAACGGTACACGATCTTGATATTTAATTTAGTAAAACCCCTTAATAACTTTGCAAGTATCCTAATAATTACATTACCCAAAAGTAACTTCCCCAAACTCAACTGCAGTCTGAAGCGTTTTGGCCACAGCATGCCATGAAGTTTTTTTTCTAGACAGGTATAAGATTAATGTTTTGATTTTGGAGAGCTCTTGTCTGCAGTGAAATAACAATAATCAGCTCCTTGTAGAATGCAGGCTGAAGGCTTAAGTGAAGTGAAAATTATGCTTTATGAAAGAGCACTGTAAACCATTTATTGCCCTAACAGGCTGGAATATGGAGATGTTAGAATTTCCTGTGGAAAGCTCTGCTTTGGGAACAATGATGTATAGTTTGTTTAAGGTCCAAAACATGAAATATGCACTTGGAAAGGAAGATCTACATATTACGAACTTTGTTTGTGGAGCTCTGAACAATATGTGGTAGGAATCAGTGGCATTATGCAAGCTTATCTCTGGAGTTTTGATGCTGAGGAAGCAGAGAGGTAAATCATAGTGGTGGAATGACAAATGGCATTGTTGCAGAGTAGAAAAATACAGTGTATTACTCCTTGCATAAGTAGATTCAAGTAGATCTTTTAGTGATTTTCTCTAGGTGTGTAATGGTTAAGTGACAGTGCAGACTTCAGTTATTGCTCATTGAATGTGTCTTATCCATGCTCTGTGAAGAAATATGGGGCTGTTGAGGCGCTGGGACCATGTTAGTTACAAATTTTCTTCATGAAGGTTCCCTTCTCTGCGGTGGAGATTCTGCCAAGTCAGTTGTGTGTGGTCATCTAAGTCATGTAAACAAAGTACAAGCTTTGTTTTAGGAATTTTTAAAGCTACTACTTGTGCTCGATGTGGGCAGTGTTCTTTTTAAACTTCTGTGTGCATGTTTTTATGTCAGTTGATGTCCATCTGGCTTAGCAGTAGGGCATGATAGCACAGATGAAGATGACTTTGTGGGCTCATTTATTAGTAAGCCTCAGAGGTCTCTCACCTTCTAATGAGAGATTAAGAAACATGCCAGGTGTTGTACTTCAGATCTAAGAGTGTTAACACTGGCATCAGATACTTGTCGAAACCCTTCTGGATCCTACTTGTTAAAGTTGGACACAACAGGAGAGTGGGGTCTGTGAACTGTGAGGAAGGCTACCTTTTGAAAAGCTTGCCAGATCTCCTCTCTCCCCTTTAGCAATATGACCCCTTCACATCATGCAGATGTAAGCCAAAAATATTCCTGTCATCAGTGGACTGACATGACGGATCGGCTTGTTTCCAAAGCACTTTGGGCACATGTTCTTGGTTAATGCAGCATGTGTTTTTGGGGAGTTCTTAGCAATGATGATAGTAGGGTTGAGATGAAAACCTTCCAAAATTTAGTTAGGTATTTTGCGTGCTTCTTGTAGAAATGACTCTTACAAAAACACCTATGTTCACCCTGTGAATTGAACCAAACTTGAGCGGAGTTGCAGTGTTAAATGCTCACGTTTAGGGGTCGTTTCAAAGCAAGGATGCTACATTCAGTGCGGTATGAATCAGGCCGTAGTTACTGAGCCTCTTACCTTGCTTATGTCAAATGCTTGATATAGTCACAAGCTTTTAAGCTCTATGTAAGATGCACTTCTAAATTCCATCTTGACAACCTTGAACTTCAGAAAGGTTTGTAGAAAGATTACCTTATTTCAAAGGTGCATTTCTTTTGCCAAAGTAAACAGTAGTAGCAGTGTGAAAAGGCCTTGGTTGAAATGAAGGTATCTTCAAGGCTACACATGACTTATAGGAAGAAAAGACAAATTCTCTAGACAGAGCTTTAGATACAGGGACAAAATTCTTGTTCTGCTTCTGGCTATTTTGGTGGCTCTGCAGGTCACAAGCTGTTAATGACTTTTGTGGACCTGACTGTGCAGGTGTTATTACAGAGGTGCACAGTAATCACATTTTTCATTTGAAAAACCCCATGTTGTTACGATCTTTTGATTTGCCATTTAATCTGCATGTTTTGTGGTAGCTGTCTTGTGTTTTCACACACTAAACAGATGTTATTTTCTGTCTTAAGCCTAACACGGATTTCATAATTCTAATTTTGATGGGTTGCTGAAATAGGGAAGAGGGAGCTTGTTTGTCCCCAGAGTGCCAGTTCTCAACTTTTGTGTAATCTTAAAAAAGCTCGGCTGAACTGTGAGAGTTGGAATCAGTGAAGATTTATGTTGCATGATTATGATGTCCTTTGAATGAAGCCAAGGCTGATGGCAGCAGAAATTAACACTTTGATTTCCAGTTGTCTTCTCCTTACCTGTTTTAATTTCTTTCTGCTGAGTGGCAAGAGGAATCAAAGCCAAGAAACTCGAAATTCAGGTCTTAGCTTTACTCATGTTTTTCCAGTTGCTCCTTTAGTAGGTCACTGAATCATTCTTGTTTGTTACTCTCCTGTGCAGGGAAAAAAAAATTCCATTCTTTGGAAGGGCAGAGTTGATATACAGTCACTTGAGCAGCTGCTTATCTGTGTGTCCTTAAGCTATGATTAGCCTTAATCAAACAAAGGGGTATCTAGTGATGCAGCAAGCTGGAAAGTGGTGGGGAGGAATAAAGGGAGCTTTGTAGTCATGTTGAACTGATGGGTGGGCGTTTCTGAGATGTCAGGCATTTTAAATAAATTTGACAAGATTGAACTAGAGAGTGAACTCTAAGTTGTTTATGTGAGAGTGGATTTTTTCCCCTAATAAAAGTACTTGGAGATCTGTTGCAGAGAAGGAAGACTTGAGTGGGAAAGGAGTGAGGCGAGAAGCTCACTGAGATTTGGAGTAAAATGAAGAGGATCTTTAAGGAAAGCATTGAATGGATTAGAAAGGCCAAGATAAAGCCACATGGTGGGGTGGATGAGGTTAATAGAGGAGGCCACAGGGATGGAAGTAGGGGAGGCAAAAGATACTGTGAAGTTCACGTCCAACAAATGACTTTTTAGGTGACTGGGTTTGAGCCTGGGCTATAAACTCACTGAACATAGGTGAGAATATGATCAGCAGGGTTGGGTGGAAGGGCAGCAAGGAAAGGGGAGTCTCTGAGTGTGATAGGGACATTGCGAAGAACAAAAGAGACTGGAGTTGTACTTGGAGGAGATATGATAAAAAGGACAAAGGTCAGTGGATAATGATGAGTTAGGGAGAAAAGAGGATGCAGGTATAGTGCTGTTCAGGGCACAAGAAACAGATAGGAAAGGGAAGATGATCCTGCAAGTGAGGGCAGATGGTTGAAGGTGTGGCTGGAGTCACAGAAGTCCAGCATTTCTTTACCGTGCTTTGATCTGTGATAGGAGAGTTAGATAGGAAGCACCTTCTGAGGGCATTCCTGATAAAGGGAAAGAGTGAGCTAGGTAGACCCAGATACGAAGTTGTGGATGATTGTGCAGTAAAATAGGGGCAGGAGAGATGGGGTTCCTGGTTTGGCTCTTCTAATGCTGCCTTGTATCCTTTTGCTGTTAGAGAGATTTTTCTTTTTTAAACAACACAACAGCAAACCTTATCAGTTTAGAAATTTAGACCAGTTTGGGTTTAATCTGGTATTTTAATTTTTAATTAACAGCCTTTAAGGCTATATGCTTGCTACTTCCTTTCCTTCGTATGCAGAAATTAATTGCATTTACAGCTTTCCTTGTCTGTCCTTTGGTATTTTCACATCACTGGCACAAGGAGTCTCTTTAAATACAAAACTTCTAAGGAAAAAGACAAGCTTTCTGAACTCTTTGATGGCTGTAGAAATATTTTACAGCTTTCATACAATTTTCCTTTCACTCTGGGAAGGAAACCTTTAACATGTCTATAAAGCAGTTCTGAAGATGATTAGGAAAAGTACTTGTTTCAGTTGCCTCCAAAGAAAATAGAGTTGGTTCTTTGTGTTTCAGACAGTGATGGAAAAACTTGAATCTGATTGTTTTTAGTGCAAGCTAGAGTTACACCATTGTCACAGTTTCTGAAGCAGGAAGGCTTGAAAAATGGGGTTAGGAAAAGCCAGGTTTTCCAGAAGTTATTCCTAATAGTTTTACTACTAGAATAGAAATTCCAAACATGGTCTTTTCAAAACAATTTTTTGTGTGTTTACTCACAGAGGAGTTGGAAGGTCATTTTTGATTGTTTTGAACATAAATCATGCTGCTTTGGTGCCATTCACAATATAATTAACATGGACACCCCTTTGTAAAGTGAAGCAGAACATGCTATCGGAAACGTTCTTGTGTGGGTTTGCCACAGCTTGTTTACTTTGTGACACAAGCAAAAAGCTTTTTGCTAGCCCTTAGTTTCCGGGCTTGTTGATTTTAGATAAACCAGTTAACTACTTTTTCCTCCCTTTCCCCCTTCTAAAAATGAGCAAAACAGTTTCAGCACTTCAGAGACCCAGATGTGTGTGCCAGTCTTTTTCAAGGAGGTTTAGAAGGGAGCTAACCTAGGAGTCTAAAAGGAAGCTGTATCAAAGATGACACTTTAGCTACAAACTGAAATAATAAAGGAAAGGAGGTAAACAGTGGAAAGGTTTGGGAGAAGATAAGGAAGGTGTTCAGCTTAATGACACCAGTGTTAGAAAAGCTGCTAGTGGTTGTAACTGATGAGGAAGCCTATGGATGCAAATTACAGGGTAATAAAACCAGGCTGGTAATTTAGTGGTAATTATAATGCTTCTGGAAGGCAGTGTTCTGCTGACTGCCTTTGACAGTCACAGAGCTGCCAGTGAAGAACACCTGCTTCCTGCAGTGGCTGGTAACTGTGGTTCTGAGAGGCATCATTCTTCTCATGCAGTTGTCAAGGAAGCTTGAGTATATCTGGAGCATCAGGTCTGGTTTCTCAAGTGTGTTGTGGTCTTCTGGACAATCAGAACCCCCCCCCTGGCTGTAGAACAACAGGAGCTGTTTTATTCATAGAGGAATTTGGAGTTTACACCTGTGGAGAGTTGTTTTTGTTGGGCTTGGATATCTGAATGGTGTCAGCTTCCTTGAGCTGTCAAACAGTTAATTGCCATGTGGGACATGACTCCTTTCTGCAAGAGAGATTCATTTGAGGGTGAACGTGCTGTTCCTTTTGGGAAACTGGTCTTACTCTGGAAGCACGAATGACAAGGGCTCCTGCCTTGGCTTGATATCCTGCAGTGGCTGGACTCTCCCTCCCTCACTGTGTTAAGTGTGGCGTTGAACTGAGCAGATGTTTGTCCACTGGAACTCCTGTGGGGATGCTGTTTATCTTGATGTTATTCTCATACAGGTGATGATCTCTTACAGGTCTGTTGCAGGCTTATTGCCTCTGAGGAGGGGGGTGTTGAAGGAGACCCTGACCAACTCCTTGGCCATTCTGTTCTGGTGTGAATGGTTTACTGCAGGGCAGTTGCCGTTCCCTCTCTGTTAAGTAGATTTCAATTTGTGCCTTAAGATGTTTAAACGCAGGGAGATACTTAAGGGTAAGGTCAGCAACAATTTTTGAAGCATTAGTATTTTTAAAGTTGAACTGTCCAGCTGTGTGGTCAGATGGGTAATAGGAAATGGGGTTGGAGAAGACTATAGGAAGCTATCTAGGCCCATGGCCCAGAGAAATGATTCATTCCCTTGGTCAGTTATCTGGACCATGGCTGCCTGGAAGATGTGTTAGAGATAGAAAGCCCAAGGTGTTAGGAGTGGTTCTCAGATCTGCTTTATCTCCTTTGAGACTGTAAAACAGAATGTGACAGGCCAGATGGGAAGGGCCTGCAGGCCACTTCTTGGATTATCATACAGTAGTAGGGTATTAGTGAAACAATCTGGTTCTCTTCAATTAGCGATACCTAAGTATGTTTTTGCCAGACGACTGCTGACCTACAGATAACCCTTTTGACATGATACACTTTGTGACCTACTCTGCAGCTAGGAAAAGGGTTCGGTTATTTAACTAGCTGAGAAGGTTGCTTAATGAATTGAACACTTTTTCTGAAAAGCACAGAAAGATTTTAATGACTTAGTAAATTTTAATGACTTGTTAGCTTTTTAATCCTTGGTGCTGTGTTCCCAGCACAACATATCTACAAAATTAATGCACAGTTAGAGATATTCTCATCTCTCTACTTCTCGTTTACTGGATGGTGTGAAGCAGGGAAGCAGTGGATGCAGTCTTCTTGGCTATATTTAATGCCTTTTCTTACTTGATTTTTTTTTTTTTAATGTGGGAATGTCTTGCCACATACAGAGAGAAATACTTTTTTTCTTTTTAAATAATAGTATGAGAAGTGTTTTTATTGCTCATTTATACCACCCCTGAGAAAGCAGGGCATATCTTTATGGGTAGATTGCATACAGTGTTGCTTTTGCTTCTCTTCAATTGCAGATTAACAATGTTTTTCTCAGTGATTTGGGAAACAAAGGACAGAATTTAGTGGGGACAGCTCAGAGCAGAAATAGAAGAGCTGAGGCTGCTTTCGACTGAAGGAGCAAAGGAGCAAAGCTGAAGAGATATACCCCCTTTAAGCTGTCCTTAGCTACAGTGATCTGATGCCTACTACAGCTTTGATCTGCATGAGCATGAAAAGACTCCTTCCATCTCAGCAGGGAGATGAAAGGGTGGTCTTGTCTTTGCTGGTGTTAGATGGGGTTTACTTGTACTAGGGTTGTCTTGTGACTATGAATCAGAATTGAAGAGCTGAGCCTTAAAGGTTATTGAGGGGTTAAGGAGAAGATACAGGTAGCATTGCTCTTGTGTAATAGGTTTACCCTTCTTGCAGTTGCTGGTTTGGAAGTGAGACAGCAGCGGTGTGTTTTATACTTGGATCTTGTAAATCTGGGGGGGAAGATGGCAGCTTGCAAGTCTGCCCTGATCTGACTCCTCTGTGTGGGATACAGGTGGTTCTCTGCCTTCCCTTCTTTGCTGTACCCACCCCGATGGTCTTCTGAAAGAGTCCTGCTTAAGTGGATGCTTCAGAGGTAACGGTGAACGCCAGAGCCTCTCTGCCATTGGAATAGCTGTGGTAGTTCCTGGAACTAGGTCCTGGGGCTGCGTCCTGACAGGCTCTGAGCACGAGGTGCACAGAACTGTTCTGTCCTGAAGTTTGTGTTGCGTCTTGTACTGCTGCTTAGAGCAGATCCTCAGAAGCATTCTTAAACAGGATGAGACCTTTTTGACAATCCTTCCAACAGTGAAGCCTGTTAGTCCTCATACATCAGCAGGGTTGTTTTTAAGTGACATGTCTGCATAACAAGATCCAAGCAAACACTGCAGAGGCATGAAGGATGCCTTTGCTGCTGGAATCTGTCAAGTTCGTTGTTTTCAGAACTCTCTAGTGTGAGATGTTTACTCAAAATCCTGGTCTCCCTTTCCCTCTGCTGCTTAATTTATGCTCCCTTCCCTCAAGGTCCCATAGTAACTGGTGCTGTGCCTGCAGCAGTTCAAGGACACCTAAACTGAAGTGACCTTGGCCAGAAAGGCAGAAACCTCTAGCAAGGCAGCAGGGAATGCAAGGACTTCTCTTGCAGTGGAAGGGGCAAAGAAAGGTGCCCAGATGACATCCGAAACACTCTTTTCATCATCCCATTTGTGTCAGGGCTTCATCACTCTGGTAGTGAAGTTCTAGTGTAGGGCAAGGGTTAGGCAAACCATCAAACCAGGAGTGAGGATACAGAGTCCAGGCCTGCATTGTGGTGGTGTATCTTTGGAGCTGCTGGAATGAAGTGACGTTGGCATTTCACAACAGACCTAAAAATAACTTCAGCCTACTGCATTTGGCTACTATCTAGCAACTGTACATTGGTCTGAACATGCATGTGAGCCATCATAGGCTGTTCTGCTAAATTCTTCTTGCTGCATTTTGCATCCAGATTATAGGCTGCTGTTAAAACTATTCAGTGTCTTCTCTATTGATCCCATTCCCGAAGGGAGAGGGACCAAATGGAGCATGAATTGTGGAAGAGCTTCTCTGTTCTTTGTGATTCTTCTTTCAAGTTCATGACTGCTCTTCATTTTCCTCTTCTGCAGACTCTTGCTTTTGGTGCTGTGGTTATTACACTTGATGAAATCTCTGCTAGCTACTGAAAACTTACTTTGTAGAGCGTCACAGGTCGAAGTGATCAACAAGGTAAAAAAAGGGGAGGCATTCATGAAAAAAAACGGTCAACCAAACAAAAAAAACTTAAACCCGAAAATCAACACAAAAGTTCAAAAGGAAATGCCTGGGCTGAGGGCCTGTCAGCTGTTAGAGAAGTGCCAGATGGGAAGAGGCCAGTGGAGGATCTTGTTGCATTCCTGATCTGCCAATCAATGGATATGGATATAATCTGCTGCCACATCTCCCAAAACAAAGAATGATCTAATGTATTATTTTTCTAGGATGGTTGGTCTCTGCTCATTCTGATGAATTTCTGAATGTCTGTGTAGAAGCTGTAGCCCTGTAAGCTTATCCAGGGGAAGTCAGCTTCAGCTAATAATATTTACAGTGACAACTGCCTGCATCAGAACTCTTGGTATTTGAGTGAAAGGCAACACAACGAGGTCCTGGTTCTGCTAAGCTGCATTGTGGATTCAGGAATAGGCTCTGAAATTTGCTTATCTGTTAGTAGCACATAAAGGTCAGGATGTGACATGTCATGCTTCTCATGTTAGCTGATTCTGTGCAGCGTCCAAAGAAGGTATCAACATTGTCCTGTTTACATTCAAACTCCTATGTAGTAGTATCTGCCCAGATAGCTCAGCTTAGGCCAACTTTCTGTTTGCTTGTTAAACATCTGTCCCTGACAGGATGGGGGTTGAGGGAACTTGAGTAGAAAATATGTCTCTGGTGTGCCAGATGTGGGAAAGCAGGAAGCAGTGAAAGGGGATGATCCACTTGCTTTCGCTCTTTATAACACAGCTTTTGAGAAAGAAAATTGAGAGGAGGGTTTGTAGTTGGGGAAACGTTAGTGACCTGAGAGCACACAAAAATGCCTTTTCTGGGTTTGAGGATATGGAACTTGGAGAAAGGAAAAACTAAGTCAAAGGATTTGGATATGGTTGTGAAATGCTTAGATCTGTTTCAGAGACAGAGAAGTTATTTGCCTGTTGTTGGCTTACTTCAAATGAACGTAACATTGGGATGGGAGAAATGACTTGATTAAAAATACAAGTATCCTCAAGGAGGGAACTGCACTTATTTCAGGTAATTTGCAATCATATTTGACACATAAAACCTGTTGAAAATAGAAAACAGAGATTGTGAAATAGCTGAGAGCCTGGAGCACCCCATCCAAAAGTTCAACATTTGAGTTGCTGCAGTAGCCACCACAGTGGCTGTTCTCTAATAAAAATGTCCTTACCCCTTGCTCTTCAAGAGACCTGCCAAATCCATACAGATATTCAGCTCTCTCAGATATGGGGATGGGTGGAAAAAGTGTCTATAAACACAGCAAAAGGGGAAACAATGTAGTTTTTCCAATGCAGTTGTGGGGACTATGTTAATATAATAGTTAATATTTTTCTTTACAGTTGAGAGGGGCTGACTGGGGGCTGGGGTGAATGTTACGCAAACATACTCATTTATTCTCACTCTTTCTGCTGCTGGAGACAGTACTAGGAAAGCTGGACATTTGGCCCACCCTGTATGCTTGCTCCTACAGCTCTTACTAAAGCAGGTGAAGTCTGGTGTCAAGTGCTAGTGTGAGCTAGACAGTGGTTTAGTATCAGCTGTGAAAAAATGCCAGGCAGCACTTGGACTGTTTGCTAACCATTTTTCTTCTAAAGAAGAGTTATGTCTTTAGCCTTATAAAAATAGAAGCTTTGGAGTGCTCTGATTTTACAGCTTTTGCTTGGTACAGAAGTATGTTTTCTTCAGGACAGCACAGGATAGTGTATGTCAAACACATTTGGTGTCTGGAAGCTGCAGATAAGCTTAGTTTGTGTAGCTGCCTGGCAGCTTTCATTGCTGCCTTCCCTAGCTGGCTGCCTGAAGGTACTGGATATTCTTCTGGATTGTGAAAGCAGAGAGCCAGTATGTTTGTGACTTCAATGACTCTCTGATCTGAGTCATTCCTCCTATGACAGAGGGGTAATCTATAATCAAACTGCATGGGAGCAAGAGGCATTCCTATATTCTGGTCTGTCTGTTGCTGCATGAAATACTTAACCCTTCAGAGGAACAATATGATTAGCTTTTGCTCATTTACTTTATCAAATGAGCAAATGTCATTGAAGAGCACAGCTCAACTTAAGAGACTGTCAGTAGATGCACAGAAATCTGCAATAAAAAACAATTAATTCTGTTTCTAGTAAAGTTTTGGTCTATGAAGGCCGTTGTTTAGGAGCCCAGCATGGATCCCATCTGTTTTCAGTATCCAATCATACAAGTTCCGCACTCAGATCTCTAGTAAAAATCTTAGCAAAGCTTAAGGAGCCTAAAAATTTTATTAGCAGTTTTTATTAGCACATTAGTAGGCTTAGGGTCTGACCTCTGCATGTGGTAATTATAGGCTGTGTGGATCTACAAAGTGTTTTAAATGAGGGACAGATCCTAGGAAGTTTAAGGAGATTGCTTCTCTCTGTAGTAATAAATGTGTAAGAAATGTTATTTACCTTTATTCTGAGCAATCTGAGGGACTCTACAAAGTGAAGGTCAAGGCTGGTTTATTGTGATTTTGGAATGTGGGAAAAACATGGTTGAAAGGAGAGGGTCGTTTAGTGATGGGGTTTCTTGTTTTGTTTTGTTTGTAGCTAGATTCAGGAAACACTGACGCTGTCACATGCTTTTCTGGGGAGGTCACCACTTGCTTTGAGATGTAAACATCCCTCTCTGTTTGAAAATATGTTCTTGGTAAGTAGGGGAGTAAGTCAGACCAGCTGTGTCTTGGGTGAATGGTGTGAGAATTTCTGAACTGTTTTGCTGGTGGCTGTTCAAGCATGGTGATTCCTGTGAGCAAAGGAGTGACTTCATAAGGTTATATTGCAGTAAAGCTGAGGTCTCTCTCTGACACTCACTCCATGTAGTGAGATTAAATACTGCTTTATGACATTAACTGCAGTGAAGCATTTGTCAGTGGTCTGTGCTGGGCATGATAACCATAACCATGTTCTTCAGCATGATTGGAACCACTTTTCCTAAGGACAGGGCTGATCTTCTCTCCATCTTTGTGTGGAATCAGGCATCTCCCTTGACCTGTCCAAGATGGGCAACAAGAGCCATCTGGGAAAATCCCAATGAGGATTGTATGTCACAAGCATAAGCACGCTCCTTGCTGTGTCCCAGTTAATTAACGAAGGGTCACTTGGACAGCCTTGCCTGCAGTGCTGTAGGCAAGTTTCCACAGCTCCTGTTTGAACTGGTGACCCAGAGGTGAAGGTCTCTTTTCCACTACTTGTTCTCTGGATATTCAAACTTCCTAGGAAGCTGTGGTCTTTGACTGGTGAATCCCTGGAAGTTTCACTGCTGTGCTTTGAGATGTGGCAGCTCCTGTGGCAGTGGCAGGAGGAGCTGCCACTTCACAGGTCTTAAGTAGTGTTCACCACTTGTTGAAGGGCTGGTTTAGGTGAAGGCATTGCCAAAGGATTTGTTTGCATGTAGATCCAACAAAGCTCTAAGCAGAGACTTTTCTGGTGAGGTGTGCATGGCCTTACAGAGGTGCTTTTATTTTAAACTCCTTTTTTTCTTTCCAGTCTGTTTTATGTTTTGTCCCTTTATTATCTGGTTTCCATCAGATTTTTTTGATTGTTCAGTAGCCTTAGTAGTAATCCAGGGATGCCTTTAGTCTGCTTCTGTCTTTTGTGTAGTTTCAGGTTCAGCTTTTATGTAAACTTTAAATATACTGTATGTGCTGATGCAGGCCTGAGTCTTTAATATCTGCATTTGGTAATAAGTCTGGTGTTGTTCATGCTGCAGGGAGCTGGTTCCAGACAGCTAGTATGAAAGCTTTGTTTCAGGAGGGAAGAGCTGGAAGAGCCTCTCTTCTTTTTAAACCACTTAAGTTACTTTCAGAATAAGATCCTTGAAGTCTTGCAGTATATTTATAGGCTTGTAATGTTGTGCAGAGAATGTTAGACTATCCCTTGTGGCAGAAGCGCGGGTTTCGGGTTTCTCTGACCGCAGAGCATGGTAAACAGCTCTGGGTTCCTGTCGGTATGTGCTCTGCTCAGAGACGTGTTGATCTGCCATGCTGATACGGTTTGTTTGGGCTGCTCAGGAGCTCAGTGTGTGAAGTCTTTGAACCCTAGTTTAAGTGCTTAAACCAAGGTCCCAGGTCATCATATCTTGATCAATTTATTAATCTAGGCTAAGACCTTAGCATTCAAAAGGAACCTGACATGTTCATAGCTCTGTACAAGAGGGTCCTTGCCAACAGCCATCCTTTTAAAAGAGAAGGAAGGTGCACAGGACAGCCGTATCAGTTCCTGGTCCTCTGATGGAAACCAGCTTTTTGTCATGAATATTCTGATTTTGAGAAGACTGAGCAAAAGCCAGTGGCAGAAACCAAGTTTTAAGAAGCAGTGGGAAATCCTATAGACTGTGAAACAAGCACATAGGATCACTTCCCTTTACATGAGAGCTGCTCTCAAAATGACACTTTCCACCATGAATGAAAGAGTGCAGGAAACACTTCAAGGAAAAACAAACTTATTGATGTGATATGAATCTGCTGATGTGTTTGTCATTACAAGGTGATGATGATGATCATCATAACTGCTGATAACAGCAGGAAAGCTTCCCCACCTTTTAGCAGAGATTTTGTAAGAGGTCACAGTAGAACTGATCCTGATACCTTGTTATGCAATTTGCAGCATTGTTGAATACATATTTTCTTTGCCTCACCAAAATCATCTAAACCTTGTTTGAACAGTAACAGGGTGGTGAGATGAAGAGGAGGAGGTGATGGAGAGAAGGGGTGCATTGAATGTGGTGGCTGTTTTCTAAAAGGGAAGCATAGTGTGGGGAGGGAGCTGAAAAGAAAGCTATTAGTAAAGATGATGCAGCAAGGAAACAGCCCTTACTGCTTCTGGTCACAGTGTGAGTTACTGGTGTGCCTGTGAGTATTAGAGTCACAAGGTATGTTAAACCTGATGTTTGTCCTCTTCTCTTTTCAGACAGAATAGAGCATGTGTTCCCCAGATGAAAGTTCTCAAGCTGGTTGTGTTAAAAACAGTTTTGACAACTATGTGAATGATGGATACTCATTTCCTTGTTGTTCTCGCCCAGGGCACAACGTGGACTGAGATACCTGAATCTTGCAATCCTTGCACCAGAGAGAAAGGGAACTGGAGAGGGGATTGAAGTTTTGCATCTCTAGTAGCTTGACTTCAACACTTGGCCTGCAGCTTGCAGGTGGAGAACAGCTGTCTGGCCTTCTGTGAGCAGGTTTCATACTTACTGCTTTAAATACAGAGGTAACCCCATCGTTTTGTGATGTGGTTGTGTGGTTTAGCTCACTTAGAATCATCATCAAAGATATTAGCAAAACTGATTTTAGTATGAATTTGTAAAACTGTGATGTAGCAGAGTTTGATGGCATGCTTCACTTTTATTACTTGCTACATGGAAGAAATACAAAGGAAAATCAAGTTAGGATTGATTTAGAATGATTTATACAGAGACAAGAGATTCAAAAAGGGAAGGGATACCCTTCCATTGGGGAACAAGGTTCAGAATAGACATTTTGCTTTCCAAACTCTTAATGGAGTTTAGGAGTGCCTAGGTTCAATCTCAGTCTCTAAGGAAGGGTCTAGGTGCAGCTCGATGGAGACTTAATCCCAGACTTGGCCATCAGTTTATGGCTAATGGAACTAACCACATGGATTTCATCAGACATTCACTCAGCGTGCGGTCACTTACTTACCAAGGATATGTTGTGAATAAGGGGTCTGTCCACCTTGGGGAAGGAAGGATCTCGTAGTCTCAGAAGCACCTTCTGACCAAACGTCTGGGGTTAGTTAGCTCTGAAGTTTGAACCTCAGGTTTCCTGAAGCAGAGTCTCAGGTATAGAATTTCATAATTAATTTAGTAGAGTGGTGGTGCAGCAGCAGATTGAGCTGGGCGTCTCTGGAAAAGGACACTGAACAAAGGGATTCCTGGGCAATTCTGCCCTTACAGACCACTCACCTGACCCCCATGCACCTTCCATGTGCCCTTTGGTCCAATGGTGATTCTGGTCTGAGATCTCCTGACTTGGATTCTTCCACTGTTTCCATACAGGCTATTATCTTGACAAGTTGCAGCTGCTGTTGATGGTTGGGGCCTCCCTGTCTTCTGGTTTGTGCTGGCTCTGGAGGCCCTCTTTTGCTTCAGAAGGTACATGTTCTAGGTGAGAGCTTACAGCTTGCAGCCTAAGGCTTCAGCAAACCCAGCTACACATGCTACGTAAAGCTAAACAAAGAGCATACCAAGTCACACCACATTTTAACTCTTAAGTGATTAATTCTGTTCAAAACTTACTTGTTTAAGCTAGACAACTAATATTTCTTATCAGTGAGAGGTGTCCCTGCTCAAGAAGAGAACTCTCAGGTGTGCAGTCCAGTTGCTGTCCAGGGAGAGCTCAGACTGGGCTCACCCAGTGATCTGTTGCTCGTAAAAGATTTTGTTGTGAGGAGCAGCCTGGAGAGGCATCCCGGCTCAAGGGGAGATCGCTGCCTTGCAGCCACGCTGCAGGCACAGCTCAGAAAAGGCTCACTTAGACTGTCATATTTGTGGGGTGAAGTGGTTGGCTCCTAGTCAGATTGCCTACAAAGGGAGAGGGATGCATGAGACTCCTTGTACCCACAGCTTTCTTTGTTCCTCCATAAATAAGCCCTGGAAAAAACATCTGCTATTCATGTGTTAGTTGCATGATCACTGTTGCAAGGTCATACCCATTGGTGCTTGTTGTGCTCTGCTCTTTTATGGGTTATTCAGAGAAGTTGTTGGTCCAGCTATGGGTTAGGCCTCTACCTCTTGTGGAGCATGTACTAAAGTACTGTGGGTTTGGTAAAGGGGGACTGAGTCCATCTGTCATGTTTGGTTACAAGGGCATGTCCTGTACAGCATGAGGCATTGAGCTGCACTGCAGCAAGCATTAACAGAATTAACTTCCCACCTTCCTACCCAGCACTTGCTGTAGGCAAAACACTGGCAGCATCTCTCATTTTTAAAGTTGGCCACTAATCCCTAATGTGTAACTGTACCCTTGTTTTTTTTAACTGTTTGATCTGAACTTTCCCCTATCTAAGCCTATGTTTTTTGGATGAGAAGTTGTTCAAAGTGGTTTAGCTGAAACAAAATGTACTGCCTGTATTACAAAGATAGCCAGAGAAGTTCCACTTACTTTTCAAAGATAATATCACCCGAAGGATCAGAGCAGGGCCTTGAAATTTGGGGAGGAGGTGACCCCTGTTTACGTGGAGTGCTCTGTCCTACAAAACTGTTTTTAACCTTAATGAGATTAGAGTTTTCTAGGAAACTGGAGGTAGCAGCTAGTCAAAGCACTGACTGTAAAAAGTGGTCAGAACATGGGCTGGAGGCCTGTCTGACATGATGAGAGATCAAGAAAGGGAACAGGAATGCAATTTTGCAAGCAAATGCAGACACATCATCTGATGTTGCCCAGATCAGAGAAGTGGATAATGAAAAATTAAAAGGGTCTGTGCCTCAGTTTCCCACCTGCAAAATGAGGGTGTGGAAGCACTGTAAAAATGCTTGTGAGGAGTTTAAAATTAAGTAATAACCTATGAATCAAGGTGTGAGCACTGAAAAACAAACAGCTTGATAGGCCACCAATGAAAGTGCTAGGTGTATCAGCTCTTCTGTATCTGGAGGTTTAGGATGTGGACTGATTGCTTATGATCCTAGAATAAAGGCTTTCCCTTAATAAGAGTTGTACAAAGACACCTACCTATAAATTCAGGTGCTTCCTGCTTTTGGAAGTGTACACAATTAGTACCATAGTTTTCCTTTTATGTAAAATTTAATTCAATATTAAACATGCTTTGGTGTTTACTTCCAACTGAGATTTGAACTCCCCTGTGTAGAGTATGGGCTGCATTTACACAGAGTAGGTTCAAGCCTGTGCTTAAACCACTGGTTCTTACCTCCAAGGAACATTTTTCTTTAACTGTATGCTCAGAAATGGTGATAATCTCCACTTTATATGCTTTCCACATCTGCATCTCATCTGCCAGGAAAATAAATGACAGATTCTGTGTCTTTAACATTTTATACCAGAATAGAAAATTTGTGTTGCAGTGTTTATTTAAAGAAAAAATCAGAACAACTTCCTGCCGAGGTGTTTGGGGGTTTTTGTTTGGTTTTGCTTGTTGTATGGGGTTTGTTTGGTTTTGTTTTTACGTAAGCCTGTGTTACTGCAAAAGTTTTGTAACTCTTAATGGTGAGATTTGTAACTACTGATGGTGTTTACGATGATTCCTCCTTCCAAAGGAAGGTTTGAGGAGACCCGGCGCTTTTACCCACACTGATAACCCATCAGCAGATATGTTTAGAAAATATGAATATTTTAATGTTTATTTGTAAACAGAAGGAAAAAAAATTGCCACAAAATAGATTCTTTGTTGTCTTGAATTCTCCATCCTAGTGAGAGAAAAACTTGCTTTCTTCTGTCTTTCTCATTGACCAAGCACAAGTGAAGAAACAGAGGTGTCAAAATGATTATGCAGGTGCAGGTCACCTTAGTTTGTACACTGTTACCTTTATAGCATTTTCATACTGAGCATATTAAAATATTTCATAAATTATTCTGTCATTCTGGGAAGCTTGCCAAGAGCTGAGGAATGTGTACATTGAAATATGTAAATCTAATCCTTGCTAAAATTTACTTAGCAGCATTTGTAGCATGGAGAGGAGTGTGTCTGGGAGATGATCAGCTGGTATTCTGTCCTCTCTTTGCCACTGACATACTTTATGGCCATGGGCAGTTTCTTTTCATCCTGGTATTTCATATGAATAAAAGGAATAGTCCTTGCCTCTTAACCTCAAGCATTGTCTTAGTTTCTATATCAGTGCGTTTTTCATGATTATCTCTGGTAGTTCTTTGAAGAAGGTCTTAGTTCTTGAAAGACACTTAAAGTATGTGACATTGTATAAAGTTTTAATGCTCATAAAGTTACAAAGTACGTGACTTGGAGATGAGCAAACTTAAGTGCATCAGGGATCAAGGAGAGGTTTTGCTCTGGAGTTAGCAGAGAGAGATGGTGATGGGGAGGCCTTTTGACTGAAATATTAGTGTCTCATGAAGCTCTTTCTGTTTTTCTCTCTGCTTCAGCTCTGTAGTAAAGTGAGCCAGTGTTGGATGAACTTCTTAAAAGCATGAATATTTCTAGAGACATCCTTTGGTTTCTGACTGGAACTTAGAAGCTATCTCAATATTCTGAGCCTTCAGGCACTGTTGAAAGCACACTCTAGGCTCCAAGTCTCCATGATATTTGTACTGTCTTTCATGTTCCCTTTGCCCTGAGCTGTTTCAGCACACTCTTCATCCTTTCATAATTTGCATGAAACCTGCTTCAGTTGAAAAGATTTCTCCAGTGGTCCTTCCCAGCTGTCTGCAAGTCTTCTTCATAGAGCAGCTCTTGGCCATGTTGGCTAAAACCACTGTGTGAAACTCCTTCCCTTAATTTAAGTAATGGTGGCTTTAAAAGCTGTCAGTGTAGATGTGATAATACTCTCAAAACATGAGGTTTTCAGCTTTTGCTTTTCTCAGAGGAAGCTGCGCTATGTTACCTTGGCAAAGCAGAGGTCTGCTGCTGCTCAGAGTGCCCCAGCACTTACTGGGTCCATTCCTGAGTTGGTAGCATGGCCATGGAATTTATCAGAGCAGGAGCCCAGGCACTGCGAACTGTCATGTACATAAATCAAGTTAAACTTCAAAACTTTGCTCAAAATAATGTTCAATGTGTAAAGTAAATAAATGAAGGTTTATAGGGTATTTGCTGGGGCAAGAATATTTGCTTCTGGTGTCTGGTGGATCGTTTACTACTGTGTTCCTTTTCAGGAGGTTTGTGCCTCAGCCTTCCTGGGTGAAATCAGCCTAGAAAACATGATCCTTGGCAGGTGCTACAAATCCAATTTGCCAACAGATAACTTGTGTTTTTTTTATTTTTCTAACACTTGTTAGTGTATAATGCTCATGATAGAGGAAAAAGTGTTGTTTGCTCTAGTATCTCTGTGTTCAAGATGGAAGTGTTATTTTTTTAAAGGAGATGAATCAGATGGTAGGGAAGGTTTGTTTTAAAATGTTTGATGGGTGCATTAAGAAGAGTGTGGCCAGCAGGTCAAAGGAGGATCTTTTTCCACTCTACTCAGCCCTGGTGAGACCATGTCTGGATTATTATGTCCAATTCTGGGCTGCCCAGTTCAAGAGGGACAGGGGTATACTAGAGAGTGTCCAATGGAGGCTATGAGGATGTTGAAGGGACTGGAACACCTGTCTGATGAGGAATGGCTGAGAGACCTGGGGCTGTTTGGAAAAGAGGAAGACTGAGAGAAGATCTTATTAATGCTGAATATCTAAAAGATGGATATCAAGAGGAAATTGCTACTATCTTTTCAATTGTGTCCTGTGATAGGACAAAGGGCAGTGGATGCAAACTGGAACCTGCAAAGTTCCATCTCAACTTGAGGAAAAACTTCTTTATTTGTAAGGGTGCTGGAGCCCTGGAGCAGGCTGCCCAGAGAGATTGTGCAGTCTCCTTCTCTAGAGAATTTCAAGACACATCTGGACATGATCCTGTGTGACCTGCCTTAGGTGATCCTGCTTTGGCAGGGGGTTTAGACTTGATCTCTGAAAGTCCCTTCCAACACACACCATTCTATGTAACTTCAGCACAGAGCTCCCTGCTGTTGTTTGTGGAGCATGGGCAATATAACATCCTCCACAAGCCTGTGTCTGCTCCTGCAGGAGGATTTCAGGTAAGGAGGATGACAAAGGTCACCAAGAGAACCAGCTGCATAATGCTTGCCTTTAAAATGAGCTATGGCTGAGATGAGTTTCCCAGGGCTGCAGCTGGGATTAACTTTGTAGGTGTGAATAGCAAGATGCTAAACTGGCTGCCTCACAAGTCCTACACACATTCACTCCCTGTAGAACTGTTTTTGTTTCAGTCGCCTGCTTCTTTGCTCCAACTCACAATGCATATAATCTGATTCTCTGAATGAACCTTTGTTTGGGGAAATACTGTTAGTTTTGGCTCTTGGAGAGCTGAGCTGACAGGCCCAACTCCCCAGCAAAACAGATTGGAGATTAAAAAACAAACTAAAACCACGCCTTAAAAAAAAAAAGTTGAGGAGAAGCCAAGAAGTCCTTTTCTGTGTTGCTGAAAAGTTAATCTATTTAGCTACTGTAATGTCAACAGGGTTTTCTTTCCTTCAATTGCTTACATTATTGCTGCTCACCATCCTCTGCAATAAAAGGAAAAAATTTAGTCTGCCTCCAAACACTGCACACCCATATACATCATGGGATTTTTTTCCCCCTTAAGGAATGGGAGGGTGAAAAAAACACAGAGGAAGTGGGGTTTGAGGAAGGAGTTAACAAGGCAAAAAAGAGTTATTTTAGCACAAGGGCAGCAGGAATCTGTTAAATAAACAGGAAAATGCAGTACATTTCTGTAGCTTGTTCCTGTAAACTGAATTAACAAAATTTGGATTTGAAAACATTATTTGCTTAGAGCTGTAGTACACAAGACCCCTGTGGTCTGTATGAGAAGTGATTCCTTACAGGTCTGCAGTAGCTGCTTTTCAAGGTATCTTTGCTGACTATATATATTTGGACAGCAGGGTCAGCCCTATGGCATCTGAGCTACAGTGCTTGGAGGTTTATGTTTAAATTCCACGTACGATAGATCTAGGCCAGGTGCTATCCAGGTGCAAAAGAAAAAAACAGCTTCTCCTGACCTAGAGAGCCAATTCAGCCAGAGATTTTTCTTGTCCCTACATATCAAAACCAGTGAAAGATGAGAGGGTGGAAATGAGGGGTTTACATGCAGAGTACGGCGGTGTCAGAAATATCTGTGTCCCACTTCTAGTGCTGTCAGTCAAACACTTCGTAGCCAGGGCATATGATTCAATCTCTCAGTTTCCATGTGTTTAAGCCAGAGATCATGCAGCTCTTCCCTCGCAGGGTGTTTTAAAGACCTCTCATTTTGTGCAGCATTTAGCTCACTGAAATCACAAAATAGTTTGCCAGGTGAAATTCCTTGCCCAGCAACATTCACGTGTCATGGCCTGGAGAATGAAATTAATTTATTTTTCTCTGACTGAGGGAAGGGGATTTTTCAGATTTTTCTGCATCAGAGTCTTCACTGTTGTCTTCTATTAGGAGAGGAATTGAAACATAGTGGTGAGGTATGATTTTGACCTTTTCTGAGGTAGATAAAAGATGGGGAACTACAAGCTGAATCACAAATAGCTTAATAAAGGAATTGAGCTGTATAAAGTGTAAGTTCTACTGTGCTATCCTATATAGTTTCCATTTAATCAACATGTACTCAAACCACCTATTAGGAGGTTGTGTAAGCTGTTTTGGGGGGAATTTATCTTAATATTTAAAATTCTTCTTCTCTGCCCCTTCAGTGCTCTTTGTAGAAGTCTGTGTTTGTTAAAATGCTTGTGTTCCTTAATGCTAGTTATGAGTGAAAAAACCCCAAACTTCATCTGGGTTTGCGCACAAATAGATCTCCCTTTGTGTCCAAATCCGGAGGGTGGTTGTGTGTCATGTGCTGACCGAAGTCCATCTTAAAATCTTCTGATTTGAGGGAGGAGAACAGCGGATTCTTCTGCTGTGACTCATCTTATATCAGAGCTTGATCGTGCTCCACTGATGCAGGAGTTTTTCCCACTGAATTTGTTGATTGATTACTGGTCTTTTTCAGTGGTGTAAAGAGCTACTGGTTTAGGTTTGAAGTCATCCTAACAACTGTGAATGACTTCTCATGTGCCCAGTACCTGTTAAGAAAGACACCCATTTGCCTTAGCCTTGCTGAGTCAAAAGCATCATTAGAATATCCTGTTAGAGTATTCATTAACTGCTCTTCTAGGTAAATATTTGTTAACTACACACTTCACATGCTGTTCACTGCTAATGACCATTGGAAGGCAGCCCTTTAACATAGCCTTAAAAAAAAAAATCTGCAGAGGCACGAATAGAAGAAACTTCCACGGGTACTGTTTGTGAGTGTGCGCCTGAAATGCTTTATTTTGGGCTTTATTAACGTAGAATAAAACAATGAGATTCTCAGAGGCAGAACTTTGCATAAGAATGAACATTGCCAGGGTAGAATGTGTTCAGTACTGTGTTAGAATGCATACCATCTCCCTAATTGCATTTCAGTTCATGGAGGGAAAAATGTAAAACTGAAACATGTTTAAGAGAACCAGGTTATGCTCTCACGGTAGACGTGTTTCCTGTGTTATGCTGCTAATCTTGTAATTGTTCTTAAAACACAGCTGCTTTCACTGGAATTTCACAAACGGAGAGAGTTTTGTTGATCTGACAGATCAGTGCTGTGTTATCTGTCTGCCTGCTGGGATCTGAGCTGCCTGAGGTAGATCCTGAGTTGGGAAAAAGTATGTGAAAAACTTGGGAGTGGCCTCCAGCCTCTCCTAGCATGTCCAGGGCTCATAGGTCAAAGCTGCTGCATATGGAAGTGGCAGCCTCGACTGTCTGCAGCTTTGGTTTGGAAAACACTGCACTCTTCCAATACATGTCAGGGGCCTGTGTCCCAGGGGATTTCCAGCTCTGTTGGCTGCTCAGCTGATGCTTTTTTAGTTGGTTGGCTGTTCTCAAATCACTTGAGGACATTTGGGCTCAGGAGGTGGAGATTTCTACATGGGAGACTGAATTGTGCTGTGGAATGTATCACACATTATCTACCAGATGGTTTTCAGCCAAACGGATTTGGTCTGTGTTTGATTGTAATGAAGATACGAAAGTCACATATTCCTCCAGAATTGCTTCCATGAGCCAGCATGTCTGGGATACCACAGGGTGTGCTTCTGGCAGCAACAGCCCTTGCAGAATGCAGCCAAGGGCCTAGTTCCCTCTGATACTCTCCTTGCAGCACCAGCATCCTCTGGGTCATGCCACAGGCTGGTCCAGCTGCCGTTGTCTCAGCCTGTACCATGCACTATTTGGTCAGAGCTTCTATTGGGATACTCCTCTTCCTTTCTTTGGAGCAGCACTCAGCAGAGCTGGAGCAGCCATTACAGAAGGAGCAAGGACCGTGTGTGAACTGGTGTTTATGCTCACAGGTACCTTGTGATCCCCTGGCTGGTGACACGTTGCTCTGCATTTCTTTGTAGGAGTTGGCATGGTCTGAGGAGACACAGATCTGGCAGAAGCAGCAGACACTGGGCTGCTCCATTTGATTTTTTTTTTTTTTTTTGTGTGTGTGGTTGTTTTTCTGCTTTAGAATCTGAAGATGGGTTTCATTTAGCAGCTGCTCTGTGTCACAGTGTTATTCAAAGTAATTGACTTTCCACTGACTTTGGAATAGTGTCTAAATAATCGTCGTCAGCTTCATGCTGATTCCTCTCCACTGCAGCTAAAGTAGTCTTACTTATGACCTCAAGCTGGACTTGTGCTTTGCTCCCCTGGGAACTAAAAAAAATAATTATATTTTAAGAATAGATTCTTAATCACTTCCTTCTTTTGATATACTACTTTTTGTTTAGCATTTTGCAAGAGTGTAGTAGAAAATGTTTTAAACTATTTGTGTTTTAATTCCAGTCTTAATTGGCTCTTTGAAGATGCAATGAGTGTACAAGAATTAATTGCAGTTAATTTTATTTTATTTTTTGTAGAGAAGCATTTGTTCTTGTTTTTCTGAGTGAAGATTATTAGAGTTATGTTGCTTTGGCAAACTGTCCAGTCCCACAGAGCTATGGAGAGATGAACATTAAGTTGACAGATTTCTTAGGCAAAGGCATGTGGGCGTTTTGTCAGTGTTGGTGATGCATCAAAATGTTAATCTCCTGTCTCCAAACTGTTAATGTGCATGTGAGAAATAGGAAAAGATGTGCTTGAATCTGGGTTCAGAAGGAATGAAGAGACAAGGTTCTAAGGTAGTGCTGGCTGTGCAGTAAGCACTATGAAGGTGATGGGATAGTATGCAGAGAAGGGGAAAATACTAAACGGATGGAGATCCACTGCCTGCCCTGACACACATCAGCTACATAAGTGAGATGAAATACTGTATTTGGAGATCTTTCTATAACTGAGAGTCTTCAACTTAGAAAGGGGGTTTGGGGAGATGTGTATCAAAGACTGTCATAGGGATGCACTAGTACAAAAAAAATCCAACCAAAAGCGAAGAACAAAAGAAACAAAAACCCCAAACAAACCCCAGAAAACAACCAAAACACCCCAGAAGTGCTTTCCCAGACTTCAGAAAGCATCTAAATTATGGTTGTAGTGACAGTCAGAGCCAGCTACAGAGGATAGCACAAGTACATTAGTAATTGATTTTCTTATTCCTTGCTAATAGTTTACATAGTTTACTATTATTTCCAGTCAGTGAAGCTGCTTGCTCCAGCAAGTCCACTTGCCTTAGAGGGACCCAATGTTCTATTTTGTGTATCAATTTTTTTTGTTCTTGATTTCTTCTCAAGCACTAGAGTCTCAAAGGCTGCAGCAGAGCCTCACAGCATAGCCTGCAGGGCTCAGCACACCCCCTGAAGGGACAGCTGGGCATGGACTGAACATGGGGCTCACAAGCTTGTCACTTACCTGCTCACTT
Source organism: Indicator indicator (assembly GCF_027791375.1). Lineage (NCBI taxonomy): Eukaryota > Metazoa > Chordata > Aves > Piciformes > Indicatoridae > Indicator > Indicator indicator. The sequence continues at coordinate 9,141,779 of NC_072035.1, forward strand.
GCTGCTGTTAATTGCCCCGCTAGTGCAGTTAATACCTGGTCACTACACCTGCTTCCCTGTGCATACAAAAGCGTAACAGTTTATTTTTGAAGAGGATAGGGATAAAAAAAACCCTTTTTACTGTGTGACAACAGCTTATCTGATGGTGATTTAACTGTTGTTGCAACTGGCACTTGTATGCAGTAGTAAAATTGAAAGGGCAAGACTGGCTTTTCTTTACCTGTCACTTGGCTGAGGACTAGCATTTGCTTTTCTGTCACAGTTGTGGGAATACCTGAGTGGCACCTGCAGCTGTCGTGCTAGCAAAGGAGTAGAAAAGTAAGGAGCCAAGTACTTGGAAGAAAGTGGTAGTTTCATACCCTACTATTGGCAGCCCTGGCTTCTTTTGTGTAAACTGTGAAGACGTTTTACTTGCTTATCGTTTTATAAGTTTCATTACAAGTTTTCTTTAAAAAGAGTTGCTATTAAGAAGTTTCCCAGACCAAATAGCTCTCCAGTTTAAGACCTGCCTCTGAATAGTCTTTGGCAAGCCAAGGGACACTTCTGTAGGATGTACCTTCCTATTCTTACAGGGGTTTTAGAGCTTAAGTATAACCCAGGGTTTTAAAGGATGAATAATTCAGTTCTTTGAGCTCATTGTACTGCATATGTGTTAGCAGATAGTGCCCTATCACAGGCCAGTTCTAACACGCCTCTTTAGTGCCGCTGCAGTTCATGAGAAGTCACTCCTGACTGAGCAGGCACTTGGTGATCTTCCCTCATGAGAGGGCAAAGCATTTGGAAGTGACATTGCTTTTATCACTGGGTTGTGTACTCTTCGCTACAGAAGACCTTGACCTAATGTTCGTAGTGTTTCAAGATGAACCTGTTACCTTTGCAGGTGGTGTTGTATTGATTGTGGTTTGTGTTGCTGCTTCCATTGGGCCAGGATGCACAAATGGCATAATGAGCCCTAATCTAGGAACGTGTATGGCTCAAAAAATGGGAGCGCAGTACCTGGTATTTTAATCTGTGGCTTGAAATTTGCTACAGTATGAGTATTTCCTACTTCCTCTGCTCTGTCAGTAACATGGATTAATGATTCATAAAGGTGTGTTTCAAGGGCTGGGTATTTTGTGTTTGGCCAGTGCTTGTTGGAGTCCCTGTTGTTGCTTCCGTTTTCTTTCCATCTCCTTCCTACCTCCCAGGGTTGTTCATACATAAGCCTTTTCTATTTCCAGCTTTCCCTTTCCTTGGAGAAAAATTACTGTTTCTAGCCTGCTGGTGACCCTTTGTTTCCAGCTGTGTTTATCAACATTGTAGAATTGGTGGACAATGATTTTTCTTGACCAGCATTGGTAGAATTTCATTCTTCCATTCCAGTGTTGCCAGCCTAGAAAATCAAGTGGAACAGTAGAAGTGAACTTGTGTTGACTTCATCCAGCTCTCCTGCAAAATCTAAGCCATAACTGTATGTGGCCAAAGGTACAAAAACCTCTAGGCCAGGATTTTGGGCATGATTCTGAGCAATCTTGTTCTCCATGATGGAAGTTTATAAGTTGGCATTTGAGAAGGTGGGATACTGGTGAGGAGAAAAGACTGGGTGAAATGTATTTCAGTCCTTCTGAGGCCAGTTGTGACAGTTTTAGCCAGCAAATGAGAACATGAAGGGGTCTTGAAAGCTGGACTCATCTCTTGACACCTAGATCAGTAAGCTGTGACAGTGGTTGGCAAAAGTTGTCACTGACTGAGCATGGCTTGTTGTCCTTTTCTTGATAGTTTGGCAGTTTTAGGGGGTTGCTTTTTCTTGAAAGGAGTGGGAAGAGAAAAACTGAAAGCAGAATGATTTGTTGTCTGTTTTGTTTCAGTGGAAAGCTGGTTTCACCAAAATGGAAAAACTTCAAAGGCTTGAAACTTCAGTGGAGAGATAAAATCCGTCTCAATAACGCCATCTGGAGGGCATGGTACATGCAGTGTAAGTCTCAGCCTTGGTTTGGTTACTTGCTATAAAATGTTTTCTGTGAGACGCATATATGTGAGAAGTAAAAGAATTAAAGTTGCTTCTAATGGAGAGCTCAAAAACCTGCTGCAGGCCCAGATTTCTCAGAGACTGCCCTGGCAGTGCCATCATATCAGTGTGTTTTTGGAGATGTCCACACAGAAGCTGAGCAGTCATCACAGCCTGAGATCTGTTTCCTGTTGGTGATCTGGAAGAGGCCCTGGCTAGATAATACTTTTTTTTTTTTTTTTTTTTTGGTCTTTTGTCACATCTGGCCATTGTAGTGATAGAGCTCTCTGCAGAGTCTGCACATCCTGAGCACTTGCATTTTCATTCTTGTTTCAGACCTGGAGAAGCGCAAGAATCCTGTGTGCCACTTTGTGACCCCACTGGATGGCTCTGTTGATGTTGATGAACATCGTCGGCCAGAGGTGTGTAGAACCTGAGGACCAGACTAATAAGCTCCAGAATTATAACAAGATTTTCTAGTCTACTGGACCTGAGAGCAGTGTAGCAGTTCTTTGCTCTATTTCCTGTATTTAGAAGGAACCTTTAATACAAAGCAGTTTGAAACCGTTTTTGTAGTTTTGTCACATTGAGGTGATCAGGGTGCAACAGCAAGGACATTTATTATCTCTGTAACTTGTGTCTGTGTTCTGGTTCAGTGAAATGAATCACAGAAGTACAGTTTGAGTAAGTAAGATGTTTACTCTCTTCTGGCTGGAGATTGAAATCAGTGAAAAATGAGAGTGACAGCTGCTTTTGGGACTGAATCGAAGTGACCCTGTGAGATTTTTCTGTACTTTATTTAATTGATGAGTTGTGGTTTCAAGACAACAAGCAATTGCTTTTTCTCTGTCAAGATAACTTCACAAAAAGAGTGAATTTGGCCTTGTTTACTTCATTTTTGTGCTCTACTAAACATAAATGAAAACTAGTGTCAGCCCTCTGGCTCCTTGCAGAAAACTAGTGAGGGCCTTGATGTGGCAATATGTGACTCTCTCTCTACTGTGTAGCTCTAGGATAATTTATAACTTAGAGGAGTTCCAAATGTGTTTATGGAACTGTCTCAGGTTTTTGAAAGAGCAGTGTTGATGCTTTTGTTGGAAGATGACCCTGGAACACAAGAAAGTTGTGTTAAGGCTCTCATTAGTCTACTGTCCCCAGTTTAGATGCTGCTGTCTGTAATACATTAAAGACCCACATTGTTCTGATCCTTCTGTTGCTGTTGGTATGTGGCCTGCAAGGTCACATTTCTCCCTGAGCATCAGATTTCTATTGCTTTTTGTCATTCCTAACAGCTTTTGTGTATGTGTCCATGTTCATGTAACCTTGTGAAATTCTCTTTGCCTGTTTTCAGCAGAGCAAGGAATGCTTTGTGCATTACATTTTAGTGAATTCATTTTAAAGTTGCATTTTGGGTTGGGGTTTTTTTTGCCATTTCTTACTTAGTGGTTCTGGTTGAAGTGATGTGGGAAATGCTGACAGTGCAGGCACATGTCACTTGTTTGTTTATTGTGGGAAAAGGAAAGTTAGTATTGTCAGATTTGCTCTGTGATAGCTCCAGAATAGTGTGGACTGCTGATACATGAGCTCAAACAGATTTAGCATGCTTGCTTTTGCATACTTTTTTTTATGCATGAATATTTGCTTGGAAACACATTGAACATTCAGCCATTGTGTGATCCGCTGTAATTTGTGGTATGTGTTTGTGTTCTCAGGCCATTGCAACAGAGGGGAAGTACTGGAAGCGAAGGATTGAAATAGTCATCAGGGAATACCACAAGTGGAGAACATACTTCAAGAAAAGGGTGTGTTGGTTTACGTAGTGGAAGTATCTTACTTGAAATTCATCAGTGTGTGGTTGCTTTTTGAGTTTTGATGTCACTTTTGCTAGCATACAGAAGAAAACAAATGATAAGCTAATACAGACATACTCATCTGATTAGTCCCACTAAAAATTATTGGGCAGGAACTAATTGTACATGATTAGATCTTCAATGTTTTGCAAAATCAGGTGCTCTACTGGTACACATAAGACCTATTCTGACTTAAACATCTGTTTTGTTCTCCTTTTGCAGTTACAGAAACACAAAGATGAAGATCTTTCAAGTTTGGTCAGGGTAGGTATCACCACTGATAAGTGGCAGTGTTGATGCTTGTAGAAATTGCAGTCAGTAACAAAGCTGTAACATGCAGTAGCTTGTGTTGATTAAAATCTTAAGACAGGCATCTTACTTAAGCCTTAATTAAGGTTAGACACCTCAGAGAGCAATGTAAGATTTGTATCTTAAATTGGATAGGGGAGAGGTTTAGTGCAAAGTGCTGTGGCATAAGAAATAAGGATCAGTAAAGGTGTCCAGAATGATCAATGTCTTTGAGGGCTGGAGCATTATTTACCTTATTACTGAGTTGTAACTGGCATTGCTGCCTTGCTGGTGTAACTAGATCTGGGAAGATGGGTATGCTACATGTTGCAGATCTTCCTGCTGCCCACAATATTGGCAAAAAAGTGCCAGGATGTTTAAAGGAGCAATGGTGCTGCTGTTTACTGTGCTACATATGAAAAACGAAAACAGTTTTTATCTGTCTGCACCAGATGCTTTAGCATTGTCTAGGCAGCCTGACTTTTCTTCCTTTACTTTGGCAGGATGATGATGTGTTTCTCTGGCAAAAAAGAAGGTATGGCAGAGAAACCCCTGTCCCTATGGAGGAAGGCAGCCTCTTGGATGCAGACATGCTCATGTCCGAGTTCACCGACACACTGTTCTCCACACTGTCTTCACATCAGCTGGTTTCTTGGCCGAATTCCAGGGACATAGGTATTTGTTGGCTGCTAGCTATGTTGCAGTGGGAACCTCTATAGGAGAAGTCTGGTTTGTTGCTCTTCTGGTCTTGCCTTAGATATTTATCTTGATTTGCTGACACAGCTAAAAATAGGTCAGAGAATGTAGCTGTGTTATGCTTGGAAAGTCACAGAATTCCAATTATTCATCCAAATTTAATTTCTAACGTAGCTTCTTAGGGGACAATGTTGCTCTGAATAAGTCTGTAATGAGCAGTATTTACATTTATTGGGGGCAAAGGCATTATTATTTATCTCAAAACATACATGTCTGTGTGTATTTTTAAGGGAATGCCTATTTATTTTTCTTTGGATATGTCACTTAGAAGAAGTGCAAATCAGGTCTCCTGTGAAAGCAGCCCCAAGAGCTATATCTAGCTGAAGGCTCTGTGTAAAGGGACAGGAGATGTCCACTCTGCATCATCCTTGCTGCACAGATGTCTAAGCTGTCTGAGCAGTTCCAGAGCAACTGTGGTTTATATGAACTGTACTTGAGGCAAAATGAAATGGGTGATTGTTTATTTGAAAATCCTCTGCTATGAACTGTAGTGGTTCAGGTTGTGCCTTCTAGTAAGTTTTATTGTGCAGCAGTGGCAGGATAGGAAGTTTGGGATTAGGAGGCATCCAAGCTGGGCAATCCCCAGTTGTTAGAACCTTCAGGTTTCACCTCTTTAATTTTACTTGTTGAAGCCTTCATTCCCCAATGGATTTGATTTCAGAACTGTACTGTAGTTATGAAAAAGTGCAGATGCTCAGTTCATTTCAGCAGCAGTTTTTTTCTGTGAACACCCTGGCCAAGCCTGGCTGTGGAGTGCGTGTTGGTGTTCTAGCCAATGCTGAATTCCTGCTGTTGTTACTGTGCAAGTGATGTGAAGCTAATCTAATGTCTCCTGAATTTTACAGCACACTTAGGAAATGCTGACATGATTCAACCAGGGCTTATTCCTCTCCAGCCAAATTTTGATTTTATGGATACTTTTGAGCCTTTTCAAGGTAAGAATTATATATATACACAGTCCATTAATTTCTTTAAAACGGCAGTACTTTATGAACTTGTTTTTAACAGAAGACTAAATGTTGCAGATCTCTATTCTCTTTAGAAGGCAGGAGATTTGAGTAAAAGGTGAAGAACACTTAATAGATATTTTCATTGTTCATTATTTCAACTAGATACCTACATGGGTAGACTGCCTTGTTACTGTGACCTCAGCCCTTTACTTACCTGAGCCTGAGAATCATTTTAGGATTGTTTATTCCAGTCTTTGAACCTGGTTGTTAATTTGCCTTTCAAAAGAATAGCATTTAGACCTTAAATGGTTCAGTAATTAAAGACAGAAAATAATTGAACACTTTTTAGTGATGAAGTGATTTTTTACTTTGTTTGCCTTGCAACGTTTTCTGGTACTCTCAAGAACTGCATGTGACATTAAACTACTGCTGACAACTTTGATGGTTATGGGTCTTCATGAAAGTCAAAAGTCACCTCTGTCTTCTGGGCCTGCATGCAGTCTGTGTCAGATAACTGAATTTTGTGGGACTGCACTGAGATCAGCTTTCACCTACAGCAGACTGATTTCTGTATTATCCACAGCTTGTGTGAAAGTGGAAAAAGTCTGCTCTGAAGAACTCATTTCCCCTGGAAGAGAATTCATTGCTGTCAGCAGCAGTTTCATTATTTGCTAAATAACATTGATATTCCAGTGGATTTTTGTTATCTAGCAATGGTGTACCTTGAGTATGGAAAAATAGAAAATTAATAGCGGCTTTTCATATTTCAGATTTATTCATGCCCAGTCGTTCCAGTAATTATTTCCCTTCTGTGTCTGCTGCCAGCTCAGCTACAACAGACAGCACCAGCCATTCTTCCCAGGTAAGAGAGGTTATTAGTGTTTAAAATAACCCCATCTCAGATGTATATGTGTTACAAAGATTCAAAGATGAGCCATGTCCTTCACAGAAGGAGTTCAGGGGTCACATCTGCATCTGTAATACCTTTCTTTTCTGTCAGTCTCCTGTCCTGACATCAGGTTCGTTGCCCAACACACTTCCAGCAGGGAACATCGGTGATGGACAGATTACTTCCTCAGTATCTGCTCCTGCCATTCCTGATGTTGGCACTGACCAGTGTTCCAGCATTAGAAGCGAGGGATCCTTCATCCATCCCGACTCATCTCTCAGCGGGCCACAAACTTTTCTGCCAGTGTTTCAGACGCCCCTGCCACTGCTTCAACCTACAACGCAACAGCACCAGTCCCCGTTGCCTGCAGTGCCTCTGAATTCCAGCATAAGCTCTCCACCAGCTGCATTTGCTGCCCCAGAAACCCAGAAGTTTGGTCTCTGTGAATCCACAGTTATCACCCACACAGCTTCGGCTACGTTGACCCACAATGCCCCTGCCACCACCTTCAGCCAGAGCCAGAATCTTGTCCTGGCAACACAGCAGCCAGGTGCAGGAGTGCCTTGTAACCTGGCTTTCCAGACTACTGTCCTGCAGGGGCAGCCCCGGCCCCAGCTGCAGTCCCAACTGACTTTTGCACTCCCCAAAGCTGTTCCTCTGGCCAGTGCTGGGACAAGGCCCAAACAGTCACAAAAAATAGTGCCTGCTCCGAAGCCTGAAACAGTGTCCTTATTGTTAAAGAATGCCTTCATCACCCCAGGTGAGAAGCACTGGGGGGTGGTGGTGATGTTTTTCTTTTCTGAGTGGGACTAGCAGGAGGGATAGACCACCTTGGTTTGCATAATAAGTAAAAATACAGCTTTCTGAGGGTATCCAAGGAAGCCCTGAATCTGCTGGTGTGTGGCTTCGCTGTTCAGTGGGATGCTGTGGAATGCTGTGAGGACTGGAAGCAGTTTGGGTATGAGTGTCAAAAGCTGACCTGTGAGAAATGGTATCTCCTTGTAAAATGGATGCTGATCTGTGCAGGTGATTCAGCACATAGCATGAGTAGAGCTCTGTGCTCCTGCCCCAGGGAACCCTTGGTTTTGGTGCTAAATGCTGTTCTGATTTACTCTGCCCTTCAGTGCAGTCACAGTAGAGTAGGAGACGGTAGGGAGATAGCATAGGGTGGGGAGTGGCAGACCTGTCCTTGTCATTGGCTCACCCAGTTGCCCTGGAGAAGTGTCACTGTTCCTGCTTGTGCATCATCACACTCTGTAACACAAGGGTACCTACCTGTGTACATCCTTTGGTAATACTTCAGGTGTATTCTGATGATTACCTTAGGTGTCCCTGAAATGCTTTAAGACTAGGTACAGCATTGGCTAGGAGCAGCTGTTGATGCAGACCAAAGTGCTGGTCCAGGTGGAGGCACAGCAGGGTGCCTCTCATGTACCATTGGTGCTCTCTACCAGGACCTGGGTGATGAGAATCAGCCCTTTCACTGGGGGAGAACTGTGAAAGTGGACAGGAGGAGATGGAAATCTTTGTTTCAAGCAATCTATAGACTTTTCAGCTGCTTTCAGGGGCATGTGGTTTTCAGTTGGGAACCTAACTGACAAGCTGGGACCTCCACATTGGGTGTGTCATTTTGGAGCCTCTGGCACTGCACAAGGCTGAAAATAACAAATATGAGCAGAGAGTTTTGCATGTAGTGATTCTTGTGGGAAAGCTCAAGGCTAAAGCAAGACTTTTTCCTGGGGTTATTGCACACTGGTTTTAGACTTGTGCTGGCTGGGGGCCAAGTGACTTCAGCCACCTGAAATGTGCCACAGTAATCCAAGAGAAAGCCTGCCTGGAGGAGTATTGTTAAAAAGGCTTTAGGAAGGAGGAGGTGTGTCTGTGAGGTATGGGCACTGTGGTTACCCACCAAAAAAAAAAAAAAAAAAAAAAATTGCTGCTTAAGGGTAGAACAGACTCACAGAGCTAATTCTGGCATGTCACTGGGAACAAGTTGGCTCATTCTTAATAACACTAGGGTGTTAATGGCAGCTTTCTGTCTATAGTATATTACAAAGCAAGAGTCCATGTACTTTCAGCAGCTGAGACATGCATTCATCATGCATTGTAGGCAACTCTAATTTTCAGAAGGCCTCTGCTTCTAGCTTTCTTAATGCTTTTTGGGTTGTTCCTCACCCGTACATCACTTTCCCAGTACTTGATCAGTTACTTCTGGACCATCACAACAAATGGCTTTGCTTCTCATCTAAAGTTGTTGCTGCTTTTCATTCCTGACAGCAGCACATGTTCAGGGATCACAGTGTTCCAAACACCAAGCTCAGAGGGCAAATTCAAGGTTTTATGAAAAGACTGGAGCTTTATTTTTTGCAATAGAACAAACATGAGTATTCATAACTAAGATATTTATGCCTGTTATTTGTGTTCAGGACAAACAAATCATCTCATGACTATGAAACAAATTGTCTTATCATTAGCATTAGAAAGTGATGTGTAACATTTACTGCCCTGTGATACAGGGACTCAAATCTGCACAGATTGTCTCCTCAGGTGGAAGACTTCACATGGGAAAGAAATCTGCTATCATCACTTCAGAAATGTTCTGATTTTGAGGGGCAAGTCTGCAGAAGATGCCTATGTAGGATAGAAACATGAGAAATCTAAAAAGGCATCCAAGTGTGTGCTGATTGTTAGAGTTACCCAAGTATGGAAGTCACAAGTGACATGTTTGTTAATGCAGTGTTAAGAGCAGGCTCTTCAGCTCAACAGAGATGTCCTAAGCCCAGCTGAACGTTAGTGAACAGTGGAAGGGTTGTGGTTCCAGATTTGTGGAAAGCTCAGAGAATAAACCCCCTGTGTCAGAGTGACAGTGCTCTCTGCCAGATAGACCCACAAAAAGGCTGGCACAAGCTTGGGGCAACCCACAGGCTTTCTAATAGAGGCTGCACAGAAACTTCAGTTGATTCAAAACACAGTTGTTAGTCTCAGTAGGGAAGAGGACATTAGGTATGCTGTGTATCTTCTTGTTCTGCTTTCTGTGTGTCCTTCACTATCCTGATGTTAAACTGCAGAGGGTTAGGTTGGCAGCAACAGAGCTATTGTGACAATTTTCATACATCATGGCTTTATTAGTACTGTTAAGAAATATACTAGTTGGCTAGTTTAAATAAGTTTTAAACAGGATGAATCACTTGGAGTCTATCATTTAGCATTAGGATGTAGAGGTTACAGCATGATGATGTGTGATTGGGTATGCTGTTCGTTTGGCTTTACTTACTTAGCATGAGTAGCTGGATTTTGTGAAGCCTTAGACCACAAGCTGTGAACTTTTGCCTAGATATGATGAACTTTTAGCTAGTTAAGCAAAAACAGGCCCTCCAGAGCCAGCATGAACCAGAGGATAAGGAAGCTACAACTGTCAGCAGAAACTGCAGCTGGACAAGATAAGAACAGTTAATGGCCTACCTGGAGACATAGAAGGAATCCTATAAAGTGTTAGAAGATCCCAGACAAGAAATCACCATTGGACCAGAAGGTGTGTGAGGGGCAGGTGTGCATAGATTGTAACGGTGCAATTGCCCAAAGATTTGTATGTTTGGGGTCCCTCTTTGGAGACATCCAGCTTGAGCTTCTCCTGCTGCTGTACCACTCCCATTGCTTTTTGTTTAACTGGACTCTGGCACTGAAGACTGTGGTGGGAAACCAAGGGTCTGAACTGCGGGGATAACACTATCCAAACTTGTGTGTGAGTGTGTGTCAGCGAGTCAGTTGGAGTGCCTGCCAGTTCATTGGCACGAGGCTCTGTGAAGGACCTTGGTCCTAGCAGTGAAGTGATGTGAAAGTGACTTCCTGAGTCTGCACTGGAAACCTGGACAGTGCAAATTACCTTAGCAGTGTAAAGGAGAGCTGAAGCCAGCGCAGGCTTCAGCAGGCTAGAATGAAACAGAGTAAGTTTGGTTTTGATTTCTCAAAAAGCAAACAGAAGCTGTATCTCTGTCTGATTCTTATACCCCGCAGTTAGGTAACCCTGAGCATAGTCAGTCACATTCTTCCTAAAGTCTGGGCAAGAGCAGTGTTAGCCTTAATGCCATGTCAATAGCTGTGCATCTGCATTGGTTATATAGGACCATAACTGATGTTAGACTGGAATACTGTAGTGGTCAAGGCAATGATCTTGAGCAAGGATTCTAACTCCTGTCATGGGGACAAGCTTCCTGTCCAGACTTTCTTTGAGAAATTTTGTGACTTTCTCTGTAGAAACAGTTGCTGCTGTTCACAATTATCTCTAGCTGTCTGATACTACAGAGCTCCTAGTTCTTTATCCTGCTTTCTGGAATTTTGGTACTGTTTCCCAGTGTTTGTTTGTCTTGTGCTTGTGTGTCATGTAACGCATCCTTAAAATCAGAGAGTGCAAGAATCTTCAGTTGATTTCTGTCATTGACCCTTTCTGGGTCAGGAGAACAATCCAAAAAGTGTGGATGTGAGAGAAGCACACTCCTGTGAAACTGATAGAATGAAGATACTTCTCCTCTCTGATTTACTGGGTACCTCTATAAATTCACCTTGAAACAGTGACAGTGATGCTCAAAGCCTCAAAAATGACTGATGTGTTGGGGTCCCTTGTACTGGATTCATGGGACTGAGATTGAAAACTGGTGGCACTCTGTGTTGCAATGACATAGTAGCAAATTGGTGCCTATTAATCCATTCCCCTGTGCAATGACAAATTATGACAAGCTTTTTTTTTTTCTTTTTTTTTTTTTTTTCTGTTTCATTAACTATTCTAACTTGTGTTCTTCAGCTGCCTTTCAGGGACAGTCCAGAGCTGTGATTGTAACTCCAGCACCTTTAAAAAGAGAGGGGATTTTGACGCCAGCCACGTCTCAGTCTAATGTTGCAATTGCACCAGCTGGAATTGTCAGAGTAAGGAGAAGAAAAAAAACAATTTGTTTTTTAGGCCTGTTATTTGCAAGTAGTTAGAGCCATAATATGCTTAGGAGGGCAGCTAGCCAACTAAGTATCCCCTGTTACCTAGCATATGCATTTGTGCCTTCAATATCATGTTTGCTTGTGTTAGATTGAGCTATTTTATGGGACTGGAAGCACTATTTAGTTTTCATGGACTCTTGTCTCACATGACAGTAAGATTACAAAGAGGCATGTACACACAGCACTGTGAACGGGGATTGTTTGTAATCCTGCAGGAGCCCAGGGTGTCGTCTTGCCATTTACATACTGAAAAGCATGCCTTGACTATAAAAGTGGGTTTCCCAGTATGCTGTATGTAGGAAGATAGAAATAGTTTTTAGTATATTATGTGGTTGATGTGTTGTAATACTGCCTTAAGTTATGAAAGGATCCTGGTCTCCTGCCAGAGGCCTGACTTCAGTGCCTGCCAGTTCCTTATATATTAGCCCTTGTTTCATGTCATCAGATTGTTAATCATGTATTTGCTCCTTTTAGTGAAAGGCAAGGTAACAAATCTCTCTCTCTCTCTTTTTGTCTTTCTCTCCCCATGTCTCCTTTCTCTCATCCCTTTTCTCCCTCTGCCCCCACCCCCCTCTTCCTGCTCTCTTTTTTTCCTTCCCTGTTTTTCTCTGTGCTATTTCTGTGCTGTTCCCAGGCTCCCGGGGTGACGGAGTTCCATAGTAACATTCTGGTTGGTCCAGCACAGCGAGCACCAAGTAGTCAACAAACCCAGTCCACAGTCTCACATCTCTTCTCTCCTAGTGTAGTCCAGGATGTGTTGGTGAAAGGAGAGAAAATCTCTTCCCCCCGTAGCAGTTCACAAGTTCCCTCACCTACACCTAGTAAGTTAGAAAGCTTGTAAGCATTCTCTCCTGCACAGGTTAAGTGTGTTTCCATTGGTTAAGCAGGGTGTAAATGGGCCTTGAGGATCCGTGGATAATTCTTGAAGGAAAAGCTTTTTAGAGCCTTCTACCCTACAGCTTTGGCTGCATCCAAGTTGTTTGCCATTTTTATCTTGAACTACTGTAGCATTCCCACAAACTGCCATTTTGTACTTCCTGTAAGTGGCTCCTTTCCACAAGGATGTCATTTCTACTGTGATAGTCACCAAGACATTCAACCTGTTTGGAAAGTATTTGTGCAGAGAGTGCTGGGCTGGGCTGTTGTTCAGTATTGTAATTATAATGTTGATTTGGAGGATCTCAGATCTCTGTTCTTTTTAACAGTAGGTAAGTACAAAGACTCCTTTTGCATGTGTGTTGATATGGTGGTACCTGGGCTGCTTTTAGGGCCATGCTGTTGGTTTTGCTGGCAAATGTCTTGTAAGTGCCACCATCATGTCCCAGGCCTTTAGATCTTCAAATGAAGGAGTCTAGCAGGATGATGGGATTGGCAGCCTATGCCTTCAGTGTGTCTTTGCTGAAGTGTGTGTGAAAGGAGTATTACATGCTGTTATTTGGGATGTACTAGCTTTGTGCCATGAAATACTAAAGCTCCCCCAGCAATCTTGACAATTTCTAGCATGTTGTTGCTGCATTGATGAGTACAGTTTGTTTGCTAACTGTATTTCAGCTCAGTTCTGAAGAGAAGCTTCTCAGCAGTTAGGTTTGCTACAGAGTCGTTTGTTGATGTGACTTGTTGTTTTTTCTTCATGAAGGTCGAGACTGTCAGAATTCAGGCCAAGCTTCCCCCTGCACCTCTGAGCAGAGCCCCAGTCCACAGTCTCCCCAGAACAGCTGCTCAGGAAAACTTAACACTGACCCTAATATGGCTGCATTGAAGGTGCGTGTCCTTTCTTTTGAGGTGCTTTTTTTTTGCTTTTCTAGCTACTTTTCTGACTCGATGTCTGAGAATGGACCAGAGAGTTAAGCTGAGCTTCAGGAATGGTGGAGTATTTGTGCCTTATGTTTAGCTTGCACAGCATCAATGCTGCTCTGTTCAAGATAAAATGTCAGACTTGAATCATCCTACTCTGCTCCATAGGGATGTATCACCGAAGGGACCAGGCTTAACTTTACTTCTGCAGGTCCTTATGGTCATGACAGCAGTTCCTGCTGAGACTCACAGGAGTGTTATGGCAGGTCTCAGTTTACTTGGTCTAAAGTTTCAGGCTTAGTTTTCTAAACCATGGCTTTTGCCATTGTTCTGTTGGGACTCTTCAGTCTGCAGGGCTCTGGGCATCGCTGAAGGGGGGAGTTCTTGACCTGCTAAGTTACTTACATGTCTCCAGTGATGCTATGCTGCTCCACAGAGAAGCAGCTCCACAGCCTCTACAAGTTACACCTGTAAAACACTTTGAGAATTATTGGGGTAAGAACTAAGCAGTCCAGAAATGGCACCTGCCAGCCAGCTGGTCCTCGTACCCAAGCTGACCTTGTCAGAACACTTTCTGTGATGGTATGAAAACCTTAGCCACCAAAACCCTCCAGTGCAGGGCAATCAGCTGTAACCCTCTCATTCATTCTGTTGTGAGTCTTACTGAACCATTTTGCAAGTGCCAACGCTTTTTTTGGCTTCTCTGTCTTTATGTACCCTATGAGTTGATGTTAGTTCGATTACTCCCAGGGGAGAAAGGTAAGTTTAAACACTTGCAGCCTGTGATTGCACTTGATTCTAGTTCTGCTGCAGAAGAGAAGCAGAACTGCCCTTTTCTGAGCATGCTGCAAGTTACTCATGAAAGTTTTCAGTATAAATGCTCAAAACTGTAGTAGTTGGAGCCTGTTCTTGCTGCTAGAGAGCAAAGGAACGAGAAGCTAGGACTGGCTGATGGTGGGAAAGTGGCCACTAGATGGAGGAGTGTTCTTAAAAGTAAGGACACTGCAACGAGATAGGCTTTGTAGCCGTTTGAACTCACCTGTTTGCTTTGGATGTGTGCTATTAGTAACTCTTTTGTAAGACTAGAAAAACAGTGATGTTTGCAAGTCTCTAATGTGTGTTCTTTTTCTCCTCTGCATTGCTGGTTGGACTAAACAGTTCTATATGGCTGGGTAACATTAGGTTTTCAGTTTGGCAAAGCATGGGAATCTCAGTTCTGCTCTTGAGCCTGCATTTGCTGTATTTTTGGGCAGCGTTTTCACTGCTTTACTGCATTGATTTCTTCCCATTATAAAATGGGTTGATGCTGAGCTACTGCCAGAAAGCCTAGCTTTGCCCAGAAGGCATTCTTAATGTGCAGCCTCCTTATTTTCTTCCAAGAATTTTGGTGGAAACAGCTTGTAAGTTTGTAATACTAGAAATGAGAATGTGAATTTCAAACAAAGCCTCAGGGTAGGCCAGAGTTGTGGATTCTTTTTTTCATTTTCCTTTTTATCAGTCTGCCTGTTACATCAGTAGACATTATGGATATATTAGGAATGAATTATATGGATTGTTTTAAGCTTAAAAGCTTGAACAAGACCCTGACTACTTACATGCCTCAACAAATGGAATTTGACTTCAGAAAGAGAAATTGTGTAACAGTCTCAAACAGAAAATTTTACTTTAGAAAGAAATCCTGCAAGGTTTGGAATTGGATTTAATACGCTGGCCACTTCTTTAATTAATTAAATAATCGTTTGCAAGTTTATAGTCACGTGACTTTGAGAAGACTCTGAATTCCACAAAATGACACTGAATTTGAATAGCTGGAACAGTCATAGCAGGAGAGTACAGCCTAGACTGAGCTAATTTTCTTTGTGCAGAACCGAAGAATGAGGCACATTTCAGAACAAAAACGAAGGTTCAATATCAAGATTGGTTTCAGTACTCTGAACAGCTTGGTTACAACCAACTCCAAGTCGGTAAGTAACTTGGCAGCACTGACAGCTTAATGTGGTATATAAGAAAGAGCCATTCTGAAAAGTCTTGTTAATAAATTTAATCTCTCCACTGTTGATGGAGAATGCCAGTCAGGCAGTGAAGGTATTTGAACTCAAGGACTCAGGAAGGGTAATAAATCCATTGCTTACAGGTAAAAGAGTGTGTGAAAGCACTTTCTTTTAGATGTCATTCTTCTGATGCAGCGTCAAATGCCGAACATGTCTTGTTGGGTGAGATGCTGCAGCTTTAAAGACAACAGGGAAAGAAGAAAAACTGACCTTGGCAATCCTTGTGCTTGAGACCCCAATAATGAATATTTTTGTCATGTTTGCAGCAAAAGATGACTGTGCATTTAATGTTAATGTCACCTTTCTTCTGGAATAGTGGCTTTTTATACCCATTCTGGATGAAGTCTGGTCCCCATAGCTTGACTTGAAAAAACCATGTTCCAGCCAGTACTGTAAGCTTGTTCTTCCTGAACCGTGAACTAGCCAGAAGCCCAGGTAGATGCTGTTGATAACAGTGCCATGCCTGTTTAATTTACTTTGATCTAAGCTAATGTTGCCCACTTATGAGCACAGCTTGTTAGCTTAGGCTTCATGCTGTGCTAACCACAGGTCAGAGTGTGGCAGAGCAGCCTTGTGTGCCTGCAAATATTGTTGAAGCATGTCAATGAGCCAGAGGAGAACGAAAAAATCCAGTGAAACTTCCTACACTGACAAGAGCTTTACCTACCAGGAGGAGTCAGAAGCCTGGCCACTTCAGATGATTTGGAAAATCCTTCTGGGTCTCTTTACATCTAGTATTACCCAGCTGCCCTTAAGGATTTGTCCCTGTGTCCAGAGATTTGCAAATATTCTCAGGGTTGGTTATTTGCTTTTTTCTTTTTTCCTGTCACTTGTGTGCATAGGTTTACAGGGAAAAATTACCAAGTGACTTGTTATTATTGTTTTGTCCAAATTAAGGGTATATTCTGGCTGCAGTAGTTAACTTAGCTGACTAAACTGAGATCAGAATAACTGAAATATAGACTTACCTGCACAATAAAATGCTAAATGTCCTTTAAATACCAGTGCTGACACATGGAAAATAGGAAGGTCTATTGTGCAGCATGTTGATTTGTTTACATAAATGTTATGGTTTTATATGTTTAGGTCATAACTTGTCAGAACTTTGCTTCCTGATTTGAATAGCCTGTTTGAATGTTAATCAGTTGTGAAAACTCATCTTGAATAAAATGTCTGATTATTTTATTTCTTGTTTACAGATTTTTTTAAGTAATTTCTCAAAGCTGAAGGGTATTTTTAAAAAGATACGTGACATTGTTTCTGCCTCCTTTGATGACAGCTAAACTGTTACCTTCTGTTTAATAACTCCAGGTTTCCCAAACTAATCTATATTGTCAACTTCAAACAAGGCTTCTAACAGCACTATAAATCTATCAGCAGATGTAGCACATCCTTCAGTACCTAAGTAAAAATCGGAAATATTTTGAAGAGGATAGGTAGTGAAATGTTTTACATTATTAAAATCCGTCTTTCAATAAAGTTGTAAAAATGTAATTTGTGGAAGAAAGCAATCACTGCAATGACATTTCTCTGTCCTAGTGTGCAAACAGGAGTCAGAGAAATGAAGAGTTAGAATCATAGAATCAAGAAGGCTGGAAGAGACCTCAAAGATCATCGAGTCCAACCTGTCACCCTAAACCTCATGACTATCTAAACCATGGCACCAAGTGCCATGTCCAATCCCCTCCTGAACACCTCCAGGGATGGTGACTCCACCACCTCCCTGGGCAGCCCATTCCAATGGCCAACCACTCTCTCTGTGAAGAACTTTCTTCTCACCTCCAGCCTAAACCTCCCCTGGTGCAGCTTCAGACTGTGTCCTCTTGTTCTGGTGCTGGTTGCCTGGGAGAAGAGACCAACCCCCTCCTGGCTACAACCTCCCTTCAGGTAGTTGTAGACAGCAATGAGGTCTCCCCTGAGCCTCCTCTTCTCCAGGCTAAACAGTCCCAGCTCCCTCAGCCTCTCCTCATAGGGCTTGTGCTCAAGGCCTCTCCCCAGCCTCATTGCCCTTCTCTGGACATGTTCCAGCAATTCAACATCTTTCCTAAACTGAGGGGCCCAGAACTGGACACAGTACTCAAGGTGTGGCCTAACCAGTGCTGTGTACAGGGGTACAATGACCTCCCTGCTCCTGCTGGCCACACTATTCCTGATGCAGGCCAGGATGCCATTGGCTCTCTTGGCCACCTGGGCACACTGCTGGCTCATGTTCAGGAGCCTGTCAACCAGTACCCCCAGGTCCCTTTCTGTCTGGCTGCTCTCCAGCCACTCTGACCCCAGTTTAGTGTTGCCTCAAGTGTTTCCTTCACAGAAAGGCAGAGAGAATCTTCAGCCAAGGTTCTGAGGTGCTTTTCTGGGTGTTACAGCAGGTTCGGGGCAAATTCTTCATCTGTCTAGCTTTGTTCCAGAAAGTGAGCTCTATGTTTGTGTTTGGTCTAGATCAGCCATGCAATCACGCTGCAGAAAACAGTAGAATATATCGCTAAGCTACAGCAGGAAAGAACACAGATGCAAGAGGAAACCAGGCGCCTTCGGGAAGAAATCGAGGAGCTAAACGCTGCCATCATGTGAGATTTGGGGAGCTTTCTGTAATGAAGCAGAGCAGCTTGAATGTTGCTTTGGCTAACAACAGGGAATGTCTACCTCAAATGGGTGTTGGAACAGTAGAACTGATACCAGCTTCCAAACAAAAATGGATAGTTGCTGTGGGCTGGGTATTGGCAGCAAACCCTGAGGGTTCTCAGCAAACTCTGAGCATGAACACACAACAGTGGCAGCATCAGAAAAAATGCATCAAGTCAAGTAGCATAATTCTGAGAAGCCAGTGATGATGGTTTTTTTAAAAGCCGTGCTCACTGGGTGATTGAATACTTACTCTGCATGATGGCTTTGCTGCAGTTTTCTTTCCAAATGCAGTCAGTTTTGACAGGATAATATGGCTGAGTGCATAAGAGACAGAACTAGGAATCATGGAGCTTGCCACTGGCTGAATATAACTAAGTCACTTCACCTTCCTGGTGCCTCAGTTTCCTCTGTGGGTTTACAATAGTTATGCACTATTGCAAAGCACATTGAGAACCCCAGTGGGATTTCTTCCATCTACAGAAGTGTTAGGCTTAGGCATTATGTTAAACTTGCCAGCAAATCAAAATCCTTTTGCTCTTGTTTAAAGGTATGTTGACACATGTTTGCTTTTATTTTAAATGATCTGGTTCTTAAGAATCTCTGTAACATTTTCTTATGTACCATTGCTCAGGAGTAACTGTAATTTTTGTTCCTTGACTCCTAATGTACATTTTTGTAAAAAAAAAAACTCTCCTCTGTTCTATTTTACACTTTACACTGTTGCCTGTAAGGAGTGTGTAGCAGCTTGAGAAGTAGCTTTGCTGTGTGAATGCAGACAAAATTGATGAGAAAACAGTATATGTGATCCTGGCTGTAACGATGGCATTCTGGAGTGATTATGTATTGGGAATATAGAGGATGCATACTTTTTTCTCTTGCTGTAATTTAGTCTGGAAGAGAAGTGTGTCCTTTCTGGTGAGGAATCTGATCTCGGAACATCTTTTCAGTTCTTGTCAACAGCAGCTCCCTGCTACTGGGATTTCTGTAACGCGACAGAGATTTGACCACATGAGGAGGATGTTTGATGAGTATGTGAGAAGCAGGACCCTGCAGAACTGGAAGTTCTGGATTGTATCCTTTCATATCAACCTGCTGAACCTGAAGTTCAGTACTAAGATATTTAGAGCCAACAACTCTGGATTCTGGTGCTGTGACTTTAAGCCAAGTTATTTAAATACTAGATGTCCTCAGTTTTCATTCACATCTGTATGTGGATATGAATCCTTGCCTTACAGGCTGTTGTGAGGCAGAACTTCTTCACCGTAAAGTATGAGTGGTAACTTGGAAGTAAAATGCAATACTAAAGCAAGGTTTTCTTGGTGGGCTGTTACACTGAAGGAAGTATTTAATAGACTGCTTGTGTAACTAACTGCAGCTCTTGTGGTCTTTTGAAAAAAACTGAACAGAGAATAGCAAATATTTTAATTTTTTTTAAAGTATTACAAACAATCACTGAAGCTGTTGCAAAGGCAGTTTTTAAAACTTGCATGTTTCTCTTTCCTTTTTTTTTTTTTTTTAGTTTTCTGTTTGTCTTTTGTTACAGCAGAGAATCAACTTAGCTTCTCTTTGCCTCTCAAGTGCTAGCAGCTCTGCTTGTAAGCAAAAGATTAATACAGGAGGGAGAAAGACACAAACTGAATGAAACAGAGTTAACTGCATTTGTGCTTTGCTTTATAGAGCAGTTGTTCCAAGAGCTGGATTGAATCCTTAACACATAGTGACATATTTCAGAATGTCTTGCAATAAAAGCTGACAAGGTCCAGGGGTGAGTGATAATAACAAAAAATCTCTTCATGAAATGACTGTAAGGCAGAGAAGGGCAGTTTCATTGCAAATACGAAAAAACCCACAGTTTCTGTTGCATATAGGAGGGGAGGGAAATGAGTAATATGATCTTGGGCTGCTGGAGATAGTCCCAAAATAGAGTACTCTTGAATATTAGAATATTGAGAGGAGGATATCCATGTTGTTCTTCCAGTTACTCTGTAGAAGTCTGTAAGGGCATGCAAACTCCCTCAAGTATTCTATGCAATTGTTAGACTTATCTTGATTGTCAACTGCAGTGAGAAAGATGTGGGGGTGCATAACAACACTGCGATTGCTTTGGGTCATGTTCTCACATGGTGCTGACTATAGTGAGAAAATCCCTTCTCGGAGTAACATGGTAAAACCACAGATTCTGAGCCTTCAGGTGAATTTTTAGCATCCAGTCGGCTTCTGAAGTAAATGTATCTGTATGCTGGATTCTACTTGATGAATTATATGGCTGTTTTGAGCTCAAATATGGTCACCATTCCAGGAAAGATCATCTGAAAGCCTGAGAGCTGCTGCCAACTGAGGCTTGTGGTGGTGCTCTGTTCACTTTAATATACTACTGGCTAAGAATCCTGTCTGCTCCTTTTCTGCCAGGAAGCTTGGTGCCAACTCCAAGCCCATCCTTCCAAGCTGTGATGGTAGAGAGCTAAAAGAAAAGCCTGACAATCAGCTTGCTGCTCTTCTGGTCCACATAGATGCAGATAAGCAAGTTTGGGCCTTGATTATCTGTAAGAGCATTGACATACTTGGTGGTCTTTTTTTTTAGCTGCAGTAGCAGAGAGCTTGAATGTTTGCTGAAAAATCTGCCTGAAAAATTGCCCAAATACTTGCACTGTTGGCCTGTGCTGGGCTCACAATTTCCAGGTAACCCACCTTGAATGCATGGTGGTGTGCTATGTGAAGTGATGTGGTTACACTATAGCTTCTAGTTACTTCTGCTGTGAAAGGATCAGTGTTGTATGAACAAGGTGGCAATGAAGAAATTGAACAAATTACTGTATGCTTGCAGCAGTGCCATGGCATGCAGTTGGTTTGTAAGAGATCAGATGAGTTGTGCGGGAATTCTGCAAAAAATAATGAGCTTCACTAGGAACTGATGTTCAATTTTTGCTTTGTCTTAGTGTTACAGATTAAAAAAAAAAATTGTGATGTTGCAATCTCTGTAGTAGTTGAAGCTCATTTAAAAATCCATTGTTTTCTCTGCAGACTGAGCTGTAGTAGCCTTTCCTATAGAGTGTTTTGAATTCCTCCTTTGTTGTCTCCCTTAACATTTGATTTGCAGTTCAGCATTATTATTAAGCCATTGTTTGAGTCCTTCAATGGGATGGTTTCTACCACAAGCTTTAAGGATCTGAATCAAACTGCAATGGCCTGGTTGGATCAGCACTGCCCTCTTCCTGTTCTGAGGCCAAGTAAGTGAAGTTCTATCCAGAGGTTACTCCAGATTCTATGAAGTTTGATCATACATAATACCACCAATTCTTGAAAGTCAATGGATGACAAAGAAAGCACATGATGCTGAATAAGACCTACAGTTCCTTTTTATTAGCTCAGTGGAAAAATAAGAACCTCTTGTGACTGAAGATACTTGACTGCATACTTAAAACCGAACAGAAAGAAGGCAACCAACAAATTGCTGATCTAGATGCTAGAATTTAAAGTTTCAAGCTGCACGTAAATTTCAGATACTCCGCTCTAGCTGGAGTAAGTTTGTCAGTGTGATTTATCTGGTTATGAAGGAAGACTTCTGAGAGTTGTATTCAGCTTTAGAATGACCTTGTGTTTGGGCAGGACTGCTTCAGCCTTACCCCTTGCAATCCAGCAAGTATTTAAACTTACAGTTAGAATTGGCAAGTCTCTTTTGTAGAAGAAATAAGTGGGTTTTCTAAAGTCCTGGATCCCCGTTCCTAGTTCCCTGGGAACAGTTCTTGCACATTTCTTGTTTCTTGCTGTCTCTGTGTGTGGAGGTGTGCATGTTTTGCAGAAGCGTTTCTGTAATTCTGCCATGTGCAACAGCCTTAGAGTACCTGCACTGTGTCCTGCATGAATCTATTTGCTCTCAGACTAATGAATTTTCTTGATCCTTTTCTGGCTTTTTTTTTTTTCCTAGTGGTGCTGAATACCCTTCGTCATCTAAGTACAACCACCTCAATTCTGTCAGATCCATCGTGCCTGCCAGAGCAAGCTGCTGAGGCAGTCATCAAAATGAACAAATCAGCTGGTGAAACCTAACAACCAAAGACAATGAGTTGCTTGTACAAGGGGTGGAGAACCTGCCAGCCTAGCAGCCTGGCGAGTCTCCTTTCAGTTGGTGCACTTTAGAAAGAGTTCTCTCCATCACCCGAGATGTTGTTCAGAGCATCTGGCTCTGCCTTCAGAACACACGGAAGTGTGATGCAACGTTGTCATAATGTTTTGATTCCTCTTCAGTGCTGTGCTGTACTCCATTAAGTGAGAAAACACCAAGCTCAGGTAAATTTTAGCAGGTTTGAGTCCTGCAGGCAGCAATATATCTCCATCAATGCAGCATGTGTCTATATGCAACAAACGTATTTCTACAAAACAGCTTCAAGTACTAAGTTCTCTGAAGTGTAAATCTTGTACATCAAGGAATGTATTTCAAGGAGAAATATACTTTGGATTTAGTGAAACAAAACATGCTTTTTATTTTGGTTTCTGGTATTCAGTTCCATTTGTTTTACTTGAATTGTGAAAACTGTTAAGCAGGATCATAAAAAAACCAAAGGAGAGGAAAAATCCGTCAATGATGTCACCTCATGGCAAAAATACTAGAATTAAAATCTCAGGCTCTGTTTTGTGTTTTTTTTATTTTAGGGAGTGTATCATTGCAATATGATCAGTTTCAAGAAATGCTGTATTTTCTAGCAAGTAAAGGAGCTGATTATTATTTTTCCTGGTACAGCCATTGCAGGCAAGCAGCAGGCTGTGCAGTCAGTGCCAGAAAGCAGTTTTAGATTGCAGAGATTCTGTGAACTGTTTTCTTGCACTCTCCAGAGCTCAGCTGCCTTCCTCATAAAATGTGTGCATATAAAATACACCCATATATAAATGTAGTAGTGCTGCAGAGACAAGAAATGAGTTTGTAATGTTAAGAAAATGGCTTTTTTGTTCTCTTAGAAACTATATCAAACCACATGGACTTGTAGTCAGTTCTTTACTTCATCTTTTTTGCTGGTTCTTTTTGCCTTCTGTCTGAAAAACCTGAAGGTCTTCGAGCTCAGTCAAACATACAAAAATGTGTTTCAACCCAAAATACTACAGAACATTTTTCTGTGACAGTCTCAGCAAGTACTGTGCTCTGCTGCAGACAAACTTAGTCTCATTACAACAGTAATAACCTGTCCACCCTGAGGCAGCACCGGGATATTCATTCCAGCTTGATTGTTCATTGTCTGGAATGATCCTGTGACCCTTTTAATTCCGCTCTTTAGCTGGTTCTGATTCTCAAGAGCTATGTAAACTGTGGGTATTGTTTTCCCTGAGCTGTTTTCTAGGTTCAAAAGCAGGCTTCCTGAGATTGATCATCAGGCTGTCACAGTGCTAAAAAGAGGAGCAGCTAAAATATTTGGGCATTGCACACGCTGAAATGGGGTCAGTAGGTTCTCCTTCAGGGGATGAAGTTTTTCTCAGCGTTGTCCCAAGTCTTCTCCACTTGGTGGGCCAAAGTTTAAAAAGAAACAATAGGCTTGGGGAGCAGGGCTAAGCATGGGGAGAGTTTTTCTTCCTTGTCCTGGGATGCTGTGGCTAATGGCACTCTGCAGAGTTTGCTTGTGTGTGAGCAGGGCTGTAACAAGAAGAAAGCACGAAGAGATAACCCCAGGACCCTGTTCTGAGCAGAGGTACCATGAGTTTAGGGAGCTGGAGGGGAATGTTGTGAAGGAAAGGAATCATAGAATGGGTAGGTGCTGGGAGGGACCTCCAGAGACTGAGTCCAACCCCCCTAGGGCAGGTCACACAGGAACAGGTTCAGATGGGTCTTAAAAGTCTCTAGGGAAGGAGACTCCACAACCTCTCTGGGCAAGCACGTTCCAGGGCTTCAGCACCCTCACACTAAAGTCGTTTTTCCTCATGTTCAGGTGGAACTTCCTAGGTTCCACTTTGTATCCATTGCCCCTTGTCCTATCACAGGGCACCACTGAAAAGAAACTGGACCCTTCTTCTTGACACTCACCCTTCAGATACTCAAAATCATTAATAAGATCCCCTTTCAGTCTTCTCTTCTGCAGACTAAGCAGCCCCAGGTGTCTCAGCGTTTCCTCATAAGACAGATGTTGCAGTCCCTTAACCATCCTCATAGCCCTAAAGAGAAGACAAAATCACATGAGATAAGTACCCTCACACCTTTCTGTGTGCATGTGCAGGCAAATGAAGAGATACTCTTTTTTCTTTTTTTTTTTTTACAGTTGATCTGACCTATCATTTGAAGTTCATGGCACGTGTGAAAATCTGTATCTGTGTGACAGAACCAACAAAAATCCAGGCTTCAGCTAAGGAATAGTTCATGGAAGTAGTGTATAAAAAGTTGTCATAGTAAGTAGTGAGTAGTTTCTCTGGGGCAATCCATATCTATGTCTTTCAGGCATGATGTTCTGATAAGTTAAGCAATATTTTTGGGATGCATCTGGATAACAAGTGTTGAAGAAACATAAATTCTTTTTTAAACCTGTGCTGTAAATCCTCCCATTTTTATCATTGATTGTGAACATGATTCCAGTAAAGTCATTTAACACTGATTAGCTGGGGAGTGTCCCTCAAGTTCTGTCTTACTGGGTCCTCTCACCATACCTGCACATGTATGGGCATGCTAAAAACCAGGTATTCAGTTTTCTAGAGAGAAATCTAGAGAGTAGGCAGATTGTCCAGGAACAGCCCAACTTGTGTTTTTGCAGTACTTTTCAGATGAACAAATTCTGAAATGCCTCCCCTGCAATGTGGTCTCCTGCTTGTCAGGCAATGACTTGGGCTTGATTTTTACCATTGCCAGTATCAATGACATTAAGACTGTTTTGTCTTAACAAACAAAGTACACTACAGGCATACTTCAAAGCTTAGGGAAGTCTGATGAGCTTAAATTCCAACAGCTTGGATCTCACTGAATGGGTTGGAAGCTGAAAGGGAATTTAAATGGCTAAGAAGGGGTAATGTGACTGAACTGCTGAAAATTGTTGTCCATTAGCTTTTTTTTTTTGGATGTGGATGGAAAACCTGTCATGCTCATTGCACTGTGAGCTGGTTACAATTGGAGGGAGAGTGCTTATTTTAATAACTTGTGGTGGAGAAAGAAGCTCATGGTACTATTAAAAGACTGCAAATGTTAATATAGAAAAGACAAAAAAATTTAAAGATTGCTTATTTAGGCAATAGCGTAGGAGGGAGGGAAGGAAAAGTGAAAAGATACTTTCCACGTAGTGCAATTAGCAGAAATGATGTGGCTGCTCTTTGAGTCAGTAATTCAGTGTATATGTCTGATTGCAAATCAGAATTCTTTTCTTTTATCAGTCAGCCTTGTGAGGGTTGTGATTTCAATTCATTTGGAAACACAGGAGATAATAGCTGTTTTATGTCTCACATCTGCAGAGTAAAACTATTAAGGAGTGGTATGAAGAGAGAGTGACCATGTATGTATTAATTCCTGCCTAGTTTTCCACATATTTGAACTCCTTAATCTGTCTGTCTTACTTGTTGAGGAGTCTAAACATCATATTGCTTTAAAAAGAGTTTTGGTAGCACTTTCTACCCTGCTTTAAGTGATCTGATTTCCTCAGTGTCACCGAAGTATATTCATGCAAGCAAAGCACACAGTGCCTGTAATCTGTATAGAACTACAGATGATGCACGTCTGTCTTCAGTGAATTGGTGCTAAACTTTGAAAGAATCCCCACGTAACTGAGTACAAGTAATCCTTCATCAAATCCGATGTATTTCACTCAATAAAGGAAGGGCCTGTGATATGCACAAAGTCAGACTGAGTGGTTCCTTCTGACTTTGAATTCTGTTGATCAGTATACTATAGATGGCCCCCTCCCCATACTCCAGTTCTGGAGAATTTGTGCATTTTCTGCTGTAGTTATTAGGCTTGTATGATGCTCCCTGTCAACCCAAGGAGCAAGTGGTGGGAGTCCAGGACCAAACTAGAATTGAAGGAATTAATGAGCAGTAGGAACAGAGACAAGTCCATGCCTCATTTTGACAGTCTGATCTCTGCACAAAACCAAAGGATTCTTGATTAATACTATTTGACCTGATTGATTGACACGTTCTTCCATACTTTTCTAGACCCCTGTGGAAGGCTTCCTTGAGGGGAGGCTCACTAGAATGTTTCCATCTGTGCCTTAGATCCTGGCATCCCGTATGTGTTTGATTTACCTTAAGTCACATGTTCTTCCCCTAAATCAACGAACTGACAGAGTGGGGCTTCCCTGGGTTTTAAGAGAATTTTCTCTACGTGGTGTTACGGTGTCCCTTTGAAACCGAGATTGTCGAAAATGGTGTATGTGTGGAAAAAACTGCATCCTTCTTGCTGACTTCACCATCCTCCGCTCCTGTGTACACAGGCACATACGCACACATGTGCAAGCTGTCATACCGGAAGCTCGGCAGAAACCCAGCAAACAGGCAGGTGCTTAATCCTCTACATCTGGAATGGCTTGAAAAGACAAAGGGCTGTCAAACTCCAGCA
This sequence comes from Indicator indicator, assembly GCF_027791375.1. Lineage (NCBI taxonomy): Eukaryota > Metazoa > Chordata > Aves > Piciformes > Indicatoridae > Indicator > Indicator indicator. The sequence continues at coordinate 9,168,470 of NC_072035.1, forward strand.
AAAAATATCATCCCTTTGTAGTCCCTTGGGAGTGTGTGTCTAGTAGAGGGGACGGGGCAGGTAAATGTTGTTTTGTTTGCTTTTAAAGCACAAAACTCTGAGGAGCACTTTGGGAGCAGGAGAGGGAAGCTCTGTACAAAGATGTTCAGCAAGATAAAGCTTTTGGAGGACAAATCATTGAAAGCTCTTTCACTCTTCCCTTGATGTTGCCAACTAGAAGATATTGCTGAAAATAAAATGGGTTGCTACTATTTTGACCTTTTCCTTTCTTTTTTGGTTGTTTTCCACCTTTATTGCATGGAAAAACACCCAGAATCAAAAGGCTGATGATAGCTGGGTTAGGTGCTTTATGGACTCAGTCAGATCCATCTTTGAGGACTATGGACAACTGCTGGGGACTTCTAGGAGGGTTTTTTTGATTAGGTGAGATAACAGGAGTCTTTCTATTACTGCTCCTCAATTTATACACTTGAGTTTCAGAGGAGGTGTTTGTTTTGATTTTTTTTTTTTTCTTATAGGGTCCCAGTGTTGTTCCCACAACACTATTTAAGGTCTCAAATTTTCTTTTGTTTCATTCTTGCTTGGATTTCTTGCTCATTGACTGTGCAGAGCAGAAGTGGTAGTACTGAACTGTAACTTGCTCTGTCAAAGTTGATTCAGTTACAAAGAAACACTTCTTAGGTATATAACAGATTGCCATTGTCTGAACTGGTTTTATCTCTGAACTTTTCCAGCATAAGGTTTGGAATCAAAAGACACCAGTGTGAGGAGCAAGCCTTTTAAGTAACAATACAATGAATAAATTTCTCTCTTTCTTCTTCTAACCTTGTATTTAAATGTGTTTTAAGTGAATGGAGTTCATACTTGTTAGAAAAAAGGCAAAAAATTGGAGGTATGAGGACTTCAGGTTGTGCTCTTGCTTTGCCTAGGTTTCCTGTTCTGTTGCATGACACAACTTCTGTTGTGCTGTTGATATGTAGCACTTTTCAGTAGGTCTGTTAAATTGTGCAATGCGTTTTTTTTATATTTACAACCAAAACAATAAAGGTTATTTTTTGGAAGAAACTGGTTGTAATGCCTTTATTTTCTAAACTGGGAATGTGGGGAAAGTGAAATTGTTCCTGGAGCAGGACCAACACTTGCCATCCTTTTTACAACTCTGACAGGTGACAAGAGCTCATTTCCCTCTTAGCAGTGCTGAAGTTGCCCTTTTGGAATCTGTGTCTTTGGCTTACATACTCTGCTGAGCTTCTGAACCTTGGATTCCTTTTAAGAAACTTGTTGCCCTTGGGCCCTTCTTGTTTGAAAGAGTCAGCTCTGAGCTTACTTGGAGCTTAATAAGTGATTTCTGTTGCTTAGTGCATTGGCCACCAGGCTGTATTTGCTCTGTGCTAGATTGTTCCCTGTGTCACGAGATTTGTTAGCCAGATTAGCAAAAATTGAAAACTAACCTCTCTGGTCAGCTCTGCCTCTGTTCACTGAAGCAGCTTAGAGACTGGGAATGGACAAAATAACCAACGTCAGAAGTCCAGGTATCTGCAGAGCGTACACGTTTCTTCACCCTGAACACCCAGTGAGCCTGCTCTTCCACGTTTTGCATAACGTAACTTTCCGAATGCATTGGTATCCTGATATTGTTCCTCAAGTGATCAGACCCTTACTGCTGTTAATTGTATTAAGCAGAACAGTCAAACATTTCTTTCTGCACCTGCTTTTGACGGGCTAGTAATTCAAAGGTAGCCCTGGTATTTCTCCAAGAAAGGTAAAACTCTGAAGCCTGTAGGGGCTGCACCAATGCCTGGAGCCCTGATGATCTTGTTTTCTTGCAGGCTTGGATTTGGGGATCGTGTCTGACAAACTGCCCAGCCAACGGACTCCACAGAGCAGCACTGAGATTAGATAACAGTATCCTCATGGAATTGATATGTCCATGTTAGGCACTGAGCTTCTTAAGTCCATTTACAAAATGAAACAAATAGCATTTCAGCTTTGCCTGTAATGACTGATTTTTGTTTTTCCCCAGCCAGACACTTCGCCTCTCTGTGCTTCAGCTCTCACCTCATTGGTATATTGGATTTTCTTGCCTAGTGGACACAGCATTGGGTGACTGAGGCTCTAGTGGAAGTGAAAGGTAATAGAGGAGTGAAAACAGGGATTTTATTTTAAAATCATTGCACAGGAAGTGATGCTGGTTAATCTCATCCTTATGACTGCTGGCTTTGACTTGATAGAGTTTATGAGAACTGATGAGTCAGGCCTGTGGTTCCAGGAGGAGGTATAGCAGTTTTCTTACTCTGTATTTAATTTTTTTATTATCTCTAGGTTAATCTCACATAAAGCATTTTAGTAGAAGGCGGTGATTCTTCACTGCTGTTTCATGAGCAGCGATAAACCAATACTTCAGTCTGACTTCACTCCTGACCAAGTGCACAAATGACACTGCTACAGCAGTGATGCTATCAAACCTCTCTGTGAGGAAGCTGTGGCTGGAGAGCACTGGTTTTGTTTTACTGATTTTGTGGTGATTTTGCTATTGCTGATGTGCCAAAAGGCAGTTATTCAAATGGCTTATTCTTGTGGCTGATTCTGCTAATCCTTGAACAGTGCTAAAAGTGGACCTATATTTGCTCTATGGAAATTATGCCAAATAAAATCACTGTAGTAAGGAAATTGGCACCTTGATGGGTAAATGACTCAGGGCTTGACTTATATGTAAAAGAATGGAAAGCAATGTTCACTGATTTTTAAAATTTATTTTAAATTTTAACTTGTATTTACACTGAGGAGCTCCTCTATGCCTGTTCTTGTCTCTGAGGCCTCTCTCATCCTGAACATGCTCATCACCAGGAGGTGACAGGGCCATGAGTAATTGGGTGCTGGGGAAGTTTCCTGTGTGCAAACATGGAAGAGTCCCTGTTGTCACCCAGATTGATGTTTAACGTGTTCCTGACTTGGAACAAGCTGTATGTGTCACAAACCCCAATGCCTTTCCATCGCTAGATGGAAACAAACCCACAAAAGATTAGACTCATCACATCCTTAAGTCCTGCCACTGCCTGCCCTTTTGACACTTAAAAAAGCCCATCTGTGATTCCTCCATCTCAACTGCTCTGTCCTCATAGGCCCTGAAAGTTCCAGGAGTGATAATTATGAGGTGTGGCTGTGTCTGAGCTAATCAAGCACATTTCCAGCAAGGCTGGTGCTGGCCCTGAACCATGAAAACTTGTAAACCCAAACCAAACTCCAGAGCTGTGATGTAGAAGCCACAATAACTCAGTCTTCAGAAGTGGGGGCTGATTAGAAAAATTGCCTCACTGATGCATCCCAATGAGAAATCATTTGGGAACTTAAGAAACAGAACTGCTTCATGTCTGTGAATAAAAATAGGCAGGAAAGGAGGATATGTGCTGTTTCTAATATCTTTGGCATGAGGACCAGAAACAAATATTTTAATTTGCTGTTTAATGAAACACTAAGCTTTCAGTGCAAAAAGTACCATGAAAAAGAATTAGAGAAAAAAGAGAATTCAGCCATATTACTTATATTTAATCTCATTTTAATTTAGTTCCAGGTTCTATCCAAATATGACCACAGAAAATGAGCAAAACCTCTCACCTACTAAGCAGCATCCTTCATCCTTTGCAGCATTAAAACAGATAAGTTAAAAATCTGGGTAAATATATATAAACTATATCATTGCTTAAATAAATCTAAAAAAATAGATGTATTCCAGAAATTCATCAGTACAATTCACTAGCAGAGAGAGTACAGTATCAGTCTACTGCCAATCAGCTTTTCTTTTGAAAATTAATTGCAAGCTAAAAATATTAAAATTACTGAAATTGTGCTTTTCTCTTTGCTTGTTTATGCCATGGCTGATTGATTAAGTCACCTTGGCTTACAGTAGTTCATCTTTATGTGCTGTTGCAAATAAATGAGTATAAATAGTTTCATAATAAATACAATCAATAATTTAAGGCATTCATCCTTCAAATATTAATTTAAGGAAGATTATATAGTTAGAATATATAGAACATCAAAGACATTATCAGTGTTGTCCCTGGCATCATCAATGTGATGGAAGGTCACATTTAGCCAAGGCTTTACTATCTTCAAGTTATTTTTCCATCCTGGCCTATTACATTTCTGCTGAAGAGTAGATTTTTGTTGTATTTTGCATAAATCGTTCATACTTCTGTAAAACCTGCCATATGTACATCTTCTTCTGAGCCATTTTCATCCCCTGGCCATGATTGACCTGCAGAAGGTCTGTGTCCTTGCAGGTGTAAAACGCAGCTCCTTCGCTCAGCGCCACATTCAGCTGATTGATATTTGCAGTGACAGAGGGGGTTAAATCCTCACCACAGATTAATTCTATGTCGCTTTTCAGGGTTTCCAAAATGTTGTGAAAAACGTGGAAAGTGCAGCAGTCTGCATCAAAAGCTGGACACTCAGGTATTTTCTTCACCATGTCTTTGACTTGGCAGTCAGCAGTCAGCCATTTCAGTGTTTTGGAGGTTACAGGGCTGCACGTGTTCTGTAGGGGAGGAAATGGAGAGAAGTTGTTTATCGTTTGGTTTGCATCTTTCCTCATAGTGCTTTCATGTTTTTTCATGTTTCATCTAGGCACAGGCACACCTACCTTTCAGTTTGTGTGTACTGGAGGCTTTTGGTTAATATTCAATAGCTGCATTAACACCTACACTCCCTGTATTGAGTGGGTACTGCACACTCTGGGGCTATGATTGTGCAGCACTTTCTATTTTAATACCCTGTTGGATTTCTTAGCAGCTTTTCTAAGTCTTTTTTAAATTCGTCATATGGGCAAAATTTACTCATGCAAGAGGTTTGCTTTGACCTGAGCATATTTTCAGCTGTTTCAGCAGAGATTGTTTTGATGTCAGGAATGATAGCAGGGGAAAAGTTTATATTGATTTATATAAGCATATTCTTGGGAACATGTTCCCAGGAATTGGAATTTGTCTGAGGCACTGATTCAGTGTCTATTTTGCCATCTCCAAGGAAGAGATGCTGAGCAGGATTTTTGGCAGAAGTGCTCCTGACTGCTCTAGTACTAGGATCAGATTAAAGAGCAAGGCAATTATTTCTGTGTTTCCAGACATCTGGCATCTCCAAAAAGATGCCTGCTTCAAGCCCAGCATGACTCAGGAGACCAAGAAGGAACAATGCATTTAGGCTGGAAGATCACAGCTAGGAGTTATCCGAGACAAAGTTGCCCAAGCTCTCCCCAGCTGTCCCAGACATTGACCCCTAACATAATGCAATGAGAATGCTTTCCTCCTTGTACGGAATACAGAAAAGAGAATATTTTAGGTTCCATCACAAATAGTGCTTTTCTGATGATCTTTCTATAATATATATAATATCTATATTAATATATATATTAAAAAAATATATAAAATATATATAATATATAATATATGTAATATCTATAATAATCCAAGAGATTTCCCCACAAACACAGCAAATGTGAAATCGTATACTTACATAGTTTTTAAACAAAATAGTTGCTTCCATTTTTATCATTGATGCTAATGGCTCTAGTCCTGTAACAAAATGCTTCTGCATCTGTTGTGAAGTAGTTTTGCTTTCTTCTGTTGGTGCCAAGGAGCCCAATGGAACCAGTGTACAGAAGAGGAAGAGTGCAAGCCTGTTGATCTCTGCATTGAAATGGAGAAAGGGAAAAAAAAGAAGAAAAGAATACAATGAACCAGTGCAACCCTGCAATCTGCAACAAGGTTAAGTCACACCCACCTGCTTGGTGCTTCATGGTGGGCTTGAAGAGCAGCTGGCTGGCTGGATGTTGGTGCTGAAGCTGCTCGTTGCCTGCAGTGCTGTAGGTGTGGACAGCCAGGCTACATTTAAGTGCCACGGAGTTTTACGTCAGTGGCTCCCCCATGGTTTGGTGTTTTGGGTTTTTTTTGGTTTTTTTTTGCAGGTGATAATTTGGGGTTTTTTCTTTCAAAAAAAGATTGCATCAAAAGTTGGTTCCAATGCGCCTTCACCGATTATGATCTCAAGACAGTTTCAGGCTGACACAGATAGTGTCCTGCATCATCTGTTTAACTACTTGTTCAGGATGCTTGGTTCAGCCATCCCATTGAAATACTTGGGCTCTCAAAAGCGTAGGATTTAGAACATAAACTCTGTTGGCTGGTTTGGATGTTTGGGTTTTTGTTGGGTTTTTTTTTTGTTGTTGTTGGTTTTGGGTTTGTTTTTTCAAAGCATGGTGGGAGCACAGAGCTTGCATCATTGGTGCCCAAAACCCAGCCATCTCCTGCAGGGTCTGTGTAAGAGTGGGCTAATGCTGGCAAGTGAACAAGTTATGAGGGGCTTGTGTGCAAGGCAGGTCAGACCTCCCGGTCAACATGTAAATCCTTTTGCTGGATGTCTGTAAGACCCTGTCCTGAGGTGTGACCCTCCCTCATGCAGAGGATTTCCTGGATCCCACCTTGCTATCTCTGTCACCCTTCTCTCTAACTCTCCTAAGCCTTCTATTTCCAGTAACTAAATGCAGAAAGTCTCATGCATGCCAAAAGAGAAAGATGATTCCTAGGATTTACAAGAATGAGGCTGTCATCAGAGGACCTGCAGAACTACTGACAATTTAGGACAGAAAGGAGAGCAGAAGAAACCCCTCAGAACATACCCTTATGAAACTACAAAGTGACAGGGACACACGTTGACTTCCCACCTCTGTGGTAAAAGATACACCTGAAAGGTAGTCATAGGTTCAAAGATGAACATGTCAAGTCACCAGAAAGCTTTCAAGGAACAATGAAAACAGTCAGTTCTGTTTTCTATGTGAAATAATCTGCCTGAAAATAAAAGGCTTGATGTGTGCATGAATTCCTCTGAACCACCTGGGAACAATCAACGAGGATTGTTCTCCGCTCTGAACTGATGCTCAAGGCTTGAAATGGGAATAGGTGTTTCCCCTGGGCCATGTTGGAAAAAATTTCATCCCCCCAAAGTGTTGTCAAGCTCTGGAGCAGGCTGTGCAGGGCAGTGGTGGAATCCAAAAAACGTGTAGATGTGGTGCTGAGAGACATGGGTTAGTGGTGACCTAGCAGTGCTGGGTTAACAGTTGGACTTGATGATCTTAAAGGCCTTCTCCAATCTAAGTGATTCTATAATTCTGTGTTGCACTGAGGTCCCACCAGGCTGTAACTTCAGGCCTCAGTTTTTTACTTGAAGCCACAAAATGGAGATTCATAAACTGAATATGTTCTGCCACCTGCTATGAGGAAGCCCTGGACAGCCAAGCAGAGGGAGGTATTTCTTCATATCCCGTTCCCAATTGCTAATTAATGCAAAGAAAGAGAATGAGTTATCATGGCCTGGGGTGTGGGGCAGCAGATAGTACAGCAGACTGCTGGAGAAGAAACAGGAAAAGACAGTTCTGCCAGATACTTTGTTTTTATTTTAACTTTTTTTTTTATCCTTTTTACCCCTAAATAATAATGAGAGGTACATTTCTTTGTGCAGGGTGTTCTTCTGAAACATCCCTACAAAGACCTTAGTAGGTACTAATGGCTCATTCAGGTAAAGGGGTGACCTTGGAGGGATGCTTGGCTGGAGGCACCAAAAAGAAGAGGCATGTAGCTGGGTGATGCCCCACAACTGTGTTCCAAGATGTTTGAAAGGTGCCTGAGCTTGCATATACAGGAAATCATTGGGCATGGGCTACTGCCAGTGTCCTTCCAGCTGCCCCAGAGGGGAATGACCAGGGAGGAGAGACAAGGAATCACAGCTCTAAGAGCTGGTTTCCTCTAAGAGCAGGGAACATCTTTGTGCAGCACTGATGGCAAAGAGGCCCAATTATTTATGATACAAATAAGAGAAGTGGCATTCTTACAGCTCAGCTTTTCCACAAAGCACTTTCAAAGAAGAACCTCTGACACCATTTTCTACCGAGCTGAGGCTAGCATTTGCCTGGTTATTCCACTCCATGGTATGTTACTATCTGTCAGCATTTACGTGTTCTACACATCCTTTCCTATCTGCACACAGCTGTGATAAGCTGCTGAGCTGATAAAGGAGCACATCAGCATCTGTCCTGTAAAACCCAATCTGAGTGGAAGTTCAGCTTTCCACCACATACCCACCAAATGCCACAGAGCATCTGCAGTTCAAGTGATGAAATTTTAGTGACATTGGCTGCTCTATGAGTTCCTTAGAATGGAATTTGCAGCCATTGCCTCAACACCTATTGCTGGAAGAAGCAAATAAACCTCAGGGTGCAGAGACCTGAATCTGACCTGAGACAGAGATGTAGCTTTTGTTCCTGGGGCTCATCTACTTTCTCCAAGTGTAAGAGACACTGTTTTTAGCTGTGAACTTTGTTTTCCAATGGCCTTGCACTGCTGTGGCAGCAGCACATTTAACAGCTTTGCTGAGACTGACTGCTGCTTCCCCAAAACCTGATTGAGCTCAGGATGTAGATAAGTCACATGGCAAATACCATGCCACAGGTCCTTGGCCAGGGAACAAGGCTGACACTGCACCCTACACATGCTGCATGAGGTCACCTGCTCTTTCCCTGGTGGAGGGCAGCCCCTACAACCCAGGAGCTGATCCAGAAAACCAGAGATTGATTCCCAGCCTGGGGAGCTCAGTGCCATTCCAGACTTGCTCTGCAGCCCTGCTTGCAGGACTTGATCCCCAGTCCCCATAGTATCTGCGTCCCTGCCATCTCCTAGCAACAGAGACCTGTTCACTGAGCCAGGGAATTCCCTGCTTGGCTGAGGCTGGATGGCAGCACCCAGCTACTGCAGAGTCTCAGCTGCTTTTTGGGAGCACCTGCAGCACCTGGCTCTGCAGGACTTCCCATGTGGCCTTGGCAGCTGGGTATGGAGCCAGGGGGACACAGCATGGGACGTGGTGAGAGTCTGTGGTCTGCAGGACTGTCACTGACTCTCCCTCTCTGCAGAACAAGTTCCGCTCTGATGCACGTACCAGTGCCTGCAGAAGCCAGCCAGGGCAGGAGGAGGCTGTGATGCTGGATGAGGAGAGCCCTGAGGTGCTGATGGAGCTGCTGCGTGACCCGCACAGCCCATGGGCTCTGCCACCAGAATGCAACCCCCAGGACCAGTACCTGCGGGAAACAGCTGTGATGGCACCTGAGCTCGTCCGTGGCTCCAACATCTTCCAGGTCTTCAGAACCCTGCGGATCGTTGGCAAGAGAGTAAGTGCAGCTGCTGATGCTCATAAAGCTACTCATCTCCAGGCCAGGAAGCTGTGTCTTCCTGTTGTGAAGGAAAATCATCCTGGGAAAAGGACACTTTCCCCATCCTAGGGTCTTCCCAGATGTTACTACTGCAGCTGCTATAGAGCTACTGACATTCCCACCCAGCTTGCTGCACTAATCCGTGTTACATGTATGTCACATGGGTCACCACTACATGTCTGTGTCACTTCAGCCACGAATTGGCTCAGGGGCATATTGGCCAAATCTCTTTACAGGTGGAGGAAATTGATGAGGGTCTGTTGCAGTTACAGAAGCTGGAGCAGCTCATCCTCAGTGCCAACCAGATCAGCAGGATATCCTCAGCCAACCTGCCTCGGACACTGAAGGTGAGTGAGCGATGCCTTGCGATGGCAGGATGTGGAAGGAGGTTGTGTCTGGGACTGCACTGTGAGCCGAGCAGCTCCAAGGACTGCCAGGAGCAGTGTTTGTTGTTCCCTCTGTCCTGGGCAGGTCCTGGAGCTCTGCTGCAATGCTGTGGGTGATCTGCAGGACCTGTGCACTCGGCCTCCTCCAGAGCTTCAGCACTTAGGGCTGGGATACAACAAGCTGTGTGGCCCTTCACAGGACAAGTACCTCACTGCAGACCTCTGGTAAAGCCACAGGCTGAACATGGGCTCCTCAAAGGGAGGTGGGCAGATGTGAACAGATGACCTCAAGCTGTCAAGGTAGTCCATGTCAAGAAATTACAGTCCTTCATCAGAGCAGTTTCTTTGCTCTGTGTCCAGCACCCATGTCGACCATTCTGTCTGTGCTGTTTTGTCTCACATTCAGAGGTTGTCTTGTTCTGTGACCAAGGTGTAGAATGAGGAAATCAACTGAGGAACTGCCTTGACAACCTACCCACTGCAGTTCCCATGTCCCTGGGCAGGTTCCTTTCTCCATACCCTTCCCAAAGCCCCTGCTGGAAGGATCTAAAGCTTAAACCACATCATCAAGTGATGCAGTGGGATAGTTAATGGATGGTAAAGGAGCATGGTTTTGAGTTGTGGGGCAGACTGGCAAGGGACCATGTGGCTCAGGAATTTGGAATTGGCCTCTTTAGGTTGTACCACTAGATTGCCCAGTTTGACCCAGTTTATGCCAGAGAAACAGATTTTTTTTGTTGTTTGTTTGTTTGGGGTTTTTGTTTGTTTGTTTTGTTTTGTTTTTTAGCCAGGGCAGTAACACTATCCTCAGATGGGTATTGTTTGTGTAACCTTCTCTGGGTTCTCTTCTTAGGCCAAATCTTGTCTCCCTTGACCTGAGCTTTAACAGCTTCACGAATCTGCTGGAGCTGGTCTTCCAGCTGTCCAGTCTGCAGAAGCTGCGTATCCTGGTGCTCCAAGGGAACCCACTGGCTCTCATTCCCACTTACAGAGGCTTCCTTGTGGACAGCCTGCCGAAGCTCTCCATCCTCGATGACATCCACATAGGGCCTGATGAGAGGCATCAGTTCCAAGGTTTGGCAAGGCAGACAGGTAAGCCTTTGCATTTGACTGTATCCATGCTGACCCCATGATTCAGGAGGTGGTTTTATGGTGGTTGAGCTAGGAGCCCTTAGGGCAAACTGTGGATCCAGGATTTAATTCCTTCTTGTCTTACCTCAAATGGGCATCCTTATCTGTGCCTTTTTACCCCATTAGCTCAAACAGGGAGTCAGGCAGAGGACCCTGCAGCAGTGTAATTGCAAATAAAGTCATTTTTGCCTTAATCAGGTCTAGAGATTGCAAGAAACCCCAGTGCTGGCATTACCTCGGTGTCATGGTCTGCCTCAGTTTCTGCTTCCTCAACACTGTTTTCAGACCATGTGTTTCCTTCTCAAGCTACCGAAAAGAGGAACATACCCACTGGGGAAGATGCTCACATGAGTGCTGCACTGTCAGCTTGAAGCAGTGCCACTTCTGCAGCATGGCACATCCTTGACTGGGACTAGAGCAGGGGGCTGGGGGCACGCGGGGATGGGAAGCCCCTACTGAATGAGTTTATGCACCAGATGTGCTCTTTGAAGTCTAAAATGTTAACCAGGGAGGCAAAGCAGCTAAGCCAGATGCTTGCATGGCTTTGGAGTGACCCCATGTGGCAGTGGCTTGTTATGGCGATAGCACAGGGTGGCAGGGAGGGACGCCAGGTGGGACATGGCTTCCTGGAGGCTTGTGCTTGCTTTGTGCCACCTTCACTCTGGAAGGAGTATGCTGCAGCCTCACCCTAAAAGGAAGGGTTTCTTCCTTTTAGAGCTGATCAGAAGTGAAGCACGGTTGGTTGTGAGCATTGGGGAAATCAAGGGAGTTCCTGATCCGAGCACTCACCAACAGCTGGAGGTTGACTCTGAGGCTCCGGTGATCACCTACAGCTACTGTGTGACCTATGAGTTTTTGGAGGGAGAGGAGACTGGGCACAGCAGCAGCACTGAGGTTTGTGCTTAATTGACATCTTGCAATGTCAGGCAATGTCAGGTTTCAGGTTATAGTAAGGTGGACTTCACCTCCAGACTGTAAAGTGAGACCTGGTGTGGGCAGCAGCAGTACTGGCTACAGGATTCACACATGGTCACATCTGGCAGGACAAGTCACTGCTGGCTACATTCCCTGTACCTCCTGGGGAGTTGATCTACATGTGGGAGTGCATTGACAGCTCCCCTCCCACTGACTGAACAGACCCCTTTCCTTGGAACTGGTGTCCCCTGTTCCCATAATGAGGATGGGCTGGGGAATGGGATTTCAGAGGCAGCTATTCCCCCTGATCCTGATGCAAACACAACCAGACAAGCCTTGCCAAGAGATCCCTCTCTATTCCAGGAAATAAAAATCCATCAGCATTCTGTGGTGGTCGCTCTGGATATGGACAGCTCTGCTCAGGACACCAGAGAAACAATGAGCCAGCAGGAGACTGCAGCCAAAGAGGAGCCCAAGGTCCCCTCTGGTAATGAGGAATTATAAATCCCTGCCCCACTGCTCAGGGATCTTCCTGACTTGGTGGCATCAGGACATCCCTCACAGCACCTGCTGTTACTGAGACTGATGGATAAAGAATTGTCACTAGGGGTCCTTCTGTCTTCAGAAAAGGGAGGTCTCTCCTCATGGCTTTGTTGTGTTTCTGTCCAGCTAAGGTGTTTGTCACCCCTGGAAAGCCCTGGGCAGACACCATTGACTGCAGCTACAGGAAGGAGCACACCGTCAAAGACTTAGTGGGGCTGAAGTCCTACCTGGAGACTGGAACGATTGTCTCAGTTGTGGAGGAGAAGGTGAGAGTGTGGCAGAGCTGAATGAAAGAGGAAAGAGCCGCTGGGAGGCCCAGCAGTGGTATTGTGTTCACTCTGGGAAGCAGCCTGGGATGACCGTGACCCCAGACCAGGGTCCTTGGATGTCCCAGCCTCTGCAACATCAGCTCCTCTCTCCATGCAGGTGCTCTCATGGCCTGTCAATGCTGATCCAGAAGAAAGCACAGTCACAAAGGGGAAGGCAGGACGGGGGCTGCAGAAGGACAATGCCAAGGTAGAGTGCTGGGAGAGAACTATGTCTGAATAACATCTGAGTTACAAAAGTGATGCTGGGGGAACGAGGGCCCTTCTCCTGGAGCAGTTAGCTCTGTCACAGAATCTCCCTTCCAGACCTGTCACCAAAGTTCCTCTTGCTATGGGAGGAAGGCAGCGGTGATTTTACACACATCTTGGTCTGGCTGCAGTGGTGGGCAAAGGGCTGGGTCAGGGTTGCTTGCTGTCTGATGCAAGCTCCCCAACCCTCTGCTGAAGCCTGTCCCTGTGCTGGTGCCCTGCAGGGTCCTGTGCCCAGGGACAAGCAGAAAAAGAAGAAGCCATGTGAACTCCGCAGCGACCCTCCCATTCAGAAGACCCTGGGCACTGGGAGGGTGACCCTGGAGGCCCTGCTGACCAATGAGGACTTGGTGGCAACTGTGTGTGACTTTGGGATCCTGATCACTGAGCAGTCAGTGCAGCCACCAAGTCTGGAGGAGAAGGTAAGGAACATGTCCTGGGCCAGGGTGGTGAGGCAAGGCTGCCTGGTTCAGCATATCCCAGCCTGCTCTGCCCTTTCCATTCCTCCCATCCATCCCTCAGTTCTCCTCTTCATAAAACAGGGCTGCACTAGCCCTACCTAAGCACCATCCATCGTTGCAGGTGTTATTTCATGTTATTAGCAATAAGTTGATATTATCTGCTGCTTTCTATGGGCCTAGGTAATAGGTGAGTTGTTTTTCCATTTGAGAATATGAAAGCAACCATTCATGCTTCCTCTGATGCTCTCTCTCTCAGCATGGCACACACCAGCTGTACAGACACTTTTTATTTCCTGGATTCTCTTCTCTAAGCAGCCCTTCTGCTTCACTCCTGCTTCCCCACCCCACTTCCCTCTGACCTTTAAATCCTAGTGACAGAACCGAGACAGCAATGGCTGCCACAGGGTTGGGTGTGGGCAGTGAATTTCAGCACAATCTAACTATGGAAACATCTCTCTCTGCAGGATGGGAAAAAAGGCAAAGGCAAGAGCAAAAAACCAAAAGCAGAAAGTCAGACCAGCCGGAAAACCACGGCGTCTGCTGAAGGTGAGGGAGACTGGAGCTGGCTGGGCAGAGGGTGATGTGTATGAGAGCAAACAGCAGCAGTGCCTGGCCTGGAGGCAGCCACAGGTCCTCAGCTCTGCCCATCCCAGCAGGGTTCTTACTCACATCCTGAGCACAGAGCACTGAATGCATCCATTGACTGAGGGGCTGGAGGGTTTGACACATGCCTGACACCTTGTTGGATTGGTATCTGAACAAGCACTGAGGGTGGGCTGCTGGCTCTCCTGGGAGTGACACACACCTACCAGCTCTGTGTTCCAGGGAAGAAGGGCAAAACAGTTTTTTGGGTGTGAGATGTGCTGCCCACTGTGTTGGCAGCTAATTGTAACTAGTGGCATGGCTGGCTGCAGGGAGCACTGTCTGGGATGCACAATAATGTCCTCATCCATTTCCAACTCACATCTCAAGGTACTTTGCAGAGGGAATTACTGTTTTTTCTGGTTTAGAGATGAGATGCACAAAGAGTCCCGAGTGTCCCAGCCAGCCCATGGCAGGTCTGAGAACAGACCCTGGTCTGCTGTCACCCATGAAGAGATCATCCCAAACGTTGGTGGATGTCTCTGAGTCCCCAGTGCAGAGCTCACCAGCTGCTCAGCCAGCAGCGTTACTTAAGCTGCTGGAGAGAAACCTCATCCTGCTTCTTGCAGGTTATTTTTCCAGCAACTTTGTTTTGACTACAAAAATAGCAGTGCCAGCACATTAGAGGGGTAATGCAAGAGCAGAAGGAAGTGGGGGGAGGGAAGAGGGTGGTAGAGCCATGCTGAAAAGCTGCTCTTGGGTCAAGGAGAATACGGAATGGGCCAGGCCTCTACAGCACCACTTGGAGCTACCAAAGGACCTTTGAGTTCCCACTCTCACTTCAGATTTAGCTGCTGATTTAAGAGAGCAATTAATCCCCTCCCAAAGAGTGTCAGGATGATTTTCTGTGCCACATCACCATAGTGAGGATCTCAGAGCCCTGCAGCCCTAGGCTGTTGATGATTGAGGAAGCCTGGTGGCCTTCCCAGCTACCTGAAAAAACAAAAAGCTCCTTGAATGATTGCTCCCCATATGCAGATAAGCATTTGCAGTACATGTTCAAACTGCTACTGAAGTGGGGAGCTGCTCAGTGGTTTAGCAGTGGTGCGTCTTAGCTTCCTTTTCACGCCTGTGCCTGTGGTCAGTATGCATGCAGGAGGTCTTCCTTCAGCCTAAGCCAGAAGGAACCCTTTCTGCAGAGGGTTGTGTGGCTGGAGATGGTGGTGTGTGCACAGAAAGCTTCTGCTGCTGCAGGAAACCCAGAGTGATACTTAACTTGGTATTCTCTTAACGTCCCTGCAAGTAGAGGCTGGCTGAGGTGCACAGAAGCTGCAATAGGCTGGGTACTGAGAGCTGATTTCAGAAAGATTGTGCCTAAAAATCAGCTGCCCCCCACAGCTTGCTACACCCCATGTCAACAGTGTCCTGTGGGCATGACTCATGACTCACAAGTCGATGGCAGCTGGGGTGGCAGACGCAGCCACGGGGGCAGGTGGGGGCTGCTCAGGCAGTGCCTGCAAGCCCTGATTGCTCCATAAGTCACCAAACTGCTCCAGGGTTGTTTGGCCCTTGCTCATCTCTTGTGTACCAGGTACTGCTGTGGAGCTGCAGCAGTGGCCACGCTTCAAGGTGTGGGGATGGCTCCTGGCCCTTGCTGCTGCTGTGGTCCAGTGAGGCTGTATAGGGACTGTCACTCTCACAGCCGGGGGCTGACACTGATTTGCATCCCTCAGTCAGGAAATGCACACAAATAATAAGTCCTCTCAGGGAACCTGGGATCCCTTCCAGACACTCAGCAAGCTTTGTCTCAAGCCAACAATTTGCCCAGACATTGAAGGATGTCTTCGGAAGTAGTGTCACGTAGCTCATTTGATTTCCCTGGATCCCTGAAACGATTTATTTCTGCATCTTTCTTTTTTCCTCAGAATTATAGAGGAGTTTAACAATAAAAAGCAAAGTTGCACCCAGATAATTGCCTGCTCAAGGATGCTTTTTGGGCTTCTTACTCGAAATCATATTCAAACAGACTTTCCCTCAAGGCCTGGAAGTCAGTGCTAATGCAATGGGCATTCCCCCTGCCCACTGCTGCTTTTAGAGTGATTCATTCTGGCAAGACAGTGACAGATTTGCTTCTTTCCACAGGAAAAAGAAAAACCAAAGACTCTGCTGAACCGGAGGAGGGTCAAAGTCTCCAGCCAGTGCCACTGACAGTTCAGTTCCAGATGCAGCTTCTTCGATGGCCCATGGCAGTTGGTTCTCAGAGCCAAGAGAGCGTGGAGGAGCCTCAGTAATATATCCATAGTGGAAGAGTTAGTGGAAAATAAACCCCACAGTGAAGGTGCCTGAGTCCTGGTTTAGATGAACTGCTAGAGCTGTGAGATGCCCCTGGGATCCCGGTTGTCTGGAGCTGCTGCTGAGCTTCTGCAGGAGCTGCAGTGTGCAGGGGCTAGTGTGTGGTGTGCAGGGTGGGAGGTGCAGGTTGAGGGTAAGAATATGTGGTGTGCAGGTAGGATGTGTAATGTGTGATGTGTAGGTGGGATGTGCAATATGCAGGGTGCTGGTTGAGGTGTCCCATGGGTGTGCAGGGTGCAAGTTTGGGGTTGCAGTGCTGCGGGTGCAGGGTGAAGTTTGGGGGGCGCAGTACGCGATGCACAGGGTACGATATGCAGGGTCGGGTGTGCTCTGTGCAGGGCACAGTGCCCGGTGTGCAGTGTCCGGTGCCGGCGTGCACTGCCTAGGGCATGCCGCCCCGGGTGCGCCCTGTTCGGTGCAAGCCCCTCCTCCCGCGGGCGGGGCGGAACGGGGCCAGGTTCCTCGGCGGCGCCGTGCGGGACCGGCGGCAGCTCCAGCTGAGTCTCAGCAGCTCTGCAGACGGGAGCTGGGGATTGTACCAGGTGGCACCGCGGAGCGCCGGGCTCCAAGCCCCGGGCCGGGCGGGCTCTCCCCGGGTTTGGGGGGCTTCGGTACGGCTCCCCGCGGGATCCTGAGCCCTCCCGCGGGGCGAGTACCGGACACAGCGTTCCCGTCCCCGCCGGTAGCACCTGCGCTTGATGAGAGCCAAGCAACAACCGGGAGGGGAAACTCCGAGAGCCGTGGCTGCCCGGGCTGGGCCGTCTGTTCCGTGCTTGCGGGCGTGGGAGTGCTGCGAGCGGAATGAAAGATCGGCGTCTGCGTGCCCGTTCCTAACCGGGCTGTGCTCCTCTGGCCGTGCAGGGCCCGGGCTGAGCGCCGGAGGCTGCCATGCATCCCCGAGGGAAAAACCTGGCGCTTTCCGCCGTTTCCATCATGCTGCTGGCCTGCGTGTTCTTCATGAGGAAGGAGGCAAAGCTGGCAGCATCCTCAGCAGACCAGAAAGTAGATGATGTGAATCACAAACCGAAGTCTTTGGCTCCGGACAGTGCTGAACCCAGCAAGTGTTTGCCGGACCTGACCCTTGCTAACTCTTCTCATGCCCTTCCGGAAGTTCACCGTGTCTTCTTAACCTACAAGCACTGCCGCAACTTCTCAGTCCTGCTGAAGCCTTCCAGGTGTGGCAAAGAGACATTCCTCCTGCTGGCCATCAAGTCTTCTCCCATCAACATAGACCGGCGGGTGGCAATCAGGAACACATGGGGGAAGGAGGTCTCCATTGGTGGCAGGCGCATCCGGCTGGTCTTCCTTCTGGGGCTCTCAGAGGCCAAAATCCAGGCACAGCCCCTGCACCAGCTGCTGACTTACGAGAGCCAGGAGTTTCATGACATCTTGCAGTGGGATTTCGTTGACAACTTCTTCAATTTGACCCTCAAGGAGCTGCATTTCCTGCGCTGGTTCATGGAGGACTGCCTGCACACCAGGTTTGTGCTGAAGGGCGATGATGATGTCTTTGTCAACACTTACAACATCATCGAGTTCCTCCAAGAACTGGACCCTGACCAGAATCTCTTTGTTGGGGATGTGATCACCAATGCCCGGCCCATCAGGAACACCAAGGTTAAATACTTTATTCCAGAGTCCATGTACAGAGCCTCCTTCTATCCCCTCTATGCAGGTGGAGGGGGCTATGTGATGTCCAGAGAGACAGTGCGTCGTCTCCAGGGCACTGCAGAGGACACAGAGCTCTTCCCAATAGATGATGTCTTTGTGGGAATGTGTCTGGCAAAAATGGCAGTGACTCCAAAGAACCATGCTGGCTTTAAGACTTTTGGGATCCAGAGACCTTTCAATCCTTTTGATCCATGCTTGTACAAAGAGCTGATGGTTGTGCACAAGCTAAACCCAACTGAGATGTGGATCATGTGGACGCTAGTCAAGGATGACAGCCTCAGGTGTGCGGTGTCAGTAACATACAACTATAGAGGGGGTTGGAAATGAACCTACTGATGAGCATAGCAGGATGGTGACTGGTGACAGATACAGGGAGTTTAAACTAAAAATCAGGTTGTGGTAGGAATGTATCCTCTACTAACAGGCTGTACGTGAGCTGTAGGGGTTTGTTTTGCAGCAAGTCTTTTTTTGTCAATGGGTTACTGAAGCAGTTGAATTGTCACCAGGTAGGGATGGGCTGGTAGCTCTGTGAGACATGGCACAGGGGACTCAAGTCAGTTCCTCCCAGCCAGGCTGGGAGCCAGAGGAAGTCACAGCTACCACAAGGACATGAGTGAGGGGCTACCTACTGTGGAGGCTCTGCAACAGTTGCTGGTGTATAACTACTGGCCAAATTCAGTCTAGGAAAGTTGATGACAACTGTTCAGTGTCTTGAAATTATTTGAAGGGATGGAAGAAAGGCTAGTGTGTGCTGCTGGGTCTACTGCACCACACCTCCGCTGTCCTAGGCCAGCAATCCCACAGGTCCTACCGGACAGCAGGAGAAAAGGAGTGGAGTGGGGAAAAAAGCCTCAAGAATATGTTGCCTTAATGATCCAAGGGACTGGGCTCTGACTCAAGCCCTCTGGATTTTACAGTTTATTATAGTTTTGCACTGGAAACTTTTGCACACTTTCTGATGGGTTTTGAGAGGAACAATAGGTCTTGAATAATCATGGAGGTAGTTACAGTGGCTGTAACTTTTCATGTTGCGTGGGAGGTGTTTGAGGTGTTGTTGCTGTAGTTGTAATGTTGGGTATAAATAAAATAGTTTTGAAGTGTGTTTTCATGGGAGTATTCTTGGGTCTCCTGAAAGCTAGGAGCACTAAAAGCCAGAAAAGGCTGAGACCTGGTGCTGGGAATTTGCATTAAGGAGGTGTTGATACTAAAGAGGAGGAAACTCACCACTTCCTTTGCTGTGAGCAGCTGCTGTTCTCTGTCCAGCCAAGATACATTGATAAAGAAGCAATTGATCCATCAATGTGCTGCAGTCACTCATTTGAGCAAAGATCAAATATAAAATTTGGTGATACTTTTATGAAGCTTATCAATTTTAGAGTACCTTCCTGCTAGACCAGAAGCTGCTGTGCTGTGTGTGAGCAGGAAGCAGCCTGCAAGTGTTAGGAAAAAGGTAGTGGTAGAGAGGAAGCGTGTGATTAATCAGTGATTTGTGTTGTGCTGTTGTCATTGCTGGCTCTCGTGCCAGCTGCCCAGTGTTCACTGCCCATCAGATGTGAGCTGGAGCTTTCAGAAGTGCTTCTTTCAGGAGGTCCTTGATTGTACTCCAGAGAGGCCGAGGACATCCTATGACCAGACGTGTGACAGCTCAGTGCAGGCTGGCTGCCCGGCCTTCCAGTGGGGTGGGCAGTGCTGTTATCAGGCTGAGGGACTCCTGTCAGTCCTGCTGGTCCTTGTTAGATCATGTTCCTTGATGCTTTGGCTTTCTAAAGCACCTGGTGTAACTTTATCTGAATCCTGCGGTGTGATCCAGACTCTTGTGGTGGGAGTTTCCACTCTCCTGAGTTGTTTCTGTGCTAGATACGAGTAGGTGTTTGTCTAAAAAACTGCTCTTGGGTGAGCCTGAGTGCGTCCAGCCTCAGCATGGTCTTGTACAAGCTGTATGTCTTCTGTACTGCAGCCCCAACAGGACATAAAGAACCGTATCAGCAGTACCTGAGAAGTATCTGCATGTAGTTTCAAGTGAGTTGGCTTTATAGATGTGGCAGAGTATCAACAGCAGAAGCTAGTTTCTGGGCACTGTTCTTGGGGTAATACTGCTTGTTCCAGAGCAAGGACTCTGGTTCCATGGTACCATGTGAACTGCTATGGCAGTGTTTTTATGACCCAAACTCAGTAACACAATGTAGAGAATGATGTCGTGTCTGCTGTGGGCTTTAGGTGTATGGGCAAACTCCCAACAGACAGTGCTCACTTCTCACCTCATTTTGGAGGCTATATGGAACCATGAATGTGCCTCACTCCCATTTGGACTTGAGTGAACTGACTAGTTGGTTCCTGTCACGTCTGAGAGCTGGATGCATGTGAACACAGTAAGCAGGATGTACAGTGAAACAAGAAGTAGGACAACAAGGGGGCTGGTAGTGGGCTCTGAAAGGGGAAGAATGAGTTGCTTTGCAGCCTCCTGTAACAGTCATCATCTGTCTTAAGCCAGATCTCTGCCACGCAAACATCTGAATAGAGTTACTGTGGTATCCTGAAAGGAACACAACCTGAACAGGCATTTGGGTCAGTGGCTTGGCAGAACCTTACAGTGCAGCATTAAACAAATTGGAGCAGTTGTGGTTAGAGGCTGAGCTGAAGTTGGCTCTTAAGGGTGTGGTTGTGCCACTTCTGCAAACAATCCTCTCATAATATAAGTGGCTTTTTCCCTAATGCTCCAGCCCAAGGCTGTGTTTGGGACCTCCTGACTGCTGGCACAGCAGACACTGGCACCTTCCTGTGGGCTTGATTTCCAGAGTGTGTCATCCTCCTTGGATACAGCAGCACCCAGTGAGGAGCAAGAGCAAGGAAAGGTAGCCTGTTAATTCCTTTACTATTTAATCTATAAGCATACAGTGCTGTGTAGCTAAGATTGCATCTGTTCAAAAGGCAGCAAAATGAGGCACAGGTAGAAGGGCTTATGCTGCAGCTGACAACATTCCTTGTCAAGCAAAACTCACTTGTGCTTGACACACACTCATGCTTAAGAGCATCACTAACACACATGAAGGGCATCAGATGCTACTTTGTGGTGAAACCCCAGTAATTAGTGTGTGTTTTCTTTCAAAACCTGATGAATTTGAGATTATCTGACTCAAATCAGCAGTGGTGAAGTTCTAATGGATGCTGTTCTAAAAATAAATCTCAGCTTAGATTTACATTTTCTATACAGTTAATACTGCAAATTTCACATTAACATAGAAAATGAACACAGTGAAAGACAGTGGTGGTTTTGAAGCCTGTAGTGAAACATTCAGCTTGCAAAAAGAGAGAACTGAGATGATTTTCCTGAAACCTGTGCTGGAAAGCATTCAAATGTTTTAAACTTGCTTTTGTGCACTGCTTTGTAAAGAAGCACACAGCAGCTGCTACAACAAATTTGTTTATAACCACAGTGTCTTGAATATCAAATCTCCCTTTCCTTCCTGGGAAAGGCAGATGTGTTGGTGATTCTTAAGTGAAACAGGTTGCTATCCTGAACTGCAAAACTTCATTAACAGCCCAGGTAACTTGACAGAAAATTTTCATCACTACAGCAAATGTTTCCCCTGATTGATTGTAATTAAGTGTTGTGTGATGCAGCTCTCAAGACTCAGTCCTGCTGTAAACTTTAGAGTTCAATACAAGACAGCACTGAATCCCATATCCAAATGGGCACACCCACAAGAGTTTAATAAAGCTATCTCCTATACAGATATAGTTTACTTCACACATTTAAAAGAATTACTTTTAACTATGCTTCTTTGGCCAATACCTAATTAGTCTCTTAAGTTAGGGAGCTCTCACAAACATACCTAATGAGGGGAAGGTCCCTCCCAGCAGGGAGACAAGTAACAAGCTATCCTTGATAGCAGCTTTCACATTTGCATGGTTCAATATTTAAATAATTGAATCCATAGGTATTACAAACATGATAAGTTACAAACAAGATCAAGGCCCTTTAGATACTTGGCATTGACTTGTAAAGCAATCCTTTTTGGGGAAAAAATGGAATCATAGTGTGGGAAACTGCTGAAATAAGTCTATCTCCACAATGAAACTATGGGATCTTTCAGTCTGTGACTCTCACACATTTTTGATGACACCTGGGTTCTTTTCAGTCCTCCCGAAGGTAAGGGTCCTCACCTGCCTCTGTGCTCCCTAAAATACCCTGTGGCAATGATTCTTCTCCTTGAGTTTTGAGGAGCTCTTCTGTTTGAGCTTCAGCTAATGTGGTCTCTGCTTTCTGGGACAGCTGTCGCACTTCTTGCACCTGGGACTTGACTAGCTGAATGTGGCTGCGGGCTGTCACCGAGGCTTGGTCTGCACCTGAAGAGTAACAATTTAAATGCACTGGGTTAGAGGAGCACTCAGCAAACCTTCAATTAAGGAAGTGCCTGTCTATAATTATTATCTGCTTTGCTAAGTGTTTTGATGGCTCTTGGGCTATACTAATGCCAAGTGCATCATTTACTGTTCGTTTACTTTAAACAACAATGTAACTACTTGGAGATTCTTTTCCTGCCTTGAATTCTTCCCACCCAAGAGGGTTACAGCCAGTGTCTGATGAGAGCAATCAGCTTGTGATAGCGTGTTTGAGAACTAAGCCCAGCCCAATCATCATGTGCCAGGAACTTTGAGTCCTTGTGCTGGCACCTACCAGCAGCAGGAATGATTGTAGGACTGCTGAACTCTGAATCCCTTCTCCTCATCCCCAGCACCTACAGATTCTTTTTTCAGACACTTGTAGAGTCAGCATGTCCATGTATGTTCATTGCTTTCCTCCCCTTCTCCACTCCAAAAACTTTGTCAATTTACCATGATTCATCCCGTAACTCAAATCTAAGAGCTAGGAACTCTCAAGATGTTTTGTGAACCTGTGTATACAGCAAGAAAAATTAGTACCTTTCCTGAGGGAAAGGCAAGCATTCTGACTCTTTAACACAAGTAAATCCAGAAAGACAGACCTGATGGACCCCTTAGGTAGCTCAATTTCTGCAGCTCCTCAAACCACATTTGAACACTCCATTTAAAAATGTCTGAATACTTCTCTCAGACACTTCCTGGCATGGTTAGTCTTGATCTAAGCCACATGTGAAGTTTCCAGGCCTAGTTCTCACAACACTTCTACTAAACCTGTAGCAAGTAAAAGAACTTAAGTTCTCAGCATCTCTAAAAACCAGGCACTAGTTGTAAATTAGCATGGACTTACATTCTCTGTCCCTCTAAGCTGCATTCCAGCATATTAAATGCTAGGGGAAAGAAACTGTCAATGTTTCTGCTTGTGCCTACCTGATTGATATGCAGCTTCTGCTGCCATCTCTGAAAGACGTACTGCTGTCATCCAGCTAGACTCCAGCCTTAAGTACTCCTGCTGCTTTGCTGTCATCTAGGAGTAAAACAAAATATTACTTAATAGAAGAGCATCTGAATGCTCTTTGTGAGCATTCAGTGTCTTTGTGGAAAAGTGAGCAAGCAAGAGAACTTTCAAAGGAGTCTGAAAAGGCAGCCTGCTGATAAAGGGACAATTGCTCACATCAACTCTGGCTCCAATGACCACCTGCCAGACTGCATCCACCTCATCTGAATTCATCTTCCCAAGAAGATTTGTGTATTGCTTGTAGAGAGACACCAGTGTATAAACCGCCTGCAAAGAAGCAATTTCATACCATTAGGTGATACACTGGTGATGTTGTCTCACTGTTCACTGGTGATAATTAGCAAAAGTGCTGCATGGTTTCACAGGTGCCTTGCTTTCAAGCTCACTGTGGGTTTGGAGACACTGACAGCATTTGCTCTTGCCTACAGTAGTGCTGTGGACAGCATCTGGTTATGGACTGGTAAGGAAGTAATCTGGAACGCAAACACTTTGTACTCAGATTTGCACTTATTTAGAAAACAATGTCTCTTGTTTCAGACTACAATATGGCTCTCAATTCTTCTGTTCATGGCCTTAGAAATGGGCACAGTAGGTAAATAAAACACCTAAGAATAAAGGGTAGTGTGTTCTGATTATTTGGTATGCAGGCATCCAACAACTGTTAAAAGTTTATTTACCCCAGTTCTGAGAGATGGGTCACTGCAGCTTAAGTTCAAGGTCAAACCAACAATCTAACAAGGCTGAAAACTTCTGTATTTAGTGTTGTAGAACAGTGGGCCCCACTGTCTCCTCAGAATCTGACATCTTTAAACCCCACATCTCCTTTATTAAAGTTCATTTAAAAAGCCAAAGTCCAAACATAAAGTCCAATGTGCCACATAATTTATTATTTCCAGGATTGATTTACCAACAAAGTGTGTAATCTCTCATTTTACCTTTGTATACTCTGTCAATGCTTCAATCAACGCATATGTTGTTTGAGAGAGGAGTGTAGAAGTACTGTCTGTTACCAGGGAAACTGCTCTTTTAATCAAGGCATCATTACTGAGAGAAGCTGAGTTCTGCTTCTGAAAGACAAGATATTTGCATCACTTTTAACTGACCTTCATATGGATGTTATTTGTAACAAATAATAGTAAGAAAAAGCACCCTGTTAGTTACAGGGTTCAGCAGCCAAATTCTCACAGTTAAAGCAGATGTTTTTGCAAGGTGTTACTGAAGGTGGCAGACATTGTCTTCCTCATTTCTCTTCCTAAACAACTACATGCCTTGAACACCTGCAGTCCCCAAGGAAACAATTCTGAGGGTAAGTACTAATTTGCAAAATGCTAAGCAAGTGGGATTGAATATGAAACTGTTTCTAACAAGGAAGTGCTGCATGAATCCTATGCCTGACACCTTACCTCCACGACTGGGACTGCACACAGAGCCACTCCCAGCCCCACGCCCACCATTTGGTGCCATCCTACATTCATGCCTGAGAGGCAGCGTCTCCTAAAACTGGCCACAACAGGGAAGCTTTGTCTGGAAATGCAAGAGACAAAAAACAGAGGTAAAAAATAACCAATATGTTGTGGGAAATATGCCTTGAAAAGAACACCCAGAAGCTGTTCTAGGTGACCCAGACTACTATGCTTCTGTAATTCAGCTGTATAATAGCAAATAAGTTTGTTTTAAATTCTGTTACAGTAAGTGCATGAAGACAAGCACAGCAGTGTATTAGGAGTCCTTATCTGGTACCAACACACTGCTAATATTCAATATTGATTTAAAAGCATGCTTGAATGTGGTAAGTGGCACATGCAGGTGAGTAATATAATAGTTTGGTGCCATCCAGGGATGTTTAGAGCCTCCTGTAGCCAATTTTATTTACATCCAGTGTCATGTGAGAGTCCGCGAGGTCGAGCAGAAAAGCAGCAGCACTGTTTTATGTAAAAATAACTGGTCAGTTTTCCTTCTTTTATGCTCTTAAACTACAGTCTGTCAGTGGCAAGCACTATATAGGTACCACAGCTGCTCCTTCTTGCGCTGTCTCAGCCCTGCGTTACCGCTGTTTCTGATGTCGGGCCGCCGCCCGCTTTATTACACCAGGCAAACGAAGCGCGCATGGAGTCACTAGGGGTAGTGAGCGGCAGAGAATCGGCCCCGCGCAGCCCGGTTAACAGCCGCCTGAGCGTTACCGCAGCCGGGTGTGGCTCCACGGAAAAGCCCCCGCCCCGCCCTCGGGACCCGGAGCGGCGGAGCCGCCGCGCTACCTGAGAAGAGAACAGCAGCTCCTGAGCCAGCGGCTGCCAGCAGCCATCTTGCGGCACGCAGGAAGTGACGTCAGTGTTTACGGGTGGGCGGGGCCGGCCAGTGCGTGCGGGGAGGGCGGGCACGCGAGCGGGCGGCCGCTGGCTGAGGGTGGCAACGGCGCGCGGGCGCTGTAAGGGCGGCTGGGGGAGGCTCAGGCAGGCAGCGAGAACCGTCTTGGCGCTTTACATTGTAGGGCACCTGCTCCACCTTACAGGTAATGGCACTTAGAATCAAAGAATAATTTCGTTTGGGAAAAGCCTACAGATCATCGAGTCCAACTGTTAACCCCGCACTGCCAGGTCGCCGCTAAACCAGTGTCTCTCAGAATCACATCTGCAGGGCTTTGAAAATCCTCTGGGGATGGCGACTCCACCACTGCCTTGGCAGCCTGGTTTAGGCATTGGCAACGTGGGCATGACGTTTTTCCTTATGTCCAATCCAAACCTCCTCTGGCACAGCTTGAGGTTGCTTCTTGTTTTGTGGGGAAAGAGACCAATTCCCACCTTGCTGCAACGTCCTTTCAGAGATTTGTAGAGCCAGAAGGTCTCTCCTCAGCCTCCTTTTCTCCAAGCTGAGCAACGCAGTTCCCTCAGCTGCTCCTCATAAGACTTGTCTCAGGACTCGGTAGTCTCTGAAGCAGAAACGGCATTAGAGGCTCTCAGCTCAGGCTCGGTTCATCTGTGTACCCCTGCTCAGAAACACCTTCAGGCCAGCCCAGCCCAGCTCAGCAGAGAAATACTCTCAGCTGTGCGTCAGTACAGCAGCTGCGGTGTGAGCTAAGACTGCACTAATAAACTGACACAGGTTCTGCTCCCATCCCGCATGTTTTAATTAATCTTTGCTTTTCGAGAGTATGTGATGTTGCTTAGCTTTTAGCTAGAGAAAAGGCTTCTGCAGAATTCTACATTAAAGGTCTTTCTGGCAGTTTAGGCTGGGTGCCCCCCTGCCACTGCTACATGAGATACACCTCTGGTGTCCCAGGTGCCCACCAATTAGGGGTGGACACAGGAAACGGCGTATTTCTACCCATAAATCCTGCACCCTATCAATCCATCTGCAGAGTCATATTCTTTCTCTTTCTTCCCTCACTGCCCCCGTGGGAGATGCTCTCTCTTATTGGGTAATGCTGGGGGAGTATCTCAGGCCCCTTAGGCCTGTCTAGGCCTAATGCCAGGAGGAGAATGGAGGGGGGGGCAGTCTCAGACCTGGCCGGCCTGAGACTTGCCTAGCAGTGGGAGGGGGGAAGGAAGAGCCCTGAGGGTTTGGGTAGACCCTCAGGTGGGAGGAGGGAAGGATTGGAAGCCTCTGGGAATTGTGTAAGGGGCTCTGTATGCTTTAGGATGCTCTTTGCCACTATGCTTTGTAGTGTTTTTGTAGCTTCACCAATTGCTTTTCCATTTAAACTCTCCATCACTCTCCAATACGTTTGTGTGTGTCATTCTGTTGTCCCTTTTGGGGCAAGAGACGTTCTGTCTGGCCCCAAACCAGAACAGGTCTTGATCAATTATTATTTTTTTTTTAAATGTATACCAATAATGCCAATCTATTGTTTTGTCAAACTCTGTTTACTCATCACGGTTTAGTTTTAGCAAGGCAGTGCTATATTGCAGGCACACCTTGCACCTAACTCCATGTTTTAGGCATTTGTTGAAAAGTGGTTGTGAACCTGGGAGTGCCAAATAATGGGTCTGTATATAACATGGCATTGGTGCCCCCACCCCAAGAAGTGTACCTCATAAAACTGTAGGAAGATGGAAACCCTGTGCTGATTTGAAATGTATTTTCCCAGGACTTAAAAAAACAAACCCAAACCCAAGTAATTCCATATTTCGCCTTCACACCTTTAATGAAGCAGAGTTAGACAAGGCAGGACTTGTTTATTTGAGATGCTGGTCATGTTTGAATTGTGTTGCATCCCTCCTGCCCCTCTGCTGTGCTTGGGAAATTGCTGTGCTCTCCAGGCAGGCGTGGGATGAGAATCTCAGGAGAAAACTGCTAGGAGGCTTTTAAATGTTTCTAGGAAGAGGGGGAAATGTTTAAGGAGACACAAAGAATCTGCAAGAGATGCAAAGAATCTACAAAAGCGACAAAGATAGTAGAGTGCATGCATGTAGATACTTTTAAAAATCTTTATTCTTTTTACATAAGAAAATAAGATTGCGATTAAGCAGCAACAGAACAAAGTGCTTGCAGATTTGGGGCAGGAGGAAGGGACTGCCATCCTGTGTGCTGAGCAGATGAGCTGCACCCTGGACCCTGATGCCTCTGGCCAGCCTGTGTTTGCAGGTGGAGAAGAGCAGCTCTCATTTAAGCACCAGGAAGTATGTCGTCCAGCCAGCGAGCAGCAATGCTCCAACCAGCACCGTGTAACTGAACAGCACAAAGGCCAGCAGCTCTTTCAACACCTTGAGGAAGTGGATGACAAAGGAGTCTGTCATGGTTCTTCTCCCCGGACTGTGGCAGGTAAGGTCTCTGGGGCTGTTTGCTGCTCTGTCCTCTACGGTCTGGGATGAGTTTTTCTGAGCAAGGAAAGTGCAGCACTGACCAAGGTAGCTTTGCTGTGGGGAGAAGAGGTTGTGTTCAAGAGAGTTAATGGCCACTCATCCTTCTAAGGATGTTGGTGTCAGGCTGGACTTGTTCATTCAGAGTCCTGTACAGGGTTGCTGAGCTGCACAGTGTTGAAAAGAAGTTCAGGATCTGATCAAAGTCTCCAAATGAAGACTGGTAATTAAGCAAATTAAAATACAAACACACAGGCAGCGGACATTTCTGAGGCCGTTACAGAGTCCAGCTGGCCCCTAGCATCTTTCCCCGTGTGTCAGTGGCTGTGCATCCAGGAAGCTCCACATTTGGAGCGGTCACTGGTGGTGCATTATCAGCAGTGTTCTGATCAAAGTGGTCAATTCCTTCAAGGAAGCCGCTGTTAATATTTAATGATATAATTGCATCTAATGGAGATACTGGCACAAACTGAGCCTTTTGTTTAAGAATGATGAAAACTGGGGCTTAAATACAAATTTGCACAGACAAATATTTACATCTTGTTTTAAAAGTAACCTTTAAGTGGAAGACATGGGATGAGATGCTTTAGAATTAATTTTATAGCTGCCTCTTAAAGTCATACTTACACTTTGTTTTAGAAGTGAATGCTCAATTGTTACGTTAATATAAAGATCTAGACTTCAAACTGTGAAGCCCCCTGTAACAAAAAAATCTCTCATCCCTCCAATTTACATGGTTTTACAATTCTGATCATAATTATGCCTGTGTGCCGCACTCTTGGTGAAGAACATAAAAGGAATTTAAAACCAGACTTAGAATAAAGCTAACCTAAAAGGATTAGTTCTCTCCTGATCAGTCTACAGCCAGAGAAAAAGTAAACTGAGTTCCTGTCCTGGCACTTGGAATATTTTTTAAGAGCTTTTATGATAAAGAGTTCACTTTTTGGTTTCATTAAAGAACTCAGTCATTTCATTCTAAGCTTTTATGTGCAAGTATGCATTACAGGACCTATTGCACTTGAAAACCAGCTGTGTTTTCCCAGTTGTTCAAAGCTCTGAAGTTTCCTGTTTGTAGGCTTTATGTGATTTCTGCTTCTCTATAAAGATGTTGGTAAAGAAATAAACCGCTTACCCAGGTAGCTGATAGGCTCAACTTCATCAAGTTCCTGTTCCTCTCTAGTTTTGCTCTGTAGCTGCCGCTTGAATTTCTGGCTTCTAAGCAGTTTCTGCTGTAGTTTGATTCCCTTCTGCTCTGCTGGGTTGGGAGGCAGGAGTGATGAGGTGGTGTTTGCAGCCCACATGAGGATAATGCACTAGGTGTGGTCAGCACCAGTTATGATATGACATAGTGCCATGCAGCGCAGCACTACAGCGCAGCCAACCAGCTGCCCAGAGTGCTTCTGTCAACAGTACTGTGTGGGTTCAAGTGCCATGGCTTAATGTTACCAGCTCAAAACTTGCTTTTGCTTAAACGTGAGGGCTTTTTCCCAAAGTGGGAAAAACATACTTGCACTTTTTTATGCTGCAGTTTTCTGGAAGACTCTAGTG
The DNA here is from genome assembly GCF_027791375.1 of Indicator indicator. Classification (NCBI taxonomy): domain Eukaryota; kingdom Metazoa; phylum Chordata; class Aves; order Piciformes; family Indicatoridae; genus Indicator; species Indicator indicator. Next base: position 9,198,078 of record NC_072035.1, read on the forward strand.
CCTCCTGCTGCAGTCACCATGAGCTGCTGTGGGCCGCTCAGGGAGGAGGATGCTCATGTACAGCAGGGCATCATCCCAGCTCAGCAGCACATTACAGGGTGGAATTCTGGAGGCTGAACTGTGCTCTTTTATCAAAAAAAAGCGAGTGCTGAGGGCAGCCTAACCCCTGTGCTGTCACTATCTCACTGCTCCAGAAGTCATCCCTACCTTTTAGAAAGCAAGGGCTGCCACTCTTTTGCAGTGTGGTGGGGAGGAGGGAGACAAGCGGTGTGTTCGTTTTTAGCAAGTGATTTCTGATGATGTTATATTTAAAGTGAAAATCTTTGGTCTTTGGGGTGGAGGTTGGGTAGTGTTGGTGGTGGTTTTTTTTTTTTTTTGGTTTTGTTTTTTTTTTTTCCTTGTAAACCAGCTTGTAAATGCAGGCAGCAGAGAGAAGAGTATGTACTGCAAATCAAATCTCTTACCTACAAAGAGATTATGATGTAGAAAATGGCCCCTTAATTTAATTAGGCTCTCTTGTTATCAAATTATTACCCGCATGGTCAGCAGGGCCTTAAGACAGCAGCAGAACATAATCAAGCTGCTCAGGAAGCCTGTTAAGTAGTAATTGCTCCTCTAGAGAATCAATCAGCGTCAAGATGGCTGTGTTTTAATTTTTGCTGTTGTTTTTGAACAGTTTCAGGAAGAGATTTTTTTTTTGTCTAGCTTGAGTCTCCACCTGGCTGGAGCTGAGTGGCAGGGCAGACTACAGTCTGCAAAAAAATACACAGCAGTGTTGTTGGGATATGAAGAGTCTGGCAGGTGTTTATAGTGTATTTTGGAAATAAGCTGTGCCTCTAGTGGTACAAACACAGACATCTGCTGGTCCAGGTGACGAATTAAGCAAGCTGCTAACATGGTGCTCTTTATGGTTTCCTTTAGTCACTTGCCGTGTATCTTTTACACATCATGAGCTTAGTTCACAAACCAGCCTGATCAGGGCTACATTCAATCTTAGAACTAATCACAAAGAAATTAAAACCAAAACGTATCTGAAAATTCTGATAGTACAAAAACCCTTAAGGCCAAGTCAAGGACATGCTAAAAGATGGTGTTGAATCATACTGTGTCTTGTCTTTCTCTGCACAATAGTATCAAGTAGCTTTGGATCAAAAATTAGAAATTTCTTTTTAAATACTGTGAAATTGCCTACTTTACAGTGGAACTATGGGAACAGTGCAGAGCAAGGCCACCCAAGGCACCCCACACATACTCCTTGCACCATTGTCAAAGTCATAGCATGTTTTTTTTTTTCTGTAAAAAAATCTCAAATATTGTTCTATAAAAGCCAAGAAAGCAAATAACATATTACATCAGAAATATTTAAGTAGCACAAGAGGATGTGAATAGTGCATAAGCTTAAAGAAATAACATCCAGATGTCAGAAAAATAGTTTCAGCTGAAGTAATTCAGTTATCCTGAGCAGCAGAAGGACGCAGCTACTACAGTACAGGAGGTTATTATGTTTATTTTTGTATTCCAGGGAGAGAAAGAGAGAGAGCAAGCGAGCACGCAAACCCTTTTAAAAAGAGACGAAATATATTTTTATTTTATTCTAATAAGCCAACTGGAGCTAGCCAGAGAGTGGAGCTCTGCAAAGGGGATGAGTGGGCAGCACTCAAGTCTTACAGAGCAGGACAGACTGAAACCTAGAGTCAGAACTAACAGCTAGAAAAAGGACGGGCATTTTGTGTTATGCAGGATACCCAAGAGCAGAAATGTTTGCTAAAAGTGATTTAAGGTGTAGAGTGTTTTTATTTTTTTAAGTTGTTTTTAAGGGTCAAACAGTCCCCCAGTGGTTGCTGTTGAAGCACAAGTACAGTGACAGTGAGGCAAAGCAGCAGAGGCTCAGGCTGTGCTCAGCTGCACAGGCACAGACAACAAGCCCTGCTCTGCCTTCCCAGCCTCCAGCCATGAGTCTTCTGGACCCAGAAGCTGCCACCTGCACACACCAGCTCAGCAACATCAAGAGCCCAGCCACCAAGCACATGGAAAATTCCACTTCATAATTTTGAGCTCTACAACAGCTTCAGGGGAAAAAAGTGCCTGTTTTAAACCCTGCTGTTTACTAGGCCACTGCTGTAGCTATTTTTGGCCCGAGTCCCATGTGGGGAGTGGCTGTGTACCTTTACATGTAAGCTCTTGCCCTACTGATGTCATTCATACTCGGGAGTTGCCTTCCAGCATCAGATACCCAGGACAAACAAGCCACCTCACACTGATCCCTTCTGAGGGCGATGAAAAAACAAAGGCTGGAGCATCTTCCTCATCATTTGGGTGCAGTTGGGTTACTTGCAGTCAGTGCTGTTGACATGCATGCAGATAGTTCAAGGTTTAGTTGTTGCCAATAGTGCTGTGAAATTGGGAACAGAAAACATCCTGCCTTCTCACACCTTAGGAGGGTAAAAGGAAGCAATTAAATCTCCCACCAAAACTAAACTGAAAGAAAAACCAGAAGCGCTTCGCCGAACAGAAGGACCAGGGCAGATCCCCACTCCCCCAGCACTTGTTTACCACTTCAGACCATGAACAGGGCTCTCTCTTTCTCCCAGTTTGTTAGAGGCTTTCAGTGCCACTTGGCTACTTGGCAATACCACGAGCAGCAGGAACACAAGTGCAGAGAGGAATAACTGCAGCATGAGCTGGGCCCAGGAGAGCTTCTTTCACCACTGTGTTTCTCTGATGTTCAAGCAGCCATGCCAGAAGGCCAGAAGCTGACATGCCTGTGTCACACAGGGCCTCTTGCTTTTACTTCCTCTCCCCACAGACTCTAGAAAGGCGCAGGCTCCAGTTTTTCCATCAAGGATTTGATCCAACTGGTCCCATTGATCAGTTTTGTAGTGGCAATGACATACTCTGTGCCTCCATCTTCCATTTGGGACAGAAACCTCAGCGCAGCAATTTCAGCATATGTTACTCCTCCCAGGAAGAACACCAGCGTGACTCGGTTCTCACCATGCTGACCTGTGTTCAGAAAAATGGATAGGTTGTCTTAGGCCCATCCATCAATTCTCAGCCAAACTCAAAATGACCTAAAACTAAAACAAAGGGAGCAGCTGAGTTAGAGGGGAAACCTACTGGGTGGAACCACTGGACTCAGGGCCATGAGTGCAGGGTCTGCTCCCAGCTGGGGTTTCTTTACAGAAGGTGCTTTGCCTGCCCAGGTGAGTGATGTTGACTTTCATTGTAATGTTCCTTATTAAAATCACAGTAGGTTTATTTTAGCACTCTGATGAGAAGTTAAACCAATGCACAGCTCTATAGCACTTTCAGTACACACATTAATAGCAGGCTGAGTATGTGACTGGATGTTTTAAAGAGGCCAGAAAGCTGTCAAAAATGGGCAAGGGAGATCAGGAGGACAGGCAGATCAGAGAGATGCCTGGACTCTGCCAGCCTAACAGAGATGCACTTCCCTTTAAAAAAAAGGGGAAATAAAGCAAAACGTACGCTTTTTCTGAAGGCCAGTAGGTAACTGCTGCCTCTCCTCAAAATGTGGACCTGGCAGCATCTTTAGAACCTCCTCTATGCTCCTCCACCCTGGCCGAGCCAGTAGCTGTGCAAGGCGTACACTGAGTGGAGCGTAGCCGCTGTACACATATGAGATGTCATTGGGGTTCTGCAAGAGAGAGCAGAGGGGGAGCAGCAGGTGAGTGCCATTGCAGGCTGCAAAACAGTATCAGAGAAATTGTAACAAAAGCATGGGAGGTTTCCTGCTGCACATAATCCTGTAAGATCAGATCTAACACTCACTGCTGAAGTGCACATTTACCTGTTCATTCACATCATCCATCCATAAGCGCAAGGTCTTCCTTATGGTTGGGTAGTTATTCCTGCCACTTGTCTGAGGTTTCAGGAGTCCTGCCTTCTCCAAGTTGTTTAATGTTAATATATGTTCATAGCCATAGGTCTGTAATGTGAAGAATTCACCTTTAATACCATGTCATCAGTCTATGACTAGAGTGGTTAAAAAAAAAAATGCTTTTTGTTTAAATCATGATGTCAAAAAGTGCAATGATAGAAACCCCTGTGTCTACATGTTGTAAAACACATGTAAACACCTCTTGAATCACTGCAATCAGCTCAGACAGCAGCCTCAGCACTTTCCCTGTGCACTGGACATCAACACCTGCTATGTCTAAGCTGTGCCTGTCTGAAATGCAGGAGTTGTAGAGCTGAGGCTCTGAAGTGGCTTTTATCAAATGGATCAATCCCAAAGTTAGAGCCCCCACCTGCAGAATCTCTCTTTTGTAGTAGTCCAGAACCTTCTGCTTCAATCCACTGTTGCAGATGGATTGCAGGCAAACAAGACGCAAGATCTTGATTAATGGATGTTTTTGAGCTATGCAGTCTTCAATGTAATTGTTAACCTATTGGAAAAAAAACCCATAAGCTGTTATTTAAAGACCTGTTGAAGTACCTGGAAGACCTAGGAAGAAATATCATGTTTTGCCTAGTATCTCCAAAATAGCTCTGACAGCAGCTCAAGGCCATCAGTAACCAGCATTGGTTCCACCCCGAATCTTTTCTAAAGCACATCAGTTCCACAACAGTAGCTAGAGACACACATCAGAGCTCACCACCTTGACACTGGAGGGAGACAGACATCATCTAGATCAGACACTTCCTCTCAAAAGAATCAAATGGGGAAAAAAAAAAAACAAACCAAAAGAGAGAAATACATTGTGTTTGTTTTTTTTTTTTTAAAGTCTTAAGAATCACTATTTACTTGTCATTATTTACTTACCTTGTCTGTGTCTATTCCAGACATGAACTCTTGTTCCACTGTTAAATTATCGAAGAAATCTTCAGATGCTTTGGGGAAAAAATGAAAATCAATACAGCTGCTGACAGCTTCTTTCCTACATGAACATTTCAGCAGAGATGCACTGAATAGAGCCAAGCCAATTTTTGCCAAGCTGAATGATGTCCATCAAGTTGTCTTGCATCTTGCTATAGTCAGAGACTACTGAAGGAATACTCACTGGTGATGTCTTTGATGAGTTCTGCAATGGAGGTGTGGTTTGCTAGAGAACTCCTTGCAGCCTGCATGTGTGGCAGCTGTGAGACAAACTGCTTGATCTCTCCAACTGTCTTTGCATGGTGTCTTTCCTAAAGAAATCCATCATTTAGGTTAGATTTAGGTTCAGATCAAGAATACCAACTAGTACAGTTTTTTACTGTACTCATTGCAACAGCAAATACCACTAGAGATCTGCAGTCTTTCAAAAAAACAAAAGACTTTAAATGCTTACACTACAGCCATAGCATTACCTGTAACAGCATTCTGACCACTAGAAGAGGCAGGATGTAATACAACAGGATCATTATACTGTTTTTTTCCCCTTTATATCAGTGCTACCAATTACTTTTCTACACCTTTGACTTCAGCCCTCACTGTCTGCTCCAGTTTCCCTACCAGCAAAATTACCTTCTTCATGCAAAGACAATTACTTTGCTAGCTGCTAGTAAACACAGAGCTCAGGGAACTGCAGCTGGAGATGGGGACACGTCTCATCAAAACAGCAGTGACAAGTGCTACAGAACCAGGCTGCCATTCACTGTACCTGGCTGTTAACAATGTCCCAGGTTTTGAAAAAGGATCTGAGAAAGCACAATGAAGACTTCAGCTCTCAGAGCAGTCCAGAGGTCTGTATTTCATTTGGGCTACTTGCCTCTTGATGCAACTTGAAACAAAAATATTAATTTGACTCATATGTGAAGGGTTTAAATGGGCAAGTGCAGGCAGGAGAGTGATAATGAAGAAGCCTGCAATTTAAGAAGTCCTCTGCTGCCAATATGCTGCTGTTTCATTATCACCCATTACCTCTGACAATGTCTTGATTATGTATTTTTTTTAACAACTACTATGAATAGTCCCTCTTTAGCACCTTCAGCACTAATACTGCAGTGACAGACATTTACTAAGAGAGAAGGCTGAGCACACAGTGTTTCAGTTAAGGTACTGCTAACCCCCTCTTAAATGTAGCAGGAGTGAGGACACAAATCAAAAGCCAAGGAAATACTATCAAATAGGGTATCAAGTTCTCTCAAGAATCACCCTAAAGCCTGAAAGCAGAGATATGGGATCTCAGTTTCTTTATGAATCATCAACAGGACATTTTCAAACAAAGCCATAAACATACCCCCAGCACTCTCAAACTTTGTCTAGGTTTTACAGTTCAAACCTCCTGTAAGTCTGTCTCCCATCCCTGTTGCTTAATGCCAGCCATAACATTGTGGAGTTTTATTATAAAAGCCTTTTGTCTGCATCCTCAGTGAATACAGAGCGGAAAGGGCCTTTTGGTTAACAGGTAACAACTGCAGCAAAGTGGAATTGAGCAGTACGCTGAAATTAACTTTTGCTCTCTTGCAGAGGGAAGCAGCATCTGACTGGTCTGCAGGCTGAAGAAAGCAATTTCTACTATGACATGTAAAGGCTCACACAGCAGAGGTGTGGTTTAGGCTAGTTCTGAGACAAGCTTTTAACAGTGAGGACAGGAAAAGTCCCAGAACAGAGGTGTGGAGTGAAGAAAGGATCCATGTTACTACAGGATTCTTAAGAATAGATTTGACCTACTCAACAGACTGGAGTTGGTCTTATCCCAGGGAGGGGAATGGACCTGAGGGACTTCTGGAAAGTATCTGTTTTCTTCTAGGGGATTACTCCATGGCATCAGCTCAAGCTGCAGTCACAACCCTGCTGAATATAGACTGTGACTTATCTGACAAAAAGGATGCCCAAATGTTTGCACAGTCGGATACAGGCTTACCTCAAAGGCTGCTGAGATGATCTTGGCTTTCTTGCTCAGCACTGACCCCACAGCGTTGAAGTTCTTGTCTCGGATTTCAGCATACAGCTCTTCAGCAGAGTTCAACTGGAGCTTCTTGGGTTCTGTGGGGAGATCTTTCCCACCCTCACCCTGCTTCTTTGGTGCAAACTTTTCAGGAGGGAGTTTCACATAAGCTACCAAAGGCAGAAGAATAACCCTTGTAAGGACTGGAACTTCACCAGTAGAAGTTAAGGCAAGTAGGCTGTGGAAGTGTCCTCTGAGCCCAAACCAGTTCTGAGCTCCAAAGCTGATACAAACACCCAGACAACTCAGTGCATATCTGTTAATTAAGGAGAGTCTCCCTTAATTAAGGGACCCAGAGACCTGTACAAACATATATGATCAGAACCCAAGTATGAGCTACCCTTCTGCCAGAGAGGATTTAAGGCAGCCTTCCAGCCAGTCCCCAATGCAGCAGGAGGGATTAAAACTCATAAATGCCTCGCTGGAATTTTTCTTCCTCCCTCCAGAAGAGCAGGAGAGCTCTGAACAGCCTTTCACAAACCGTTCCCATCCCCTCAGCAGAAGACAGACTCTTTTACTCCCACACCATGTGTTCTGTGTCACTGTGTCTGCACCCAGCCATCATCCATAATATACCCATTTAACAACCATGTGCTGTACTCCACTCCCAATACTAGGGAAAGAGAGAGCTGATCTTGATGGACTATCTACCTTGGGAATGAACCAAGCAGGTGAGCTGCTCCCACACGGCAGCCATTTTAGTGAGGCAGGAACCCACCTGACAGAATGTAACCTGCTCCAGCAACCGGAGACCTGCCCCATGCTGCCCCTACTCACTGTTCTGGATGCCATAGATTTCGTCTATCAGCCCCTCATAGGTCAGCTGTGTGGCTAATGGTGTCAGCAGGTCCACATTGCGGTCCAGCAGCAAGAGAGTATCAAAGACAGGAAATATCGAGTTCTGGCTTCCAGGGAACTCACGCTTCATCCTGATCATCATATTGGCCACATGCTGAAAGTAGATCATGTTGGTCTGGTTAAGGTACAGGCCACAAGAGATGGATTTGGTTTCTAGGCCCTACAAGCTCATGCAATTATGGGGTACAGCTGTGGGTAAAGGAAGAGACGGGCAGAAGGTACAGACTGGCAGGAGGTACAGACTGGCTGAAAGATGAGGGCAGGATAAGATCCATAAAAAAAGTCCTCTGCAGCTCAGCAAGACAGTGACAGTGGCCAAAGCCACATGCTTATTACGAAAGGCACCAATTAAACTATAGGTTGATCAGAGAGAACAAAAAGTGGTGTGAATTACAGGAAGAGGAAAAAGCCAAGGCAGGAACAGTAGGTTACACATTTCCTACTTTATCCTGCCCTTCTGATACCAGCTGAGTAGCTGCTAGCTCTCCAGAGCAGGAACTGCTGAAAGCACAAAGGCAGTGCATCTATGAGCAAAATGTGTATGACATCAGGTATGAAATCAGACTTAAGGAACAGTGAAGATCATTCTTTTGGCCAGGGATAAAGATCTGAAGGCCAGGATCCTGAAATTCCAGTATGGCAAGGAATGTAGCTGTGTGGCTGATTTAAAAAAAAAACAAACCCAGAGGTGTATTTAACCAAATGCTTCTTAAGGTACTTCCAAAGCACAAGAGGCATTTTTCCAGCAGCATTGTTTGCCTTACCCGAGCACACTCGCCCTTCCCAAAGATCTGCGGGATGGTTCCATAGAGAGCCTGCAGTGTCATCAGCCCCTTTGCTGCATGGTATAGACTTGTCTGGTCACTCTCCAGGTAACATTCCTAAACAAGAAGGATTCCTGATGGAAGGGATCAATCCAACACAGCTGCTTCCACAGCAGAGTCGGATCCATGTGAACAGTTCAGAGAAGACACAGGATGGGGAAAAACTACAGCTGTTGGCAAATGCAGACCTCATCTGTGTTACTACTTCAAGCAATTTGATCACACCAGTCACTGAACCCCACACACTATTCCTAGTCTGATGGTGAGGAGTAAGAGAGCCAGAAAGTGACTGCAAAGGGTTTATCTCTAATCAGCCCAATCTGAGCACACACCACCTCATCACAATTGCCAACAAGCAGCTGCAAGCCCTGATGTGTCCCCTGGGCTATGTTTAATAAGGCTGAGATGGGCCAAAGAAATTCTCACACCTTTCAGTCCCCAGACACAGCATTCTGAGAGCATAGGGAACACAGCTGGTGTGTGACAGTGCACAGTATTAACTGACATACAGGCTGTTATTGACACAAACTCTGCAAACTCTTTGCAGTGATGAAGGATTTTAAGCCTCATGGATGTCTGATTTGTGAAAATAACACCAGCAGTCAAAGCTGGAGGAACTAGGATGCAGCCAGATGGTAGTGATTGTTTCTTCAGTTTTTAGTTAGAAAACATACAGGCTCTGTTCAGCACTCAGAATTAAGCCACATCTGCTTTGCAAGGCCTCCCTGTGCTGCCTGGGTCACCAACAAACTGCTCTGAGAGCTTTGTAGCAAAAACCCTGTGCTGGTTTGAGGCCAGCCAGAACATCTCTTGCCCCGAAAGGGACAAAAGAATGACACACACAAACGGATCGGAGAGTAATGGAGAGGTTAAATGGAAAAGTGATGGGTGAAACTACAGAAAAACTACACAGCAGAGTGGCAAAGAACATCCTAAAGCATACAGGGTCCCTTACATAGTACCCAGAGGCTTCCCAATCCTTCCCTTCTCCCACCTGAGAGTCTACCCAAACCCTCAGGGCTCTTTCTTCCCCCTCCTGCTGCTAGGTAAGTCTCAGGCTGGCCAGGTCTGAGACTGCCCCCTCCTCCATTCTCCTACTGGCATTAGGCCTAGACAGGCCTAAGAGGCCTTGGATACTCCCCCACCGTTACCCAATAAGAGAGAGCATCTCTGACGGGGGCAGAGAGGGAAGAAAGAGGAAGAATATGACTCTGCAGATGGATTGATAGGGCCGCAGGATTTATGGGTAGCAATATGCCATTTCCTGTGTCCACCCCTATTGGGTGGGCACCTGGGACACCAGAGGTGTATCTCATGTAGCAGTGGCAGGGGGGCACCCAGCCTAAACTGCCACAAACCCACAGGCAACACAAAACCACACAGCGTTCTTCCTCAAAGAGGAGAAAAGCGCTCACCTTGAACGTGCTCTCAGACTCCATGGAAAGCAGATCTCCATCAAAGGGTATCAGGTCCAGGCTGTACTGCTCTCGGTGGATGAAGGATCCCAGCACGCCCTGCTCCTTCAGCCACTGCTCACAGAGCAGGCTGCGGCGTGGCACAAAGAGGATGTGGAAGTCCCTCTGGGGAGAGCGGCCCCTGTCTTCCCTGCAAGAATCACAGGCAGGAGCACAGCAAAGGGTAACTCAGCTGGTAACCAGCACAGACTGTGAGCAGGGGCACTGCATTCAGAAGACAAGAGAATGCCATGCTCAGTTGTTACTGCCAACTGCCATCCCTAGCTTTGTGTTGCAGAGTATTTTTCACCCAGCCACATGCCTCTGCAGCCACAGGCCTGAAAGCACGGCAAGGTGACTCAGTTTTCCTGTAGTGCTCAGAATCAAAGCACAACTCATTCCAGCTAATCAGAAGGAACACACCCTCTGCACTGCCAGACAAATCCCCTTCCCAGGGTGTCTTGCACCCCAACTCAAGCCCCAGGGGCAGCTGCATTCCCCATTTTGAGCCTAGATGTGATGAACCACAGTTCCAGGCCAAATCTGTCCCCTCCTTCATCAGGAGCCCCAGCCAGCTGCCCAGAAGAGAACCACAAGCGGCAGCATCCACTGTACCTAAGCACATTGTCTGTGATGATGTCCATCAGCTCCAGCTTGGGCCTAACGAAGAAGATGATGTTCTTGACATCAGCCTGGGGCAGGCGCCCTGGCTTGAGTGTGAACATCTTTTCCACCTCATGTTCCTACACAGGAGTAAAATTATTAACAAGCTGTGGGGAACTCCAGTGACAAGTGAGTATTATGCTTATCTTGAAATCTGTCTTCTAAAGTAATCTTTCTACAGACACCTGTCCATGGTTTAGATCTTTGATTTGCATGAAAGAGACCCAGAATTTTGGCTGTACTGTTCTGATAAGAACAGCTGAGGGAACTGAGGTTGTTCAGCCTGGAGAAAAGGAGGCTGAAGGAAGACCGCATTGCTCTCCACACCTCCCTGAATGGAAGCTGGAGCCAGGTAGGGGTCTGGCTCTTCTCCCAAGTAACAATCAATAGGCAAAGAGGATATCACCACAAGTAGTGCCAAGGGCAGTTTAGGTTGGACGTGAGGAACCCTTGGATTGTCAAGCCTGAATCAGGCTGCCCAGGGCAGTGGCGGAGCTCCCATCCCTGGAGGGGTTTCAAAGTTGTGGAGATGTGGTGCTGAGGGACATGGTTTAGCAGCAGACTTGGTAGTGTTTGATTAACAGTTGGACTCGATGATCTTAAAGGTCTTTTCTACTCTAAACAATTCTATGGTTCTATGACAAAGCCCGGCGGCGGAGGGACCCACTGCCACTCCTCGCGACCCTGTCGCGGCCCTTACCTTGAGGAGAGAGTACTGCGCGATCAGCCCGAACGGCCCGGTCAGGTACTCGTCCCACACGATGGCCTGCGGGAAGGGAGAGCGGCGTCAGGCCCGGCTCGACTCAGCCTGGCCCGGCGGTGCCCCGTCCCGCGTCGGTGCCCCGTCCCGTGTCCGTGCCCCCCGCGCACCTTGGAGCCCGCGCACTTGTCCAGGAACTCGCGCAGCTCCCTGCGCCCCGCCTCGCGCAGAGCCGTCAGGTTCACGCGTCCCGAGCTCAGGTGCGCCGCCATCGCCTCCCGCGCCGCTCACGTGACGCCGCCGGTCACCTGCCGCCGGTCACGTGATAGAAGAGGCGGGACTCGTGCATCTGCCTGGCACTGCAGCGCCCCCTAGCGGGCGCCACCTCACCTTTTGCCGCACCCTGTCCTGGTGGTAGCCAAGCCCCCGCGCTTGTGCATCAAGCTCTTCGGCTTCCGCTCGTCTGGTGACGCCAGCAACGTTCCCCGGCCATTACCGAAAGCCTGTTGCATCAGTAAAGGCATCCCCCAAGCTTTTCTTTCTATTTAGTCACATAGTACAAGGGATGTTTGTTCCCTGGCAGTCTGTTGCATTCTGAACACGAAATAATTCTCCATTCAGGGATTTGACTGCGAAGCAAAATATCTGCTCCATGTCGGCACACTCTGAAGTTCAGAGCTTGTTTTCACAGACTGTGGGTGCTTCCAGCAGTGATAAACACTGATATTTAGTTACTGCAAGGGTGGGCCTTCAGAAAGGCTCCTGCTTAGACTTTCTCCCGTGCAGACCAAGGCCACTGAGAAACCTTGTATGCCACCCTGGGGTGGTGCAGGCAAAAGGGACATAAAGAAAATAAAAAGGTCGTGCATATAAAAGCCAAGGGATCTTCTGCCCTTTCTCCCCCTCTGTGAGCTCTGGAACTGTTGAACCCAGTTCCTGAATCCAAGACACGAATCCCAGGCTGAAGCCAGCCCCGACTCTCAAGGGAGTTCAAAATTTGTTTTGCACACAATTGTAGAGATTTGTTTTCATATTAATATTGCATTTTTTTTGTTAGTGTTTTGTTAAAGCTGAGTTTTCTTTTCCAGTCCATGAGTCTCTTTCCCTTGTTCCTCTGGGAAAGAAGAAGGGCTAACAGAGAGCAAATTATTCATCTAGGGGCCAGCCCAACCCTCATGCTGGAAAGAGAAGAGAAAGATCTGAATAAAAACACACTTTTTTTTTTCCAAAATATAACTTTAATATATATATGCATATGTACACACACACACACCATACACACACTATAGAGAAGCTGAAAGAATGAAAAAAAAAAACCCCAGGACTGTCCCCGAAGCTGTTCTAGGTGTGCAAAGCATAGTGGTTGCTAAAACCACCACAGCAGCACCATTTCTTACCTGCTTCACGATTTCACATCTCATATTGTCCTCAAACCGACACCCAAAGCTCACTTTCACCAAGCCAAATCACAACCAAAGGAGTCAAGGAAAAAAAAAAAATAAAGATGAAACAATTCTCAAACCAGTCCAGTGTCAAAAAAAGCTTAAAAATCTAAATGTACAAATTCAGCCTTAAAATGGTTTAGTGCAAATATGAAAATTAACAGCATAATTTTTAAGGTACTTAAATAAGCTTTAATAGAACTATAGTGCTTCGTTCCTATACATCTTTTCCCATCAACAGATTCAACAGCATGGAGGCATTTCTTGTTAGGAGTGGGGACAAACCCAGAACCTGGGAAGAAACAGCATAAAGTCATTTGTTAAATCATTTATTTATATTTTGTTGAAGTTTATTAGGGAGATCAGGTATTTATTACTGGAGGAGCAAAATAAGTATCAATTTACTCATTCTGGAGTGGATGGGCAAGGGGAAGGGGAGCGAGTGGGTCTAGGAACGCTGTCCTTTTTCCTGACATTCAGCACAGACAAATGCTGGTGGTGTAAATTGTCCGCTGAGGACACAGACAGTCCACGCTGGTGCTGTGCGGCGCGTTAGAAGGTCTCGTCGTCGTTGCAGTCGGCTGTCCAGTGCCCGAACATCTCACAGGTATCGCAGTAGGGACGTTCTTCTCTCCTGCTGCCATGGTAGGCTGAGTGGGGTGTCTCCTCCAGCATCTGTGCCTGGGTTGGACAATCTTCGGTGTCGTGAAGATCAAAGCAGCCGCAGATATCGCAGAAGAGACGCGGTTTCTTCTTTGACAGGCTTTCCTCCTCACTGCAAGATAGCACCAGCACAAGTCAAGCAGGGAACTTCTCCTTCAGAAAGGTGCCAGGCTGCTGCTCTGCCCTGCCCTGCCCAAGAACCCCTCTTTGTAATCATCAAGGCTGGGGAAACATCATGATGATCACGAACAACAACAAAAAACCACCCCAAACCTCCCAAATCCCAAACCCCCTTCTGAAGATCTTCTGACATCTCGACTACCTGGCAATATCCCTATAATCCCTTGTATTATAGTATTTACCAAACTGCTCTAGGTAAATATTTAGAATCATAGAATAGAATCATAGAATCAAGAAGGTTGGAAGAGACCTCAAAGATCATCGAGTCCAACCTGTCACCCTAAACCTCATGACTATCTAAACCATGGCACCAAGTGCCACGTCCAATCCCCTCCTGAACACCTCCAGGGATGGTGACTCCACTACCTCCCTGGGCAGCACATTCCAATGGCCAGCCACTCTCTCTGTGAAGAACTTTCTCCTCACCTCCAGCCTAAACCTCCCCTGGCACAGCTTGAGACTGTGTCCTCTTGTTCTGGTGCTGGTTGCCTGGGAGAAGAGACCAACCCCCTCCTGGCTACAACCTCCCTTCAGGTAGTTGTAGACAGCAATGAGGTCACCCTTGAGCCTCCTCTTCTCCAGGCTAAACAGTCCCAGCTCCCTCAGCCTCTCCTCATAGGGCTTGTGCTCAAGGCCTCTCACCAGCCTCATTGCCCTTCTCTGGACATGCTCCAGCAATTCAACATCTTTCCTAAACTGAGGGGCCCAGAACTGGACACAGTACTCAAGGTGTGGCCTGACCAGTGCTGTGTACAGGGGTACAATGACCTCCCTGCTCCTGCTGGCCACACTATTCCTGATGCAGGCCAGGATGCCATTGGCTCTCTTGGCCACCTGGGCACACTGCTGGCTCATGTTCAGCTGCTGTCAATCAGTACCCCCAGGTCCCTTTCTGTCTGGCTGCTCTCCAGCCACTCTGCACAAATACAGACATTATTTTAAAAGGAACACACCTGAACTCCTTTCTCTTTTCCCTGGAAAGAAGAGATCCAAAGTCACAATATATCAAGCAGGTTTTTGTTCTGCTCCTCTGGACTGGATCTCCCCATCCCAGTGCAGCTACTGGCCTCTTGAGAGCAAAGATTCTTCTACTTAACTTGGAAAGGGCCAAACTCAACCAAGTCTAACACCTTATATGTTATGATGCATCAGTGTGTGTGATCTGTAACTACAGAGGATCATTTTGCATCAGCAGATACACCGCAGTAATGGACCTAAGAAGAGGGCTGGCCTGAATCACTAAATACAAGAGAAAGCTACATTTGTCCTTCCCATTGGCTGAACATAGGCTGGTGCATTGTGCAGTGATAAGTGACTGCTGCCAACAGGTGCCCAAACACAAGCCAAGGTTTCCTGTAGGATTTGTACCTGTCGTAGTTATTTATCTCCTCTTCATTGCCGTTGAGGGCTGCTTCACACATTCGTTGTATTTTCAAGTTCAGTTCTTCATTTCTCCTTTGCAGATCCACTATCACGGAATTGAGGAAGTCAATCTGTGATCATCAAGAACAAGGACAGTCAGCAGGGTGATGACTGCACTTCAGATAAGGCGAGCAACAAAGGAATAACCCTCCAGCTGACACGTGCAGATCTGCATGAACCCTTACTACTGGATATCTGTTACGGAGAGCAAGCAGGGACATAGAAAACATGGAAATGAGCTTCCCAAAGGGCCTCCAAGACCCTTGGTATGACTTCTGGCCAGGGAACTGGTAGTTCTGCCCAGCCAACACATCTGAGACATTGGTAGGTTTCAGCCCACCATTCAATACATGGAGTTCTTTTTCTAATGCAACATTTTGAACACAAATCACATTGGGTGCAGTGTGGCTGCTGCTCTGAGCCTGCAGTGCTGGTGGATACTCTCAGAGCTACACTGCAGCACCAGTGCTGAATGTCATCAAATAATGCCTGGCTAATTAACACAGTGGATAAAACAAAGGAAGGCAAGAAGCAGGACAAACCTCATGCTGATTGGAAGGAAGGGTTGTCAGCCGCAGGTGAATTCAAGGAGGCAGAGAAACAGGAGAAGGTTGGTGATTAGTATGCATTAAATACCGTACTTCTATCTCTGTACAGACTAGAAAGGACATTTTTTTACCAGTGACTAACATCAGTGATTTAACGAAGAGTTTTACAGTGAGCAGAAGGTGTTTCTATTCTAACGATGTTTCCCAAGCATGTCACAGACCACCAGTCACATGGCAGAGCTTCACATGCCCATTATTATAACCATACTCTCTGATACATGTTGTCCCTACTACCAAGCACATGCTGACTGAGCAACTTGCCCCACTATTGTTGAGTAAAGTTCTGCAGTTAAGAAGCACCAAAGATCAACATTTCCAACTGCAGAAGCTCAGTAGTAGCATTGGAGCTCAGGAAGCCCACTTCTCCGCAGTGGCAAGCACCACAAATTCAGGTGGGTCACACCATATTCCTTACTTACATCCAAAGAACCTTCCAGAAAGAACACCAAGGAGCAGTTTGAGTGTGTTCTGCTGGGCTGTACCTCACCAACAGGCTATGAGGTCAAACCTTGCCACCTTTGCCTTCCTCCTTGTTTTCTTCTGCTCCTGAGTGAACCTGAATGACTTTTCCAAGATCACTCATCACTTGGTTCTTATTATTTCCTGCCATTAATATTTTTCTTCAGAAGCAGAAGTTTACAAGACAAATCTACCCATTGTAATTCTGATGTACAAAATCCAATTAGGAACTGTCTTTGGAAAAGTATTTCCCTCTTCCCACAGACACCATGTTGGTTTTGTGTGTTGATGTTTCAGATCAAATACCTGTTTCTCTTTTGCAATGTCATCTTGAAGCAGATTAGCAGTAATGTCACCTTTAAAGAAAAAAAAAAAACAAACAAGGTGTAAGTATCCAGTAGTCTGAATTATGAAACACAAAATAGCACAGTCAGAGACTGCAGGAGTCGTCTCTGGTCTCCAGAATGTCTTATTGTTGCTGCTTTCTGGAAGCTCACTCTATGCAAGCTTTAGTCAGGGTGACTCCTTTAGGACATGTTTTTGACCACTATATTACAGAAATTAATTAAACCACAAAAGGTGTATGGGTGATGGCCAATATTGGCAGATGGGCAAAGGACACTTCTCTCTTGAGAGCTGAGGCTGCGGAGGTAGGAAGTTTAAGAAGCTCAGCATAGGGAAAGCAAGAAAATCTGAAGCGTGGGATTCCCACTCCTGTGCTCGGGTGGTGGGTTTGTTATGATGCCTGCATGTTACTTTGCAGCTACAGCAAGGAAAAACAAAACCAACCAGTCTGAGGGAGGCTTTTGTGCAGAAGCCACACCACAGACAGGATGAAGTTCTATAAAAGGCTTATGCAGATTTCACTTCATGTGAAACTGTCTGCACCCTGGTGTCAGTGCGGTTAACTGGCAATGGCAGCAGCTGGCACATTTTGCAGCTGGACAGATTTCCTTTATTTATGTCTAATGTGTGTCCTACAACAGGGAAGTCACATTTCTCAGGAGGTCCAGTTTCTTAAACCTCCTTCTAAACACCTGGTTAACAGCTGCAAAATTTGACAAGGTTAAATCTGAAGGCAGAGCCAGCAGAGAGGCTCCCTCCCTCCTCTCTTTTACCTGAGGAGCTACTTAAAGGCTGTTCGTTGTTTTCCTTGAGTTTTTGCTCCAAGTTCTTCACCTTTTCCTCAAGTTTCAATTTATCAGACTCCAATGACTTAACCACTGACTGCAAGGTTTTTGCAGAGGCGTTTTCTCCACGGAGCACTGTGATCTGTAAGAATTATTGGAGAGTGCTTAGGCCTCCCAGAATGAAACCAGATCACCAAGGCAACACCTTTAGTGGCAAGGGCTAAAAGGGCACCAGCTAGAAGTCACCTGAGTAGGCACAAACATCTAAAGATTTAGTTCTAAGGTTTAAATACGCTAAAATAAAGGAATTAACCAACTCTTCAGCAGGAAGCACACAAAGCCATGTGCTTCTAGCCATAACTTAATCCCAAATGAAGAATCATCCCACTGTGCTGCATTTACCTCATTTCTGAGCTTTTCCAGTTCCTCATCTTTTTGTGTGATCAAGGCACTAGTAACATTGATGGATTTTTGTAAAGATGCTCTTTCGTCATCAATTTCTTTTTTTAATGTTGATTCTCTAAAAAAAAAAATACCAAATACCAAAAGTCACCTAAAGAATGGGTTTAGAGTCACCTAAAGAAGTCTATTTCAAGTATGAGCCTACTGTAAGAAGTGGTTCTTGGAAAAAAAAAAAAATCGATTCTGTACTTGACAAGGATTTTATATCTGAAGAAAACATTTCAGATGTTACAACTGTGGAAACAAAGCAAAAAATGTTACCTAGGTAGAATATGCCAGAATCTGCTTAGCATCGTATCCATTTGAATTTAAAGGAGCAAGTTAATAGACTGGGGAGATACAGGATAAACAGTCACATTGCACAATGTTCCACAAAAGCTAACTCCAGAGTTTTGTTACTTCTTGAAAATTACTAACGAGCAACAAAACACACATGCAAAGCTCATTGTACAAGTTGTCATGCAAAGCACTGATGATGCTGGAAATATCAGCTGGTCCTCACTAATTTCAGTGGCATCATTATTTCCTGAAACACGTACTTGGAGTTTCTGGGCCGTTATCAATTACTGCTTCAGCACAAACCCTTGTGGGATTTGTGTGAGATTTATGGAAGAAGAGTTAAAAAGCAATCCTCCAGGGCAGGTACAAACCCCTTCTGTGTGCTTATGTCCACTTCTCCCAACCTTTTTAGCTGATCTAACAAGAGAGAGAACTGCTTGATCCTAATTCCTGTCCTGACACTGATGTTAAGGCATCACAGCTATGACATGCTATGAGTGCTCCTGCTATGTCATACAGTACACAGATGAGTCACTGTCCTCTGATGTGAGGATATTGTTACAAAAGCTTGTTACCCCACAATCTGGGTTTCCTTTTCTAGGGAAGAAGCTGACTTTTCAGCACCCCAGCAGCTGCCTGGCAGCTTTCCCAGTTCCATGCAATTCCAAACATTTTGGTTTAGATGATCATGGTCTCAATGCCACAGTGAGCTGCTTCGGTTCTTACTAGTTGAGGGTGCTGAAGACAAACTAGGCTTCATTGTGAACCCACTACCCAAAACCCATGGAGTAGTCAATACTTCAAAGATACCAAGTGACATAAGGATTTCACTGAAGTAAACTATACTACATTCCCTAAGAACTGGGTGTGGGATTGAGGGCAGAACACATCCTTGTGGGATTTGTTAGTTTCAGATGGAAAAGCTTTCACATCCACAGAGTCTACAGTTAGTGAGAGCCATGATACCCAGCCAATGACACAGTAAATCTCACCCACTCAAGGTAAATAGGAAACTCAACAATGAGAGCACAATTAATGCAATTCTTTCATTGTTAAGATTATGCTTGGGGATGGAGACAGCAAGTGGAGAATCTGGGGTTTAGAAAAGCTGATGCAGCTACCAACTAAGAATCAAAAGGGTGGTTTTGGCTTTGGTATAGTTTTACAATGAGAGAATTAATATAACCAGAAACACAACAAATTGCAGACTGCACGATCTTGCCCTGAAGTACAAGTTACACCCTGCTAATAAAACTCAAATTTTTCAGTTTATCTTTTAATAGACCCAACTTTAATAGATGTCCTCACCAATCCCAGTTCAGCAAAGCACTAAAAGCATGGCAGCAGCCTGTTCCTCAGCAGGGTTACACATGTGCTCCAGCCTAACCCATGCTTTTAAACACTTTGTGGAATTGGATCAACAGCTCTGGGTGGTGGTGTGGGAAAGAAACATGCCACCACATTTCCACAGCTCCCCTCTCCAGTCCACAGTGGCAAATCCAGCATTTACTTAAGGCTGGGGAAGTAAGAAAGTACATTTAAGTTGCTGCTTACAAGCTCTGCTCTACCTGAGACTTCACCTGGGCTTTGCTTTGCTGTAGGAGAGCAAATGGAAACCCCAGTGACTCATCTCATGTTCAAGAGCTTGTTACTTAGCCAATGTTTCCATTTTCTGGTCAGATCTGCACCTCAGAGATCAAGACCAAATGTGTGTTTTGTACAAACATGGTTAGCTTGCCATTTGTTGGGCTTGGTTTCAGCCACCATAGCACTTAGATGGCTGAAAAAGGCAAACACTTTCTGAGCATAGAGATACTATTTGCAAATTCAAGATAGGAGTGTAGAATACTGTAACACAAGGGGAGAGGAACAAGAGAAGGAAAGAGGGGAGAAAACAAGAGGAGGGAGAAAGGTCTCTGAATTGTAGCATTGGGCTGTTTTTTTCCAGGACAGTCTCTCCAGGAACTGTGCTTTACAGCTCCAGCCAGAGGCCCTTGAAATTGTTGGAACTGGAAAGCCTACAAATACAGTAGGGACATGTCACTACTTACGGATACGTAAGTGTGGATCACATTTAACTTCCAGCATCAGCCGAGTCTGCCCCAGCTTCAGTAAATGTAAAGGAGCATGTGTGGAATGTGGAGTAACTACCTAGTGATAACTTGCAAGAAAAATTTGTGAGAACCACTTTTTCAGGAAAAAAAAAAATAGGGAAAATTATTTGGTGAACTTTAACTTTTCCCCTGCCAGCTCAAGGCCAAAATATCCGTGTGACAGCAGAGACTAAAGAAGACCAACAACAGAAGGGATGTTGTCATTTCACATGCCATGTTAAAGTCACCTTCCTGAGCAAGTTAACCCATGTTTTGAGTAGTGTGTGGAAGCCGTGAGAGAGAGAGGCTTTTGTTTTGTTTTGACACACAAAAAAGTAAAATAAATCACCCAGATTCTTCCCTTACTACAAAAATAAGAAATTCTAAGAATGAAGCAAATACCTTAAAGTGTTACTGGGCAAGCTTTAAAAATGCAAGATAACAAGAACCACGTTAGAAACATGGAGTAGAAATGCAAAATACTGTAAGGAAGAACTACATGTGCACCAAGAGGCTTTTTTGTTTTGGTAAAAAATATAGACTTTTTTTTTTTCTTTATCTGTATCTATAGAGCTGAGTGTTTTACAAAACAAAAGCAAGACACCAAGGGACAAAGGCAGCCAAAATATGTACAACAACTTTACTTAAAAAAAAAATTATTTATTGTAACGTGGATAGACTTTCTTGAGTCTTACCATTAAAGACACACAGATATAGCAAAGGAAGCAAGGGTAGGAAAGGGAAGAGAGAGGAATGAGATGAGTATCGAGAAATAGCGCACGCTCAAAGACAGTAAGACAGTTAACAACCCACAGTGGACCTCGTGAGCTGAGGTAACACAGAACCCCCTTAGATTCATAACCATCCAGCTCCTGACACTCCTAGTTGGACCATTTCATAGAGGGAGTTGCTAAACTAAAGGAAGAGAATTCATGTGGGTGGAAGGAAGGCGAGAAAACTACTGCTAGGGGTTTGTCCTAATTGAACCAAAACGTTTTTTTTTCATGATCTCAGATTCTTGAGACAAAAGGAAGAAATTGTTGTTCATCTCACCACCAACCTCAATTGGCTCTTCATTCAGCCTAACTTATTTTGTTAGCAACTAATATCATCTGCAGGCAGATTTTGACTCCTCATGGCCTGCTGTCCTTCAGTGACTGTTTCTGTCACTTATTTTATCCTTTCTACTGGAGTTTATTCAACACTGTTGAGGAATGTCATTAAGCCAGTCACAACCTTGGGCATCTCAATGTAACTGACTGAAGGTCAAGTAACGTTAAATTTCACCTAATGTAATTATCTAGATTATTTCAGGCAGCTCATAGAGTAAAACCAGAAGGAAAATCAGAGGCACACATCTTTTTATAATTTACTGAAGAATTTGTCTTTTAAAATGTATGTTATGAAATAGAACAACTGGAGACACACTGAATGACTCTCTGGTCTCCACTCCTTCCTTCCTTTTACTCAAGTAACTTTCAGGAGTTCCACTATTTAAAATCCACATTTTAAAACACGTTAAATAACAGGCTACCAACAGCTGTAAACTGTCAGCAGCACTGATAGCCTCCTTTTCCCTCCCTTCCCCCACATCTCTCCTGCTGGAGGGGACCCTCAGTTGGTGGAACCATACTGATGGATGTCAAACAGCCTTCGTACCAGATAAAGATTTCCCTCCATAGATTCTCCTTCGCCTCATCTCAGGTAACTTACATTTATGCTATTCTTGAGTGATCCAGTTTGTAAGGCTGGTTAAAGCTGGAGGTTCAGCTCTTCACTTGCCTCTCTGTACAAAACCTGACCAAACTCCTACTACATTTCTCTGAGGAAGCTTTATTTTGTGCCATGCCCCATGTACCTGTTGTCCTTTGGAAGAGTGAGAGATACAGCAAAGCATGACCCACCTCCCAGATAACAGATTCATAGGGAATGAAAAAGGGACCAGTGCCTAATCCTGAGGAGCTAAGGATGTGCACAGATACCACTCACTGTTCTTTGTTCTGACCATTATAAATTCAGGACCTTAACAGGGGTTGGTTGTCTGTCCTGAAATACACTTGGTGTCATGGAGAGCTGTGTTGTTTTCCAAGGATTTATGTAACTACTTCTGAAAAGCCTACATTTTCCTGAAGACATCATGGCACTTAGCCAATCAGCCTTCCATACGCATATTGCAGGACAGTAAATTTTGTACTCAGGACCATTTACTGAAGGGCACAGTTTACAGATGGATGCCCCAGTCACCCAGGACAAATCTCCTGGTTACTTCAGAACAGTGCTGAATGAACTGCAATAACCACTGCCACAAAGCAGCTCGAGAGCCCCAGATGGTGACAATCATCCACTGAGTGCTGCTTTTAGTTTTATAATAGCAATCCTCAGCAACACTGTGGTTTTCCACTATTCTTCAAGACCTTGATGGGTCAGACCTGCATGATGCTTTTTTATCAGACTGAGGGACAGTTCAACATTCCAGAACAGACTAAAACCAAACACTAAACTGATTACTGAAAACAAAAAGAACTGCTACAGCACACCAGTTGCACAACCAGGAGGAAATGGTAAATACCACTGCTCATATTAACACAGTTACATTTCCTGCTCACTGTTAATGAGGAAACTGTGGAAGACACCATCTATAATCCAATGTGTGTAACAGTCTCAACACTTTTAACTGTGATACAACATTAAAAAAAAACCCTTTTCTTAGTGTTGACTTGAAGTGTTCTGTAGGACTTTATAGCTAAACACACATCAGAACAAACAACTTACCTCTTTTTCATCTCTAATAATTGGTTATTGAGTACTGATCTTTCCTCTTCCAGCTAAAACACAAGGACAAAAAAGACTACAGTTAGTACACTAAGGATTGTTTCCTTAATATCAGAGAATCATTACCATCGTGAAACAAATGTGGGAGAGGTCACCGAGCCTAAAAATCCTCAGAGACATCAATTTGTGACTAGAACAACACACACAACCAGACATAAAGCGTTCAGTGACCTAGACTATTAGCTAGTGAGGGGCTACTACTACTTTACATAGGTATTTTCCCCTCCTATGCACACAAGAGGGATGTGAGATTTGTATTTCCAGGTCCCATACACAAGCAAGAGAATCAGAGAACACTTTGGGCACCTAGGTGTTAAATTTATTGACGAATTACTGGATTTGCTGCTGTTTTAACCTGGATAATGGCAGTGCTGTTCTGTATTTGTTACTGTCCCATTATTTCGAGATAAATTATTGATCCTGTAAAGCTGTTGGTTTGGTATCTGTTACCATATCCTGAACCTGTAACTCAGCAGGGCCTTAGCGCTAGTAAGGCCTTCAGCTGAAAACATTGTTGCTGCAGGTTCTTGGGGTCGAAACAGACAGGCACAGGTAGGTTCAGGAAACACAAAGCAACCAACCACAATTTGCCTAACAACAAAACTGTAAAGGCCCAGCAGAGAAACACTGGGGTAACTGAAGTTCTGATGAGGTTAAGGAATTCAGTATTTTTCAGGCCAATTAACCAGTGTTCACCACCTCCTCCTTTCTTCTTACTCAATGGCCAAATGTAGCAATTACTGCCCTGCAGAGCTGCTTAGGTAGCAACTACCTGTGCCGTCGCTTGAAGGCAGCCTCTGGATTTCACAAGCTTTCAGGGTTCATTCCCAAGTTTAGCAGGCATACATTTACGATGGAAACCTCAGAGCCTTAGTGAGCAGCAGCAAATGGTCTCTTACTACCTACTTTCATCACTTCGCAGACATTCAAGTTTGGCACAGATAGGCAGAGAAAACATTAAGCAAGTTGCAATGAGAAGGAAGCTTGTCTGCCAGCCTCCAAGTCTGGAGAGATAAATGGTCTCCTCCATATTCTCTGACAGCTTACCTTCTCCTTACATGTACTACAGTGTATTAAACCTTCCCAGTTCAAGATTAATTGGTAACATTCTGCTGGGGCCTAATCAGACTTTATTGATGTGAAAACCAGATACTAGAAGAGTGTAGAGAGACTTACATTAACAAGTCTTAAAGAAAATCAAATTGTCCCTCTCAAGGGAAGTGACCACTGTAAGACTGCAGAGCAGCCACAGCACTATGGGGTACAGCCAAATTTTTCCTGCAGGCAAGTCAAACCCAGCAAGTTCAGCAGCAGCAAAAAGTATATACCCCTGCTTCTGAGAATTTTTGTCTGCTTCTTACACAGAGGCAGCCCCTCTGAACTCCTGACATCTCCACAGACTGATGACAAAAAAAGAAAGGAAGGAAAAAGAATATTAAAATTCTGAGAAATGTTTTGCTTGCAAACCCCAATGATCTGCATGCTATTGAGCTGCTATTTTATATAGCCCTTCTCCACTTCAGACTCACATTGCAATTTCTTCTCCAGCTGTTTTTTTTTGGACTGCTCTTCCTCTACTAGCACCAGAGTTTCTCTGTGGTCACACTGTGCAGCACTAACCTGGCTACATTTCACAATCAAACTGCTTTGTTTCACCCCAGGCTAGCTTAACTTCTGCTGCTTATGCTCCTGACTGCCACTTGCAATTAGAAAATCCTCATACTGCTGTTATTCATCCTTTGGCCCCCCCAGAGAGGCATGATGCTCCCCCGTGCCGCCCCCCCCCCCCCTTTTATCAGTTTCTTTTAGGAAAAGGTTGTGGTGCCTGCTTAACTTGGAAAACCCTTCAACATTTGTGGAGTGCTCCAACACTGTGAGTGTAAACCCTGCATTTCTTTTCTCTTTCAGTTCCCTGTGGAGATATGAGTGACACTTGTACAGACCAAGACAGAAGCAGATTTAAAAGGGAGAAAGAGTAGAGAAGATGATGTTAGGGCAGTTGTGCAGCTTCTAAACACTTGTTGCAGCTGCATCAGCCATGGATCAAACCTTGATCAGCTTCCTTGTAGAAGAGGACAAAGGACACCCCTTCTCTCATCAGCATTGCCCCAGGAATCTGCTCACTCTCTGATTACCCTCAAGGCAGACTTCTCACATACCTTTAATAAAAGATGGATCAGCTGAGTGAGTGTTTCCACACTTTTTCCAATGAAGCTGGAGGCTAAGGCTCCTAAAACTCCACAACAAATAATTTGAAACTAGAAAAGTTCCCCAAGCTCAGTATTTATTTGACTGGGGATCTTTAACTAATTACAAACAGCTAATTACTTATGGATCAATATAGAAAAGCACCCCTCAGCATCTTTAGTACAAGACACTTTAACCTTTAGCTGTCAGGATAAATCATTCATGAACGAGTATTCATTAATTTTGCAAAGTGTGTCACAGGCGTCCACAAATTCCCTAACCCAGTTGAGAAACACCAGAATTTAGAGAGTTACCATAGTGACTGCTCAGAATCCTTACAACATCTTTGCTACCTTTCTTACTGCAGTTGGATGAACTCACATAGGCTGAAGCACTGCTGCATTCTGTGCTTCCCTCCCTACTGTCCAAACCTTTCAGCATCCACTGCATAAAACACAGCTCCAAGAGTGATCCTGCTGTATTGAACCTCTTCACTGCCACCACAGACACTTGTTCTCAAAAACTGAATGGAACAATTCTTCAAAACTTTCACTACCCACACACAAGGAAGCCCAAAGCATGCTGCAGCTTGGTGTCTGGACATGGTGTACATTCACCTGAGGAACAGCAGAGCAGAGGTGGTGGTGGTGGGGATCCCTGAGCCTATGCTGGCCCAAGACGGAGCTGTCTGTGTGAGAATCCTAAAGGCCAGCTGGTATTCCTGCTGGTTCATGAAGTGAACCAAGAAGAGTCTAAGGTGGAAGAGGGGACTGTAAGTCTAGGTTGGGTAAGATCTAAAGTGAATGTAACAAGAGTCCTGCTCTTTGGGGTAAGAGCAGGTTTCTATGAGCCTGAAAAGGATGCTCAGTACTTTACAGGCTGCAGATGAGACAGGGAATGCTTTTTAGGCACAACCATGAAATACCACAGTTCTGGGCAGGTGGATCTCAAGTTCCACCAACAAGAACTGCACAATACTGAGTGGAGAAGAGCTGCACTCAATTACGTGACACTCAGCAGGAAACCTGTCTTTTAAATGACATAATTTTGCCTTTGTTCCTTTTGCCACTACAGAGCTCCCTGGAATACCAAATGCCTCTTCCAGCCTTTTAGGAGGCCATGCAGTTCACTAGACCTGAAGACACCATGGCCCACATACTATGTTTAGGAAATGAACAGATGGCATCCCCACGTTTCCAAGATTCAGGTTACACCTCCCTCCAGAAGAGGACATAATGCAGCACCAATGGCTGAAGAAGGCAAATAGACTAATTCTCCAGCCTCTAGCAAATCTTCCAGATCTTTGATCTTGGAGCTATCTACTCATGGGCCTTTAGAAAGGCCACAGTGCAAGTGAACCAAGAATATTCCAGTCGGCAGGATGACTAACCACAGGTCACAGCTGTCTGTCCTGGCAAGGAGAGAAGGATCCCTGCTGAAGGATGCACAGTAGGCAGGGCACAGACAGCAGCAGGACTCCATCACAAGCTCATCTGGAAACAACAGAGTCCACAGACTGAGGTTACAGTGACCACTACTAGCCTATGCTTTGGGGGCCAACAGACCCCTCCCCTTGGGCGCAGGTAGACACAGGCAGAAAGATTTGACCAACATTGCTGAATCCTACTGAAGTTACAACTCTTGCTGGAAATGCCAGGTTGCCTCAAAGATGCTGAAATAATTTAAGAAAGTATGTGGGAGTGGTGAGCAGAGCTCCCACTGGCTGCTCAGGATGACAGCCTTCTCTTACCACACCACTACTCAGATGCAGCATGAGTCAGTGGTTGAGCCCACACGTCTGGGACTCTTGTTAATCATCTCTAAAGGCTCCTCAGGATGAAGCAGCTCGTGCATTACTCCTGTCAGGACCCAAAAGGGTTCAAAAACTGGCCAGATCCCTAGTCATCCATCCTCAGTATTTCCAAACAGGACCCTTGGGAAAAAGTCAACTTCTTGGCTTTAAACTATTAGGCTTTGTTGCAGGATGGGAGAGATCTGTTCCAATGTCTCTGGGACACCTCTCTTCTGTACAAGTGCCATCTCAGAAAGGCAATTTATAAATCTCTGTCTTCTATGTTTTTGCTTTTGGTCTGGATCTTCCGAAGATGCCTTCAAGGTGTGACTGTTACTAGACAAGCTCTACAAGAACTAAACCCCACCACATTTCATGGCTGAAAATCTGATTTCTCTTTTGGAAAGTACCAGTGTTGCAAGCTGTGCAAGTAAGCCCATGCTTTAAGATTCCAACAACACACTGAAACAGTAAAAAATAAAAATACAAACTCGAGTCCCTTTATCTCCTATAAACTACCACCAGAGTAACATCTGACATCGATTCTGGTCCTCCAGCAGCCACTACCTGTCTGCAGCACTGCTCCTGTACATTCATAGTATGAAGTTTAAGCAAAGCACACATGTGCAGAGCAGGTTTTAGAAACAGTTCAAGTAATCTTAAATAGTATTTTGAAAGCATCCTAAATGCTGTTGGGTTTTTTTAAGTGCGAAGGTAGAGCAGGAATAAGGAGAATTAAACAGCCTGAGTCCCTCAGTACTGAGTAGATGGAGATTTCCACAGTTGTATAACAAAATGACTGCCAACAGAAATAGCAAGTGTCTGTTAATACATTAGGCTCCAGTATATTTAATTTATGCTCTTTCCCAAGTCTCCTAATATCCCTCATAGGTTATGTAACCCTCTGCTATCCTGCAGCTCTAACCTCCCAGTGCAGGTGGCTTCCAAATTTATTGTAAAACACTCTCAGCACAACTCATCTCTCAAGCACAAACATGCAGCACAACGTCAGCCCGGCAGCAGCGGAAACAGCACACGCAGCATCTTCACCACGGCTCCGAAACGGTGCGGCCACTCTACCTTCTGGTGACTTGTGACTTCGTCCCTGCTCCTGCCCAGCTCCTCGGCAAGTTTCACGTTCTCCTCTTGCAAGGCTGCGAGCTGCTGGGACTTCTGAGCTGCTGCCAGCTTCAGCGCTTCGCTGCGAGGACAGAGAGTGCATCGTTACCATAGGAACGAGAGAGGCAAGAAAAAACTGTGGGAGAGCTTCAGCTTCACAGCTTGGAAAAATACATCTAGGTCACGTGTCTGATGGGTTCTATAATAAAGGTGACATCTATACCACAGAGGCTCAGGGGCAGGGTTAACCCTGAAGAGCCACAGTGGCACAAAACTCCTTTTCCTTTCAGGCTGGGAGTTCTGTGTGTCTCCAATGATTTACAGACCCTTGTGCTTAGAAAAACAGGGTAGGGTTTGACAAGAGTGTTAGTGAGGTTTATAGCCTGGACTTGCTAAGAAGTGAACTTTGCAGCCAAAGGTAAAACATGAGAGTCAGTTAAAAACAAGGGCAAAAAAAAAAGAAAAAAAGGAAAGATAAAAAGAGGTGGTGGGGGGGAAAACTCACAGTTCCACTTATTTACATACTCAGATACTTCCTACAAGGTCTGACGCCCAAACATACCAGAATGTGCAAGAGCACAGGAGGCAAACCAGGAATGTATCTAATCTATTCCATTATTTTAACAGATACAAAACTGAAAACAAGACAAAACAAAGGCTGAAGAAAAAAAAGATGGATTTGCATGTTCCATTAGCCAAGGTTGCTACTGGAATATGTGGTTGCCTTCAAGTTAATTTATTTTCAACACATTTTGGAACAGAATACTTGGCATCCCTGCCTGTAACACGAGTGACTGACACAAGTTCTTAGATTTGACAATGTCTCTGAAGTAATAAAAAACCCCTTCATTTCACAAACCAATAATTTTTATCACTGTGTTTTGTTTTCATAAAGAGGAGCCTCAGCACTCCTGTGTGCCAGTATTACACAGTTAAACCCTGACTAGAATATTAAAAATACTTTTATGACTGTGGGAGGTAGAAGAACCCAAAGTCAGAAATTTAGTCAAGCACTTTGAAATACAAGGACTCTCTGGTCTACTATCATTGGGCACATTCAAAGAGAAGTGTGGGTCGCTTTTCGAATTCAGCACCTAATATGCCCAAGATTTTCCAACCCTTTCTCCATGTCTGGCCTCACTTTGACCAGTTTCCAATTCAATCTAGAGTGGGTTAAACCAGCCAGCTCACACCACTGAACACAGCTTCAAATTCTCTTGGTATGAAGCTGCTTGCTGAGACAGGAACATTCCTATTTTTAACAGTGATTGTTTGCTGAGCTGCAGCACCAACCTGTTCTCTTCGCTTTCTGCATTGAAGTCCAGATTCAGGGCTTGGTAAATAAGCATTAAACACTAAATGCTGGGATCAACTTGTGTGAAATGCTCCTTAGTGTTTAATGCCAAGGAACTTAAATACTGATAGCTGGAAGTGCACTCGACAGTAACCAGGAGTAAATAAGTACATAACATGCAGCTGGTATTGCTGCCTGCCTTCATCCTAGTTTAACATGAAGGCTCTTT
The DNA here is from genome assembly GCF_027791375.1 of Indicator indicator. Taxonomy (NCBI): domain Eukaryota; kingdom Metazoa; phylum Chordata; class Aves; order Piciformes; family Indicatoridae; genus Indicator; species Indicator indicator. Next base: position 9,227,664 of record NC_072035.1, read on the forward strand.
CACAAGGGACTCCAGTGTTCCTGTAACACCCTCCTGCCTCCAAAAGGCACTCATTGCTCTAGAGGCAGTGGCACATCTCCACCTACAGTCATGGCTCCTGGGCAGCATTTCCCTCTTGCTCCCCTTTGCAAAGGCCAGGGCACTGCCCTCAGCAACCAGCCTCTCAAAGGGCTTCTCACTATCCCCAGCACTGCTCATCAAGAAATGCTCATTATCAAGCTAATTCCTTACTCTGATGAAAATAAGGCACCACACAAAACAGCAGCTGGACAAGCTTCCACTTATCCACCACGTCTCCGACCACTGATGGTTAGAGACCACATTCATCAATACTCTACCATTAAGATTAACACTAAGAAAAAAAAAAATTAAAAACCCTCAGAAGGTGATCAGGATTCATGAGAACGTCTTCCAGCGCTGAAGATTTTCAAGGAAGGATCTTCTATAAATAATTTCTGCTTGACAAATTACAGTCTAATCTATTTTGTCTTCCCACAACAGCAGAGCCTGCTAGCCCCTTGCTGTTCTACCATTATAGCAACTAGTTTGGAAATAATTATTTTGCTTTGGCATTTCCCATGAGCACTGAGGCAGGCAGTAACTGCTCATGGAACTAAAGCCTGCCTTTCTCAGAGGAGGCTGCTGTCTATATAAGCAGGCAGGGGTTTTAAAAGCAAGCAGCAAAACCTGTCAGTCATACAGAAACTCAGCATTAATTCTGTGTACTGGATTTCCTTTGTGCCCTTGTCTTCACCCCAGAGCGGTGGTTAAGAACTGTCACAAAATGACTTACCGGACTCACAATAATAATAATTAGTCAAAGCTGCTCTTAGCTCTCAGTCCAGCTCTTACTCCATCATTCAAAGAAATTCTTCTTAGAGTGCAGGTGCGAACAGACTAAATGCATTTTGGCTCTGACAACTGAGGAAGAGCAGCTACTGCAGGGTAGCAGTAACTGGGATTTTATTCACAGTGGCGCAACAAAGCTTTGATACAGTGAGATTCTCCACGACAAACTACTTTATATCTGATGCTTTGCAGCTCATTTGTGCACAGTTACACATCATTATGAGAGGTAATTTATGATATGAAGCATCTCAAGTGAGAAGCAATTAACTCTAGGTTTACATACTATATATGGCATTTGTATTGTACAAATTAGAAAGTATGCGCATAGTGGGGCAACGGGAATAAACTGGATAAAGCCATCAGTGAAAAATAAAAGCAGAACTAGATTTTATATAAAGAAAGCTACTTAAAAACTACTTAACCCTTCAAGTGTACCTGTCATTAAAACCAAACAGAATTTCTTTATATAATAAAGCTTTTAACATAATCTAGTGCCCTCAGGTGGCAGAACTCTCTATTTCCCCCAACAAATTATTTCAAACAATGCTTGGAATGAAGGATTTGCTTCAATACCCTTTGGCAATTCACAAGCAACATTGTGATTTCAAGTTTTATATATGTCAAACTCATATTTAATTCTGTCCTAATACCTGCTTTATAAGTGTGGATATTGGGGAGGTACTGAAAGGCAACTGTCCAAAAGGTAAATGTAACTACAAAGAAATAGTTTAACTGAAATACTTACAATTCTTTTGTAAGCTCTTCCACTTTCTTGTTCTCCAGATTTAGAAGCTCTTTTGATTTATTAAGTTCCTCTTCATTTTTCAGGTTGTTTTGTTTAAGCATGTCCAACTTAAAGAGAAAAAAATAACTTCATTAGACTAATTAAATGATACAGTCTTAGGTGTTAGAAAAAGATATGTAGGAAAATGGGGGCTGGCCTGAGTTGAGCTGCTCCACTTTTTTCATCCTCAGTCCTTAAATTAGTTCAGTCTGTTTGTAGTGAAAAGCATTTGTCTAACAAAATCTTATGAGCCTTTCTGCATTTCACCAGAATTCAGAACAGAGAATTCAAAGTCCATTGAAGAGCAGTTTACAGTAATTGGTGTATCCCCAGACAGAAAAGGTAAAGCTCCAAAGCGCCTCCACTTTAAAGGCTCTAAGAATCAAAGCATGTTTTAGTTTAAATCTACACTGGGTTAAAAAATACAGTCAGCTGTTCCTTTACCTTTATATCTCTAAGATAACTGCTAAAATGTTCTGCTTTTCCATACCTTAAATTCTGAGAAACAGTAGGCTGGGTGTTGTGCTTGCAACCCTAAGAAATTAATTCCTTCCAGAGATCTCGTGGCATGGGACAAACTGCTGTGTATCTCTTTCCTAGAGCTTGCATCTACCACGCGAACACCACAGGCTTGTGGATCTTATTTGTTGGTGTTCAGCAACACATTATATTACATAACAGATAATCTTCAACTGTTCATTCTGGTGGCTTTACAGGACCCTGTGGATTATTTTTTTCCTAATCCAGAAAGTGACCTCCTGCCATTGTTAGCGTCACCGCTTTTAATTCTCGAGTTATCAGCGCTTGTTGGCAATCACTCCTGCTGCAGCACAGCCTGTGCCCTTTGGGTTAGCCCAGCTGTTCACTACCCAGTATTGCAAGAGCTGCAGAAGGTGAAAGAGCCATGGAAGGATGCTCAAGATCTGCAGGAAAGGCACCAGCTCAATGTTAGACTAGATACCTTGGCTAAAAAGACCATGGAAGAGATTAGTGAGGACATTCTTCCCTTCTGAAGCATCACAAACTGTTGGGAGGATGTAGACTGAACAGGGGTCCCTAAAGGAACGCTGTACACCTTGGCCTGTGAAGTCCTTTGGGACCACTGTGCTCACATATCTGTATGGTGCACAGCTCAGAGTTTGTACCTTGTCAGATCACAATTTCATTAACAGAAAAGTGGACAAAAGAAGAAACTGTAACATTACATATGTCAGGATCCCAAAGAGGATGTACAGAGCAAGGAGTGAATGCCAGGTGAGAACTTGAGCAGTAACTTCTGTGTATTAGGAGCACTGCTCCTCAGAGCTCTGCAGCACTTCACTGAAGTGCAAAGTTGCACCCCATACTCACAAGCCTCAAGTGAAACCCATGTTTATCAGTTCTGTAATCTGCAAAACCTGCTGCAGCATCCAGAACTTTGTCAATTTTTTTTTGTGGCTGCACTAAAATTTAAAGAACACAACTTTATATGCTGTACAGTATTTGAAACCCCACACAAACCACAAAAACCCACGGATGATATGGCTATATAAAGCAGTCAGATTTTCCATTGATGTGCACTCATCACAAGCCAGTCAAGACAGCATTGTGGTGGGAAAATGACAGAATCCCCTCTTGCCCAACTTAATTCTCTGTAAGTCAAGAGTTGTTCCTTACACACTAGGAAAAACTTTTCATATAAAAGCATTTAAATGTGATTACTTCATTCTGCAGCTTCTGGTTTGCCTGTCTAGAGTTCTCCAAGGAGGCCAAAGTTTCAATCTTTTCTTTGTGAATGGCATCCTTCTCTTTGGTCACCTTCTCCACAGCTTGGAAAACATCTTCTGCCATTTTGGCAGCCTGTATACAAAGGAGAGTGGGGGAAAAAACAAACAAACAGACAAACAGTATTACCAAAAGGATCTCTGAAAGCAGAAGATGAAACCACAATACTTTATGCACAGCTCCATGGTTTGCCAGCTGCTTTCCAATTAAATATGGATTTGGGCTTGGACTAAGATCACTTCCCCTCAGGTCCCTTCCAACCCCTCTCATTCTGTGATTCAATTGGGAATTATTTGCCATTTAGAAGCTGCATAAAGTATAAAACTAAAATGACATGAGAAGATCCAGTTCCATGCAGAAACAGATCATGACCCCATGCTTGTGTCACCACCAGGAAAGCTCATTTTTAATTTAATTCCTGGATTTCTGATTGCCACCACTATGGTTGCTCTTAGACTTCTAACCGCTTTAGATAGTAGTAGTTCAACAGATATTCACTTCCAACAGGTTGCTCTATTTTCAGAAAATGTGGAATTATAAAATGTTAAGATTTTGAAAAATAACTACAAATTACATAGGATATAAAGCCAATTATTATATTATTTCAATGTTGTTCATTTTGCTCTCATGAAAGGCAATACTTCACAAGCACATTAAAATTCCTAGGTAGGCACAAGACAGTCCTACAGGATATCTTGATTCCAATTCATATTCAGAGTGATTTCATGGCCTTCAAGCCACAATGAAATTCAAAATACTTTACAGAATTTGTTGGTGGTGAATATAAAACACTTCTGTGAATAAAAAGAACACCAGAATCGTTAATGTCTTTAACAGACTGAAAGTCCTGTAATGTAAATTTAAATTATTTTCTTTCACTGCTTTTTATCCAATCACATTTACAGGAGCAGTGGGTTGTTTTCCAGGTTTTTTGAGTAACTCACATTTGTAGTTTGCTGTAATTTAACATAAAACTGCACCAAGATCTAATCTAATGCCTCATCTATTACTGCTCTAGCTTTTAAGCTGCAGAGTACTTCAGCAAAAAGGATCTGCTCAATTTCTCCTATCAGATTCAAGAAACAAAATTCCTTTTATTCACAGTTGAAGTTGTTTGCAACATTCAGTGGCAATATTGGCTTTTAGATTTAGAAGTCACAGGTGGAGAGAGGCTGTAACTCCAGCCTGCTTACACTGAGCTGAAGTGCTGACTGCACAGAGAAGTGCAGAGAGGAAACCATCGGTTAGTGCTCAGGATTAGTATAACTGAACTGGATTCTTTACCTATAGGTTTCAATACCTCATTTTCCTGTGCTACCCTTTGGGCCTGGAGAGTCTCAATTTCTTTTAGTTTCAAAACCAGATTGTTCATCTCCTCCTGCAGCATCTGATTTTTGCCCTGAGAGACCAGCAATCTGCCTGAGAGGTCACTATTACTTTGTTCTAAAAGTGCTACTTCTTCATGCAGTTTATTATAATCCTTGGAGAGCTTCTCCTTCTCTTTTAAGGCTTCTTCCTTAATGATGACCAGACTCTTCTGTTCAGCAAGCAGGCTGTCATTTTCCTCAAGTAACTTTGTTCTCTCCTTCTCTGTCACCTCTAGCCTCTCAGAGACAGAGCTGTGCAAGTCCTGGAGCTCTGCATTTGATTTAGCCATGGAAGCAAAGTCACTCTTCAGTTGTTCCATACTGGAAGCAAGCTGCTCCGTCTCTGCATGGAGGGTTTCTTTTTCTTTAACTAATTCCACAAATTTAGCTTCAGATTTTTCTTTCTCAGTCAGAAATTGTTTATTTTTCTGTCTCAGCTCTTCTATGTCCTTTTCCAATGAGCTGATGTTACTTTGAAGTTCCATACGTTCCAAGAAAAATGATTTCTTGTCCAGTTTTCTAGCTTCCTTTTCCATGGTTATGTTTTCTTTCATAATCTCAACCTCTTCATTTAATTTCTGACACTTATCTTGCAATTCCATCTTCTCTCTGGCTAGAGTTTCCCTCTCAGAGGAACAGGTTTTCAGTGAAGATGACAGGACCTGCTCAGCATGTGATGCAGCAGCCAGTTCATTTTCTAACTTTGTCTTGCTATCCTGGGCCTCTTTCAGAAGAGCTGAAAGGTCACATTTACAGGCCATTAGCTCTTGATTTTCTAGAGTCTTCTTACTAAGCTCCGAGTTGAGGGCTTCAATAGAATCTTGAAGCATTGTATTCTCTTGGGCCAGAGCTCTCTTGGCTGAGATGTCCAGTTCATGTTCTCTCTTCATATCAGAAATTTCATTTGCAGTAGACTTGTTTTCATCAAGAAGCTTTAAGTATTTGTTCTCCAATTCCTTCTTCTCTTGGAGAAGGGTTTCATTGTGCTTTTCAAATTGCAACAATTTCTGAGAACAGGATTCCTTTTCTAAGCTCAGTTCATTTATTTTCTCAGTGAATACTCTCTCAGCAAGTACAGCATCTGCTGTGGCCTTAGCAAGCTTTTCAGTTATTGCCTTATTTTCATTTAAAAGTTCCTCCCTTTCAGCCAAAAGCCTTTGTTCTGATGAAGAGAGTGCCTCTTTCTCTTGAAGTAACTGAACACATTCAGAACTGGATCTGTCTCTTGAGGCTTTAACTTCTTCAAGATGATGAGAGAGACTAGTGAGGGAATCCTTCAACTCCATTTTGTCTTTCATTGCTTTTTCAAGTTCTTTACGCTCGGTCTCCAGTTCTGTTTGTATCTCTTCTGTTCTCATTTTTAATGCTTGGTTTTCACTAACTGTATTGTCTAAACTCCCACGCAGCTCTTCTGTGTTCTTAAGGAGAATCTCCTTCTCAGACTGTAGACTCTGACTTGTCTGCAACAGAGTGTTCACTTCATTTTTCAGGGCTATATGTTCATTGTAAATATCTGAGTGTTTCCCTAGGGCTGAATCTCTCTCTGCGGTCAGAGTAGACACTTCTCTGGCCAGGGCCTCACAAGAACTTTCCAGCTTCTGAATAACATCATCTTTGTCTTTAACAACTGCATCTTTCTCTTCCAAAAGTTTCTTCTGATAATTCTCCAGTTCTTCCAATTCCTTCATATGTTTCTGGCACACCGCATCCATGGCATCTTTGCTGGCCTGAAGTTCTTTCAGCTGTTGGAGCAAGGTTGACTCTGAAGACCGGAGAGAATCATTTTCTTGAGTTAACTTCAGGAAGTCTACTTGTGCTGCTTCTAGCTCAGAGAACAATTTGCTTTTCTCAGAAATTAGTGCTACCTTTTCTGTGCTTTCCTGCTGGCTTTGGGCCTCAGCTTCTTCCTTCTGCTTTAGGATTTTTCTATTTTCTGAATTAAGTTCTTCATTTATTGTCTGAAGTTGTTCGTGTTCTTGTTGCATCAACAAAATCTTTGATTCCAGTTCTAGAAGTTTTGACAACAAGGAACCTCTCTCTAATTTTAAAGTATTCCCCTCCTGTGCCAAAGTCTCTTTCTCTGATATCAAACCCCTCATCTGGTCTGACATTAGTTCAATTTCTTTTCTGGCTGATGCTAATACAGAGCTTAAGGACTAAAGAAATAAAGTCAAGGAGAAGGGAAAACAAAAAATGAAGTCAAGCAGACAAATGAGAAATGTGGTTGAAGGGCAAACAGAGCTATTGCATTTTAAAGTTTTAAAAATGTATATGAATCGACACACAGTCCCTGTCTGAACTCGACTACTGACAGGCACCCCTGGTATTTCATTATCAAACAGACACCATACACAAGAAAGCTTTTCAGTGGCTAAATAAATACCAATAACAACAAAATACTGGTTTGAGGGTGCCTCTGTACAAGACTTCATCTTGTTTTTCAAGCTCCTCTCAATAAATTTGCTGAATGTAAATTACTCAGAAAGAAGAGCCACAGAATGATTTATTGAGAATCCAAGTAAATTAAAATGCAGGAGTTACATTAGATCTTGAATTCCAATTCTCAAATTCACCTTCTCATAGCAACTCTCCAAATGAGTCTGTCCAAAATATATTGTTGTGACCCATTTAATTCAAAACACCACACCAGGGGTGTATTTAAAGTTGAGGTGTGTGCCAATTTATACACTAAATGTATTGCTGAAGCACAAACCAAACATTATAGCAAATAACTAAGGAGGGATGAATGCAAGCAGTAATCTCAAAGGAACAGAAAAGAAAAATAAAAATCACTAAAATTGAGCTATATACTAAATAGCTCCACATAATATGGGCTCATACTACAGAACGGAAATTCAGGCATGTAACACCTTCAAATGAAATAGTTCACAACACGTTTTAAAACAAAAGCAATTAAAAAGCTCCAACTGATTGTGCTGAGCCAGATATCTGTGAACGTAAAATTTTAACTTTGAAGAAACATATTTCAGGGATTCCTGTGTAATCTAGAGAAGACAATCAGTTAGTTGTGTATGATTCTCCTCCCTAACTAACAGCAATCTACATGGGAAAGCTCAAAAAGGGAACAATGGAAAAAAAAAAAAAAATCTTTCTGTGAAATGGTGAAGCCAAGCAAAAAAACAGTGATTCACTGAAATAGAAAGACTTAAACTTTAAATTACTTGCAGAGTAACAAAGTATACATACTCTGGCCTCTTCTGCTTGCTTTTTCAGCTCCTCAGCCTGTGTTTCTAACTCACTGTTCTTCTTCTGTGCGATTTTCAGTGCCTCTTCTGCATCCAGCAAGTTCTGCTTAAACCCTTTGATATCCGCATCATGTTTAGTGATCATTTCAGAAGTTTCTTTTTCATACTTTGCCTGGAGATCCTTATACTCATTTTGGGTAGTCTCAATTTGCTTTTTCTGACAGAAGACAAAGCAATTGGAACACAGTTAGAGAAGCAGCGGCATATTCTGCACAAATTTAGCTAGTGCTTTTTAAAGTTCCTTTTACCATGTCTGACAGTTGATCCTGCATAGTTTTTAGTTCTGCTTGATGAATCTTGAGAGTTTCTTGCTGACTCTGCTCAGCTTTCTGTGTTGTCTGCTCCACATTTTTCTGTAGCTGAACAGCCTTTTCATTTGCTTTTGTAAGCTCAAGTTGTATTTGCTCCAACTGCCTAAAAAAGACCAAAAAAAAGAACATTACTTTTTGCTGACAGCACAAGAAGCACGGAGATAAAAGACCCTAAATTATGCTGAAGTTCGCATTCTGTCCAAGCATTTGAAAAGTTATTTAATTATTTAACATATAGAGAAAGTTCTGCTAGATTAAATATACACAAGTGAGACCGAGCACTTGCTCATGTGCAGAGCAACACAGCCAGCAGCTACTTTGGCCCCAGCCTCGGGTGTTATAAAGGTAAAGTATAACTATTATAGATGCAATTTTTTATTTGAAGCAAGACGCGTTTTCTCTTGCTAGACAAAAATGCAACCCAGGCCTTTCATGTATCAGAATAAACCAGGTTTTCCAGGTAGTCAAAGAATTATGAAGAACAACCACAGAGCAGTGTAGCTGATTACAAGGTGGTTTACTCTGGACAGTGAGAAGCATGTTACATAAGAACTTTAGAATGCTAAATGATAGATGCTCTTCATATCACTCCGAGGAGATTTTGTATTAATTTAGTTTGATAGAATAAGTTCACTTGTCAAATCAATGTGACACCTGGGAACACCTTGATCAGATATTTACAAAAAAGACAAACTGAGAAGTTGTGAGTAAAGAATGAACATGACAACATTCTGACACTGATGGAATACCTCTCTTTTAATCGCAGCTCATCATTCATTTTTGTAAGCTGAGCAGAGCTGTCTCCTGAAGACTTCATGATCTCTGCAATATCATTTTCAAGTTTGGCTTTAGCTTCTATCAGTTGCTGCTCTCTCTCTTCTCGCTCCTTCAATTTCTTCTCCATCACTAAACAAAACAAAGGTTAGCAATCTAGTACATTTCAGAGAAAGGGTATGCACAGACTAGCTAGAAGAGAGAAAAGAACTGTAAGCGGAGCAATACTGATGCTAGAGAGCTAGATAATTACCCCTTTAAAATTAGAAACTGTGATTGTCTGACTTTTGAGCTGTTAACTGTAGCAGAAGGTTAAGAACTCTTTGAGAAACAGTAAAAAAGCAACTAGTCAAGAAATCTTTCTTTCACAAGCAAGTCACTTAACTTCAGGCCATTAGAAGCTGATCCAAGTTCTGCCTATACCAGAGGGCAATCGAGCAATATAGTAGGAGAGGTACACGCATCTTGCAGGCGAGACAACTCACCAGGTGGTTAGTAGAGCAAACAATGTGAGCAACAAAGCTACACTGTAAAAATGACTGGGTCCAAGGCAGGCAAGAGCAGCCCTTGGGATGACTTCTACAGTCCCAAAAATGCCTTGAAAGGCTTGTTTACAGGGTACAGAATCATTGTTAATTTCTTGCTACACTGGTTTCAAGCAGAGATGTACAACTAGAAAGAAACAGGAAGACTCCCTGCTGTGAGACAGGCAGAAGGAGACAACCAGAATAATGTGCAGGTTTTTTTAATGTCCTTAAAGAGAAAACACTATTTAGGGACAAGACTTTTGTGAATTAATGATCTTATGCTTGTAACGCTTCAGTCTGGTCACCAGGCGTTTTTGTCTGGTATCTGACCACTACAACATTTGTTACAATGTAAAAAAAGAATTTAACCATTGATTTGGAATACAATCATCCAGGAAATCTGCCTTATTGCACTATTTCCTTAACATCATGGTCACCTTGCTGGGTCACTATACGGAGTGCCATAAAAGCCACTTTTTACCTAGAACAAAGGCTTTCTTTTGAAGGCAAATATATCTTTGAAAGCATTAGGTGCTACAATGCAGGGAGCTGAGCAGGAGGCAAAGGAAAGCACAAAGCTGAGAGATTTGTCAAAGTATTCCAGTTTATTTCTTCCTTACCAGTCAAACTAGACTTCAGCTGTTCCAGTTCTGAGGACATAAGTGCAAACTGCTCTTCTTTTTCGTTTAGTTTTTTTACTGTTTCTATGCAAGTAAAATTTTGAAAACAAAAGTTAGGAACTACTCAGATGCAGAGATTTTCACCTACTTGCAAGGTAAGTGTATTACTCAATTAGAGAGGTTGGAATAATCCTGTCCTTTCCATAGCTGCTGAAACTGCTATACCACCAGGTATAAATTTGAAAGCATACGTAAAACTTCCTTTATTTTACAGCATCTGTTTTCTGCAGCTTTTTAGTTCTTTGATTAATTTAGGAGCAGACATACCTTGCATAGATTGCTGAACATTTTCTGCTTCGTCAGCTGCACTAGTAAACTTTTCTTTCTGAAAAATGGATAAAAACCCGAGATAAGGTTTGGCAATGGCAGTATAAATCAACTCCTGCATTTGTGTTAGGTATTTTTCAAGTACAAAATAGAACAGTTTCACTCCTATCACAAACAGAATTTAAGTTTTTCAATTACAGTTTTGCATAGATGTATTCAGCAACATAAAGCAAGATTTTTCCCTTGCTTTGCTTGCAAGCAAGTCCCTAAATAGTCAAAATAATTTCTCTGTAGCAACCGAATTGCAGCCACAGAGTCCAATGTAGCAGATGTGATTTCTGGGTCTCAGTGCAAGGAGTTGCACATGGTGCTCAGAGGCTGTACAGGGGACATCAGCAACCCTGTGGTCAGCCTCAAACCATCTCTACCAGGAGGAAGAGATACTAGACAGTGAAGAAAAGTGAGGACAGTGAGGAAGACAGGAAATGAGACTATTCCACCAACATCAACTATTTACTATGCCCACGGAAAGATTTTATGATAGTAAACCCCAAAAGCATTAACCCATACAACAGTTACAATAAAAGGGCCATGTGCTTCTTAATCAATAGTTTAAATTCAAACTACATACTGCTTTTGATTTGCTTTAATATTTTATCTGAATATTTTATCCATAAATAGGAGTTCTACTGCAACAAAGTACCTGATAAAATGCTCTTTTCATTCCAAGACAGATCCTATCAGGCACAAACCTTTGTCCTCCTTTCATGAGTAAAACAGCTTTGAAAGACTTTGCTCAGAGCACATCCACCAATTTCAATTACATTCTCACCAGGAAAACCAAAATCCAAAGGATAAAGTCAAAATTTGTGGGTATTACTCACCAAAACTTGAAGTTCCTTTTCCAAAGAATCTTTAACTTGATTTACTGCACTCAAGTTTTTCTCAAGGTCAAGAAGCTTTTGCTCTTTGCCCTGCAGTTCTTTGGCCAGATTACTAGCCTAACAAGGATGATGGAATGGAGTGAAATAAAATTACAAACATGAATGAAAAACTAGGAAAAAAATAAAAGTTGAATCTGAAAGAAATAACTACAATATTAAAATCACTGTAAGATGAAAAATTAAACAAGCATACACACAAAAAAAACCCCAACCAACAACTAAAGGAAAAAAAAGATGATGTGTTAAGTGAATGAAGCTGATTTCCACTGATGACTACACACATCACAGTGCTAATTGCATCTTGGAATATATTTGAAATCATTAAGATTTATTTCTCTTGGACTTGGTGAAAATGTTATTTAATGGTAAAACCATTATTTAATGGCAGATATTTTTGAGAACGTTCAAAATTTCCAAAGCTACAGTATCAGCTGAATTAGAATTTGGATTCTTTATAGTTGTAGTTTTTATAACTGGTTAATTTAGCATTTATCCTTTCACTGGCAATTCAGACCAACACACACAGGGGGATGTGAGTTTTTGAAAACGCTCTGTACCACACCCTACTGCAGAAACCTAGTGTGGCCTCCAAAACAGAGTTAAAGGTCTGTCAGGATCTAGTATCTTGGAACCATCTGAGAAGGGTTTAGGAAAGCTATCTCCAGTTATTTTCCCACTACTCTTAAAATTTGAACTCTAGCTTGTCAGGTCATGCAGAGACTGGGGATGTGGAGGAACTCCTAAAATGAAATGATAACCTTAGCACTTTCATTTCTCGCTGCAGTGGTAGAACATCTTTCAAGTACTGAATGCCATGCTATCAACTTTAAAGAGACATTTGACCCAAAATCAAGTAAGATTGATCGCACTGCAGTCTGAGCTTCAAGAATGATGTGGAACCTGACACCACCACTGCATGCCCTTCTCTTAAAGAAAAGTCCCAATCAGATCCTTTTTGCTTTCTTTTAACAACTTCTTCTATCATCTTGCTTGATGAGCGCAGTGAGGGTACAAACAAAACATTTTTCCACTGAGCCCTAAGTTACTTTTTATCTGAAAACTTCTGTTGCCCAAATGGGAAAAATTTGTATCTTAAGATACATGGATTCTTCTCCCAGATAATCCAAACTAGCTTTTCCACAACATAAAGATTTCAGCAGGGGCATGATGAAACTTGAAGAAATAAAATGCACTTTTGCTTAGTGGTGCTTATTTTGCTTAGACCAAGAACTATAAACCTGTTTGAGAGACACGACCCATGTAACACTTTCTCTAAACCTCCTCTGAAGGTCCCCAATACACGTTCAATATAATTTCTTTTCCTGTGATGCATTTGCTACATTAGATGAGGACAGTACAAATGTAAAATAAAAAGAAAGTAAAAATAAAAGGATGGATGTTGATACAAACCTGGCTAATTCCATCAACCTTTTCAGTCTCTAAATTTTGAATTTGTTTCTCAGCTGCCTCAAGCTGCTCACTAAGTTTCTGGATTTCCAATTTACCTTCAGAATTGGCTTTCTGAAGTGCAGCAAGGTCCAAAAGCTTTTCTTCAGCAGCTTTGATCTGTGGTGTAAGACTATCAATAACTTTGGTTTGTTCATTGTACTTGGCTTGCAGTACCTCTAGCTCCTTTACCTTTATTTCAGCTTCCTGTAATTTGTTTAAAGTGTCTTCCATTTCTACTAGATGCTGATCTTCCACACTTTCCAGTTTGGTCTTCAGGATTTCCAGGTTTTGATCTTTCTCCTCTGTGACTGCCAACAGTTTTGCTTTCAGTGACTCAATCTCTTTTAAATGATGAGATTTTTCATTTTCCTGCTTCAGTTTTAAATTTGACATTTCATTTTCATAGTCTAATTTAATCTTCTCTATCTGAGTCTTTAACTCTGCAAATTCTGCTGTCTCAGCCCCTACACCTTTGCTGAAAGAAACTTTTAATTCTTCCATTGCTTGCTGATGGGAGGCAATTGCAGATTCCAGCTTTAACTTCCACAGCTCTATAACATCTGAATTCTCCTTGTTGGCATGATCAAGCTTAGTTTTCAAGGATTCATTTTCTTTTGCCATTCTCTCATTTGAAGCTGAAAGCGATTTGATCTCTTTCTGCAACGCTTCTTCACTAATTCCAAACTTCTCTTTCAGTGAATTTATCTCATTCTGATGTTCTTTGCTAACTGCTGCCATTTTTTCTTGCAAAGAACTTATTTCTTGTAACAAGGAAAGAGAAGTGTCCACATCATCAATGTGTTTACTAGACTCTAACCTCCCTCGAAGCTCAGCTACTTCCTTCCCCCGCAAGGCTAGATCTCTTTCAAGTTCCATGATGCGAGATTTTTCTGATACTGTGGCCACCTGTGATTTCACAGCATTTTAAGAGAAGAAGAAAGAATTACAAAAGATGCGTTAATACAAATACTCAAATGTTAAAAATACTCAGGCCTCACTGAAAAGAAACCATTGAGTGTTGCAAACTAACTTTATTAGTATATTGTTACCAACATTTTGGATGAGAATACCTTTGAGTTTCATTGTCAGCTGCTACTTTTATGGAAATTCTAAAGAAACCGTAGAGTAAAAGCAAATGCTGCTTTTACATGGGAGGCTGGAAGCAAGGCCAACTGTTGTTTCATTTATGTACAAACGATTGCTTTTAAAAAAGGAAAAACATCTATGTCCTTGTATTACATGCCTATTATATTCTTTCTGAAGGTGGAATTTATTTAAATTAATTTTTCCAAAGTTATCTAGAAATAACTACTTGCTACCCAAACAATTCTATGCATAAGGCCATTTTGTAACAAAATGTTTTTCAAAACCATTTTAAAGTAGAATGAAAAACAAAGGAGAGCCCTGAAGTCTGTATTTGTTGAAATAATTGCTTCCAAATTCATCTCATGCCAGCTATGAGACTGTCAGGGAAAATACTAACGTGTTTTCAGCTTACAAATCCTTTGCAGTTCCCTCTATAGCTACCCCATTGTTTGCTCTGAAAAAGCATCCTCATGTTATCTGAACTTTTCACTAACAGTAGAAGCAGCTCATGGTATGGAGCAGCACACAAAGCTACCACAATTATTTCTAACTGGGAAGTTACTGTTTCAACCTCCTTATTATACCAATATGCTGAACAAGACACTACTTACCTGCAATTGTTCTTTAAAAGTACTTATTACAGAGTGCATTCTTGGTTTTATAGATTCATCCCTGCCTCAACATCAAGAAAAGCCATGTGTGAGCATAAAAATATCTATCCAACCTATCTAAGAACTGACAAGTGCTGAACATGTGACTTGGGACAAAGTATGTCTAGTAATATTTTGACAGGCAAGATCATTATTAATGCTACTGGGATAGCCATGAAAAGATTATGTCATGGGTGTAAAAACTAAAACTAACAAGCTACTGCAAACCATGACTTAGGAAAGGAATTAGTACAACTATTTAACAGCTCAAAAACCAATCCCCAGCTTTGTGTTAAAAGTACTGGCACACTCTAATGGCAGTCATTATTACTTCTTTTTAAGACTTAATAAACTTTGCCACTTCTAAAACCAAATTACTGAACATTCCTTCATAACTGCTACTGCTGACTTGGATCCAAGTATTAATTTTGCAGTTTCAAGACTTCTTACCTGAATTCTTCTGAAGAATGAGTACACATACAGGCACACACACACAACACTGAAGCTCAAAGTTAATGCTAGCTTTTCAAGTGTTCCAGCTCTAGCTAGTGCAGGTACTGATCATGGCAGAAGCAAGGACCTGTTTAGCATGTCTTAAAAAGAAGATATATATATACCCACAGTAGACTGTGTCATCAGAAATCCTCCACAACACAAATCACTCTTGTTATTTAAATAGTGAAAACCATTACCCTAGTGTCTTCTAACTCCCTCTGGAGTTTGTCAGCTTTGGTCTTTTCAAAGAGCAGGCTCTGTTCAAGCTCCTTAATGCGGGCATGCTCCAGTTTGGTCTGCGTCTGTTAGTAAAAAGGGAAAGGAAGAGAACACAACGGTGCCACCATCACATGCCAGCACAAGAGGAGGGAGCCACATGCAGGCCGTGCTGCCAGAATCTTCTATCAATGATGAGCAGAGAAGATGCAGTGGATAAAATGAACAGGGAAATGCTATGGATGAGAAAGATGGACTGAAGGTGTAAATGGACTGACGTGTGAAAAAACATTAAAAATGTAAAAAAGCAAAAAAAAAAAAAATCACGAAATATGAAAAGTTTCATGCAGCTGAGTAGAAGTTATTTATCAGTACATGAAGTTTTCAGCACAAATTAGAATAGTTATGTAAAAAAATATATGTGTTTATATAGCACTGTTTCTTCTAATAGGACGGTAAATCCCTTCCCTTGGCATCCCGCTAACTTTTTTTCTTTAATGTATTTGGCTTATCTTAGAAATGACCTCACTAACCAGGGGACAATGATTCACCACTAAAACTCATGTGACAAATCAAAACTTTTAAACTACCTTTTTTTTTTTTTCTTTTTTCTTTTCCTTCCCTCCCACTCCACCAGTAGCTATATCACAAGTTTCAGCCATAAAAATCCTTCTGTCCAAGACATGGGAACATTAAGGTTCATTTGTCATTATTGTATGAATTATTTGAATAGAAATAAAAAGGATGTTTTTCTCTAACTAGAGAACCTTCCTAGTTTTCCCTCCTCCTCCATGAGGAAGGAAGCAAGTGTCAAGATTGTCCAGAAACAGGTGAAAAAAAAGTGCATCACTCTGGATTGCTCTATACTAACTGAAGTCTAAACACACTGGACAAGATGTGGAAGTAAGAGGAAAAAAACCCTTAAGATCTTTATAAGTAATAGGTTCCTAAAGAGAAGCAGAAAATGGAGGAAATTAAGTGAGCAGGTACCTCCCTGCCTTTGCTTGCAAAAATGTAGAACTTTCAGCAAGAACACAGAGTACAGGATATTCTGGCTTGATGCCCAGATACTTCCAGAGGCCTACAAGAGAGCCTGAAGTTTGAGAGGTGCAGGTAAAGTCCAAATCTGTCCTGCACCTCTGAAGTGGGGAAAAGCGGGGAAGTGCTGGAGAAGAAGAGAAACAAAGAACTAGATGCCATGCTCATTTCTGAAGTGCCAAGATTCAAGTGTTGTGTCAGTCTTGACAGGTCACTGTCTAAACAATTTAAATGATTACGAAAGTCTGTTGTTGCTTCACAGTTCAGGGCTTGTGCACATTGAGAGTACGAAGAATGTTCAGAAGAAGACTGAAGTTGAAGAGGTGTTTATTAACTGAAGAAGTTGCATCCACCAGTCTTGATGGAAGTTCTCCACACAGCTTATCTGCTGCAGTTAATTTACTGCAGAAAAAAAGTCACACAAGCAAACCCCAAAAACTCTGAACTACTAACCGAAGAGAGTCCTGCAGGCTGAACAGCTGCCCACTGAACACTGGATTGAACAAGACAGGAAGATGTGTAATTCCACAGCCTCACTGCTGCCAAAGCCACAGTGCAGCACTGTCTGCACAGCTGGCAGGACACTGCTGCTTCTCTGGATCTTTGTAATATGATACTGAAAGATCCCTACAGAACTGTGTTATTTATAGAGTGACAAGCTGATTAGAACTGCCTCCAGATCAGCCACGGTGGTTAAAGATCATATGCAGTCTCTACAGAGCAAGTGGGATGGGGATGAGGCTCTTGTTTTGCTTCAGGCTTGTTCTCCAAACACGGTACTCCTTCTGACAGCATCAAGTTATCTTCTTTCCCAAAAGCAGGCAGACATCTGGTGGGTTATTTTTTTAAACACTTCCAGCTTTAAACAGTGGACTTTTTTCTATGCAGTTACTAGGTGCAAGATACAAAAATCCACAAACACTAGAGGTTGCTTCTCACAACTTGTCTATTTTTTGAAATTCCATAGCAGATTTGTTCTCTATCAGTGGAAGATCTTCAGTGTTTATGGGGAACAAAAGCTCCATGAGCACACAAATTACTGTTGCTGCCTCCCATGGCCTTTGAAAATAGAACTAAATATTCTAAGGGAAATAACAGTATTTTGTAAGTGTCTAGAATTCAGTCCCCTCTCTGAGACAGGCCACAAAGCAGTAAATCTGACAAGTAACCAATTTAAAATATTTGAATATTTATATCTTCCTTGCTCCAATTCACCAAAGAACTAATGAAATAAAAAAAAACCACATTTGACAGTTGCAGAATTGTCCCTGCAGGACTATGCTACATAAAACCCCAAACACTTTGATCATTAATTTTATAGACATTGCTTTACTACTTCAAAGATCACATTATTGATTATTGGAGGGGTTTTTAATCCCATCTCTTATATATTACAAAAGGAAAGAAGTTAAAATCTTACCAAAATTAAAATAAAAGATAAACAAAACCCAAACCCAACAAAACCCAGATCCAGAGATCTTTGCTGGACACCTTTTTCCCTTTTTAGGGCATGGAACATTGTCCTTTAAACAAGTCTGATTTCCAAGGGCCAGGCTCCAGTTTCCCTGAGGTAAAAATCACGACAAAAGTTTGAATCACTCTGATTTCTCTCCTGATCATTTAGAGAAAAATATCTAAATGATTATGTTCCTCTTTGAGGAAACCCAGAGCACAGTGCAGAATATTACCAAAAGAAGAAAAATCCTTTGATAATGAGCCTTAGCTTGGATGGAAAAGAAAAACAGAAAGAAATCCACAAATGAACGACAACAAAGGAAGCATCTCCACCTTCTCCAAAGCTTCACAGTTAGATTAAGAATGAGTAGCAAACTGAGATAAGCCTTACTCTGCCTTGAGTTTTAAAGAACTCCACTCAAACTTCAGAGACCAGTCATCAGCTGTGTCCAGCACTTATGTATTCCAGCTACGCTTTCACTTCAAAACAAACCTGACTGTTAAATTTTCCATCTAAAGATCAAGCTGTGAAATTGTGCTGAACCCATAACTGCTGATAATCAGTTCTAGGGTAGGGGCAAGATGACCTTTGGCCCCTTCGTGCTGGGATGACAATCACAGACCATGACTGAGGTTATGAAGCATTAGCCTAGAAAATAAGTGGTCACCCACTTCTCTCCTTTAGAGAGGGAAGATGTCGATTTTTACATGGAAAAATTAGAATAGGGAAATCAGGAGTAAAGATAGGATTAAACAAGGAGTGCACAAAACAAGAGAAAGGAAGGGCACATGCAGATTTACTTCTAACACACCGTGAGCCTGATTGGAAGAATAGAGGAGACCCAGATCGCTGAAGTAGCTTCGCAAAAGGAACACCTAAGAACGCACAGCAGGAAACCAGTTTTAGTCTTGAGAACTTCCTATCTTGGCTGGGGACAGAGCAGAGGCAGCACCCTGGAATAAATTTTCCTGAGTCCAATTAAAGAAAGGGCTTTTAAATGCCACTCTTCTGAGCTACAGAAGCAAAAGGGCTGCTCAAACATCTTGTAAGGCTGTATCTGTCATCCAGTACCATGTATTTTCCTACATCATTCAATGAGAAGCTACATGAAGCTACAGTAAATCCAGACAGCTTTGCACACTAATTCTTCAGGTATTTTTAATCACCTCTCCCCTTAGCATTTCATGTCCACCAAACAGAAACAAACAGGGGAAGGTGGGGACTACACCGATTTTTTTTTCCTCAGAAAAATTAATCGGCTAATTGGACACTGCATCTGTTGAAGAGCAGAAGGAGCTCCTAGGAAAGCATGCAGAATTTCGTGAAAAAAGCAACCAAAATCCTACATCCTGCAGTTATTTTCTACAAGCTCCTGTACTCTTCAATTAGTTGCATAGTTTTTAACCCTAAAGAATTCCAGCGACACATTCGCCCTCTCTCCAGTTAATGGTGATTACAACGTTTAGTCATTGCACACATTCCTTTGGATAAATGTTGTAATTGCTTTGAAAGCAACATGCACACAAATACTAGAGTCAATGTTTCAATAACAGATTATGCAGTTAGTGAATAAGTATAAGCATTTTCTGCACACAATCTGTTAACATGGGATGTCTCTGCACATTTAAGTGCCCTCTTACATTTTCTGGGTCTTCCGAAATCTGCCTCTTTCGCTATCAGTAAAATTAAAAAACAAACAAACAAAAATATTTCACCTGCAGACTTGACACTATCATTCCAACACAAACAACAGGATACATTTCATTGTCTTGAATTCACTTTAAACTCTTGAAGTTCTGCAGCTTGACAAACCAAAGCCTTTAAGACGGTTTGCCATGGCTATCGACTATTAAAAAAAATTAAAACCTGAAATTTTCCATGGACTAAACAATAAAAGAAGCATCCTGTGAAGAGCCTCGATAGGTATCTTAAAATGAATGGAAGACTAAAACAAAAGAAATGTTATATGAAATGAATAACTTTCATAAGGCTAGCACTTTGATCATACATGGTTCACAGGAACACAAGTTAATTGAGTTTGTACTTTACGCTATGCAAGAAGACCTAATTTTTTTTTTCTTACTAGGCAACAATAGAGTAGAACAATTTTAAAAGTATCTCGCTTTATAATGTGAAATTTGATACAAAATTTGGCAAGATTTAAATATCTGAGAGTGAAGAGTAATCCTTCATTAAATGCTTCTTACTCTGATTGTGTAGTGTACACACTATGGTTCAGCCCAACATTATAGTTACACAAACAGCAGAAGGATAAAAATTGCACACATTAATTGCTGGTTAGATTTTGTGTACAATAACTCTCAGGATAAAACATTTTTGCTAATCAGTCTTCCCTAAGGAAGACAAACAGAACAAGTTTTCAACATTTAATTTTTGAAGACATAAATATTAACTTGCAATTTCAAAATTGTTCTGTTGGTGGTTACTTTTAAACAATTTAAGAAACATTAGTAAGATACCATATACAAGAAAGTACCAAAAAGTAGAGGGTTTTATGAATTAATTGAAATCGCTCTAAACAACTACAGCCATTTCACAGTACAACCCCTGCTCAGAGGGTGACTGAACTAAGGGTGCCGTCCTGTAGTTCCAAGAAAGTTCACTCAAGGACTGAGGAACTGGGAATCATTTCCATATGTTTTCCATACACGTGGACCAGTATTGCATCTACTAATCCTTTCTTCCTTTCTCTTGTAGAGAGCGGTACACTTAATCTGAAGTTATTGCATTTCTGTGTCCTACTATACATCTTGTTTATGAAGCTGGAGATATTTTACCTCTAGGTCTCCTTTGGTAATGGATTCTTCTTCCACACGGAACTGAAGGTCTTCAACTTTCCTGTGGGGACAATTCATTAAAATTCACATAACTTGGAAAGAAAATGCTTTCAAGCTCACTTCTCATTGGAAATCAGCACTACAGGGACATCATTCTGATTGTACCAAGAAACTACGAAAAGCATTAAGGAGAAATCCCTCCCAGGAAGCACTGGAGAGATAGAAAGCTGCTGTCTTTAACACAACCACTGACAAAAGCATCAGTCTTCTTGCAGCTCTATAAAGAAAGCCTTTTGCTGCATTTCCTGATGAGTTAAAGAGAAACCCTTTAAATCGTAATTTCTGCATGCACTCAAAAGAGGTGATCTAAATGAACATTGATCTCACATTCTGTACATTCTAGCATTCACCTAAGAAACAGTCAGGAAGTGAGGACACAGTCAAGATACCTGTGGACCTTCTAGAAGTGCAATGATCAACTTGCATCAAAAGTCTACCATAGACAAACACGTGAGCTGTCAAGATGTACTGCAAGATGCAGAGTGGGAGAGGAAACAAGAGCATTGATTTGCCTTCCCCATACAGGAGCTCATTCTAAGAATGAGAAGATAGAAGTGAAAAGCTAATATCTGACTTAAAATTTGCAAGAAGTTTTCTTCCCTCCTCTGACTCTGGTATGCTAAATGATCAAGGGGCCACATGTCCTCCTTCCTTTGGTCTTTTCAACACTAAGTTGTTGCAAAGAAAGAGACAAGCCTGTCTTCTTTCCTTTGAATTACACAGGTGGCTGGTGTCTGCAGCTTGACTGACAGATGTAGAAATGATAGCATCAAAGGGAGTTACAAGTGATGGATGTCTAAAATAAAAAGGGATGGTTAAGAACTTATTACTGGAAGTGGATCTCATCAGTGTGATTTGTGAAACAGGATTAAAAATTATTTGACTTCAAGTCAGTGCTAAGACTGACTCGAATACATATTAGAGAAAACTTTTAAAATAAATAAGCCTGGAGTGGTTAGAAGGAAGGAGGAGTATTAGCCAGGCTGCAGGATGTCACTCCAGAGATCGGGTAGCAGCACTGCCAGGCTGCCTAGCAACACACTGAAGGTGAGCTCAAGGCCATGGAGGATTGCGGTAAAACAGCCCCCCACTGACCTGGCACTCAGCGAAAGTAGGTCCACAGCCTGGCTACCAGAGGAGCTGCAAAGCTACTTTTACGTATTTATTTATTTATTATTTATTTTAAACCCCACTACATAATTTTGTAAAGAATATACAAATAATTCCTGACCTAACTCTACTGTTAAGAGTGGGTCCCACAAAAAGGCAGCGTGAAAATTGGAGAGGAATTCCCAGGGTTTACTGTTGCATTTTCTAATCTCCGATTCCTTTTTTAGGCAGGCCTTTCAAGAGAGGCTTACATCTGATTGATTTCAGGGGTGCAGCCTACAAGGCAGACTCACAATAGGTTTCTAAACAGACTGACTTTTCAAAAGCATTCTGAATCCTATCACAATATTTCCTTTACTAACCCTGTCCCAACAATTTATCAGATTATTTCCTCTTCTAATCTCACTTCACCTATTTGATAATCTCAGTTCCTTTCTTCAAGTGTTTATAAAAGGCAACTAGAAAAGGCATTAAAATGAATGGCTTTGGTGACTTTGCTGTGAATCAGACCTAACCTAGAAGCATGACTAGCAGTAATAAATCATTTACAAGAGAATTAAACTGTAAATTCCTAATCCAGCACTGCCAGGAGACGAGATCATAAAAATGTTCATTTTCAGGTGGAAACAGATACAAGGTGGAAACTGTTTCAGGAAGATCAGGTAAGAGCTATTAACTTCATGAGGAGGAATAAAATCCTTCTTAACAGAAATTAATAATAGAAAGGAATGAGTTGTATGAAATTCAGCTAAAAACAGTAATTACATCTTCTCAAAGGTCCACTTCCTTCGGCTTTCTCTTCCCAAATGTAAGGAATTGTCTTCTTTAGAATTAATTTTAACAAACTGCAATATAACTTTGTACAAAAATTATCTGTATCTGCATTATTTGACATTTATTTCATATGTCAAAGTCCCTGCAGTGTTTGCTTCCAATGCAAAGCTGATTTTTAACCAAGCTGTACTAAACCAGACAGCTTTCATTTACCTTTTCTCTTCCTCAAGCTGATTGAGAAGCTCCACTTTCTCCCTATCAGCAGCCTCCACCATAGCTCGTAGCTGGTCCATTTTTGCTTCCATCTCCAGTACATGCTAATTAGCAAGAAGAGCAAGAAAAAAAAATTTCAGCTTTTTTTCCAAGTTATGAATCTATACCTCAGTAATCACCATTTGGTACAGTGATGAGCCAAGGCACAGGAATGTTATCATATTCAAATATGCAGATGATAATAAAACCGCCACTTGAGATGTGTGGAGAAGTTCAACCAAACTGAGTTAAATGAAACAGATTTGCTGTCTCATCAAATCAAAGATCCCATGAGAAAGACGTCAAAAGATGTGGAATACTTTAGTTTTTTAACACCACCTCTTATCCCCAGATACTTTTCAATATGAAACCCCAATTTTGGAAACTAAGCCAATTGTCTCAAAGCCTCTATTTTAAGAGCAACAGCATCACTCTTACCCGATCATGTCCATCGCGAACAAGTGCTAATTCCTGCTCTATCTCCCCTACGTGACTGGTTGCTTTTGCAACTTCTGCCCTCTCCAGGTCCCTTTCTGCCAGGAGCTGCTCAATGTGTTGCTGCTTCTCCTTCAGTGCCTCCTGTAGGGCTGTGGTACCAGAAATTTTTCTTGCATACCGGGAGGATGTTTCTGTCAACTTCACAAAGTCAATACATTAATAACCATTCTGTACTAAGTGAAAACAAGGGACATCTCCAGGCTCTACAAACATTGGGTTAGTAAAAGCAAACACTTTCTGTGACCTACAGTATCTTCTCCTTTCACATTTAAATTACTTCACCTTTATTCTAGAATTTAACAAGGGCTATAGACATGTAGCAGAACTGCTTTGTAGCAATCAGCAGGTAGTGTGTAGGAGACAGAAGGGTTGCAGTGAAAATAAAAAAAGTCTCAGTGGAAGGTGTGCTTAGCAGACTCACACAAAGGCAGCTCATTATGTTTCTAAGCAGGTTTTTTTGCATTAAAAAAAAAAGGCAGCCTTTTAGAATGTTAAAAATATTGCACTTCTTAGTTACCAAGTCATCATCTTGGGTCATCAGCATTTTCGAATGCTCTTCCCAAAGCTTTTGGAACTTCCACTAGAATTTGGCACCTTTACTATGGCAATAGAGCATCCAAGATAAAAAGCATTTACCTTGATGTAAAGAGCTAAAACCTTGTGAAGAACAATTGGTATCTGACTAAAACATGTTTATGCCACTTGGAATAAAATTATTTCTGGAAAAAAAGCAACCTGAAAGATTAAGCTTACAGAGTATCAGTAAAAATTAATCAGTCTGGAGAACTACAGCTAAACCAATTCTTATGATTTTCCTTGACCTTGCATGATCTGTGTTCCACTGAATGGAACCAAGGTCAGTGAAAATTCAACGTGGCCCTGCCTTCTACTTCCTCAGCAGTTTCTGAGCTAAAAGGGAATGTAAACAAACTGAAATTACACAGTAAAAGCGAGCAAGAGTTGCAAAATTGAACCAAAAAAATCCATTTTATAAGAACTGACTTGAAGCTTGACAGCTCAGAAACTTGTCTAAGAATCTCAGTTAAAGCCTCATTTAAAACAAAACACAACACTATGGCTTGCTCTTCTGTTAACCTTTAGCTGTCTACCAGTATTGCCCAAGAACAGGAACATGTTTCTTCCCTGATCTTTTCAGAGATTAAAATGTTGAAGAATAGTTGTCGCTTACAACTTGGAAGGCTGATATTGGGCAACATCCCCAACAGAAAGCACAACATGGACATATTCTCCTGTCATCACAAAAACCCACTTCCCCTTCTGTTACTACTACACAGCCTCTCCAACTTGCCTACTCCCAGCCTTGAATGATCCATCTACAATCCACTGCAAATGCTGTACCAAGTGACTGCAAAGGTGCAAAGCAGAATAAACCATCTTTCAATTTGATCCTTAGCTGTTTCAGATCTTCTCGGTTTCTAGAAGGTATCTCATTCCAGAATGCATTGCTTTTAACAAATCCAGCTCTTTGAATTAAACTTGTCTTAATTCCCAATTCCAAAATAAGCCTTAAAAACTTCAGAGAAGCACCAACTTCCTTCAGACTTGGCAATAAATACAAATTGCATCAGACAGCCCCCTTAAATCATTACATCACCTACTTTGACAGTTGCTTTTCTTACAAAGGAAAAATAAAACATCAATTACCCCGACTAAGCGAGAAGACTATGTAGGAGCCCAGCAATTTCAGATAAGTTAGCATTTTCCTAGAAATTGAAGCAAGAAAAGTCTGCTGTGGCAAAACTGATTTCAGGAAATCCTGTTTATTCAGCAGCTTAAATTTAAAGGAAAAACTGTCAGAAATATTTTGACGGTCCTTTTAACTTGGATGGTTGGATGAGAGAAAGGGTTTGGAAGAAAGCTGGAATTTTAATTCCAGAAACAAGGGATTACAGAAGCTTTGTATTTTATGGCCCAAAATATAGAGAAGCCTGGGGAAGAGCACATATATTGTAGACATTTACAACGTATTCTCTTGCTGCATAGAGCATCAGAGCATTCAGAATAAAACGCAGAGGTCCATAAAGTGCTTCATCATTAGCCCATGAAGTCTGCCCTGAACCTGAAGCAGAAACTGAGCCTGTTAGTGTACCGATTTCAGACTAGAGGGCACTCTGGAGCTAGAAGTGCAACTTCCAGAAGGGATTAAGGAGTAAAGCGCCACTGTGCCAAATAAAAATCCCCTACGCTTTTTGTGACAAGGTATTAACCCTGTTGCCCTGACCAACTGTTGACCTCTGTTCACTTGTAATCTGCTTCAGTTTGAAGGGCTACAGTAAGTCACCTCTTGTTCTGCACCTGCTGGTCAGTGGAACAGTGTGCCAGCTAACCAGCTCCAGATCACTGGGAGTGATTTCTTTCTAATGAGATATATTTATGTACTTTGCTTAAAAAAAAAAAAGGAAAAATCTAGGGTGACTGTGGAAAAAAACAATTATTGTTGTGCTTTTAATTGCCTGGAATGAGAGACTAAAATTCAGCTTTCCCAGAAGATTTCAGGTTTGCTATTGCAACCCAAGATTAGGACATTTATGTAACAGAGCAACTTTAAAAGAATCCAAAGTAAGTGTATTAGGTGGAATTAGTGCTGTGTTAGAATTCACCTGAGCCACTGTACTTTGCAACATTTAGCCTTTATGAATTCATAGGATTAAAACCAAATCTAAAAGAAAAGAAAGAGGCTTCTTGTCAGCAAAGACTTGACAATTTCTACATCTTCATTTATCAGCTGACTCATCTCTAACAGTAAAAGAAACCATTTTACATTTTAGACAATTTGAAGCTTCCTGCTTAATAAAACCAGTCTGATCTATGGAAGCTTTAGAACATAGCAGATCCTCAAACACAAATCCTGTATGACAGAGGTAGTGCCAGAAAAATGAACAAAATGAAGATTCCAGGCAGAGAACGTTGATGCCTTCTCAGTTTGTTGGTGTCACAAGCCCCTTTCTTATTGCAATAACTCAGTTAGCCTATATTAAATGTGTAAGCTTAAATACTCATAGATTCAGCTACTCTTCAGGGCTAGCTAAGATTTCCTTCTTTCATGCATGCTTTGGGTGAAAAAGAGAGCACAATTAAACGTGTATCGTGCTCTGCTCAAGATCTATTCTATTCTCAATTTACGCAAGTAGACCACAGGCAAGTGCCACATGGACTCCTGTTTGGGAAGGTAAAGCATGCAATAGAAAAAGAAGCTTACTAGTCCTGTACGGCTTGGCTTGCTGCTTACTGAGGATGCCACAGAACTGAGAGAGCTCAGGGAAGATGCACTCGGGCTCCGTTTGAGGGCTGTGGGAGTTGCAATCACTTTGCGCACAGTTGTCTTTGCCTTTGCTGGGGTGGTTGAGGGGAATCCAATCTTCGTGACCTTGTGCACCGGGGCAAACAAACCATATTTGGGCTGACACTGAAAATACCTTTAAAAGAGCAAAGCAGACAGATGAGGGTGCTAAATCAACTTTTGCCTTCACAGCTACATGGTCCTGCTTCACAAAGAATTCTAAATCAACAGCCTGAAAGTATTAAAGGAGAGGGTAACAGCTGGTGCCAATCTAGCCTGTATTATACTGCATTTGTGTTTTTTTAAACACTAGATTTGGATAGGAGACTTTGAGAGGCTGAAACAGCAGGATTACATCAGACTTCAGAAATTCAAACTCTTGAGCTACAGCTCTGTTCCCTAAATATTCCATTCAGATCCAAAGGCTAACATGCACAGCTTTCCTCTTCAATACATTCCTCTGAGCTGCCAACAACAAATGTGATAGCAGAGAAGAAAAATGAGATTTTAATAAAATCTAGCTGGGTTATATTTTAGTACACACTTACCTATACATGTATGCATGTTGATGGTACAGAACACGTATCTGTGCTTATATATAGGCAGAAGACACTTAAAATTTTATGTTAAGGTGGCACAATCTTTGTAAAACCTCTTTTTTGTGAGTTAAAGGACTGTTCCTTACACTAAATGAGAAAGAATGGTAAATTGTGATGTGAATTGATAATTTCTAAGTGTGACTTATTGGAGAAAACAACTATACTGCTCCATATCTTTACAATGAGGCAACTACTGTTTTAGGAGCTTCCTGTTCTGTGATGCAGGAAGATTTCCCTTAATTTCTGCTACTAGATATCCAGAGATATTTTCTGAACTGAGCATTCATTTCAAGCTGAGAAACCAAGCAGACATTCAAAATCAGGATGTGTAGGCATCATAAAATTCAAATCAGTGTCTAATGATCCTCCCCCTGCCCATCCCAGCAGTCAGGTTTACAGTCTAACTGCTTCCCTTGATATGAAGTTTCATGTGAGATATTAAAAGAACAAAACCATATAGAGATGCAAAATCTTTAATGATAAACCAACCTTGTTCCAGCCACAGCTCCATCATTCTTTCCTAGTGGTTCATCCAGTTCTACTCCACACCATTCTCCTTTAGCAAAGTCAGTTTCTCCCAAGAAACGCACAACTCCAGCTTTTGTTCCACCAACCTGAAGCAGTAAGACACACAACTGCATTTAATACATTTCCAAATGAAAATGACAAGTAGAGCATAAAAACCTTTCACTATAAAATCATGTTCACAAAGCACATTAGCAATGGGACCAGTTCTAGTTTCAAGCTGCACAGTCTTTTACCTACGAGTTTGTTTCAATATGCTGAACAGATCTTCACAGGCAAATTGTTTATACACACACACAAAAAACCCAACCCAACCCAACCAACCAAAACTAGAATCACTTCTCTCACATTTAGTTCTGTCCAATTTGTTATTCAGGAAGTTTGTCATGACTGAAGGCCACAATTGTATTGGGTGACTTGATATGGCTAGAAGATCAAAAATACATTTAACAAGACTTAGTACAAACAGTGCACCAATTGCAATAGATTTGTACTAGGGTGTTACACAAATTTCTATCAGCAAACAAAGATATCCAAGAACTGCTTATTTCTCATGGTAATGCTGTGAGTAAAAGGAAAAGAAATTAAATGAGAAAAAAGCCTTTCATGTTTTCTCTATGGAATACTCCAAATAAACTGCATAGTACATCCCTCTTGCACTTAAAAAAGCTGATGTAAATCGAGATGTACAGCACTCTGTGAAACTGTAGATTGAAACAGCTATTGGAATTCTTGGGGAGGGGAGAATCATTCTCTTCAGCCTTTCAAACCAACCCAAAACTCACTCCTAAATGGCAGACTAGTTGTTCTCGAATTCCTAGTATTTACAGCCATTCCAATACTTGCAAGGTTTGCAAGATACAGCAGGGGAGGGAAAAATTAAATTAAGTGAAGAAGCCAAATATGCTCAGTGTGGCTGACACTTGTCAGGAAGGGCCACAAGCCAGAACTGCAGGACTCTCGCAGGTCAGCATGACATGTTGCGTGTGATTTGAGTGAAAATCTGTTCAGCCTTCATCAACATTATGAAAATAATGAAATGTTACTGAAAACCTCTTCAGGAGATTCACCAAATTCAACACAGACACATTCTGTGCCATTGGGATTTTTTTGCACCTTTTTCCAGCACACATTCCAGAATGAGGAATATTTTGTAGCCTTGGCAGAGAGCTTGGCTGTAACTGCCTAACACAAATACTGCAATTTTCCTTTTTATGTACTAAGTGAGGATTTAACTTAACTTTTACATTGATGTTCTATTTCTTGAGGGGAACTTCCCAAGATAACTGGAGAAAAAGCTGTTTCTTGTGATGTAAATTTAGGTGCATGCTCACAGCTCAGTAGATAATTTATACTAATATCTTTGGGAAGTATCCACACAAGAGGTTCACTGTGGGGAATCTAGGAGAAGAGGACATTATCTTGCATGAAAGCACCAAGCCTCCACAAAGTACTGAGTTAGAGCACAGTAGATGCCACACACGTTTGTGCTCTAGCTTCTGGCTCATCAACTTCCCAGAGCCGACAGATCTGACAGCAATGCGGGGCTTAAGCTGATGACTAAGAAAAACCCTAATCCACACAAACCTTAGAAAAGCAGGGAAGAATAATTAACTCTTTTTGATATTACTAAAAGGAGAAAGCTAACAGAGACCTTTCATCCATATTTAAGGTGGCAGTCCTTTTCTCTCTCATTAGAGGCAGCCTTGAAACAAGATTTAATCTGCAAATCAACCTCCATATCTTGCTTTAAAGGGCACTGTAGCAAATGATTACTCTTCATGGAATAAAAACACAAAGTTTACAGTTACCATGACTTGGCCTAATATAGTAACTAGTAGAACGTTTGGTATTTGGTGTTCTTGGCAGAGAGCAGACAAACTTCCCCTCTCAGAAGACAAGCAAGAGTACTGTCTTGGAAAAAAAGCATCACAACCAGCCCAAACAGCCACGTGGAATTCAGACCTCTGTGGCACTGTGGTGAAGAGGAAATAGACACCACTTGTTAAAAGTACTTTGGGGGAAGAACAATCCCTTAAATTGGCACACGTTGTTCACCCTCTGACATAACCTGCTTTTTCAAGAGGATAAATACTGTTAACCAAAGTACAAATGGAAAAATAAAATGTAACAGAGCAGCTTGAGAGGAAAACATGCATGTGACTGTGCTATCAGTCCCTGCTGGCTCCTCCAAGTTCTTCTCCTTACTCATTTTCTATCCAGTTTGGAGGGGAGTTGGTTTTGTTGTTTTTTTTTCTTTTAAAGATAAATTTTGAAGACATCTTTAGGTGAAAAGACTGCTTAGTTGTGTGTGCAGTTTCCCTGCTCAATTTTGTACTGTTGTTTGCCTGAATATACAGAGTTAAATCAAAAGAGGCTGTAAAACATCCATTAAAGAAATTAGACAGGAAAGCCAGAACAATGGGCTGGATAAGGAGCATCCCTTCAAAGACAATAGTCAGGTTTGCATAGAAGGATTCCTCAGCTCCTTTCACAGAACTGTTTAGCCAGGCCAAGGAATTTTATTGCAGTTTTGTGGCGTGGTGGTGGGTTGTTTTCTGGTGGTGTTTTCTGTTGGTTTGGGTTTTTTGCGTGGTGGTCGGGTTTTTGTTTCTTTTGTTCATAAATAATTATCAAACCACACACACACAACCCTTCCATCAGAAGGTTAAGTCAGAGAAGAGCTATCTGAAGCACAGTAGTGAAAAAAGGTAACTACATGCAAAGACTCCTAGAGACAGGAAAAACTGTTGCAATCTGTTCCCTCCACCTCAAACTGAATAAACCTTTAGAAAAGTAATGTTGAATCTAGAAAACACAAATTTAACTTGGGTGCAGAACAGTCATTCCTTTTTGAGTCATATATTGGCCTTCTCATCTTTCATATTTAGGTAAAATATACTATGTAATTTACCGCATACAAATCACAAACTCAAACTGGGAGACACAATTCAGCAGCAAAGCTTTGGCAACGGCCAGTGCCCATTGGACCTGCTACAGCAATGGCAGTGGACATGCCTGGGACTGCAACCCAAGGCAGGTGGGAGTCAGCAAAAGGATGGAATTAATATCCCAAGAACATATGGGGATGCACAACGTGAGATCCCCATGAGGAACATCACTGTGACTAATCTTGTAACCATGGTACCAGGGTTATTTTAAAACAAGATGCAAGGAAGAATGCAAACAATTTTTGTGGTTTTTCCCTTTCCAATCCTAATCAAGCTTTTTTGAATTTCCAGCTACTACATTTCTGCTTTCTGCAAATATTGAAATGTGTATCCTCACCAACAGCAGGAATCAGAGTAGGCTGTGGTAGTGAAGCGCTTGTAGCATTGATGGAGGTCAACATACACAGATTTGTTCAGTTCTATGCAAAAGTCTTGAGTTTCACAGACAGGATCAGAATTGCTTTCTAAAGCCTAAATCTACTGGAGCCTTGAAGTCATTCATGGACACTGCCTCAAACAACATATTTATTTCCAGCTGCAATTAAGTACCCTGTGTGTGACAACACACCTACCTTGAGAGCATTTAAGAAAATAATCACTTATTCCCTTGGTTGTGCAACATGAGGTGCTGCATACTATATAGAGTGGGAAAGGCTTTTCACTGCATAGAAGCTGCTGTCTATATACAGACTTACACACAGAGGAGAAAAAAAGATTAAGTCAGTATTATAGTAAATTGTATATACCAATATGAAAATGGACTGGTACTTCAGCATTTATTTTTTAAATTAACATTTTAGTAAGTTTTAAAAAAAATTATACTCTAAGAATTATAGCAAAAAATTTATATAAACAACCCCAAAGCAAAGAAATCATTCCATGTGCCAGCAGATCTACTTCCAAGTAATGCATGAGGGACTCAAACCCCAAATCTCAGTTTCTAAAAGAAACAGGAAAAAAGTTAACTTAAAACTTTCTAGAAGTTATATGGAAAAATGGGGCATCACTATCACAGTTTTCCATGACCTTCATTCATGCTAAGGCAGGTCACTAAATAATAGAGCAGAGCAAAGAACTACCAGACCTTTTTAACGTCAGTTACCAGACTCAATACAGACAAGTTATAAAATATAAAGCAATAATATGCTGGAGAATCTAGGTTAGGCTACAGTCATTGTGGGGTGAAGAAATCTGCTTGGATTTCACTAGTGTTATGTCAGACACATGGGAAAAGTGATTAAATTCCATGTATCAAATTATAACTAAGCTTACGTTAATGTGCTGCAATGTAAAGTGAAGTAGCAAAATGGGTTTGTAAACCTGAAGCAGTTAAAAGCTTCATGATGAGAGCACATCAGGATGAGGACATCAAAACTGTGAGAACCTTTGTAAAGGTTCACGTTTCCAATGATAAGCAGAAG
Source organism: Indicator indicator (assembly GCF_027791375.1). Lineage (NCBI taxonomy): Eukaryota > Metazoa > Chordata > Aves > Piciformes > Indicatoridae > Indicator > Indicator indicator. The sequence continues at coordinate 9,259,876 of NC_072035.1, forward strand.
CAAGAAACAAACAAACCAGTGTAATCCAGGAAAACAAAACCACAAGAGATGGTCTTTAAAAAGAGACTATTTAAACAGCATTCAGTGAAAAACCCAGATCTCTCTGAAAAGAGGATAGACACTCTCTGAACCTTTGTCAGCACAAGAGTATCACTTACTGAGACTGGCTGAGCAGAGTTAAAAGGTGAGTAATAATCGTTCTGTCCCTGCTTCTGCCTGAACGTTTAATTTATGGTTACTCCTGAAAAACATTGCTTGGGTATTTCTATGTCTGTCACACAGACTCAAGCATTTTCAGAACCATTCAAACCACAGCACCCACAAGATGCAACACTTGAAAATGCAAAAAACATCCAGAAAAAAACGAGATCTACCAATCACTCTTCTTCCTTTTGCCTGTAAAACCCACCAAAAACAGAGAACACTCTTCCAGCTGGCAAATGCAATTGTATCTAACTGATTTATTCACCCATTCAAGGCCAGAGGGAACCATCAGATCATCTCCTCTGGCTCTCCTCAAACAGGTCTTTACATTTCAGCCAGTTACATCTGTAATTAACCCTGTAACTGTACTGAGCTAAGCTGTATGTGTTGATGTTTTTAAGGAAGAGATGCGATCCATCAGAAAACATGCTCCCACTGACAGCCTATTTTCATAGTTAATCACTCCATTGTTAGAAATATATTTAAATTTAAAATAAGACAAATTTGACTGTGGCTTCTAGCCACTGACTCTCATTATGGTTTTATGTGGAAGATTATACAGCTCTTCACCAATTGGCATTCACCAGGCAGGAGCACATGTTTTAAGCAAATTTTACCCTTTGTAAATTTAACAGATTGAGTTCTTCAAATTTTTATTGCAAGATAATTTTCTTGCTTCAGTCATTTTGCAGCTGTGTTCTGAACTCTAACCATCATTTCCAATAGGCTTTTCAAATAACTAAGGACATAACTACAAGAGTATTTGAGTCCTGACCAAAAGCATGGGCAGCACTGCTTAGAGCACCATGTGTGTCATTGGTACTTCAGCCACATCAACCCACAAACTCCTCTTTGCTACCTTTAGCTCTGGATCTTCTCCAGTCGCCACTCTCTCCAGCAGAAAGGTGTCTGTGGTTGTTATGCATGTTATGCTCTCATTCTTGGGCTTCTAAACTCTGCCACTGAATGCAAAACGCAACCAACAGCTTGGCCTGCTGAGATCCTCTGGACTGCTCCATCATACTGTTATCTACCCCTCTGACAGTCCAGAGACTTTATCAGAAATGATTTACAATTACTTCCAGAGCATGGATCAAAGAGTTGAATAGTATTAACAAGAGATTAGCTCAAAGGAAAACCACACTAATGACCATATCCAATGGTCACACCCATGTTTGAATTTTCTTGATTAAATCATCTATAGTTTCAAAGAAGGAAGTAAAATGTGTTTGACAAAACTGCCATGCTTTAGTTTGTCAACATCTTGCTCCTCTGCCAGTTTCTGCCTGTCTTTTTTATCCTGATACTAGACAGCCTAGCTTCATCTTTTCCAGATTATCCTATTTCCTTTCAGAAGTACCTGCATAACATCCAACACTTGATGAAGGCATGACTAGAAGAGTGCTAGAGTACTTACTAAACTTTAAACCTGCCTCTCTAATTCAGATTTTGCAAACCAGCAATTCTATGAGCACCTGGACTAATGATGTCAGTTCTCCTGTGGCGCTGGATATTATGGTCAAGTGACTTTGCTGTCAAAAAATGCAAGAGTGTCTACAGCCATTTCTGTTGATGGGAACAGTATTTAGACAAGACCATGAGCATGTGGATTCTTTCACCTGCAAAAATCTGTGAAGGCAAGCTGCAGCTTTTCCAAAATCAGTGGTTACATTCTCTGCCTTCTATTGGGCTGTTTCCATTAAAGTTGCAAAACCTTCTCTCTGAAACCTCTACATTTCTACCCAATTTAGCAAGATCAACAGCAAGACCAAAGTGGGCAAAAGAGCTAATGTGCAATCAGACACTCACGTAGGCACAGTGCTATCACACAGCCCTTCACTTCCAGAAGAAAACTGCTTAATAATTAAAAATTATGTAATACTGAGCTTTTTAGTCATTCAACCAACTCAGTCAGTCAGGAAGCAACACAAGCTAAGCAATTTCTTACTACGAAAGCCACATGGGAACAGCCACTACAAAAAAAGGCAGTACTAAAATAAGTAAATAAATAAATTGTTCTTTGGCCCATCCTGTGTTGAAACAAGCAAGGACAACATGTTCCTGGATATCACTCCCCTTGGGGAGGCAGGAGGAGGAGAAAGGAGACAGAGAGTCCTCACAAACACAAATCTAAAAGTCTTGCACGAACAAACTATTAACAATGCATGTGGAGAAGTTACTTATTGCTGCTGTTACAGCCCAGTAACTCGTGCAATTTTAAATTAAATAAGAAGCTGCCAAAACAAAATGACTCACAGTTAGACAAGACTCACTCCTTCCTATAGTAAGATAAATTTAACATGTTATCTGTGAGCAGATAGGTCATAGTATGTCCTGGAAAATGCTTGAAAGTAAAAGAAAGCTGTGGTTGCACAGAGAAATCAACCAGATAATGAATTACAGACAAAGCCTTTGGTGTTCTGTTCTTCAGCTACTTCCTCATGCATCTATTTCATGCTGCAACAACCACTCTGCAAAATAATCTACGCCATACTTCACAGTATCCAAAACACTGTGTCTAAATATACATACATAAATATAACAACTACTTCCATCCTTGACTTAGCATGACAAAGCCATCAAAACACCTCACAGTCAACTCAGCTTAAGGATAAATCAGAAGCATGACTGAGCAGTTAAACACTGTGGTACATTTGCAGCTACAATGAAGGAGGCTCAGGAGGGGACAGCCCTAGCAGAGCACCAAATTCTTCTTCCTTTTCTATCTTTCTGTGCATTGTGGCAAGTTATTTCTGCCTTGCTTTAACTGTAACAATGCCAATGAATATTTGTTTTTCTAACATTTAAATGCTATTACAGACTTTTAAATAGACTACACCCAGAAGTGCATTTTCTATTCAACACGTTATAGAAACTGGAAATAGAAACTTAAAAATACCACATGGACAATGCAAGATTATTTCTAAAAGGAGAAATTTGTTTCTACATGTGAATTTTCTCTCCCTTTTCATTGCCTTTAAGAGCCCTGGAATTTAATCAGTGACAGACTTAACATCATGTTTACTTGAAGGTAGGTTGTATGGGTGGAAACAAATCTGACAATGATCTCCTATCAATCTTTGCCTATTACATCACTAAAGAACTTAATAAAAACAATGAAGCTAGAAATAATGGGGAGCAGTGTAAAACAGACCAGAAGCAGCCATTAGATGTTACTCATGCATAGAGAGTAACTTTGCAAAAAGGCCACAGCAGCATGTGCCTGTAAATCTATTTTGCAACCTTTTGTGAACATATGGACAGAGGCCCAAGTTACAGCTTTACAGCTCAGCTCCAGAAGCATCAGATTTGGCAGACATGATGGAGCTGTAACTGGTTAAATGAATGAAGGCACTTTAATCCCTTGAGAAGGCTAAGGCCCCTTAGGTTGATAAGATTTCTATTTATTATTTATTTATTTAAAACATAGCATCTGGTCCCTTCAGGAAAAACCCTAAGATATTCCCAAAGCTGCTTCAACTTTTTTGGTAGGTGCAATGGCTGTCACACGAAGCGGGCTGGGTTTAGTTGTGGGCAAGGGGGTGGTTGGTTTGTTTGTTTTTTAAATCAGCTTAAGAGCCCAGTGCAAAGAAATCATGAATGTTTGCAATAGCAGGGCAAAACAGGTTCTTTGGCTGCAACTCAGAAACGACTCATAGGAAACAGAAACTGGCTTAGCCTGAAAGTAATTTGTTTTCTCAATTATCTTTTGGGTTTATTTCCCCATCTAGTTTAGTACCTAGTGACTTCCACTGGCACAAGAACGGATCACTTTTTGCATAGGAATTCTTATTCATATGAGGTTCAAAACCTGGAACTGTAGCCTAAGTTTCATCAGGCAAATTGACTATGCTTCTGTAAAAGATCTTGAACTCATTCATTAACCCAGGAAAGGCTGGACGAGAGCAATGAAGGAAGCATGGATTTCCACATTAACATTTTCTGCTTCACAGAAATCCTCAAATATGAGATCACATTCTTTCTCTAACAGCTAAATCATATCCAGATTCCAGAACATACTTTAGATGTTAAGAATGGACATTATGGTTAGTACAGAGCTATGTGAAGTATTCTTTGCATTGATCACTTTTACTTGGGTATAGCTATATTATTTTTTCCCCTAGAAAAGTTATACATCAATGCAACAAATGAAAAGCTGAATAAGGAATTGAGTTTGGAAACCACAATTCTTTTAAATATGGACTCTATCTCCCTGTATTTTCAACACATCTAAATACTAACATGAAGTATTTCCAAACATTTGTTTGTGAAAGGAAAATTACTGCTTAGCTTCATGCTGAATATGGCTCAGATATAGTGGGATTTGAGTGAGACAGAGGGCTTTGTGTGTTGCTTTAACCTAAAAATATTTGAGAAGGAGTAAACTGAAAAAATCTGAAGGATCTTTCCTTTTGCACAGGAACATCCATTTTGGGGTATAATACTTCAGCTTGTGTATTCACTTCACTTCGCTTGATTTGTTTTCACTCCTCCAGAATCTCAAGAAAGAGAACTTCTAGGAAAACAGGACAATGTGAATTCCTCTATGATTCTTTTATTTCCCTTGTGGACATTGATGTCTATTATGAACTATTTTGCTGATGCTTGCAACTGGATTTAACAGCCTGGAATGCATCTTCTTCAAGTTGAGAGGGAAAAAAAGGCAGCTGTGGTTGAGTTGCAGCAAATCTCAGTGTTTTTGTGCAGGCATACACAAGACAACTCAGATAACATATCACTGTCTGCTTGTAGGTTAATAAAGATTTCCATTTATCCCTAAATATATCTATATATTTATAATTTTATACATATATATGTATGCATCTTTTGGAAAAATGCTTTCTGCCCTCTGAAAAAGCAAGTCTGCTTGCTTTTGCACCTTTTAATCTCCCCAGCTATTGCATTGTTCAGCACAAACTCATCTTTCATCTCCACATCTACTGCACTGCTCAGCACAACCTCACATGAGCTACTTGAAACAAGTCTGTACTTGAGAATATAGAGGCAAGCACCTTTTTTCCAGAGGAATTTTTCTCTGACAAGCATCTGAACGAGTGTTGCAAATGCTTGGTTTGTATTTAACCACTATCCTATCTAATTTCATTTGAATTAAGGAAAGATACTGTAGGGCACCTGTAGTATCCAAATAAATAAGAGATAGATACATTGGGAGCTTCATTTCTTATTAAATCTGTATTTAAGGCATCAGTTCTCCCACAGAATTTGTGGGGAAGGGATTCTACATATAGGACCATGTAGCATTAAGTAACTCTAAGTGCACGAAGGAGTGGTAAAACAACTAGAGATCAAAGGAATACAAAAGTAAGCTTAAAATACTTTTTTCTATCCACAGAAAACAGTAATAAACCATGCACTTCAACTTTAAACATCTCTTCAAGATTTCTTTATCAGCCTTTAGTCAAACTACCTCACCTCAACACCACTGGCTATGAACACCTGATGCAGTAATTTCCTGTGACAAAACGCACAAGCAACTGTGAAAAGTTTATAGCTTCTTTTCACATAGAGGAGTACCACCACCATCTCATCAGGAACAGAAAAATGCTTCAGCAAAGCTTAACTATCAGGAAACGTCAATTTGTCAAGCCTGAAATGCTTTGAATCCAACATTTTAAGCTCAACAAACCAGTGTCAATTTTTTCTATTACACAAATATAAAAGAAGGTGAGCTAAAATGTGAATTGGTAAACACATTTCTCTGGCATTTAAGAAGTTGTCAGAACGGTCTCTCGCTTCTTGATAACCCAGACTGAACAGAAAACAAACTGCCTGATTTTGCCTTTTTTTGTTGAAGGTCCCACCCAAAATCAGCCAGGTGGCAAGAACAAAAAAAATAATATAATTGAACAGATCAATTCAAGGTAGCTCCTATTAAGTACATTTAAAAATCTAAGTTAGAGGAAGAAACTGTAACAGTCTGGAACTCTGCAGTGTAACACTCCACACCCTAAGATCACACACCAAGATCAACAAAGCTGAGCCACATCTGAAGTCCATTCTGGAAAGTAATCTTAGCTGACGAGCTATGTCTTACCCAACTATGAAACTGCCCTTAGGGACATACTTTTCCAGTTCAGTATTTTAATAAACCTCCCAAATGAGCTTTTGTCTATCACAAGTTCATTGTTCTGCAGACCTGCAGGTCTGTGCTGCTGGAGGCTCACTGTTTTAAGATGTGATTCTCAGCAACTCTTTTCCCCATATATTCATAATCATCATGGCTCTGCTGTTCCTAAGAACCTTCACAGATTATTTAATAGCAGTCCATCCAAGCTGCAAGAACTGATGAATGTGGGCAGCATTCAGTCACTGGAGCTGGAATGTATTTCAGGCCTATGACACTACATTTTCACTGAGAGGGGAAATTCAGTGCTGAGGTAGGACATAAAAATTCCATCAAGCCTCTCACTGTCCTCCATAACATATTACTGAGAAATTATTGCTTTCAGCATAAATAAAGAACAAATGCCATGGAGCAAGCCAGGGGCATCTTTGTCCCCGATGGAGATGGAATGGCTAGGCAAGCTACCCTGAGTGAGAGGCAGATCTTTTGCAACAACCAGTGCTAGCAGTAGGCTCCAAGGACAGTTTCCAGCAATCGGTAACAGTTCCAATCCACAGTTCAGTGCTGGGCAAGAATTCAGCAACAGAGAAGAAAAAAAGCAGTAACAGATGAAAGGACAACTCAGCCAAGCTTACTATTATTTGCACTAACTTGGAAATTTAAGATATTTACATCTGAATTATTACCAGACATGTCCTCACCAGTGTTTTGGATCTAGTACAAAAAATTATCATAGTACTCTAAAGGGTTAAAAAACAGCAGACAAGAATCCTGTCCATTTAACTTTCCTAATCCTCTGTGTACAGTTTTCTACTGGCATATAAATGACACATATGCATCACTGACATGCTGTGCTAGAAACTGCCCCAAAGCCTCAAACTACAGTTTGATGATTCAACTGGAATCCTCCCTATTTCCCTATAGAGGCAGAAGGGAGGATGAAATACTAAATTTAATCTCTCCTACACAAACAGAATTTGGGACCCTACTACTATCAAGCTGTGGCAGGATATGCTGCTTCTGTTATTTGCACTACCAATATATAGGAAAGAGTGGTGTCTTCATAGGCATCACAAAATTTTCCCACAAAGAGGACAGAAGATCTCACAAAGATCCTTGAGAAAAAGGCAAGCAAGTGGTTAAAAACTCAATGCTGATTGGAAGAGGACAAGGCTCAAGTCTCTGACAGAAACAGTGAAGGACAAATGGTAAATCTTTATTTCCATTGCCACTCCAGGAAACCACATCTCAGCCCAACTCTATGTGTCAGCCAGATTCTGCCCTCACGTCACTACTTTATTCAATGTGGCCCTATGTTTTAAGCACTCTTTACAAAGAAGTCAAGTTCCTCACTTGACTGCAGAATCATTATCTGGTAGGGCAGTGCAGGACAAATAATAATTTTTTTTTTTTTTAATCTACATTAAGTTCTTATGATAATCCCAGAACTGCCAGGGCATTCATTCCTGTCCTTGTCTTTATCTAAAAGAAATTAAAATAATTATACTTTAAATAAAAGGACTCTATATCAAAAGAAGAGCAAGACGATTCTCCACCTTAATGATACAAGACAAACAATTCAAAGCTAAAATCAGACGTGTTACAGCAATCTGGTGGACAAACATTATTTTGGTTATATCTGAAGTTGACATACATTGCCTTTAAATAAAGAATGCAACATGAACAATGTACCACCAGCTTTCTGCCTTTTCAAGAGAACAGGGTAGTGTTTCAAGGCAAAGTTTCCCACTGTTTTAGTAGGTGCATGTCAAATAAATTATCAAAAATGACCCATACTGTATTATGTTGATCCAAATATAAAAGATACACAACATTACTTAAAAATCCCAATGTTTAAACTTACAAAACTTAATTCCCTTTTTAAAAGAGTGAAATGATACATCAGCAGAAACATTTACGAGCTTGAACTTAGGAAGGGCAGCCAAGTAATGTGGCACATCACCAACAGAACACGTAATTCCTGGGTGCTCAGTGGCATTATGTGACTGCTTCTGTTGCTGCCTGTCACTACTCAGGGGAACAATCAATTATTGAACTGTTGGCTTTCTAAAGACACAGCCCTGAAGAGAACAAAAGAGCTGCATGGAAATCTCATAAGCTCCTTTTTTATTTAGCATGAGGCTAGTTCTTGAGTTATGGAAAGAGAAGCTACAAACAAGTAATTGAAGACTGAAGGAGGTATTTTTTAAACATTGGCAAAATGTAATGGATTAAAAAATGCCAAACGAACCATTTTACCTTGATAATGTAAAAATCTTCCTACAGCATGCAAAACTGCACGAGAAGAGCAGAAGGCACCCAGAAGACAGAAGACACCAATGAAAATAAAGTTAAGAGCATACAGTTACATTACTTTGACCAAGGAAACAGCAAAAAAGTTTGGATTAGCAAGTATTAAGCAATTTATCAAAATCAGACTGAGAGGCTGCAGGAGAACCTTACCAGAACTCGATCTCCAATTTTGAGCTCCCTTTCTCCTTTCTTTAGTGATCCAGCTTCAGAGAGATTTGATATAGATTCACTTGCAGTTTTTGAAAGATTACTAATCTGGGAGGGAGTTGAAAGTTCCTTAGCAGCAAGTGCAGAAGTTTTTTGGGGAATTCCTGAAGGTGGAAGTGCAGCAGCAGATGAAGACACCACACTAGCAGCTGAAGTGGAAGTTGGTGATGTAGCTCTAGAAGCATGAGCTGCCTGTGTACCATTGGCTTCATCTTCTGTCAGCACTTTTCTTGTCAATTTTGATGGTCTTGTAAATATTCCCCTCAAGGGTTCACACTGGAAATAGCGAACTCCAGCCACAGAGCCATCGTTCTTACCAATTGGTTCATCTAGAACAATCCCTGCCCACTGTCCTGGAGCAAATTGGGTTTCACCAAGGAACTGAATAAAGCCAGGCTTGTTTCCATTGACCCAAACACGCTCGCCAACTCTGAAATCGTCCACAAATTCTTCATGCACATCTGTGGTAGTTGTGCTTGAAGTCTTTTCACTGGAAGGTGCTTTTTCTGCAGGAGCTGGAACCAAGCACAATGAGAAAGAAACAGGAATCAAATACACTAATATTCCAGAGAGCATCATTCCTTAGTTTCAGTGTAAAAAACATCTGGAAAAGCATGATTTCTAAAAGGAAGCGCACAATTCTACCTTTTATTACTTTTGAAAACACTGTCATCTCTGGAATACAGTGACTGAAAATCAAAGGACAGAGGCATTAAATGTATTTAACAAAGGTTTTGAGGAAAACCATGTAAAGATTACAAGTCTTACCTCAAAAACTACCTAATATTTTTGTCAAGTACAAGGTTTCTTCAAGAAAATTGCTTGAACACAAGCAATCATTTATTTACACATCATTTATTTAAGCCAAATACAAACAAAAATACCCTGGTGTCAACAGTAAACATAGTTTATACTCACAGCTTTCAAGGTAGTTTTTGTTAGAATGAATAAGGGAAAAGTTAAGATATTGGAATACTCCTTACCAGCTGCCACAGATGCAGGTGCTTTCAGCAGTGTACCCCCATGCTTGATGGTCTTTGAAGGAGCCTTAAGTCCACTTGGTTTTAACATACTCATCTTTTTGGAATACCAGCGTTAATCCTCTTTGTTGGCAGCAACTATCTTTTTCCAAACATGGATAAAATATATTGTTCTAGTTTTTCCAACTCTGGAATAAACCTGTATACAAAAATATTAAACATGAAACAAAAATCAGTATTTTATCTCCTGTGAAAGAAATGTCTATATATACACAATCTATGAAATACACAATAAAAGGCACTTTACAATAACAACCAGAAGCATTTCCCAGGATAGTATTTCCAGCTCCCCATCTTTTGAAGGCCATTTCCTATTAAAAGATACGACGTCTGAACCTACAACATCAAAATAATTCACTTCACAGAATGCTGCTGTATTCTTCTTGAGGTTTAAACTAAAAGACTATTTTAAGAACGAAAGAAAAACAAAGCCCTTAACAGCATTACTAACATTACACAGATACAATCTCTCTGCACTCCCTACAGTTTTCAGTCACATCTTTCAAGTGTTGCAATATCCCAGCAAAAACAACTTGAGACTAGAGAAAACCAACTGCAGGAAAAACCAAGAGGCACTTCAGATTAAAAAGAATAAAGCTTTAAAGAGAGATCGGAACTGAAAAAGTAAAATTCATCAGGAGTGTTAGATGATAACAACTAAACAGCAAACATCAGCTCACTCAGCTGTATGTGATCTCTCAGATCACAAGATATGCTGGCTCACAGACCCCACGACAGTGTCCCAGCTACACTTCTCTGGCACTGTTGCCTAGGTTGCTAGGATAGAGTGCTGCTCTGACTTGGAAGACAGCTGTAAGCTTTTCAGGGAACTATGTCATGAGGGTTCTGCCACAGAAGGTATCTTCCTTCTGATTACAAAAGCTTTAGAAAGGCTCTTTCATATAGAATGAAAAAAATCTGCACCTTTTTGGTCTGCAATGTGAATTCAAAGCCATACCATGAGGTGACTGGTCTCCCTACCACCTTCAAAAAGCACAAACTGTTCTCACAAACTGTTCTGCATGAACACAGCCTGGATACTTGCAATGCTTTATATATACAAAAGTACCAACAGAATAGCTATGGCCTCTTAAAAAAAAACAAAAGCCAGTATGCATCTAAACACCTTAAAAACAAGAAAAGGAAATGTAGACATGTAGCAATATTCCGTTTGCTCAACTGTTTGCTCAGGACATGACAAACAAAAATTGTAAAGCAGGTCTCAGTCCTGCCATTTGCTCAGCATTTTGACACCAATCAGTACCCACACACAGGCAGAAAGCTGACTAGTTGCAGACTTCGAAAACATTATTAGCAGTGCCCAGGTAGGCATACTGGGATCAGTGTGTTTAAAAGCAAAACAAACTCTAGTGAAGGAGACTGCTACACCACAGGAAGGCAGGCTGAAGACACAAGCCAGCTGTGTCCTTCACCTACCACTGTAAGTTCTACCCCTCATGCATTATTAACAGCCAGCACATTAGTGTTCCTAAAAATCAATTCACTGTGAAAATGCAAAAAAAGAAGTATCAGGCACACTGTTCTGTGAACCTAAACACCAAAGTGAAATGCTTTGTAGCTATTTACAGATCAGCCATGCCAAATTCAAGGCATTTTCTAAGAAGTCTGCAAAAATGTTATAGCTTAACAAGCATTAATGACCACCTTGGCTGTATGGTGTTTGTCTACAATTTCAGTTACGTGCCAGGAAAACTATGAAGTGTGCTGTGAGGATTTCTGAACATTTTTTCTAGCATTTCCAGAAGTACGTCACCCAGGCATCTGTGGAGTTATGACTGCTGCAGAGAAAAATTTCTCTGTTGTTTTTGCAAGACATTTACCCTTAATTTTTAAGTGGGAGCTTTCATGTTCATGAACATGAAACAGGGTTAGCCTTCTAAAATCAAAGCAGAAGGATAGGCATGAAGTAGAGCTAAGCTGTGAAAGAACTGGGAGGCACACAGCTGCACAGCAGAACAACTAGAGGATCACAGAAGATGTCATGTCGGAAACAGCAGGAACACTGTGAGGATTTCTTCCTCTCCTGCCCTCCCTGATAAATCTGAATGCTTCATATTTCTGCATATTTTGTTTTAGAAATCTTCTAAAATCGCTCTTTTTCACACCACAGACCTTCTCTTATACATATACTACCTACCCATTCTTCCTCACAGTACAGGCCCTCTTCCCTCCCCTCCAATGCCAGGATCTCCACACATGCCTCTGTTACCTTCCTCAACCCATTAAAATCCATGGAATGGGAAAAACGTGCAAGATCAAGAAGCATTTGGTACAAGCACAAAAACGCAGGAGGTATCAAGGTCAGTTACTTTTAGTTCAGAGTCAGTACCAAACAACTAATTAAAGGAAATTCAACCACCTTATTTGGGTCAAGACTTCCTTAAGAAATATTGCTTCCTAAACCCAGGAAGCTACAAGCTGTCTTAATCTTCTCCATTCTTTTCCATATACTCCCTTTTTTTTGTTTCCCCCCCTACAACCCTGCCACGAGCATTGCAACACCACAAAAGTAAAAACTATCTGTAATGCGTAAAGGTAGGTGTCTTAAAAGAAAACAAACACTGAATTACCCCCTCAAAATTACATTTAGCCAGTTTCAAGTAATTATTTATTAATAGATGTTTACCAAACCTCTGCTCAACAAAGTTAGAATGTTCTAATATTGCATTTCTTGGCTCAGGGTACTCACTCATATTTTAATCTTGCTCACCACAGTCATGGGTTATATATTTGCTGTGTCATTTGCTTTTCTCAACATACAGGCCTTCAACTAGGCCAGAAGTAACACAATCCCTGTACCCTCCTTTCAGACTTACTGATATTGTAGCTTAATTCAAAAAACCTGCTAAATGTAGGTAACACAGTTTGGTAAATCACTGCCTTATTGCAATTGTTAAAATGCAACTTTCAGTCTTACAAAGCAAGAGGACCTGCATAGCTGCATTTCCTAATAGAATCCATAAACACTGAAAACACATAAATTTGCATCAAGTGATTTCAAGCATTACACACTCCAGCATTTTCTAACAGGCTCCAGATGTCAATTACCTCATTTTAGCTCTCATAAAAGAGCAGCTAGCTACTTGTCTCGATTTGTTCTCTTTCCTTCCTTCAATCAGTGTCGCCTTCTGAAAAAGAATCTTTATAACCAATAGGCAATAACATTAAAGTTTCTAAAAATATCAGGAATCTGAAGAAATGCCCAGAAACTAATCTGGTAATATATGCCAGAAGTATTCTGTGTGTATGTCTATATATATTCTGAAGTGTTCAGAAAGCTACAAGTTCTACCAATATAATAAATAAGTAGGGGGTGGGAAAAAAAAGAAAAAAAAAAAAAAGACATTTTAACACAAGCTTTAGAGCTTTATAGTTGGGCCATTACTGGAAAATGTATTATTTCATACAGTATGAAAACGTGTTGCAATCTTGAATGAACTGCATTTTGTGTGTGTATATGTGTTGACTGCTAAAATTTTTCTAATGCAGACACAAATCCTTGTATTGGCTCTTTTGGCTGATTAATATCTTTATTCTTATTTACCTTTTGCAGACCACAAATCACTACATGGATTGAAACAATCCATAAGCAACAAGTTGAGAACTGCTAGTATATGAAAACAAATCCTTCTAATCTGATAATATACATGAATTCTGTTGAGAAGTTGATATAACAATAAATAAATTTTAACCACATAACCCTGAATTAAAAAAGCAGAACATTTTCCAGCTGTCAAAGGAATTCCTATAGTAAAACCAGCTGTCCACCACTTCTTTCAAGGCTGTATTTTCAACAAGACCTAAAACAATTAAATAAGAAAACAGGAGGGAAAGTTAAAGCCTCAGCTCCCTCCACTTAAGAACTGTGAAGTCCTGACAAAAATAACTACCAACAGTCCTTTAAGCTTAGCTGAAATCTGACAAACAAACTCCCACCACCCTACCACCCCTCCTTCATCAGGACAGGTAGTACCATAATTAAAAGTAAAATGTTTCATCTGATAAAACACTTGAAACAATGACTTGACAATTTAAGAAAGAACCATTCGCTAACATCACTACTCAGGACTACAAGGAACAGAGGCAGTGTTTCCATGGAGAAAAGCAAGTTGTCTGTCCATTTGGTATGGAAACAAAGAGGACATTCTAGAACTCAGCAGTGTAATGTTTGAATTGACTCAAAACAGACTGCATAATCTCTGTCTTCTGCATGCAGACACACGCAGTCCAACTCCAAGCAGTGTACTTTGAGGATGGAACACTATTACACATCACAAGTAAATAAATCACAAGTAAAGCAAAACAATTATTTTGATGATTGATCATCCACTATAGGCCATCCACGAGTTCCTCAATACATTTCAAATTTAAAAGACTGAATATTAAACCTAGTTAACACCACTAAAAGACTAATCAATGTTGGAAAGTGCCTTTCAATACCAACACATTTCTAAGCTCAAAACAACAGACCACTTAAATTTGTTAATTCAGCTGAGCCTACCAGTGCTTTGCAAAAGCCACATAAAGACTCACAAATACAGAGTAAATATTGTAAAAGGGTTGTATAGAATAGGTAATTGCTGAAAATCTCACAGGGCTCTATAACCATGGAAGATCCTATGAAATCCCTGTGCCAGTTAAATAGTAAGCACTTAGATAATAAATTCTGACCATGTCATGAAGAAAATTTAACATGTGGTGCTGAGGGACATGGTTTAGCATCAGACTTGATAGAGTTGGATAATGGTTGGTCTCAGCGATTTTAAAGGTCTTTTCTGACCAAAACGGTTCTATGTACAAAACGAGTCAGAAAATCCCTGCTGTAGAAGCATGATATGGAAAATGTATTTCAAACCTCACCACAATCCAGTAACTTCACTTTCCTGAGAGAAAAACAAGCTCACCACATGAAGTCCTCTATTTGAAGTAGCAGCCTGAACAGCATTTCTTAAATATCTGTTTCATACCCTTGATTTTTATACCGCTACTGCCAAGCTTTCAGAAGCCATGAGTCATTCCTCAAATATCCTGACAATGGTTTAGAGAAAGTAACTTGGAATTTTGAACCTGGAAAGTTTTCTCTTCTGATCCATGAGTTACTCCAAGACTCTTCACAGTTTAAAGTGTCTCTTTAAACAGTTTAACCTTTTAAATGTCTAAGCATCTTCTGTATGAATCGGATCTAATTCCTATTACAATTCTAAAAGCTGCATTTGCAGTCTCCTGGGCTGGTATTAGAGTCTTGTAAAAGGTGAGTACACATAATTCCAAAACCACTTAAAATAATGCTTTTGGTTGAACTTAGAGGCTTTTGAAATTCATACACAATTTAAAAGTACAACCACATTTTGGCTTTGAACAGAATGAATGCCTTCACATTTGCAATGTCATTTGCTTCTTGCTACCTCTTTAAGAATGTTTCTCCCTGTGCAAGAATGTGACAAAGCACAAAGACCAACTTCTGCAAGGCTCAGATAGGAATAAGATTATTTCACCCACAGCAGGTCCACAAACTGACTAGACTGAGACATACCCATTAACATTCCTAATGAAACAATTCCACATGAGGCAGGCACAGCAGAGGGATAAACTGCAGAAAGAAAATAGCCTCACACATTCTCCCTAAACAGCATTTTCTATTGCCACTATCTTATTTTGTTTCTGAGGAGGAATATAAGTACAGTTCTCCACTGCCACATATTATGCATCCCAATTTCTCCTGTTTTGGAATACTGCAATGTCAGCACAACCAGAGTGTGAGAAATGAGCTGCACCCTGGAACAAGTTGTCCTGATCATGACGTGTCCTCTGCCACGTTCTGGATCTATTTGAGCTACTTCATACTGAGCAACCAAGCCTCACCATTTTGCAAGTGTTGGACTGCATTTAGAATGAAATAATTCCACAACACAGTATCTATTGTAAATGTCACACTAAACTTCAAAGTCAGTTCTGTAACAAGCAGTTAAACAAAAAAGATGGATTGGGAAGCCTTCAGGCATTAATTTTTCACAACTTCTCTTGTAATCATGCACCAGACTTCATATTTCTAGACATTTACTACTTAAATACAACTGCTTTGGAGCTATGAATTCACATCAAGGTCTCTCTACATTTAGCTACTGAAGCCAATTACTGAACTTCTCTCTGAACCCAATGCTCATGACTTAGTGCAAATCCAGCACATTTTGTCAGCTCCAAAGCATTTATTGAGTGAGTAACAAGTTCAGACTGAAACAAGCCAGAAAAAGCACTGTAGGCATTTGATAACAAAGCAGGTCACAAACAGCAAATTATTATGGTACTGATGTAGCAGCCTCTGCAGCAGTCACTTGCTAAGCCAAATTGATTATCTAAATGTTGCTCAAGAAAGTAGCTGTGCTGTTCAGTGATTACATTGTGGGATTACAGAGGCATCTTCAGGTATCAGTTGAGTTGCAATGAATAGAATTTAAGAAAGAATTTATGTATGAAACAGAAAATAGACAGAATTAAAGATTTAAAGATTTCAGTAAAGGCTGGCATCTAGGAGACTCCATTTGATTACTCATTTGACACATAGCAATTAGAAGAAAGGGAGCATTTAAACTTCAGCTTTATTTTGTCTCCCAGAAACCATGGATTTTTATGTCAATTAATCAAGTAATATGGTGATCTTCTCAGGTACATCACTGCCATAAGAAAAGACATCAAAATAACATGCATCATTTAATTCAATGTTTATCATGCTAAGTGCTATCACATTGTATTTCTTTGGCTAACTAGATCTTCTGCTTACTGGCAGCATCAAAATATAAGGGCTGGGATGTACGCATCAAACCAGTGTTTTGTACGTCAATTTTAAGAGTAGAAAACATTCTGCATTTAAAAATCAGCTGCCCAGGTAAAGGAATCCAGACCTCAGACCTGATGTTTGCAGATCCTGGTACATGTTATACAAATTTTATAAGAAAATAAGCAACAACATCTCCTATAGGTTATATAGGATCATTCTTCTTAGGATACTCCACTTCAGCTCATTCCAGCCCAATCCAATAAAATCAACATTTGAATTCTAGAGCCCTTCACAAAGGCAAATGCTCACCCTGTGTGAACCACAAAGCCTCAAGTTTCTTGTACTTTGTTCTTCACATAAATACAAATTTTATAAATGACAGATCCTTGGAGAAGTGTATTTCTGTTTATTTTCTCTAGGCATAATTATTGAACTAATAAAATGAAAGCAATCCTTTGATCTTCTGAAGTGCCTTCAAAATCGCTACCAGGATTACTCCAGCAAATACAAGTTTTAGAATGACTTCAGCCTAACTCAAAATACAGCCTACTTTAGCTATCGTAAAAATACAAACCCAAACGCCTGGAATAAGTTGGGAAATGTGCCCACTGGTATGACACAGCTCTTTTGACAATGTCACTGATTTGATGCACAGAATTTGAAACAAAGAGAAGCTGACGAATTACTCAAAACTGTGTCATATCTATAGGATCACTAGCAAAGATCCTGAACTATCTTTCAACTCTCTTTTAGAGGGCATTTGTTTAGATAACCATTACCTGCTCCAAAGTAACTAGTATGTTTGGTGAAGCAAAGACACCCAGAGGATATCCAAAACAGTCCCAGCACTGCAACACAAACACTATGCCTTGTCATCACTCATCCCACTATCAAGCACCATCACACCACAGTATAAGGACATCCCCATAAATAGCTACTAGGTTTCTGTAACTTCTAAGAGTGAATCTTTTTCCTTAAGAGCTCAGAAGACATTCATATTTTCTTGTACACTTCAGAGGGGCTGGGGAAGAACAAAATTTGTGGTTTGGGAATCAACGCAAACATCCTGTGATGCTGTCCCTTGTTAAAGGCATGGCTAATCCAGAGCTCAACCAGCAACTTTAGATTTGTTCCTTAATGTTACTTAATGACAGTAAACATTGTATTTCTCTGTCATGGAGATTAATTGTTTTCTGTGTCAGTTCACAGATCCACAGCTTATCCAGGACCAAAGACCTACAGACTATCTTTCAACATCAAGGCTTTTGTGGCAGCCAGGCCTGCATACAAATCTGTGTTTCTCCTTTGATTCTGAAGCTGCTGGGTTCTTCAAAATAAATAAAAGGCAGCAGATTTCTAAAAACAAATATTATATTCTTGTAAGAGTCACAAAAGTAGGGCATCTGGTAGGAGGAAGACTTGTGTTCAAATAGTTGCGAGTTTCTCCCAACATCTTTAGATCAGGCCAACTAACTTCAGAAGCAAAATGGAAACCACAAAGTATTGCCATGAATACACTTGGCAGCAACAGGTTATCGGTATGTTTGGAGATAATATGAAACATGAATACAATATAGTTAGGAAGACAGCCATCATGAGACACAAATCCACTGAAAATTACAGTGACACTTCTAAGTTGGGAAGTGAAGACACATGGCTGTTTTTCTACCTCAGAAAGTGCAGGATCTTCACTGCAATCTGGATGAAGAGGATTCTCTCTGCCTGTGCTTGGGAAGGGAAAAGGCAGGGTAAAGTCCTCAAACTAAGAAACTACTAGGAATAAGATCAATCAGATCAAAGATGCTGAGAGGCTCAGAACATCAAACCATCAGTCAGATATTACAGCAATTAGATGAGAAAGAGAATTCATTAAAGCTTCTACTCTGCAAAAGGATTTTAATTCTGCATCAAGGACGTTTTAAGTCACCTCATCCTATCTTTCTGTAACTCACCATGCTTATTCAGATTCCAAAATGCCTGGAGACTCTTACTAAAAAAAAAAAATACCATTGAAACAGAAAGAATTAAGACTACTGAAATACAAATAAGAGAGGATGTCTCTAACAGTAAAAAATAATTTGGGGCTAATGAGTATTTTTTTCCTTCAATCTATGTTGCTATTTCTAAACACTGGTTGTTCAATTTTTTAACAAGTTTCCCATCTTTAATTAATAAGGAAGAACTGATAACTGTTTAAAAGCTTAAAAATACCCCAAATCACAGGAAATATGATGCAAGCTAACACTTCAAGTTGCCACTGTACACATGCATTATAAAAATGTCACTGCTCTAGTCTATTAAAAGATCGGAAAGCACATGATCCTCCTAAGCACACATCACTCTCTACAGAATGAGTCAAGGATTCAGAAGTAGAGAGTTTTCACTCAAGGAAGTATATCATTTACACCTCTTCTGCTAAGCCTGCTATCAATACTTCTTACTTTTCCTGCATTTTTCCAGGGAACATGCCTTTCCCAAAAGCCCTCCATTTCAGGTGCAAGAAGAGTAATTTGCTTGACTGTCTACACTAACTTCTGGTGATGGTAATGCACTTTGACCATCTCACTAGGTGCATTCAGTCCACAATAAGAGATGATTTTCGAAGAGTAGAGCATCAAGTTTCAGTTACCAGGGATCTAACCTTTCATTTATAAAGTTAAAGAAGGAAAACATCTCTTGTCAACCTCCAAACCAAAAGCATATAGACAAAGACAAGAGGCTTCTCCCTAATACAACTACAACTGAAACAAAGATGCTGCTTTTTATAGTAAAAATTTAATTTTGATAGACTTGGGTGAAGCTGTAACTATTTCACACTCTTTGAAAGTATCAAGTCAACAATCCCTTTTTAGCTTTCCATGTTCTTAGCCTTTTAAATTACCACCATGACTGCTATATGGCTGGCATATAATGATGTAGAAATACAAATACAGAACTTAGATAAATATTGCTGTGATTGAGTGGATGCCACTGTCTTACAGACAGTAAGATTATAAAGATCCAGAAAATTGAGCAGCTTTTAACAGTGTTTCTTCTTGAAATAATAGAGTGAAGACACATGTTATGAAAGTAAAAGACTACACAGTACTATTCATCCAAGAGTCTTCTGTCTGAGTTTGTACAAACCACTGATGTGATATTCCAGGTAGAGAACTGCTAGGTAAGTGCTAAGATAGAAATTTGTACAGTCTGTTCATAAATATATCCTTTAAATTCTTTCCAGACAGAATTCTTTCAGAGATACATCCTCTAAATTCTTTCAGAGGTCAGGAGCTAGACACTATATTTGTGGGTATTTCAAGGATCACTTGTACCACTCTAAGTTATGCAAGTGCAACATCACCCTGCAAAAATAAATGCAGGTAGAGGACAAACACCTGGACAAGCAGAGACACATCAGTAGATGTCTGAAATAATCAGAGACCACGCTGCTGACAGAGTTGGCTTCAGTTCTGCTGGTCAAGAAGAATGAAATGGTTGCTCCAGAAGAAATTGGCAGCTAGTTGAGGGCAGCTGAGATTACAGCTAATGCAGTATATAATTGCCTTTCATTAAATAACAAAACACCATCCATCTGAGGCATTTCTGAACATGCCAGTCCAATAAGGATTCCAGTGCGCTACTTTTTATACAAGCCAGCAGAGCCAGTAGTCCCCAGGGAATGCCAAAAGATTAAACAAGAGGTGCATTCATTCATGGTCATCATGTTCAAACATTAGAAAACTTGCTTTCAACATAGAGAGCTAACATTTGACCCAAATGTTTTAGAGAGGAGAAGAAAAGCACTTCTGAAATCATATTGGCTAGACAGATCGTTCTGTTTCTTGTGAAGGAAAACCTGGTTGGAAATATTCTCAGTCACTTCTAAGAAAAACTTTTACAGGGCTAAAAGGAGGAATACTAAAAGAATTATCCAATCTGCCCAAACTAAGTAAGTAAATGCTGCCCTGGATAAGCACAATCAGAAGATGGTGAAGATAAGAAATCTACAGGAGCTCCAGAAAGTCACAGCAATCAGCATACAGAACTCTTCCTACAGCATAATCACATGAAGAAAGAGGTTGTTTATTTCCTACAGTACATCTCAGTGATAAAGACAGGGGACAGATGTTTTCTGCTCATTAGAAAGTTGAGATCTTCTCCTTAAAAGTAATCATACAAATTATATAACTACCTTTTTTTTCTGCCCTAAATAAAATCTCCCTTTTGACCCCTAGATATAGACATTTAAGGTCACTTTTCCACGATTTTCTGCTTCACTCAACACATCCCTCTCCCTTCAGTACACACAAACCTTGAGTGCACTTCAGCACAGACAGAAAATCTTCTAGCACATATAAGAACTGGACAGGAAGAGAACCCTAAAACGTTGTCATTTTAAACTAGGAACTAAAAATCTCTGCACATTTTTCATCCCACACTCAGTATGTAAATTAGGAAGGTTTGTACCTGAACAGTTACACATTCCTTAGACTGAGACACATGGCTGTTGGGGCTGGGGGATCTAATTTGCTATCTTGTTACACATTGCGGCAGGTGCATAGAGACAGACACCAGAAAAATCACTCTCTGACACAGCTAGTTTCAGAATTACATGCATACTTCTGTTCTTTAAATAAAATTCTTTGCAAAGCAGCAAGCTTTTGAAACTCTTTCTTCCTACATATTAATATAGCTATCACATTTTAAAATCTTTCTGCTCAAAGATCTCAAAGCAACCTGTGAACTCCTATAAAACCCTACCCATTCACCACACTGAGTGAGTGATGGGGAGGAAAGTCTTCATTTCACAGTCACATTTTCAATCTTGAACATATACAGTCACAGAATAAGTTTTCTTCCCCACGCTGTATTTTGGAAGCGATTTTTTTTGTGGTGTTGACTTTTTTTTTTTTTTTTAACTATTTAAAACACAAACACGTTATAATGAAAGGGAAAACTAACTTCCTGATTTCAATGCAGCAGGCACCACATTAACATGTAAGTAACAGCAACAATTAACTCCTGTCCCATCATAGCTGAGGCACTGAAAAGAGAACACTGAATGGCCTTAAGTAGCAGTGAGCTAGCGGAACAGGAGGGGCCCACAGTACAGCCTATGCCTGGGATCCTACAGGTCTAATGCTGGCTATAGCTATAGCAGTGAACTCCGGCTGAGCCACCTGGAAATCTTGATACCTGTGGGATCAAGAGCAGCTCACCTGCAAATCAGGAACTTTGAAAACAACACAAACAAATATAAAACCAGAACGAGCCAAAATAAATCATAAGACAAATCATTAAATTAGTAAAATATCAGCATGTAAGTGCAGGATGCTGAGAATTGCAGGTCAGCGTTTACCACGACTTCACGGTAAGCCTCCTTCCCGTCAGAATCATCCACTCAAGCCACCCAGAACTAAGTACATGCTACATCTTCTGAGGGTAAAACTCGAGTAGAAACTGCACTGGAGACCCTCAGGTCCCTACCTGCTCCTAACGAATCACGAAGACACCCACACGGGCATTCTGTGCGGTGTGAGACGGCACCGAGGAGGGCCCCAACCCACGCAGGCTCTTCTACCCCACACCTTGCCGCGGCCGACCCCCTTCTTCTCACCAGCCTCCAAATTTATAGAGTGCAAGTACCCAAGGAGCAAACCGGGCAGCCAGCCCCGTCCAAATCAGGGCACGGCGGCGGCGAGTGAAGCGGGGAAGGCATCCAAGAGCGGGATAAGCCCAGCAAGCCCGAGCACAGGGTTCGGGAACCAGCCAAACCGGCTGCTGTCACCGCGGCCCTGGCAGGCCGGCGAGGAAGCGCAGGCACGTGTGGTGGAGGTTAACCGCCTCAGGGCGGTAGACGCCGGCTCCCGGGGCCTCGCGCCACCCAGCCCAGCATCGCCCCTCCGGCGCTGCCCACCGTCTCGCACCCCGCTCAGGACACCTCGGTCCCTCACTGCGCGCGCTCCCTCAGCGCAAGCTCTTCCAACACCTCACAGTCCGCTCACCACCACTGGCCGCCCCGCCTCCACCCCGGGCCCGAGCGCGGGTACAGCGCAGCACCCGTTCAGGCGCCCGGACGGGAAGCGGAGGCCCCAAAGCGGGAGGTGGCCGGCGGCTCCCACCCGCCCTCAGACGGCGCCATCGCCGTCCCGGCAGCGCCGCCGCCACCGCCCTCCCCGCGCGGGCCCCAACGGCGGCCTCACCGCTGCCACCCTCAGCTCCACGCTGCCGCCGCTACCTTCTCCGGTCGCCGTCAGCGCCCGGCACAGCTCCTGCTGCCGCCGCCTCCTCCCCTTCTGCAGCGGCGGCGGCACCACCCGGCTCGCAGGGGGCGGAGCGGGCAGGCAACGTCTGCGCCCAGCCGGGCTCGCGGCTCAGCAAGGCGGAGACTACTGCAGCAGCAGCAGCAGCCGCGCCTCCCTACGCGCCCCATCCTCGCTCCCGCTCCCCCGCGTTCTCCGTTCGCCTCCTTCTTCCTTTGTCTGCCCCCCGCTTTGTTCGCCCCTGGGGGTGCCTGCCGCAGCCGGGCAGAGGACGAAGAAGAGGCTCTCCGCGCTCTCACCCTGCTTGCTTCCCGGGTGGCCGCCACAGGAAGGGCAGGCCCCCAGGGAGCCGCCCGTCCCGGCAGCCGGCGGGTAAGCCGGTGGAGCGAGGGCTTCACTCGGGGAGGGGGCCCGAGCACCGACAGCGCTGACCCGTCGGGGAACGTCGTTGCGGCAGCGAGCGGGTGTGAGTGGGAGGGGATATGAGACAGGAGCTATGAAGCACATCGCTCTTAATGGATGAATAACTTTACTGTCTGCTTCTTTACTCCATTTTCCTTTTGTCCTGATGCCCAGGAATTTATCATTCCTTCTAATTCTCTAAAGTACTGAATATTTAATTTTTCATTGTTTGTGAAGCAACACATTGGAACTTGGCCTTACCCTTTGATAAAGTTGAAACAGCTGTAGCAGCAGCTCAAACACCATCATCAACCATTTAATACCAGTTTCCAAGGCTGAATCAAACAGCTCTGCTTCTTCACCTCTTAGATAACAGCAGCTAGAACTGGCCCACAACCATTGAATTCAGCACAAAGCAAACCTCAGTTTGCAGTCTCATAGATCATTTAGTTTCTGCATGATGCCATTTGAACAAAAGGGTGATGAGAACGCAGGTCCATTGCTGGAGCCTGATTGCAATTTGTGTTTCATTTTGGCTTCGTTCTTTGGCATTACTCCAGCACAGTAAAGCACAAAATGGTGCGATGCAGTCCTTCAAATAATAGATTTCAACTAGATCAGCATTTAGCACTGCTTGTTTGCATTTTACTTCCTAAGTGTTAAACAGAATCTCTCACCCCGGGCCCTTAGATATTGAAACAGATACCAAATGGGTGTAGAGCCACCTTTCTTTCTCCCTGCAAAACTTGATAAAAGTTTTGATAAAAACTTGATAGAAGTTTTGCTGTATAAGGACTTCAGGATTAAAATATCAGAATGCATTTAGAGGTGCAGAGCCAGCAAATGATTGCTTACTACAATAAAAAATTGACCCTGCAGCCCTTAGGAATTATTTCTATAGCTAACACAAAAAATTAGAGTCAGACTAACTTCAGAGAACACTTGCCCAAAATACCTGCTGACTTGAGAACTACAGTTGTGGACCTTGTGACCAAGAGAGCCCCTCTACTCTGCCCTGGTGAGACCACACCTGGAATACTGTGTCCAGTTTTGGGCTCCTCCTGTACAACAGACAGGAACCTGCTGGAGAGAATCCAACAGAGCCAGGAGGAGGATTAGGGAACTTGAGGCTGCTTGCCTCTGAAGAGAGATTAAGAGACCTGGGGCTGTTTAGTCTTGACAAGAGAAGACTGAGAGGGGATCTCATCAACGTGTATAGATATCTGAGGGGTGGGTATCAAGTAGAGGGGAACAAGCTCATTTTGGTGGTATGCAA
The DNA here is from genome assembly GCF_027791375.1 of Indicator indicator. Classification (NCBI taxonomy): domain Eukaryota; kingdom Metazoa; phylum Chordata; class Aves; order Piciformes; family Indicatoridae; genus Indicator; species Indicator indicator. The sequence goes on from NC_072035.1 coordinate 9,284,444, forward strand.
TAGTAAGACAAGAAACAACAGGTACAAGCTTGAATACAGATTTCACCTCAACATGAGGAGAAACTTCTTTACAGTAAGAGCGATGGAGCACTGGAACAGGATGCCCAGAGAGGTCATGGAGTCTCCTTCTCTGAACACATTCAAAATCCACCTGGATACATTCCTGTGTGGACTACTTTAGGTGATCCTGCTTTGGCAGGGGGGTTGGACCCAATGATCTCTGGAGATTCCTTCCAACCTCTAATGTACTGTAATCTTTGTGCTTCTTTCTGCTAGTGTAGATTTGAGCTTTCTGTACTGGTCTGATGGGATTAAATTAATATGATTTTGTCTCAGTTTATTCATTACCATGTAGGTAGGTACACTGCATGTGTATGCAGTTCAATGCATAACAGAAAGTTTTCCTGAACAATATTTGATGTATTTAGTACGAAGCACAGCCTCAAGAAGTCCTGTAAAAGCAGAAGTGGTAAATAACAGTGGTGAAATAACAGATGAGCTACAGATCAAATACATAAGTAGCTTTCTTTACTCTCTTGCAAGGATGAGCTAAAAATATCCTGTTAGTCAAGCAAGAATTGAGAGCAACGTTACACAGATCAAAAGCTTCTACCTATAAAGTGAATGTGCCATTGGTTTTTCAAGTAATTTTCTAGTGGCCAGGATCATTGCTTCAAGATCAAAGTAATCCTGTAGGAAACAAGGGAGTTAGTCATCCATCATTCAACCATGAAAAAGTAGCTTTAGAGCAACTGTAACTTAAGTTCATCCCAATCAGAAATGGTTGGCTTAGTTTCTATGTGCCAGCCTACACTCAGATGCAGATATATTCAGGCTGTGGTAACATCTGGTACGTTCACACTCAATTTGTGGCAATCATTACAAAAAGATGTTGGTACTAGAAATCACACTACTGTAAATAACTAAGTATTACTGAAAGGTAGAGTATCTTTGATTGCAACCTTAGTGGCTCTCCTGAACTACATCACCAGATCAGTCAACATAATATAGACTCAAAATATATTTTCCTAACTATGACAACAAGAATTGCTGGATGATTCCAGGGAAATTTAGAATGCCAACATAACTACTGGCATGCTGGCCACAACTATAAGGCCTGCTTTAGAATTAAAATTGCTCTCTTCAGTAAAGTGGAAACACCAGTTTTAAAGGCTTCTGCTCTTTTTCAGATTTGTGAAGGGTTCAAAATTACTGAAGCTTTCAGAATTGTTAAGTGTTGTTCTTTAAGAATTGCATTTAAGGATAGCTTAAGAGATCCATTTGGATACATCCCATTGAATATACAAGACAAAGATTTTGAGTAGAGGATTTTTTTGTTCTGAATGATCTCAAGATATACATCTGGCAATTCCTACACAGAACTGATGGTCACACTTGCTTCAGAAAAAGTGACTAATTGCCTTTTTCCTTTTTAATCACGGAAATACCGATTCAAAAACCCCAGCACAGCAACTTGCACACTGATTTTCTGTAGTTGTTTCTGTTTTTTCAACAGCACAACAGGATTGCTCCTTCTCATTTAACCCCAGTGGTACATTTTGCTCATGTGTTTACAGCTATATTGATCCTGAAGAGATTTAGTGTCCTGAAGCCTGATGCTTACTCTTAATTTTGGCTTAAATTTGCGTCTCTAGATGAAAACCAGCCTTTTTAAGTCTTAATTATCACGTATGAAAAAGTTCCCTTCCAAAAATATTGCAGACTTACTAGCTACTTTCACAGCTGAAAGACTGCAAGAAGTCTTTCCTTTCTTAATGTACTTACTGTTTTCCTTCCCTAGGTCAGCTGTAGTAGCCAGCAGCAATACAATGAGGTTCTGCAAGTCCATGTTCTTTGGTGGTGTGCTTCACAAGACAAACTTTCATCCTACTCAACATGGGTACAACAACAGAGAAGAGTATTTAAACAAACAGTATTTAAAGAATCCTTTCTGCACACTTGTTTAAACAAAGTACTTAACAACAATGTTCACCTTGATTATGAGCATCATGAGCCAACTAGAGAAATCAGTCTACTGAGCCAGATAAAACTATGCAAATCTTTTATCATGTATGTAAACACCAACAAAAGCTGAAATCTCACCTACAGAGAAGCAAAGCATCTTTTTTTGTTCCTATTGAGAGTGCTGACTTCTAAAGAAAGAGTAAATGCATTTTTATTCAGTCACTGTATGACAGCTAAATACACACCATAAAAAAAAAAAATCTTATGTCGAATCGTTGCCACTTGTAGTTGAACCGAAGTTTAGGAAGCGTCCAATTGTCACAGATGAGTTACCATGTTATTAAATCCATCCTGTTTATAAGCTTCTCCAAGAATCCAAGACCAGTTCCAACCTCTGACTCATCCCCTCCCACCCCCCAAAATGTAAGTATGACTGTATAACAAATTCTTAGGAACATCATCAACCTTCATTGGCATTTACTTACCAGAGGCAATAGAGCCATGACAAAATGAAGGTGCTGCAGAGTTCTATGGCAACTACCAATGCACTGGAAACATTTTAATTATAGTTGAGCTTTTTCCTCCTCTTAGTTGTTGCTGTTCTTTTTCCCAGTTATCCTGCCTTAAGAGTTTCCAATAAAAATAATTTTTTTAGAGCTAACCTCTTTCAGCTATCTTCTAGAATCTGCTCTACTTTCCTGACATTTTAAGCACTGTGAATTAGGTTATACAAATTTAAGTTAGAAATTCAAATCTTTTCAAGAGACTACTAGCCACCTGACTGATACCCTGAATATTTTGCACAGATTCAACGTTTTCAGATGTGCATAAGTATTTTAAAATACTTTTCTGTTCCAAGTGCTGTAAACAAACACAAGTGCTATGCCAACAAGAATCTGTGGGAAAAAGTCAGTGATGGCTGCTCATACTATACCAACCTCATTACAAATTTTATTACTCATTCTAGTAAACTCTAATCTAGGTTATTATGCCACACCCATCACCATGGGAATGTGACTTAGAAGTACCAGAAATACTTTGCGAATCATCTTTTTCTCAGACCTTGCAGTATGATCTGATTGCAATTTCCATATACAAAAACCATTTGAAGAGTTACATCTCACAGATTAAAAAAAAAAATATTAAAAAAAAAAATCAGTAATTACTAGAATCTTCAGTGCATCAATACAGAACGCTTGATAGGCACCGTGAAGTATAGGTAAAAAGCTAAGATATCCAAATGAAATCATTCCTAACCATGACAAACAGCAGGAATAACTTCCCATCCCTAGTTAACTGTACATTCTATAGCAGAGGTAAATACAGAAGGAGTTTTACTTACCTGTTCTGCTTAGTCTTCTCAGAGCTTTATCCATACTCCAAGTGATTTGTGTGTGGCAAATATTAAAGTGGCCAAAGCGAGAAAAAGCCCTCAACAACCAAGAATTTAAAGCCTAATAAAACAAAGGACTTAGAGTATTTAAACTAGAATATACTATTATATTACGAGCTGTGTTGCTGACGTAACTTTACCCTTATTTTAATACATCCACTTGTTGGGAAGTTAACAGTTTTTTAATGGTGAGTCTGAGGATTTGTACAACTATTAAGATTTATATACTCTTACCAGTTAGGTAGAAGGGCGATTTATTATGAATTTATTGTGAGGATACAGAGCACTGAAGGGTACTAAGCATATGAAGATGATTTTCATCTTGTGGTTTCTGTAAGCAAGGCAGAAGTACAAGTACTCCTGTCAAGTGTAGGCTTGCATGTCCTAACAAAGACACAGCATTTCATAAGAGCTATTAAAAAAAAAAAGGCAAAACATCTAAGGTGTGGAGAGAGAATTGTATGTTTAAAACATGAGCACCTCAACACACCCAGAAGGTGTGTACACTTGGAAATCATTACCTCATGCCCTGCATAACATCATCACCCACGTGTGACTGATACAGCACAGAGAACATGATGGCTTGTGTAAACTCTCATTGCTAACTTTTAACTCCATGGGAGAAGGAACAAGAAAGCGTACAGAAGTGTGATACATAGACAAGGTGCTGACACACATGGTTTAGCACCAGACTTGGCAGAGTTACATAATGGCTGGACTTGACAATGTTAAAGGCCTTTTCCAATCAAAAGGATTCTAAGATCCCATGATTCTAATTCTATAGTATCATAATATTTCATTATCCATTCCTGTTACATGAATTAATACCATTTATCTTTTAAAATATGAAGAAAAAAAACAAAGCAAACCCAGCTCTTTCACTTCAGCACAAAGAATGAAGATTTACCTTGACCTTTGCTCTCCAAATGCAAACGGATAAACTGGTATATGCTGCAAAAGGGTTTTTCAGCCTCTCAGAAGACAAGCAGTTCATATCTAAAGACACTTCAGTTTTCCTTTCCTGTAAAATTTAGAGAAAAGAAAGAAATAAATACAAAAGCTTTACTTAGAAACAGCCTGGGGTTCTCTCAAGCATTCAAATCTACTAATATATTACAAGGATCTTTGGAAAATATCTGGTAACTGCAAGGCTGAGAATTTTAAAGATTAAGTTCAGTCTTTGAAGTTATCTTATCAAAACCACCTTTGAACACACCCCCTTCACAAGTCTTTTCTTAGATTCTTGAAAATACTTTGGTTTATTACTCATCTCCTGCACTTACAGGCAAATGCTTTAGCAGCTCCAGTAAATATTGTTAAATCAATCCAATACTCCCCCTGTTGGCAATGCACATCATGTACAGTCATTTCACCTGCAGGTTCCTACAATGACTCAAAAAAAGGGGGAAGAATAGTATTGGAACAATTAATCAGCAGAATTGAAACACTTTTAAACTCTCAGAATTGGGAAATTCTTCAGATTATGACAAGTGAATGGTATGGCAAGCTTCTGTTGAAGTAGCTAAAATAACTTTAAGAGTTTGACTATAAAACCATGAACTGACCCTTCCTAAAATATTTAGCTTTGTTCATCCTCATATAATCATTTGAATTGCAGCAGTCAATTTTCAAAAATCAGTTTGATGGTTTAGGATTCCAATTAAAAAAAAAATCTTTATACAAAAGCTCATTTATTAAACGTCTGTACACAACAATGACCATGTATGTACAGCAAGTTTACAGGAGGGATGACATTACAAAAGATACAGTGGAAATTAAAACTGACCCACATAAATAATTTACAAAAATACTTGAAATGGTGAAGCTAATGCTGGTAATCCCTGATTATTTCCATCCAACTGCCAAGATTTTGATGTGGGAAATCTTAATGTTAGATTTTGTTAAAAAACCATTTGAATATATTAAACTTATCTACAGGATAATTAGCAAAATGTATAAAGTATTGATTATTGTACAAAGGACGTATATATATATATATTTAAAAAAACAAACAAACAAAAACCTCCCACCAATCTACCTAAAATTCAAGACAATAGAAATCTTAGCCAAAAGTCATGAACGGCAAACCATAAACTCCTCTCTAGTTTCATGGACTGGCAAGTAAATCGCTCTTAACAAATCAACAGTCCTATTATTCCTTAGTGGAAGGATGACATTTAGGACATTTCTTCTGTTTTCTGGCAGCATTGGTGGTCCTGGTCAATAGGGAAGCTCTGTGCTGACTGGAATTCCAAGGAAGAATGGGGCAGATCTGTATTTATCAATATTTTCTCCTTTCCACAAAAGGATGAAGAAGTTTTTGTAAAACTGAGTTTGTAAAATCGGAGGAGGAAAGAAAAGGAAGCAGGAATTTGGACACAGTGAACCAAAGGAAGACCCATTAAGAGGAAGTCTTTTTCTTTTGCTGGTTTCTTGGGGAATTTTTTAACACGCTTCTTATTCGTAGGTAAACACCTGTTGATTCTGCCATATTTTCAAATTCAAATGGTGTTATGCCTGCAGCAAACTTGCTCATGTCAGGAACAAGACTGGAGTTTTTTGCAGATGATTCAATGCTTGTGACCACTTTACTACCACTTGTATTTTCTTCATTGTTAATCTTACAGCTGGGAGCAGGCACGGTGTTATTCAGTAAACCTTCGGAATCTGCATTATCAGGATTTTCCTCTACATTAAATAAACCATCTCCTGGATTAGGACTAGCTATAGAAGGTTCATTTTCTGGTACCTGTTCACAGATGTCAGATAACCTAGTTTCCACTGTAATCACCTTATCAGATGATCTTACTTCTGCAACAAGATCTACTTCATTCCTAGATGGTGATGATGTCACAGAGTTTCCAGTTAAAGGTGTATCAACAGGAATATCAGAGTCACTATTTGTGCTTTCTGCCTGCTCTAGTGCTGCCCAGATTAATCGCTGCTGTTCCTCCAGCTCTTCCAAGGTCAGGGTATCCTCATCCATGACTGAGTCCACTATTTTTGCCTGTGAAGTATCACTGGAAGCATTGTGTGGCGGAATAGTCCTAGAAAGAGGGGTACGGGTGGGCGTTGAAGGTTGAGATTGTGTAAGATTTTGTGGAGGTGTTCCTCGTGGTAAAGGAGGAGGAGTTGATGGATGTCCAGGTGGCAGTGGAGGTTGGAACTGAAAACTGTTGGGAGTTTGAGATCTTTGTGATGCTTCCAGATCTAGAAAGAGATTGAAAGACATCTCTTACAATCTAAAATATGACTAGGGCAAGATTCCAAGTGCCAATGAATTGATTTACTACCACTCTTTTTAAGTCTTCACACCCTAGGTTTTCAGCTGAGGTACAACAAACTTTTGGGAAGTTTTATTATCCACAGAAACTGTGTTTCGGAGGATTTTAATTCTGCTAGTCAGTCAAGAGGGAAAAAAAGAGAGAGAGAGAGAAAATACTCTTGAAAGTATTTGAGTGCAAACTTACTCCACACTGAGACACACTGAAGGATTTCCTCATAGGAAATCCAAAAGGAAAGCCAGAATTTTCTCCATCTCTATCCATTCTAACATTTAAACAACACTGCAAATTCTTCTGGGAGTTTGAGTAATTTTGAAGAAGTCATCAGCTTGTAGCTTTCTACATTATTTCACCTAAATATTTAAGAATTAGGAGGTTTTCATAACAGAAGTTTCTTAAGGATATACCTGAAGTATAGGATATTGGAATTTGTAACCTAGTATTTCAATTGCTCTGAACACACTTGGAACCTCCTGCCTGGAAGACAGGGCAATCACAGCAACAGAGATTGTTGCTGGTAGAGGCCCAAATGAAATTACAGTAGGACTCTGGTGGCATTTGATGGCAGTTACATTAATTATGACCGTAACAAACATTATTACACTGGTTTCTTTTTAGGAGCACTAACATTTACACCCAGAACAAGTTATTTTGGAAACAGAAATTTAAAAAAAGGAAAAAATATTGGAGAATAACTATACCAGAGTCTAGGTCCATGTCAGCTGCTGGTACCTCCAAATTGTCATCTTTCAGACGTTTTGAATGAGGAGACTTTGACTGAGATGCAGCCCTTTTACTGCTAGATTTTGGACTTGGCTGAAGAGAAATTATCCAGGAAAAGAGAAGAAATTAGTATTAAATTGTACACCGTAACATCTCCAGCTGTAAGAACATATTTGAAGCAATTTAATAACTACACAATCATTTGGCAACCCTGTGTGTAAACTAGGCATTCAAGTTTGAGAGATTTACAGTTCTTTCAGCTGCATTAATCTTGCTCAGGTGTAAGTGGCCAAAGAAAGGGCTATTTTCATGACATGGGATTACAAGCAAGTTTCCATCTGGCCACCAGGATCTTATGGAAATATCACAACTCAAGTACAGCACATCCCTTCCAGAGAGGCTTGGAGTTTAGTGTTTAATTCCATAGAGCACTAAACTTTGGGACTGAGAGCAGAGCACACATCCTCCATCCTTACCTGGAAGTATTCTGCAGTAGGTAACACAGGGCTAGAGACACACTGAAGACAACTTGAGAATGAAAGAGAACAGGACTACCATGTGTTTTCTCAAGCCAATGTAGTAAGATTCCTGTAAATCATGACTATGGCAATTAAGTTTTTAACTTATAAGGAAGTCTGGAGCCAAGACAGCTTTTAGGCTGCAAAAGTTTATAGCAACATTTTTTCACAACTGTTAATAAAATACTGCACAAGTGGGATCTGCTTATGCTAACTGAAAAAATGGAATGGGTTCTAAACATGAAGCTCTTTTTGACAGAACAGGTAAGCCAAGCATGGACACTTCATGCCTACTAGCATCAACAGACATGTGCAAAACAGAGGATATAAATAAGAGCTCACCAGTGGCTACACTAGCTACAAGACAACTAATTGTTTTTGGGGTTTTTTTTGCAAATAACAATGGGGTATTTACCGCATGAAAATTAGAAAGGTAGTGAGCAAAAACATCCTTCTGTTGAGAGGGCTGCATGGGGATGGAACCAAACATCTGCCATTCCTACAGCAAGAAAAAAAAAGAAAGAAATAATGTTGCATATCACTGGCTAAGAACACGACAGTAAAACTTAAACTGAGAGATTAATAAGCCAAAATGAATTTAAGTTCTCGTCAAAAGCCTCATGTATCACAGAAAATAGATCTTCAGTAGTAACTTCTGGCCAGCCAAAGTACTCTCACCTGTGAACACAGGCCAACTGATGCAATGCACTGTGACTGGGGTAGTAGGAAGAATGGGGGTTTAAAAGTCACCTTTACGAAACGTTAACCTTTTCACAGCAACTACTCTACATTTGTAACACAACTACAACCTTTCCCTTGAAATAACTGTTCAGACAGTAAAAGCCCTAGTTTGAAAAACTTAGGGTTTTTTGTAAAAACAAGTGTTTTTTCTGGAGGACAGATCTTTGGTTAAGAATACCCAAAGAAACCATACATTTGGAGGCCACTAAACGGGCAAACATAACGTGTAAGAGAGATTGCACTAACACTTCTTTCTAATTCACAGACATTAACATCAGTGATGAAGTGCACTAAAAACAGGTTAAATTCTTCTGAAAGCCAAAGTTCAGCAGCAGCGACTGTAAGAGGAGACTCCTTGTGTGCTCTATAGTTAAAAAGGCATCCACTACATAGCTCTCCTGATACAATTTGTTGTTTTAGCTATTGCAAAGCTTCCCAGATGTTATGCAATAGTCTGATGTAGTTTTCTATGGTTGAAATTATAACACTCCCAGTAATCTTCGAATTCCAAGATGTTCAGAAAACATAGATGCATGGAAGGAAGAGGCATTCATGTGACGTTTTGTGTTTAAAAACCCCTGAATTAGCCTTCTAGGCTCCCCTTGGTTTCACAATGGAAATAACCACCACAAAAGCACTGTCAGATCCTAGCCACATGAGTCCTAACAGGTATCAAATAGATGGATGTCATTTCAATTACCTCAACAGTCCTCAGTCCCAAATGAGGTGCTTATAAAAGTAAGAGGCTGTTTAAAGAAAATTGCCAGATGCAGAACACAAAACATTAAATTTGGCTAAAAGCAATTACTGTTACTCAGCATGTTGTTTGGAAAGCAGAGGACAGCCACTTACATCTGGGATCCCACTTGGAGTGGATGTATTAAAGCCTGGGTAGTTTATCAACTTAGAGACATCATAGGTGGTGCGTTTTGGTTGGCAAGATCCTTCGTCTTCTGTTCCATCATCATCTACAGTGAAATATAATTATTATCAATGCAAATTAAGAATATTACTGAAAAATCCACAGGATTTAAGAACAGGGTATTGAGAGAAGGTTTTGTAATCCAGAAAGATTTGGTCACTGGTACTGCCTATCAGATACATGCACAAAGCTTTCCCAGAAATCCAAGTAATTCATAATCCTACTGCTCTTCATGTACAATTATTAGCCTCAGAATCTGAAATCAGGACTACTCGGAGATGCAGCATAAATGCCTGCCATCAGTGAAAAGCTGGCAAAGTAAGCTTTGGTAAGTTGTTTTAAGAAACATTCTTTGCTTACTAGTTGTCTTCACGCTCATATATAATAAAAGTAAGTTATTGAGTTTTGGAAAGTATTAAGGTTCTTTTTTTAAAAGGAAAATGAAATATAACAATAGGCTATTTTTAAATCTTGCAGTTTCACAGAAATCCCATGTTCTATTAGCAAGGATTGATTAGAGTGAAATCACACTGACAGAAAGTCTTCATCTGTGTAATCCAATCACTACAGAACTTGTTTCAATGTCACATCATAGCTAGATTAAGTTCTACTTTAATAAAGAAAACTTAATTTACAACTTTCTCACTCTTCCATGAGGAAGATAAAGGTTTACCTAATAAGGTGCCTTCTCTCCTGAGCAGAGCGCAGCCAGTAAACAGCCTGCAAACTAAAAACTGCATTTTCACAGCATATTCCTTACCTTTTCCATCATAAAGCGCAAGTCCTGAGTGCTCCATTTCAGCCTCCTTGAGCCAGCCTGGAGGATAACCCAGCTGACGCATGCGATATATAAACGGAGGAAGACTCTTATCTGTAACACCAAGTGCATCTTGAAGCTCCCCACTAAGTTGAGAAAACAAACAAACAAAATAAAGTAAAATCCATACCTGAGTTTTGACAAAAGGAAGTTATAGACCTGTTCTTGAATTTTAAACCGTCAAGTTTAGCTCAACTTAGTTTTGGCTCAAACTATGTTGCCTGTCAATCCCAGATATAACAATTTTAGGTCAAAACCAGCTCTGATGTTAAAAATAACTTTTAACACTTTTATTTCTCATATGCTTAAACATTTTATGAGAATTAATTCTACTCGAAGAGCAGCTTACTCATCTCATTACTTCTGGCCTTAACTGTAGCTACCACAACAGGAAGGGTGGAACTTAACAAACACTAAATTGACCAGTGATTTCTCTGGAGACTGCACAGCCATTTTATTATTGCCTTTTAAAATGTTTTGAATACAGAAAAAAAGAGAAGAAGGGGCACCCAGAACTCAAAATTTTCAGAATTTTGCATGCATTTTTAGTTTATTAATGCAATATATTTGCATTTTGAGCAGTCAGAGTAACATTTAACTCCCTGCATTAGAGAAGGTGCCATGGGACATGGAAGGACTGGGAAGCTAGCAATGGGTTTTCATTTGAAAAATAATTGTGCAGTTTAATAAACAAGTTTTCTTTAGCAAACAAATTCAAACATAATACACAAACAGTTAAAAGTAGCATGTGGACTTAACAGAACTCTATAAAATTAACATCCGGCACTCCAAAGGTGGAAAAAGTATTCCAAAAAAGCAGCGCAACAACTAATAGAAGGAAAAGAGATACCTAATTACTCCTGGTTTAAACTTTCCAAACCTCTCTTCTACTTCTTCTGCATGGTAACGCTGCTGAAAATTCTGATTGCTTGCTTCACCACAAGCTTCCATAAACTCCTTTCTCTTCTCACTTATACGAGCTGCATTTCGTGGCTTAAAGAGAATACAATTGGAAAGTTTACAATTGGACAATTTACAATTTACACACTCCCTCATGCAACATAAAATCAGTAATCCCTGCCCTCAACATGTTTAATCATTTATCACATGGCTAGAACCAGAGCTTTAATAAAAACTACACAGCAAAAAACAAGAGTATTTGCATTGTATCTAGCAGATCTCTAAAACATGAGGAAAGACTGTTCAAAACAAGAAACAGTCCTCCATAAATTAGACATAATTAGCTGCAAAATTAATTTATGTTCTAGTTTAGCATGTTAGAATTTATACATATGAACAGCATAATCTCATCAACTGAGATGAATGACCACGTGTACATCTTATATATCCCAACCCCAATGCTTTTTTTTTTTTTTAAGATGGTGCAATTACATGTGGTACATTCTTTGGAAAGCAGTAGTCTTCTGAATATGGATGTAGACTTTACCTTTGGACAGTCTTTCATTTGATGGTCTTCAGAACCACAATTAAAACAATGGGGTTTCGGCCTGCTTAAAAAAATACACAAGAAATTAAACCTGAAAATCATTTTGCAAGAGTAAATGCACCTAGTCATTTTAAATCTTGTCAGATTTTTAGCTTCAGACTTCGAAATAAAAGAGCACAGCATTGTTTGCTGATTTGTGCTGTCTTGTGCTTCTCTTAAATTGGCTAGCTTAATGTCAAAACAGAATAGCAATATCATTTATTTCACACTCCTGAGAACACAAGAAAAAACAGGCACAACACTGGGAGAGATGGGAGGAGGAAATACACGACAGCATGTAGTGAGGAAAGCACAAAAAAGAGAACTAAAATTGCAGTCGAAAAGTAGCACTTTCAGACAAATGGAGTTTTTAGATCCTCTGTAACAGAGATCTGTTTCTTTAAGAGGGAGGAGTATAGTCATAAAGTAACTCAGGTTGGATATCAATCAAAGCTGGGTCAGTTATGAGATCAGATCATGTTGCTCAGGGCTTTATGCAGAATGGAGACTGAAAATCCCTTCTAGGCAACCTGAGAGTTCAATAGTTTATACTGTCCTAAAGGTGGAAAAACTATTCTACCATACTGCAGAGTATTCACTGAAAGATTTCTACTTAATAAGTGATTAAATAAGTGAACATTTGCATACATAGTGCAAGTAAATGAAAACAAATCCTATACACTAAAGCTTATGCTATGTCCAGAGGAAACTAAGATGTTAAAGCAATGCTTTTAGCTCTAGAGTACAGATAAGGAACTCCACAACTTAATATGGCCTGCAGTTCATTAATGCCTCTATTTCTCTTTCTACCCTTGTATCATCAGAGGCCTGATCCTTCTTACAATACAGAATCAGTAGGAACAAGTAGGAGAGCATGACTACTGCTTTGGAAGTCCCAGTCCACAGTTTAAGTAAATTATGCATGTTGTGAAACTGTGTACTGAAGACCGGCAACGGAACCGCAGCAGGCTTCAAGTTTAATTTTCCTTGTCAATTCATACAACGGCAGCAAACACTTTTGATATTGTAATAGGACAAATTCTAATCACTTACAAGACTTAGGAGTAAGATTTATTTTCTGAGCATTCATTTTTACTGAACTTGGATGGGAATTAGAAGTGGAGACCAAAGGGTGACACTAGAATGAGCACACCCACAGGCGCACACACACACTCCAATCTCTTGATACTTCTAGTAAGATCAACTGCATCTTCTGCTTCATCTTTGCATAGCATTCAAACAGAAACCTTGCACAGTGACTCAAGTATTTGATCACATCCTGTATCATGAACACAATCCTTCAATCTGTTTTCCATTCAGACAGTATTACTGATTTAACTCAGCATGCCCTTTTCATCTCTGAAATGCCCACTAAAAGCTTGCCTGGTCTTCACTGCATCAGCAACAGGTGACTTTAGATGAAGACCACACAAGCTGCCATGTGGAAACTCAATTCTCTTTAGTTCTTCCCACCCATTAAAGTTACATAATCAACTCTAAGTTCAGGCTGTAATATAAAAAGTCAGACAGGAGTTGTTCTACAAAACAGTAAGAATGATGATAGTACATCAGTGCAAGGATGACAAACCAATCCCTAGAAAGGCAAACAGGAGAAATGAGCATAAATTTCAGACAGATTTTACACTTTGATTTTAGGCCCTCAACAAGAGTTGCCTAAAGGCACTCAACAAGAGATCAAATGTCTGCAGAGCTCATCGTGGATTTACTTAATTTTACTTAATTACATTCAAGGATTTAGTATAGTGTGGTAAAAAAAAATATTTAAAAAATAAATAAATCAGTGTACATCTGAACTTTTCAGCTCAAAACTGTATATTTAAGAATAATACAAACCTTTTTGGTTTTACTTGTATTTCTTGTCCATCTAGGGAGAGAATCTGGCTGAAAACTTGCTGATATCTTTAGATTTCAATAAGGAACTGCTACTGGATGAAGCAAAATTTCAATCTTGTTTGAAACACCAGTGAAAAATTTAATAGTGCTTTGACTAAACCATTGACTCTTCCCGATTAAGTTACAGATATGTCCTTGATATGAAGTCCATAGATAAACTATAAAACTAGATCTACTATAATCTATTTGCTAAAACAGGATTATGTTTTTCCCACCTCTCTTCAATAATAAATTTTGTTCTTTACCAGCACTTGCTAAAGCTACAACCCTTGTTTATAGACAGAAGTTTCAAGCTAATAATCTTGATACACTTCACAGCAATCTCAATAAGAACAGATTTGGGTAGAGTTTCAAAAATATAACTCACTTCAAGTAGGTGGAGACAGGTCATATATCCTACTTGTGTTTGCTTTTGGACCGCCATGTGTCAGCTGCTCTGCCCATCTGTCTCAAAATCTATGACAAGACAAGAGGGCTGCAAGGGAACCAGCATCGGAAGAGTGAGGTTCAGCAGAGTTCAAAAGCACTGCAGTTTTCAGAATCGAACTGTTGGTTTTGAGACGAGCCAGGCACTAGTCAAACTGATGTGTTCACTGAGGGCAGTACTTCATTCATTTAGAATCATGGTACCTGATACACTATTTCACTCGAAATTAAGTGGTATTTTAGGTTTAATGCCAGCTATGGGAGCTCTGAAGAAAGATGTACATTTAAAGAGCAATATCAAAGCTAAGCTGGCAGACATGAAAGCTTTCCCACACTTAACTAGGCATTTAGGAGAAATTCCCCTACTAGGCACCTATTTCCTTCATCTAGAGGTTGGGAGATAATACAAAAATCATTTGGAGAATAGGACAGACTTAGTACACTCCAGAGACAGCTTTTCAAATGTTGAATTACAGCACAGCACAGTGCACAAACTCAAAGGTGGTCACAAGAAACCCAAGTTACCTGGCCTATAGATTTGCGAATTTTGTTCAGATACAAGCAATTTTTGGAACATTAGGAAATGATCTTTATTGCAAGCCTGACAAGTAGATGCTGCAGAAATGAGCTATTGTGCAACTGATTCTTGCCCTGGGACATAAGCGATACTGGAAAACTTGTGGGAGATGGGATAGTGACATTTCTTGTCCACTTTCTTTTTTTTGCCATAGAACACTACAATATTAAAAAACCCACCACTTTTTCCAACACCAATCCCACATCTCAAATACTGGCTTAAAAATAATCAACCTCAAAATGGATGCAAGTTAAGAGCATTGCATCATTATATTTTAACAAAAATATCTTTCCTCTGGCTCCCACATTTGGGAAAAAAAAAAAAGCGCTTTACGGCATATTTGAGTCTGCCAAGCCCTTTCCCTATCCTAAGCAGTACATTTTTATAGAAGGAGAACACTTAATCGTATCTAGAATGAGCTGTCACCCCAAACCTGATTACATATTGGCCCAGGAAATTCCTAAAAGTCACAAGGTGTATTTATGGGGAAAAGGCATGCACCGTTCTCAGGAATAAGCCTTCTAAAAAAAATCAACAAGCCAATTAAATCAAAATACATGTATGCTTTAAGTACAAAAAGCCACTAGTGACTCATTAAAACTCTTCCTCTATAACAAGTGATACAGTTTTGACAGACATGTACAATCTACTGAACAGGATTTGAGTTCCATTTACCAACAGGCATTCTTTGGATTTGACAAACAGAAAAATCTCCTTGTGTTAGTAAACAGGATACTTAGGTATTTCCCATCCTTCTGTCAGCTGTGGATTCTCATTTAATATAGGCTGTCCCAGTTTATCGAGACAAAAATTGGTAAAATACAGAACACTTCCTACAACCTGTAGAAAAAAAGTCAGAAAATTGTCAGAAAAGTGTCAGTATTTAGGTCAGATTGGTAGCATTGCTATAATTTTACACTGCTCGAAATACTTTCAGGCTTTTTTTCCCCCACTCTGTATGAATTTACAAACAGCACATGCCCACACCTGTTCAAATACATAGTTTTTCCACTGATGTAGCCAAAACCATGCTGAACTTAACTACTATTACACTGATAAATTAAATTTAACAAGATCTTATTTTAATGGCAGTGTATACTGAATATGTAGAAGAGTCAGATCTACCATTGAAGAGTACATAGCCAAAAACTTACACTAAAAGCTTCTTTTATTTTTTTAGCAGAATTCAAGCTTGCTGTTTTATAGTCCTCTTCCAAAAGAACACTGGAAGGCTGAGATGGAAATTCAAAAAGCAAATAATTAGTTTAGAACAACAGCAAAGAGCTCCTAAATTACTGAGGTAAAAGGCACAGAACATGGGATACAGCCTCTAGTCTTTCATGGAACATTAAGACAGTAGGACAGAGATGTCTGCATTAGTCATAACACTTTCCACAGTCCAAACTATGACACAGCTCATTTCTAGTATTTTCTCTGATGACAAATATGCTGCATAAGAACATCTTTATTCTCATCTCAAATGCTAGGATGGCAAGGAATGTGCCATTTCACCCTGATATTCAAAGTAAGAACAGTAAGTATGCAAATGAAGTTGGCATTTCCAGATTCTGTTGTTCAGCTGAGGTCTTATAAATATTCAAATACTAATAGAAGAGGATATGGATACATTAGGTTTGTACCATTTGGTCTTTTCTTGCCTATCCAATTTATTGCTTTGCTTTTACACAAGTTTTGCTAGGAATAATTTTAAAGCAGCATTTTCATAGACGGGAAGGATATTTTCTTCGTCCTTGTCCTGGATTTTTAGAATAAATAGTTATATGACATCTGATTGATAGCTCCTTGGATTTGGAATTAAACAGGAAAAATCATCTAGAATTCAGCTATCTAGATGGCAATGTAGCATTTTAATACTCTCACGACAAAGATGCAAGAGAAGAAGCACCTAGTAACAGCTGGAGTTTTAAAGTACCTGTGGCTTAACATTGAAGTGTGTTTTTTCATGTTCACTTCTCTTCTGCTCTTGATATTTCTGAACTAAATTAAAAACAAAATCTTCAATTTCTTGATGGTACTCCCTGTAACAGAGAAGTTCACAGAGATGAAGACATGAGCAAGATTGAAACATATGCCAGATGTCTTTAAAAAACAACCAAAAACCCCACATTTTACCATTTACTAAAGAGCTTAAAAAAGGGGTGGTCAAATTCTCTCCTGTCCTCCAAACCTCCACCAACATGAACACAATCTATTATTAGAAAGCACAATTGTACTAGTGTGGCAAAAAAAAAAAAAAATCAACTCAGAGGCAGGGAAAATTTAATTCATCATGTTTAACCGCCACACTCAAAAAACTCAAACACCTGTTCAAATTCACTCCAAGTTACTGGAATTCACAATTGGTTTCATGATATTACTAATTAAAGCAACAGACCTCCTGTCATGATGCTTGTTATCCTTCCTCTTCAATCTAACAAGTCCATGCTACTGAATAAAACAGGTATCCACCCTTTGGGCAAACACTAACATACCCAAACAAACAAGAAGTCCCATTTCCTGTCAGGATTGCTCATCTTTTGAAACTACTTACTTAGAAATTACATTATTCATAAATAAAATCTGTAACAGAGGTCCATCAAGTTTGGGGTTGTCCACTGAAATTCCACTAAAAGAGCAGAACAGAGACAAACAATGGTTACTGTATTAGCTTTACTTTAAGTATTCCCTGTATGGTTTATCACAGGAAAGACCCCATAGTTCACATAGAGGAAGGTTTGGCCAACACAACTTCTGTCATTTTAGTAAGTTCCTATTCAGTTAAGCAGAAATCATCCACTTCCAAGCAAAGCAGGTTGCCTGATATGAGGTGAAAAGAAAACCAAACACCACCACACTACAGGAATTTTCTTCTAACTGTAGTAAGCTGCTACAGAACTTTATTTATAAGATCTTACTTATTCAACCATATTAATGTACTTGTTCTCACTGCTGAACCTTACAAAAACCTGTTTCTTGAAGGCCAAGTCAGTGTCATAAACAGACAGATACACATGAAGTTACAGCTATACAAACTAAGTTCTTGGCACCTCAGATAAATTCTATTTCAAACACATATAGGTCACAGAGAGTAAGTCAGCTTTAACTTACCTAGGACGGGTCAGAATATTCAGCTTCCTTTTAAGTTCCTGATGTTAATTTATCATTAAGGAAAATTCCTTTCTTCAGAAGGCACAGACCTACATCTTAATTAATTAAAGGGCCATAACAAACAAGAAAACACCTAACAAATTCCACAGGATAATTAATGGAGTTTCAGACCTTCCTTTTCACCTGATTATTTACAAATCCACTGTTGCTGAAGACACACCCAAAAAAGAAAAATGCAAAAAAGCCAAACCAACCACCCATGACCCAGCTGAAATAGAGGACCAGCTATGACAATCCGAATTGTGCAATGTTTGAAACTGACAATTCAATTACAGCTGAATTTTCGGATTTATAGTACTTTATTTTAAAAATATCTTTAACCATAACAATAAAACTCATCAGTAAAATACACACACTTGTAAATAAACTATAAAAATAATTTTCAGATTCCGTTTTGCTGCGGCATCAAACTGGAAATCCCTTTATGGAACCAGCCATAACGTAACAGTTTGTAATTATTTCTGGCTACGTTCTTCCAGAGAAAACTTCCTCTGTGATGAGTGATGCAACGGCAAAGGAAAAACAGCCACCGCAGCGAGAAGCTGCCGAGGGGAAACTGCCCAGTTCCCGCCAAGCTCCGCTATCATCGCTTTTCAGGGCTCTGGTTGCCTACCGGAGACCGATCGGGCCTCCCTCTACGAAAACAAATGGGCCCGGCCTCACTCACCTCCCCGGGAAACGGGAAGAGCCGGAGACCCTCCAACCAGAGACGGCCAACCCCAGCAGAGCAGGGACCACGGCTGGCCCGGAAGGGAACCGGCGGCAAGAGCAGTGCGTCCCGCTTTCCTCCGCCCTACCGCGCCCGCCCCGCAGCAGGCCCTGCCTCTCCCGTCAGGATATTCTCCGCCCGGAGCCGCCGCACCGTCTCCTCGCGGTCCCGCAGCCGTTCGTGAAGCTCCTCTAGGTCTTTCTCGGGTCTCTCTTCCTCCTCTAATTTGAGGCGAGGCGTTGGCGGCGGCCCGTCCTCTCCATCGAGCTGCTCAAAGAGCTCGCTGTCCCCGAAATCCACCTCGGCCGCCATCTTAAGCTGCAGCAGGAAAGGAGGGGCTTGGCTGGGGGGACCTCCGGGAGGGTCAAAGGTCAGAAGGCTCTCGCCCCGCAGCGGAGCCGAACAGCAACTCCCAGCATGCAGCAGCCGCACCCGCCATGGCGGCAGCCCCGGGACCGGGTCCCAAGCGCTCTGGGAGTTGTAGGCAGCACACGGCGGGGAGCTGGCTGGGCTCTCCCCGCGCACGGCACGCCGGGAGCTCGGCTCAGCGAAGGACTGGAGAGCCCAAAATGGGCGCCGCGGAACACGCGGAACCGTCTGCGCTCTGCTCCCTTTTTCGTGTTTTTTGTTCCTCTTCAGAGGTGACGAGTAGAGAGAAAATGGATGCAACAAGATGCAGGAATATCTTTAAGTTGTCTGCAGCAAGGCACCCTTCAAACTGCATCCTGCCCTGGAAAGGAGTCATGCTCCTGGCTAGGCACTGCCTCCAGCATTTAAGGAGCTCAAGATAACGAACAACCTACCAAGAAGTTAACGCTTTACAGTACTTTTAAGTACTGAGGTATGATCAAAAGGTTCCAACATCCTGCCTGTCTACTACTGGTTTTGATTATCCTTCTCTCCTTGCTAAAATTAGCAAATATCAAATTAACCAAACAAACTAGAAGGAGAACTCATTCAGGATTCCTCATAACAAGTTGCACTCTACTGCAAACCTCTGTATTTCAGAAAAATCCTACTTCAAAAATAAGCGCAGGGAAACAAACACTATTAATGACAAAAAATTAGTTAAAAAGATGTCAAAAAAATTTTGAAAGAGCTTGGCCCAAAAGACAACTTAATTAACATAAAGACCTTAGAGAAAAAAATGTCTTTATTATCAACCAGTTTTTTTTTTTGCACTGGATTATGTGCCTATCAGCCCAGAACACTAAATAACATCTACACAACGTTTCTTTCATGTTTCAAGAATTGGAAATAACTGTACAAGGTTAAAGTACAAAAGTACACAAGACAGTGGACACGAAATATCCATGTATGAGTTTCTCCCATCTGCTGCTTGGTTTGAAAAGTAGAACTTTAACTAAAAAATACTGTCCTTCTCTAGTTCTGCCAAGTTTAATGGAAGTGGGTATAACCTGATTACAACACTAACACCAGTATCACTGATCTGATATTTACAAAAAAATTGTATTTTTAATAAATTAAAATCAATGCAACACCCATGCAAGCTAGAATGCTAGCTTTTTGGTGAACAAGGACCCAACGTTTCAAGGAGAGCCTTCCGTAGTCCCACACTTTAAAACTGTTTTTGTTTTGTTGTTTTTTGTTTTGTTTTTTAATTTTCTCAAACTGTATCCATTCCTCTCATGGAAGATGTAAACCCCAATCCCATTCCTCTTTGCGTATGAGTCTGTGATCTTGCCATTTCGTACTGTGCATCTAGATTTCTGAAAACCTCTTCCTGTTGTTTCAGCGTCTTGTAGCTCTCTTCATCCACAGAACTACAGCCAGCTTCATCCTCACTCTAGAAACCACAGAGAAGACAAACATTAGCCATGCAGGAATCTGTTTTCATACACTACAGGTGTCCTAAAAATTTACAATTTTGCTTTTCTGCTTTCAAAAGCTAATAATTAAAGTATTTGCCTTTTTTTTCTTTGATGAACATTCTAGTGTAGCTTTTCACTGTCAAGAAACAGAGAGCCCTTTGCCCAGTTCCTCTGAATTTCTAACTCATTCCAGTGTCTCCAATTAACAAAGTGGTTTCTCACACAAATACTGGTTAGTTACACTACTAGAGATTTTCACAGCTGTGTTGTTAGCCAGAAACATGATGAAATCCTAGAATCTGAATTTACTTCCAATTTAGATGCTGCTTGTGAACTTCAATGAGAAATACAATACTCCTAACCACAGGTACTATTAGGTTAACTTAGTACTTTTACTGGATAAACTACATTTTAAATAAATCCCTACACTACAATTAACAACATTAGTAACACAGAACTCTTTACCTTAATGCCCATGAGTTTTCTGAATTTGACATTTTGGTCCTTGTTTCCGAAATTTAATTTTTCCCATATTTCTGCAGACTGTGATTTATCCTGCACATACAGACACAAAAAAAAAAAAAATCAAACTAAAACCCCCACCGTTTTAGGTTAAGTTTCTATTTATATCACAATACACTAACAATCAAAAAAGCACTATTAAAAATGAACCCATTGTGTAATGCTACCACAGCTCAGGGTGAAAGGTTTCCATGTCAAGTCTGAGAGCCCTGCACATCCTCGCAGAACTTCGTGAGGAATTCTACCTCCATTCAAAATGGATGCACATCCTTTAGTTGGGCAGATTGCACTATCTCACATGAAGTTTGGAAATCATGTTAGAATTCATTAGGGAGGAATCAAATTTTATTGCAATTAATCAAGTGAAAGCACAGAACAGGAAGAACTGTTTGGAAAGCATTTAAGTTTCTTCCTCTGTCCTTTTTGCCTCCCATCAAGGCCACACGAACCAATTTCACTTCTTCACATCTTATGAAATAAACTGTGAGAAGTGAAGTGAGCTTGTTACAAAACAGATACAGAACGATAATTAATATAACATACTTCCATAGTGACACTGTGTCAAAAGGACAAAAATACAAATTATCAAGTGCCAGTTTTCCCATAGTATCAGCAGGCAAAACCTGTGCTTAAATACAGTAACTTTCTGAAAAAGCAACTGCCACAGGAACCTTTATTTGGTGTCTACACTAATAGCAAGAGCATTTATGTGACAATATAAAAATCTGAAGGCTTATTTGTATTTATAACTTTTAAGAGTCAGTAACACATTACTCCTGAAAAGCTATTAACAAATTCTGCAGACTTGTTTTCCAAGTCTGGAATTGGACAGAATACAAATGAAAAAAGTCACAGAAAGTGGTCAGTTAGTTTCCATAGCTGAGCAATCATTGTCCAGTGAAATCCTCAGTAGCAAGTGACAGGATGGCAAGAAATGGCCTCAATTTGCACCAGGGGAGGTTTAGGTTGGGTATAAGAAACTTCCTCACTGAGAGGGCTCTCAAACACTGGAACAGGCTCCCCAAGCTGGTGGTTGAAACTCCACCCCCGGAGCTGTTAAAAAGATGAAGAGATACTGTGCTGAGGGACACAATTTAGTGCCAGACTTGGTAGAGTTCAGCAATGGCTGGATTCGATCTTGAAGGTCTTTTCTAATCAGAATGATTCTATAGAAAGAGACTGCCTGAATTTGGTATGTAGTCACAAGTTGTAGGCAAACTGACAACAATAACATGAAGATCCAATTATATCCATTAAGTTTTATGGTATTAAGGGGTTTTCTGAGGCCCCTCTTTGCAACCATTTGTCATTCACTTGTTATCTTAGTCCTTTCCCTCCTGAAGTTTTACCTTCAGCTACTGTTAGTAAGGAAACTTTGTACCAGGTCTGGAATTAATTTTGCTGGAAATTATAAGAATCCTGAAACTGTCTTAAGTACAAAATCTTTCCAAACAAGCTGTATGATAGAAAAAGACAACATTACCCCCTCCTTTTTGCCTTGCCAAAGCATCTTCCGCTTTTTCTCTTGTTCAGCAAATTTCATTGGATTCACTGCAGCAGGGTTGTAATAGCTAGGAACAGCTATTCCAGTTTCTGCTAATGCTTTTGCCTGCAGTGCTGCCATTTGAGCTGCCATTGCTATCTGAGGAGTGACTTGTGTTCCTGATGCCAGGAGAGCAGCAACATTAATAACGGAACCTCCAGTGGCTGCAGCTGCTGAAAAGAAGAAAGGTAGCTTGTATCAGACAAGAAATTCAGATGTTTTTTGAGGAAACGAACAAACAAGAAAATAACCCAAACCCCCAACAAAAACACAAAACCCCCAAACACTTTCCTTCATCAGAAATAAATTGAAAAATGTCCAAATAACAAATGCACGATAAAATACAAGTCAGTTGTAAGTTAAGAAACAAGTCTCCAATAGTTTCAGAAGTACAAGTGAAACTAATGTACCTCATGCTTCTAAACACCCCTGAGTTTCAAACTCTTGCATAATGATGCATAAAGAAAGGGTCCAAAGACCATCACAAAATCATTTACCAGCCCAATATACAACATTTTCATTGTGTACTTAGTAAATGATAAGAAATTATAATAATTTTTGTTGGGGTTTTATGGTTATGTTTTGGGGTTTTTTTGGTTGGTTGATTGGATTGGTTACTTGTTTTTCAAATGTGCCCTATCTCTAGCTGTGTTTTTAAATATGGATCAAGTTAATCATTATATAGAAAAGCACACCCTGTATATCTGTTGGACAGGACTGCAACACACGGCACATAAGCCTACACATCTTCCACTCACCCTACTCTTTAGGAATTAACATAATATACATGAACTACCTGCAGCCATTTCCTGTTGCTTCTGTTTTTCAACCATTTCTTTCTCTCTCTGTTCTTGCAGTTTCTTTGCTCTTTCCAATCTAGAATTAAATACATGAAAATAAAGATATTCAGACATGCAAAATCAATAGTGGCAGCTTCGTTATGTCACATATAATTAAAATCATAACAATTTCTGACCTTCTAGCTAGTGCCTCCTGTGCATCCATAGCTGTATTTCGTCCCCGAAAGGGTGGTGGACTCGGACTGTGGCTGTGACTGCGACTGAATCTTCGGGGCTTTTCAATCCTTTTCTTTCGCTCTCTGTAACCAAATATGACAGAGTTGCACTAACAATGAAGGTACATACATACCTTAACATTACCTTTAATCATACATTAATTTGGAGAGCTCTCAAGGACAGCTTTCACAGAGATTATAATATACAGAGTAACAGTCCCATTTGCCCTTGTAACAAGACAGAGCCAAAACTGAAGGTTTCAAACTGCGAGATGTAACAGAATGTATAACTGTGAGTATTTATGTATCCACTTACTGTTTAGAATAAACAGATCTGCTCTGCATATTTTAATTCCAAAACCTGATGAGAAAACACTGTGTAATTTTCTGTAACGTCAGTTGCAAGAGATCTGTAAAATGGATCAAGCTACAGGAATGTTTTAAAACCATAAAAAGATCTTGCAGCACTATAATTATGTTAAAAATGAGCATTTTGAAGAAGTCTGACTTCAAAACTGGAACAGTACTCAGGTTAATTACTATTTGTCTCCCCTCAGTATAGTCCTCACTAAACGTGCTCTGGACAGCTGTTTGATGCTATCAAGCTAAATGGGAAAGCTGGTTTAAACACACGGGATTTGTCTTGAGTTAGCTCTTGAGGACAGTACTGTGCTGAGAACTACGGAGCATGTACAATCTGAAAAGCACCCAGCTAAAATATTTTTTTAAGCAAAAAACTACAATATTCAAGTTTGGTTATTCTTCAGTAATTTTCTCCCCATCTTGTCCCATCTAGTGGTATTTCTCTTTAACAGGTTCATCTCTTTGCCCATTGCAAGAGAGAAGGGTTTATCCCTGTTTAAGCCTCTGACATTTTAAGCAAAGTCAGAGGTACTGGAAGTGCCCAATAAAGGTTAAGTTGCAGGAGCTATCACCCACATCTTTCCCAGATTTGCCATAAACAGTAAATTGAGATGCACAAAGATTTCTGCAATTTTATACTTACTTACAATTGTTTGAGATAACAGCTAACTTGGCAACAGCCACTTTTAATAATAGACATCTTGTTTCTGTTTGTAACCTGGGTAGCATCTACAAACACCATGAAACGTAAACTGAAGTTACATTTGAGATCCTTGTTTACATGACAAATCTGGTAGAATACAAAGGAGGCAAGATTTATCTTTTCATAGAAGATGACAAGATGCAGATTCAGGCACGGGGAAGTGACAGATCTGCATTCCTGAGAAAAGATATAATGCGTGTTTCAAAGATAACTTCATTTTCCCTGTGCTGACTATTGTAGTTTGGTCTTGTCTTTAGTCTGATGCTTTATTGCACTGGTAAACATCAAGGAAATAAGTATTTGAGCTTTTGTATTTAAGTACTTGCATCTGAAACAAGCAGATGGTGTCATGTTTTCCACCTAGCATTTAATCAGAGCAATGCCATGAAAGAACTGCCAGGAAGGTCCTACATGCTTACAGAATAAGATTAGTTTAAATGCTACTGAGAACAGATCAAAGAACCATCAAGAGAAGTTCGAGTCTACTGTTTACAAATGCTTCTGTCATACCCTGTGACCTGTTAACACAATAACTAACTGTGTTTCAGGAATGAGGGAATTCATTTCACTGTTGTTTTAACAGGGTGAGTTTCCAGACCAGGTTTCTCAGGCTTGTGTTTTCCCCAAGGCTTCTCTGTAATTCTCTTTCCAAAGGTTTTATCTGAGCCCAGAACTTGACGAAGGTGTTCTAGCTACTGTTAAAAAGACTTATTCCTCACTGTTCTTCCTCTAGGCTTTGCAAGACTAAAACAGGGCTTGAAAAGAAATGGATTTTTGCAGTATGTCCATGACCATCCAACAAGGATTGTTTCCAGATGAAGAAATTCCTAAACTCTCTTACTTTTTCTTCCCACACTTGCTATTCTGTTTTAGGTAATTTAAATTTCACTTCAGAAGAAAAAAATAATTCTGGAACGTGAAGTTTTCATGGAACCATTAAACACAAAATATTCAAAGTATTCAAAATAGTAAAAGGTCAGTGCACATCATCTCTAACAACTGGAAATAACAGTGAACTGAAGCCTTACATATGATGAAGGTGGTTTAACTACCATTAAATGCAAGTAACATATATACCAGTTGAAGACCCATCTCTACTCACCCCAGCTGAAAGTGTGTGCCAAAACAAAGTAGGACACAAACCATGCAATTCAACTAGTTCTTCAGAAAGAAGTCTTCTTAACAGTTTCACAAGTGATGTTGTAGTATTACACCATGTGCTAGATTCTTAAGTCTCCAACGATCCACCGTAATTGCTGAGTAGCCATAACCAACTCCTATATCCTTCAAATACGCAATTTAAAATGTTCTAGCGAAAACACTACTAAACAAACTGAACACTGGCAATGATTTCTCAGGAGCTCTGAAAGAACACCACTTCGTATTCAAGCTACTTGTTTTACTTTAAACAAGTATGAGGGGAAAAAACACAACTGTAGTAGTCATTACACTATGTTTCAGCTTACTCATTGAGAAAATCCTCCAGGGTCTTAAGAATGCAAAGGTGACACATACAAAATACAACTGTACGCCAAAATACTGAATGATTCATCAGTATTGGAAAACAAACTTCTACACAGTGATGAAAATCTCAACTCAGCATATTCCAGGTAAGGCATAGATTGAGATATCTGCATTGGATTCTGTGTCTGCCAGACACAGAATACACCAATATGTGTCCAGCTAGTGTTTCAATCTCCACTTCTGGAATTTAATGGAAGCACCCAAGACAGGAAGAGAAGTTAACATGCTAAATATTCTCATGTTGAACTTGACAAAAAGGAGTTGGTAAACACTAACAGAATAGTACACTCATATCAGAAATAACCTATCTCTAAAATTCACCTTTGCACTACACTAATCATACCAGTTCACAGACAGGACAATATTTTTGACGTGCTTTGCAGAGCTGAGAAGCGGCTTCTGACCAGCTAGTGATTCCCAGTTAAGTCTCCCTTTTATGATACATACAAACCAGAAGAGCTAGTATCATTTAAGTAGTACTTTGCAAACCACGCTACTCCCATATGAAACACATGAAATGGTTAATTGTTAATTCTTCAGTTTTTCCCACTTAAATTTATCAATTAAATTTCCTATTAAAAGAAGTAAATTCAGTTATGGTATGAGAAGCCAAACAGACCTTGAACTGTGGTAATCACACCTTAATATTTTGAGTAGGGATTTACTTTCTTTCCACTATATCATCAAAAGTTTTAAGTGGTGCTTTTAGACCCACAAAAATCACCAGTTAAGCATTTATAACTCCTAACAGGAAATCATGGTATGGAAGGCCAAGAATGAGACACACTTAAGCTGTCTATGACAGATGTTTTTCTGTATGAATGCAAATTACCCAGTCCTTAACCCACTTAACAGCTGAGAAAACACAGAACATATTTCATTACACTGAACAGATACTAAATGCCAAACCCATCATTCTTCTGTACATCAGCCCACCACAATGTTCAGCCAAACACCACCATTAAGTGCACACGGAAATTAAGACTTACCTGCTTCTACTCCTAGTTCTGCTTTTACTTCTACTTCTATGTCTGTGCCTAGATCTTGATCTAGAACGAGATCTCACACGTCGTTTTCTCTCTCTGCTGCGAGACCGGGATTTTTTCCTATCACGACTTCTACTACGGTGACGTCTGAAACACACGTCCCAAATTCGTACATATGTTTTCATATTTAAATTAAACTTCTACTTAAGGACTTGCATACAGGTTCATCGCCACAAGGCAAAACAAACCAGGCAAGGTAGTGAGACTGCAAACTACACAGGGAAGAGTTCATGCCTCGGAACAGTTTAAATTGTAAGACTAGGAGATGAAATGGGAAAGGACCCAAACACTACCACCAGCCACAACAGAAAAGTGTTATGCAGCATTTACATACACAATCATACTCATCATCAGACCTATTTTTAGGTCATTAAAGCCTACATCTTGAAACAAACAAGTGGCCAAGACAATCTGATGCAGAAGTCTTGAAATCAAGGCAACAAGACTCTCCTCTCCCCATGGTATTCGAATACCTTAGGGAAGAGAGGCCCAAATTTCAGCTTGTGAGTTACACAGAGTCCCTTTGCATATCATTAGCTGAAGCTCATTCCTTGCTATCATGTTGACTACAGATCCCTCAGCCTTGGGCAGAGCTGGCTGCAAAGTTCTCTGGGCAGCAAGCCAAGCAATTTTCCTCCCAAGTGTGCTGTGTGGCCTATCCTACAAGGAGGCTTAGACAGCACTGCCTCTGGGTAAGCTCCTGAGCTAGGAGTTAAAAAGACAGGACATTGCTAAGGTGCATTTTCTTTCTCATCACTGACAAGTGGTAGCATTTTATACACTCCAGTCCCTAGGTGCTCTAAACTCCATATGCTAATGACAAACACAAGACAGGTACCCATATAGAGCCTGAGAGATATTTTGTATTTTTATGCAACCAATCTGAAAAAACCCAACCCACAAATAGCAGAAAATTGCACTACCTAATGAAAACTCAGCCAAGCAATATAAATGGATGCTTCAGAGTCACATTCGTTCAGTAACGTATCTGAGCTCTACTTCAGGTATCTACCTAAGTTCTAAACACTGCTTTTGCAAATGTACTTAAAAAAAGAAATGTCATGTAAAGACAACTTACCTTTCACGAGACCTGGACCTTGAATGACTCCTCCCTCTTGATGATTTTCTCTCTTTGCGTTTGTGTCTATCCTCACCATTTTCAGATGAATTTAGGCTATCTCTTCCCTTGTCAGAAGAATGTTCTTTGTCATTGTGGTCTTCAGATTTGTGCTTCTTGGAGGACTTCTCTTTGGATTCATGTCTTCTTGCCTGTTTTAAGAAGAAGTTGGTTCTTTCAGGAAAATAGTGCAACAAAGAGAGTTAGTATGGGTATCAGAAGATAAAAAATGATAAGTTGTGATGCAACATTAGTAACCTTAGGAGTGCGACTCAATCATGAGTGATGGCTATTTTACCTAATGCCACCAACTACTCAAAGTTGCAAATGTACACTATAATTTCTCCCCCTTTTCCCTCCTCCCCACTGTCTAAAAGATTTCTAAAGCATCCATCAAGGTATCTTTACAGTGTTCCCATAAGAGAGTTCACAGCATTTTAACAATAATAACTGTCATTCTCAGTTACTGTTTCCATTCCAAACATCTGTTTTTAAGCACTTGACAATTTAGGAAAACGCAGATATAGACACATTTCACATTTCTAGTGAATATTTAGTATTTGCCTAAGCCTACCACATAGAATGATACTTAATTCCATACATAGTTGCAGACAAACTATTTTGCTTTCATAACTCAACCAGTTTTCTATGCATCATTAGATAATTTTTAGAGCAAAACTCTCTGCAGTCAGCAACCTCCGGCAGTTTTTAAAAAGCAAAGTAATAAGTTACATGGCTGACATCCTGGTTTTAGTATTTAAAACCAACATGCATCACTCTGAGACCTCCCACAGAAGTTTTAAATTAAAGATATGTTACTCCACTATACTGCAGATTCTTCCTGCAGTGCCTCTTACAAAAAAGATTCCTTTTTGTAGCCGCAATGCCAAAAATACTTAGCAAGGTCAGGCCTGATTTTTGCCAGTGTTTTCCCTGGAGACTAAGTCATGACATCAACACCTTTTCTTAATATAGCCACTTTAGTTTGAAATCTTTCTAGCACAAAAGCATAGGCAGCCTATAGTTTATCTTCAAATATTTTGGTTCAACTCATAATTTGATACATTATCTTTAGACTAAAAACCAAGGGGTTTTTTGCTTACCTAAATCTGTTAACTACTCCTAAATCCTTTCTTATATTCAAAACTCTCTCTCCCAAAGGAAGCAAGTCTGAAGATGCTATAATTATCTTATACCCACTTATCCAAGCTTTACTAACTCCTTATTAGTATTTGATTATAGTTTGACTATGTAGTAAAGCTACCATCTTTTTTTATTCCTAATTTCTTGAATAATCAGTTGAAACATAAAAATACATCTGAGATTGGAGATGTTACCTGTACACTAATTTTCAGTATGCATTTACATAAGCAGTTGTTCTGATATATGTACTAAAAGGAATTACTGATATTCAGTATTTATTCTACAGACTAAGAGCTTAATCTTGTAAATGAATGAAAACAGTAAGTCTACCATAGGACATTAATCCTTATCTGTTCAGGCTGTGAAATTTAGGAATTGCTAAATAAATGGTGTAAGAGTAGACACAATAGCATGGCAAAACACAACATCATTTCAAGTGAGGATTTTTTTTGTAAACATTAAAGAGATTTTCATTTCCTTTTAAATCATGTCTTCCAGGCACACACTTACTAATAAACCACCATTATATCCCATAACGGATTTAAGATATTTTTAAGGGAAATATGAGTTTGAATGACTAATAGTTACCTTATCATGAAGTAGGCTTATAATTTTGCTATCTGAGTCTGCAGCGTCTTCAGTTCAGTCTCTTCGCGCATTAGCACGCTGAGTATGATTTATTATAGAAATGTTATCATGTGAGCTAAACAAGATATTCAATTTCACAAAAACTCTCCTAGATTATTTTTCCTTTTTTTTTTTTTCCTCCTCGTTTTTTAAACAGAGCTTCCATTGGAATGGGGGAAAGGAGAATTTCCTGATCGAGGTTTAAAGTTAAAAAAAGTCCCTCATCTGACTCAGGCTGCTATTGCCCCACATGACTTAAGCTTCTTTGTGATTATTTTGATGTTCCTGGGTTTGCTTGTTATCTCTTCTCTGGTGTTTATGCCAGTTATTTTCAAGGTACTACTGATGCTGTCTCTTCTCACTTTCCTATATAAACATATATTTATTTATTTAAAAGAGAGGCAGCCCTCAGAAACTTTTGCTGCTACTGTCACGTTTCCAGCTGATTCAGCTTGCTTGTCAAGCTATGACAATCTTTACAATTAAGGGATGCAATAGCAGAACTCAGTCAGGTGGGGAATTACTTTTAATATACTTAAGTAGATGGGTATGTAGCATTGAAAAGTCCTGAACATCGCCCAGGAATAAAGCCACCCAAGGCTTTTGGTTAATGGAAGCTCTGTGAAAGTCATCAAGAACACCATTCTACTTCTCCACATGAATTCTCTTTTGGCTGTTTCCACACAGAAAAAAAGAAAAGAAAAAAATTAAGTTACTAGTCTCTGAAAGCATTTTTCTATACAACTATTACCTTGTCAACATGATGGCTGCAATCATGCTTCACTATGAAAGATCTCCATATACATTTTTAAGCTTAAAGTTTCCAATTTCTTGTACTTACCATAAAGTCATTTCTAAAGGTTTACACATGTGCATAACTACAAGATACTTTTTAAAAGATGTATTGTACAATTACCTAAACGCTACAAAGTATTAATTACCTCTTTGCTTCTGCTCCGGCTTCTGTGTTTTCTTCCTTCAGTATCTGGAGAAGAAAACATTTATTGTTATTTACCAAGTCAAAGAGATCAGCAGGCTATGATCTTTCTAGTTCCTTTCAGTTATTCCACCCCTCAAACTCAAGAATAAACAACATTATTTGAAGATCTACAGCAGAAAGTAAACTCCACCTGTTATTCCCAGTTCTTTGCTTGTATTTAAGTTCTGACAGTGAAAAATCAGCTCACGTCAGACTTCAGTCACATTCTTCAACAAGGTAACCTTATTTTTGTTTCAACCACACAACAGTGTCCCAGTCTAAGCACATCTGATTAAAATGAAGACAAAGTAGTATGCTTTTCTGTTTGGTGTTGTCATATCACTCCTGTCCAATCCCCTGAACACTGACAAGACCTTTTTCCTTAGCACTTCTGTCATTAAAATCACTAAGTTTCAAACCCAAAACTATAAGCTTCAATTTTTCCCCAATTACAAGAAGTTCCTAGGGCTAAGTCTGTAATTTTTTCCAAAACAACTTTAAAAGGTTTCAGATCTTTAAGCATGCACCAGAACACTAGAGTAAGCACTTTGCTAATCTGAAGACCATACCTGACTTTCGTCTCCTTTCCCTTGACCGTGATCGTGATCTTGAGTAATGATGCTTTGATGTTCTAGGAGAACCAGAGGCATCTGATTGTTCCTTTTTCTTCTCTCTTTCTGGAGAGGACTTTTCTGGGGCTACTCCATCTCGTTCTGTATCGCTACCCTGCACATGAAGGCGTAAACTTTAAAACCAACCTTAAGACTGCAAAACAATTATCTCTTAATGTTTACATGACTAAGATTACTTGAGGTCAACACTATCCTGACAGATCTAAGTCACTTCACAAGCTAACGCATTGCTGATGCACAACACAAAATCCCCATAGAACGAAGTTTGAAGAAAAAATAATTACCTATTTTGTATTGAGTGTTGGTGAACTTTTTAATAAGGAAAATCCTCATAACAGTACCTCTGTGCAAAAAAGTGTATTTTTGTGAGATTACATACAGGTCACACCCACCTGTCCCAACAATTTCTGTATCATATTCTTCTTGGATGACAAAAAGCAAGCTGTTCCAAACCCTTCTAAGCCCTGACCTAGGAGAACTCAACTCAGAAACTTACCTTCTGGAAATCAGTCAAGACTACTTAGTGATTCAGTGCTAGAAGTAAACATGTACAACCAGTGTAATAATCTGGCCCAGAAATGCTCTTTGCAAAGACGATTTATTGACGCAGCGGAGGACTTTAATTTGCATGGGTTTCTACCAGCTGCAGTTATTTGCAAACTGAACAAGACATGTGAAAACCTCTCAAATACTGATTTTTATTCATTAGTTTGAAAATAAAGCTGCTAATTTTGCTTAAACCAGACAGTCTTTAACATATTGTGTATTAATGGTAGTTTTTCACAACACACTACAGGTAAATCTTCAAATGTACGTTTCAGCTAGTGCTCTTTAATCTGCCCAATTCTTTACTAATTTGCATCTGCACAAAGATACGTTTAAGAGCAAGAGATAAAGCAGCTATTCTCCATGCATACAGGCTACATCAATAGCTAGTTCAAAACACACCAACATATAACCAAGAGCACTGACTGCTTAAAATCACATCTGCAGCAGAGCTTTGATCACTACTGATACACCATCCACATTCTGAAAATTTTAGAGCATTAAATAGAGTAGGAACTGACTCCCCTATTCGTGATCTTCACCAACACAAGCCTTGGCATTCTACATCTATCACCTGTTTACCTACACTTCTCCCACTTTTACTAAGACACTCCCTTCTTCATCCATTTTCACAAGACTCAGCTAAAAGCTTGAAAGGAATTTTGAGGTTCCTATAAATTCACGCTTAGAAGTTACTGGAGAAGCATAAAGAGATTACCAGCTAATAGTCAGTGTTAACTAGGTTTTTAAACTGAAATTGAGCCCAGTGCCACATTTTCCAAGGCTACCAGTCTCATTATTTATACGCACTGCTGCTCATTAGTGTCCCTCTGCACTACACCTTAGAGGAATCCACCAGCTCTATAGAAACACATCCAGAAAAGCCTGACAGACTTTAGGAGGAGCAATAATCTCGTTGAAGTACATATGGATTGGGCACAAACTGCTTCATTGAACAAGCCCTCTTCTACTACTTTAGAGGAACCCCAAAGGTAACGCCTGCAATTTAGATGCAAAATTTACGAGTCTATAATGCTTCAAGTTCCTTTACAAAGTAAGCTAACCTTATTCTTAAGAATTTATATACGCCGAAAAGCATCATTTAAAAAATATAATTTTCTTCAAAAGTTTATGTTCCTCTTGTTCTGTTTCACCACCGGTCAGATGTTTAAGTACTTTATATGACTAAACACCACAAAGTACTTAAAGTCTTTGGATGTTTTTACACTCACGACTAACTTCAGGTAAAAAAAAAAAAAAATAAAAATCAGCCACATCAGGTTTGATAACTACTCTTACTGGTTCTTCAACTCAATTAGGGGACAAACTTCTATATAAATACAGCTACACTCTTCAACTGTGTATTAACATAAACGGCAGTGAAAACTACTGCAGAGACATTTCCTATTGATATTAACTAAAAAAAAAACAAAAAAAAAAAAACAGTAGAATGTGGGCAAGAAGACGCTGAAAATATCAGGCCTGTGACCAGACACAAAATAAAATAACGCAGCAGGAAAGGCTACAAGAACGAAAACTGAACATGGACAGCCCAACCGCCAAATTGATCCCCTCCCTCCTCTTTTCCCAGGGAATCTCTGCCCTCAGCCCTCCGAGAAACGCCTGCTCCTAGTCACTTGTTTCGTCAACCAAGAAACGATACAGCTTTGGACGCAAGGCCCCTTCGTTTCTCTACGAGCCTAGATTACTGAAACAGAAACTTCTGGAAACAGGCAAAGAAGTAATGGGTGATAAGCGGCCACCTCCTCCCCGAGGCCCATCATGGCGCCGGCAAGCGAAGGAGCGGCGGACGCCATTTTGTCTCTCCGCGCACACGGCTTCCCGAACCATCCCTCCCCATCTCACACACTCTTTCCTCTCGCCCCACAGGAGCCCTCTTTCCAAATAGTCTCCCTCCTAACATATCGGCGGCCAAATACTACTTACCGCCATGACCGAGCGCCCGGCAAGTCGCTACCTTCAACGGCTCCTCACAAGGAGCTCAAGCACCGTCAGCAGCCCCGGCCGTAGCGCTCACGAACCGCGGCAACACACCCCACCCTCCCTCTCCCTCCAGGCGCCCGGATGTAACCAGGGGCGGAGACAGACAGCGGAGCAAGGGAGCCGCGGTGCTTTCTGGGGGTGAGAGCAAGAATTAGGTGGTGTCTTAGCAACGGCGCCTTTCGGGTTTGGAAGAAGTTTGGTCCACGGTGCGCCCCGTAGCGCCGCGGCGGGCTCCCGCCAATTTGAAAGCCTGGGGCGGCTACGGCAGCGCTGAGTTTGTTACCGGCCTCCAGGCCTATGGTGAGGAAATGAGAGGGCGGCTCACGATCCCAGTGGGCAGGACTGGGGGTCCGCTACGGGGTAGGGAGGGCTCTCTGGCACTGGATTTCGTACACCCTCCGGCGCGAATCCTGTGCCCACCAAGCTGCGTTCAGTTAGACCCGCTGAGGACATCAGCTTGGAGCCACATTGCTCCAGACTTTGTCTTTTCTGAAAACACATTCGCCTTTAGGAGATTTACTGTACTATCTTACTTCCTAATCATGATAGCATCATAAAATCAACAATTTGCATGTGGTCCTGTACCGTTTCCAAAGGTCTACTTTACTGTCTATCCCTTAAATGTTTATCATAGGTAAATATGTGGAATGATATTGAACTTCTTGCAAGTGACGACACAGGGAATGAGCAGCTCGCTGTAGGTCTAGGACACGAATGTGGAACAGCATTGTACCAAGTAGATACACTACTTCAAATCACATCTTCAGAAAAGGTAGAGTTCTTCAAAGCTGTGTTGTTCTTTCTCTTAATAATTATCAGTGTCTTATCACAGGATTATCACAATAATTACCAGGACTTTATCATATTCTCTGCAGTGTCTAAATTATTATATGTAACAACCTTTTTCTTGTTAGGTCTCTGTTAATCCACAGCTCTATGCATGCAGTTCGAGGGATGGCACTATTATTGTTGTTGACAGATCAGTGACACTTCTTGACAATACTTCTCTTCAGATGCACATTCAGTTTGGTAAGTTAATTTCTTTAGAATTCCACTATAACTTAAAAATTACTTTTAAAATACATTAGGTTTGTATAGGAAAATACAATATCTTGCATATTTAACTAGCCTGTAAAAGGAAGTGTAATAATAAATACCTAAGTAATACAAAGTGAGTGCTGCTTCTCTATATAATTAAGTATATTTGTACAGCTTAATTGACTGAAAGAGGAATTAACGGATATGAAAACCACTCCGTGTGATGTTTACTGTAGTTTGTTTAATCAAAATTAATAATTTTGAAGAAATCTTTGACACTGCATTGTCCGATTCCTGCCTTTCAAATAAGAATGTCTATTGACAAAAAATAAATCTTAATATTTCACATTTTGCCATGGAACTTTTCAGATACTAATGTGGATGTAGTTGGTATGTGTCAAGAAAAACAGTTTCTTGTGGTTGGTGAGAGAAGTGGCAATTTCCATCTTATTCACATACCATCAAAGCAAACCTTGCTAACTAAGGTACAGTAATTTATATATTCTGATTTTCTTGAAAACATTTTGTTCTCAGAAGTCCTTGAGCATTTGTTACCAAATACCAAAATATAAACAAACAGACTGATTAAAGGGACACTTTTTGTTCCCATAAGTAACAAATAAGCAAGTTATATCTAGGAATGGCATGTGTAAACAAGAACCAGTTCTCCATGAGAGAAAAAAAGTTTAAAGTTTGAACTGATGATCAGTATTTCCAATTTTATTGTATTTTTTTCAAACAAAACAAAATACAGAATAACAGTTTAAGAATCATTATGCTGATTACATTTTAGGTTTTGATTGAAAAATCTTCAAGTGAAAAGACTTATTTACATCTGTTTATTGAAAAAGATAACGCAGATGCAGGTAAGAATTTGATATTTACTTTTTTCCCACCTTGTCTCAGTTTTTGTGATTTTGTTCCCCTTTAATATCATTCAGAGAAAGAGAATATGAAATAATCAGATAGAGCTTTACTTTGCATTGTACACATTAAATGCACTCTTCCTAATGTGTTTCTGTAAAGATATTTAATTCTTGTTATTTTACAAATGTCATAGAAAATAAATAGTCAGAACTCAGTATTTTTTTCTTTTAAGGTTATGCTAAATGTATGAAAATGCTCAAAAAGGAAAGATCTCTTCTTCTTCTATCAGACTGAGATTTTAGCAGTTCCTGTTCTTCCATAAACTCATAGTCTCGTTCTGTCACAATATAATGTATTTAAATGTAGTTTTATTGTGAAAATGGAATTTGCAGTCTGATGGATACATACGAAAATCATTATTTTAAACAAAATTTCAAAATGTACAAACTTAATCTATCCTTCATAGATGGTGACAACATTTTTGTTTAAAAATAGTCTCATCCATAGGTCAGATTTTTTGTCAGTTATTTCACCCTCTTATTTAGCTGTTTCCTTGAATACTTAAGTTTGAAATATTGCATTGGATTTTTTTTTTTTTAGGTATTTATCATATGTTCATTCTCACAAAAAATGGATTCTTCTGCGTTATGTGTCTTCCACTTCGTAAAACACAGGAAGGTAGGATGATCTACAAAGCACCTGAGATTTCCATTTGAGCAGGAAAAGCTGTATTTAAAAAAGCTTTTCCATGGATATTTCTAATAGGAATAAAATATTGAGTGGGGATTTTCTATGTAATCTTATTTTGGTTTTAAAGGGAAACTGGTACACAACTAGTTCTATAATAAAATCAGTTTTGCATTCTTCCAATAAGTGCTTTATCTTGTGTTTCTCTGAGTCACTGCTGTAGAGAGAGTACTGAGTGCTATTGAAGCAGGATTTCATGCTGTACTGAAGAGTATTGGGAATAAAGTTTTAATGCTGGATATTTATTAGTTAATTTTCTGTAACTCAGTACTGTGATCAACAGAAATAGACTCTGTCAAAGATCCTGGGTAAAGTGTTTGTCAGCATAGTCAGGTTGGGATTAAACTATTCTTTATGACATTTAGTAACTTTTTAAAATTCTGGAAAACCTTACTTAATACTGATTACTGATTTTTATTTTCTTGGTTTTTGATGTAGCCATTGGCAAGATGGATATGACTACAGCAAAGGAAGTAAGAAACACCTGCTAACTTGTAACAAAACTTTGCTCTCAACATTTCATTGACTACTTACCAGTTTATTATTGAAACTCATAATTGTGTTTATTACTATTTCTGTACGTGTAATTAAGCAATTCAAGGTTTTATCCACTGATTGTATAAACAACTTTTTTTGGTTCCCATTTTGTATGTATTCCCTTCATCTTCCGCCCCCCAAGTTACAAGGACAGATAAAGACAGCTTTCATCTCCACAGAAGAGTATCACAACCTTGGCTGTCAGAATTTTGTGATAAGTAACTCAGTGAACAAAATCCACTTAATAGTTGGGGTAAGTACCAAGAATGTATTCATAACGATTTTGTGTGACCAGTGATGGTGTTTTTTGATCTAGCTGGTAGAAAAAGATCATAAACTTTTTGCACTAAGGTTTTTTGTCTTTTATTTCCTTCACTGTAAATTTAAAGGTTATCAGTTGTGCAGCCTGTCCATAGTTTCTCTTGTGAGGAAAAAAAAGTGCTGCCATTGCAGAACTTACTCTCTTTTGATGGGAGGAAAAATGTTTTCACCCTGGCTGCATGACCTTAGTAAATCACTATAGTTCCTGTACAGACGAGTCTGTTTATAGTCTCAGCATTGAGCTCAGAGACAAACGCAAAACTGACAAGGGTCTTTCAATCAGGTTCATGTTCAACAAAAGCTTGCCAAAGTAAAAATCAAGGTCCAAATGCAACAAAGCCTTTAAGTGTGAATGAAGTACAGCAGCTAATTAAAAAAAAATGCAGAGAGAGAAGCATATTTTGAAATGTTATTT
The DNA here is from genome assembly GCF_027791375.1 of Indicator indicator. NCBI lineage: Eukaryota > Metazoa > Chordata > Aves > Piciformes > Indicatoridae > Indicator > Indicator indicator. The sequence goes on from NC_072035.1 coordinate 9,322,608, forward strand.
TGAACTAGAAACAAATTTTCCAAGTTCACTGACTGAAACGTGTTTAATACAGTGCATTTTTTTTCAGTAGATTCAGTGTAGGTTTCATTCAGGCTTTTATGTTCTATGAGAATGGAAAGGGAGGGGATATTTTGAACTCTGTAGTGTTTTTTTAGAAAACCCAAAACTATGTGGGGATGGTGACTGTAACAATTACTGTAGTAAAGGCTAGTCTTGAAAGGAGAGAGAGAAAAAGCTGAATTAAAAATAAAGAAATAAATGTATTTTTCTGCATGTCAACATTCACCAGCAATAGGTTAAGTTAGTTCTGCAGCTTTCCAGTTTAAAGATCAGTTGTAGAAGCATACCTGTCAATGGCCAGCTTGCTAATGTATAACCCTATTTTACTTTGACTTTACTAACAGGGTAAAGGCGATTATGTACTCTCCAAATGGGAGGTGGACACTGCCAACAACCTGGTGTCTATTCAAAGTTTTGCTGATTCAAGTCTGATCAAAGGTAAAGAAGAGGTTTTTCTCTTTTTATAAGGAAATCTAGTGTAGGATTCACATACAATAGCATAAAATACTAAGACATTTTCAGTTATTTCATCAGTTTTAGTAAACAGACATATATCAAATAGAACACTTCTTGTAAAATGCCTATTTCAAAATTGTTGAGTTTTACTTAGAAGTATAAATCACAATTATGTTTCAGCTAAACGTCACAGTCCTAGGAAGTTCCATGAAGTTGAACATTTGAGGGTTCTAATACTTGCTTGCACGTTTTAACATGTTTTTGATTCAATACATTTCTCAAGAAAAAAATTTATCGATATTTTCTAGATGCAGTGAAACTTCACGTTCTTGACAATCTGCTATTTGTTTTAGACACAGAGGTATGTGTTATGATTTGTCTTAGACTTCATTTTACAATGTTCTTGAACCAGCTTCTAAATGTATTTATTTTTACATTAATAGTTTTAAAATGTTTTCACCAAAAAATGGTTTATATCTGCAGAGGATCTTGATCTTACTGTGTCTTTTTATTCTATCCCTAGTCATTATGTAAGTTATGAAACATTAATATTCTTCTTTAAAAAGGCAAATAATGTCTTCCATGAAGAAAATATTAAATCCGTATCTGGTTTTATTTGGTTTTAATCTAGAATATTTTAAGCATGTGGGACGTCTGTTCTCTTACTTTAATTTGGGATTGGCCTTCAGTACATATTGAAGAATTTCTGCTAAGTACAGAGTCAGATTCTCCAGTTACGTGGTAAGTAAAGCATTAGAGCACTAATTCTGAAAAGCTGTCTGTCATCAAAGGAAATCTGCCATAAACACTTGATTTTTTTTTTTTTTAGTGAACTTTTAGAAATCTTTGTTGAAATCTTTCTAGTCGGTAGGACAAAATAATTGGCCTGTATGTATCCTTAGCTGTGTGTCATAGAAAAGAAAACTTTGGTGCTTTCTGCTTTTTCTTGGTTTATCTGTTGTTACTGCTAATAGATCTGATTTGTAAGCTGTATCATGTAGGAAATGCTTGGCCAAAATAAGGTGTATAGTATGGGTTATGAGTCTGATGTTACAACAAAGTTAGACTGTCTTTTGAATAGATAAATGGTAATATCTTGATTCTGCAGATGGAGAAGCATCTGGAGATGTATGCGTTGGTTAAAATGCAAAATTTTAATGACAGTTAAGATAAGACAAAACCCTTGTTTCTTTCCATTGTACTGTGCCAGTTAAAAAAAAAATTAATCAAATTAATTTGAAAAACTTTAAAATGTCAGAATTTAAATGTATGTCCTATACATACTAAACCACTGTTATTCTAGGTACACTGAAGGGTTTTAAAATGTACCAGTTTCCACAGAAAACTAAATTTTCTGGAAGTCAGGAGCAAGAATGTTTCAGGTTTAATGTAATATTTATACAGTGTATTTTTTTTTTCCCTTTCTTGTTTTGTAGGCAAGGGCTTGCCAATGTTAAAATGATAGTCATGACAGCACCAGATAACAAACAGGTATAATCTCTTTATCTGTGTTCTGTTCCTCAGTTGTTATGCAGTCACTCACAGAAAGAAAGAGGAGGGGGGGAAAAAAGGGAGATGATTAAATATTTGGAGCAGATAGAATTCTTGGAAGCCCAAAGTCAAAACTGAAATGTGACAATCTATATATTAAGATATAATAAGCAAGAGACTATTGCCATGTCTTATGGTGCTGACCAGGGCAAGCTGCCCTGCTGTGTTTGGGTTTTCTATGGATTGTTTGGAGTAGAAGTGAGTCTGCAAACATCACTCTGTCTCTTCTGACATGTTTGTTTGTTTTTCCTTTTTTTCTAGATGAGAAGTCTAATGGTATTTGCGTTGCCCACTCTGCAACCACTCTATTCTTTGGAAGTATCTGCTGTTTCTTCACTTGTTCTAAGTGGGATTGGCACGGTGTGTTTAGATAATTTGTTGTTCTTCTTTGAAGAAACATGTTGCCTTAATAGGTTTAATTATTAAAGAGGGTACAGTATTATTCCTGTTAGATTAGAACCAATTTGTGTTAGAAACCTGTCAGAAACTGTAAAAAGAGAGATTAAAGGATGGCCCCGAAGGATGGAGAAAAAGACACAATATATAGCAAATTGAAAAGGGTAATACTAATGCCAGTTCTTCTTGCTGCCACTACAGCTAAAAGCTATGTGAAGTTTTACCTTCTCCTAGCATAAAAAAATGCTCTGGATTTATTTAGGGTTTTTAAATTTAGGTGAGAGAAATACTTCTACTGTTTAAACTGCTTCCTTAGAAAGACTTTGGCAAAAAGTCTAAAAAGAATGAGTTTATTCTGCACAGTTAAGGCCCTCAGAAATTTTAGACAGAAACTATCCAGGAAATATGATAAGCATTTTAAAAAGCTCAACAAACTTATCTGAGAGAAAACCATTAGATCTTTTCTAGATTAAGAAACACCATGCATTTCAGTTGTGCTTTTTTATGACTGCTTTCCCTTACCACCTAATGATGTCTGTTACTGCATTCTACAGGATACAATATACTTCTTGGAAGGAATTCATGAAAACCATCAGATGTAAGATGTTTTGTTTCTTACTAGATCATTAATACATAAAAATGGCAGATGACTTCTACATACAGTAGATTCACAATTAACTCATACAGTTCCCTTTCATCCTCAGACCCTCTGAAGGCCCAGTTTCTATTGTCGTGATGAGAAGTTTAACTGAAGCCTTGCCAGAAAACAGGTATTAGTTTCCATAAAGCACTATTTTATCATTCTAATTTTTTAACTGTGGTTTGGCACTTCTGTTGAAATAGTGTGCTTTACTTCATTTTACCTCTAGACTAAGTCGTTTACTTCACAAACACAAGTTCACTGAAGCAGAAAATTTTGCTATTCAGTTTGGACTAGATGTTGAGGTAAGTTGTCTGTTCTTGATAAATATATTTGGAGATGTATTAGTGTAACTGAACTTACTCATAAGATTCTTGCCCTGTAGTCCTACAAAGTGTTAAAAATATTACAAACATAGTGGAATGTTGCCCTAGAAGCAATTCACTATACTTGAAAGCTGATTCAAAATTAGACAACTACACGGTGAACTCCATATTTACAATAACTGACACAAAAAGATACCACAATCACTCAAAAGCATTGTGAAAGGAAGTTTCAGGTTGAGGTTTTAGTTGAGGAATATCTGCTTAAAACGTACCTGCAGCAAACTGAAAACTGTGTTTCCTGGTTTGTTTTTTTTTTTTTTTAACAGCTTGTATATAAAGTGAAAGCAAACACCATTTTAGAGAAACTATCTTCAGCTTCTGTTAACAGTCACGGTCAGGAAGTCTGTCTGGATCTTGTCAATGAGGCCAAAGAAAATTTACAAAAGATTCAGGTGTGTTGTTATGTCTCTTTCTCTTATAAAGTAATTCAGATTATAAAGGAGTTTAGCATTAATTTCAGTTATTTCCTCCTGCAAACAGGACAGCCAGTTTGTTGTGGATTACTGCATAAATGCTCCGTGGCCACTGTATGAAACCACTCAGGAAATGCTGAACTATGCTAAAGTCAGAGTAAGAGGGCTGATTTATTTAAATTGCTTATACTCATCCATTCTTACTACATGCTTCTATAAAGTTTGAGAAGGGGGACATCTCCAAACCAGTTTCAGTTATTCAAAAAATAAATACATTATAAACTGCATGTTATTTAACATGAAGCAGCAGCAAGGCTTATTTCAGCCTTCTTGTTGCTATTGCTTAAGGGCAAAAAAAGAGTTTACTGTTTTATTTTTACATCAGAAAGCAGGTTTTAGTTTTGAGTAGTAGGCTTCAAGTACTTTTAAAATATTACTTTCAGAACTAAAAGCTCTGAATATGGCACTTCTTGTTTTCATTAGTTTAGTCTTTCCTGCGTTATCAAACAGAATCAGAGAGATACATATTATCTATCCAATCCTGCATACATGTAGCAATCCAGGTGGAGTCTAACATAAAACAAAGACTCCAGTTTACAAAAGTACTAATATATTGCTTGTGTCTTTATTTATTTTGTAGTGCTGTCTGGCATGTTTTGCATGTACTGAGTTGTCAGCCAAACCATTTCATATATTTGTTTCAGATCTTGAAGAAAGAGGTTGGAACTATTGCTCCATCTGATGGGACTCTGGTATCCGTAAGAGAGGTAAGGACCAACTTCTTGGCCCTGCAGTATCATTTTGTAATCAAGTATGGTGTAGAGTTTTAAAAACCGTGCTACCATTGATCTTTTTTAAAGTCTAAACATGATTATATTGTATAGAAAGAGATTTTATTGAAAGAGAACCAGATTAATGACAGGTTTCAGAAATAAGTGATTCCTTCAGTCCTAGAAAGGTTCATTTTCATATGCTCTAGAAACTGAAGGAAGAAACTTTGTTCACTGCTCTTAGGTATTTAATTTCGTTTCTTATTTAGTCCTATCGTATACAGGACAGGTCTCATATGCCTTCAAGGAGAATCAGTATTAAGTATTTACACCATTGAAATTTTGGATTAATACTTTATTAAACAAACTTACATGTGTAATTTAATTGAAGTCCTTGAAGAGTCTTTCTTTTCCTCCATTCTTCTCTTTGTGGTGGGTATTCTAACCACATAATGTGATTTGTTTGATAAGCCAGATATTTGCCTTAAATCTCTTGTCTGCCTTCAGGTATTGAGAGCTCAGGCAAAGCTTACAACTTTTTATGGAGCTTTTGGACCAGAGAAATTCAGGTTTGTTACTGTTTGTACATTTAAGAACTAAAGTAAATTCAAATGTAGTGGTTAAGTGTCTGCTATTGAAATTAAGATGTTTTTTAATTTTATTTTAGATTTAAGTTCATTAAACTTTAAATCCTTCTTTCTCTTCCTGAAGTTCCATCCTCTGCTGTGGAGAAGGGAGAATGCAGAGAGGTGGAGTCATCCTATGTGTTGAAATCATATATTATCTGTTGCACGTGCACTGTCTTGTATAGATTTTTTTTTTTTTCATTTTAACATATATATAGGAGGGAAGGTGATTGTATGCACACACAATCTAACACAGCATACAGTACTAGCTACAAAAGGTTTGAGATTCATCTCCCCCACAACTCCTTTAATATTGGCATCTAACATTCTTTTCCTCCACTTGTTTCTAGTGGTATTGCTTGGACAGAGTTCTTGAATAATGAAGACATTTTCAAGAATATCCTTTTTCAGCTAGAAGAAGGAAATTTTTCCTGTGCACAGTACCTCTGGCTCAGGCATCAGGTGAGAGAGAATAGACATCTCTTTGGTATTTATGGAGGATGTTAAGCCTATTAAATTTTCTGGCTTTATTTAACATATGCAGTTACAAAATAGCTCCTCGGAGAAGCAAAGAGCTATGGCAGAATCTCATCTATTATCAAAATGATTACCTGTTCACCTAGTTCCTTAGAAGGCTAAAGTTCGTATTGATTCAGGGAATAGCCTGGTATTTCTCATGTTCGAACATGTATTTCTAGGTCTGAACAATGACAATTCTTTAATTTATGCTGGTCGTTACAACCTTCCACTCACTTTCTTGCAAGCACAGCTCTCAGAATCTTCAAGAGGCCATTTATTGGCTGCCTTAAAATCCTTTTAAAATTATCACATACTCCCCTTATTCTGAATGACACATTTGCACTAGTGGCTATGGGCTATTACATTCTTTAGTGCAGCACTTTCAGGCCCATGGCTTTGTTTTCTCAACAGCAAGTCCTGAAGTAATAGGATATGATCCTGCCACGGTAATTTGCAAAGAAACTTTTTCAATTTTTTCTTGTTTAGAAGACCAAGCTCTAGTCTTTCTGAACAGGGCTATCTATGGTTACTGAGATATTTCTCTTTGCATTTGTGAAATCTATTGCTTCTTCCTCTTAGTGAAACAACTTTACAAAGTATCAGCTAAACCTGTGTTCCATATATCTGTAACTGATCTGGTTTAATATTTTAGGCAGATTTTGAAAGCAACTTTGATGAGAAAACGCTGGAGAACTTGCTTAATGCCATCCATTTCACTGTTCCTTTGAAAGAACTATGTTTGTGGCTTAAAAATGTAGTGATCCCCTTCTTAAGAAGAACTGTGCCAAAGGGACAGGTAAGACTGACTTAATAAATGTAAAATGTAATTTTCTCAGGCTAAGATAATTTTATAGTCAGATCTACAGACTTCTGTTTTTGAATGTTAGAACCTTGTTCTCCCTTGTCTTTTAGAGGGTTTCTTTTCCCTATGGTTTATTTAAATGTCTCATAGCAAATTTGGCTTCAACAGATAGCATAACTCTACTTCTGTCTTTTTTTTTTTTTTTCCAGAATATATTAGCAAAATGGCTGGAACAAGGTGCTCGAAACTTTGAATTAACTGATAAGGTAGGTCAAACTGCAGAAACTTTTCATGTCTTGTTTTTTTGTATATATGATATGGTGTATACTAATACTACTTTTTTCTGGACAGGCAAATTGGCCAGAAAATGGACTCCAAATGGCAGAGGTATTTTTTACGAGTAAAACTCAAGGTGAAATAGGACTGACATCTTCTAACCAGTGGACTCCTTTGGTAAGGAACAATTGTGACAAGGGTTTGTTTCTAAGAAACTTCAGAACGTATGCTCTGTTGGAATGGATGGTAACTAGGTCACTATTAATTTTGGGGAAGATTGACTTAATTCCATGAAAGGAAAGAACCGAGCTCCAATCTTCTTGGGTTTAAAGATTAAACAAACAAAAGTCAATGCAATATTAATATCCATTAACAGAGGTATTAACAGTCCTAACTATGAAAAAAAGTCTTGAGTATTCTGTGGTACAGAGATAACCTTGAGTATAACAAAACACATTTCAGTGCAGATAGTCCTTACCACATTAAATTCAAAACCTATCTCTGTCAAAATATTTGGAACTTAGTTACAATTCAATATATATTATGGCCTGGTGAAAACATGTACTAAAAATCAGCTAGCTGTAAGATTATGAATACTGCATTTATGAGAACACAAATAAATGGTGTGTTGTATATCCTAGTTATACTAGTGTCTATAAAGCTGCTAGTGTGAAAGTGGAGAAAGATAAAGCTCAAAGCCAACCAGATGAATTTTAAAAGTTGGGAATGCTGAAATCAGTTAGTTCTGCTACCTTAAAATTCTGAATCTCACGTTCAAACTGCATAATAGCAAGAAGAGAAATTTATTCTGTTAAGTTCCACTTTCAGCATGTACTTGATTTTTCTTTGCTGTATCCCACATAACGGTGGTGATTTACCATGCATATTTATAAAATCTTCAAGATTGCAAAGCATCAGAAATTGTTTGTGAGGTTTCTTGGGAAATCATATGAAAAACAGGAGTCTGACTCTAAAGGGAATGTCAGCTGTAGGTCCATTGTGCCTATTCCTTTTGTCTTACCAGTCCCTCAAGACTTTTCAGTGAATGCAATGCTCATCCCTCTTCCCTGTGCAGGCTCTACTAGTGCATCACTGTCTTTATAAATATATAAAGAATGTTTCCTAATGTCTTACTAGAATCTTCCTTGCTGCACTGTAAGTCAACTACCCTTGTTCTTATACCAGAGAGATGGAGAATAATTTGTTTCTTCCTGTCCATGGCAGCACTTAATGGGCTCGGAGATTCTAATATTTCACTTCTAAACACTGTTTCAGAGATGTGGTGACTGTGAAGAGGTGCGTAGGTTAAAGAAGCTGGTAAATGATTTACAGGAGCTGATAAAGCTGTACAGAAAATACAACTGCAGGCTGGCACTCTGTGATATTGAAAAGGTAATCCTGCAGACAATTTAAAAAATGCTTTTGAGTAATGGGTAGTTCTAAGACGGAAAAAAAAGTCTTGTAGCCTGCAATTTAAAGTCAGACAAGAGGAATCCTGATGGATTGGTTGGTTAAAATTGTGTTTGTATCTCAGATGCTGTGTTTGTTATAAATTTTGTTTCCGTCGTGGGTATAAATATATAATGTGATGATACTGAGAGAAGGTATGGCTTAAACTCCACAACTTACAGTCTTTATCAGTCATTTACAGATCATATATTAAAGAGCAAACACTAGCAACAGCAAAATGAGAAGTACAACTGAGCAATAAGGGGCTTTGTATAAGAAAACTTTCTTTTGACCTAAAGAAGGATGCTAGTTCTTGAAAGCATTCAATTTATTTCAAAGGACACTGGATGTTGTATTATTTATTAGAGATGTAAAGGATCGTGTGCTAAAATGTGGTATTCTAACATGTCACTTCTCTACTTCCTGCCCAGGAAAACGCAACTACTATTGTGTTCCGCATGTTTGATAAAATTTTGGCACCAGAGCTCATACCGTCCATTCTGGAGAAGTTTATAAAACCCTACCTGTGTGAACATAATTTGCAAAAGGATGAACTACTTCTACAGTATATAAAGGTATCTATGTTTTCTTTCTTTTGAAGAAAGCTATTTAAGCAGGAGAAAGCAGAAAACAAACCTAATGAGCATTTTTATTTACGCTTGAATTTTAGGACCAGCTTTCAGATTAGCTTAGTCCTGTCAATGAACCCACTGAGTTACTATTTCAGTAATAAGGTATTAATAGATACAAGGGCAGATAGCCAAAACTGTCTCTTAATGTCCAAAAAAATTGTATTTTTTGTCTATAAGATACTACTGTTCTGAATTCAAATATATTAATAATCTTTATCCAAATATACAGGACTTGCTAGAACGTTGTCGAACATGGTCTACCTCAGTATTTGAAACTGCATGGGAGGCCAAGGCAATAGCTGTCATTGGCTGTATCTCTGATACAGATGTAAGTATATTTTACGAAATAGGTGTCAAGTGGCTCTAAAACATCAATTCAGAATGAACCATTTCACTTAATCATATGAGTACATTTTTACACTAGTGGTACAAAGGAGGAACAAATAGTATACTGTCTTTTTATTCTGTTCTAGTAATCTCCTTTGTGATAGTATTTGCTTGACTATTTAATTTTAGGTTTGATGTCATCACAGGCAAAATATGTATGAAACTCAAGCTCTACAGTGTCATAAACTTTACTATATGCATTTTCTAATCCATCTTACGTTCATTATCATTAAAAAAATGTGTCCCTTTATGCAAGTGAAGATTGGGCCAGGAAATAAAGTTCTTGCCTAAATGAATCAATCACACATGAACAATTCATCAAGAGAGTACCTTGTAACTTATTTTGAAAAGTAAGCTCTCTATCTTTCTCTTATAGGTGAAATTTGATGCGGTTCTTCAGATAATGCGTGGTGCTATGGTACCATGGAGTGCAGCAGTGGAGCAGCTGGTAAAACAGCATTTGGAAATGAATCATGTCAAGTAAGGGAACATCCACACCTCAGTTTTGTGTATACTTTGAATTAGAATTCTGTTTGGGGGAGGTGGTGAGGAAATACTGTGTATCTGATGGAGCGTGATGTCTAAATCACTTAGCTGCAGGTACCAAATAAATTAATAATAGTCTGGTTTGCCCATAGGGTAAAGTTACTGCAGGAAAGTTACCGACTGATGGAGATGAAGAAGCTTTTGCGAGCCTATGGGATAAGAGATACTAATCTTTTAAAGGACAAGCAGATGATAATGGTGAGTGATCAGCATTACTCCTGTTAAACAAAAGTGCCTACCCTTTACCTGCATGTATTTTCATAGGGTGTTAGAAGTCAGACTTCAAAAAATCATAGCAACTAGTAGCTCCCACTGACTATCATTCCTGGTTTCTCTTATCCTGTTGGGATAAGTTTGTTTGTTTTTTTTTTTTTTGCCTGAAACCCCACTCATTTTAATAATTAAGCAAATTATTTTAGCCCAATCTAATTAGCAGTGTTGATAATAGCGTGTTTTCTGTATGGGAGGGTTGAAAAGAAAAGGGGAGAGTAACAAAAAGAAAGGCTAAGTCCTCTCAGAACTTCAGATCTGATTTCTCCTCAAGTTACAGTGAACAAGACCTGGCGATATTTTTTTAATATATATTGTTTCTGTGACATCTCCCCTTTATTAGTGAGAAAAATTGAGTATTTCTGGAAAAGTTCCTTGCCGTTCTTTGAAACTGGATGAGTTCCCTGAATTTCAAGAGTTTCTAGGATAAACCCCTTTCCCAAGACCAATCCTCTCCCAGTTACACTTTAGTCAAGTTTTCTCTTGACAGAAATTTTTAACCTCTAGGAAGCTAAAGTCCATATCTGTTTTCTTCTTACAGAGGCTGGTGAAATACATTCTTAAGCAAGACACCCCTACGTCTTTGGAGGATGCTTTGAAAATTGTAGAAGCATATATGTTGCCCACTGTGGAAGTCTACCTTCTGAGGATGATAGACCTCATTGACAGAGAAAGGGTACTAAACTACTTCATCTCAGTTGACCTTAATTTAAAGACACTGAGGCCTACTTACAAAGCAGGGACAAGTTGCACTGCTTGCTGAAATCTTATACATAGCTTACATACAACTCTTTCTTACTGTATTTCAATTAATTGAATACATAACTGCCTAAACATTGAAAAATGAGACTTTTTTCAGGGGTTTAAACATCATGAACCATCCTTCACTTCTGACAAAAAACAATGACAATTATGACCCACGATACACGAGTTACGAATTGAAAGTTCTACATATTTTCACATACTGGTTTTGCTAGAGTTGTTTTTGGGCAAGTTGCTTTCTTGCCAACAAAAAAGATTCTTCTGAGAAATGCTTTCCTCTAATGAGTACAGACCCTTCTCCTTTAGATTTGACAGCAGCTGAATGTTTGTTTTGCAATACAAATTGTTGAATGTTTAACTATTAGTAAGAAGTTTTTTTTCCAATTTCAAGTCCCAGTTTGGAAAAAAAACAGGCTTAACTTTAAATTGTGTTAATATTCTAATTAGAAACATTTAACTTTATTTACTACCTTGTAGGAGCTATGATTACCTTTATATCCTGTGGTTGTCCTTGCTTATGTTATTGGAATCTCTTTAACCTGAAGGAGGTTTTTTGATTAAGGAAATCAAATTAATTCCTCTGCAAAACAGTATTTCTCTTGCTAACATCTGTTCTGCCTTATTAGCCCATGGTATTCCTGATAATTTTTTTTAATGTTGCATAACTGACAATGAACAAAACTGCATTTTAATTTGCCTGTTCCAACCCTTAGTGAATAAGGACAGAGATTTTTACCTAATGCCTTATAGATTTAGTAAAACCTATTCAGCGAGTTTAAGGAAGTCATAGTAAATATTTTAGAAAGAGATTTGGAGTTCATCAGCAGAAGATTCATCTTACCCAAGTGGCCAACATGCAGCCATTTTATAACAGCAAATATGTGCCCCTAGCTTAGCTTTTCCAAAAGCAAATGCCTTTTTGATTATTTCTGGTTTACTTTTTTTTTTTTCTGCTTCTTCCCCACACCTCTCTTCAGGGAGAAGAATCTCTGACTTTATTAAAATCTCTGGCTCTTGCTGAAGCTGAGAAAGTTGCAGAGAGATTGACTGTGTGGGGAACACTGGTATTGCAGAATAAAGCAGATAATTCTGAAGAGGTACTAAGTCACTTCACATTGTAAAGTGTATATACAGGTTACTCTAAATACTATTCTTACAAAGATACTTAAAAAAGGTAGGGGATGCAAAAGTAAAAACCATGCCAGCAAAAAGAGTTGAAGAACTGGTCCAGCTTTGTGCAAGAGGTTGGACTAGCTAACCTCTTGAATCCTCCTCCAACTTGAGTTTATTCTGTATACTATACAGTTACTCTGTGTCATTTTAAAGGCATTGCCACAGAGTTGCATGGCTGTCTGAATTTGATTAATAATTTATAATCCTGCATTGTATCTCCAGTCCTACATGTTTAGTTGCTTGGAAAATACCTACTTAAAAATTGCAGGTATGGCTTTGCCATGCATCAAAGTGGGTTGAAGCTTCACAGTTGACAGTACACATTACTGTCTTGCAGCTGCTACAAATTTGTGTTAATGGTTGTTTTAGAGAGATATTCTGGGCAAGGGGAGGAGGAACAAAAGGAGAAGGGTGGATATTCACAAAACTGCTGTGAAAGCTTAACAGACTGTGTGGAGTAGATATATTTTCCAGATATAAAATATTTGCTGTTCCTGTAAAGGATTCATGTCTACAATAACCTTCTGTTCCCTTGCTTTTCAACTGCTTATATCTTAGACTTGATAATTGTTGCTGAAGACGACAAAACAAAAAATTAACCTCTTCCTTTCCTACAGTACAAAACACAAATGTTTATGACGAAGACACTGGTGGAAATCCTTAAATTCCTGTTCAGCATTCAGAAAGGTAAGCCACAACTGAAACATTGTATGTTTGGTTTGTATGTGAAGTCAGGGAGTAATTGTTTTTCTCCTCCAACAGACAATCCTCTGAAAAAAGATGAATGTGAAGCAAACCTAAAAATGTTTGAAACACTTGCTACATTGCAGGTAGGTATCTTCCTGTTTTCAAACCACTGTTGATTTACTGTAATTATCCCAATTGGTCTTATAACATGAATTATATTGAAAATTAATTATATTTGCAACTTCTGTGGGAAAGGTTGTTTTTATTATTGACTTCAGAAGAATTCTAAGGCTAATCTAGCAATTTAAATATTACCTGGAAAAGTTCCAATTATTGGAACTCAGTTGCCTCTTTAAACCAAAAAATTAGATACTCCTAAAAGTCTGAATTGCTAACACTTCAAAGATTTCATAATAGAGAACTGTAATATTTTATTAAGACCTTATTATGGCTTGTAAACCTAAATTATTTAATACATCATTTGAGCCGGCAGTATCCTCCAGGGGGGTTTATTTTGCTTACCTACTGCCTAGCAAAATTCTGTAATTTATTACATAAATCAGTAATTAGTAGATACTAGTAAAGTCAACTTTATAGTGAAAGCATTCCTCTGAGAATGAAACAAGAAATAAAACCATTTTAATATAAAGACTCCTCAATGTTTGTAAGGAAGTTGCATGAATATAAATATATTAATTTTTCTGTTGCAGGAAGATTTTGATATCTTTCTTTCAGTTGAAGAATTTAGGAATCCTTCGCTGCTGTCTCAGCTTCTTCAGAATCACATACAAGCATATGAAACTTCCAGATCTCAGTCTAAGTCTAGAAGAGTGCAGACAATGAATTGTAACTCAGAAGATGGTAAACCCAAAAACCGTCTTACTGAGTCAAGGTTGTACAAACTGGCTTTGCTTCTGCAAAAGTCAGAGCAAGAACTGGGAGAACAACTGGTCTTGAGAGCACTGGATGCTGGAAACGTTGAAGACGCTGTAAAAGTATGCAGGTAAAATCGTGGAGCTTTTTGAGATGACAGCTTTTAATGGGCTTTTCTGTACTAGTTCTGATACTTTGCAGAAGTAGTTAGATGTACAGAAAGGAAAAGGGATTTTGGTTGGTTTGGGGTTTTTTTTGTTTGTTTTTCCCTAAAGATGAGTGTTCAAGCAATATACTTATATTGCTTGTTTGCAATACTGAAGTAGGAATATTGAGAGGAAATGGCCTCCAATTGCCCCATGGGAGGTGTTGGTTAGACATGAGAAAAAACAACATCTTCCCCAAAAGGGTTGTCAAGTCCTAGATTTGGCTGCCCAGGGCAGTGGTGGAGTTCCCATCCCTGAAGTATTTTAAAAGCCGTGGAGATGTATGGTGCTGTGGGACATGGTTCAGTGTCAGTACCAGGACCTGTCAGTACCAGGTTAATGGTTAGATTTGATGATCTTAGACTTGATTTTATGAAATAAGCAGAAGAGAATAACATAGCTAAAACATAATGTGGCCTTAAGTAAAAGGACTAAGTTTTTTTAACTTTTTTTGAATAGGAAATTCTATGAAAATTACTGTAATGAAGAAACAGGGAAGCTGCTGTTTTCAGCATGTCAAAGGCTTTGTCACATGCTGGGAGCTGATGTTTCAATGATTTCTCCTAATGATATGAATCTTCCAGCAGTGATCTATGAAATGGCTTGCCAAGCAGCTACTGTTTGTAGTCCAGGTAATTACTATTACCATTTATTTCTGTTCATGTTGGGAATCCAATATTCCAAACAATATTTGCATGAAAACAAAATGAAATTCTATATATATGACTCTGTAGAAACAGGCACTGCAAAAACTTGTTTCCTTTAATAGGACAAATGAACCTTCTGTTCATACTGTGCTCACGATCTTAATATTTTTTACAGATTTACTATTAGATTCTCTGGAACTGTGTAAATATACTTTGATTGCCAAGGAAATTTACAGGCAGTGCCAAATAGAAAACTATGGATTTACAGCAAAGGTATTTTATGCTAGCTTAAATATATATTTGTTTTAAACGTGTAATGTCTTGATTGACTAGTGTTGAGTGTGTATACACTTCTCCATTTTCCAGCAATATTTCATCAGCTTGTTTAAAACAAACTAGCAAACAAAAAAACCCCACACAACTCTGCAAATGAAAATTTTCCTGAGGCTGTGTTTCAGCATAAGGAGTAAACTGGACTGAGAACTAAAAGCAGTGCAGCTGTGGCACAAACACAAGCAGCATTCTCCACCTACACTTCAGTATTAATCAGTCCTGCTAATGTGACTGACAATATTCATGATTTTATTGGATGGCTGCTGCCAGAACTGCTAGAGAGCATAGGGAGCTGACCTTAGAAAAGCTTTTTTCTTTTTCTTTTTTTTTTTTTTGTTTTTGTTTTTGTTTGTTTAGATAGATAAAATATGGCAGGGAGGGTTTGATTTTTTTCAACACGTTACATGAGGATGTTGCCAACAGTTCTGTAAAACTTTCAGAAGGATCAAGTTCCTGAATAGCAGCTTTGTTTTTTGTTCAGCTCAAGCAGTGCTTCAGAGCACTCGAAATGAAAGGGCTCTTGCAGTTTGAGTGGAATAGATCAAAGTGGCCAGGCAAACATTCTTATGCACTGAATGTTATTTTTCTGAAAGATGATCTGTTTGAAAAATGTTGATAATATTTAGCCAAGAATGTTTATAAAAGCCTTCATTAAATTAATTAAGAATGCATTTTGGCTGTACAACTAAGTAACTGCAACACTGAAAGGAAACATGGCCACTCCTAAGCAGGAAATTTGTTTAAAACTACTACCCATTAACAAAACATATAGTAAAATCCATTTTTAAATAGAAAATCATATTCTTTCCTGTATTGAAAAACTGGACTCTCTTGCTACACTTATTTAGCAGATTTATTAGCTGTTCTTTTGATTGTGTGTACTTTTGACAATGTTCTTTTTAGACATCATCTTTAGGAGGAGATAAAGATCCTTATGAAGAGTGGACTTACGATGACTTCTTTAATGAAGATGGAATAGTTCTTGATCCAGAGATAGCTCTTCCAGTTGCATATGAAACTATTTCTTCTCTTCTGCCTGTTTATGGTAAATTCACTTTCTTGAATACTAAGTCAATATCAAAGCTGTATTTCATATTGATTTATGTCTAGGAACATAATTTAGCACATGTGAAAATTATCACCTCAGAAACCTCAGTTAGACAAGCTCATGGATGAAATACCCGTTGGAGGGATGTAGAATGTAAAGAGGACTTTGGGGGTTTTTTGTTCTGGTTCAGGAAGAATCAGAATGACACAGAGAATGCTCTGGGGAAGTGTCACTATAAACTTGCCCTGTTCTTATGATCTTCTCTAGACAGCTTCTGGTGGCTACTAATGGAGACAGTATTTTATCAAGATGAATTTCAGCTTATTGTAAAATGATTATCCTTTTATCATATACCATTGTAGATACACACTGCTTTATGAAAATTCCAAGCATTATAAACACTACAATGTTCTAAGTCCTGAAAAAAAAGACACTTTCAGCTTTCTGAAAGAAGCACTGAATATTTTAGAATTAGTTATTTTTAATACTTCTTCAGGTAAATGGTTTCTTTCTTAATTTGTCATTGGTGTATTACAAAGTATCATAATTGCAAATCCTGTTGCACAATGCTCAATCTACCTTCAAAGGATATGCTGCTTTAATTTGAATGGATTTAATACCTTCATAGGTGAAGTGTTTGTTGGCTGTCTCATCAGGACAAAGATTTACACACAAAGTACTTACTGAAAACTGTTTGTATTCCTTTGCGCAGTTAAAAAATATTCACTTCTGGAAAATAATTTCTGATTAGGCACTTAAAAATACCAGTCTTGGCTCTCAGAGTTCATGTGTCTTTATTTCATGTCCTGTCCCTGAAGTATAACATTTTGAAGATAGTTCCAGGCTTCACAATGTTGTTGAGATGCTGGCACACTGGTGATGTGTATTTGGTCTGTCTTGCAGAGAACAAGCTGTATCCTTTGGACTCTACAAGCCTGGCAAACTGTGCATTTATTAAAGGTATAGTGATGGCATATTCACCACGCTAAAAGCATAAACCAAACCACTAGAAAACATGAGGCATAAATTAAACCTGCACAAGCAAGACTAACTCACAGTTTTAAGTAGGTGCCTAGATGTTCCACTCAAAGCCCTACTCTAGGGGAATACCTTGGTTCAGCATAGAAGATGTCATTTTGAGTCGTAATTGCTGCCATTCAGCCATATGATTTCAAGCCTCTACTTCAGTACAGAAGCTCTACCAGTGAGACGTAGCATCTAGAGGCCATTATGACCACTTCTGGGTTTTGAACTGAAATGAGTCTAAATTAAATTAAAAGTCCTGAAAATTTAATGTTACAGAGAGAACTAAGGCTGATCTTGTGTCATAAATTCAATGGAGAAAAAGGATAACTGCTCTAATTTCCAAACCAATATGCTTAAATAAATATACTAATTATTTTTGGGGGGGGTTGTTTTGGTGTTTGTTTGTTTTTTTAAATACATCACAGGCTATAGCCATCTGCTGCCAGCCAAAACTCCCATCTGTGCAATGCTACAGAACCTGATGGAGTGCAGTCAGTGTGAGTTAGCTTTCCGGGTAATAGTCTATTCCTTTGGATCCTGCCTTCAGCATGGTGTAACAAACAACATGAATTTGTCCCTGAGTGAAAAGGTATGGCAAGGCTGATATTGGAGAATAAATCTTAGGACTATGCCAACTCTTAACAAGTTTAAAGCAGTTTATGTAAGAATTTGATAGGTATGGGAAAGGCTATCACCATGACCTTTTAAAAATCACTTCCACTTGGTGAGATGTTGAGTCTTTTTGTGAAAGAAGGTAATAGTTTCCTCCCGTTTTTCATGATCCTCTTTCTTTGCAAAATATGTTCAGAACTAAACTTCTAGTCTCTACAGAGAGGCTAGGAATAAAATGAATGTTAATAACAGTGTATCATTCTTTCACATGTTTTTTTCATTGGTTAGGATGGGAAAAGTTCCAAATAGAATATTCAAGAAACAGTTCTCAAAAGCAACTGGAAACAGAAATCCTTTTCCTACCTAGAAGCGATCTTTATAAGACCTTAATTAACTGTGAGAATACAATTAACTGTAGTGCCCTCCTATTGTGCTATAAATGACAGGAGAAGTTAAAGGCTTAGAGTTTATTTTTAACCTTGTGCTATTTTTTTAATAACAGCTACATGACAGCAATACACTAGCTGAAATCAAAACCTTTCTCCTTGATATGCAACAGAAATGTACTTCAGTAATTATGGCCACTATCCTGACCTTGCTACACAAGGTAAGAATGCTCTGAGAAGGAGAAGAGTGAGCCCCTTTCTTCTGCTCCATCCAGATGGGGGCTACCTATCCTATCGCAGAAGCCCATTCTTAACTTGCCACATGGCCAGAGGTCACAAACCCCACGTTATAGAAAAGTCACACACTTTGGAAAACCAGAGAGAAGATGAAGTACTGACAGTGTTGCAGTAGTGGGAAGGGATGGGTTTCCACAGCTGTCATGTCTCAGTTCTCCCACAGCTGGATCTTGTGTTTCTGAACAGCCTTTGAACTGGCAGCCCTGGTGTATTTGAGCCTCTTGCAGGCTGTCGCTCTTTGATCATACACTAGTTGAAGATTTTCCATCTTCATTTCATTTTAGACTTGTAAACTTCTAGTTGAGGGGATGTTTAAAAATAGCTATCTCCAAAACACCATCTTCTAAGTGAATTTGGGCTGGCTTCAGTATAGTTAACATTTTCAGTTCTAAAAACTGAAATACATTTTTATTCTTTTTTCCTTTAACTTAAATGCCCAACACACCTCTAAATTACAAAGTACTTTTCATATGTTATACAAAGAGATCTATTAAAATAAATGCCTTACATTTTTAACTTGTCCTTTTTTCCACCCTTAAAACACAGGTGTTCAACTGTCATCTCATAGATCAGAGCCTGGCACTGGGATATTGCACAATTTTGCCCAAGGAAGTTATGTTCAATAAGCTGTGGGATGTCATAAACAACACATGGCAAAACTACAGAAAAGTTTTGGTAATTTCTCAAGGCAATAGATTTTGTCATTACCACAGAGAGAAGCAGCTTCCTTTAATCACAGTGTAAAATTGTGCATAGGCAGATGCTGTAAATAGCCTAATGCTTGGACATTACAACTCAGAGAAATTATTCTCTGACAGCAGTTGTCAAGAATGGAATCATTTAATAAATGTTTCAATATTTTAAAAATTAAAATATAAAAGGAAAATGTAAAGTAAAACAAAGCAATGGGGAGGGAGAGTGACATAAATGCGGAGAAAAGATGATGTCTAAAAAGTACTTTTTATATTAGTTTCACTTGTACAATGCTAACAAAATACTTCTGAGAAAGAAACTGTTTTAAAGTACCTTTGAACTGCCAGCTCAGGAGTTGCAGTAATCCTGATACTACCTTCTGTCAGGTTAGTTTTAATTTTACACAGGTATGTGATCATTTACGGTTTAAGTTCCTCTAGGGGTTTAGACATTAGGATTCCAAATTTTCATGTTATTTCTTAGACTTACATTTATTCCCCTTCTCACTTCTTTTAGGCAGTAGCTCTAGTTGGAGCACAGCTTGCTAACCAATGTGGGGAAGAAGAAGAAAAACAAAAATTCCAAGAACTGGTTACTGATGCAGAATGGGGTATCCAGCTTGGTAAATTTGGTGTAAGTTTCATTAATTTATGAACTGATTATCTATCAACATATTCTGACATGTACTGTGATTTTTAGACAAAATTCCCATTCAAATGTAAGGAAAGTTGTCAGGTATTTTCATTTTTCAGTCTGCTTCTCAATTCTATAACTGAGAGTGCTATGCAAGAACTTTTATTTGCTTAAGTATTGTTCGGCACAGGGCACAGTCAGCAAATGTGCTTCTTTTCCCTGCTCTAGAGGTGCCTGGATTGAAACTAAATAAAACATAAAAGGTTAGCTATATAGAATCATGGAATGATTTGGGTTGGAAGGGATCTTAAAGATCATCTAATTCCAACTCTACTGCCATGGGCAGGGGCACCTCCTATTGGTCCACCTTGCTCAAAGCTCTATCTTTGAACACTTCCAAGCTTGGAGCCTCTGCAGCTTCTCTGGACAACCTGTTCCAGTGCCACACCACCCTCCTGGGGTAGAATTTCTTCCTAATGTCAAAATCAAGCTCCTTCCAGTTTGAAGCCATCACCCCTTGTCCTGTCACTCCATGCCTTTGTAAAAAAGTCTCTCTCCAGCTCTCCTGTAGCCCCTTTCAGGTACTGGAAGGCTATTCTAAGGTCTCCCTGCAGCATTCTCTTCTCCAGGCTGAACAACCCCAACTCTCTCAGCCTGTCCTCATAGGAGAGCTGCACCTCTGATCACCTTTGTGGGTTCCTCAGGACCTGCTCTAACAGTTACATAAGGATTAGTCTTGATATTATCTAAATTATTTCTTTGGGAAAATGAGAAAATGTTTATTTATCTATAGATTTCTTTCGAGACTGTATTCAGACAGCCACCCATAAGGAAGAAGGAACTCATAAAAACATTGGTACAAAACCCAAAAGTAGACACAGATCTCATACTGAATTACTGCAGGTAATAATTAAAGCAAGTCAATTGTGTTTAATTGTTGATGTAATAATAACAGTGCCTACTGAAATCTAGTTTAATTTAAATAGATCCTGTTTAATGTAATATGTAAATTTTTTTATTTTTTTTTTAAGTGATTAATTACAGTACTGGTCTCTGGTGAATTTATTCATAAGGAAATAAACAGCCTAACACCATCAAAGGTTGCAGAGAAAATAATGTTCTGTCCTCTTCTAGTACTTTCATGCTGGACAGTGATGCCGCACTGCAGCTTTGCATTGAAACACTTCTTCTCCAGAATGCTAATACAAATCATGTTGAAGATGACTCTGCAGAATGCAGCAAGAGCCAACCTCATTCCACACTGCTAGCTAGAGCACTAGAAATAATTCCTCTACTGAAAAGCACAAAAGACCTGGTTACCAGCCTCAGTGGGATAGTGTACAAGGTAAAAGAAATAAAAAAAAAAAAAGGCAAAACAAAACACCCACACCAAAACAAGCAAAAAAAAAAATTATCCTTGAAGTATGCATCTAATCTCAAATGTCACTCGAATTACAGATCAGTAATTCCACAGAAATTGGAAAAGGTTTGCTAAAAAAAAATTAATGATAATTTTCAGTTTTCTACATCTGTAGGGCAAAAAAAAAAAGTGGAGAAAAAAAATAGACCGAAATACGTGATTTTCTTTAAAGACAGGTAGGGACTTTCTTCCAAGCTGCCCTTAATAACCAAACAGAAAATAATCAATAAAAAAAAAAAATCTAATTATCACAACACACTGGAAGTATTTTAAAGTGCTACATTAAAAATAGCTAGGGGGGGAAAAATTGTATCTTGGGGTTTTCTGATTTGGAGGGGTGGGGGGGCAGAGGGGAGGATGAGGGAGTGGAGTGTGGTTTTTATTTTGAGGGATTTTTTTTCCCCTCCCTTTCTTCACTTCGTGTTTGGCCTTTCCTGGCAGTTTTCTTAGGATTTAGGACTGTGATGTGGAAATCTTTTGTTTTAGAACAGTATGTTACGATGCTTATACTGTTTCTTCAGTGTTATGTCAATATAGTTGGTGTTAAAAAGGAAAAAGATAATACAGTAGTATCTTTTTCTAAGACAAATCATTTAAGATCTTACAAAATGAATGTGTTTTTGACAGCTTGATCCTTATGACTATGAAACTATTGAAATTGTGCTGAAAGTGGTACAAAATGCTGATGAAAAGAACATCAGTATTCAGCTGAGTCAGGTATGTTTAAATATGTTGCTGTTGGCAACTGTATTGTTTTGTCTGTTTATTAGTTTATCTTTTCTGTTGACACTGTTGCTTCTCTGTGTAGTTCTCATTCTGAAAATAGCATTCAGGAGATAATGATCTCAGTTTCTCTGCAATGGCTCATAGCAGGGATAAAAACTATAGATATGTACCAGCTTTACCAAAAAACCATAAGCCTCCAGGACTATGGCATGGTTACTGTGAAAATAGGGAGAAATAAAGGAATCTTGTTAGTTTTGGGGGGTTTTTGTTTGTTTGGGGTTTTTTTTTGTTTGTTTGGGGTTTTTTGTGGATTTTTTTGTTTGTTCTTGTGTGTATGTGTGTGTGGTTTGGGTTTTGGGGGTTTTTTTGTTTGTTTTTTACTATTTCTGTGCCTTTTTTTTTTTTTCCCCTTACTTCTTTCCCCCCCAGGCTTTGAGCCTCCTCAAACATCTGGAATCTTACAAAAGAATTTCTCCCCCTGTGGACCTAGAACACCAGTATGTTTTAGAGCATGTGATTCCCTTATCCCCAGCTGCTCAAACCAGACTGCCCTTTCATCTGATATTCTTTAGAACTTCACAGTGTTTCTGGAACATTATATGTAAGTTCAGTATTTTTAATGGCTAAATATATGGATCATTCCCTTTCCCTTTAAAGTTCTGAGGTATATGTTTTATATAAATTGTATTTCTTTATTGATGCATTTTTCATCCCAAGTACCTCTGAAAGCACTTGTGCACCCAAGTTGCTATTGCTGAGGTAACTGGCTTTCAGTGGAGTTAAGATTTATATACAATGCAGAATTCTGCCCTCAAATTCTTTTCTTAGGGCCTCTCAAAGGCCAAACTAATCTCACTTCCCACACCAATGTAGGTAATTAAGATTGCATTCTTTCACTCCCAGTGGAGTCTGCATTTAACAATCACAGAATGCCTTGGGTTGGAAGAGACCCTTAAAGGTCATCTTGTCCAACTGCCCTGCAGTGAGCAGGGACATGTCCATCTAGATAGGTTGCTCAGGGCCCCATTAAGTTTGACCTTGAATGTCTCTAGGAATGGAGCCTCAGCCACATCTTTGGGCAACCTGCTCCCATATTTTAACACCCTTATTGTGCAGAACTTCCTCCTAATGTCCAACCTAAATCTACCCTGCTCTGGTTCCAAACCATTGCCCATCATCCTATTGCTCCATTTCCTTCTAAACAGTCCCTCTCCAGCCTTCCTGTAGATCCTCTTCAAATTTTAAAATGCAGCTATAAGGTATCCCTGGAGCTTTTTCTTCTCCAGGCTGAACCACCCCAACTCTCTCAGCCTGTCCTCCTAAAACAATAAACTGGAAGTGCAGATTCTGATATGGGAAAGCTGCAAGTGGACTGTGACACTGTCATAGGCAGCTGTCTTTTTCCTTTCAGCTGCAGAGCTCAGTGAGGAAACCTTCCCAACACTTCTGTTGATTTCCAAACTAATGAAGGTAAAGTAGCATTTTGAAAGAATTAATTTCAAAATTCTTTTCCTCACACAGAAAAAAAGAGCTTTTGTCTTTCTTTTGCATCATTTGGGCCTCGCTAGAGATATTCTAGCGTCTCTTGATCTACTTCAATGTTTTTTCTAGGTTTCACTGGATACCTTGTACATGTCTGCAGCTCGACATGTCTTTGAAAAGAAAGTGAAGCCAAAAATATTTGAAATGAGAAACGCTGGGTATGCATCAGTTATTAACAAGGAAACAACCAAAACAGTGCAGACAATTCAGTCATACCTGCTGTCAATAGTGAATCCACAGTGGGCTGTAGCTATTGCTCACAAGATTGCACAAGAATTTCCAACAGGTATGTTTTGATTTGAGGAGTAAAGAAATGGGAGAAAGAGAATAGGTTTGGGAAAATAAAAGCTAGCCTGTGACCAAACATTTGTTCAGTATTCTCAGATAAAACTTGGAGAAGTCTGAAAATAATAATACATTTCCTTCCTACATCCAATTTTGAACAGTAGATTAGCAACAGCCATTTTATAACACAGCATCACTACTAAAGTGCTTTGTCTCTGTTTTTAAGCCATGCTGTTTTGCCTGTTCATACCATCTGAAGTTTTCCAGCAAAGGCAACCATTTCAAATACATTTAAGCTAGCTTCTCTATTATCAGCATCCAAATAAATACTGCTTTTCTTTCTAGCCACAAGAGCTTTCTTAATATCTTCTAAATCATTTTTCTGTTTTTAATTATTTGAAATAAAACAGATATACTGTATGAAGGATTAATGAAAACTTAGTTTATTTACTGCATGTTCCCTCTCACCTCCCTTCTTTTTCATATAAAACAGGCCCTGACCAGATTCAGGCACTGAAATTCTGCCTCTATCTAGCTGAGAAATGGCTAAAGAATACTACACCTGAGGTAATGGTAAACTGCTTGCAAGACTGTTGGTTTATAGTGAGGTACTTATGTTAGTGTTTTGGATAGTGGTGTGTAAATTGTACCTTAATCAATCCTGATATGGGAAGTACTTTCTTCCAGGGAAGTAATTCTAAGAAAAATCCTCCTTTGTCTAGTAACATTCTCCTGTTCACAACCTAGCAAGAAAGTCAGGCTTACAGTTCTTGGAGGCTGGAGAAAAAATAAACAGTTTTAAGGAAGAATAATTTGGTCTTTCTCCTGCTGTATGCATTTTTCTTGCTGCAGGTGAATGAGCTGGGATCTATTCCAGCTGTTAGATCAATAGCATTATCAACTTTTGCTTTGAGTTCCAAGATTCTTTAGCAATTTTTTACTTGTATCTATAAAGAAAGTCTGCTTTCACTTGATTCTCAGGCTTGTTTTTCTATGATTGATAGGAAAAGGTGTATAATAATCTCAAACTTGCTTATAAATATCAAATTTGCTGTGGAGTTGAGACACAATGAGCACTAAATAGTTCTTTGATGCTTAGTCATGTCTGTAAATAGACTGGTGCCAAAATTAAACTGTAACTCTAGTAGCCAAGCTTTAAATCTTTTTTCCTCTCAATCTTACTTCAAAATATCTTAATTTTACATACTGTACATGTGGTAAATATTTTATTTATACATCTTTTCATAACATACCTTTGTTTACAAATTTTTTTTCAACAATGGTTGCAAGAGCAGCATGCTTAATATTGTCTGCTTACAGAAAAAATACCTGTGGTTACAAGTATGGGGACACATCTGAGGAATGGGCCTTGCTACCCAGTTCACTGCTTCAGAGTATAAAATGATTGTTTCTATGTTGTTTTCTATAACGCTGTGATGTTTTGCTAAAGGATGATTCGCATGAAAAAGCAGAAGTCCTACAGAAGAAATTATATATGCAATATAAGCGTTCAGCAACAGAAAATGTTCTGATAACACACAACCTGAACACTGGAGAGCATTTAAAGTCTATTGGGAAACCAGCAAATCTTATCCTTTTACTCTATGAACACCCCAGTATAGACCAAAGAATCCAAAACCCAACTGGCAGAGATTATCCAGGTGAGTATCCATCCCCCAGCAACAAGTTCTGAATGAAATAATACCACTTTGTAATACACTGTCCCTACCTATTTATGTAGATATCCATATGGCAGCTAAGGAGATAGCAGATATTAACAATCTGGACATGAACAAAATTTGGGATAAACTGCTGGATAAATGGCTGTGTCCAACTACACTGCCCTCAGAAGTAAGTCATCACTGGAGATGAAGGTTTGGAGAAAATGGGCAATTACATTACATGTGTATATTTTTATCAATTGTTCAAAATATGAAGGTTAATTTGCACAATTTGCCTTTAGTGCTCATTCATCAGAATTCAGACCAATAACAATTTCAATACCTTTCTAACATTGTTGCACACCTCTGTCACTAGTGAGAATGATTTGAAATGCTTTCCCTTCTCTCTGCAGAGAGGTTAAAATCTTATCTTTGGTGTTACAGTAAGGTTGTGTAGCCAGCCTAAAGGATTCTAGAATCAGAAACAATTAATCTCTCCTGTTGCAGCTTAGCTAACAGAGAGTTAATTGCTGGCTGGGTAAGAAAGAGCAGGGAGCAGGCAGTGCCTATACTTCAAAATACCACTTAGCAGGCTGAGGAGGGGTTTTGACTGCCAAGAATACAGTTAAATAAAGACAGGACTTATAAAAACAGAATTCCTCTCCTTGACTGCATTAGCCCAGCTTTTAAGACAGGGTTTAAGCAAGGCTATGATCTAGCTATTTATCCAAACAGTTTAGAAAACTCTCACAACTAGATTTTCATGTCTTTTTAAAAGAAAACTCAAGAAGTCTTTGGAGATGTACAGGAAGATGAAGAACTCCGAAGGTATGTCTGTTGCCTTATATATGATATGGTGAGTTGTTAATTTGCAAGTTTAACCACATCTGGCCTTTTTAAGAAACTGAACAGTGTGTGAGTCACAACTCATTTTTATTTTCTGGTGACATCAGTTTTGAGTCATCAAATACTTCTTTATGCAACAAAATGCCATTTGCAATAAGTTACAGATGCATGCCAAGTGCACAAGAGTAGCTATTTGGAGGGGTTTTGTAGCTGTGGAATCTCTTAATCCCTTCTTGACAGTGAAATACATTTACATTTGAATAAATATTGATGTATTTCAGCAGCTGTGCTGGACTTGTATTAAAACAACTGTATTTTTGCAGAGTTATCTATCTCCTTCAGTCCCGCCCAATGGATTACAGTTCAAGAATGCTTTTTGCAATTACAACATCTGCCACATCTGTAAGTTTCTAAATTGTTATTTTAGCTTGCTACTTTTTACCTCTTATTAAAATCAAGTGTTGTCTGCTTAACTGGGTTGCAACCTAAAGCCTCTGCATCTGTTTTGGTTAATTTATATATCTGTATGAGCTGTTTCCACTAGTTTTAAAGTAAAACTGTGGTGTTCATTGAGTTTTGCTGTAGATTGTCAAGAGAGGCCCTTGAACTCGGATTTTTTAAATTTCTTGCTGATATTATCTGAAAGTAACTGCACTGGACATTTTCTAGAATGTTTCTTAAGCTGGTGCAATTAACTTACTTCAGGTAGAATTAAAGCAGAGTAGTAACATTATTTTATCAGAGCCTTAACCTTCAGTCTTTCACACTTACTAAATGGATTTGTGATATACAGTATCACAAGTATTTTGCTTTCCTGCATTAATAGTCTTAAATCTAGAAAGCCACCTTGTTTAGCAGTGTCATTTAACACTGACAAATACTTCAGCTGGTTAGTATAAAAGCTGACTGTGAACCAGTCTGTTACTTAGCATATATTTCCAATAAATAAGAAAAATATTACAAAGGATCCTACTCTATATAATTCTCTTTTTAGCTGTTCAGCCAGTTGTCATGACTTTTCAATATGTTCCTTTTTACCCCCTCAGCCAATTGGTGTCACTCAGCTGACATTTGCTCACAGATGCAGAGCACTGCAGTGTCTGCTCTATCTGGCAGATACCAACACTGTGGAATCACTCTTCAAGAAACCCATTGAGAAAGTAAAGTAAGATGAAGTTTCTTTAAGGTGTTCCTTAATAATGATGTTTTACAGTCATTGGGAAAATATACATGGAGAACCATATCTAAACCTTCCCTCTACATCTTGGTGTGCAATCCAAGATACAGATGATCCAAGTCATCTGTTGTTCAGGTGAATGAGGTTTCCCTAAGCAATTACCAGAAAGTTTTTTACTTCATTAAGATCTCCTTCATAAATACAAATACAGTCTAGATTATTTTTCCCTTTCTTTTTTTTTTCCTAAAGCAACAGAAGAACATTTTTCCAATATTATCCTGGGTTTGATTAAGTAAGATACAATAATAATTGTAAATAACATTATAACATATATGTAAATAACATAAATCCTGGGTTTGGGGGGAATTTTTTTTTTTACAGGTATTTTCTCAAATGCTGTGTTTATCTGGCAGAGTTTGAAATCTTGAATATTCCATATACTTATGAATCATTTCATAAGAGTCCTAAGGAAGGAATGATTAAAGGGCTATGGAAGAATCACAGCCATAAACCCACAGTATGGTTTTTAATTCCTTTGTAACTTTTTGTTTGCTTGTTACACCTTGTGTGAAACGTGCACCTTTCTACAGAGCGTGTCCGTTTCTAAACAGGAGCTTATGTATCCTGAGTAGTGTTTGAACAGGACAGAATATGTTATTCATAATTACATTTAAAAATACAGCCAATATGCAGTTACCATAAAAATTCTCTTCCTTTAGAGTGACCAAAAATGCATCCTGTTGTGCTGACTACTTCCCATCACATAACTATTCCCTAATATTTGCCCACCTTTGTGTACCCTCTTCTGTTGGCTGGGAAGCATGATTACTTTGTGTTACCAAGTATGTTTTGTAAATACCTAACTTAACACTGATGACAAGGGCAAGTACATAAGATTTCCAGGTAGACAATAGTATATGACAGAAGAGGATATTTTCTATTAAGGCTTCAGCAGTAATACTTCCAATTGATGGCTATAAATCAGAAGTGATCTGTCCCTTGGTCAAAATACACACATGCTAGTCTAAAATTTGAAAATGACAGATAAAAAAACTTCTGTCTTCCTACATTTAGAAAATAAAATGCTATCACATATAGATAGAGGGGGGCTTTGGTTTTAATTATCCTCACATATGTAAAATCATTTTGAAAAAGGCTTGTAGCTTTCCAGGAGATAAAGGCTACAGTAATGCTGTAAAAATCTAACATTACACTGGCAAGAAGTAAAGATTTGAAGATCATGAATGTATGTTAAAATCCAGTATGTCCTTGGTCTTCTGTAGGCTGTTAGACTGGTGACAGAACTCAGTCTAGAATACAAAGTGTATGATTCCCAGCTGTGGAACGGTCTACTACAGAAACTCCTTGGTTTCAATATGGTAAGGAATTTTTAACCATAAAGTTCTGCAGTGAGAGGAGAAAGTTTGGGGTTTTGTTTTTTGGTTGTTTTGTTGGTTTTTTTTTTTTTATCCACTGACTTCTAAAGAATGGGATAGATATATAAAATACAAGCTTACTGTGAACAATTAGTAATGATTTATGTGGGTGCTTTGGGCTCTTAAATACTGAGCTGATGAAGCTTTGAAGAGTCTGTGTTTTAGCAGTACTGCTTGAGAATTTTGATCTGAAATTGCCTTTTTTTTTTTTTAAAGGTACATAGTCTTTCAAATAGCAAGAGTAAATCCAATGATAGTAAATTAATTCCTCATATAGTTAAAATTTTACTACATAAGCTGCACATCTGTGTGCAGATGCAAAAACCGTGCACCTACAGGTGCATACATATATACACACAAAAAAATATTACCCTAAAATGTGTTTATGATGATAGTCATCCTGATTTTTACCATTTTGAACCTTAATTACCTCTGATTGTCAAACTCTATGTAATATTACTACAGCCTAAGGAGGTAACAGATGTACTTGGCAATGTGGTTGTATCAGGAGGCAGGTACCAAAGCAAGTTGTAATTTAATGAGATTTAGGTACTACTAGCAAAGAAGATGGGATCATAAAGTCTTCAGCACCAGTTTTGTTAAGGCTGCCTTGAGTATTTACTGAGACAACAGATGCAGCTACTGCTTGTGATAGTTTGATTTACTAAACTATAAATCAAATTTCCATATACATCAGTTGTTCTCCCCAAAGGAACAGAGGTTCCATAAAGAACCATTGGGCTCTCATTCTGCAAACAAGATAAGCAGCATGATGCAGTTCTGTAGATTATTGCTAAATCCTCAAAAACACTGTAGCATTTTAAATGAAATATTTCTTTTCAGCTTCAGTACCTAAGAAGAGTACTTACAGCAATTACTGGGATTCATTCATTATGGGAGGTAAGTAAATATTCCCTGGCTCCTAATCTTTTTCTTCATTTAACAGGAATTTAGCATCCTATTTCTGTGTGTCCATGGCCACCATCTATGCTATGAAAAGATTATTTTTTGAGTGATTATTTTTCACAATGCAATATGCAGATAAGTATCATTATTAATCGCTGAAATGGCATATTTTGCATTTGGGCTTCCTTCAGTAAACACTTACTTGGAAAGTTTTGTAAAGTAGGACAGAATAATTTTGCCATCAGTTAAAATACAGCTAAATAAATCCAAGACTATGAGGTAAGCAATATTAGGGAATAACTGATCCATGACAAAAAGAACAGAAAATTGACAGGCTTCTTCCACCTCGAGTCAGGATGTCAGTGTTTACAAGCACACTTAGTTACAACTGTATTTGCCAGTTCTTCCAAATTTTGTTGTCAACAGATTCCCAACTTCAGTCGAGCTTGGCGAAGTGTAGTTCTGTCACCATTTCTCACAGGTAAGGTTGTTATTAGCTATCATGCTTGTGTAGGAACTTGGTTGCATATTTACTTCATTGTTTTCTTTATTTCTTAGCTTCGTGCCCACCAAGTCCCAAACAGTTAGAGGAATGTTGCGAGTGTTTTGTGATTCTGCTCAAGTAAGTAGATAGAACACCTCATGTTGCTATTAGTTTGAGTGGAAATACCTGTTTGCAATTTCTCATCCAACAGCCTGCTCTGCAACATGCAAAAGAGCTCTGAAAACTGGGGAACCTGAGAAAGAACCATATGCCTCTTGTGGAAAGGACAGGATCAGGGCACAAATCCTCCCAAAAAATGATGTTCCTGTCTACAGACTTCTGACTGTAACTTGGTATCTTGACTGTTTAAACTGCACTGGGAAACTGCTCTCTGAATTGGGAATCTGAATCAGTAGCATAGACTGCTGAAAAATAATTTATCTGCCCAGTTGCTGCCCCCATGAGGGATATCTCTTCCTGTCCTCACATTTTTAAAAGGATTCGTGGTCAGCCCTAAAAATCCAGTTATTATCTTTCTTAGCCCAAAACATAGCACATTTCCTAAAACATTAACGCAGAGCATAAGAGAAAAAGAATTCATTTCCTACAAAGAATAAATCTGACTTGACAAAAGTCTAATAGCTGCACATCTATAAACATGGTTAACCTAAGGTATTAATGTTCCAAAACATTCTCTACATAAATCAGCTTTGCATTGCCTTTACAAGGTGAAAAAGCACAATAATTCATTATTTTATTCACCATAATGCTCTGACTTGTTCAAGAGAAGAACTGGAGCTCAGAGAGCCTGACTTGATCCAAAAGTTACCTAGGAAATACTGGAAAGAGATCCAGCTGAAGAACATGCCTACACTGCATATAGAATCATAGAATCACAGAATCAAGAAGGTTGGAAGAGAACTCAAAGATCATCGAGTCCAACCTGTCACCCTAAACCTCATGACTATCTAAACCATGGCACCAAGTGCCACATCCAATCCCCTCTTGAACACCTCCAGGGATGGTGACTCCACCACCTCCCTGGGCAGCCCATTCCAATGGCCAACCACTCTCTCTATGAAGAACTTTCTCCTCACCTCCAACCTAAACCTCCCCTGGCGCAGCTTGAGACTGTGTCCTCTTGTTCTGATGCTGGTTGCCTGGGAGAAGAGACCAACCCCCTCCTGGCTACAACCTCCCTTCAGATAGTTGTAGACAGCAATGAGGTCTCCCCTGAGCCTCCTCTTCTCCAGGCTAAACAGTCCCAGCTCCCTCAGCCTCTCCTCATAGGGCTTGTGCTCAATGCCTCTCCCCAGCCTCGTTGCCCTTCTCTGGACATGCTCCAGCAATTCAACATCTTTCCTAAACTGAGGGGCCCAGAACTGGACACAGTACTCAAGGTGTGGCCTGACCAGTGCTGTGTACAGGGGTACAATGACCTCCCTGCTCCTGCTGGCCAAACTATGCCTGATGCAGGCCAGGATGCCATGGGCTCTCTTGGCCACCTGGGCACACTGCTGGCTCATGTTCAGGAGCCTGTCAATCAGTACCCCCAGGTCCCTTTCCACCTGGCTGCTCTCCAGCCACTCCAACCCCAGCCTGTAGCTCTGCATGGGGTTGTTGTGGCCGAAGTGCAGCACCCGGCACTTGGACTTGTTGAATGCCATCATGTTGGACTCTGCCCATCTGTCCAGCCTGTCAAGGTCCCTCTGCAGAGCCCTTCTACCTTCTAACAGATCAACACCTGCTCCCAGCTTGGTGTCATCTGCAAATTTACTGATGATGGACTCAATCCCCTCATCCAGATCATCAATAAAGATATTGAACAGGATGGGGCCCAGCACTGATCCCTGGGGGACAGCACTAGTGACAGGCTGCCAGCTGGATGTGGCACCATTCACCACCACTCTCTGGGCTCGGCCCTCCAGCCAGTATACATATATATACATATATATACATATGTACCAAAGCATTACTCTAGGGAGTTGGCCAAAAGTTCCCCTCAAAATGGGGCCTTGGGTGTTTGGAAATGAGTTGTTCTTTTTTCAAGCTAGAAAATCTTATTCTCTGAAGCTTCAACTCACATACCTTGGCCATTTCTGAAAAAAATGAGTAAAAATATATTGTTCTGTCTAGCTTAAAAGTCTCCAGACAAAACTAAGTTGACAGAACTAAGCCATCCATTTATACATATCATAGTTGAGAACTTCATCCCTGATTTTCTGAAGGTGTCCTGTTCTGGCTGACTTGGATGTCATTGGAATAGCTAAACAATATGCACAGTTGGACCTTCCAGCATTTGCCTTGGGGTGCCTCTTGCTAATTCCTCAGTCTGAGAAGCGGGAGCAGCAAATTCAGGTAAATAGTAAATTTTGTGTTCTTTCTATCTAAGGACAAGGGAAATGTCCTTAAGCATGTTTTCTTCATCAGAAATTGTGAAAGATGGTAAGTTGTAATTCCAGCTTATTTAAATAATCACTACTGACAGCTACTCAGCATTTCCCACCCAAAAAGGCTCAGCATTTGTGACAAATTTGCTCTGAATTTACCCTTCGAAAAGGAATTATGTGAACACCTCCTTTTGGTTTGGTTTAGTGGTTTTTAAAGCAAAACCAGCTAGTTTCAAGTCATCCTCTGCAGCTTTGTCATACAACTTTGTTTTTAATGGACTTGAGGATAATTTATTGTATCCCACCCATAAAAACCCATGAAAAAGAAACTACAAAATCCTGTATTTGTTATGAACAAACTGGCACTAGTAAAGTCATCTTAAAGATTCCTAATCATTAAAGTTAAGATCAGAAAAGATTTTCCCAAATTACAACATTAGTGTAAGAGATTTGATCTGCTGGTAATGAGTCAAAAAAAAAAAAATAAAAGCAATGAATAACTCTTTCAGTCAAACTGCAGAGATCCTGGTTTGATAATTTCATGTTTCTATCTAGAGTTTCAAAACATTAATTGTTCTTGTACAGATCAAATACTTGCTCTGGAGGGATAGTTTCTGCTTTAATCATTCACAGAATATTAATGTTTTGTAATTATTTTCACAAGGGTTTCCTATCAACATGTAACACAGAAACAGTGCTGCAACAAATAGATGAACACATGAATGCTGGAGAAGTAGTGGCATTTGCTTCTCAGGTAAGTAAAGCTTACTTCACTTGCCTCTGACTTAAGAGGCTCTTTTGATACCTAAATGTACACAAAGGCTTTTTTCCTCTCCTGATAGTGCCAAGCATTAGTTGACATAGAGTCATAAAATGGTTTGGGTTGGAAAGGGCCTTAAAGATTATCTAGTTCCTAACCTTTGCAAAGGGCAGGGGCAGCCATCCAACCTGATTTTGAACATTTCCAGGCTTGGAGCCTCCACAATCTATCTGGGCAGCCTGCTCCCATGGACTCTTCTAAAATACAGCAACATTTATGGGGAGTTTTGCATTATTATTAATGTTGTTGCGACCAAAAATCTTCCTGAATGAATGTACACAGTGCTGGTTTATAGCCTATTATAACCCAGTTTTAGGGCAGCATTGATTGTACCAGTAACTACTTTATTTCTCT
The DNA here is from genome assembly GCF_027791375.1 of Indicator indicator. Classification (NCBI taxonomy): domain Eukaryota; kingdom Metazoa; phylum Chordata; class Aves; order Piciformes; family Indicatoridae; genus Indicator; species Indicator indicator. The sequence continues at coordinate 9,356,210 of NC_072035.1, forward strand.
GAACAGACGTTAAAAGCTAAAAGGCCAAAGGGCTTATGAAACTGCATTTTGTCTTGCCTTGGGCTCTCTTCCTGAGGGCAAGTTTCTTCACTCATTGACCTGTCTGAATCTGAGATGAGTCTCATAAAATCTGATATGTCACAGCACTTAAAAAAAAAAACCTATAAAAACAGTAAGAACAAAAAGAATTCTAGTCTATGCTCCAGTAAGAAAATTCTGAGCTCTTTTCATTCAAAAGTAAAATTTCTTCTATTTAAAATATTAATACTTTTACATCACTAAATCTCCAGATTAGATCTTTGGTTTTGGACAGTATCATAAATGAGAAGCTATATGAAAAATTTTTGAAGACCAAGTATTTTCCACTGCTGAAGCAACAACTGATAAAGACTCACCGAACACAAGAACTGGTGGAATATTTTGCCAAAAAGAACTGGTAAGTTAATAAAACAAGTGACACACAACTGCTAGCACTTACAGAAATCGAATCTCTCCTTTATTTTTTTTCCTACTTGAAGTTACTAAGATTATACTTAGAAGGCTGTAAGATTATACTTATAAGGAGTACTTCTCCAAGATTTTTTAAAGTATTGCAAAGTTAAGTAACAAACTAAAAATCCCACCTCACTACTTTGTGTATTTAGAAGAAAGTTTTAGTGTCATTAAAGCGAAAATAAGAGATTTTTGAGCATGGACTAGCAAACAGAGAAAATGCAGTAAAAACAGAAGTAACCTGAGTGAAAAACCAAATGCTTCAACTTATCTTCAGATGAATTCAGTGTAGTGGCATCATGGTGTCACAACTTTAGCAGTAAGAGTACTGGAAAAATAAATTAACTGCCTGAACTCAAGACTTGGGAATTAATAGTTTCGCCACTAAGCTCTTCAAGAGAAGGCAACACCTCTTCTGTTCCACTTAAATAAAACACGAGTTCTTGCCACTGATCCTGCTGCAGGGCAGTTCTCAATCAGGATCAGTGACTCACAGCACCTGGGCTCATTGCACACAGCTGCAAACTTTCCTTTCAGACCCCAAACACTCAGGATTGCAAGTTACCAATTATCCTGCAGTGAAAATGGGACAGGAACCACTAAATAATCATTAAAATTCTAGTATATATTGGGTTTTTAACAGCCACAGGTTAAATGCTAGGCTTGTCATGTCTTGAGTTTCTCTACTAAGAAATTACAGGACATGTCTGACTTCAAAAACCTGGAGGTCATACCTTATTTTTTTACTTCAGCATATATATGTAATCAACATTCTTGGCTTCTTTAGACAGCCTAAATTCACAAATTTTGTCTCCTACAGCATTGATGATGCAACAGCCTTAATTCAAGAATATCAAGAGAAATGTGGAAATCCTACTCCAGCAGACATACCATCATCTGATCTTCTGAAGGTAAGACAAACAGCTTTGTACCGCATGTATTTTCTCCTTTCTATATCCTGTTTTCCTGAGCCCTTTTAATATTGTTCTCTTAAATTTCCAGATGTATCTGAATGGACCAGAGGCAACCTGTGTACCAGAACTGTCATCCAGAAGGCCTTGATGTACCCTTTTCTCCATCTACTGGCAAGGTGAGAGCAAAGCACTGAGAAGGCTCACTCTGGTCAGGCAAACATTAACTTCAAACTTCAATGCTTTCAACAAAAGCTGCTGCAAGCTTGACATGTTTTTTAGTAACGCTTCTAGGCTGTTTCTTCTCCATGCTGTATCCTGGATGAAACAGTTTGGATTTACAGCAGAAGCTCCTGTTTCTGTTCAATAGCAACGTACATATACTGCACTTTGACTTTTAGGAAGGATTAGAGTTTATTTCTGTATTTCTCTGTGTTTATGTCTGCCATCAAGATCACTGTAAGATTTAATTCACACAAACATAACCTTGCACAAATGTGATTAACTGCCTTTAAAACTGTAAGTGGTGTATTTTATGTAAAATGGACTTTGTAGACAAAGTTTATATTACAGTGAGCACAAATAAACAGACTTACAATGCAGTTGGGCCTTTCAGTATTCTATAAACCTTCTTCAATTATGAAATTGCCAGTAAATTGATGATCCACTCACTAACCTTCCTTTAATGTTGGCTGAAGTTTTCCTTTGGTCTGGCTGAGGCAATTAAAGCAATAGGCACACGTTTGACAGCCTGAAGCAGCAGTTAGCCAGAGGTTCCTAAGATAGCAGACTGAAATATTTGGTGTTTTTTGAAGGTAAAGTAGGTTTATACTGAATATAAGTAAGTTATTTAGTCAGCTCATGACACAAAGGTTGTAGCTGATCCTTTAAATTCTATGGAAAATCCTTAATTGAACTCAAACCTTCATGAGAAATACTGCACAGCTTTTTGGCGGAGTCTGCACTGAAAAGGGCCATAATACAAAGGCCAACATTTGCAAAGGAAACAGGCTGCCATTCTAAAAATGTTCTGCCATAGAAGACAAAAGATAAAACTGGTTTTGTTGGAAAGCTGGCAGTATTGAGGAAGGGGAGCTACTGTAATGCATTCTGTTCCCTGCAGGCATGAGAACAGAAAAACCAAAGGGTCCAGTCTTCTCAAAATAACCACCACATTAGTCTTCAGTAGTAGGAGTGTCATGTGGAACATTATTTAAAACCTCTGTCTATGGAGCAAAGGTGTAGTGTCAGGTATAAGCCATAAACAAAGGAAAGCCTCTGCACTGTTAATAAGCTTAATGAGACCATCCTTTACTAAAGCACAGTGGTACTGTAAACTGATAAAATGACTAAAGTTAAACTTTCTACATTGAAATCACTACTGCAAGTTATGAGTTAATTGTAACATTGTCAGAATCTATCAAACCATTATATTCTTTTAACTTAGTTGGGAATGCTCAACTGAGACAATCTAGATTCTGAAGCAAACATACATGACCCCAGAGCCTTCAATCTTTTTATTTGAGCCCCTTAACAAGTATCCTTTAGAAGTCACCAAACCAGAGCACTGGCCATTTTAAAAGCCACTACAACTGTTACATTTTTTCCCCTCAGCAAGAGTTCATAAAGCTCAGTTTTTCTATGAAGTGGAGTTTATTACAACATTAAGGAACAGTATTTAAACAGTTATTTGAATGGAATATTTTACAAATCAATTCATACAGAGAAAAGCAAACACAACGTTGTTTTAAAGTTATTACCAAGCAGCTACATTGTTAAGCTGTTAGCACATAAGTGTAAGACTGCAAACTAGCAATCAAGTATTGTCATAACTTGCAGTTCAGAATGAGATGGTAAAAATACCAGGCAAGCAAAAACATTTTTAGGATTTTTTGTACTCGATTCTTTCTACTTTCACATCATCTCCAATTAGTTGATAGACATATGTAACTACTGTAGAAGCCTGGATATCCATCAGCACAAATGAAGGAATGATGTTGCTGAGAAGAAAGGGAAAAAATCTTATTAATTGTGCATATATAATTATCTGAGCCGTCTCATCAATACTTAACATCAATCATTCTAAGAAGAATGGATAGGAATTTAAGCACAGTACATCACATCTTAAGCTTTTAAGTGTTTCAGTTACCTTTCTCAGTCAAGATTTAGCAACTATTATAACCCCTCCTCTCCCCAACATTTACATTAAGCTTCATCCTGAGCTTTTAGTTCAGTTTTGGTATCAAAAAGAAAATCCCCACAACTATTTCACATACTTCACTTACTTCTCTAAAGCATGATAGGCTCCTGTAGCTGATCCTGGATTGATATAGAACTTGTTTTCATGCTCAAACGCCTCAAATTTGTGTGTATGTCCTGAAATCAGGATGTCCACATCAAACTGCCTTTGTAGGAGTGCCAGGCTGGCCATATCACCCCAAGGAATAACCTGATGACCATGAATCAGCCCAATTTTGAACTGTCCAACAGTTACAACCTTCTGTTCGGGGTAATTCAGGTTCTACAGGTAAAAACCAAACAAACACAGAGATTAGATGTACAGATTTATAGTTAAAAACAGGAGAAGGGTAAAGCTTATAGAATACAATTTGCCCTGCTGCTACAGAGCTACAAAGCTGCATTTATGAATGCTGTGAAGAACTGTGGCAGGATGGAAGGAACTTCAAAGCCCTCACAACAGGAGGTCTTGGTTGGCAAAGTTCCAGACACAAACAAGTACACAAATTCTTTTTATCTATACTGATGGCAGGTGAGAGCATCGAGTGCAATTCACAGTACTGACTGTAAACCCAACTCCTCTGCCCAGTTTGTTTTTCAGGTGCTCTCAGTACTACATCACCTCAGACTGCCCACTTTTATTTGAATGATAAGTAACCCAAATGTTGCTTTTACATAAAAGATGCATAAAAAATGGCATTATCAAGAGAGGACACTACCTCATCAAAGTCCCCTCTGACAACATGAACATCCCCAGCCAGAGTCTTGAGGTAGTCATAAGTGTCCTTGGTGCAGAGGTTTCCTGTGCAGAGAATGTGCTGGATCTTTCCAGGAACCAGCAGCTTTTTGAACTTGGCTGGAAGGCTGTTGCATCGATGTGGAATGTGAAGATCACCTAACACTAACACCAACTTGGCAAGTGCCACAAGAAAGATCAGGAAAAAAAAAATTGTAGATACTTGTTAAGAAGAGCAGCACTGGCAAACAGAAAGCACTGCAGTGTTTTCAGGTTCATAGCTTTGCATTTTGATGTAAAAGCTACTAAAGAATGAAATGGTGATGGAATATTGCTATACTGAGGGGAAATAAGAACCCTTACTAAGGTAGAACATTATCCAAAGGGGGATGGATGGTCTACGGAGTTAGTTGTGTTGCTGAAACCCACTGCAAGGTGTAACAACAGAAATGTGTTACTACTTGGTGTATTCTACACCAAGTTAGCAACTACTGTAAACTATCCCACTTTCTTTCCTTAAACATCAAAAAACAGTAATATGGGGCATCTTCAGCACAAACCTGGCTAAACTGTGGTCACTTCCCTTTAAAACTCTTCATCCAAGTTTCTTTTTACTTTAATTAACTTCTATTTTCTTCCTTATCAACAAGAAGAAGAAACAAAAAGAAAGGGAAAACAAACAAACCAACCAGGCAGCAAATTTGCAACATGCTAATAGCTGACAAGAATAGGAAGGTGGTTCAGAGTCCATATTGTAAGAACCACCAAAACACAGGCTAAGGCTAATAGGTTAAGAAAACCTGAAGGCACTGCAGAGAAGACAAGCCAGAAAACTGCATACTGCAGATCTTTTCCAGCTCTCCATATTCGTAGTTTCAGCACAATAGATGCAAGGAGAACACAAATTTAACACGAGCTTCAAAATCAAGGATTCAGATGAAGTAAGACCATAGTTTGTTATCACAGGCTTTAAATCTGCCAATAATTAATGCAATACAGCAATAAATTATGTAAAAAAAGGCATGAAAAGCTCTATAAAAAGCAAAGAATGTTTTTGCCACTACACTAAAAACACAGGATCTACAGATATCATCCTTGTTAACTTCATGAACAGCTCCATGTTAAATAGAGACAGTTCTACTCATAATACTTCGTTAGTAAGCCAGTTCCTAACACAAAGCCATCACCTGTGTTTGTACAAAAAAAAAGCCCAGGAAAAGTTAACTATAAAAGCAGTAGTAGCTATGCCAAAAAAATAAATCACCTTTACAATTTGCTTTTTAAAGTTTTAGGCCATGGAGCCATCTTCATGCTAACAGTCATGAAAAATGGCAGAGGGATCTGGGGTGGGTTTATGGTTTGATTTTGCTAGGTTCTGTTGAGTTGCCAATTTAAAGCTCAGGAGAGGAAAAAAAAATTAACTCATGTTTTTTTATGGTCTTTCAAGAGTTCCCAGTGAAAACTACCCTTAATAGCACCAGTCTAAGGATGATATAATTGAATGCAAGTGAAAAATGGGTAACAAGTGATTTTGATTATTAAAGTGATCCTAATTATTGAAGTGGCAATAGACAGATTTTTTTTAACTGATGCTTAAGGGACTTCAGATCTGCAATACCAAGTTCTATAGTTAATGGCTGAGAAAATCATGCTGCCACTTGAAAACACAAAACCCCATCGATGTCAGCAGTGTCCACATTCAACAAACCAGGCTGCCCCATATTTTCCCCTAAATCATGTTTGAGCTACCGTTAATTAAAGAAAAGCTTAGCAGGCTACAATAACAAATTAAAAGTATTTTAGTATGCTTAATAATCACAGGTATCTGCAACATAAAATAGCGGCAAAGAATGTTACAACATCCGGCCTTTACTAGGAATTTCGGTGCAAATTTGAGCATGTTTTTAACAGCAGCCCCTAATTCATGTCTACCATCTGACATTCATATCATCTTGTAACATTAACAAGCCCTTACCACCGGTGTTAGCAACAGCCAAGAGGAGTAAACTTACTCTGTGCCCAGCCTTATTGGAATGAAGAAGTTGATTGCAGACAGGGGGGAATGAAAAAACAGGGTGAAACATGATCAATGTTAAACAAAAGGAAGCAACAGAAAAGAAAATATAGCCAAATGAAAAGGCAAATAATAATTAATGAATTGTTGATGTTATGAAAGAAGCGTTAAAAACATAATTAAATAAAAAGCCGTCTCCTGCGCACAGCCCCCAGCCGGTGACAGCCCCTTGGCACGGCCTCCTTACCGCGGCAGGCCCTCCGTAGGGCTCCCCCTCCTCTCCGCGCTCCCTTCCCATCCCTCCATCTACCTCAGCTTGGTATTAGGAGGATTTCTGGGCACCGACTGACAGAAAACCTTCCCTGAACGCACAATCAGCACGGCTGCTGCCGGGGCCCGCCCGCCCGCCGCTCCGCGGGCCCCGCACCTACGACCCAAGCCCACCGGGCCGCGGCCGGAGGAAGCGAGCCTCGGCCCCCACGGCGCTGCAGAACGAGCCCCAGTGTGGAGAAGAGGGCTCTGGGGTGGGAGCTGGAGCGACCCCGCCGCTCACCATCCTGCTCGGCGCCGCACTCCTCACAGCAGCCGCTGCGGCCCCTCCCGGAAGCCAGGCTGGTACCAGCCACCCGCTACGGCGCCTAAAAAGGGCCAAACTATTACGAAACGCGTTTCGCCGGAAACATGTGCTGTGCCCACATCCGGGTCTCTGAGGAGGCGTTTCCCGCCCTTTCTGCCGCCCGTGTGAGAGGACGGGCGCAGCGAAGGGCGGGGCTGGGCAGTTGTGGCGGACATGAAGTGTGTTATTGGGGGGCCTCATCTTAGAGGTAACCTTGGCAGCAGGGGAGGCAGCAAGTCTGGGGCAGAGAAGTGTATGAGGGAAAAACAGGTACCCCGTATTGGGACACAGCTAAGTAGGGCCAGCAGCCATGGGGGTGCGTGACTGGCACCCTAGAGTCCCAGGCATTGCGTTCAGTGGTCTTTTTCCTGGAGTCCTTCAGATGATGCAAAGTAGGGCATGAAGCACTGGGAGCTGTGGCAAGCCCCACCACGGTCACAGCTGAGCTGAGAAGCTGCTGCTTCCTTATCCTCAGGAGAACAAAGGCATTTTTGTGGGGCGGTATGAAGCCATGAAAGTTGGTCAGAACTTTCAGGTGGAGAAGCCATTGCTTAGCTGGCTGCCTCTGTGCACACCATTCCTCTGCCAAAGTCCCACCTAAACCTGTGCACAGTGTATTCATGCAAAGTGCTGCTCTGCCAGTGCCAGGGTGGGTGGGCAGAGGCAAATTTTGAGACCCATTGCTGGTTTCTTCTGTGTCTGTTAGCTGCTACATCTTTACAGATGTCCATCTGCTTTCCTCTTGCTTAAACATGTTACCATATTAAAATGTAATTTCTGGCTTTAAGTGGTGTGTGATTACATTGAATTAATTTGCAGTGATAGCAGGTCACACCAGTTGCTGCAAAGATGACATTTAGGGTGCACCTTGACAGGTAGCTTTCAGAAATGTCAAGGTGTTTGTGCTTCTAAAACGGAAAGAATGATATTTTCCATTGGTTTTGTTTGAAAAGTATAGGAAATTGATAATGTTTCCTCTTAAATTATTGTAGAGATAATGCTGTTTTGCTTTGATTTTGTTGTTGTTGTTTTGGGTTTTTTTTTTTTGGGGGGGTTTGTGTTTGTTTATTGGTTGGGCTGTGGGGTTTTGGTTGGTTTTGGGTTGTTTTTTTTTTTGCAACTTAGAATGAACATTTCACTGTTTTCTTCTCCTGCTAGTGTTTGGAAGAGCGATACATGCCATTGCACGTATTAGTGATGAATTTTGGTTTGACCCCATAGAAAAAGGTGTAAGTTAATTTACTGCGATTTAAAAATCTTTGTAGAAGCATAGTATTTACGTTGTTGGATATTGTGTTGTTTTGCTACAGGTATCCTTCAGTATGACTCAACACTTCTCCCTCAGCTTCCTCCACTTTCAATATGGACAAATGCCATACTTTCTGTAATTGTAATTATGCAGATTCCATCATGGTAGAGTCATTCTAGCTCTGCTCTTAGTATTCTTTGATTTATTGTTACCCAAGCTGTCCTTGTCCAGGACGTCTGGATTAATACCAAGGGTTTTATTTCTGTTGTCCTGGGTCAAAAGGTTTCTGTTTTGTACCACATGAGGAGCTGCCTCTAAACATTGTTTTTGTACCAATATGACTCAACAGGAAGAAAGCATTTGTTAACATGCCTCTGATTAATCAACACCATTTCCAGCAAAATTAGGGTTTTCTCTAGAGGTTTCTTAGTCAGAAGTGATCAACTCTCCTTAGCCTGCTGAAATGCTGGAAAATCAGAAGTGGAGATAATTTATACTTGAAGAATTTTTGAGATGTTAGCAGTGTCTGCTTATCCGTGTCATGCTCCTGGGTGTTTTGGAATAAAGCAGTCCTTCAGATCCTTAGGCACAAGTGATCAGGTAATTCACACTTCAGGGACACTTCAATGTCCACAGATTGGATTCCTGTGCCTGTGTGATATCAGTGCTTTCTGACCAGCAATAATGAAGGTGATCATTTTGAACATGATCCTATGCATAATACATCTGTATTTATTTTGAGATGTACACATTTAAAGGGCTTGTGTTTAGGTGTAGTACTGAAGCACAGAGGTAGCTTTCTCTAAAAAAAAAAAAATAGCTGATATGAAATAGTTTTAATTAATTGTTTTACCTGCGTTTCCAGCTTGCCTTAAGATCAGTGAATTCTTCAAGGTCAGCATATGCCTATGTCTTCTTCTCCTCTATGTTTTTTCAACATTACTGCTGGACAGCTGTGTCTCAACCATGTCAGAAGGAAAAGCGGTTATCTGTCACATGTAAATTGGTAATTAAGGTATGTTTTAATGGCTTCTTGTGCACAGCCTTGTAAGCAGCAAATGATTCCAACTGCCAAATGAAATTCCAGGTGGAGGCTCACAGAGGCATGTGTATGGCTCTAAAGTCAAGTGCTTCTGAGCAGTTTTTCAAAAGAAAACTTTAGGATTTATTTAATTAAGTTCAGAAGTTGTACCTCCTGAGCTGTTCCATGTGGTTCCCAAAGTCTGAACCAGCATCATCTCTGAATGGAGGAGTACCACATTTCTGCTTCTGCAGTATTTCACCAGCTTCAAAGCCAGTATGAGCTAGGAGAGCTTTGACCAACTGTTTAGCAAATAGATCTGTTGGGCAGGAGGTGGGTGAGGATGGCAAGGAGCAGGATCAGCTGCCTCAGTGTCTGCTTACAGTTTGGGAAAAGTATAAAAGCAGGAGCTTGAGATAAACTATACAGAGATAGGGAAATAATATTGTAGAATTGCTCTGTGGGCAACCTTTGCACTGATGTTTGGTTTTTTACAGTCAGTTCTTCCTATATTTCGATGTGTGAATGTGCTGGAAAGGAACGTGGAGAAATGCAGCATTTCTGCAAATACTAATGACCATCACATCACTTTTCAGTTCCTCTGCAGACATGGTAAGTTAAACAAGAAGTGACTGTACAGAAAGAGCAGCAGTTTCAAACAGCAGGGCAGCACAATATTTAGTGTAATTATCAACTGAGTGTTATTGATGGAACATTATGCCAGATACTTTCAGCCTCTTCACATAATTTATATTTCTCTTGTGCATCACCTTGTTAAAATTAAGTTGTAACAGGCTCTATCAGATGAGTGTTCTTCAGTAGTTAGTGCATCCCATGGATTGGTTGTCAGCCCACTGCTCACACAATTAGAATTACCACTACTGACATTATTATACCAGTTACATATTAAAGCCTTTGTATCCCTGCATTTGTTGCACTTGTTGCTGTTCACTTATTTCTTACGGATTCTTAAAAAGCTCAGATGCTGGAGGGGCCCAACTAACAGGATGAAAGAAGGTGAATGCAATTTTCTCTTTGTGGGGGAGTTTTTTCCACATAGCTAGAGTAAGTCACTTGGTTACTTTCTGTATTGAGATTTCCCAAAAGAAAATATTATGGGAAAAAAAACCAACAGTTAAAATTAGAGACCAGCATTGATTTTTGTTTAACTCCTTTATGCTTAGGTGTTGTCAAAACATACAATCTGACATTTCAAGAATGTGACCCGCTGCAGGCTGTTTTTGCAAAGAATATGTGTCCAAATGTACTTAAAGTCCACTCCAGGTAATAAATACAAACATGTATTTCTGAAAATACTGCTCTCATTGCCATTAGCAATCAAAATAAAAAATGGTGAATTCCTGAATCCCATATCCTAGTGCTTGATACTTAACATTACATCTTAAAAAAAATCTAGATTGTTCTGCTATTAATCCTGCTCAGTCCGACCTTGAAAACCGACGTACAACTTCAGTTCATACCTTTGAGCAACTTCCAACAATGACAAGGGAAGTAGTGCTTTAATTTTGTAGGCAAAGAATCCAGTGCTTAAAATACTTTAATGCAGTAAGGGAAAGCTCTGCTTTGAAAAGCAGCTCCTGGGAAAATACAAGTTTTGGTAAAGACAAAGAGCAGCTGGACTGGGCTTTTCCTGGCAGCAGTTTTATTCAAAGTGTTTCTGGTACACCACTAAAGATGCATAAGGATATCTCTGTGTAGATATTGAGTAGTGTGTTCAGAAAAAGATACAACTTTTCAACTGCAAGCATTTGAATAGAGTACAGGAGCTGAGGTTTGCTCAAAATTGTGACATATAGAAGAAAGGTGGCAGTAATATCATAGAATCATGAAGTCCCAGCATAGTAGTGAGGGTTGGAAGAGACCTCTGTTGGTCATCCAGTTCAACCCCCTGCTTTAGCAGGATCACCCATTGCATCTTGCCCAGGATCACAATGTCCAGCTGGGTTTGGAATCTCTCCAGAGGACAGTCCACAATGTGCTCAAATGCTCCAGCAGCCTCACACCAAAGAATCTTTTGCTCCCATTCAGGTGCAACGTCCTAGGTTCCACATTGTGCCCATTGCCCCTTGTCCATTGTTGCTGGGCACCACTGAAGAAAGTCTGACCCCATCCTCTTGCCCCCTGCCCTTCAGCTCTTGCTGAACCTTGAGACGATCCCCTCTCAGGCTGCTCTTCTCTTGCCCAGTAACAATTTGCATTTCTAATACAACAAATGCTAGCTAGGAATTTGTGTCAGGTAAAATAATTTTAATGTTGAATGGAATTTTACAGGCTGCTGGCTGATACCATGATTCACTTTCCGAACAGTCAAGAGGAAATAACTTTATCAGTTACTCCAATGAAAGTTTGTTTCAAGAGTTACACTGAGGAAGACACTGGTAAGGAAATTGAAAATAGGAAACAATACTGGGACTTGAAAACAGGTGAATTAAAGGAATAAAAACTAATGCAACATAAACAGAGAATGCATTTTATGTCTGAATGAGATTTTAAAGAGAGGAAATATAGAGTTTAAGGCATATTTCTACCCTCTGGGTTTAATAGAATGTTAAGAAACCTTTTCCTGGTAGTAGTGGTGGGTATCAGACTGAGCAGCCAATTGCAATAAATTTTGCCACTTGCTGTAGGCTTAAACAGAAGTAATTACTGTGCTCCAAGAGCAGAAGCTTGGTAACAGAGAGGAAAAAGGAGATAATTTTCTATTTTAAAATGATCAATTTAACAGTGAATACCATAATTAGAGAACTGCTACCATTACAGAGTGTGTTTTAGCGTGAGGGCAGCACAGTGGTAGCTGGCCCAGCACTGTTACGCCACATGCTGCCATTTCCAGATCTGAAATGGAAGACAACTGAAGGTTCTTGGATGTGACTCAAACTCATTTGAAAGATATAATTGTGCTTTTGAAATGTAGGTTCTTGTGTATCATATAATAAAGCGATGCTTTTCATACTTGCTTATGACCAAAGCTTTAGATAATGACCTAGAAAAAGATGACTGCCTTGAGCACAGGGGTGGGCATTGTGCTGAGAACAAGCTAAAACTGGAGAGCAAGAAGGATTCAGTGGTGGAAACTAGAGTGAAACAGGGGAGAAATCACTGACAAAAAAAAAAGACACTAAAAAGAGTACATTTTGAATGGCAAGTGGCGTTAATTTAGAAATACACACTTAAAAGGGCTATTGTGAAAAAAAGAAAGTGAAAAATATAGTTGGTAAAAATTTAATGAGGTACCAAAAACCCAGACAGTGAAGGAGACAAAGGAGGAATCAGAACAGTTGAGGCTGGAAGAGACCTTTGAGAACACAAGCATTGTTCTTGTATAGCCTGTGTTGCAGTTTAGTGCCTGCAGCACTAAAACAAAAGGTGTCCTCTGAACATACTACCTGGCCATGCTTTGGGATTTTCCACATTGAGGCTCAATTCTCAAAGGAAGAATTGGCACCTTCTGCCCAGATTTGTTCTCATTAGCACGAGGAGGTTCTGCCTGCAGGGGCTGGCAGAGGTGTTATCAGCAGATATTCCTACACTTTGAGGAACTTCACAGGAGTCTATTTGAACACAGTGGGGCCTTGCTGAAGGCTGAGAGAAGAAAACCCTCTTGAGCAGAGAAGTGGAAGGCTGGGAATGGTTTGTCATCCTCTGTTAGCAGCCAGCCTTTGGGAGCAACAGGGTAGGTGTGTGCTGCTTAAGCTCTGTAGAGCTTTTCTGAATGCCTCTGAGATTGCCACAAATCATGGAAGCACCCTCTTTCTTCTCTTCCACCTAATAACCACTACAGACTACTCTGATTATAACAAGCAACTGACTACCTCGAACTGAAGAGCCCATTTCCTGCTGCCACTTCCCTATCAGGAAAAGATTAGAATTTAAAACAAACAACCTGAGTCCACCTTCATTGTCCTCTGGCAATTGCCGGCAATGGTGATTAGTCTGTTAAAGTCATGCAGCATTTTGGTCTCCTCAACTATGCAGCAAGGAGCAGCTGGTAACACTGCTTGTGACAAATGCCTGTCAACAGAGCAAGATTTACCAGCAGGTACAGGCTCCAGCACACACTGGAACAGAAAACAGGTTCTGTTAAGTGCCACTTAAATCTACATAATATACTGTAATTAAATTTGAGTGGGTTATTTTAATTAACTAAGAAATAAATGTAGGTAAGCTAAACATTTATCACTGTTAATCACTATAAAAATACAATTATTTGTCCAAACAATGCTGATGTAAAAGCCTCGTGGGTATAACCAGAGTTCTGTGAGTTCAAACTTCAGCCTTTGAGTCCTTACCTTTCTTGTTCTTTTAAACAGTTTTTTCAAAGACAATGCTTACTGAGATACAGCTACATCCAGATGAATTTGACTACTTTCAAGTTGGAGTAGATTCTGAAGTGACATTTTGCCTTAAAGAATTGAGGGTAAAGCAAGAATTTGTCTTGAAAATAAACCATTTCCCATTGATGTGCCTGATTTGACTAGGACAATGCAGAGGGGTCCCAGCGGAAAGGCCCTGGGCAGTGTCCTACCAGCCCTCCTGACCAGCAACAGCATTGCACCAGCTTGTTGAGGGTTAGCTTTAGAAAACAAGATCCTCAGGACACTGGAGGGTCTCTGTGAGTGGCCTTTGAAAAACAAGCAGCACGTTTTTAATCAACAAAAAAGTAGTTTCAGTGCTGGGTAGACACACTGGAGCGGTACTGGAGAGAGCATCAGGCCACAGAGGTTCTCTGTGCAGAAGCTGCTTTGGAGAGCTCCAGGCAGGGAAAGCAAGACACCTATCCTAGATGCAGTAGACTTGTTCCTCCCTTTTTGCCAGTTGCATTCTGATATTAACTAGATTCTAATAAATTGCATTCTAATGTTAATTATTCTCATTTTAAAACCATCTTAACTACCCATTTCTCCTTCTCAGGGACTCCTGGCATTTTCAGAAGCTACAAGTGTTCCCATCTCAATCCATTTTGACATCTCTGGAAGGTACATTTTGGAACCCACCTGACCAGAACTGCTGCCATTACAGCTCTGCAGTCAGTTCTTGTCTGCAGGTCACTCCATGAGAGTTTAACTGGAACAGTAAAATAGGTTTTCATGTTTTACCAAAAACTGAATTTCTAATCTGTTAGAAGGGATTAAGTGGTTTATGGTTTGCATAAAGCACTTAACATAGCACCATAGCTTAACATAGCATTACTAAGTCAGCCAGGCTGACTGGTGAGCACCTACAAGTTGCCTGGCTGCTTCAGGTTAATGCATGCAATATTTTTATTTAGTAGTCTAAAAAAACAAGACATTTTCTGTTTAAAATACTGTTTTAACAGTTACATATTTAAAACTATAACCTGACTAAGTATAATATTGTGCAGCATGTTCTTACTGTATTTCAGTCTGGAACAAGAGACCATCTCATGCTCCAGCAGCAGATGCATTTTCACTTTTCAGAGGAGACACTTGTAAATCTGTGTGCAGAACAGTATGAGCTGTGTTTCCCCTACAATGTGTGTAATTACACATGCTGTTTGCTCTCAATATTTGTGTTTAGACCAATTGCTTTCAGCATTGAAGATACGGTGCTGGAGGCCAGCTTTATTCTGGCTACCTTGTCTGAGGTTGAAAAGGAGATGGCTTCCCAGCAGGCTCCCTGCTCCTCACAGCAGCAGGAAAGGTAACAGGGGGCTTCAGGGTTGGGTGAAGGAAGCAAGGCTGTCTTGAGAGGGTGAAAAATGGAAGTTTATAATTTTTCCAGCCAAATCAGATGGAAGATGGAAAAGCAGTAACCTGCTCATCCTTGGTATTGGTCAGCATTGTACAGATGCTGGAGTCTTTCATAGGCAGACTGTACTAGAGAGGTTCAGGAACATCTCAGCATGATGCACAGCAACAGAACTTCATGCCACAGAAAGCACTTTGCTGGCTTATCGTAGAATCACAGACTGGTTTGGGTTGGAAGGCACCTTCAAAGGTCATTTACTCTAACCCTCCTGCAGTAAGCAGGGACACCTGCAACTAGATCAGATTGCTCAGAGCCTGTTTTATCTCCAGGGTGTTCTCTTGCACTACAGGGGGAAGATACTTGTTAAGCATCTAAAGTCACAATGCTCTTCATTAACAGAGAATGAAGTCATTGTAACAAAACTGTGTAAAAGCCAGTTACTGACCTGACCAACTCTCTCCAATCCAGCTCAAAGGCATGTACAGGTAAAACTGAGAACACCTCCATGGATAAAGACCACCGCACAACAGCAGGTGCTTCCAAAAAGCAGCAGTGGAGCAGAAATGCACCAGAGTCGGTGGAGCCTGCAAGTCCTTGGGCAAAACAAGAGATTAAAGATGTTCCCGGAGTCCAAAAGAGAAATACGAGAGGCATGAAAGGAACAGCCATGATGGAGGCAGAAGACCATGCAAGGCTGGAAGGAGAGTCAACAGAGACCCACTCTCAGAAGGTAAGGAGACCCTCAGTTGTTATTTAGAGTGGAATCCCTCAGCTGGCATTTATCTGCCACAAATAATGGTACTGCTGGAAACACAGGTAGCAGGTGCATTTTACCAGGAAACGCCTAGACCGAGAAAGATTTTAAAGGAGCAGAAGCTTCATATATAATTAACCTCACCTGTTTGTATTGTATTTTCCAGTTTCATTCCTTATTTTTTGGAGCAGTTTCTTCTAAGGAGAAGGATGCCAGCAGCCACACCCTCCATAGCTTGGCAGCAGCTAGTGACACAGAGGAGGATTTTAGCAACGTGCAGAGCTCCCCAGTTCTCTAGTGACACAAAGCATTGGAACCCAAGTTCGAACAATCCAAGGGGAAAAGGGTGTTTGACATGGGAATTGTTCCTGCTGGCAGTGTAGGCGAGGTGTTCATTCCCCATTTATGTAAACCTCCAGCACAGGTTGTTCTAAAGCTTGGCTGCTGCCACACTGTGACAGAGATCTATGTCACGACTGATCTGTATATGGTAGCTCAAAGTGTATCACTGCCACTAGATCTATCTGTGGGTGTGCTGCTTGGGTGCTCAGCGCTCGGGTCCAGTCTCACTGGGGAATTCAATCTCTCTTCCCACTGCAGGCAAGGTTAAGCTGCTGCTGTAGTTAGGAGTGCCTGAACAATAAACCCACCCAAAACAACCCACTCTGGCACAGCCAAACCTGTTACTGGTATTTTTACAGAAACCAGAGGCAGTGTTTAACTGAGTAACCAAACTGTCATAGAAACAGAGTTAAAAAATAAAGGTGATGGTTAAAAGCAGGAGTTTAAGAAGCTTTTGTGTTTCAGAGTGGAGTTATTATCTTCTCCCCACCCTCTGCCTCTCACCACCAGTCAGTGACAGCGCAGTATTCCCAAAGTCACACGGAATAAAAAAACAAAAATTTCCAGGCTTGGGCCAATTCAAAGATGGTCATTGTCTGCCTGGCTGCTACAGGTAACTCATGGTGTCCCCAAAACATGGGCTCAACAACACTGTATGAAGGCCCAGCAGCCCAAGTACCAGTGGCTTCACAGCTCCGTGCTGCCAGCCACACTGCTGTGTTAACAAACAGAGGTTTTGCAGTCACCTTTACTTTAGAAAAAGGCAGTGTAGTATAAATACTATATTTATTAAATATCTTTACAATTCATTTAAATGTATTTACAGAACTATTCCTGCATAAGTTATACCTCAGACATGAAATTCACACAATTGCCTCTTACATAAGCATAGATGATAGTCTTGGTTTAACAACAACAGAAAAGCCTCCTCATTAGATACAGACTCAATTTACTTCGTTATTTCAGCTATCTTTGTAAGAAGCTACTTCACACAGTCAGTGTCTACACACACCACATGGTTTTGTCCTGGAGAATGGACCTTTGTTACTGAGAGATGGAGACTCCATCCCAAACGCTTCCCCTCTTCACCAGACCTTCACCTCTCCCTTCTCCCTGACTCAGTCACAACTGTCTGGTCCCAAGATCGGGTTTTTGGTGTTTTGTTTGTTTTGTTTTTCCCAGCCATACCTTCTTCATAAACACAAAGAAAGTATGCTAAGAGGGAAACTGTATGTTGCAGGTCTCCCAAAGATAGCCATACAAGCCACAAGGAACCACAGAGTTCTTCCAGTTCACCCGCACCTTTCCCGTTTGACCCAAACACTGAGCAACGCTGCTGCAGAGATCCCAGCTCCTGCCAGTCCCATTATGTTAGGTTATTACTGGTGTGGAGAATTCTTCCTTTTCCTTCAGATGGCTGCTCCCAAACCACCGGTTCCTGGGAACACCCTGCCTCTGCAGCAGCTGAGGCCAGCCTATGCTCTACTCACACACCCTTTGTCTCAGGGAACACCTTCTTTGTATGTTCCTCTAGTGCAGAGTCACAATAATCTAACTCCTAGAAGTGTTACTGCTCCATGCATCATTTAAAATTGATAGGATGGGCCCTGTCATTTCCTTGTCCAACTTTTGTTTTTTGTGCGCAGACAGCTTAAGTTCATAGGAAGAAATTAGGTTTGATATGTTTAGAGTGCACATCTTAAAACAAAAACAAACCCAAAAAAAACAATCAAGCATGTGATAAAAATATCAATTCTTTATAATACAGTATTGCTTTATAAACAGATGGAAAAGCTATAAGCTTTACTGGTCTTTGGTGTGTCCAGTGAGGGATAAACTCATGATTTCTAAATCGAAATTCAAATTTGTTCTTTATTTAAAAAATAAGAATAACAAAATCACAATGTGATATGAGGCAAACGGCTTTGTAGCTACGGCTCAGCTGAGAAGGTTCTAAGTGAGCCTGAGGCAGCCCAGCTCTGTGGGGAGGCCAAACCCTGGCCTGGCAGAGCTCAGTCTGAGCACCTCACCCTGTTCCTCCAGCCGAGCTGCACACGTCTCCCAACCTAGAGCTCTAGAAACTGAGGGGAAAAGTAACAAGGGCTGGGGACAAGCATGCCGAGAGCAAGGGGTCAGAGTGCAGCACAGGTCTGCAGCGGCAGCGCTTTAAGTTAAGGGGAAGAAGAATTGATCAAATCTGCTCTAATCAAGAAGCATGATAGTAAATACTGGAGAATAAAATGTAAAGAGACACAGACCTGAGAGAGGAGCACCTCTCCCGAGTGCTAGAAACAAAGCCCTGTACTGCAGCGTGAATACATTCCATCTAACGAGACAGCTGGACACAGCTTGTTCAGCTTTAAGAACACGACGAGGACTGACAATTTGTGCAAAGTTATCCACCACTCACTGCTCATGGATCGCAAAAAAGCTCATTAATTTGTCTTCATTAACATAATAATCCTCCCCGTACCCTCACCAAAAATAGCATTTTGGTCAAGTCAGGGTAGTTAAGGCATTTTGACAAGTCCTTACAAGGTGATTTAAAATAGATCACTAAGGTTACGCCAATTTAGGAATAGCAGATAAATTACTGAAGAGCTTCCAAATTAATCACTTATTAAAACTGAAATGCCTGTTACAAGCATGATGCATTGAAATAGAGTAAAATGACATGTACATGGTACATGTTAAATGACCTTAAATAAAAGCTTGACATAGTTACGCAAATATACAGTACAAGTCCACAAAAAATTTTCTTTAAACAGGTTGAGGTAACCTCAAACTTAAACAGTTTTAATACAATAAACCAGGTAGTAAAAATCTCCTTTTGAGAGCAGGTAAGATTCCTTACTGACCAAGTTTAACTGCACTCACCTAAACAGCGACATTACCCGACTTTTTATAATATAAAAACATGGCTTTAATTTATTTCTACAGACTTCTCTACCAGCAAAAAAGTTAATGAAAAACTGACCAAAAATATATATATCTTTACAGCTATCAGCTTTTTGTATGAACTTCAGAAAAAAAAGAAAAAAAAAAAAAAAAAAAAGGAAAGCTCGCCAGAATAGGGAAGGGGAGGAGGTGGGGGGAAACGAATGTGAGCTACTGTCATCAGAAAGGAAATGTACTATTGCAAAGTGGCTGTTAGATAACTGTAAACATCATTAAGGTTCATTCCCAGACCCCTCCACTTTCCTCACTGAAATGTATGTTTTTGCTGATGATTCATTAATACTCCACATTTCTGCCCTTGCTGCTGCTGCCCCAGCGTAAGCAAAGAGGTGCTTGTTTGGGAGTCAGATAAGGATCGACTGGACCTATGCTGGTGCAGCATATTCTGTTCTACCACAGTGGGAATGGCAATTATTAACACCAACTAGGGTTCGTTAACAGCAGAATTACCTACCCAAAGCAAAGATGCTCAAGAGTTGAGGATGAGCTGTTCTTTGTGCAACCTCCCACAGCAGCATTGATGCCATGTCACCCCACACTGGCAAGAGGGGTTAAAATGCTAAACGGCCCCAAGCTTTGGCCAGCTCAGCTTTTGGAGACTGAGTTTTAATTTTTGTTTAAAAATAAAAAAATAATAATTTATCCACAGCCAAAACATCCAGATACCAGGCCTATTGTGGACGAATGATCTGCAGAACTTTTAAGATCACAGTTAAGCACCTGGGGGGGGAAAAAAAAAAAAAAAAAAAAATCACAAAACACATCTGCATCCACCTAACTTAAACTATGTTGGTTTGGAATTCCATACTAGAAAAGGCTCTTAGGCTGACACCATGGATGGCAAGAGCAGAATGTTTACAGCAGTTAGAAATCTCCTGAAAATTGGAGCTTGGAAACACGAAACCTCAGCTATCACTGTAACGAGACTACGCTTATGGAACTGTGGTCTGCAACATACCCCCTAACAAACAGTGAGCGTTTCGAGTAAATAGAGTAATATGCCCTCTTGCAGAGGTTGTAGCTATTGAATCTAGTTTGAAAGATGATAACCCAATTCTACTCCTTTCAAAGTCACCTCTCAAAGGCAGAAACAATGTGGGATTGATCCTCCCCCTCTTAACAGCAACGACTAAGCTCTGAAAGACATGCTTCAAGCCTTGAGCTTCTTTATCTCTTGCTGGCAGACAAAGACCAGTGTACTACGAGAGTGGTTCTGAACAAGGACGTCAGTTGTGTCTGAGGACAGGCAACGAGCTCGAGAACTGGCTGCTGAGATCGGCTGCGAAGGAAGAAAGCGATCCTGCCAGCAGGAAACCGTGCGCGTGAGGCTGGGAGCTCAGGGACAACGGAACGTCAGGAGCCAACACGCGGGCAGGTCAGTCTGTGTACTCGGCTACAATAGAAAGAAGGACGGTGATGTCATCTGGTTTTCCCCCTGTAAGGAAAGAGAAGTAAAACCAATTCATCAAATCCAGCCACAGCAGCTCATCGTCTGATCATTCCCTCATGGAAAGCTCTTGAAAAAGGCAGTTTCAATATTCCAAAGCTGATTTGCATAGATAAGAACTCTGCTCCCTCCACCTGCTTTCCAAAATGCAGCTGTAGGGAGCAGTAATGTTGAACACAGCCAATGAGTGCCCTCCTCAGCTACAGGAGATCACAAGCTGCTAAAAGGAGGGCAAAACCTCGAATGCTCCAAGCCAGCAAAGCTTTCTGCTCTGTGTTCTGACAGACTACTTATTTATTGAACAAATGTACCAAAGCCTGCCACTGCTTTGGTACAAGCTCCTCAGGAATTCCGACTGTAAATCAAATACCTCTTTGTCATCTTCTCCAGCACTACATTACTGCATCTTCCTAAAACCTACTGAACATTTTTAGCAGTTACTTTTCAAACCTCCACAGCCAGAGCAGCATACTCAGATCCTGGAGAAATGGCTCAGGGAAGAGTTTTTTTTGTTATGGGCTCAGTTCTGCAGCATCACTGCAGAATGACTGAGCTTTGTAACCACAATGAGCCTAAGCTTTATAGACAGTGGCTCTAGCCCAAGGAGAGATGCTTAAGAGTATTGCAGAAAATCCCACTCTCCCAATAGATAATGAGAACATCTTCACCAGAATTATATTTAAAGAGGAAAAAAAAAAAAGAAGAGAAAAAGCAAGATGTTTGATAGGGCTCTGAACTCTGCCAGGTGTTACTGTCTTCCTGGAGCACAGGAAGTAGAACCAATGGAGAGGTCAGGAGGGGGATACTAACGATACAATGCTCAAAAATTTCAACCCCCAAAAAACCCAAACCACCAAAGAGTGGTCAGAATCTGGGCTACAAAGCACCAACAATGGAAAACCTTAAAATAAAACCAAAACCCAACCCCCCCTACCCACAAAACTAGCTCCAAGGAACAAGACAAGCAGTTTCCCCAAGCACCCAGACAGCTTGTGCCAGGCAGGATTCCTGGGGCAGAAGTGTACATACTAGATAAAAAAGTCCAATGGAAAGCCAGAGTGCTGCACTCTCAGCATTCCAGCTGCTTCCCCATGGGAAGCTTCTAAGCAGTGGGGCCTGGGCTGACTCATGTCAGGAGCTGGGGTCCCTGCCAAACCTTGGTGCTCTCCTGCCAACCCCAGCCCTTAACACTCTGTTTTCCTATCAGATTTTGGAACGACAGAACTTCACTTTGCTTGAGATTTCTCAAAGATAGCAGCAGTGGGTGGGGGAGAAAAAAAAAAAACAACCCTTACCTCTCACGTTCAATCCATTGTCACATGCAAACTGTGCAAATGGCGACATGTAAGTGGGATCATATGCCAACTCGTGAGCTTGCTCAGCAATGCTTCTGGCAGTCTGCTGTATACTCTCATAGTTGGAGTTCTAAATTGATGAGGAAAAAGTTTATTCTTGTAAGAAAGTCATCTGGTAGTTGTTTTGCTGCTGTTTGTCATTTTTAGAGACTCCCAACTGCCAGACCCCTCTCTCAGATGAGAGCACTAGTTGGCACCTTTTCCAAAGGGAACCCTCCACGACATTTTGGGAGGTTTAAGTTTGGGTTAGAACTGCAAATCCTCAGGTGAAGTCCAGACCTCTACTCCCTACCAGGAGCTACAAGACTTGGTTTTGGAGGATCTGTACAATTTAGAAACTCAGAAGACTAATACTACAAATAGCCTGAACAGTCTCATTTCAGGGAAGCAGGAAATTTGACAGCTCCCTAACAGATCCCACTGACAGAAGCAGCCTTCCCTCGCAGCAGGCTCTGCTTAAGTAATTGTGCTTTACCTTGTATCACAAGTTTTACTTCTCTGACCCTTTTACCCAAATTGACACGAGCACATGTGGGAAGAAGGGGCACTTTAAAAATTAGATGAGAAAACATTTACTGAACACACAAACTTTCTACTAACTGCCTTTTCAGTGCCTTTTAAAAATTCTGTTTCAGCAACTCTGCTGCTTTACTCCAAGGCTTTTCTTACTCAAGCCAACAGGACATGACAACCAGCCACTGCTCCTTGTTTGTAACGATTTTAAAAGGCCCTATCAGCGCAAGAGTCTTCCTCGAGGTTTTGGGAGTTCGCAGGCAGTTACATGATTAACTTTGGCTGAACCTCCCGGGGACCTTCAGTGCCTTTCCCAAGCACGCCAAAAGGTGGAGCTCAACGTTCTTCCACAAGGGAATTCCACTTCCAGTGTTCACCCAGTAACCTCACCTCTGCACAGCAAAGGGAAGGGGGAGCACAGCAGGCAGGGGTAGGACCTGGCCATAGCATGACATCGCACTGGCCAGCCAACAGGCCACCAGGCCCTCCGACCCCTGACAGCGAGTCAATGGTCTTCAGTGCAGTCAGTACCTTTGCTAACCGGATTAAAGCCCCTGGGACAGGCTGTGCTCACATTTTCCATTTCACAGCACAGCTGCTCAATTTCAGACCTGAGTATCTCATGAGGGCAGAGGGGCAGTGGGGACTGCAGGGAGGGGGAAACACCAGAGACTGCCTGATGGGCAGAGGCCTCTCAGACATTGTGTCTCCAAGGACCCATTCCCTGTCTGACACCACCTTTTTGTAGCTGCAGGATAAGAGCAGACAAAATTCTTTTAAACCACACTATAATTCTGTGTGTTAACCTTATTTGCATTTCATAAACTCATTTCCTCAAGAAGGTTATACATATTGATATACCCTAAGTATACTTTCCTTTCTGTAAAGTAAATAGCCTTAAGCTAAACGTTCCCATCCCAATTAAAGTATTTTAATGCACTTCTACTATTTAGAAAGAACATTTGTGGTCACTAACTGGGAAAAGTTGCCAGAAAATCTGTTTTACAGAACATTAAAGATTTTCAAGCAAACACGACCCATGCTACTTTAGAATTGCCGGGTTACAATCCTCTAGAAAAGCTTCTGAATATTTTTAAGTGTGTAGCTCCCTCCATCAAACAACTCCTGAGACAATGATGCATTTTCATGTATATAAACCACAACCTGCCAAGAACAGATAAACACAATGTGTGAGCAGCTGGCCAAGGGTGCTATTGAACATTTCCCCCTCTCCATCACTAGTTAGTGACATGGGACCAGATGCTGCTATGGGAATTTATGTCCAAGCTGCTGCTTCTGGATTCAGCCTGGCTGCAGACCCAGGAGACAGCCAGCATCGCTTTTATGTCTGGTATTAACTGAAAAGCCCGTGAACAACAGCACTTTGTGGTGGGTTTTTGTATAGAACACAGAATTTACATGTATAAAAAGGGATAGCTACAAGGGATAAGCAGGGCAAAAGATGTGAGAGATTCAGAACGCACACACTCACCTTGAGCTTTTTTAACTCCTGCAGAATCATGTAGTCAGGCATGTTGTCAAACAGTCCGTCTGTCGCAGTCAAGATAATGTCTCCAAGTTGGACATCAAAAGAAGTACTATCAGCAGCATCAGGGCTGTGAAGACGACAAATGTGTTAAAGAACCAAACTCCAGTTCACCAAGACACCCAGCAATGTCAAACTAGCACATCAACAGCCTTTGTCCTTCACTACAGTTATGTGTTGTAGTGTAAAAGAAAGAACTAATCATTAACTGGAGCTTTTGCACCAGGGTGGTTTGTCAAGAAAGCTACCACAGAAGGGTGGCTGCAAACATGTACTGTTCCAGCTGTTGCTGCACTGGAAGGACAATTCAGGACAGCAATGGTCAAAATACTTCAGGATTCTGAATCACTGCCTATAATGCAATGGAATATGAAACACATCCGGAAACCACCACCAGGAGACCATGGCCTCTTGGGTCTATTCATGTCTAACCCATTACACAATACCAAGGGAGTAAAAAAAAAGTATTTAAAAAAAAAAAAATCTCTATTTTGGTCACGAATATTGCTGCAAGACCTGACTCTCAGGAGCAGTGTAACAACAAACCTTTCATTTGTAGATTCTTCAAGGGTCTTTAAACAGGAAGAACCACTGCATCAAAGCCTTGAGCAACCTGGTGTAATAGGAGGTGTCCCTGCCCATGGCAGGGGAACTGGAACTAGATGATCTTTAAGGTCCCTTCCAACTCAGGCCATTTGGCTATGCACAGCTGCTCTGCTCAACTGATCTATAGCTTCAGGAAGGTTAAGAGAGTGAAGATTCCTGAATGCCTATGCCCATATATAGCTAAACTGAACGTCTAACTGGGACAACCAATGGAAAAAAAAAAAAGGTACTGGAGAAGCCTTTAGACAGCACAGATGAGTACTAATTAACGTCAAGAAGAGCGCAGAAACTAGCCAGAGAGCTATAATCATGATTCAGAATTGAAGTGTGGGAGCTCATTTATCTTGTGCTTTCCTCATTAAGTGATGACTCAGATGACTTTGCTTTCCTGACTTCTCCTGGCCATTATCAATTCACCTTGTGCTTTTTGTTTGTTGCCTTCCCAGAGATAACACAATCTCAGAAAAAATTAGATTTTTTACAGCTCTGGAATTTCAAACAATCATTTAATTTTAGTCTAATAAATAGGTTGTATTATTTTAGTGTTCTAATTTCTGAGTTCTTCCCTAGCTTCCTCGATGGAGTCTGATGATCTAGTAAGAAAACCACATGCATGAAAGGTCAGGAGTTTCAACGACGTAACCAAAGTTTTCAAAAAGCTATTTTGGCACTGAAGTTATAACCTTGACTGCACCAGCCCTTGTATTTCCTAGAATCACTTATGTTGGAAGAGATCCTTAAGCTCATTGAGTCCAAGCCTTGTATCAAAACCTTACAATGCCTATTGGATTCCCTGTGTAGCCTGGCCACTCTGAGGACATCTCTATCACCTTCCTGCACTCCGAAGAGGCCTATCACTTTATCTATGTATAGCCTTTGCTTCAGAGCTGTATTTTAATCCATATTTGAAAGCTGATTTTTTCTTCAACTTTTAAATGAATTTTCCATTACTGGTAAGCCTTCACAAGTTGGATGATAGCTTGGTCTGACATTCTTAGTACGCAAGACACAAGTACAAGTCTGCCTTTGAAGCAGCTCATTGCTGTGAACAGATTGTCCTTTTCCAATACTCTCATTCCCAGCTTGGTGTTCCGCCAAAGGTTTTTTTTTTGCTGGTTTTGGTCAAATACAATATGCTGTGGGAAACACGAGTTACAGTCACATGTCCCTCTGCTCTATTCTTCAAGTGCTTGCTACCTCACTGCCAAGATATCTAAATTAGCGTACTCCAGACCAGTCTCAAGAGAGCACAGACAGGGACTGGGAACGAAAGCTGGTGGTGAGACCATACAGGGTGATCAACACATATACCAGCTGCAGTCTTGTTTTACAGCAGCTTTACTGAGCAGCAGCTTTCCATGGGTTGGAACATGCCTGGTGCACACCACAGACTATGGGAATGGATGAAAAATCATTAGCCCAATCAGCTCAGAAATGCTGCCTGTGCAACAGCACACAACGTTTCAGTACAAAGAGAGAAATGTTCACGTTACCTCAAGACAAGGGAGGAGGCAGGTATAGGATCCTTTGTCTGGGACCTACTGGGAGCTGATCACATCTACAGATTAAAAAATTAAGCTTCTCTCACATCTTACCTGTCACTTAAGACAACTCCTTCTGCTTCTGGTGGAGCTATTGACAGTTGGAACGGAGTGTTGAAGTAATGCTGCTGCTCATCAGATCGATGGACTACTTCTCCTCCCCTGACCACCAAAAATCCAGAATCTCCCAAGTTTGCTGTATGTAAACGGTGACTTGTTCTGTCCAGAACAACTATACATGCTGTGCTGCTTCCTGCAGACAGAACAGTAACTGAGTTAGCCCTGCAGAAAACGCTTGTTCTTTCACTGATTTGATTGTACTCCAATTAGTCACATATTCACCACAACTTACAAGAGAAGTGAAAATACTCAATAATGCCAAAATTAATACATGCTAAAACCAGCAAAATGCTAGAAATCCCTACAACACAAACTATGATTTTTTGTGCAGAACTTACTTTTTCTGCTTTGATTTTGGTAAACACATTATGCTGACAAACACCTGGTTTGTTCCACTTTATTTACAGTTTTCCATCCCACCATATGTCAGCACATTCTGCTATAGGACTGGATTGACAGAACTCACATAAAATACTGAAATTCCTAAATCATGGAGATAATAGAATTCTAGCAGCATCCATACAATGCTAGGTGCTCTCCATACAGTTTCACTCACCAGCTATAAATAAACCACACCAAGTAAAGAACTGCTTGCAATTAAGTATTAGGTGTTAATGTGTGACTCTTGTCAGAAAATTAAAATGCTTTTCCCTCTAGTGTGGGTCTGTGGAGCTACCTTCATGTTTAAAATAATAATAAATCCTGTCATGTCTTCAGGATATAACTTTACAACTTTAAAGAAAACATGTTTCAGAGACAAATACAGTTCCAGGTCAAAGAAGGACAGGACAGAAAAATGTCTACTTGTCAACCATGCTCAGAACTATCCCAGCCATGCTTGAGGGCATTGAGGAATTCTTGGGTCATTCACTGGGAAGGAGCCACCAACTGTGCTTGGTTGCAAGCCACAGAACTAATTGTACTGCAAAGATACCCATCCACAGACTATGTCCTTCACAGCAAACAGCCATCACTTTCTGCAGACAGGACAGCATAGCCACCTAAAAGAACTGTCATTCCTTTCATTTCCTCCTTTGAAGAATGTGAAATAAAGCTAAAGCATTACCTCACATCTACCTCCAACCTAAGCCCCCATATCACTGGCTGGTTCATCTTCTATCCTAGTGTCCTTCCAATGGAAGGTTTTCCAAGAAGAGCTATACACTGGACAAACCACAAGCTTGCCATAGCTACGCTTACAACCAGGCTTGCTAGTGCCAGTCCAGCTGGCTTGGGACATCACCTCTTCCAGATGTTTCCCTTTCCAGTACAGGGAGTTCCCTGTGACATATTTGCACTTCACTTCTTTGCTAATAGATGCATAGGACCTTCTCCACTCTCACTGAATGACAAGTCAAAGCAGTATCTTAGGAAATCCTCAGATTTGATGTGGCAGTATCCAAGATTGTTCTGCCACTCAAGAACAGTGTTTAGACAACAAGTGGCACAGTTTTCTCCCATTTCAATTCTATTTTAAAATACTGGCTAGATTCAATTCTGATGTACTTAAAGAGACTTAAAACACAACAGCAAGGAAAAGGTATTGCCTAATGAATCCTCCTTAATAAAGTCCTCTCCTTTCACTTTATTTTAAAAATAAAGTGAATTGCTCTGTTGTGGCAATTCCAGAGTTTTATTTCTCCTTCTAAAAATACTGTTCTTGGTTAAAGGAGAAACACTGAGGATCATTAGTTTCAAATTCTAACTCTATTAGCAGAGTGTAACCAGGAGGCCATGTGTGGAATGCAGATCTTGTGACTCAGCATACGCTGCTTTTCAGAACTGGAAAGGTCAAGCCAAGCAGGGCTGCCTCCCTCTGCAGAGCCCTTGGAAGAGCTCTCATCAGTGGCCCACTTTGTAGATCACTTACAGCCTCATCTGCTTTACACAAATAAGCACCACTAACCACACAGAATCCTAATGTAATTACTGACTACAGCTATTTTAGTGAGACTTAAGGTCACTTCTGAGGTTTGAACCTATTCTTTAGGCATATAATGTGAGAACATCTGTTCCCAAGCTCAGCAGACAAGTTAAATATAGCTTACACAGCACTCTTCTGGCACAGAAGCTTAAGGTCAGGTGAGAAGCATGCATATCACACAGGGCAACACTTTCTTGGTGCCTAAGAGGTCACATGCCCTTCAGAAAAGTCTTCTGTTAGCAAGGTTGGCAACTGAGGCCAAACCTTGCCCCTCTACCTGCTCACCATTCCCAAGGCAGCTAGGTGCCCTGCCTAAAAATCAAGTCTGACAGAATATTCAGCTTCCTTCCAAAAACACTCAAAAACCAAAACAAAAAACCTGTAATGAATTCCCCTCACAGAATTATAAAAATAATACACAGTAGCAGTGATATAAACTGCTGAAGTCAACCAGTTCAGTTTGGAGTTTATTGGACATAAAAGGCAAGAGGAGCAGTAAGGCAGGAAGGAACAGAACTGCATCCAGTTATCGTCAGAAAGTATTTTTGCTTGCAGAGCTTAAGCCACAACCAAGTTTTCAACAGAGAACAGTTATTTATACGTACATAACAGAGCAGGAGCACACATGCCAGAGCGTGCAGAGCTCATTTTGCAAGCTCCCTGCAACCACTGGTGAATTACCACCCTTTTGTGTTTGCATTTTATATATATATATATATATATATATTACACACACACGTAAATATTTCCTGCACTTCTGAATCAAGTTTTTAAAAGTACAAGAGAAATTAAGGATGTTACAGCAACTACATTCCTGGTTTTTTTGGTTAACTAAGGTCTAACTGCCTGCAAATTTGCTGCAGAAGCTGACAGCAGATTTAAGCAACCTTGACCAAGTACACGTCTAGACAACAAACAGAGATCCCAGTTATTGATGTTTGCTGTCTTACCAAGCAAAGGTACTTTGTTCTGCAGCAGCTCACAATAACCTGCGGTGAGGATCCCAACAGGATTGCTTGGTACAAACCGTCCTTCTTTAACTAAACGTTCACAAGTTCGCATTAGAGTCCCTGAGAACTGAGAAGGGTCAACCCCATAGTCTCTCCAGCCACCAACGCCATCTGCTACCCCTAGAAGGAAACAGAAAACAAGAGTTAGATGAAACAAAATGGCTTTCAAAACAAGGTTTTTAGGTTTTGACATCACTTATGATATTCAGTAGCTAAAACGTATGACATAGCACCTGCTTGAAACACATTCTGGATTAAGAAAAACAAACTTTTTAAGCATTAAAGACAACTTCTGACGTCAGCTCCCATACAAACCTCTAAATATCATCTGAATTGCTGAAGAAGAGGTCAAAATCTAGTGGTGAGAACTCCACAAGGAGGCTGACTTCACCAGAGAACAAGGAACGGGGAATTTGGTAGGACGAGGGGGATTCAATCCCATTAACCTTTGACTAGCCCATTAAAAAGGAAGAAGTTTTATTAGTTTTAAATGTGAAGTTGTCAAGATTAGGTAATGCAGAAGTTAAACTCTTCCACACTATTCAGCAGCCCAAGTTTTTTTCTCAAGCTACTTGTTCCTATGAAGGATAATGTTTTCTACTTGGTAATCTCCATTTCTGTGGAACCTAAACTCCCATTTTAAAAGTGTATTCAAAAAAACACCTAACCAACACCATTTTGGGCCCTACCACTTTCAAAGAGTTTGCTGCTTACAGCTTCAGCCAAGCAAGAGAAAAAAAAAAACTAAGATCCAGTCAATTTTCATTCAGTTATTCAAAACAACCTAGATATCACAAAAATCAGACACAGCTCTGCCACAGCTTGGGAAGAATCTGAGGCAAAAAGCAAAGACAGACAGGGAAAGGTGGGGTGCTCAGGGGGAGACAAGCAGCAAATATGCTATTCTGTTGGCCATTTGGCTGAAATATTTTGAACTTCCTCAGATGGCCTTACTGATAAAAGACTGCCTGAAGGTATTATTTATGAAATAGAATTATTTCTTCTTAGAAATTTTGCCCAAAATCTTTTTGATCCTCAGCATGTGAAGGACCAATCATTCCAGGCACAGGTTTCCATGACGTAATAAAGCTAAAATAGGATGTTCACGATAAAACACAAAGAACCAATTTCAGAGCTCAGACTGTGCTGAAGCACAACAATCCCCTTAGAGGAAAAAAAAAAAAAAGGCTACTATTAGCAAAGGCACAAAAATTTGACTGAGAAGGTAAAACCAAGTTTGCCTCATCTACAAACGCCCTTCACATCGGACACCATCTGAAACTGAGACGGAAGGTTTAGAGCTGACCTTGGCATGAACTATAATCTGACAGGAGGTTATAGCCAGATTCTGAACAGCCTATCAACATTAATCAGATTTCTCCCAAAAATAGTGCACAACCTTTCAGACACCTGCTTTGCCCCTTGGCTTTCTTAGAAGAATGCTGGAGGAAGGTAGATCCCTGTATTCACCACTTCAGACCAGACCCTGGGAAGAAGCTCCTGCAAAAGCCACCCTAGAATTCTCAGAAATGCCTTTTCTGGTTTCTTCAAGAACAATCTAATCTAATCCTCTACAGGTCCCACAACTTCAGGTTAATACTAGATTAACCCTTCATTTTCTGCTGCCACAGACAAAGAGATTATTGAGAAAAAGTTGTAGATACAGAACTTCAAATAGACACTAAACTCCAGTTGAGATATGACACTTGCTCTACATGAAGTTACCAGAGGAGTGGCTCTTAAGACGAATGCAACCCAGAGGTACCTAGGTTTGCTGCACTGCTGTGCTGACAACAGGGTTAACACAAGGAGAAAATAATGTTGGACAAGTACACTCCAAAGATTTTGGCTCCTAAGGTGGTTACAAAACAAGCTCAGCAGACAATATGGAGTCCCCTCAAGCAATCAGCAAACCATTTTTGCACTATTGTCTTGGGAAATACTTCTATAGGAACACTACAGCATTAGTACAGAGTACAAGAAAGCTGTCATGGCAAGCACCTGAGAAGGTTAATTACCAAAATCTATTTCAAGTTTTAAAGCAAAAATAAGAGCATGCCACCTGATCTTTGCTCACTTCTTACTCCAGGGCAGATCTGAATCCATAATCATGGCAGCACACTCCATACTCTATCTTGAGCCGTGAAACAGCTTTGTCTGCCTTTCTTCCTGTCTGCTTTCAGCAAGCTATAAACAGCTTTATGTACATTCTGCAAGGGCCTTCCAAGACAATCATCCTCTAGATGGCCAACAAGTAGGTCCTACCTTTGCTTTGCACCACACTTTCTCTGCCTAACAATCAACATAGTACTTGTGTGTTCCTGCTGGCAGAGGAGCACCATGGTCACGAGAGGAGCACCATGGTCACGAGTAGACCCCACAGTATGCAATACCTCCACAGCTCTTCAGCTCAGGTACCACCATCTATTTCTTGTCCTTTCAAAAAATGGACAATGTAGGGTTTTTGCAACAGTTTGGGGGTTTTCCCTGTCTTTTTCTTTTCTAACAGACCAAAAAAAACACTAAACACCACCACCTGTATCTCTAAAAGGTGCTAAGTCAGTAGACTTAGTTTAAGCTAAACGACCTTGTTGGCTTCCAAAGCATGGTTTATAAAACACTGCCAGAGCAAGCAAATGCTTCCTCCTGCTTCAGCACAGAGCCAGCAATTCCTGCTGCCACCAACATCAAAGCACATTCAAGAAGCCCTGTTATCTCCCAGAAAACACCTCCGTAGATCAGTTATGCCTTGAAAGAAGATTTTTAACATTTCCCAAGATCTTTATTTATCCTGTCCTATCTGCAGCATGGTTATAGTGTCTTTACATTCCTCGTTCTCAATACAAACTGAACAGTTTCAAAGAAAAGGAATGTGTGATTTAAAAACAAACTAAATAAATCAGTACTGAAATACATGAAATGTAAATGAGAATAAAGTTTACAAAAACTTTTTGATATATGATATACAGGAAACTAGGAGCAAAAATATTTGTGAGATATTTCAAACTCCAGAAGTGGCAAGAACTGAAAACTCAACTGATAAAAATGGACAAGCTTTTTTTATGTACTAATGTGTTTCCTTTGTCACCAAAGGAAAATTCAAAGGTGCTTCTACTAGCAGCATCACTGTTAAGGAATAAAGCCAAGCTCTATTCAAGTATATTATTTTTGTTTCCATCTAAGACAAAAAAAAAAAAGTAAATATTCAAAATAATTACTGTCTCAAGTTAAAATGATTACTCAAGTTTTCATTTTCTCTCATTTCACCATAAAACATTAAATACTGTTTTCTAATATCCACCATTTAACTTAAAATCTTAATCTTACAAAAGCAGAATAACAAGACATTTGAGACAAACTGAGAAGAACTCCTGAAATGGAACTGTACACAATCCTTGATTTCTTCTAAGCCATTCAGTAAAACAGAAACCATATTTCTTTGGATATTCCCGATTCAAGCCCATGCAGAAATTATCCAAAGATCCCAGTGATACAATGGAATGGCTGTGGCAAGATGAACCACCACCATAAATAACGCAATTGGAAATTTCACAATAAATTACTTCAAAACAAGAAATACTTCTCAAGTATTTAACTTTCCTAGGGAGACTTCTCAAAATCATTGGGAGTTAACTCTCCACTACGTTGCCTGCTGCTGGGAAAAAACACAAATACTACTGCCAGATTAAATATTTGCTGCATGTGTCAGTCCAATAACTGGCTCTTTCTAATTCCTGATTCAGTGTATCAAGATCTGCCAGGGGTCTGGGAGACAGTTTTAATGAAGTTTCCAAAGCACAAGTGACTCCTGCTGGAGCACTGAAAGGGAGCAATTGAAGATACCAGGAACCTGGTTAAAATGTATTTCGAAATGCTAAAAGCACCTTGGGATAAACTACCAGTTGAAATGTGAAATTTTGACTGCCTGCACCTAAGAGGTTAACTGCAAAGCCCAGGGAACAGCTAGCACTGGACCTAGCAACATGCTTCTCACTGCACCCTTCTGTAAGCCACATCCAGATGTTCTACCTAGTTCAGAGCAAATATAAATGCAACAAGCTTGAAGTTCAGAACAAAATTATAATAATCAAACCCTGCTCCATATAAATAATGTTATGAGTGGAAGTTAGCTGGCAACCTGCCATTGGTCAGAGTCCAAAAATATCCCCCTGTCCCCAAAATCTCTTGAAATAAGAGTATTTTCAAATGTTGCATCAGCTAAGAATCATCAGACACAGAAGCACCAGGCAGGCACACAGGTGCCAGCAGAAATTGCTTTTGCATGGAACCACAATTAACTTTGTAAGACACTCCACACACCCTACTGAACTTACCATTTCTTGAGATCCTTACCCAAAGTAGAGATAAATTACTCACAGAAGAATGTATTTGTGTCTGAATTTATCTAGCATCAAATAGAGAAGAAAGGCTAAAATGTTAACCAAGTGCAATCTGCTGTACTACACAAGTCTGAAATACAGCACCTTGTCAACATATCAGAACTGAGATGAACTGATTTCTTGTTTTATCAGTAATGAGATAAATCTCACACCCAGACAGGTTCTCCACCCGAAGCAAGGCACATGCTCAAATCTAGCACTAACTCTGAGCAGCTTCACAGGCAGCAGGTATGCAATCAAAATGTTACAGCCAAATGGTGTCTATCCCCCACACAGGTTTCGACACAGAACTAACCTGGATAAATACAAATCCCTAAAGGCTGATTGTGTGTGACAGATAACCAGCTGCAGAAGGAAAGGTTACTTATTCATACTACATTTCATAACTTACAGTAGACCTCTAAAATAAGGGTGCTGGAAGAGTAACTGGCTAAGTGACAAGGAACAATAAGTAAGAAGCAAAGTGAAAGATGATGTTGAAGAACAAACTGAAGGAGGAAGAAGGAAACTGACAAGATAAAAATCGTGCATCTGCTTCCAGGAAAAAGAAGCAGTTATTTTTCCCTTCTTTTCCCCCACTACAAATACATTGTTGTTCCTGAAACAAGTTTTTAACAGGTAGATCTCTTACCTATTTTATTTAAGCCTGAGAAATGGCTCAGTGGATTTGAGGAGCTACAGGAAAACCACTACTAGTGATTTCTGAAAGTTTTGTAAAGGTTTTCCTGCTCTAGCTGGAAGATGTCCCTGTGCACTGCAGGGGGGCTGGATAGGATCACCTTCGAGGGGCCCTTCCAACTCGATGCATTCTACATAGTTAGAACCATTTAAGCTATGATGGTGCTGAGCAACCATGGAACTTATTTTCATAGCTGACACTAGGCCCTTGGACGATGAAAAGGGACAGGTACTGCAGACAGACATCAGCCCAGCTGTACTGAAATTACTTGCAGCCTGAACAATCTCAGGCTCACAATATTAATAGTGTGGAGGAACTAAAGTAAACAGCAGGAGATCTTCACAACATTTCCTGCAACACAGGTATGATTAATGCCTCACCTAATGTGCTGTGTCCAGCTCTGCTTATTTCCTTCTGTGATTTCTGACAGAACCTGCTTTTTGTTCAAGCTAAGATCTGTGTATGAGTGGAAAATTCTGCTCTCAACATGTATTGATATTACTTCAGTGTTCAACTGCCAATTCTGATCAGGATAGGTTGTGTGCAGTGCTCTTCCAGAAACTTTGGTTAAGAATAATAACCAGACTTTAGTTTCATTCTCAGAAAGAGACCCACCACATTTCTAAGAGGTTACATTCAATGCTGCTTAAGAGCAGCTCTGCTGACATTTGGATTAAGCTGTATTGATAAGAATGTCCTGTCAGTGAATACGAATGTTAATGGCGACGTTTCTCAACCTGTAGGTTCTCCACAAGTGACAGTACTTAGGCCCCCATGTTAAAGTTTCATTTGGTCTATTACAAACTAACATACACAGACAATTTTTTTCAGATGATTGACTACTCCTCCTAAGGTATCCTGAGTTCTCCCAAAGCAGGTAAAGGCTACTCTGAAGCAAGCAGACCTGTCTCCATCAGTGTGATAAGACAACAAGCTCTTCAGTAGATATGATACCAAATAAACCACTTAACATAGTCTTGTATGACCTTCATGCATCAAAGTAAGAATCGCTTCCTCCTCTATAGTTGCCAGAACAACCTTGACGTTTCATCTACAAATCCTTTTACGTTTTGTACTTAACTTATCTTGACGACAGTGAGACTAATAATATTCCAAGGGAGTTTTAAAGACCTCCTACACAGGCTGCTGACAAACTCAATTTTGAAATAAAGAGCAATTCCCTTCAGATTAGAGTAGCTGCCCCACAACACTTTCCCTCCACTCCTAAATGAGTTCAAAAATCAAGATTTGCAGCAGATGGAACAGTTGTCAAATTTTAACTTTGCAGTGGACACACAGCATCCTGCTGCCAGACAGTTTTTGATCCTACTACTGCTGGAGGACAAAAGTAGTTTGAAAGACCAGTCAAGTCACACTGGCTACACCCAAACTTATACCCAGTACAGACATTGTATAAGTGATGCTGTCACAGGATGCACATTGGTTGCTGTCATGTTTCAATAATGAGTCACACAACAGCTTGGAAAATCCATAAAAAATTAGCAAAGACATCGGAGGCATTCCTGATAAGGCAGGAATAAGCAAGAAAAGGCAGATCCCAGCAACAGAAAGAACAATCACCAGCATGAGACATCTCAAAACTTATGAACAAGTTTCAATATTTAGTTTTCTTAAGTAAGTGAAATGCTTAAATAAAGTGCCCAAGTTAATTTTAAAAATTTTGCTCCCTGTACATTAAAAATTCTACTCATGCTAATGAGGGGAAACCAGTGGTGCCAGTTTCTGAAGAGTTTTTTTCAGCTTTGAAAACCAGTATTTCTGTCCTCAAAAGTTACACAGGCACACCTTAAGATGTGAAGTCTACAAAGTCTCAAGCAGATATTTGAATATTCTGAGGATCTGGCCAACCAAGACACTTGGCAGCGAACATACAGAAAAGTACAATATGGTACAAGCAGCAGCAAAACGGAAACATTGGCCTGAATCATAAAGCTCTA
Source organism: Indicator indicator (assembly GCF_027791375.1). NCBI lineage: Eukaryota > Metazoa > Chordata > Aves > Piciformes > Indicatoridae > Indicator > Indicator indicator. The sequence continues at coordinate 9,392,370 of NC_072035.1, forward strand.
GAGATTAGCATTAGTAAAGCCATTTCCTTTTCTCAGAGTGATCCCAGAAGAAACACTCTGGTTCCGAGCTTCTTGTTTCTCCCTGAGCTGAGAATGGGGAAAAAACGTGCAAATTTAACAGGTACATCCCAGACAAAAGTAAAAATAAGAGACAAAAGGACTCAAGTACACCAATAAGAGGCCTTATCAAGCCTTTAACAACTATGGGAGGACCGGAAACAACATGAATCTTCATAAGCTTTCTGATGACCTTAGAACCAAGCACAGGTTAGAAGACACTTGAATTTTCAGCCTTTAGACTGTACAGCATACATCTAACAAAAGAAGTGTTTAGAATTTTTGTATCTGATGTAAATACACTGCCTGTCAACTTTTGTTTGACCTAAGAAAATCCCCAAGCACTCATGCCAAACTGCTGGGAGTAGCTCTTTCACTGATACACCACACCCAGATCCATCCTACACAAGCACACTTCCCATAGATTGGTTAGAAAGGACTGGCAAGAAAGAATTTGATATTAATTATCTGGCCTGGCTTTGTCACCAATAACTACCAGGGCAGACTAAATCTAAGTAATACACTTGAAATGTCCTGTTCTCTAAAAGCACTCCTGCTGCATCCAGTGTTCACTTTGGCTAAAACCACCTGAGCCTCTTCATTAAACTAACAATGAAAAATGAGGCCTGAAATTTGTTGAGGAAAAGCTAGGCAGGCATTGAGTTAGTACTAAATTTATGAAGGTCCTGAAAAATAGGCACAGAACATGAGATCTGTGGTGAAAGTACGAGGAATTGAAGGAAGGAAAACGCTGGTGCTGAAACTCATTTTGTGGCAGTGTAAAAAGGCTGGTTGAGAAAGGGAGAGGCAAGAGATGATCATAGTAGCAGAAACAAGGAGAAAGCTACTGTCTGTAAATTTAAGAACTACAGATGAGAAAGCATCAAGTTAGACTGCATCAAAACCCATCCTGAGCGTTACTGCTTGCAGAACATAGAGTGATCATGGGGTTTTGGGTGGGGGGAGGTGTTGAAAAGCAATGAAGAACTAACATAAAAAGAGCCTTATAGGGAGAAAAAACAACCTGCAGCTTTTCTATTTATTTTCTTTTTAGTACTCAAGACATTCTGATCTGAAGCCTTCACTGCTGTTTTATCCTTAAGTGGAGTTACAATTCTGTTTGTTTGCAAGTTGCCATGAAAATCAACGCAAAGACCAACTCAGAAATGCAATTCTCTGTCAACTCCAGCAGAAAAACAAGACAAGCTGTAGGTCCACATATGGCAATTACCAAATATGGCCAAAACCCCCTAAACATCATTAAATGGGCACTAATCCACCCGCTTTCTCCATGCAAAGAGTCCACCTATAAGTAAAGCAGATTCTGCATTTCTCTTAAGGGCAAATACCGATTGCTCAGTTATTTATCAGTGCTGGCCTAGTATGAACTTTAAAGGCCGCCAGCCTTAGTCACATGTTGAAGTAAGACTGTCCAGCAGTTAATTCCAACAGGAAAAGAAAGTTTCTCTGGAACATGCACAACAGAAATGCTTCAGAGTATCTAAAAATGCATTGACCAGTTTGTCATGTCTCATTGAAAGCCGTAGCATCACCCTTAGGGTAACAGCTCTCTCAGAAACATGAGCAATATTGTTACCTAGCACCAACTTAGCCTGACAAAATGCCTCAGCTACATTAAAACAGCAACCAAAATATGGTGACAGCACCAAATAGTGAGAACCGGCAAGCACTGTCACATCATGAGACACTGCAGGGCAATCCCACCAGTTTTAAATTTAATAAATAAATAAATAAATTAGGGCAGAGGGAGGAAGGTTTTGTTTGTTTTTGTTTTTTTTTTTTAATGTCAAAGTGTTAGTGAAAATTTAGTTCTGCCACTTGCTCAAAAACTAACTTTAGCAGAGCATCAGTTACACAAATTCAACCTTGGCTGCACAGTAAAAAGGTCAAGCATTGCCAAAGCCACGGTGGTGCTAAACTGAAGATTCCATTGATTACCTGTAATTATTCACTACTTCTAAAATCTGAACCCTTAAGATTCATTTCACATGTGAATCCAAACCAGAGAGTGCAACCAGGGCAGAACAAATAACTGAAACTGAAGTTTGACATTTGAAACCAGCCTCAATGTCACTTTGCCTTTCACTTGACAAGGACACAGCTAAAATCAGGAAGTGTCCGTTTCAATGGTCCTTTATGTAGCAATGCAATACATATACATGGGGCTTGGTTAGTTTTAAAGTGAAATGCACTACAGGCTGTTTCTCTGGCTGTCGAAGCCACTAGGCCTTACGGGCATCTACAAGCAGAAGTACCAAGGCTGGGCCCCGACACCTGGCACTCACAGCACCCATGCCAAAAGGGGACTGAGCCAGGTGTGCGCCGAGCAAACAGCACAAAAGCTTTCGTTTGAAACAAAAAAAAAAAAAAAAGAGAAAGAGAGAACTCATACTGACATTTACAGGCGGAACCGGCTCCTTTGTCTGCGACCAAAGACTGAGCCGCTTCGCCATGTGCGGCTCAAGGGGAGATCACGACGCCAACGCCACTTCGGCACCCCCCAGCCGGGCCCCGCCAGCACTTACCCAGCACATCTGCCGTGCGATGCCGGGCCACGAAGCAGGCGTCGTCCCCGTAGCACATGCCTTTCTTGAGGATGCCCTTACGGAAATCTTTGCCAAAGCCACAGCTGGCTGTCACCAAGCTGTAGTCACGGGAGTCGGTCTGCGAAAGGCCGCCCAGGACTGCCCGGGCTACCAGCCTGCCATACGAGAGCACCGAGAACATGGCGTGGGGAGCCCAGCAGCCGAGAGCCAGGAACGCGGGGAGCCACCGGCGCAGCCGCCTCCTGACCTGCGAGCGCCCGCCGCAGGGCGCCAGCCTTCCGCTGCCCTCCGGCCGGCTCGTCTCAGCCCCGGCCGGCTCGCCTCAGCCCTCGTCGGCCCTCGCTAACCTCTCCTCGGCCCGAACCGGCCCCTCTCCCTCCCCCGCCGCGGGCTGCCTCGCCCCTCCGGGCCGGCTCCCACCCTCACCCCCGCCGCCCGCGCTGCCCCACACGCCCCACGCGCCGACCCCTCACGGTCGGGTCTGAAGGCAGCGCCCCCGCTTTCTGCGCTTCTCCCCACACTTTCTCGCCTCCCCCCCCCCCCCCCCGAGGGGGGCTCTAGCTGCTCCCCGACCGGCTGGCGCTGCCCCGCGAAGGCCTCCAGACGCCCTCCCGCCGCGCCGTAGAGGTGGCTCGGTCAGAGCCGCCGGTGCCCGCTGCGCCGCCCCCACACCCCGCCGGCCGCAGCCGCCATCTTGGCCGCGCGTGCTGAGGCCCCGGCACTCGGCAAACGAGGGGGCGGGGAGGTCAGCCCCGCCCCGCCCCCAGCGCGCTTGCGCGACAAACGGTGGCCGTTCTCATTGGCTTCCGGCAGCGCTTCTTTTGCATGCTGCGGAACAATAACAGCGGCCGCCTCCCGGCAGCCCCTGTGGTGGTGGCGGCGGCTGCGGCACGGCTAGGCTGAGTGGGGCCTGGTCCTCCTGGAGCCCAGGGGAACGAACTCTCAACGGGTCTGGTGGTGGGGGTCAGGAGACGGGTCTCCAGCTTGCTGCGGTTTTACCTGTAATTATTGCAATTAGGTTTTCGACACTGGGACAACCGAGGCTATGCCTAACCTAGATACTTGACCTCCACGCCCATATCGGGCCGCGTGTCTGGCATGCTCCAAATAACTCGAAAGGACTCGGTGGCCGTTTGTACTTTCTGGCTATTACGGACGGTTATATGAGTCATGGCACGCAAAAAATTATTTTTAAAGGGCAACTCCTCATGTTTTCCCTGAAAGGGTGCAGCTGGGGACAGAGCCAGCTCACTACAGCATCTGATGTTTTGTGGTTTCTGTGGAAATCCATGAAAGTGCAGAGTTCTAATCCATTTTAGGTAGGAGACATGAAATGCCAAACAAAACCCTCACCAGACGGCCATACTATGCAGTAATCACACACACAAAAAAACCCACTAAAATAACTTTAATTGCAGGTGAGCATGATACAAAGGCAGTGAGCTAGCTTTCAGGTGTCCTTTTGGACAATTTCAGAGATAGCAACAACTTCAAAGCATCAACACTTTAAAGACCCACCATGTTCAAAAAGATCTTAATTCCCTTTGCATCTGGGTTTTCCATGCTGCTTGGGGGTGTACAAAATGGCTCATGTCTTTAGAAGTTTCCCCGCAGGTAACTGCACAACGTGCAAATTCATGCATGCACAACACGTAAAGAAGCTGCTGCTGTGTTATATAACCCGAGGTAGGTAAATAACAAAACAATAGGCAGGGGTAAATGAAGCAGAGGTAGGTGTGAAACCTGAACCCCAAGCTGACTCCAGTGAAAGCAAAAGCTCTGTGGCATATTCCATGGACCCAACCCACAGGGCATGTTATTGGAGCTCCTCATTATAACAGCATTACAAGACAGCATTTCACTTGCTGTCTAACAAGACAATATTCCTCCCATTTCAACTGCTAAAGGCATAAGCAGTGCATGAAAATTTTCCTCCTCAAGCTGAAATAATACCCAAATTGACTTTAAAAAGTATTCTGCCTGTTAGAATGGGGAGAAAGAAAATACAGGGAACACAAAAAGCAGCCCAGGCCTGGTGAATTAGGAGAATCATGCAGACAAATTTGCCAAGGTGCTGGAGATAAGGGTGTGCTGCTGCCAAGGCCCATCAGGGTGTGTGAGGTGACAAACTATTGACAAGGTGGCTCTCCTCAGCAGCAAACAGTGCTTCCTCACCCCCTCCCATATCGCTAGCAGGAAAGGGAAACACATACTTCCCCCTACAGAGTCATTCTTTCCCTCCACTCATTCTTCCTCCTTTTCTACATCCCTTCTAAGTTTAAGTCCAGCCTGGCCTAAGTAATTTTTGTTTAGCATAGCAGATTTCCATAATGGCTGCAATGCCAGGGTGCCCTGGGACAGCTTGGTTAGTACAAGGTGATCTGTCCTACACTAGCTGGGTGTGCATTGCCTCTTAACCTGTGATCTCCCACCACACTTCCCACTAAAACCAAGTTCCTGTGCCTCATCTGTGTCCCAGAGCTGGATGGGACACTCTCCAGACTGCTTTGCCAATTAGCCATGGCTCATAGATTGAGAAACTTGGCAGAGCATGACTCTGTGTTTGGGTACTGGCTCTCACACCCAGGCATGGCACAAGTAGTTCATATTCCTCCTTCCCTGGTCACCCACCCAGACAACCAAGAAAGACTATATGATTTACATGATAATTAGTAACCTTTGCTGAACTCCTTCACTGCTGCATAATGACACTGAATCCGTATTAAAAATTGCAATTGGTTTTCATTCAGAGGATCCCTTGGCTCCTGTGAGGCAAAGAACAACCATTTTGAATTAAATAGGACAAAAACTGGTCTTCCCCACAGCTCAGTACCAGTTCTAGCAGTTCTCCCTGTAAATCCCTCCCAGTACATGCCCTGCTGTCTCACTCAGTATTATTCTTCTACCCTGAGGGTAAATATCCTGACAAGTGATATTTGTTTAAAATTCTCAAAGGCACAAATTTGGCACAAAAACTGGGCCAGAGGGCATCTCCCTGGTTACTGCAGCTGGGTGGAATCTTCCCACCTCAAAGTCCAAGATCCATTTGCATCATTTCAGCTGCAAAACAGAAGGAACTCTTCCTGCTGGGCTTACTCAGCCAGCCTGATAAACGTAAGGGAGCGCTCAGCAGAAGTGCTGTGCGATGTAATCGACCGTTGGAGGCACAAACAGTTTTTCAGCTCGTATTAAGACTGATTCACTTGTAGCTGACGTCAACCTTCCTCCCTGGTACCTCAGCCTTGGCTTCAGAGTATGATAAATATTACCTGTAATGCCATCTGCTGTACAGAGACAGCCCAGGCTTCGCACTATTTATTTAAGGGCTAATGCTGTGCTCGACCAGAATGCAGTTTATTTCAGCTTGGTTTGACTTTGTTTCGACTCTAATTAAGAATGCCTGTCCACTTGATTTTCTAAAGTGATCTGTCACCAAGCAAAACCAATGTTTGCCTTGAAAAAATGGAGTTCAAGCAGCATAGTTAGAATCAAACAGAAAACCAGTGTGGAAAAGATGACCCTGGACTTCTCCACATGGAAGAGTTGAGAGAAGATGTAGAGTCAGAAGATCACCATCTCAGGATGGGGAACTAGGACCTCCCAAATCTTGGCTGCCTGAAATCCTGGAGACCTGATTGATTTTCTGTATCAGTTTCTCCCTCAGTTCATTTAGAACCTTACCCAAGCCATACAGCTTCTCTATAAAATACAAAATATTATAGTTTAATGGTGACTCCTGACTTCTGGTCAGTGGTAAAATTGTTTTGAATGGCATCAAGCTGAAAATACAGATATAGATCAAGTAATGCCCATACAAATGCTTCCTTGTAGGACTTCCTCCTCGTTTTAAAAGTTTAACAGGAATGATACCACTTCCTAGAGAAGCTCTTTCATGGTATTAACTCTGCTGAGCATTTTTTATTACTGAAAACTTTCTAACACTCCAGACATTTAAAAGCCTTGTACGTGCTGTGGTTCAGAAAATACACATTCAACTAGTAAATAGCTTGAGCAACTCATCCCTCATTATTTAGGAAGACCATGGTTATTAAGCCAATTCTACTCTTAGTTTAAATGTCCAAAGTTAAAATTAAATTCTTCAATCAAAAGGATATTTGTCCATGGGCAGAACTTCTGTCATTGTCCTGCTACGGAGAAACATGTTGGCTTTGCCAGTTTACTAAGATTTGTGTGTTTGTAGCTATGTTCAGGACAAATAGTGCACAGCTCTGAAAACTCCACTGTCTTTTGTTCTGAGGAAGAGCAATAATTTTAGATGTGCAAAAGTAACTAAATAATTTAAATCTCAATTTTAACAGGGAAGGGCTGTGGTGAGAGTTATATAGTTAAAAAATAAAATCCAACTGAATTATTAAGCTAGGATGAGAGAAAATGAAATATAAGCAGTGCTTTTTGCTTAGTCTTAGCATTTCATAAAGATACCTGTGCTAGTTTTATGTGTTCATAATCAGATACTTCTACTGCTGTTACTGCACTTGACAGGACTTAATCCTGCCATGTTTGGATTGCAAATGCCATGCTACAATGTTTAAATGCACATCAAAATCTTGCTGCTTAAAACAGAATTAAAATAGTAAAACAGCAAATCCCTTAACATGTTTTTTAATAGACACAATCTACTGCATCTTAAACTGCTTGAATTTTCATTTTATCAGCCCTCCCACATAAGGACCACAGTGCCCTTTATCATCATTAATTAGCTCATGGTGACAGGATAAATGAAAATCTCTGTGATGGAGAATATGCATTATTTATCAATGTCCTGATCTTGCCCTACACACTCTGGAGTTTCCTCTTTGGAACCTGCTTCAGAAGCCTAACACAAAGGTGGTTTTGTGGTGGTAGGATTTTTCAAATGTTTTTTCTTATACTTAGCTTTTGTCTTGCCTTTCTTCTCTGAATGAGAAAGGTGGGGGGATTTCTGTCTTTACATTGCAGAGATTTTACATCTTTCAGGGATTTACTTACTGTGTTCTGTTTGTGTGGGCACATTTCTAGAAAGACTTGGTGACTTTAGTGAACTATCACATCCTAGAGTTAAGGAATTCAGAGTTAGTCACTTAAACATTAATAATGAGAAAACTGAAATGACACAACAGCTACATTCATTGTATCCTCATACATTGGAGATGGGTTTAGGTGAACTGTTGGTCTGAGGAAAGCCCTAACTTACATCTGAAATAAAGAAAAAAACATGAAAAAAAAAAAACCAACAGATTAATTACATTATACTTTGCTACTGAACAGTTGCCCAGTTCTATTCTGTTTCAATGGTAAAACATACCTTCGTATTCATCCAGCTCCTGCCCACATGCATTCAGGGTGCAATCTGTGCTTGGGAATGGCTCACAGATTTCAGCATTACATATAAGAGTCTGGTCCCATGTGCACCATCAGCTTGAAAAGTTAATTGTGGATGAAAAATACCCAATGACTTAAATTCTATTTTCCCATGTGTATTGTCAACAGCCCCTTTTACTGATTTTAAATGCATCTGAAATGTGTAAACTAACAAGCAGGGGTGCATTAACTGTCTCATGACACTGCAGTTGAACAAGTGATACAGATAACAGAATACAACCAATAATAATGAAGAATAAACTAAGCACCGCTCTCCCTCCAACTAAATTCCACATTTCAAAGTCTGCAGGACTTCTAGGTAGGAGAAATGTATTTATCCTTGTTAGCTGACCATGTGTAGTGTATGAGACATTAGTCAAGGAAATTCAAGGGACTGCAAGCCCCTAAGTGAGTTTCACCCAGGTCCCAAGTTTATGGCAGTGAAGGAGAGAGCAGCCACATGCTCACTCTTCCTGCAGGTTCCTCTCTCCCCACTGGGACAAGGACTACAGCAATTACAAATAAAACTCAAAATCTGTTTTACTCCCCCTCAAGCAAAAGGATGAGGAAACTTCATTCACTGAATAATGATAGAAGAGCTTCCCTTGCCTTTTAACAGGCAGGAAAACAAGCTGCCTTTTTGTAGGAAACTGTTCCCTGCTTAACACCTCTCCCTTGAAGATGCAAAACTTTTCTAACTCTCCCAGCTGTGAACAGGTCCTCAGCTGACTTCCAACTGGATCAAAATAATCTCAGAAATAGTTGAGAAACAGCCTAAAGACATCAGTTCCTCTTCCCCAAGGAAAAAGGCAAATACAGTAACTTTGGGTTACATTTTTTTAGCAGAAAGAATGCAGAATAGAGTCCCAGGTGAGACTATAATTACATGTAAGGCAGATAGAGGTCTGAGGTACCGTGGAGTACACTAGTTTCTGGCCCTCATGTCACCATGTCCTTAGAAGAATGAGGTCTTTCCAAAGGGAAGGATGACTCCAGGATTTTGCCACATAAGGAACTATTTCAAATCCATCCTAAGTTACCATCTCTTTCATAATATCAAATGACCTTGGTAGCCTTGTGTTGCATGAGCAGACATTAGTCCTGCCTTGCATAACTGATCACCACCTAGGTGAACAATTGTCTCTTCTGCAGCAGAGGACAGTGTGAAGAAGTGACAAAGGTGCTGTGTGCACTCTGGAGTTATTTCAGTTCTCAACAGAAAAAGCTGGAACATCTCCACCGTACTAAATTTGCCCTCATGAAGTTGTGCTGTTCAAATGCTGTGACTAGCATGGAGAGCAGTCAAGTATGTTAAAGGTGAAAGAGAACATGCCCTCTTGTGGCCTTGAAGCTTTTGTCAGCTTTCCTTGAAGGAATAAACCTCGTCAGAAAGGCAACATACTTCAGCCTGATGCAGGAACAAACGTCACGAGGTTGTTTTTGATAAGGCAGAACACAACCTTCAGCAAATTTAACCTTAAAAAGTCATCTTTTGGTTGGAACCGATGCTTGGATATTAACATTTGGAAGACAACCATAGCGAATCATGATCATTTAGCACTCTCTAGTCCACTTTTTCCAATTAGTATAAAAATACCTGCAAAATTACTACCAATTATTATCCACAGTGAGCATTAAGGACCCAGCACCCCTTCAAAAGGAGAAAGAAATTCACAAGACATTAAAAATTAGTTTAATAGCAGATTGCTAAACCCAAAGTTGCAAAAATGAGCTAAACATCTCATTTTGTATCATTCCCCACGTTTTTACGTCCTGTCAACAGCATTTTCGCCTGTTAACAGGTACGTGATTTACACTTAGGTCGCTATACCTTAAGCCTTTTCCTACTGCACTTGACACTGAGGGGCCACTGGCGCCAGGGTTGCCACGGCACTGAGCTGGTTTTGAAGGGGCTGGGTGGCATGAGGCACCACGACGGCAGCGGTGAGGGGAGACAAGCGGGGCAGCCTCACAGGAGGTCACGTCCAGCCACAGGCTCAATGTGCGGCCTCATCTCAAGACTCCCTGCACCGAAAGAGGCAGAGGGTGCCAGGAGATTGCGACCGAGACCCGACCATCACCAACCGCAACTCCCCTCCTTTGCGTCCCGTGATGTCCCGGGGCGGGGCGAGCCCTTCCCGTGGTGCTCCGCACTAACGCGCCGTTCCTCGGCGGCCCAGGAGCGGCTGCCATGGCGGCGCCGATCGGCACCCTTCTGCTTATCTGCATCCTGCTGCCGCTCTGGGCAGCAGAGCCGAGCGTGGAGACAGCGTCCAGCGAGGCGAGCCCCGCAGCCAGCGAGGCCGGTCCCACAGCCAGCGAGGCGAGCCCCGCAGCGCCATCAGAGACCCGCACTGTCTCCCCGCCTCGGCCCCGCAGCGGCCCGGCCCCCGTGACGGACGGTGGGTGCATTATGAGGCGGGGTCTGCGACGGCGGCTCCTCCCATGCTAAGGGAAATCGAGCTCGCGGTGTATCTCAGCTTTTTGTTGTCGCGCAGCCTTTTGTTGTCGTTCGCCGCTCCGGTTCGCATTGCAGCCGGCCGGGGCTGGAACAAGCCTTCGTGCCAGCTGCCCTGCTTTCTTCCCCCCGCGGGATTTATCGCGGCTGTGCTGCAGAGCGGCCCCGAGCATCCCACTCCAGCCAAAGCAATCCCTACACAGCCTTCCGCTATTGCACACGGTGACCCCGCATCCTGTGAGCCGGTGCTGAGGGAGAGCAGGTTCTCTTGCCCACCCGACGCTGTGCTCTGAGCCCGCAGGGCACGTCCCGGCGTCGAAGAGGGTACCGAGATTTACCCTGAATGTACTTGGAGAGTTTACTTAGACACTGAGCTGTTTGCATGCATGGCTTGCACCAAGCTCTATGGACACATAGCAGTGCTATGGCAATACAGCTCATGAGTTTTTGTTAGTGTGCTATCAGGTGTTTCCCACTGTCTCCTTACTGGCAGGCACACTTTTATTGAACTCTTGATTTCCCGATGTTTTTGCCATTGATTCAGCTTCCCTAGATCACTTGCAAATTAAATATGTCTCAGTGCGTACTTCCTTAGGGAAAAGAGACTTTTATCCCTGATCTCTGAGGCATAACCTTGCAATCTAATAATCCATGTTTAAACTTCACTTGTTTGTAAGGTGAGCTAAGGATTCCAGTGCTAAACTCATCTAACAGAACAGTCAGAACTTCAGAGATTCTGGGAAATACCTGGATACTGTTCAGATGGTCAGCATCCAGGAGGCTCTAGAGAAACTGAAGATAGTGGAGATGAAATAGAATCAGTAGTTAGGAAAATGATTCTTCCTTTGAATGCTTTGCCTATGGAGTACTGATCTTCATTTTCTACATATTGTGCTATTCTGTAGCTTTATTACAGAACAGCAACTCTCCTAAACAGTTCAGCAGATCAGTATCACAGAATGGGAGGGGCTGGAAGGGACCTCTGGAGTCCAGCCCTCCTGCCAGAGCAGGTTGACTTAAAGCAGGTTGAACAGGACAGCAACCAGAAGGGTTCTCAATGACTCCAGAAATGGAGACTCCATTACCTCTCTGGGCAGCCCATTCCAGTGCTCCACCACTCAAAAGTTCCTCATGTTTACATGGAACTTCATGTGTTCAAGTTTGTGCCCACTAATTTTTTTATTTATTTATTTATAAACTTTTAAACCTAAGAATGTTTTAAGTTGACAAATGTATTTTATCGAGACACTTTACTGCACTGCTAGAAATTATTTTCTGTATTACAATATTTCATAGTATCTAAGAGAGAAAAAAGTCCACTATTCATGCTGGCACATCAGAAAAAATAAATTACTGGACCCTGGGACATGCTCAATACTTGTAAACATATCACAGATTGATCGAAATGTTTCTTCTGGGTTTTTTGGTTGTTGTTTTTTTTTTTTTTTTTGTCCCCAATAAGCTGAAATAAGTAGATAAACATACTGTGTTTCTATCTGTTCTTTTCCCCTCTGCAGAGCTGAGTTTATTTTCCTACCTTCAAAATTCCTATTAAGTTGCTCTTTATGATTTCACAGGGAACACGCCATCAGATTTTTGTGTGTCCTTGGTTTTGTTACTGTGTTCCAAGTAAATTTGCTAAGCAGCAGCAAAAATGGCTTTTAAAAACCACTTACAAAAAGCACCTGAATTTGGATGTAGACTTTTGACCATTGTTGAAGTAAGGCGATGTGAAAAAGTGTTGGGGAACATGTTGTAATGTGTCAAGTTCCAGTTCTAATTCTAATTTAAATCTCTCCTCCAGTTACCAGATTGTGTGTTTGTGACCTGCTGGTGGCACAGTGTGATGTAAATTGCTGCTGTGATCCTGATTGCAGCGCTGCTGAATTCAGTCTCTTTACTACATGTTCAGTCCCCATTGTCACGTAAGTGGATAAATACAAAATCCTGCTTTGCTTCATGCATTTATAAGGGCTCTATCCTTTCCTCTTACCAATTCCTAACTCTGCTGCCATCCTAACTTCTCTCCCACCTTTTCACCAGCCCTTCTTGCACTAAGCCTGGGAACTTTTGGTCCTAACCAGGCAGAACAGCAAATTGGCTTCACACTTGTTTATCTTTCGCTTATTCCCTCTACTAAACTCATGATCCTTGCTTTTCTCCCCTTTTACTGTGCTACTGTCTGTGGGTGCTGAAGTGGTGATTCCATCTGTTGGGGGAAGAATATCTCCTCTTTAGACCTGCATCAGTATCACAGAGTTTCTGAACATTAAGAAAGCTGATACCATGGGACCATCTGGCCACCTCCACAAGTCATCAGCAATTTATCACTAACTTCTTTCCTGATGGTTTGTGATATCAACTAGAAACTTGATTAGGTCAGGACACAATGAAGTAGTGTGAGCATCATTCTGATCCTAGTTTTACAGGTCAGGATCTCAGCCTGCTGCCTCAGTGCCAGCCTGTCCCTTTACTGACAGTAAAATGTAAGTTTTTATCAGCAAAGTAATACCAATAGTTGTTCCTTTGCTATTTACAATTCACCTGAAAGCACCTTCACCCAATTTTATCTTCTCAAAAAAGGACCTAAAAAAGCTCACTTCAAGATCATAATGTAAAAGATCTTTTGGTGACTTCTCAGAACACGAAGTACAGCTCTTCAAGCCACCTACTGCATAAATTATGCCAATCTGAACACTGGGGTTTATTCTTGGTGCTTTGAAATTTGAATTAGTAGTCACCCCAGACTGTGGTTTCTTATTGTTCGTGCACACAATGACTACTGCTACCCATTTATAGACATTTATATCTGTCAGAAAGGTCTAACCAACGCCTTTCTGAGTGACAGTTTAATTGCCTCAGGTGACTATTCTGTCTTTGTCAACTAGAAATGCATAAAGTTGTGTTTCTCTCCTTAAATTCTTCTGGGTGAAATGTTCCTCCACGGGTTTTTCAATAACTGGAGGTATTGTGGATCCCATTATTTACATCTAGATTGGTATACATTTGCATAATTCTGTTATCTAATGAAACGGTTTGGCTGATCACAAGAGACTTTCAAGTCTCTGCAACAGCAGAAAAAGGATGCTTGATTTAAGATGTGGTCCTATTAACAGATGGTTCACCTCATGGAAAGGTCTCACTTCATGCTTGTAACTTCTAAAAGTCATTTCAGTTCTTCGGTACCTGTCCTTAACTGCTCTAACCCTGCTTAAGAACCAGTTTCACAGGGATCATCATCTTGTATTTCTAGCATGTAGGACACACCAGCACTCTTTGGGTATGAACTCACACATTTGCTGTGCAGCCTACTACAGTTCTGGGCTGTTGTTCATGAACCCATGGCACATCTACAAATACTTTTCTTAGACTGGATGGGTTATTTCACCTTCCTGTTTCTCACTCTGGCAACTATTATACATCAGTCTCATGCAGGACTTTTTCCCACCCCGTCTGAAGTGAATATTATTCTAATATTCTCCAACCTGTCAATTTTTCTGACCTAAATGCCACCAAAAAATGTGCCTACATGCACCTGACCCTAAAAGTCGTACTTTTTACTCATGTCACATAAATAAAAGTGCTTCTGAGCCTGTACAGCCTGTAGTGCACCCCACATTTGTGATGTATCATGCCACCTGGATCCCATCCAACTTGTCGTTTTAGTTCTAATATTATTACTGGCAGGCTCTTCCCTTCCCCCTGCTTTGTCTGTTCATGTTGCTGCTCACAGAGTTTCCTCTGCTAGATGAGACATGTTGGAGAATTCTTTTAGTTATTACTAAGCACACAGTATAAAACAATATAAATCTCCTAGAGAAACACATCTCCTATACATAGCGTGTTTAAAAGAGTAATCTCAGTTCTTTCATGTGTGCTGCCTTGATACTTGAGAAGCACTTTAAAACATGGTCAGTACAAACTTCTGGTGGATGATTGAGTTTATTGTTATTGTTTGCAGAGGTGACAGCCGTCTCTGTAGTCAGAAAGCTGCTGTGTATTCACTTGATGTTGAAGCAAATCCACCAGAAATGATATTTAAATTAATTGACCAAGTTAATCCCAGTGTTTTCTGCATTCATGCTACAAACTGTAAGTAGAGCTGTTGCCAGTATTTACTATTGTGCTGTTATTTTCATAAGCTTTTTACCTATCAGAAAGGAACTAAACCTGTCAGAGCTTATTCTGTATATGCTCATAGTCCTCATGTTGTAATCTTTGTGAAACTGGGGGGTTAAAACATCTCCATACTCTCTTAGTCTTCTTTAAAACAAAAAAAAAAAAAAAGGAAAATTGGGAGTTATTTTTAAAGAATTTGTCATTCTCAGGAAGTCATATTTACAGCTGTTTCACAGGAAAATGGCTCTGTCCTGATTGTGATCATGTAATAATCACCAGTGGCACAAAACCTTTATGGCCAGCTTTGAGTGACTTGCAGAGAACCAAGAAATGATCAGCACTATGTTGTTTTAATTAAATGATGACTGTGCAGTGGTCATCTGAATACTTAGCATAGAAACTGTAGACACTAATTGGCATGTCTTTATTTTGGAACATCTGACAATGTTAGAAACTGATTTTGAAAGAAAAGGATTTGCCTCTCTCCTTAAGTTTCAAGTTTGTGCTTTCATGGATCAGGGCAAAGTGATGAATTGTGATTCCACCTAGTTTTTCTCTCAAAGGAAAAAGATTTTTTCTATAACAGTCTTTAACAGTTCCAGAGGGAAAAACTGTTCTGAATACTGTTTCTGTATCTCTTACCATAAAAGCTATCTCAGTCTTTAAAATGTTTTGACAGACAAGCAAGCACTTTCCTTCAGCTCCCCTGAAATGCCTACATCTGAAAACTTTGATCGGTTGCTTAAACAGTTTGGAAGTGCTGCTTTCAGTGCTGAGCCTGGTAGCTGGGATATGAATACAGATGCACAGAATCCTTCTGATGCAAATGAAACTTACAGATATGAGGTAAATAATCATCTGATTCAATTAGTATTAGCTTGTCCATAAAAGAACAACTGAGGATTGGTTGTACCTGCTTCGAAAAAAAAAATGCAGTTCTTCTGGAAAAAAAAAACCAACTTAATTTTGGTCTTTAAATATAGAAATGTAAAAATAAGAAGTGTGGTGTTTTGTCATAGCTTATTGTCTCCATGTAGCTGTGGCTAAATTCCAGCAGCTGCTCTATCTCCCCGTGACCTCTCCCCAGCAGATGAGGAGAATTGGGAAAAGGGGAGAAGACTGACAGGTTGAAATGAATTTAATGCAATAGCCAAACTGATGCCAGTAGAGAGTTATACCCAACCTAGCAAAGACAGAACAGTCACACTGAATGGAAAGGCAGTCCTTCAGAGCAGGAGAAGGAAGAAGAGCAGAGTCAGGAGGACCCCAAGCAAGATGTTCTATAGCAGGAGGCTTTCCTCTGTTTTGCAAACTTCCCCCTTTATACTGAGCGTGAGGCCTATGGTCTGGGGTACACTTGTAGCCAACTCAGGTCAGCTGCCCTGGCTGACTCTAAACTGCTCATGGCCTGCAGCCCACGGCTGGCCTAGGACTCTGTCCCACCAAAACCAGGACACTTACTTAAAAAGCAAATTAGATTTTTAAGATATTTGACAAATAAGTAGCTGTTTTGCTATTTTTAGCTGGTAGCAGTGGCTTAAGAATTGATGCACAAAGTAGTAAATGCAGCTGGAATGGCAATAAGTACTTCTTTAATTCAGATTTATTGTTAATAGAAACACTAAAACTTTCCATGGACTGAAACACACCTGTATACTGAATATGTTGTTTTATTTGGCAGTATGGTGTTCCTATACAGACAGAGGATGCATTTCTGAGACTGCCTAGTCCTGTTGTCTCCTCTTGGTGCTCTGATGCAAATCCTGCAGGTTAGAAAACGTATTGGAGTTCCAGTTTGTTTGCTTTGGGGTATTTTGTTTTAACTTGAGCTTAATCAGTCACCAAATTGGCACAAATATAAATTCAGATAAAGATTCATGAACCTTTTTTTTTTTTTTCACCTAGCTTCTGTTTTGCTGGGGATTCTTTAGACATAGATTCAATTGCATCTGTATTGTATCTTCAATGATAGATATGTAAGTCCTTGAGAGTCTTGTTAATGGGTTGTTTATCCAAGAATAGAACAGGCTGGTTGGCATAATTGATTTAATGAAATAATACAAGGGTGACACCATGAGGGGAGAGGCTATTACACAAAGGAAGACCTTACTGGGTGACCTGTGTCAGATGTCCCTCTGGTAAAATGAGGTTCCTTTCACAGCATGAATGCAACTCAAGCCAGACTTGCAGGCTTCAGCCCTACATTTTAACCTTTCACACAGTTTCCTGAAAATCTGCAGAGGAGGGGAAGAAAGAAAGAATGAAAGACAGAAAGAATGAAAGACAGAAAGAATGAAAGACAGAAAGAATGAAAGACAGAAAGAATGAAAGACAGAAAGAAAGAAAGACAGAAAGAAAGAAGACAGAAAGAAAGACAGACAGAAAGAAAGACAGACAGAAAGAAAGACAGACAGAAAGAAAGAAGACAGAAAGAAAGACAGACAGAAAGACAGAAAGAAAGACAGAAAGACAGAAAGAAAGACAGAAAGACAGAAAGACAGACAGAAAGAAGACAGACAGAAAGACAGAAGACAGAAAGAAGACAGACAGAAAGACAGAAAGAAGACAGACAGAAAGAAGAAGAAAGACAGAAGAAAGAAGAAGACAGAAAGACAGAAGAAGAAAGAAGACAGAAAGAAGAAGAAGAAAGACAGAAGACAGAAAGACAGAAGAAAGACAGAAGACAGAAAGAAGAAGAAGAAAGAAAGACAGAAGAAGAAAGAAGACAGAAAGAGAAGACAGAAGAAGAAGAAAGAAGACAGAAAGAAGAAAGAAGAAGAGACAGAAAGAAGAAAGAAGAAGAAGAGAAGACAGAAGAAAGACAGAAAGAAGAAAGAAGAAGACAGAAAGAAGAAGAAAGACAGAAAGAAAGAAGAAGAAAGAAAGAAGACAGAAAGAAGAAGAAAGACAGAAAGACAGAAAGAAAGACAGAAAGAGAAGACAGAAGAGAAGAAAGAGAAGAAAGAAGAAGACAGAAAGAGAAGACAGAAAGAGAAGAAGACAGAAAGAAGAAGAGAAGACAGAAGAAGACAGAAGAAAGAAGACAGAAAGAAGAAAGAAGAAGAAAGAAGAAGAAGAAAGAAGAAAGAAAGAAGAAGAAGAAAGAAGAAGAAAGAAGAGAAGAAAGAAGAAGAGAAAGAAGAAGAGAAAGACAGAAAGAAGAAGAAGAAAGAAAGACAGAAAGAAGAAGAAAGAAGAAGAAAGAAGAAAGAAAGAAGAAGAAGAAGAGAAGAAAGAAGAAGAAGAAGAAAGAAGAAAGAAGAGAAGAAGAAAGAAGAAGAAGAAGAAGAAAGAAGAAGAAAGAAAGAAGACAGAAAGAAGAAGAAAGAAGAAAGAAAGAGAAGAAGAAAGAAGAAGAAAGACAGAAAGAAAGAAAGAAGAAGAGAAGAAAGAAAGAAGAAGAAAGAAGAAGAAGAAGAGAAGAAAGAAGAAGAAAGAAGAAAGAGAAGACAGAAGAAAGAAGAAGAAGAAGAAAGAAAGACAGAAGAAGAAGAAGAAAGAAGAAAGAGAAGACAGAAGAAGAAGAAAGAAGAAGAAAGAAGAAGAAAGAAGAAGAAGAAGAAAGAAAGAAAGAAGAAAGAAGAAGAAGAAGAAAGAACAGAAAGAAAGAAGAAGACAGAAGAAGAAGAAAGAAAGAAGAAAGACAGAAGAAAGAAGAAGAAGAACAGAAAGAAGAAAGAGAAAGAAGAAGAAGAGAAAGAAGAAAGAAGAAGAAAGAAGAAGAAAGAAAGAGAAGAAGAAGAAGAGAAAGAAGAAGAAGAAAGAAGAAGAAAGAAGAAGAAAGACAGAAGAAGACAGAAGAAGAAAGAAGAAAGAAGAGAAAGAAGAAGAAGAAGAAGAAGACAGAAAGAAGAAAGACAGAAGAAAGAAGAGAAGAAGAAGAAAGAAGAAGAAGAAAGAAAGAAGAAGAAAGAAGAAGAAGAAGAAGAAGACAGAAAGAAGAGAAGAAAGAAGAAGAGAAGAAAGAAGAAGAAGAAAGAAGAACAGAAGAAGACAGAAGAAAGAAAGACAGAAGACAGAAGAAAGAAGAAAGAAGAAGAAAGAAGACAGAAGAAGAGAAGAAGACAGAAAGACAGAAGAAGAAGAAGAAAGAAGAACAGAAAGAAAGAAGAAGAGAAGAAGAAAGAAGAAAGAAGACAGAAAGAGAAGAAGAAAGAAGAAGAAGAAAGACAGAAGAAGACAGAAGAAAGAAGAAGAAGAAAGAGAAGAAGACAGAAGAAGAAGAAGAAGAAGAAAGAAGAAGACAGAAGAAAGAAAGAAGAAGAAAGAAGAAGAAGAAAGAAGAAAGAAGAAGAAAGAAGAAGAAGACAGAAGAAAGAAGAAGAAGAAAGACAGAAGAAAGAAGAAGAAGAAGAGAAGAAGACAGAAGAAAGAAAGAAGAAGAAGAAAGAAGAAGAAAGAAAGAGAAGACAGAAGAAAGAAGAAAGAAGAAGAAAGAGAAGAAAGAAGAAGAAGAAAGAAGAAGACAGAAAGAAGAAAGAGAAGAAGAAGAAGAAGAAGAAGAAAGAAGAAGAAAGAAAGAAGAAGAAGAAGAAAGAGAAGAAGAGAAGACAGAAAGAAAGACAGAAGAAAGAAGAAAGAAAGAAGACAGAAAGAGAAGAAAGACAGAAGAAGAAAGAGAAGAAGACAGAAGACAGAAAGAAGAAGAAAGACAGAAAGAAAGAAGAAAGAAAGACAGAAGACAGAAAGAAAGAAGAAAGAAGAAGAAGAAGAAAGACAGAAGAAAGAAGACAGAAAGAAGAAAGAAGAAAGAAGAAGAAAGAAAGACAGAAAGAAGAAAGAAGAAGACAGAAAGAAGAGAAAGAAGAAAGAAGACAGAAGAAGAAAGAAGAAGAAGACAGAAAGAAGAAGAGAAAGACAGAAGAAAGAAGAAGAAAGAAAGAAGAGAAAGAAGAAGAAAGAAGAAGAAAGAAGAAAGAAAGAAGAAGAGAAGAAGAAGAAAGAAGAAGAAGAGAAGAAAGAAAGAAGAAAGAAAGAAAGACAGAAAGAAGAAGAAAGACAGAAAGAAAGAAGAAGAAGAAAGAAGACAGAAAGAAGAAGAAAGAAAGAAGAAGACAGAAAGAAGAAAGAAAGAAGAAGAAAGAAGAAGAAGAAGAAAGAAAGACAGAAGAAGAAAGAAGAAGAAAGAGAAGAAGAAAGAAGAAAGAAAGAAGAAGAAGAAAGAAGAAAGAAAGAAAGAAGAAGAGAAGAAGAAAGAAGAAGAAAGAACAGAAGAAAGAAGAAGAAAGAAAGAAGAGAAGAAGAAAGAAGAAAGAAGAAGAAGAAAGAGAAGAAGAAAGAAGAAAGAAGAAGACAGAAAGAAGAAAGAAGAAGAAAGAAGAAAGAGAAGAAAGAAAGAAGACAGAAAGACAGAAGAAGAAAGACAGAAGAAGAAAGAAGAAAGAAGAAGACAGAAAGAAGAAAGAAAGAAAGAAAGAAGAAGACAGAAAGAAAGAAAGAACAGAAGAAAGAAGAAGAAGAAAGAAGACAGAAAGAAAGAAGACAGAAAGAAGAAAGAAGACAGAAAGAAGAAAGAAAGAAGAGAAAGAAAGACAGAAAGAAAGAAAGAAGAAAGAAAGACAGAAAGAAGAAAGAAGAAGAAGAAAGAAGAAGAAAGAAAGAAGACAGAAAGAAAGAAGAGAAGAAGAAAGAAAGAAGAAGAAGAAAGAAGAAGAAGAAAGAAGAAAGAAAGAAGAAGAAAGAAGAAGAAAGAAAGAAGAAAGAAGAAAGAAAGACAGAAAGAAAGAAGAAGAAGAAAGAAAGAAGAAGAAAGAAGAAGAAAGAAAAGAAGAAAGAAGAAGAAAGAAGAAGAAAGAAGAAGAAGAAGAAAGAAGAAAGACAGAAGAAAGAAGAAGAAAGAAGAAGAAGAAGAAGAAAGAAAGACAGAAGAAGAAGAAAGAAAGAAGAAAGAAGAAGAAAGAAGAAGAAAGAAAGAAGACAGAAAGAAGAAGAAAAGAAAGAAGACAGAAAGAAGAAAGAAAGAAGAAGAAAGAAAGAAAGAAGAAGAAAGAAGAAGAAAGAAGAAAGAAGAAGAAAGAAAGAAGAAGAAAGAAAGAAGAAAGAAGAAAGACAGAAAGAAAGAAAGACAGAAAGAAAGAAAGACAGAAAGAAAGAAAGACAGAAAGAAAGACAGACAGAAAGAAAGACAGACAGAAAGAAAGACAGACAGAAAGAAAGACAGACAGAAAGAAAGACAGACAGAAAGAAAGACAGACAGAAAGAAAGACAGACAGAAAGACAGAAAGAAAGACAGAAAGACAGAAAGAAAGAAGAAAGACAGAAAGAAAGACAGAAAGACAGAAAGAAGAAGAAGAAAGAAAGAAAGACAGAAAGAAAGACAGAAAGAAAGACAGAAAGAAAGAAGAAGAAAGAAAGACAGAAAGACAGAAAGAAAGAAAGAAAGACAGAAAGAAAGAAAGACAGAAAGAAAGAAAAAAAAAAGCCACAACCAATCCCACACACCTGCATTTTCCAAACCCTGCTGGGTATCATAACAATCATGATGATGAGCATGGGAAAACTAAAGTCTCTTGTGAGATCTCAAAATGAAGTAATACATCTTCTACCTTTTATTAAGCCTCTATTGCTAAGAAGTAATATTTTGTCTCATAACATTTTAAGAGAATCTTAGGAAATATCATTCTTCATAGCTCTCATAAAACCTTATCTGTGATAGAAATACCTTTACTTTCACTTTTGATTATATTTGAAATTTTTATATTGCTTTTTTATTTCTCTTTTGCATAACTACTCTTCAATTTCATTAATACTTTGTGACTCTTTTCTTCCCCCCCAGGGTTTTTAGTAAACCAGGTTACAAAATGCACTAGATCAGTAAGTGTGGAAAACTGTGGTGATATTCAAGCACTTAGTATGCTGTTCTACATCAACTCCAGCATTTTAGCAGTAAGTGTGATTTGAAACAATCATAGAGATGACTGTTAATATTACCTATCTCCAGAATTAAGGGAATTCTGTTGACTAAAGGTTATAGTGTTTTAACTGGATTTTTTAATTAAAAAAAAAAAAAATCAACAGACTTTTATCCAGAAAGCCTTTGGAATTGTTTCTCCCTCAAGCTTTGGCAACAGAATCATTTAAAGCATTTACTGTTCTGTGCTTAGCCAACAGAAATAATGGTCTTGAGGAGACAAACCAGTATCACTGAGCTAGTGCTTACTGCAATGGCAGCAGTTCTGTGCTTTTATGCATGTTCAGGCTGTTCCAAAAAGCCTGTCACCAGAACACATAATGGTAAGAAGTCTGGGGTTTAGAGAGTTGGTAAACTTCTGCACTTAAAGAAGCTGTAGGGTTTAATCCTCTGCATATACACCTCACCTACAAGCCTTACTTTTTAACAGTGAGGTGTTGCACATACATGCTGAGTTTGCCTTACATCCCTCAAAGACCATGACCTTTTACCCCACTGAGAGCAATTTTGTTTGTTATTCAGCCTCCTACCAAATTCAGTCTGTGGTTATTTTTCAAAGCTAATCTTGCTTTTTCATTCCTTTTTTAACTGAACCATGCTGTCTTATGCATACATAAATACCCTTTACAGATACTTAGTGAAGACAAAAACCATGTATGCAAAACTGAAACACATACCTTACCTGATAGCTCCTGTCAGAAGCTGAAGGTCATCAAAAAAACAGCAAACTCTCCACCATTAAAATATTTTTATTTAATTGTTTAAACTGAGTAGTACTCCAGAGCAAATGACTACTTTAGAGCCCCTTCCAGTCTCCTCTCCCAAAGCTCTCAAGAGTGAAGAAAAGCCCAGGAAATAGTTCACACTTTCACAGATGGGATCATTCTGATGTTTGAGGACCTGATTGAAATCAGCAGAGGGTTGCTTCCAGAGCCTAACTTTTGATGATCCTGCTGTGGAAGAGGGGGAGAAAACTCTGCCTCAGAAGGGCTTTGAGTGTTTCCATGTACACCCAAAATTACAGTTCTTAAAAAAGAAAAAGGACATCTCAGGACAGACTCTAAGGAGCTGAATGGTTTGGGATTAAAAAGTGAATTCCCCTTCCTCACTAGAACAGCACAGAACACATTACCCACGAGCTGCTTGCCAGTTACAACAGCCAGCTTGGGAGAGGTCAGATTCCTGTCCAAAGTACATTGGATGTTCAGGATCAGATGGCAGAACTGGAGAAAGCTCAATGGGTGCTAGAGATGGTCTAGGACTAGCTTCTCTTCCCAGAGGGAGCTAAAGATAGGATGTGACCATAGAAAAGTGAGCTGGTATTTGGGACAGGGTGGTCATAGGGCAGAGCAAGGAGCCCTACCAGTGCCAGCAGGTGGAGCTGCTGACAAAAGAAATGGCAAAACGTATCCTCAACCCAGGGAGGCTTGCTGGGAGCCCTAGTGAGAGGGGTGGTACAGCAGTTCCTGTTGGGAGCCCATGCTCACTGCCACGCTGAGCAACTTGAGACATTTCTGCCTTTCCATGAGAATTTGGTGGAAATTTTCCAGTGAGGCAATCAGGCATTTCCACATGCTGCATAACCAAAGGTTACTTGCTTCTCATTTTCATTTAGAGACTGTGAAACTATGGACTCATTACTATTAAAAAAAAAAAAAAAAACAACAGAACAACAAAGTTTCTTAATTTCTTTGTGTAGGGGCAGCCTGGCAGCCTTCCTAAACTGACAAAAATAATCCCAAAGCCCAGTGGTCTTGCACAGATCTGCAAGAGGAGCGCTGTTCTCTGACACAGTTAACAGTGGAAGCACAAACTTAAGATGCATTTTTTGGGCCATATGTCAATAAACTTTTTCAGTGTTTCATGGTTCTGAATTGCAAATAGTCCAAGGGCCACACTAAATGAATCTACTACTTATTAACTGCAATGTATGGTTATTGAGGGCAGGATGAAAAACTGGTGGAAGTCACTAAGAAATTTTCCAGGGGAAAAAGAGGACTGGACTATGAGATTTTACTTACTAGCCACAAAGAAAGCTGTTTTCCACACTCCTTGGATACAGCAGTGTTTATCTAATCACTTCCACAGTGTTAAAATTATTGTAATCATACACAGCTAAATAGGCAAAGCAGTGAAACTTTAAAGTGCTTTACTTAACTACATGTAATAGGCCTTACCTTTGCTGTTGTTTGAATTTGTTCTTTTATTCTCCTCTAGGTGCCCAAGTCAAGTCAGATGGTAAGTGTCCTTCTACCTTGGTTGGAACAGCTGAGGGCAAAATTCTTAGTATAGTCAGTGGGAGTTTTTCACCAGCTTCATCAGAACAGGGACTTTATCCTTAATTTTTACATTTAAAAATTGTTATCATTTGCTATCAGTAATGATACTTAGCAGCTCCAAGGTAATATGCTATCTGCAAACGTTGAAGCCTGGTACATTCCCCTCACATAAAACTCTCTCTTTTGAAGTAACCTTCTCCAGTTACCTAAAACCAGAATCTTTTGTACATGCAATACACATAACGTAGCAGTTGTTCAGAGGATTATTGACTGATGGTCCTGTGCAACAGAACCTGGACCAGTCACAAGTATAATGATACAGAAAAAGCCAAACATAATTACACACAGCACTCAGAAATGACATGAATTTGTTTTCCAGGTTAATATCACTGTCCAGTCCATAGCTGTCCAGTCCCCAAATGGAACACGGACTTTACTTAATGGTGATGATGTCCTCAGGCTCCCTGAGATTGTGGAGGAACTGTGCATAAATATAGTTTTTGGGGTAGGTATGACAGTGTTTTTCCTCCTCACATTTGATGCAAAGCAGGTATGCATCAAACCACTTCTGATTCAAAAATGGCAAAGATGTGAGAAAGGCCTCATGCGGTTTCCATGTATTGTGACATCTCCAAAGCAAATGTGGCAGGAGAAGCACTGACTTTGGGATAAAAGAGAGTGGTTTGCAGCAAAATAATAACTACATGCTAACACAGAGACAGGATCAAATTGCTTTTTTTTTTTATTGCTGTGTGTATATGACATACCAGACAGTAACACGAGGTTGGCATCTACATTATGCTTGGGAGAAGATGACTTCAGGCACAGTGGTGGCAGAGATGGAGAAATACACAGTGCAAATCATCTCATCTTTTCCTCTTAAACAGATGAACGTTGGCCTTATGCTTAGAAGAGGTTTATCTAGAAGTCATGAAGTGCTTTAGGTTGAAAGGGACCTTTAAACCTCATCTCGTCCAATCCTGATGCAGTCAGCAGGGACATCTGCAACTAGAGCAGGTTGCTCAGAGCCTCAGACAACCTGACCTAGGATGATTCCAGGGATGGGACATCTGTCATCTTTCTGGGCAACCTGGGCCAGGGTCTCACCACCCTCAGTGTAAAATAATTCTTTTCTCTAGTCTAAATCTCCCGCTTTTAGTTTAAAACCATCACTTCATGTGCTGCCACAACAGGCCCTACTCAAAAGTCTCTCCCCAGCTTTCTTATTGCTGTCTTTAAGTACTGAAAAGCCACCAGAAGGTCTCCCTGCAGACTTCTCCAGCCTGTCCTCACAGCAGAGGGCTTCCAGCCCTTCCCTCATTGCCGTGGCCTCTTCTGGCCCCACTCCAACAAGTCCACATCTCTGCTGTGCTGAGCCTAGCTCCAGCTTCTAGAGGATACATTTTATCTCTACCGTATCATTGAGTGTTTCTTAAGCAAGGAAGACAGCAAACAATACTGGGGAAGTTTTAAATTCCTTTTTAATCTAGTTTCATACTCTTACATATGTGGTCTAATTAATATCTAAAATGCTTAATTTTCAGGTGAGTTATCATATTACATACACAGACGCAGGAGAAATAATAGAAGCAGCTGCTGCTTTTGTCCTGGGGGCAATTAACAAAGAAGCACTTTCCATACAGCAGAGCTTTGAAATCAGCTTTGCTCAGGTAACTGCTGGAGATGTTACAGGTGGCTTGTTGAAAGACATTTAATTACACAACTTATTAAACTTGAATCAGAACAATTGTTAGCAGCAAGGTAAAATGTAACTTGCCCTGGATACACAAATGAGGCAACATTTCAGAACTGGGCAATAAAGGTCCCCAAAGTCCGTTTTTCACATTTAGAAGAGTCAGTTTTTGACTCTGTTACTGCATCCAGAGGAAGCAAAGCCTGTTCCAGTGTTAGAGAACAGTTATGATCCTACAGAGCAGCCTTGCTGCTATCACAGAATTGTTTGGGTTGGAAAGGATCTCAAAGATCATCATGTTCCAACCCCGCTTCCATGGACAGACACTCCCCACCTCTCAAAGGCTGCTCAAAGCCTCATCCAGCCTGGTGTCTTAAACACTTCTCAGGAAGAGGCATCCACGATTTCTCTGTTGTTCAAGGCAGTTAATAATCCTAAAATAAGTGAAGTGTGTCTGTGTTTTCCAGCCATTTCAGTACAGAATCAGAACTAATGCTGTCCTTTTGCACTGCAGGCAAATACAGAGCCAGTTCCTCTCAGTGGTAATCCTGGTTATGTCATTGGACTGCCTATAAGAGCAGGCTACCGGCCACAAGGATATCCTTTCCCTGTTGATAGAGTGTTTGCAGCACTTGCCTCTCCTCACAAACACTATAAATTAGATCTGGTCTATTCAAAAGTATCCCTTTTTTTTCAGGGGGAGGGCTGCTATTTTAAAGGTAGTAAATGACTCAGTCTTGACTGCAGTCTCCTGGGACTCTTTAATGAGATACATTTAGACCTTCATTGTACTCTCCAGTGCTTCTTCACAGTGTAAGAGGAGTCCCAAGTTATTCTCAGATATATTTTAAGGATATGATGAAGGCTTCTTCAATCATGAAACACATCAAGTACTGAATTTCCCTTTAACTGCATGCTACATCTGGCATCATTCAGAGTAGTAACAAATTGAGCCAGCTCACCCTTCTGCAGAGCACATCCAGCCAGGACTGTCTGGCAGTACAGGGAGCCAGAACCCCAATATTATTTGGTTACAACATGGTATCAGGCTGTACCTTACGGTAAGAGGACATTTCTGTGGCTTTTTTTGATATAGTACTTTTAACCTTCTAACAACCCTTTCCACCAGGGTCTGCCCAGGTCCTGGGACATTTATACTGCTGTAGGAGTACTGGGAATGGAGTGTTTAATTATAAAAAAAAGTAATTAAGAATGGCCTTTCTCTTGAAAAGATTGTGTGCATTAGCAACTGTAGCCAGAAGGCTTGAATAGTGCATGAGAGCAAAGAGAGATTATTGCTGTGCCAAAGTGATGGATTTTTGCTTTAATTTTTAATTTTTTATTTTCCCTGGAAGAATTACAGCAGCTATGAAATGCAAGCCCTTGGCTCAGACCCTCCTAGATTTACTGAAGGGACAAATCTTTCCTGAATATGTGGCCTCATTTGGAAATTCTCAAGCCCAGGATGTGCTCGACTGGGTGCCAATAACTCATCTCCACCTCTCAGAACAGGTGAGTCACTCCCCCTTTACTCCTACTCTCCCCTATCCTAAAATCTGTACCTGCACTGCAGCACCTGCTTAGGCTTCTCAGACCTAGCCAGAGGGAAGAAAGGAGAAACAAATTGGTGTAAAATCCTCCTGGAATATTAAAAAGTAAAAGGTTTCAGTCTTGCTGTAAGGACAGGGTTTACTTCTAATGAAGCTGGTATCTAGGCACCTCAGTTATGGATTGAAACAACATGTTAGGTACAAAATGAGTTCTAGTCTTACTCTTCAGATGGGGTGAAGCACAAGTAGCAACACAGAGAATGAAGTAACAGAATCAGTGTTTCTCTTTGGTGCTCTCACACGAGGTCAGACTAAGGCAGCAAGAATCCTTTTAACAAGAAACAATGACCCAAATACTACAGTTATTCTTAAAACCTTCCCTTTTCTTGGCCCTTGTCCCCCAGCTCAGCATAATCCCTGCTGCTGGTGGTGGGCAGTGCTGCTTGGCACCTGCTGAATGACAGCACCCCCTCAATGACAGTTTGTATGTAGGTTTCTTGCACGTTTCTGCAACTAACCAGTGAATGATTTCTTTAACCAGAAGCTTGACAGTTCAAAAAAAATTCTAAAAATATTTAGCATTGTAGGCTTTAAAATTCTGTCCTAGCAGAGGTAAGGATTTTCCTCTGTCTCAGTGGTATTACTGACATAAGCTCCTCCAGAGAGCCAGCTCAGCATTCTAAGAGCCAAAGTCCCACTCTGCTCAGGTGGAACAGTCCTGCCTGAAGAGCAGTTACAGAGTGGGTTTGTCACCTATGGAGAAACCACAGGGACACCCCAGGGCTTCAGGTACCTGTGTTGCCTGCACAGGCAGCAAGCCAGGACACAGGCATGGTGTTGCTCTGGTAACCTGGAGCGTGCTTTCTTGAGGGCATTGTGCCAGTTTAATAAGATGAATAATTAATGTGGTCACTCTTGTACAAATCAGACAATGAGGGGATTTATAACACTTTTCAGAGCTCATGCCAAATACCAGTATCACTTGAAATAGAAGTGAAGTGGACTAAATATGGATCCCTTGTCAATCCACAAGCCAGGATAGTCAATGTTACAGCAACAATCACTACCACCACACTGAAGCAGGTATGTAATTAAATTACATGATTTAAGATTAAAAAAAAAAAAGCTGTAGCTTGTTTTGCTTAGGTATCAGCTGTGCCACAGTGACCCAGTTAATCTCTTTATCTAAAGGTAACACTTAATATTAGAACATACTGCACCCAGCAGCTCCTGTTCCAACTCAAACACAACTGTGGGCTGCTTGCCAAAAGCACGCTCAATAAAAATCTGTACATCATCCACAGAAAAAAACATGGAATTTTGTATGAAAAAATACTTACTACAAGTAACAGCTGAAAATATAACCCAGTCCCCACAAAGCAGTTGGACAACGAGCAGGCTGAAGCTAATGCCCATCTGTATTTTCATTGCAGCTTCCCTCAGGAAGGGAAAGAACTATTCCTGTAATGAGTTCTGTTGTTTTCACTGATGTTTCTTCACCTGCAGTGCCAGGCTATAAAGCTTGGCCCACCATTAATGTGAAGTTACCCTTTGACTTTTTCTTTCCATTTGTCTAAGGTAAGTATGGATTAGAAAACCCAAACAAGCCACATTTCTGCTTTTTTTTCTGATTTTTAGTCCATTTCCTGAAGCCAGTTACTGCAAGGGGCCATCACTTTCTTCTAAATTGTAGACACATTGGGTTAAAATTGGCCAAGAGAGTAAGGGTGAGCCCTTTTGAGGGTTCTCAGAAGCTTTGGGGGTAGAAAACCCCCACATTAAATGGGAAATTCCAAATTATACATCTGCCAAAAATTGCAGTGTGAACATGGTGGTGGCTCTGTCAGCACATGTACAGCCACCGTCAGATGTTCTGAAGCAGCTCCAGTCCAAGCTGCCTGCCTGGCAGTGTGGAGACAGGAGAGTAAGGGAAGGGCACAGGGATGTGATGCAGCTCTGTGGAAAGTGAGGCTTCATTCTTCTGTGAACAGCAGAGCTACATTGTTAATTAAAGCAATCCTGCTATTACATAAGGCCTCTGCTTTATCTGTTTTCATAGATGAATAAGCCCCATATTTCTATCTATTTTTCCCAAACCACTAATTAATTACCTTTCTTTAACGATCCGAGCAGTTAAGTGGTACTTTCAGAAAAGCTCCATGACCCTTCCAGCTGCCTCTGGCTCAAATCAATTGGAGATGCCTGCCACAGTCAAGCACCTTTCCAAAGTCCCACTCATTGAACCCTATTCAGTGTAAAACAGCCTCTCCACAGGGACTTTCTAGTACCTGAAAGGTTATGTCCAAACACCAGCCTGGTCCTTTAGAATATGTTCTTTAATGGCTATTCTGGAGTCAAACTGTTCCCAGCAGTCCACTCACCTACATCTGTCCTTAGATATTCCAGTTCTTTTAATGTGCTGATTTATGAGCTGTGGAAACAAAAAAACTTCATAGCCCAGTGGGCTGCAAATGAACACTTAAACTGGAAGAGGAGATGAGAGAATTCAGTATCAGAGCTCAGATCTGCTGTGGAGAACAAAGCATTTTCTGATGTAAGGTGGCACAGGTTTGCCTCTATTTTGGTGCTGATTTGATTGTCAGCTAAAGGAGGGGTGTGTTGGTATTTTTGAAACAGACATTATATGAATAATAAAGTGACACAAAGCAGCAACAGAAAGGAGGAAACTACCAACAGGATGAGAAGAATGGTTGGCAAAGAAGAGATGTACTAGTGATGAGTGGTCAGCATTGAGAGAAGGAACGACCTGCTCAGCCTGGATTCTCACTGTTTGTACTGCAGGTTTCTACAAGATACTGCAAACGAAGGACATTATCACAAGGGAAAAAAAAAAAGAAATTTAAACTGAGTGGCCCTTTTGTGGCTGTTCAGCTTGTAAAGATGGGTCTTTATTAAATTATTTTGCAGCTTTGACTGTACGTCTGTACAATAAAGGTCATATGAGATCACTGTTTACAGGGAGCACGCCTGATTAATTTTTCAGCAAAACTATTTTGTAATCCTAAGATATAAATCAAAACCTGGTCAAATAGTAAACGTTTATAGACAACATTATACAACAGAAAGCAAAGAGACAACAAAACCTTTCAGGTCGGACTGGTAGATTACAAGACTGCACTCTCCAGGGCAGAATTCCCCACCTCAGGAAACTGACCACCTATTTTTGCTCGCTGCTGAGTCCATGCTGTTTTAATATCTTGTTAAGCCTCTCAATTTCTTGCTCCTGTTGGAGACAAAAGGCAAATCATTCACGTGGCTCTTTCATTTCAGCAGTGAGGAGATCTGTGTGAACCTGGGAAACTATTTTAAGGTATCTGACTGCAGTAAAACAGGACAACCTGGCTGCAGGAAGTAGGACAGAGGTAGCTGTCAGCCCTTTGCAACAAGCAGCTGCAGGAAGCACAGACAGGACAGGCCAGACTGTGGTTCCTCAACCCAGTTTAGCCCACAGCTTTCTGGTGAAGAAACCAGGCTGAGAGTGGCAACCTTGGCCAGCTTGTCCTAGGGAGCAGCCAGCAGGTAAACCTTGGTTAAGTTTAAAGTGGTTTCTTACCTTCTCCATGCAGCTGTTTTCCAGTTGTTCCACCTTCACTGCAAGCTTCAGGTTTGCCTGCTTTAGCTTGGACACTTGCTGTTCGGAGCGGGTCTTCACCGACAAAATGATTCCTGCAGAACAACACACAGTGGATTCATTTTACAATGTAAACGAGCCACGAGCAGGAGGTCAGCAGGGTCTGTACTCAAGATGTTAAATATGTTCCTCTCCAGCTCTGGTTCTGTCAGCTTCAAACCACCCTTCCCAAGTACTTTTCTTAATGATGAGGGTTTTAAATTGGCCACCTGAGGGATTCAGCTACCGATACTCTGCTGGGAAGAGGCAGTCTGGTCTCTGAGCCAACTTAATCAGTCACACTGTCACTCAAATCCTGAATTTGAATTTGCTCCCTCAGCAGAACCTGGTGGGGATGTAAGTGGCAGCTTTGTTGTCACAAGCTGATTTCATACAGCTGGGGAGCCCTGCTCTAACAGCAATACACATACACAACAGCCTGGGGCACAGGGCTTGTCCAGCCCCAGGGTCAATCACTCCAACCAGTGGAGCAGGACCTGGCACATCATCAGGTCCTTAAGTCTTTGGCTTCAGACTGTGTGGCTGTAGTAAAGGCATTCAGACTCTTGTTAAGCAGAGGTGTTGCTTCTCTACTGCAATGTTGTTAGGTTATTACACATGAACACAGCCACCATAGTAAAGACATTTTCTTCCCACCCTTTTCTTAGGGGGGAAAAAAAAATAATAAACCAAAATGATAGCTTGGTAAGAGCACCAGGAATATCATGTTCTTCCTACCCAACAGAGCTCTGCGCTAGCTGCCGACAGAACAACATTGCAGGAAGGCAGGCACCAACAGGTGCCTGTGTTTCCAGTGCTGCAGGCTTGAAGTTTGGGGGTTCATTTCTCTGAAGACAAAGCAGCAACGTTGCTGATTTGCACTGATAACATCAACTAGTCCCCACCTGCCTGTAAGCTGGTCCCTTGCCACCACCAGTGATTGAAGGCAGTGAACCAGGCCTAGGCTCAGACACAAAACACCCAGAGCTTGGGGTAGATTTTCTTTGTCCCCTCTGTTGCTCAAAGCAAGTGGGCATGGCAAAACTCTTGGGGGAAACCAGGAGCACCCATGGGTAAAGGGGTTTGGTTATAAACGCACTATTGGTTTTCTGCTGCAAAATGGTTTGTCAAGAGCCATGAGGTTCCTGTGGCTCACACAAATCTGGTTTCTGTCTGACTTTCACTCTGAACTGAAAAAAAAAAAGCTGTGAGCTGCTCTCGCATCTCCCTTTTGCCCAGCCACTGCTGATGAGACACACTCTTCCCATCAAAATGGCAGCAGGGGATGGACATGGCCCCAGCCATCCTTCCTTTTTATTCCAACTAACAAGACTAAGAGCTGCATCAAGTGCACAGCACTTACCAACAGCACACTCCCAGGCACAGGAGAGCACTTGGGCTGAGGATTCATGCAGGAATTCAGGATAATCGCATTGCCACATTTTTTGAATCCCCAAGTCCTTTCCCACAAAACAAAAAATGTTTCCAGCTACAGTTATTTCAGAAGTGTCTGGATTTACCAACAATTTACAACTACAGAAGCAGAGCCATTAAGGTCTGATCTGGGGGCATTTTATATTCCTCTTTTTATGGTAAACTCTTTGAATCCAAGCAATAAAGATCCCAAGTGGGACTGGGATGTTCCCTGCAGCATCCCTGGAGGTGATGACAGAGTTGCAGAAGAACCCAGAGCAGTAAACCCCTCTCTGCTATACAACAGGAGATTCAGGAGGGCAGGGTTTTGACCTGCTCCCCTGTTAAAGTATTGTCAGAAGGACCCTACAACACAGATTGAAGATGTGAGCCCTCCCCTGCCAGGTGGGAGTGATGCAGGAACAGACTGTGGATTACTTTTCAGGGAATGTGCCCAATGCTGCCCTGCTAAAGCTGAGCATCCCTGCTAGCCCAGGCCAGCTGCTGTGCCCCCTTCACCCACGTCACACCCACACAGGCAGCATGTGGTGGCTGCTCCAGACAGAATTCCAGCTGAATTAAGGCCACAGTGCAGCAGTGAAAACCACACAAGTGAAACTCTGGGTTTGCTGAGAGAGCAAAATCCCAGGGTCCTGCCAATTGCTTTGAGAAGGGAACAAAGATGTAAGGCCAGACCATTCAGGCAAGGTTGGAAAATCCAACCCCTGCTCACGCCCCTACCGTTGATGATCCTGGCCACTCGCCACAGCCGCAGCAGGATCAGCAGCCCAACAGCTTCGAACTCCTGCTCCTGGAAGATGAGGACGATGTCGAGGATGAACGACACAACGATGACGATCCCATCCAGCACCTCGAACTTGTGGTGGAAGAACTCCCGGCGATAGACGAAGACTTTAAGCCCCACCTCAACCAGGAAGATTGTTAAAATGGAGAGGGAGAGGTAGTGGAAAACCTGGGGAAAAAAACAGCAAAAGGGTAAGGCCAGGAACCCCTCCTGTGTGCACGAGAGCAAGGCAGGCTTGAAGACTTCCACAGCATGTCTGATTTGGCTCTAGGAGAACGGCTGGGGACTTTTCTTCTGCTCTAAGAGACAATCAGAGGAAGCACAGCTGGGCAGCCAGCTGCTTTGGGTAAGCAGGACCAGGAGGTATGAAGGCAACCAGAGGCATGCAAGAGTGATTCAGCCCTGCTGCAGCCCAAGGGAACATGAAGCTGCTGCACAGAGCAGCAAGAGCTAAGCCAGGTGGACAGTGCAGGGCTGTCACACAAGTCCTTGCCAGACCTTCATCCATGTGCCTGTGACTGCTGGCTCAGTAAGTCCTGCTTTCCTGGTTGTCCTATCCAGTGGGCTTTGAACACCTAAGAGAGTGAAATTGTGGTTCACTTGGACACTTCCCTGCATTTTACCTTTGGGGTTATATTGTATTTGTCTGGATGGATGATTTTCAAGTCCATGAGCAATTCCCCAAGGACCAACAAGGCATCGAGGATGACCAAGCAGACAACCACAATCTGTCAGAGGAGAAGAAACAACATGAAACCCCCTTCCAATGCAGCCTTCACTTAAATATGCCCAAACATTCACATACGGTGTCCAGCCAGACCCTGCCCTGCATCCCTGATTCAGCTGGTTGCATTTTAGAGAGCTTTCTGCTGCTCCCACCCAGAACTCCCACTCCGGCAGCCCTAGGTCTGTGGGTTATTCCTGCACAGTGCCACCAACACAAAACCACTTGGCTCAGCTCTTCCCCACCACTTAGCATGGGGGAGTCTTGGGAAGCTTAATCTAGGGGACAGCACGTGTCTGTGCTGGCACCATGACAAGAGTGCACCGAGGCTCATCACCGCTCAGGAAACATCTGTGCCCACTGCAGAGCGGCTTCTTTCTGACGGTACAGCTCAGTTTGTAGGTAGCAGCTGCTCCTGTGGGCACCATGAGTGCTCACAAGCTTGGTGCTGCTCCCAGTCCATCTTGAGCTCCATCCCACATCATCTCTACTGTCATAAGTGCCTTTGGCCGTATCTCACCCTCATTCCCCTTTGGCCTGGGTTTGTTCTGCCTTACCTGAAACCTGTGGGAGCTGAAGAGCTTTTTCATCACATCCTGGAAAGAGACATGGCTCCTGGTGGGCTCCAGCTTGATCTCCAAATCTTGCCGCTTTGCCCCATTCTCCCCAGCCTCCTCCTCCTCCTCCCATTTCTGATAGTCGTTGCTCCACTGCACAGGATCATCGCCCACCACCGTGAAGTGCTTCAAGTACCTGGACATGGCTCTGGATCAAGCTGGCATCAGCCTGCCAGTGTCTGAGAGACAAGAGCAGAGTGTCACCTCCCCACTCAGAGCTGACCAAGCGTGCTGAACCTCCCTCGTTTCACCACAGCAAGTGTGACAGCAGTGTGACACTTTGCTCAGAGGCAGACAGACAGCGTGGACAGGCCCTGCTGATGGGAAATTGCTTAATGGTGGTGCCGCTTGCTTTGCATCACCTCCCACTGTGTGCCACGCAGCCCCCACTACCTCCCCACTGCTGTGTGCACCCTGTCCTCCTGATCTGCAGTGAGGAACTTCCTCATGAGGTATTTCCAAACATCTCAGAACAAAACATCGATTATAGAAGAAAAACCCCAGCCCTCATCTCGCATCTCACAATGCCAGAGGCAGCTGCCGATTTCCAGTTGGAAGGAGCCTCTGTGTTTCTTTTAGACACTGATTGATGGAGGTTCCTGGTCAGAGGCTGGCAGCAGGTGATTTCTTCCCCTTCATTTTTTCTCTCATCCCCTACATGCTGGGACAAGCTGCTGTTAGCATCACATCCAATACAAACTCTCTACTGAGCTCCCAGAGTTGCTGTTGTAGCCCAGCTGTCCCCAGGCTAATGAGGACACCTCACCTTTCAGCCACACCACCAAGCTGAAGATCAGTCATCATTCCCTCCATTAACATCAAGGTCCTCTATTATTTCAGCCTTTAGCAGGCCAAATCAACAGGTGATGCCCACATTTCAGCCTGGCCAGTGATGCTGTCCTCTCCCATCTCTTCCACCTGCATCCCCTAGAGCCAACCTCACCCTTGGGCATCCCAGCTTCAGCCCATCCCTTAGGGCACCCAGCGAGGGGCAGGACCACCCCATTCCCAAGGCTGATCCCAGTTGTAGCTTGGCACCGAGAACGGCCACAGGAGAGGCTCCATCTGCGCCTGCGAGCTCTGTTCCAGCTCCCCCAGTTCACCCTTCCTCTTTGGGCAGCCCGGCGAGGCTGCAAGGCCCACAAACCTGGCCGAAAATCGCTCCTGCTGCTGCAACACAATCACATGCCCACAACTGCCTTGACCCTCTGTACATCTGGCCCCGGCCAAAGCTGTCCGAGGGGCTCAGACCAAGCTCTTGTCCCGCTGGAGCCGTCGTGGGTCTGCTCGTGTCCAGGGGCTGCTCACCCTCCCCTCGGCTCCTTGCAAATGGAGGTCTTAGGGGTTCCGGGGGATCTGTTCCCAGCAGTGGTGGCTGTTGGGGGGCAAGTGGGCTCCGGGCCACCTCGTCACCCGCTGTCAGGGATGGAATGAGCCTCACGGCTGCCTCACGAAACACCTTCGTTCCCAGTCACAGGAGCCCCGCGGAGACATGCCCCGGGGTGTAGAACCCCCGGCTCCTGGCGGAACCACCTCTGGGCTGACTCGGGCAGCGGGGCCTGAAGTCATCACCGCTGGATGGAACAACAAGGACCCACGCCGCGCTTGGAGTTCCCCAACCTGTCCCCATCCCCAAGACCGGGCGGGGTGATCACGTTTGCTCCCCGCTCCCGGAGAGACCCCGCCGGGGCCCCGGAGAAGAAGAACGTGGCCGACCCAGGGAAGACCGCGCTGCAACCGCCCCTCGCCCCGGGCCCGGTACTCACTGAGCCAAGTCCCAGGAGCACCGTGGCCGCTCCCCAGGCCCCGTTCTGCCTTGCACCCAGTACCGTGCACGTCTCCGCTGCGCCCGCCACCGCCCTGCGCTTCCCCGACCCCGCGGAGCCTCCCCCGGCCCCGCCTCCGCCTCCACGGCAGGGCCCGAGTCCGACCCCGCCACCCCCGGCTAGGCCCCTCCGGCACAGTTCCCGCCACCTCCGAGGAAGCTCCAAGGGTATCTGGAGCCCACGGCTCGGGGTCTCCATCTCCCCCGGGATTCCCACTTTGGCATTTTCCTTTTTGGCAGCTTTTTCCTCCCAGACTCGCTCGGTACGTCCCGGCCGCTCCAGCCGGAACAGGACACGCCGGATAGAGTTAGAACTATTTTTTTCCTCTTTGTTTTTTAAACTTTTTTTGTAACCAGCCTCCCCTCCCGCCACCAAAGCGAGCGGCCATCCAGCCACAGCGCGAAATGCAATTGTGAGGCTCTGCTGAGCTCAGCTATCGAGCGGGGACACGGATTAGCCCTACCAAGTAGGTGGCTGTCCAAGGACCAAAAGTATACAGAAATGTAAACTCCAGAAATCAGGCCTGCATTAACCTCCCTCCATTTACAGGCTCATGCTTTATCTGAGAAACTTTTTATTTAAGGTTCCCTTCCATCTTTAGAACACGAGCTGGTTTTGGAAGTGGCCTGAGCAAACTTGGCTGCAGAAAGGGTTGGGGACCCATGTCTGCAAGGACAAACCCAAAATATTCCCAATTCTGCCCCAATGAAGAAGCATCTCTCAACTTTTATACTTCTAAAAGCCTAAAGGCATTTGATTCTTTTCAGTTTTCTTCTAGAAAGTGTCTAAAACTCCCTGGAACATGGAAATTTCCTCATGCCTCATCCCGAAGTGCACAGGCCTGTCCCCATCCTCCTCCCCAAGCTGATGAGGAATCCCCAGAGGCAGTGCACTCCCAGAGCTCTAGAATCGTTCACCATGACCTCCAAACCCTTCACCATCACCACAAAACACATACTTGTAGAGCTGAGCAGCCAAGAGCAGCAAGACAGTTAAGGCACAACCCTGGAGCCAGCAGCAGGGAGGGATTTTATCCTGGGAGTTTCCAGCTAATTAATTTAGGTCCCAGCTGACTCCAGTAAGCACCAGCACAATCAGCTAATGATGGAAGGCACCAGCTCAGGACTGGGATTGCAGATCTTCTGCTGAGCTCTCAACAGACCTGACCCCATTTCAGTGAGGAGTAAGGTTTTTAAGATGAAAACAGCCGGGTTCTGCTCTCCCATGAGCCAAGTTCCCTTTGTACCACAGACCCACCCCCTGAGTGCAGCTGCTGAGAGGAGCTCCTAGGCTGGTCACAAAAGTGAAGCTTTCATTGTTAGAACTTACCCAACAATCAGTGTGCGGGCACAGAGCTCATGAATGAGAAGCTCCCTAGTGAACTGGCAGGAGGAGACTACCACAACCACGAAGCTCTTGGCGAGGCCCAAGCTGGTGCCTAAGGTGTGATTTAAGGGTGAATCCAGTGTTGTAGGACCTGACAGGGGAGCTCAACTGCCTCACTTTACACCTCCTCCCAGCAGGTCGAACCCCTGGTTTCTGCCCGTTTTTACAGTAACAGCCTCTCTGCTCTGGGATGATGGGGGTCAGGCCCATTGGCCTGAGCTGCAGAAGGTGAAGTGCATGGACTCCCCAAAGCACCAGGGCTGAGCTCAGAGCCCAGTGATGCCATCAGCACTGTTACCGGTCCCAGGACCACCAGTGGCTGCTGTGTCCCTGTGTTGGTACCAGTCTCACACCCAAATTTCAGTGTATGAGGGACCAAGCATCAGTGCTGGTCACCCATTGTCAAAGTACAATAGGACGGAAGATGGCCAGTGGAAGGGAGAAGGGATTGGACAGCATCTTACAAAGAAAAAGAGCTTTTAAAACTTAAACACAACTGCCTATGAAAACCAAACATCAGAAGGATGTTTTCTAAGACTGGAACCCCTGAGGCTCAAGCCCCTCTTCTCGACTGAAGCAGTGAGGCTAGAAAGCCTGCCTGCCTGGAAAGAGCTCAACCTTGGAGACTCAGCTGCTGCCTGAAATCCCCAAGGACAGCATGCCTGGCATCATGCTTTGCAAGCCACAACTTTGAGTAAGAACTGCTTGAAGTGCTCCAAAAATGTTTTCTTGATCCAGTTCTCATTCAACAATATTGTTCAGAGGTTAAACCTGGATCTACAGTAGGTCATACGCATCAGTGACTTGTGTGCCCAAAATTTCTGTACCCTCCCATGGAGGCCTGAGTGGTGCTGGGGATCAGGTCTTACTCTGCAAGGAAAATTGTTTTTGTTGTTGAACTCCTACAGCTTCACTTCACTCAGGACTGGAAGCTGCCATAGCACCAACACATCCTAGAACAAACTGTTCCTGGTTTGATGACCTGTGCTGGAAAATGGCCTTTTGACAGCTGGATGGCAAAGAGGACTCCTTTCATCTCAGAGAAACCCCACACTACCTGGAGCAACACCCCAGTTAATGCATCATGCCTCAGATCATCCTCCAGAGTAACACAGTTATTAGACTTGGGCCTACAGCAATAGGCACAAGACAAGGATTGAAGAAAACTTGAGTGCATTGTGACTCTCTTGCTGCCTTTTGTGGAGATCTCCAGTGAGGGCTGGTACCCTCCTTCTACAATCTACCCCTCACAACATCCACAAAGCCAGCAGGGAGAGCCAAGGGAAGGCCCTCATGGGCTGACACGCCATTCTGTCCATCCCACATGTCAACAAGATGCTCATACAAGTATCATTATAGAAAAACAGTAGGAAATTGGCAGGTGCTGCTCCTCCTCCTCTCCCTCCACTGATCAAAAACCACAGCCCTAAGAAATAGGCATGCAACGTGCCTCTGAGCTTTTGATCACAGGCCATGGTGAGCTCAGCAGCTCTTCTGCCCTGTCTCTGCAGTGGAGCAGAAACCTTTCCACCTCTACCCATAGATCTCCCTCACCCAGCAGCTGGACAGCCTGAGGTGTGTGACCCACCCCCAGGGAATGCAGACAAGCAGAAATGCCCAGAATAGGCCTGAGTGTCACCAAAGCTGTATTTAAGAGAGAAAACAAGCCACAGAGGAAAAAGGTGTGACAGGGTGACATGCAGAATGGCTGGTGAGCTAATCATGGCTGCAGAGAGGAGTTAATACTCCTCTAGATACAACTGCAAATTGGTTCCACATGTGCTATTACTGGATCAATAACAGACACACAGGTGACTATTTTACAAGGAGAAAAAAAATAGAGCTATAAAGAAAACCACAAATGTGACTTAGATGGTGAAAGTAAATTTGAGACAGCCTTTAGCAGGCAATCTCTGAAACCTCACCCATTGAGCCTTATCAAAATTTACCGAGGGGTGGTTTGATTAATTAGCTTTAGAGGAAGGAAAGTTTTCAGAGTAGGAAAATAGCTCTTTGATTTCACAGTGAAATACATCAGGAAAAAAAAAAAAATCAATGGCCAGGGACTGCCCCAAAGATACGTTCTTGTCAGAAAAGCTTGGCTGGCTCCAGAAGCCAAGGGAAACTCTCCTGCTGAGCAGGACAGAAAAACAGAGCCAGTGTTTAACTGAGCTGGGCATTCAGTGACAAGTTCCCTCCTCATAGCCAGGCTCCACCAAGGAACAGAGTTTTATCCCCGTGCCTCTTCTAGAGCAGCTCTGCAGGCCCATGGAGCTTGCTGTGTCTCCCACTCTATTGGGAGGGGGCCTGGACTTCAGAGTACTGTGTTCCCAAGTGACAGGAAGAGAGGAAATGGCCTCAAGTTGCATCAAGGAAGATTTAGGTTGGACAGTAGAAAAAACTTCCCTGAAATGGTTCTCAAACACTGCAACAGGCTTCCCCAGAGAGGTGGTTGAATTCCCATCCCTGGAGGGGTTTAAAAGAAGCAGAGACATGGTGCTAAGAGACATGGTTTAGCCCCAGATGTGGCAAGAGTTAGATAATGGTTAGACTCAATGATCTTAAAAGGTCTTTTCCAACCAAAGTGATTCTGTGATTCTAAAGCTCCAGCAGTAGGTTGGGATCAACAGTCCTGGTTAAAAACATCCCTCTAGTGCTTGTAGCTCAGACAAATCCAAACCAAGAACTTGTGAGTTTCCAGAACGATTTATTTACCTAAGCCAGGTCCTGTGCTAGCAGTGGTGTATATGTTGTGATAAACTGACACCAAGAGGGTTTAACAATTTCTTCATTTAATAAGTGATTCTCACTACATGGTATTGTACACTGTCATCTGTTCAAAAAAAGATTAACAGGTTTTAAAAAACAGGATTCTGTGAGATTCATATAAACCAGTGGTCAAGATCAATGCCTCCAGTCAGCTCAAGTTCTTTCCTAGGTTTCTTTGTAGAACAAAGTCTTTCAACTAAAAAGCACAAACCATTTGGGCAGATCTAGAACCATTTGGTTCACCTCCAGCTGTGAGTGGCTGCAAGGACTGACACCACCATCAGACTGTTCACATGATGGAACGCACAGAAACCATACAAGAAGCGGTTACTGTGGCCAAGAACAGAACAGACAGCACAGCACTTCTGCTGCCTACTCCAGCCAGGACTTCCTCAGTCTTCAGGAGGAGGTGTGGACGGGAAACCCTGCAAGCTCAGGGTGCTGGGGTGTGTACCAAGTTTTCTAAGCAAACTTTGGCTTCAGGAAAGACACAAACACTTAAAACAATGGCTTTAATTGTCATCTGAAGTATATGGAGAGGGGGGTGTGTCTGAATTAAATATACATCATACCAGTGATGCTGGCAAGGTTCAATGTTACTCCTAATGTTGACAGCAATAAAACTAACATGTAGATGACAAGACATTAAAAGAAAAGCAATCCCTTTAAAACAAACTTGAATGTAAAAAAAAAAAGAAAAAAAGAAAAGTTCACAGTGGTCTGTATAAACAGTATGTCATTCTGACAGTAACAAATCTCTACTCTCACAGCACACTAGTGCCCTCTTTAGATCCTAAAGAAGAAAACAAGCATTGCCACTACTCCTGGAGAGTCAGTTGCACAACTACCCATGAGGGCGGGATAAGCTGCTGTGGAGTGTACAGCTGGGACACCAACAGAAGGGGACGTTAAAACTCTCTTTCCTGGGAGGGAGAAAAGTCTTTCGTTTGCTGTTACAACCAGCAAATGCCATTCATTGAATCAAAAGGAAAACCACAAACACATTTACCTATTTTGAGCAAGCTGAACAGTACACATGACAGTTTAAAAATGGAGGTTATATACTATAGTACAAGTCCCAACAAGGCAGCGCCAGAGTGACTATTTCTTCGCTTGTTTTGTGATCATACCCCTGGGAGGTGTTACGGGTCTGCTGGAATTGGGCTTCTTCTTCTCTGCAGGTTTCAAAATCTGCAAACAGAGTTCAGTTGTTCAGCAAAATGTTTTAGCTTTCTTACCATTGAACAATTAATTCACTAGTAAGACTGTTAAATCATCTGGACAAGTCATGAATGTGCCAGGAAATAAGTGTTTCTACTCAGCGCTAGGGCAAGGGCTTATGGCAGCTGGTTGGTGAGCCCATGCCAGTGGGAGCTGGCTAACAGCTGATGGATGATTTAATTCCAGCATAAACCAGTTCATCTACTCATACCAGCATGGGCTGATCACATTCTCAGACACCTGAGTGCAAACAGCCCAGCCCTGCCCACATGGGATATCTGCAAAGACCTGAAACAAGCATTATTGTTTTGGAATAGAAAAGCATCAATTCAAAACAGGGCAGATTCAAAGTGTGAGGTAAGATCTCCAGATACACACCTGGAAAGAGCACATTAGAGTTTCATCCACACTCATCATGGCACCTGCATTATCGAATTCTCCACAGTAATTTGGGGCAGAGAAGAGAGTTACCAACTGCCTCTTTGCAAAGAACTCATATCCATCTTCAACAACCTTTGGGGAGAAGAGCAGAAATATCAGACCAGACAAATTCTTCTGACCACGGTGCCAAGCAGCTTTAACAGAGCCAGCAGATGGAAATATCTAGGAAGCATGAGTTCCCAACTTTCACATCAAAACAGAAATACCATGGTAGGATACAGCTCAGCAACAGCATTCTAGGTTCAAGACAATCTTGGTCAAAAATCAGAGTTTATATCAGTTTATATGTATTAAGAAAAAAACGCTCATTACAAGGGACAAGGTCCTCAGCACCTCCGGCTTACACTGGCTAGTCCTGTGTTGAGGATATGGATGGAGGATTGGACCGGATGACCACTTCAGGTCCCTCTGAACCCACTATTCAATGGGTTAATGTACAGGATTGAAATACCTGATGAGCTCTGCATATGAGATCCAAATCATGTTTATGGAGAAACTTTGCAACCACTTCAGCACCAAAAGTAAAGGACACTCCTCTGTCATTTTCACCCCATCCCAAGACGTCCTTGTCAGGGTCTGACCACAGGAGATCACAGAGCAGACCTTGATCTGGTACATCAGTGGGGCGCATAATTCTCCTTATCTGCTCCATTGACTGAAGGTCTGGTGACAAACCTGTTCAGAGTTAAGGCAGTTCATGTTTTAGTCCAACTTTGCTCTGCAGGACTGAGGTGTCAAATGCAAAAAAGATCTGCATTCAAAGCAATTCACCACTGCAGTGTCATGCAGCTCGATGGCAGCATTAACTGACATTTAATCCAGCCTTTATTGTAAAGCCTTTGTGACAGAGACAAGTCACTTTCTAGAAGTTGAAGCAAGATCAGCAAAGCCATTTCCACATTTTACAGGATTACAATAATCTCAGTGTAATATTTTGCAAGTATCTGTTACAAGACCTGTGAAGGAAAAGAGGCATTAACACTAGGAACTACAGGGCGTGTTTGCTTTAAGGATCAGGCCTAGGAAGATGAAATACAGTAACAAACAGCCCTTGTGGCATTTCTCACCCATGCCTCCACAGGCGGCTGCAATTACTTGTGGGTGATAAAACATTTGGGTGCAGTCTGTACTGCTACTTTTAAGAGGTGCACGAAGTAGGTATCACAGTGTAACAGAGCCAATTCCTAGCACTGAAACTCTAAACCTCTCAACCTGGCTTTGGCTTTGAGCAGCCTGGTTTAGTGGAAGGTATCCTTGCTCATGGTGGGGGGATTCTACTGAACCATCTTCCAGTAACAGTGCTAAGCCATTCTATGAAAACATCCGTTTTCAAAATGTACATAAAACTCACGGACACATTATGTCTAAACAAAACTCCATGGATTCTTTACTCAGAAGAATAAGGCATATTTTAACATGTCTGAAGTTTTGAGGCTTCTGCAAAGTCAACATGACATTGCCATGATGGATACCACAGCATTACAATTCCTCTGTCAACCAAGGTACTGTTACTCACCCCCATGACAGCAGAATATTTTCTCATCCACAATGGCTGCAATGGGTAAACAGTTAAAACAGTCTGTGAAGGTTTTCCACAGCTTAATATTGTATCTTCTCTTACCTAGAAGACATTTGAGAGAAAAAAAAAAAAGTCAATATGCTTTTCAAACAACTACCACCAACCTAACATGGCTGCCTTAAGTTTAAGGGCTTGCAAAACATTAGCATGAAAGCCTATGCACAACTGATCTTCTCCGCTAGCTGCTGACATACTTTATTGCTTTCAAGAAAATTGCAAGGGTCTCTCAGTGTGGCAAAGTGCTCTGAGGGCCGCACAGGACTGTGCAGTCCCAACGTTGCTTTGTAAAGTTATCCCTTGGAGAATGTGACCCATTTCAGGAAATCTTGCTATGTGCTATTTCCTTCAGGAGAAGGCAGCAATTCTTGGAAAGCAGATTTTCCTTAAAATTCTGCTAGCGCTTCACAGAAAGTCCCTCTAAGCAAAGATATGGGATTGAAAAATGAAACTGCTAAGATTATACTTTCAAAGGGACTCTCCCATCAGACATGAACCCTGAACACATTTGTGATATATGACTAAGCCTGTGATTAATCTCTGAGGAGTCAACTCTGAAATACCAGACATCTTTGTTTCTTCTCTGAAGGAGAACAAGACATGGAGAGTACATCTTGTAAGCTGCAAGCCAAATACACCCCAGAACACAAGTTGTGCTTCAGTGCACCATTAACTTAACCATTTCAGGTTGT
The DNA here is from genome assembly GCF_027791375.1 of Indicator indicator. Taxonomy (NCBI): domain Eukaryota; kingdom Metazoa; phylum Chordata; class Aves; order Piciformes; family Indicatoridae; genus Indicator; species Indicator indicator. The sequence continues at coordinate 9,436,465 of NC_072035.1, forward strand.
CTACGTTATCTGGATTTATGAAGTCACACCCTTTGAAACATGCACTTCTGCTTCGCAGCAGAACTAATTGTTACCTTAGGGTAAGGTCTACAGCACAGTCTTGGTCAAAACAGACCTTAATGCACCCACGGTGACAGATCTGTGCCTTGCCTGCTCAAAAGGAGTGCTCATGATAACCAGGTAAGTACAAGCACATTTCACATTTCCTCATTGAAAGGCTGATGCACTGGTTCCAGCCACAACTGCGGCTGAAACCACCTATCTGCAAATATCTGCTGCTTCATCCAAGCACACATCACACCCAAGGCTTTGCACATGCTGTGTCCCATTTATGAAAGGAAAATGCTTGTTCAGGCCAAAGCACCAGCACAGAATACAGCAGGACTGCATCCAGAAATGGACGTTTGGTTTTTGGTGGTTTTTTTGTTTTGTTTTTTTACCATTGCAAAGATACAGGTCTTAATCTCAAGAGGACTGCAAGCAGCGTAACAACCACAGTAAAACCACAGCAAAGACCAGCCCATTTTCCCACTTAAGATATAATACAACTATACATCATCATCATCCCTTGGATGAAAGGAACGGGAGCTTCTATAAAGCACAGAAAGTAAAATTTTCTCTTTAAAATAAGGTCTCATTACATGACCCTATCTTAAGAACTTCAACAACATGTATCAGTGAGAACCATGGGTTTACACAGTGGCCAATCAAGAGCATTACCTGCTTGCTGCTTTGTAATGTGAGGCTTGGATGCCAGGGTAAGGACACATTTACCCTTCTAAAACAGGCCAAGGGCCCCCCTGAACTGTGCAAAGGGAACTGCAGCTGGGGGAAGAACCATCTCACACTGCAACAGCACCTCCTGCTCTGCTTCCCCAGCCAAAGATGCACACATCTGTGTTACTTACATTCATCATAAAACCCATAAATTCTATTGATGCTGGCACATTCGTGGTTCCCTCTGAGCAGGAAAAAATTCTCTGGGTATTTAATTTTGTAGGCCAATAGAAGACAAATTGTTTCTAAAGACTGTTTTCCTCTGTCAACATAATCTCCAAGGAACAGGTAGTTGCTTTCTGGTGGAAAACCTCCATATTCAAAGAGTCGAAGCAAGTCATAGTACTGTCCATGGATGTCACCTGAAAGAGGATTCAGAAATTACACGTAAGGACCCCTCTGCTACATTATTTGATCCTAGCTTCACAAAAAGCTTGCGATTAGGTGCTGCCTACAACACACTTAAAAATTACAGATTATCTTAATGTATATAAACGTATCCCATTCTGAAGTCTGACACCTGCGGTTAACTGCATGAAGATGAAGTTTGTAGCTACTTCAAAATACTCACACATGTAAAATAAAATCATAGATTCCAAAAAACTAGATGTATGGTCAGATGAAAATATGACATCCAGTTAAATGTTCTACTTGACTAGTGGCTATAAGATCAGGAACCTCCACCCCATTCTTGGTATTTCCACACAGCATCTGTAGTATTGATAGAAAACTGACCACTTGAGGAATTTGCTTTGCTTTGTACTATCGCCACTGCCTTTTTGAAACACTAATTCAAATTCTGGCGGTGAAATTGTGTTGAAAATAAAATTGATACTTCTGCCTTTGGTTTAAGTTATGGCTTGGTTTCTGGCAAGCAGAACACTGGATCATGATTTTAGACTACCAATCTTATAAATATTGAATGAGCTGCTTTCTCAGTGCTAGAGCAGAACATGCTGTTTACTGGAAGCTTTTAAAAGCCCATTTATTGAGGTTTTTATTTTGATAGTCTTCATTCTTTTAGCATTATGAGACGTCTACATGTGTGCAACATGAGCACCACTGTGTACACTTAGGGTGAAACCAAACTAGAAAGTAATTCCAAGAAACAGGACTGAAAATTGAGTTTCTAGCAAGATTTGTAAGTATTCTCTGAATGGCACTACAATAAACTCCTGCAGTTCTCCTTTGTTTCCCCTTGTTCAATCATGACTGGACCAAGCACTATTTCATTGCTACAAAAACTCCTTCCCGTTCTTGTTTGGGTTTGAATTATTTTGGCCTCCACCCCAATTCCCATGTTTATTATCCCCTCCATATTCCTCTGCCCTAAGCATCCAGCAGGGTTTTATTTTCCCCTCTTGCAACAATTATTTATTAGTTCCACTGTTAGTAAGCGAAAGCAGCATCTGACATTTGTTCTCTGCTTAAGGTCTGCATTTACCTAACACCCCAACTCAGAACCATGGTACTCACCACATATTTTCAGTGGAGCTTCAAGTTCTAGTAGAATAGGCTGACTCAGAAAGATTTCTCTGGATTTCAAGCACAGTCCTCTGATTTCATTCTCTTGAAGTTGGACATTTTTGCCAGGTTTTGATCCTCTTACTGTCAGGAGTCAGAAGTCAAGTTAGCAAAATCAACAATGACCCTTGCGTTATATTAAAAACCCAACTAAATTCCACTGTAATAAAAGAGTAAGAACATAAGGGAGTAATGGCAATCTGTGAGGTGAAACTGTACTGCTGTGTCACCAGAGAAAAGGGTACTGTGTTCTGCTTTGGTTCTGTTATTGCCATGTAACAGAATTCATGGCTCAATACTTCCCCCATTAAATGTCACATTTTAAATAGCATCAATTTAGTTCTATTTATTATAAACCCATCGCTGACAATGTGACTATATACATTTTTTTATTTTTCGAACAAACTAGCTCTACACTTGTTCTCTGGAAAGCTATCTGAACTTAAGAAAAGTCTCCCATGTAATCATCAACACCATAGCACAAATATGCAAATTTCTAACTGTGCCCAACACCACATCTAAGTGAAGAGATTCCAGCACCAACAGACACTGTGCTGCCCTGTTCTACACTGCAGTTAGCAACCATGGAAGAACAATAAGCACGTGATTGGAAGGTCTGAACTACAGGCAAGAAGACATTTTGGATCACAGATAGATTAACTCCCTTCATCCCTGCCTTCAAGCACAGTGAAAAACAACCTAGTAGGAGATCCACCACTTCATTCTTCACCCCTCCCCATCACTGCTTCTATATCCCCACTGCAACAATTCACAATACCTGGTGCCCTTCAATATCTTCCAAAGACAAGGGAACCAGCTTGGCTTAAGAAGCTTCCACAGGAGCAGCACAGCTTTCTCTCCATTTATCCATCACTTCTACCCTGACTTTCTGTTCCCCAGAAATACATATAGCACCAGTTCCGTGACCATGGCTACATCATGCCACAGTATTATCAGGGTTAGGATAAGACTAAATAAAAACTGTGATTATGCCATAACTGGTGAAGCTTATTGTATTTTTATTTAGTGTCACGACCAGTTCCAACATGAAGGATGGAAGCAAAAAAAAAATCCTTTAGCAAATTCCAGTAAGATTACGGAGTAAGTGAAAGCAGTCATCCTTACAACATAACCCATTGGGGTTTGGCTGCATCAAAGCTGAATGACCTCAGAACTTTAGGCTCAGATGCCTGGAAACACTCTGACAACAGCTTCAGAAACAAAAATCACTGCACTGGTAACGCTGCCTAAACAGGCAACTTGCTGTGTACAACTCATGCAGCATTAAGACAGAATATGCTGCTATCCAAAAAAGGCTTTGTCTTTAGTTTCAAAAAAGGCAAGCAACCACAAGAACCTGTATAATATTACCTTCCTGAATTCCTGAATAATTTTTAAAATACCACTTCAGTCTAATTCCCCTGATACTGTTTAAGCTCTGAATGAGAAATCCGGACACTACGTATGAATCAAATCTCTTTGTCACTGTGGGCCTTGTGCTAGATGAAATTAAGAAGTGAGAACTGCAGGAAGTAATGCTGGGCAGGGGGCATGTTTTAAGAAGCACAAGAACAAAAATGATTCTGTTCCACGTGGATTACAATTTCTCATTTGCACAAAAGCTTCCTACTTCTGTGCAAGCCTCTGATGAACAGTAAAAAACACTGTTCAGTCAGCATGCATCTTATCTAGACCAAGAATACAATCATGATTCTGTGATACCCACCCATAAAATCAAGTGCCATTGGACACAAACTCTGCCAGCACTCACAGGGTTACTATCAAACCAGTTCTGCCATGCATACTGACTCCCAGAGACCCCAGTCATGGTGGCACAGGCTGTCCTACAAGAGCCACTGTCAATACCCTAAACCATACCACCTTTCCTCCAACAAGCTCTAAAATTAAACTTTAGTTTCAATTACAGTAACTACTGACAGTGATATTAAGTTAATTGTAGGTCAAATGTTAAGGCTTCAACACTCTTATCTTTCAAGCACTACAAGATCCTTTATATTCTCCACTTCCAATGTATTCTTACTCAGCACTGACATTACATGGCAACACTGGAATTACCACTAAGCTTCGTGTCTTCGATTAAAACATTGGAAGTAATGAAGCATATAAATGAAAGTTAAAGCTTTGTCACAGCAGTTTATCACACGCAAGGCTTTTCATCCAGTCGTTTCTTCATCCGTAAAGTAATTTTCCAAACACTCATGAGCAACGAGCAAGTCACTCAAAATGCCAAATATCCAGAAGCAATACAGAACAGAAACATACAGAAGAAAGTGATCAGCTGGCTGGATTAGAAATGTAACATTTCCCCCTACTCTTATTAAAGTTCACAATTTTTCTTTGCTTAGAATCAGAGAATCATTTAGGTTGAAAAAGACCTTTAAGATCATCAAGTCCAATCACTAACCCAACATCACCAAGTCCACCACTAAACCATGTTCCTCAGCACTGTATCTATATGGCTTTTAAATCCCTCCAGAGATGACGATTCAACTGCTTCACAGGACAGCCATTATATAATATACTTGTATTCAGCTTTCTAAGAAGCCAAAAATTAAATTTTTCCATGATCTGGTCTTGTCAGAAATTGCTAAACCCAAACCCTGTTATGTTGCATCCATACATTAAAAAGTACAAGATGTTATACAGACTCTGTAATGCACTGAGTCACTAAAGCTAATGAATAAAACATATTCATTCCTTTTTGATGAAGATTAGATGAAAATCTTATAAACTACTGTTTCAGACCCAGCTTTCATATGTTTCTCCAAAACATTTTTGTGGAACCAGCAGAGTCTTCATGCAGTCACCTGCTTATGGAAAATCCTGACATGATATAAATGCTGCTTTGTTGAAGTTTCAAACTCACTATCAGACAGCAGAAGGAAGAAAGAACAGGACAATCTGATCCCATTCTGCAGCACGCTGCCCGCTGATGACATGTGGATCATGTTCGTCCAACGCAGAATAAACAGAACAAACAAGAGTGTTAAAATTCTTCTACTATTGACTATATATCCTGAAAAGCTGGGGGAGAAGTTATTTTGGGCTTCAGAAGAATCAAATATGCAGAAGTGCATGTTGGTTTGAGAAAGCTGTATTTTTAGTGCAAGGATTCTCTCATCCCCAATGAAAGAGCTGGCAAGGAAATGTAGGATGTTCAGCCTGAATGACTTCTTAAAAGGTTTCTCAGAGTCTTCAAGTCACTCAGTCCCACTGAAAAAGGCAGAAGTAATATACTATGAAAAACATGTTTTGTTTATAGTTTCTTTTCTCTGCTTTGGAGCAAAACAAAGCAACTTGTTGAGATCAGACAGTACGATACTAATTGGCAGCTTGGTCAAAGTCAAAAGAGCAGCTCCGTAATACTGACCATGCACATTTGTTTTTCCAGTGCATAAAAAATAACCTCTCAGAAATGACAGTCTGGGACTGACAGAACAAGCCAAAGATTAATCAGCTGAGGAAAAAAGTCATCTCATTTCAAATGATAATTTATTTATCTCTTGTCTCAACATACTGCTGCACTACTCCCAGACATTAATGTATTCCAGTCCTCGTTTAGACAGATGCTCCTCATCCATTTTTGTAGGATGAATGTCAATGTCCATTCTGGACTGTCACCTAACAAGTAAAATCTTCAGTGTACAAGCCTGAGAAGTTAGGAAAAGTAAGTTCCGCACTGCATGGAGAAAGACTGCAGAAGAGATCCCTCCCTGAAGCCTGGATGATCTCTCCAGAGCTCCTTACTTGAACATAGGTTCCAACTACTAAAATTAATGCTGTTTTCCAAGACAAGGAGGAAAACTGCTGGAAAGCAGCAACAGAGGCCTAGTCCTAAATGAGTGTTACAGAGGTGAGTGCAGTGAGGCAGCTGCCCAGAAGAAGGGGAAAGGAAGGAAAAGGCAGAAGAACAAAAATGGCATCCGTGTCCTTTTGGTGTAAGCACACATTGCTGCAGCATCCAGGAACTAAAATACCACCTGACATCTAGGACAACTTTAATTATTTTTGTTTAGAATGAATGGGTCAAGAACTGCAGGATCTAGAACGTGCAACAAGCCAGAAGACTACATCCACGTAGAGTACAACAGATCCCTAACACCACATTCCATTACCAGTGCTTTCCAACATTCAGTTTGGTACTACAATCCTTAAGAAAAGCCAATGCTGCTATAAAATCAAGTAGATCACCTCTTTCCAAATTAGTATGAAAGGGAGTTTTTAGGAAAGCATTCAAAAATATGAGTGATTCCAGTGATCTCATTTTCCTTCAGTATGACACAAAAAGCAGCAGCTGAAATGCTCTCAGCTGAAGTGCTAGAATCAAGTTCTTTCAAAGAAAATGTTTTAAAGAAAACAGTCTATCAGCAGGACAGTTCATTTTCAGGCTTATTAAACAAGTCTCTCAGTTTTACCCTGTTTTATGTGATGCCTGCAATCCCAGAGACAGCTCCAAAAATACCACAGGTTGTTTTTAATCTTGTTTTTAGCAGTTCCTGATGACAGTTTTGCATTCAAGTTTTGCACCACATGCACAAAGGGAATAAATAACTTCCAAGTGGTTGACGTTAAAAAAGGTTTTACTCTACTGCAGGCACTACCAACTTTGATCAGATCATTTAAAATTCAAAATTGAAACTGAAAAGCAAATCCTCACTGCCTGAGCTTCTAACAAGGAAAAGCTGGAGTATGCTTTTTAGTACCATGGGAGTTCACAGCAGCATTATCAAACAAGATTCTGCATGACTGAAAAATGTTCACCTTGTAACATCTTTCTGCACTGCAGAAAAGCTATACAGCAACAGGTACTCACATCCAAATTCCTCCATTTCGCTGATTGGACAACACAGAATTTAACTGATTTATCTAAATCCCCAGCAGTTATAGGAATCATATCCTTCTCTTTCCAACACAGAGCTCCTGTTCCCTGTTACTAGAAACTGCAGAAAGTAATGAGTAACATTAAGCTACACAAACCATGGAAAATTAGATGGTTTGAGGTTAAAAAGTGCTGCTTGCCTGTTAGAAAATTTATCACAGTATCTGCACAATGAAATCTAACCACATTTCAGATGAACATCTGAGAGAATCAGATACTTACTGCAGTATATGAAGCTAAACAGCAGATTCCTATCAAACCAACCATGTATTAGGCAGAAAGGTGAAAAAAAAACAGAGAAAAAAAATCTCTGTTCTCAGCAGAAGTTTATCTATATTCTTTAGTTCAACTATTTTAATAACTTGGATGATCCTCCTTCCCCATTTAAAGCAAATTAGACAGAGTATCTCCTTGACAGCTATACACAGGCTTTACCAGGAATAGAACTCTGTGGGTGTATAAACAGCAAAGTTTTGAGGATTTAGAGTCTTTTTGCCCATTTTAGTGCACTAACTGGGATTTCAGCTCTCAGAATGGCTACCACCATTCTAGCCTCATGTGGCTTTATCCACAGCAGCCTCCATTCATGATTAAGTTTCCCCTTCATAGCATTTGCAGAGGCTGCAGCCCAGAAAAGATTTTCAGCATGGTATTTCAGCTTGGCTTGCACTTATGTACATTGAAATTATGATATTTTACCCTGTTATTTACTGTTACCGTGGTAAGACCAGTACAGCTCAATCTTGGTTTGCAGATATGGTTCTATGAGCTCCATTCCTAAACCATACCCTACTTATCTGTGAACAGCTGCCAACATGCTAGATGGAGGAAAACAGATAAGGGGCTCAAGTTTTGGGAACACCACCTGACAGGACATGAAAGGAAGACATGCTCACGCTCAGGGAATGCTGGGATTTGTCACTCATTCTTTACCTGGAGGTGAGCAGGAATTCTGCCATTTCCTGCAACTTTCTGTGATCATGCAGATGCCACCGATTTTTCATCTCACAGGGAGCTTTCTAGCATCTTCTTGTCTACCAGCAGACAGGTACAGCTGCAAGCTCAGAACCAGGAAGCTACCTACAGTCTACAATACTCATCCTAGTAGAGTAATTTGCTCTCATGTTTTCCCCTCCTTATTCCTTAGTACAGTGAGTTAGCTCCATCAATACTTGAGCCTTTATCCACTATCCAGGGCACTGAGAAAACATTTCAATACTCAGTTCGGGATACTGTCATTTACTATACTTTAGAAGCATTTGTCTAGTGAAAACAGTTACTAACGTGACAAAAATTAGACAACCTGAACTCATGAAACCATTCCTGGCAGAACACAACTCTCATGAGTAAAGAAGCTAACAAATAAAAATTCAATTACAGAACAGTATCTGTATGCTCCATGTTTTCATTGAACAGCTTTCCAAGGTTGAGAACAATGGCAGTGAAAAATTCTTTTTGTGACATTTCAAAGCCAAATGGCTCTGTACTACAAACATTTGGATCAAGACTCTTCAAATATTTACCTTAGAATGAGAAGCTAAATATATACTTCTAGGCCTTTTCAAGAACAAACTAATAATTCCAGATAGCTAGCTTAATGTGGGTGGGAAAATATCAACTATTTTGGGGGAAAGTGAGAATAATTTCATTGAATCAGAGACATGAGCATTGAAAGCAAGTAAAACCTCTCACAAATACATCATTAATAGCCTGTATTAAGAACAACAGCAAGAGCCACTTCACTTTACCCTCAAGCATTAGGCCAGATCCCATTCCTGGTGTCACTCTTAGTATCTTCCAACAGTGCAATGCTAGGGCATGTTATAATCCACAAATAATGACAGTTTTGCACTGATTTGAAGTATTTCATCATGAATCTCCTTAATACTTGGGTTTGGTACCTCTAAAAAGAAAGGGGTAATACTCCCTGCCCATATCCTCTGCATTTTACTAGCAAAATCACCTAAAGTTAACTTAGAAAAACGTATAAACAATAAGAGTTTAAAGATGGCTGTAATGAAATACCAAACTGCTCTAAAAAGTAAAGCTTGCAGAAAGGTTTGGGGCCCCCAGTTTGTGAAGTAGGCTGATTATTAAAGCAGATTTTGCAGTGTTTTCATGCTTGAGTGCAATTTTAATCAGCGCACAACCTTGTCTGAAAAGGCTGTCACTGGAAGTAGAGTTGTGGTGCAGGCAAAGCAGACTTTGCGTTGCTAACACCACGCAGTTCTACTAGAACCACACAGAAAATTTGTTTGTTTGCTCCAAATCTAAATACACATAGTTCACATATTCTTCCCCCTCCACATAATACCATGCAGATCTTCACCTTTGAAGTTCAATCCTGTGGCCCATCTAGCCAAACCATCGTGATTTCAGAGAAAGGATGAATCAAGTCAGTTTTAAACAACGCAGGAGAATGGTGTTTGCACTGTAATTCATACAGTTCTGCACTCTATCAAAAAATGCAGTGTTGGCTAAAATACAGCAGCAGTATTTTGCCCTTTTCTGGAAAAGAAATATAAAAATGACAGATGCCAGAAAGGTCAATCATTACTCTGTCTGGCAAAGACCTTTGTAACAGACATTTAATAAGCAACAACAACAACAAAAAGCACTAGCATGGGTTACTAAGTGTTTTAAATACTGCAAGTCAGTAATTTCCTCATGGAATCCCAAATCCCATCAGAAATGTCAATAAAGGAAAAAAAATTAATTTCAGTTGTGGCAGCTGATGCAACCTCAGGTAACATCTTTAGTTGCAGGAACCTATCTCTTAAAAGATCTTGTCAGTAAACCTTCTGAAGCCTGATTTACCAACTCTCATCTCTTCCACATGTTTAATACCGGTATAAGCTGGGCAACAACGCAACATACTGACGTAGGACATCTTACTACCTTGTGAAACTTTAGATAAGTACTTCAGAGTCACTCAGATCTCTAAGATGTTTTTGACATTAAGAATTTACACTTTTAGAAAACTGGAAAAGTTACACTAGGGGAAATTCAGCAAGAATAACCAATACTTGCAGTAAAGTTGAGCATGTATTAATATGTCACCAAATCTATGACACACAGGATCTGACATCTACAAATCATAGCACCAGAGTTTCAGGAAAATACTGGTCTACATTTATGAAGGGAAGCCTTTAAAGGTTTTAAAGCAGTAACAAGCAAAACTCCAAACGAAGCAGAGGGAAAACTCCATTTACTTTTACTCATTCTAGTTCAATAGTCTCATAAAACATCTATAGGATTTTTAATTCCAAATAATTTCTAGAGTAGCACTATGGTTCCTCTGCCTGACCTTTTGCTGTCCAAACCATTACACAAGCAGCAGCATCTACGAAGGAAAAGGCGTAATAGAGCTGAAAGACATTGTTTCACCATTTGCCTCAGTAACATCTCAGATGACTCCAGCCAAATGAAAAAAGTTAAATCCCTGACCAAGCGCTCTTCAAGCGTAAGTGCAGATCAGGTGCCTGCTCGGACATACATAAAATAAGGTTGGATCAGGCTACCTTCCTTCTCTGAATAATTATTTTTCTTGATGTCTGGCTACTTCCCAGCGGTTTGCTCTAAGAAATATCAGTTGACAATTCTAGTCCGGTGCTGACCTCTGCGACCGAAGGGATGATGCCTTGCATGACGACCTGCAACTTCTACACGTCTCCTTTGATTTAGGAACTCCCAAGCAACTCTTTCCAACACAAAACCACCAACAATTACAGGACAATAAGGCCGTCCACAGACTGTGTGAAGCACCGAAAACTAGCCCTCTATTCACACCTAAAAAGCCACCATATGTTACGAATTAAGAGGCAGTCCCATGATAGCACGAACGCAAGCAGCTAATCAAAGCAAAACCCACGATATCCTGAAACCTACTGCAAGTTTCCTTATGACTTTCTGAAACCCTTTCCTCAACACTCTTTAAACATGCGAGGTCTTATTCCAGAACCCCACGAGTACTCAGCCGAGCACAGATCCCATGTGCATGTGTGGAAGGCAAGAGAAAAGCCCGGAGTTTTTAGAACACATTCCTACAAACATAATACTAAATTAATCCTCTTCTTTAAGCTTCAGGGGAGGAAGAGGGGGGCAGCCGGCTAGTCCCAGCACTGCACCGGGAGCACAGAGGGGAGCAGAGGGCGAGAACAACTCGGAAATAGAAGCGCTATGGGAAAAGTTGGGGCTGAAGGGCTGAGCCACCCGGAGCGGCAGCAAGCCCCGGGAAGACAAAGCGCCTCGGTGCCCCTCCATTTTGGTCCCCCCGAACCCGCCGGGCGGGCAGGACGCGGTGTACCACCCGCGGCGCTGCCTGAGGGAGAGCCACGGAGCCGCCGCACCGCCGGACTCATCAGCACCGACCTGGTCGCCACCGACCCCACGGCCACCCGCCCGGTGCCTTCCCCGGCCCTCACCCTCCAGGAGCCGTTGGATGATGCTGTCGATATTGAGCTTGTCTATATCCGCCATCGCCTCTCAGCGGCCGGGCGGACCTCTCCCCGCGGGTCCCCTCCCTCCGCTCGCCGCTTGGCCGGCCCGACTTCTCGTTCTGTCCCGGTTTTCCCCTTCCTCCTCTCCTCCCCGCTTCTCTCCTTCTTCTCCCTCCCCCCCCCCCGCCCCCCGCCTCGACCGCCGATCTCAGCAGAAACGGAGCTCTGAACAAAATGGCCACCACCGCCTCAGCGAGCCAGCTCGGCGCACGGATACTAGGAACGCGACGCGGCTCACCGGAAACCCTTTAGAGGCCGGCGGGAAGAGCGGGGCGGGGCAAGTCAATATGTTGCGTCCACCCCACGATCGTGATATCCTTCCGCTCACGGGCCGGGAAGTAGTGCGGTGCTGCCGTTTCTTCTTGTCGTGGGTGCCGCAGGAGCTCGGTTTGTCCAAATCCAGCCATGAGCTGGATCAGGGAGGCCGTTTGGCGCATGCCGATGACGGGAGACGGCGGCTGGGGTTGGGCTTCTGTCAGTACTGCCTCCTCATGGCACTCGGTCTGAGGCTATACTGCCTGAACCCCTGAGCAGGGAGCACGAGGGGTGCGCTGCCCTTCTGGGGTATGGCTGCTCCCCCAGCCCTAAAACACAATGAGCAATACCAAAACCCCGCCTGCAGCAGGTAGCATGGCCCCTTTCTGCTTCCTGTGAACCCTGACCCACTGGAGACCGATGGCTGCTCGGTGCCCAGCACCAGCTCTATCAGAGCAGGACCTGGTGCCTGATGTACGTGCCGGGCTGTGAGTTCCCCTTTTTGCTCATTTGTAGGAGCTTCACCCCAATCATCCCATCTCTGCTCATTTGTAGGAGCTTCACCCCAATCATCCTATCTCTGCTCATTTATAGGAGCTTTGCACACTCAGCCATCCCATTTGGCCCATCCACAGCAGCTTCTGCAGTCAGAGCAAGCCCTAAGCAACTTCAGTTATGTGCCTCTCCCCCTGCAAATGCTCTAAGTAACAACCACAGCATTTTGAAATCCTTATAGATGAAGAAATTAGCCTACTCTTTTAAGAATATCTCACTATTTTATGTTACACTCCTCCTATTATTTTATCCTGTATGTTCCTATGGCCTGACTACAAGCAACAAAATGAGGTTCTGCTCATGAATTGAATGGCACGGACTGTGCTGGTGTTTTCCACTGTTTGGTTTGCATTTCTGATTGCATGTAGTTTAATCACTTTATTTACTCCTGCTTTAATTTGCAGGGATGGCCATGTCAACCTCTTTCCTCCTTTCCCCACTCAAATTGCTCCTGCTATGCCTGCTGGATTCCTCCTGCTGACTGCTATACAATATTCATAACAGCTTATTGCTGGGGCCAGAGCAGAGTTCAGGTTCATGAGATTGATAAAGCAAAGGACTTGCAGTCTCAGCACACCCTAGATCTGTCAGGAGAAGGGAGATAAGAGGACACAGACAGAGTCTATCTGAAACACAGGTACTTGCCCGCTGCAAAATGCAGCTTCAACGCTCGACTTCTCTGAGCAAACACTTATCATAACGAGCACGCCCAAGCTGATATGTTAATCTTAGTCACGATGGTGTAAGCCCAAAGTAACCCTGTTGAAGACAATAGAGTTACTTCAGATTTACTTCAACGTGACAGCCTTTGCAGATTTACATGTATTTTGGTGCTGCACCTTCCTGGGGAGCAGCCTCCCCCTATCCAGGGTTCTTTGGCCCAGACTGCTCTTTTTCTTTCAAATCCCTTCTGATTCTGTGGGCAAGTTGTTCTCTTGGACTTAGCTGAATTATTTAAAAAGGGAAATTTGTTCTGTGTTTCCAGAAAGACCTTGCTGGTTTTGTTTTCCTTGCTGGGAATATCTTTATCTTAACCTGCAGCTGTTACTTGTCTCCTAAGACAAGTCTTTTGAGGATCTAAGAACCTTTAGTGGGGTGCTGAGTGCCTTTCACACCTGTTAATGCTCTGGGAAATGGGGTAGAGGGGGAGAGCTCAGCACCTTTCAGAGTGTGACCCAGGTGATGGGAATTCACTGGAAACTTCTGCTATACTTCTGGAAGAAAGAATCTGGCCTTTCAAAAGAGACCAGGATGTCTTTTGTCAGGACAAAGAATCAATCTCACTTGCTGAACTGCGTCAGGTAAGGTCCAAAGCACTGTCAGCTCTTGTTAAAAGAGGCGTAGCCAAGGGGAGGGAGAGAAGCTACAGATAAAGGCAAATCTGCTGAGGCCCTGTCATCACCTTGATATCCAATGTGCCTTGCTCCAGCTCTGCATCTCGACAGCAGCTGCCAACACTTGATGTCCTGGTCAGTGGGGGCTGTATTTCTGCTATGTGGCCGTGAAAAATAATGACCCTTACTTAACAACAGTAAACTTTGTGATGAGCCACAGATGTTAAAATACCACTACAAAATTATATTTTTTTAATAAGCTGACTTTTCTCTGCAGGAATGAACAAGCCCTTGCACCACACCTGATTAGAAAGGGGACCTAGCCATGGTATTATAAATATTCTAAAACTATTTTGTTCTCCAGTGTTGCTCACAACAATGATTTATTTCTAGAGGGAGGAACAAGCAGGGAAATCCCTTTGTCCTTACTCTGCACACAGGCTTGAAGTATTCCATGATTTTGAAGTTTATGGTTCATATACTCCCCCCTCCCTTCTTTCTATTTGTCTGCAGTTTCCTTTCTAGTTCGCTGAATACATGATGACGTATGATTTATCTTGCTCACAGCTCTGACACTTTTGTGTCTTCTCCTCCTTCCCCCTCGAAATTCCACAAATAAATCACTGCTTTGGTAACGTCTCTTGGAAGCCTCCATGTGAAATATCTTTCCCCACTGATTTGTCCTCGCTATCTCATGTACATGCCACTTTGTTTGTTGTACAGTTGCTCATAATCTGGCTATGTTTAAATATATATATATATATATATAAATATATATAATACCCACCTACATACAGGAGCAAAATAAGGAGCATTTAATTATTGTTCTGGGCATTATATATCCATTACATACACACATATATGGTGTGGATAATCTCCTGTGTCTATATGATAGATACACACACACATGTACATGCAGATATATGCAGATAATAATGAAAAGCTCCTGATTTTATTCCTGGGTGTAGGTGGATCCTAGGAAATGCAAGTCACTCCCCACTTCCCCTTGCCTAACATTACATATTTGCTAAGTCTGTGAAATTCAGTGTGTTTGTGTACATTTTAAACACAGCTACACAGGCTGTTCAAACACTGTGAAAACAAGAACGGGTGACTTGTGGGTCAAATGTTATTTTTCCTAACTCAACACAAAACCATGATTTAAATGTTTCCATAACTCCCTCTGTTTGTGTCCAGGTTTCCTTGTGTTACAAGCAAGATAAAGCTTTTATCTATTCTTCTTGCTCCTGATGGCTAAAACGTTTTGCTTCTGGTGTCTAAACCATTTTGCTTCTGATGACTAAAATATTTTGCTGACCCCCCAAGTTTTAGATGCTGCAGAGTTGCAGGAGTAGACAATGCCAATTTGTCAGACAAGAAAAGAGCAGCTGGAACATGCAGTGAGGCTGATCTGGAGATGTAGGGGTCCGAGTCCTGTTTGGGAGGGAGCTGCTGACGCACAGGCAGGGCAGGTGTTTTCTTAGTGTCATATTTTATTTACAAAACATGGAGCGTGATGATCTCCCTCCAGCAACAAAACCTGCAAACTGTAGGCAGGCAGCTGCACCGTGCAGGACCTGGTGAGGGGCTTGGGACCAGCTGCTGTTCCTGAACCTCTGGCTTTGCCAAATACTAAAATCACATGCAGAATAGCAGAATCCGAGCATGGCAGGGGTTGGAAGGGGCCTCTGGAGATCTTCCAGTGCAACCCCACTGCTAAAGCAGAGCAGGTTGCCCAGGATCACAATGTCCAGCTGTGTTTGGAATATCTCCAGAGAAGGACACTCCACAACCTCTCTGGGCAGCCTGCTCCAGGGCTCCAGCACCATCACAGCAAAGAAGTTTTACCTTATGTTTAGGTGGAACCTTCTGGGTTCCAGTTTGTGCCTATTGCCCTTTGTCCTGTCACTAGGCACCACTAAAATGTGTCTGGCCACATCCACTTGCACCCCACTTTATAGCTCTTGCTGATTATTGAGAAGATCCCCTCTCAGACTGCTCTTCTCCAGGCTAAACAGCCCCAGGCTTCTCAGCCTTTCCTCCTCACAGAGATGCTCCAGGCTCCTCAGCATCTTCATATCCTTTTGCTGGACTCTCTCCAGTAGTTCCTCACCTCTCTTGAAGTTGGGAGTTCAGAACTGGATGCAGTACTCCAAATGTGGCCTCACTGGGACAGAACAGAGGGGTGGAAAGGCTCCCTTGGTCTGCTGGCCACGGTTTTCTTAATGTACCCCATCCCCAGACACTGTGCAGCACTGTCTCTTCTCACTTGTCTAACTCATTCACTGCAGCCAGGACTTGATTGCCTCTGAGCTGAATGTTTCACAGTCTCAACAGCTGGTTTCCATCTGAAGTCTCCCACCAATAGAAGCTGTTGAAAACAAAGACAAATCCTTCTCAAGTTTGTTAAAGTCACATTTTTTATAAAAATGTTAAAAGATTGTGCTCAAAAATTCTTGAGGAGAGCTATTTGACGGGGGAGAAATGTGATTCGCCATTCCTTCCCTCCTACTTCATTGTTCTTGGTAAATATTGATGTACTCCATGGGTTTCTTTCTGATGAAAGGTATTTTCAGATAGAAAAATGTTCTCTTGGTGAGTTGTAGAAAGATCATACTGACAAAAATACTGCCAATGAAATAATTTTCCTATAGAAATGTCCTAAGTCACTTTTTTCCCCCAATATAGTGGTGACCACAATAGGATTTTTCCTGCTATATCTATTTTGGATTAAGAAAACACAGCACATTCCACCTCCTCAGTGAGCTTCTTGTAGGAAATAGAGTTTCCAAGCTGGACCAGGCACAAGAGCTGTTTGGAGAACTCATCAATTGGTGTATCTTGCCCCCATTAAGCGTCCCTGGCAAATGTGCTGAAGATCTGCTCTGGCACTTTGAAAAAGAGGAGAAATGAGGCTAAAGGAGACTTTGTCCTACTTTAAGTGGGGAACAGCCGTAGTGGATCACTTGACTCTGCCTTGGCAAAGAGCAGAGCTGCTGTCCTCCCCTCTTCAGTCAGGAATCTCTGTGCTCCGCCAAAGCCTGAGTTTCATAACCGGCTAAAAAGCTCTTGTGAAGTTCCACGAGGCTCAGCTGAGCTGTTCGTGGAAGGGGAAAGGAAAAACATGTGTGGAACTCAGTGTTACACATCCAGCAAAGGGCTTTCCAGCCTTTCAGCTGGCTAATGGTAGGACAACTGTAATTTGCCTTTTGTCTTTGCTGTGTGAGGGGCGAGACGGTGGGGAGCTGTGTGGGTCTCTGCATGGCTCACCTCACTCTGCCTGCATGTGGGTACGGTGGGATGTGAATTGTCCCATGGTATGGAGCAGACTTTGCAAAATGGGGAGAGGCAACTGCTTCTCAGAAAGATCAAGTGGGATGTTTTTGGGTAGCTTCAGCTTTATATGTCTTGAAGAAAGGATTTTTTTTGGTGTTCCTCATTGCATTGGCCAGAAATGCATGTTAGCAGCCTGGGACATGGCTGGTTTCTTTGCTTCCTCTGATTTGACCTCAGCATAACTCTGCTTCATGGATGAGCTGCTTCTCTAATTAAAACTGATGAAAAAGAGGACCAGGAAGGCTGCCAGGGGAGTGGGAAAATGGAAGTAAGATGAAGGTCTGTTGATGAGTGCTTGATCAAATGACTGCTTTGACTCAGTGGGAACATCCCCGAATATGAGATGCAGCAGTGAGAAAAGAACCTTCCACAAAACATGGGGATCCCTGGCTCCACTGGGGATTTTGAAATGCAGATAAAATATGTGGAAAATCCCACCTGGAGGTGCCTGCAGGCTTCCCAAAAGCTGGTGCACTAAAGCCTCCTTAGGCCTGGGACAGGTAGCAAGTGTTCAGAGTGCAGAGGCTTTGCTGGTCCAGGTTTTGTTTTCCTTTATGCTTCTAAAAGTCCAGAACAATCCCACTGATGGCTCCTAGCCACCTGGAATTTCTGCTTACATGCAGCATTGGAAAATGTGGTCAGCTGTGGAGGTAGCTGCCACGTGTGCTTATTTGTTTCTGTTCTCACCTCCTCCTTGCTGCTTGCTTCTCGCCAGCCTGGCAGATTTTCAGGAGCTGAGCTGAGCTCTTACATAACATTGCACCAAAATGGGTATAAAGGATTTGGAGGAATCCATGGCTGGAGTCACCTTTGATCCCTGGATTCCCCTCTGTTTTGTCCGCACAGCTCGGGCATGCTGTTGTGAGATGCTGCTTTTGCCTTGGGGCATCCTCTGCCGTTTGCATCCCTTGGAACTGGGTGTGACATGGAGGTGTCCAGCCCTGCTGCTCAGCAAGTGCTGCCTTTGCCATGGCTTCCAAACACCCAGTGGGTTCCTGTGCTGACTTTCTTGGGCACGCATCTGCTTACAAGCGCAGCATCTCCCAGGTTCCTCAGAGACCATGGCCAGAGTTCAAGACTGTATAATTAATGGTAATTATCCAGTTGTGGCAGTGAGTACTGAACAGATTTAACTCATCTGAAACCTCAGCCTGAGTTGCACTGAGCTGTGTTCTTGGCTCAACAAACCTGCACCTGAATCCAGAAGATGCCTTAAGTACGTTGAGGAAATCCTCTTTCTCCTGGGATGGTCTCTCCTCCACATCATGGGCAGCTGCAGCTGGGCAAAGCCTCTGGCACTCCTTGGAAAGGACATGGGTGCTCAGCCCAGCAGTGGAGAGGGAGATCTTGCAGATCTCCAGAACATTAGGGAGCTTGCAAAACACTGTGGAGTGCACCTGATGGAAAGGTGGGCAGGGCTCCCCGTGGCACCCATGACACTTTGCATGCTGCTGCGAGCTGATTTAAAGCAAATGTGACCCAGGTACTTGCTGTCCCATCTCTGGGTCACAGCACAGCAGACCCAAAGCGATGGAGCCAGCCTCTCTCCCACGCCAGTCTCCAGCTGGGTGCCTTTAGTGATAAATCACGAGTGTTTTGGTTTGGATGTGGTGATAAATCTAAGGGTTCCAAGTGACAGCACACACAATAGTGGGGTTTAACCAGTAAATGGGACTTTTACGTAAATGCTCCCCTGCCCATGTATGCTGGCAGGCAGCAGGTGAGACAGGAGTTGGAAACATTCATCTGTGGAGAAAAGGGAGCCCTGGAAACCTGCCACTTTTGTTCCAGTCTTTGCTCTCCGGGAACTTGGTTTTCCCCTTCTTTTCCTCCATACTTTACTTCATGTGAGTTTTTGCCTTTTAAAACTAGATGCCTTGTTTGCAGTAAGAACACCCCAGGCATGTTTGCTCAGCAGGTGAGATTAGCCCAGTTCAAGGCTTAGATTTAGGTTAGACATGAGACTTAGGGTAGATTCAGGTTAGACATAAGGAGCAAGTTCTTCACAACGAGAGTGGTGAAATACTGGAACAGGTTGCCCAGAGATGTGGTTGAGGCCCCATCCCTGGAGACATTCAAGGTCAGACTTGATGGGCTCTGAGCAGCCTAATCTAGTTGGAGATGTCCCATTGCACATATGGAGGAAGTGAGTTTTGAGGCCAAAAGGCAATATTTTAGAAGGAAAGTAGTTTGTGAAAGTTTATGTGTGCTGGGAGGTTTATCTGATGATAACAACTTCTCCTGTGTACCTCCTCATGGGACACTCACTCCAGCACAACTACTTTTCCCTGAAAACACTTCAGCCTGAAACACAAGCATCCAGAGATGAAAGAGGAACATCTCCAAAGAAGGAGAAACCCTACCAGGGGTCAGAGAAGTTCCAGGCACTTGGAAATCCTGCTTCTCTGCAGCCTCTACTGAAAGCAAAGACCTTGGTGGCCTCCACAGCCCTTGGGCTTGAGTTTCACTCCTTTTCCCATTTGACTTCCTGCAAAGGGTTTTCCTCTGTGCTAAGCTTACTGTGAATTTAACTTTTGTAACACAAGGAGAGGAAGAGACCAGTGAGAGGTGCTCTTGGCTATCTGCATGCACCAGTGGATTTATACCACAAGCTCCCCAGAAGAGGGGATTTGCTCTGGACAGTGCCTGCATGGGGGATGCTTCACCCCAGCTCTTGGCTTGGTGACCCCCTGCTTTGCTGAGCCGTCCTACCTTTGCCACTTCTTGCAAGGCAACCTCTTACAAGTGTTGAGTATTTTTTTTCTTGACAGCATGTAGGTCACTGGAGAGCCTCAGGGACCTAACAGCTGACATTCATCCTTGGTTTTGAATGCATGCGTCAAGCTTTCTGGAGGCAATAGAAGTGCAATTGCTGGTGAGACCGACTGCCTTTTGTGTGGCTTCAATTAAATGTCTCTCTCTGAAGGGGATAGTTGCCAGAGCTTTTTTTAATTATTATTATTTTTGTTGGAAGAAATGGTTTTATTTAGATACATATAGCAAAAAATCCCACCTGGCTTTTTGGAAGGGCTTCAGCTGGAATGTAACAGATCTCATATTCTTCTATAAAAAGGTGAGCTGTATTTTTCAGCTGAACTTTTCTCCCCTTTTATAACTGTGATTTGGCACACATGAGGCCTAAGCAGAAGCAAGGTCACTGCCCTTCCCCAGCCAAGGAAGGAAAACCACGGCATGTGCCGGGTCTGGTGACATGGGGACAACTGCTGAGGACAATCCTGGGAGAGAACAGAGATATGGGCTGATCCCCAAGACCTTTTTAACCACTGCAGTCTGTGCAGGAGCCCTGGGGCAGCTCAGAGACCCCAGGAGATGTGTGTCCTGGCCACTGCACAGCCTGCCCTGCTGATGAGATGACTTCACAGCTGTGACCTCTGGAGAGGACCCATGAGGACAGTGATGGCAAAGCACATGCTTCTCCCAGCCCTTTTTGCTTTATCTTTGCTGCTCTTTTAACCCAGGCTAATACCAGCATGAGCAACAGGTTAAAAGAAGGCAAGGAGCCACCTCTGCCTCTCTTTTCTTTTTTCTTCCACCCTTTTAAATTCTGGTTGCTGAGTATCGTCTTTGCTCCTGAACCATGCTGCCTGGTGTCCCTTGTGCCATGACTGGGTGCTTCAGTCCCTGCTGCAGTCTGCAGAGGAGATGGTACAAGCCAGCAGGTCTTCACTGGGTGTTATGGTGCTTGACTGGAGACATATTTTAAATAATTTGTTTAATAATTTTTAATCAAGCTTGCACTTTCTTTTTATTATGCATTCCAGGTCAGGTTGTTTTGGGCTCTGAGTAACTTGTTCTAGTTGCAGATGTCCCTGCTGACTGCAGAGTGGTTGGGCTAGATGACCTCTAATGGCCCTTTCCAACCCAAACCAGTTTGTGAGTCTATGATTCCCAAGGGTGCACACTGCAGTCTCTTCCCAGCCCCAAATAGTGACATGACCAGCCACATCTCACCCAGGCTCACTCCTTCCAGCAGCAGGAGGCCATGGCAGAAATGCTTCAGCAGCTAAGTGCCTCAGCCCAGGGTAACAATTGTCTGAGAAAGTGGTGAGCAGTGAGGTAATAAAGTCCAAAGGAAGATATGTAAACCACTTGATGAAACTGTGGTACTGCTGAATTCCCCGGGGCTTAAAACCAGGACCCAGGGAGGGACTGGAAATCCCAGGGATGTGAATGACCAGGGTGATGAGAACACACCTGAGCCTCCCATGGTAGGAGCATGGCCATGCTGAACAACTCGTTTGTTTGGTGTTTTTATTGTGCCAAGATTAACATGGAAATGGTCATAAATGCCCATCCTGGGTGACCACACATCCCCCTGCTTTCACAGGTACTTGCTCTGGAAATATTTTTTGGGGCTGTGGGGCATCCTTGGCTCCACTGGGTTGCAGTGACAGCAAAAAGTGATGCTTTAAATCATCTGCTTGCTGCTCCCAGGTTCTCCCAAGCAGAGCCTTTAAAAGCTGTGCCATCAACTGCTCGATTAATTCCTGCTCTTCTGTTTCACTTGTTTGATGATGATGATTTTCAGTGATGTGACTGAAACTCACAGGGTGGAGACAGTCTCAGGCACTGGAACAAGCTGGAGGTGTATTTTTAGTTAAACAGTATTTTCAGCTCAGGAGCTGAAGTGTTTGGTCATTTCCTGGTCCCTCTCTGAGTCACACATGAAGTCCTTTCTGTTTTTTGCAGATGTTGAAGGTGACAATAATCTGGGAGTTAAGTGCTTGGCTTTAGGAGAGAGAAGGAAGTGAAGAGCAGGATGGGCTCTCCCTGATCCAAGCACCCAAGATTATGGCAAAACCTCCAGAGATCTAGTTTATTTATACTATTATAGAAATCATGGATTGGGAGAGGCACAGGGCAGTATTTAAGGCCACCCCATGTTATTGTTCAGCTCAGATGAAAAAGATGAGAAATCATCCCCATTGCTATGGCCTGGAGATGAGCACATCAGGGCTGGCTGCACATCTGTCTGTCCATCCAGGGCTCCTGCCAGCTGTTCCCAGACCCTAGAAGCAGCAGGCTTGTGGTACCAGAGGGGCTGGGGTTCTGCAATGCTGGCTGGTGAGCCAGGGTGCCCTCCTCTACTGCCACTTGAGCAAATATTCCTTAGTGTGGCTTCTCGCCTCTGCCTGCAGGCAGGGACTTGAGCCAGAAACGCTGTCAGTCAGGTTTGTCCTGCCAGCATCAGCTCACCTTGGTGAGCCCTGCAACGGTGCTCAACCTGCAATGCATCTCTGCAGCTGCCCCAGACAGATGCCAGCATTGTCAGGGCTGAATCCTAAAAGCTGGTACCCTGATGCTTCCCTCTTCATCCTTACAGACCAGATTTCCAAACTCTCCATCAGTCAACAGACACTTGGAGCACCAAGAAGTTTCAGCACAGGGATGGGGCAGAGGCTGTCAGCATGCTGGACTTGTGCCACAGGACCAGAAGGGAGCAATGTGGTTATGGTCTGGTATTTGCCTGCTGTGCTCTGTGCTGGGACAGACTCATGTTCCCTGGCAGGACCAGCTGTGTCCTGGGTGGATGCTTGCTGTTGGAGCATATGAGCTGCTGGAAAATCTCTCTCTCAAGCTCAGCAGCCCCAGTTTGCTGCAGGTGAAGGGAGCAGGCTGATCTCTGGCTGTTAGGAAACATGCTTTTCCCACTCTGGTGGGGCCACACATAACTCACTGTTGGTGATGGGAAGAGGACACGTGTGGGGACAAGTGTGTGTGGCAATGTGGGGTCTTCCCAAAGCATCAAGCTCTTGTACCGGGCTGGAGCAGCAAGCCCGGAGAGGACCAGACAGGCTGTCCAAAGCACTGAGCATCAAAGACTCTGTGGGGTGTCTGGAGCTACAGGATTTGCTTTCTTCTCCCTGGGCCTGCATCCCAGGGTGCAGAGCCCCCATTTCTGATGCACGGGGGTCCACAGCTCTCCTGGCATTCCCGGTGTCGGGAGCAGGGACAAAGAGATTGTATGGCTGTGGGGCCATCTCTGCATGGTGCTGCCTGCCAGTTGCATCACCTCACTTATCCCCTGCTTTGGGGACATCAGTTTTGGCTGGAGGAATGGGTGGGACTCCCTGCAGAGCTCAGCTGGGCAGAGAGAGGTGCTTGAGTGCCCTCCCACTGAGGATATCAGAGCCTGTTGGGCAATTTTGCAACTCAAGAGAGGATTTGCCAGCAGCAAGGGCTGTGCCTGCTCTCTAAGAGCAGCCGTCCAGTTACCTCCTTTTATCCTCTTGCAGGAGCAGAAAATGTGGCAATGAAAATGGAGCTGAGGACAGTGCTGATTGGTTCAGAGTTGGCGTGGTGGCCTGGGACTGAGGGGATAGTATGCTGCAGGGTTTAAAAACCACAGATGAGAGCCCAGTGGGATATTTTAGCATCTCAGAAGGAGATGGGAGCGGACTTAGCGCCGAGCGAGGGAGTGCGCTGCACAGGCGGGTTTCTAGAAGCAGCATGAGTTGAGCTGGTAAATTATAAAATGCCACACTTGAGGTCTGTTATATAACATCCTTTTACAGAACCTGGGAGCTAAATATAAAAGAGAGTTACATTTTGGGCCTGTGTAAAACGATGCTCCAGAACGGGTTTGTGTGGGAAGGAGCGCTCTGCTGCGCTGTGAGAAACGGAAAGGCTTTCGGGACCCTGGGCTGCCTCCCAACCTCCCTCACTTGTTTTCTCTGCAAACCTGTGAAAAACATTTACTCCCCAGGTCTCAGTTTCACTCTCCTTAAATCAGGAACAAGAAACCCTCCATTTCTTTGCAGCTGCGTTGTCAAGATTAATTCATGTTTGCAAAGTGACCTGAGAATCTATAGAAACCTGAACAGTATATCATTATCCCAATCTAAACTTAGCATAGAATATCAGCAGGCCAAAGTCCCCTCCCACACCAGAGGAGAAAGGATTGTGTCAGCATAGCCGAGAGGAAAATTCCAGCCACTGTTCCTAACCAAAAAATCCAGAAGAGAAAAGCCTTTTCAGGCTGAGACCATTTTGTTTTCCTGGAGGAAACTGCACCCTTCATTAGCTCTGAGCAGAAGGATCAGCTCCCACACAGATCAGCTCATGCTGAAGCGCAGAGGGGGCTAATGGGACTTTTGTATGGCTCATCCTTCCCCTCGGGGATGGTAGTGTTGATGCTAGACTCCTGTGGGACCTCCTGCCACTGTCACCAGCTCCTGCAGGTGACAAAATCAGGACCATCTCTGGTGGGAAAGGCAAGAGGCAGAGGGGCAAAGCAGAAATGCAGATTGCTGCAGTATGTGCTGGGGTCCAGCCTGCTTGGCAATGATTTGGGGCCATTTTGCAGTCCTTCAGCTCCTGCCCTTTTCCTCTTCAGCTGTGTTTCCACCACCAAGTGCAGTGTGGCCCCCAGTGTCCTGCTTAGGTCAGTGAATTCTTCCTCTTGTCTGTGTTCTCCATGAAATGCTGGGAACAACCTGGCCTGTCTGCATTCTTCTTGCCCTCTACATGCAGAGTGAAGACTCAATTTGGGGGCTTAAGGAGGCCAGGTACAGACTGAAAGATGGCTGAGGCATGGAACATCAGAGGAGAGCCTGGCTGGGATGAGGAGGGGATAGTGCTGCTTCAAGCCTTGCTCCCACAACTTGCTTACTTTAGAGGGAGCAAGGAACAGCTAATGGAGGGTCTGCCCTGGCCAGTGGGACTGGGAAGCAGCTCACCTGGGCTCCCATCAGCTGCTCATTTCACTCCTGAGGTGGCTCACGTCCCATTTATGCCCATTTATGTAGATGGGAGACTGGGACACTGCTGCATCTTCTGCCTTTTGCTAGAACATGTATGATGCAGAGCAGCATAGTCTCAGAGGAGGGGCTGAAATCATAAAATCACAGAGTGCATTGGATTGTGAAGGGACCCTTGGCAGTCATCTTGTTCAACCCTCCTCCAGTGAGCAGGGACATTTCCAACTAGATCAGGTTGCTCAGGGTCCCATCAAGTTTAGCCTTGAAAGTCTCCAGGTATGGGGCCTCCACCACATCTCTGGGCAACTTGTTCCAGTATTTCACTACCCTCATTTTGAGAAGCTTCCTCCTGATGTCCAACCTAAGTCTACCCTGCTCTGGTTTCAAACCATTGCCTCTTGTCCTATCACCACAGGCCGTTCTGAACAGTCCTTCCCTAGCCTTCCTGTAGGTCCCCTCCAGTTATTGAAATGCAGCTAAAAGTTCTCCTTGGAAGCTTCTCTTCTTCAGGCTTTATAACCCCCACTCTACCACCCTGTATTTGTAAGAGAGGGTCTCCAGCCCTCTGATCAGCTCTGGGAAGCCTCATCACCCACTTGCAGCCCTCCCTGCATATTTCACAGCCTGCGCCTGGCTGTAAGGTCAGGACCTGGCCGAAGCAGATGTGCAGCCCCTCCAGGTACAGGGTGTGGATTCTTAAAACCACCTGATCAGCCAGGCCTGATCCTGTGCCTGTGAAATCCATCCCAATCTCTGGAAAAAAAACGTTTTCTGACAGGATGGAAATTTGCAGGGGAGTTGCCAAGCAACTGGCGCAGCTCTGCCACCTCCTGCTTCTCTCCTCCCTCTGAGCAGTGAGCAGGCAGGGGATGGCTGCATCCCTACATCCCTCTGCCCCAGTCAGCCTGGCACTCCCTGGCTGTGCCAGCCTGCCTGGGGAGGTAGTATTGTGAAATTAGTACCACCGGTGGGTGGTGGGACAGGATGCTTCTGGCTGGTGGGGATGACCACTCCTGCCCACCCAAGCCATGGCAAACTGTCAGCAGCAGCAGGGTTAGAAACAGGCTCTTTCTTCCAACCCATCTCTGAGCTGTGCATCTTCTTTTTGAACTAGTCCCAGAAATGTGTGCTAACACATCAAGCAAAACACCCAGGAGAACTCATTATAACCTGGCTTTGATCAGTGTCACCTCTGCATTTCCTTGGGAGCTGCTTCAGATTTGTGCTACGAGAAATAGGCAGCCCAAACCATTGGGATTTTCTCTTTGAAAGTATCAATTTAAATCAACTCTTGAGTAACAACTGCTCGTTACAAAAATCAGCTGATGTCCCTCATAAAGCCTTGGACCTGCAGTTAGGACCATGAAGCAGTGCCTGACAGGAGGGGAGGCAGCTGATAGCTGTGATCTTACAAAAGATCAGTTGCTGAGTATGTGGCAATATACAGCACATGCAGCCAGCTCGCAGAAATGGCAAATGGACCAGACTGTTCAGAACAATCTGTTCCTTCTCCAGGGAAGGTCTGCAGTGCTGGTGGTAGGCTGGGAAAGCAGCTATTCTTGGTGTGAAGCCGGTCTGGAACTCTGCTTCAGAAAAATGGCAGGGCCAAAGACAGGGTAATTACAAGGAGACACGTCCTAAATCAAATCAAGTGCTTTGCTGGGCTGACTCTTCTCCAGGGAGGTTTGTGCTGCAGGAGCTCTGCTCTGCCTCATCATCCCATGGATCTGCTCACTGCAGGGAAATCCTGCTGATCCACCTCAGGCTGCTCCCCTGCACTTGGCTGTGCACTTTACTGCCTCCTATTGCCACCTACTGAATCTGGCATCGATGTCACCGAGCCAGGGGAGCAGCTGCTGCACCCAGTTTCTTGCCTACTGCTGCAATTGATGTTGGAAGGGGATAGACCAAAGTGCCCATTCCTCTCCCATAAAGCCAAAACTGGGGTGACAGAAAGGTCTGGGACTGTGCTTATCAACACCACACCAGGCTGGACTTGAAGTCTAATCCCTCCAGGCAGAGTTCTTTCAGTTGTTCTGCTTTCCTTAGGGGGGCTTGTGGGCTCCCCCAGGATCCTTTCCTCCTATGCCCACCCTAGTGACCAAGTGTCCTTCATTTGATTTGGAAAAGAAAAGGAAAAGAAGATAAACCAAATGCAGATGGTGCAGAATGCTTGTACAGCAATTTAAATAATTGACTTTAAATATGAATTCATGATCTTATATAGACTAATCCTCAGTTGCCTTAAGCCACTGGCAGAGCATCTTCAACTAATAAGGTATTCTTAGTCCTGATCAAGAGTGTTGCACAGGACGATAATCAGGAATGATTAATTGGAAATAGCTCCTCTAGAACAGGCTCCTCTCTAACCTGCTGTGCTGTCCCATGCTGCTGAGCTCTGCCAGAGCTGACAGGGAGCTGTCAGGGTCCATAGGGAAGGGATTTTTCTCCCTGACTCCCTTGTGATGAGCTGCTTTCTCAGCTGAAAATCATCCTCCCACAGCTCTTCCCAGTGCTCTCCAGCTAGATCTGGCACAGAGGGTTTCCAGCAGTGTCTAGATTTGCCAGCAGAATTCCCTGGGGAAGAACAGGATCTGGAGGTCATGGTGGGAATTTATTAGCTTGGCTTAGCCATAGCCAAGTGTCTCATTGGACTTTCAGAGCTACTGCATTGCCTATCTTACCCTGATCAAAACCCTGTGTCCTGCTTTGGTCTGATGCTGTAAAATGTCACTGCCTCTCCAAGACTGCTGAGGGATCAGCAGTCCTGCTAAGAGTGTTACTTTGTGCAGCTTTGCCTAAAATCACAGATGAAACAAAATCTCTGCCTGGAGAGCCCTGTTCCCGGTCAGGCAAGACTCTGTGTGACAGCAGCTTGTCCTTGAGTCCTCTGTCCTCTCCTCATCCTTTAGCTAAAATCCTCCCACAGTGCTTGCTTCATGCCAGGTTTGACCTCAGGCCAGGGAAATTTTCAGAGGTCTTTTCTTGCTCTCAGACGACAGCACGTCCTCAGCTATTTTGCTTCTGCGTTTTGCCCCCCGCAGCGGCAGCCTTTGAGCAGTAATTCAGCACCATGTACCTGGGAGCTGCACAGAGGGATGAAGCAAATCCCTGTTATTAGGCTCTGCTGGAGGGGCTGAGCCTGCAGTGGAAAAAGAGTTTCACTTTCCCAAGGTCAAGGGCTGGGAAACTTGCTCCTAAACGACCCTTTAAAAAATACCAAGTGATGCCACGAAGGAGCTGGTTCACTGCTGGATATCACATTTCACTTGGTGGTAGCAATTCAGAAGAAACCCATCTGCAGGAAATTACAATGACAATTTCCTCTTTGAGTGAAGAGGAATTACAGCTGTAATTTGCTGTAATCGAGGAGGCAGCAAACAGAATCACAGAATCTCAGCATGGTGGGGGATGGAAGGGACCTCTGGAGATCATCCAGTCCAACCCCTCTGCTCAAGCAGAGCAGGTTGCCCAGGATCACAATATCCAGCTGGGTTTGGAATCTCTCCAGAGAAGGAGACTCCACAGCTTGTCTGGGCAGCCTGTTTCAGGGCTCCAGCAGCTTCACAGCCAAAAATTTTTTCCTTCTGTTCTGATGGAACCTCCTGGGTTCCCATTTGTGTCCGTTTACATTTGTCCTATCACTGGGCACCACTGACAAAAGTCCATCCCCAGCCTCTTGCTGCTCCCCACCCCTTTGTTTATTGATCAGCATTGAGAAGATCCCCTGAGTCTCCTTTCCTCCAGTCTAAACAACTCAGGTCCCTCAGATGCTCCTCATAAGTCTTCTAGACCCTTGTGCTGTGCTCTAGACCTTTTGCCAGGTTCCTCGCCCTTCTTTAAGGACACTCCAGCTCCTCACTGTTGATGTTTGTAATGCTTTTAGGACCAACGCTGGTCTTCCCCACTGAAGGTTGGTATGGTTCATGCACATGTGTAGATAATCATAGAATTGTTAGGGTTGGAAAGGACCTCAAGGATCATCCAGTTCCAACCCCCCTGCCATGGACAGGGACACCTCACACTGGATCAGGTTGCTCACAGCCACATCCAGCCTGGCTGCAAAAACCTCCAGGGATGAGGCTTCTACCACCTCCCTGGGCAACCTGTGCCAGTTACCCTCATGGTGTAAAACTTCTTCCTAACATCCAGTCTGAATCTACCCACTTCTAGTTTTGCTCCATTCCCCCTAGTCCTATCACTACCTGACATCCTAAAAAGTCCCTCCCCAGCTTTCTTGTAGGACCTCTTCAGATACTGGAAGGCCACAATAAGGTCTCCTAGGAGCCTTCTCTTCTCCAGGCTGAATAGCCCCAACTCTTTCTGTCTGTCCTCATAGGAGAGGAGCTCCAGCTCTCTGATCATCACTGTGGCCCTTCTCTGGACACGTTCCAGCACCTCCAGATCCTTCTTTTAAGAGGGGCTCCAGAACTGGATGCAGTACTCCAGGTGGGGTCTCACCAGAGCAGAGTAAAGGGGGGAGAATCACCTCCCTCGACCTGTTGGCTATGCTTCTCTTGATGCAGCCCAGGATGTGATTTGCTTTCCTGGCTGCAAGTGCACCCTGGTGGCTCATGTTGAGCTTCTCATCCATCAGCACACCAAGTCAGCCTTTCTTCAGGGCTGTTCTCAAGCCAGTCACTGTCCAGCCTATATGGGTGCTTGGGATTGCCCCAATCTTGCATTTGGTCTTGTTGAACCTCATGAGGTTGTCACGGGCCCACCTCTCCAGCCTGTCCAGGTCCCTCTGGATGGATCCCTTCCCTCCAGCCTGTCTGCTGCACCACACAGCTTGGTGTCATCAGCAAACTTGCTGAGGGTGCACTCAATGCCTCTGTCCATGGCACCAACAAAGATGTTGAACAAGACTGGTCCCAGGACTGATCCCTGAGGGACTCCACTTGTCCCTGGCCTCTACCTGGACATGGACCCATTGACAGCCACTCTTTGGGTGCAGCCATCAAGCCAGTTCTTTATCCACTGAAGATAATCACTCATCAGAAGAAAGAAATAAAAATCTGGGTAGAGAATGTGCTCATGGGAGGCCATTCCCAAGCCAAGCCTTGTTAAGGTGACAAGGTACCACTCCAGGTCCATGGGACAACTTTTCACCAAAGATGGACCTAGTGTGTCTGAATTCAGGACCAATCCTGCTCCTCCCAGCACTGCTGCTGGAGCTGCTGGGATTTTGATTATGATTTAATCCAGGTTTTTAGAGGAGGGCAAAAGAAAGTTTTGACAGTTCCATATATAGTTCTCTGACTCACAGATTTCATGTGTCAAACACCGAAGATGGGTTAAGTAGAATTAAATTATGGATTTGTTATAAATAGGCTTTAAGTACCATGAATACATTAGATTTGCATGAAAATATGGGCCTGATTCTCCAGCTTACCCCAGAGATTTTGTTTGATGTCTATGGGACATTCCCAGGTAGGTAAGCTCAGCCCAGAGCCAGCTCTGACCATCCCTTGCAGCCACAGTTTCACTGAATGCAGTGAGATGGGGAAATCATTGCTGAGAAGATTAACATCTCTTGCACAAATCAGAATTTGGCCCTTAAAACAGTACAAGGAGTTTTAATTAGACCCCAAATCTGCATCTGAAAGAATAATTTCTCCATGTCAATCAGTGCTAAATGTACCTTTTAAATCAGGGAAAATGGGTTATGAAATCCCTGAAAATTGCAGAGAAAGTCACTTTTCTTCTCTTTCTCCCAGAAGACGGAGGTTCATTGGATTCAGGTGTTACAGATGATCCCATCCTGCTCCACTCACTGTTCTGCTCAGGCACAGCTTAAAGGTCCATCCAGACAAGGAAGTCAACCCTCACTGACAGTGGACCATTGTTTGGGTGAAAACAGTCACCTTTAGTAAAATAAATGCTTCTGCAATGAGTGTGATGGACACAGACCCTACCAAATCAGATCCTTCCTCAACAGTTTAATTTACTGACTTCTTCGTCACTAAACAATTGAGAATTGGTGCATGAAAAAGGAACGCAGGGGCACACAATATAGGCTG
Organism: Indicator indicator; assembly: GCF_027791375.1. Taxonomy (NCBI): domain Eukaryota; kingdom Metazoa; phylum Chordata; class Aves; order Piciformes; family Indicatoridae; genus Indicator; species Indicator indicator. Next base: position 9,467,389 of record NC_072035.1, read on the forward strand.
TATTTTGAGGATGGACTAGTCTGAGCCAAGGAAAAACAGGCTTTTGAGCCACCCAGTGGCATTATTATTGCAAAAACAATGTTCACTCCTGCAGCTCTACCTTGGTTCTGAAATGGAGGTTTGTCCCTATTTCTGGTGAGGGTGAAGAGAAGCAAACCAGAGAGAATGGATATGCAGTATGACAACCAGGGCCACCAAGTCAGAGAAACAACCTCTTCCCTGGTGAGGTTGTCAGTATCATCCCACAGTGCTGACAATAATACAGGAACAGCAGGAAAAGTTCTGGGAGAAAACCCTGGCTCTAGCAGGATCCTTGGGCTGCAGTGTCTTCCTGGCATTGCTCTGCCCCTTGCTTTTGATTTTTCTTCCCTAACACCACACCCTGCTTTCTGCCATGAAAGTCATTCCCAATTCAACACATCCTCAGAGCCAACCTGGCTGTGAACTAGCCTGGAAGCTGGTGGCTGGCTTGTTAGCTCCTCGAAGTCTCCAGGATAACAGCTCTTTATTTCCCTTCATCCCAGACATGAGCAAGCAACACCAGGGCTAGAAAACATTGCCCTGCTGCAGCCTCCATTGCTGTCTCATGCTTCTGAGAGGAGGCCAGCTCTGTGGCCTCGAAGTGTTGTGGGGAATGGCTAAGTCCTAGACACTGGCAGGGATAGGGAAAACCTGAGTGCTGCTGGGGAGGGCAAATCCCTGGGTTCTGCTGGGGATAAGGACAGCCTGGCTGCTACATTGCAGTCAAAGCAGAAGGTTTCAAGTCCTCACTTTCGGGACAATTCCAACACTGCAAAGGGAAGTAAGATCTGGTCCAAAGAGGATTCCTGCTTGCTGTGGCCATGCAGCCAGGGAGATACTGTGAGCACAGGTCTCACGGCTGGGTTTGAGGCATGCAAATCCCTTTGGTCCATGCAACACAGGCTCCCAGCACTCTCCATGAGGGGGGTAGGTGTGCCTCTGCCATACCCTAGTTCCATTCTCCTGTCTGGTGGTCACAATGAAGAACCTGCCCATGCTCCAGTGAGATTGTATTGTCATGACAACCAGGTCAGTAGCCAGTCCCCAGAGCTTGGGACAGAGCAGGTTGCAGGACTAAGTTTCAGGTCTGGCTCCTTGCTGGTTTCTCACCTCTCCTGTGCTTCCCACTGAGAATCAGAGCTGTTCTTTGGGAATACCAACTATTTCTCTGTTCCATCCCCTGGCTGAAGAGGAACAGCACAGTACACTGAGACTAGGTGAGCAGTGTCAAGGGGGACAAGAGAGCTCCAGGGTCTACAGTGAGGTTATGGGGGACCAGCTTTGGGAGTGAGTGTTTTGGGATCCACTCTAGTGCCCTCCCAGGCTGCAGTGGGACTGGGGCTGTATCCTTTAATTCATCATGCAGCCATCTGTGGTTGTTACCTCACGCCAAACTTGCAAGCTGGTGCTGAGGGACGGGCAGGGAGACACAACCCTCTCCTTACCTGAGTTTGATTTCTTCCCTTGGAAAGCAGGCCTGGTTCCACAGAGACTTCCTTGTCCTCTTCCTGCGGTGTCTGCAGAGTAACCTGTGCAGTTATCTGGAAGAAATTAAGGGCTCAAAGGTAAAAAAGGAAGCACAACACAAAGCTGGCTGTGGCTCAGCTGCTGTGGTCAACAGGCCTGATTTTGGGGGCTGTTAACACCTCCTTGCCCTGGGCAATGGTGGAAGCATGGGGTGGGTTATTCAGCATTGTGCTCTGAAGAGGGTCTGAAGTGCTCATGGAGTTGCTTTGTGGGGCTCAGTGCTTGGACTGGCAATGAGTATCTTGAGTGGCTTGAAAGAACTGAAGATGGTGACAGAAAACTGGAGATGGTGGTATCATAATTCCCTGTGTCCAGGTCCATTATCTACCAGTGCTGGTGGTGTTTGCTCAAGTGACCAAACTCTCTCACTGTGGCAGCAGGGAAGACCCTCTTCGAGGCAGAAACTTGCAGAAATGCCTGCAAAGCAGGAGGTAAAGCCGGTTGCAGACGAGATGAATAGGCTGCAGAAACAGATAGGGATTGCAGCAGAGAAGAGGAAGAGCTATGGAGCCCATGTGAAGCGGCAGTTGCAGGCCCAGCAGTGAGTGCTGTTTCGCTCAACTGCCTTATGCTTGCAAAGTTCCTCCATGCCGAGATCTGGGGCCCCAGGTGCTGAGATGGGGCACTGGAGCTGGGATGTGCTAAATGTCATTTGTGGTTCCCTTCTTACAGAAATGAAATCAAGTCGCTGACTCAAGCACACCTAGAGGTGGCACTAACGATGCGCCAGGTCATGACCAGCAGAAGCCCCATCCTGGCTGACAGAAATCGTGCCAAGATCAACCGCCTCTTGCAGATAAAAAGCCAGAACGAGGCAGTGATTAGAGAGAGAAAAGCCCAGCTGGCTGATCTGGACAAGCAGGTAGCTTGCCTGAGCATTCCCTGGCTGAGCATGGTAGAGCAGAGACCCAGAGTGAGCCTTATGGCTGAAGCTGTTCAAGAGAGGGTGTTTTCTTTGGCTAAATGTCCTGACAAGGGTTCAGAAGGTAGGGGTGGAGGTTAGAGTTTGTTTTTCTCTTTTCCTCTGTGTGTGCAGATACTTGAGCTGGAAAAAGAGATTGCAAAGCAAAAGCGGAGAACAGTGAAGGCAAAGCAAGCCAAGGATAGCAAACTGCTCCAAAAGAAGATTGAGATGCTGGAGAAACGTCTCTACAACGTAAGCTACCAGTCTGCAGAGCTTTGGAGACCATGTGTGGGGCCACGCTGGGGCCTGTGTGCAAACCCCCTTTTGGTCAGGACAAAGGGCTATGGTGCAAATGAATTTGCTTTTCACAAGCTGCATGAAGGACCTGGCTTGTTTCCCATTGTCTGATTGCTCTCAGAGTATCTTGGACACTCTTTCAGCTTGGTGACCCAAATGCAGCATTTGTGCCATGCCAAGAAGCCTGAAGGTCTTCACCTGTTTAGTGATAAAACCAAGCTGCCTCAAGCCACCTTGTCTTGGACAAGGCCAGCTTCAGGTCTCTGCTGTTGCCTCTCCATTCTTGAGAGGGAGGATAGTGCAGGGCCAGCTTCAGGTCTCCTGGTCTGTGTTTGTCTTAGCCCTGCTCAAGGTCCTTCAAATAGACTGAGGCCCCCAGTCAACTCCAGGTTCAAATTGTTTCCCTCCCTCTCCCCAGGTCACTGTCCAGTTCAATACCAACCTCGCCAGAAATAACAAGCTCCGTGAAGAGATTGAAAACATGAGGACCCAAAAGGCTGTTTTGGACAATGTCTATTGGAAGCTCCATAAGAAGCTGGAGCAGCAGAGGCAAAGGATGAACACTGCCATGGAGCAATGTGCAGAGGCCAAAGAGCAGCAGTATGTGGCCTTGCAAACCCTCCCTGGCAAGCTTGGCACCAATGGGCAGTGCCAGTGATGAATGTTGGTATCAGGAGAGACTGATGTCAACTTGAGAAAGAGGATCCAGTGCTTGCAACCAGAGTTGGGTGCTGAGAGTTGGGTTCCTGGTCAGTATAGAGAGATTGGTACCTCCAGGGAGATTTACAACTGCACCTATCCCAGATGTTTCTTGGAACGGGGTGAGGTGCTCCATGGAGTGATCTTTTTCCTCTGAGTCCCACTTGAGCCCACTTAGGGGGATGCAGTAGACCTGGAGCAGAGGCCACTTGGCTCTGGTCAAAGTGAGTCTGGCTGCCACAGTTGGGTGTTGTGTCCAAGTACAGCCCCTCCAAGAGCTATGTTAGCTAGCTGCTGGCCTTGGGCTAAGATAGGTGCCATGTGGGTAAGAGCATCTCAGGGACTTTTCTGGCTGAAGCACTGAGAGGCATGGGAATGGCTGGGAATACAAGTCCTTGGTGCAACCTGCTGCTTTCTGTGTGCAGGATGGAGGCAATGGTGACAATAGATGAGATAAAGAAAAGGAACATCCAGGAGACTATCCAATACAGGGAGGAGCTGGAGAAGCTGAAATATATCCCCATAAAGGAGACCAAACTGAAAACCTTCATGGTCTCCAAGTTAACTGATCGGTCTAGATTGGAGGAGAAAGCCAAAAAGGAGAAAGGTATCAGATGAGAGAAAGAAAGTGCAACTGACTCCACAAACCATGAGTCTGCAGGGCTGGCATGGGGACTGCCTGTAGCCCAGCACCCCAAGGACAGGACCTCTCCCTGCAGGCTCCCTTCCTTTACCCAACAGAAGCAAAGGATGTGTGAGGCCACTGAGCAATCCCAAACCATGTATCCTGGGGTGGTGTTGGGGGAGAGGGAGGGATGAGGAAACAAGGAGCTGCCTCCATGTGCAACCAGAGCTCCTTTTATCTTCTGTGGGAGAGATCCTGCTATTTTTGCTCCATTCCCATTCCAGACTGTGAGGTGCTTGTTTAATTTCTGAGGGAAACAAAGACACTTTGTGCCCCTCCTGCCCCAAACACCCTGCCAAACCTCACAGCACTCTCAGGGAAAGGCTTTGCCCATGGGTACACATAAATCTCAAGCTCTCCAACTCTCCCTCAGCCTTGAGAGAAGCTGAGCGAGCCAAGAAGAGGCAGTGGGAGAGCATGGAGAGCCGGAAGGTGTCTTACAAACGCCTTATGGAGATGTCAGAGGACAACGACATTGGCCAGCTCATGAACGTCTTCATGAAAAGGGAGGACAAGAACTTCTCCAGCTTCAGCTATTCCAACAAGCTGAAGGATGATGTGGAGAAGTTGAAGCAGCAGATCAACGACCTCCAGGTCTGTTCCAAGCTCTTCGTATCTCCCCTTTCTCAGATGGTGCTTTCGGGCTGGGGTGGGTTTTTCCTCTCCCCTCTGTCCATCATCAGTGCCCACAGCAGAGCGCGGCGGCGCACAGCCTGCCGCCCAGGTGGGATGCGGGGAATGCAGAGGGGCAGCCCAAACCAGTAGGGCAGAGACGGAGCGCTGCGTTCTGAGCGAAAAGTGTCTCAATGCTGCCACCGTGTGCCCAGCACAAGCACTGCCGGAGCCCGGAGGGCCGAGAGCTGCCTGGTCTTTCTGCAGTGAGAAGTGCTGCCTGGTGTGGGGTCATCGCCTGTCCTCCTGGCCTGGGGACAGTGGCCTCAGAGGGGTGAAGTGGGGTGTCTCTGCTGACAGGGTGGAGAGATGGTCTCCAACCTCTGTTAAAGTCTGATGAGCATTCAGCCAGTGCCCCCTCCATGTGCTTGTCTTACACAGATCAAAATTTCAGCCCTTACCACAGAGCAGAAGCATGCAGAAAGGGGCAGCCTTCACACCCTGAAGGAGCTGGAGGTATGGAGGGCAGGATTTTCCTCTGCAAGGGCATCAGAGCACACTCTGTCCTGGCAGGTGTCCTAGGGATTCTGATCCTGTCAGTCTGCTCTGGCCGTCGGCTGGAGAGATGTGGGTAGGAAAGGGCCAGGCTCTGCCTGGGTATCAGCAGCCCTTTCTGCCAGTGCCAGATGAAAGGGTGAGTGCAGGGCTCCTGCCAGCCCTGGTCCTCTGGCATCTGTGGCATGGAGAGCTTGGCATCCCATTCACAGAGGCCCTCCCCATCAGGGATGGGTGCATCCCAGAGCCTTTTCAGGGTTGTCTCCAGTGCCCAGACTGGAAGTAAGCAGCACTGGGGCATGGGGAAGAGCAGGGGGCTGGTTTGACATATAAAAAAAACCTTTGCTGATAGGAGAAATTAACGGAAACCAGAAAGGAGGCCAGCTTGTGTGAGGAGAAATTGAAGGAGACCAGCAAAGCCCTGGGCCAGAAAAAAACAGACATGGAAGCCCTGCTGAAAGAAATCAGCAGCGACAAGGAGATAATAGAAGAGCTCAAAGAAACAGGGCAGATCACCCACCACAGCCTGGTGCAGTTTTTTGGTAGGTGACGGCTGCTCGTCTTCTCTGTGACGTGGTCCGAACCTTGTGTGTCCCCCACCCACCTACACTGTGTTTTAACTGAGTTGTCTTTTTTCCCTGCCTTGTCACAGAATCAAAGAATCATTTTGATTGGAAGAGTCCTTTAAGAATATCAAGTCCAACTGTTAACCCAGCACTGCCAGGCCACCACGAAACCATGTCCCTCAGCATCACATCTGCATGGCTTTTGAATCCCACATGGGATGGGACTCCACCACTTCCCTGGGCAGTCTGGTCCAGGGCTTGACAACCCATTTGGGGAAAGAAATTTTTTCTAATATCAAATCTAATCCTCCCCTGCTGCTACTGTTATGCATGAGTGTCCCTAATGTGACTTTGTGGTGTCAAATGTCCATCGAACTCTGGAACTAACCCAGCTGGTGCTGCCTTCTGCCCAGGTCTCCTGGAGAGGATGACCAACGAGCTGCTGCTAAAGGAGTCCATCCTACGATACATATCAACTGAGGGCTCCGATGAACTCCAGCCCTTCATCAGCCCACTCCTGGGTGGCACTGGACTCACCCAGGAGATGGATCAGGCCCAGCTCCACCCAAGGCCCCCACCCCCGGACCACGCTGTTGATGTCATCGCTGCCTGTGAGTGTGGGAGGTGGGAGGGGCTGTGGCCAGGCAGCCAGCCAATCCGTGATTCCCCCATGGCCGCCTGGCCAATCCCCTGCTTGTCACCTGTCCTCCCCAGCCAATCCCAGCCAGCCTGTCCCACCCCGCTGGGTATATCAGGCCTGTGACGGTGTGTGACGTCATGGCCGTTTTCTTGCGCAGTGGAAGAGCCGTTGGACCACCAGCAACTGCGCCAGCTGGTTCTGCAGAGCTACCAGCAAGGATAGGAGTTTTGAGAGCCCATCAAGGGGTGGACTAAAGAAAGAGTTTCACTTCTGAGCTCCCTCTCTGCTTCTGTGTCTTGGACATTGTTCCATCTCCCATTGTTCTCTGGAAGGAGCCCAACACCTTTTGCAGAGTTCAGAACCTTGCTGGGTGATACTTTGATGTGGTTTCTCCCACTGCTGACAGCAGCCATGGCCAAGGGAGGGAACAGCTGCTCCCCAGCGGGATGTTGTCCCCCTTGTACAATCCAATGTGCTTCCCACAGCTGGGCATCACGCTTGATGATAGTTTGCTATGGAGGAGATGGGGACCATGCTCCTGGTCCTGCACCATGACTGTTCCATGCAACCCAGGGAGGGTATAGGAGGACACAGGGGGATGAGGGCACTTGCTGGTGTCCCTGCTACACTGGGAGAAACTTGCAGCTCTCTGCTGCATAAAAGAAAACCGAGCTCCATATTGGTCCTGATCTGGTGGGATCTGATGGCTGCTAGCCACAGCCCAGTGTGAAAGGGACTCCTTGGTCTGGGAGCTGGTCCAGCCTGGCAGAGGGACTTGAAGGCACATGAGGGTGATGTGCAGTGGGACTGGGAGGCTGGAGTCAGCAGGGTCTGTGATGGATCTGGGGGCTCCTGCTTGGCATAGACTCATCCCACAGACACACCACACAACCTTTCCCACCAGCAGCTGGATTGTCTCTCTCCAATTTAATGTGGATGCCATTGAGGTGTTCCCCATGGGGAGGGGCAAAGGGACAGTGCAAGCTGAAGAGAGATGATGTTACAGTGCCAGCCCCAGCACCAGGTGTGAGCTAGTCCTTCTCTTCGCCATGTGTGATGACGTGGACAAGGTTTTTGTAATCCAGGTTGCCAGACAAGTCTGGAGGGAAGGCTGCGAACATCTGATCGATCTGCAGGGAAAGATCTGGGGTGAAAATTTGGCACAGAAGGGCTTTGTGGCTGGGGCTGGCAGGAGGGCTGGGGCTCTGTGGGGCTGGAGGGTATGGCAGCCTGGCAGAGGGTGGGAAGGAGCTCCTACCTCTTCCTGGGAAAACCTCTCGCCCTGTGTCATCAGCATTTCTTTGATGCTGCAAACAAGAGAGCGCGGTGAGCATCAGGGAGGTGTCAGTGGAGACACCTACCCCCCTTCCCCCAGCACTCTTGCACTCACTAGTCAGATTTCAGGCCTTTCCCCTCTGGATCAAACACCTTGAATGCATTCAGGATTGTCTCCTCTGGGTCCGCACCTGCAGAGAACATGGCCACAGTCACAGAAAGTGGTAGAGAAGGAAGCTAGCAGCAGCCTCCTGCTTCCCCCTGGCTTTGGGGGAATGATGGGGGACAGGCTGGGAAGCAGGGGGTCTGCAGGAATGCTGACCCTACAGCTGGGCCTTAAGTGTAGAGGAGCAGATGCAGGGTTGTAGTGTGCCCACAGAGCAGGCTGTCACCACTGCCCTGGCAGCCGGTGTCTATCTAATCTTTTGGGTGTATTTATGGAGCTCCAGGCACAGGCCCTTGGGGCTACGTAGCTCCTGAAGATCTGTGGGGAAGTTGCATGCCTTGGGCTGTGTAAGCAATACAGGGGGCAGCTGGACACGGCTGTTGGGTCCTTCTTTGCCAGGGCGGCTGTTGGTGCAACTCTTGGTGACAGCAGGCTCAGAGGCACCACAAGATCTCCTGTCCCCTCATTCCATGGGGACAGCAGCATCACAGCCTGTTGGTTTTTTTACACAACTTGAGAAACTGAGGCATAGAGACCTGCTCATACCCCCTGTCAGTTTGGGGATACATGGGCTGAGATCCACGTTTGGACAAGCAGTCCCAGCTTTGCCTTTGAGACTGTTGGTATTGGAAGTCAGCATGAGTTTGGGGGTGCAGGGATGTCCCTGGGGACAGTTGCTAGAGTACATGACATTGAGTTTGTCCTATCTGCCATGTCTTGAGACAGGGCGACTGCCCAAGTCCCATGATTTTGAGAAGAACTGGAGCTTGGGGAGAAAGGTTGTTACAGGGAATTATCCCACCAAAGCCTCTCCTGTGGAGCCACTGGGATAAGGTGGCACTAAAGGATGGGGGAAAGATGGATCAGGGAAGTAATTTCACAAGTATCCTGTAATTGCCCCCACGAATCACTTCTTGGCCCTCATTTGGAAGACATCTTTGCTTTGATCCGCTTCTGGGGCTTTCCACACCACAGCATGCCTCCCACCTTTCCTTTAGCAGCTCTCATCTGAGGCCTCCAAGGACCTTCTGAATGGTTCTCACCATGAAAGGTGACATAGGTCCAGGGAGTTGGGTGGCTTCCTCAGGTAGGGCAGAGAATTGGTGATGGTGCAGGTGCCCACTGACCTCCCTTCCAGCTGCCCAGGTGCCCTCTTACCCTTGAGTTTCTCCCCAAACATGGTGAGGAACACAGTGAAGTTGATTGGGCCAGGTGCCTCCTTTATCATCTCATCGATCTCCTCGTTTTTCACGTTCAGGCGCCCTAGGGGAGAGCAGGTTTGGGTAAATTGCATGTCCCTGTCTGGCTCCAAATGTGTGCAGACCTCTAGCCTCTGCTCTGTGTGCTGGGGGCAAAATGACCCACCATGAGAGCCTTCCTCTGGAGGTTCTTCTTGCACCCAAGGGAAATGGCACAACCCTGGTGAGCCACCTCTGCTTCAAGGACCATCAGTAGCAGAAATAGATCACGTGCTGGCAGAGGATGGGTGAGCTGGACATCTTAAACCCTCATTTCTTAGGCTCCAGGATCACAGAAAATGGAATTACAAAGGATTGAGCTGTGCTGCTTCCTTCCATCACTACCCCACGGACCAGGCAGCTTCAACCCTCCTCAGAATCATATCATAGACTTATAGAATAGTTTGGGTTGGAAGGGACCTTAAAGATCATCTGGTTCAACCCCCCCAGCCCCGTGGGCAGGGACACCTCCACTAGACTAGGTTGCTCGAGGCCCCACTCATTCTGGCCTCGAACACTTTGCACTGCTGTGGGAGCTGTTCCAAGTCACCCCACATGGGATGTCACCACTTAACTGAAGTGGGTTTGGACTGGGAGGTCTTTGGCAAAACAGGAGATCCAGTTATCTCTGGGATTGGGTTAAATGGGGGCTCACAGCTGGTTTCTCACTTAATAGGTCTAATGTTGAAGTTTCTGGGGAGGGGAGGGCCCTAAAAGGGGGCTCACCGAGTGCAGCAAATGTGTCTCTCAGATCTGCCTTGTCAATGAAGCCATCTCGGTTCTGATCCATGATGGTGAATGCCTGGAAGCACAGGAGGACAACAGGAAGCACGGGGAGAGGGAGAGCTTTGACCCTTGCAAAGATTTTAATACCCTCCTCCTCTTTTCAACTCGGATGGTACAAGGGACACTTTGAGCCCTCCCAGAACGAGGCTCTGAGGGTCCTCACTCAATGAGGAAGCAACAACCTTCTGCACCTTCACCCTAATTGAGCAGCAATCCTGGCCCCTGCACCTTTGGGTGATGTGGGGTGGCAGCTTCCTACAACACCCCAAACACTCATACCACACAAAACCATCTCACCCTGGCATGAGACCAAATGGGAAGGACAGGCAGAGCCACAAGCTCCCTGAGCTGATACCAGTTATCTCTGAAACTGGAACCTACACAGGACCATGTACCAGCTGTGCAGGGGCTAAGTCATGAGGAGTTCCTGACACAGAGGTAAGAGCTTGCTGGGAGATGTGCCCCTGCCCTCCTGAATGCTGCCAGCTCCTCTGCAGGGTGCAGGCTCCTAGGAAGCTTTGAGGTGATGCCATATTTAGTAACGTCACTGAGTTGTTATTCTCACTTTTAAAATGAAACAACTCAAAACTGACCATGCTGCTTCTTGCTGCAAACCAGATGCCACTGATCTGAGAGCACTGAGGGAAGAGCTGAAGGTCACATTGTTCAGTCATTTCTCCCAAACCCACCTACCTCTTTGAATTCCTGGATCTGGGCCTGCTCGAACATGGAGAAGACATTGGAATTAGCACCTTCAACCCTCTTCTTGGCTTTCTTGGGTGCCTGTAGGGGTCAAAGTATGAATCACCAGCTCACTGGCTTTTTATGGTATGGAATAAAAGCATGGAACTCCCCTATTCTTAGTTGTAAGTTCTTCATGGTAGCTTTGGGCTGGCACTTGGGTGCTTGGTGGTTTCCCTGTGCATTGGTCAGGAGCTCTGGACACATGCGACCCTCCAAGATACTGAGGGACATCACAACTCCTGCTTCAATTACAGCCCCATCTTTGCTTTCCTGAAGAATTTAGGCAAATAGGTCTGCAGAAAGATGATTTGGGAAATCATGTGCCCACCACAGGCTACAGTAGGTGAGAGGATTGGGGTTGGGTGTGCCCAGGTGGAACACCAGGCTTGGGAACACTGTTGAAGTTGCACACAAGAGCCACAGTCACTAGATGCTTCCTTACCCTGCTGTACCTCTTGCTAAGAGCACAGCATTCCTTAATTAAAATATTTACCTATTAAAGAAATCTGCCTTCTCCTGCACTGAGGCTTGAAACAATCAGAAACAGATCAACACATCTCTTGAACAGGAACAGAGGACAGAGGTGCTCACCCTGCCACCCTGCCCATCATCCTTCATTCCAGACATGTTCCAGCAGCCTTTCCCTCTGATACAGGGGGGGTCTGCCAGGAGAAAGCAAAGCAGGAGAGTTTTGGGTGACACAGCAACCCTTGCTCTCACTGCACACTGGGAGGGAAAGCAGGAAGGTGGTACTTGGACCCCAAAGTGGTCTGCCTTGGTTGGAAAGCTCTGCTGGCACAGGAGACACCTCTCTCTTCTCTGCCAATGCACTCAGATGCTCCCAGACCTCCTCACCGACCCTTTTCCAGGACAGGAGAGACCCTTGGCTGTCAGGTCCCTGCTATCTCCATCACTCCCTGCCTGATAAATCTATCTGGATTTTGCCTGTTCCCACTAGAACTTCATGCTCTGGGTACTCACCATGGCTTTGCACAGCTGCTGATGTTGCTGCGAGAGGTGTCTCAGAGGCAGTTCCTCACTTCCCCTCAGCTGAAACAATAAATATGTCCCACTCCAGGTTAAAAATAGCTCCATGCCCACTTTTGGCTGTAATAGGTAAGTTAGCCACCCCCCAACCCTCTTGTCTCTGACTTTCTCCATCCCTCTCTCTCTAATCTGGAATAGCAGCTTGTTGTTGTCACCGGCTGACATGACATGTGAGCCAAGAGAGGGTTTCAAGGTTAACGAAGTGCCAGGCTGCCCCACTGCTCCCACACTGAAGATGCTGGCCCATGATGGGGACTGCACAGGAGCAATCCCACCTGCATTTGGCACTTAGGCTGTGGCTGGGTTTTTCCCTGCTGGGATGTGCAGGGATGACTTGGCCTGGAGGGTACCCCTGACTACAGTCACCCAAGTCTGTGGACACGGATGTTTTGCCTTGGTTCCCTGCTGGGAACCTTCATGTCTCATTGCAGTGTTGGACAGCAAAGCTGGGTGCTGCTTGGCTGCTGGGGTGGAGGACCCTGACTGTCCTGGGTGCAATGGGGTCCTACCATTGCTTGTGATGCTCAAAGAGCAGAAGAAACTACTGCTGACTCTGTCTTTGGATGAAAGGGACCATCCTGTCACAGCACCAGCTCAGATGCAGCACCCTATCCAAAAACACTGGGACAAGGCTGGAGGTGGATGCTGAGTGCCCACAAAGCCAGGCAGGCATGAAGGGTTCCTCTTTCATGTGTCACCCCCCACTGAGCCACCTGTCACCCAGTTAAGCCAAACACTTGCTTGCCCTGGTCTCAGCAAAACACACAAACAATTAACTCTCCCCATGCTGGGTGCTGGCAGCTGGTGTGGGATCATGTCCTGCAGGACCCAAGAGAACCAGCACTCATGTTGCCTGGCCACCATTACTCACTGGACATGGCATGCATGGCACAGCATGGTTGCCCTGGCCAGAGGGCACATTTCTGCAGCAGGAGCCACTGACCCTGGGGACAGGAAGGCAGCAATTCTGGAAAACCTCTGCTGGGGTGCAAGAGCTGACCCCCACCCTTGCACAGAGTAGAGCTGCTGGTGACTGGGGAAGCTCTGCTCTGCTCTCAGTATTTTTAGCCTGTTAATTTTATCTCCCTTCCTTATCTCCTCACCCTGGTGGTGTGGACGTGCTGGGCTGGGAATGGTGCAGGGGGCCCAATAATGCCTATCAGCCACCACCACAGCCCCCTAAGCTCTGGAATGTCTGGTATGGCTGTGACCTGATGGCTGGGACATGGTGGAGGCTGCCAGCCTTTATGCCTAGATTGCTGCCTGGCATGGTCTCCTTGGCACGTGGAGTGAGTGGGGAGGGCTGGGAGAGGGCTGAGAGCAAAAGGCAACATGAAATGAGATCCCTGGAGCTCCCGGCTCTGCCCAGCCACTGCCCTCATTCCCCCAGAGCACACAAGTACCCTGTTTAATCCCTGGAACTCACTGCTTGGTCGCACCTCAGTGCCCATTTTCAGAGACAGTGGGGGTGGCATTGCATGGAGGATTTAAGTAGCAGCAGAGAAACATATCAGGAAAAGTGCCCTGGGAAGAGAAAACTCCCAATCCAGGAATGATCACCTTGTCTGGATGGTACTGCAGCTGAGGGAAGGGTTTCAAGATGGGTTTTGGGGTCCATCTGAGTAAAAGGGCAGGTGAGAGCTGAGGGGCAGAGCTGGGACAAGGACCAGCCCTGAGCACATGAGCGGGATCAGTCTCGGAATGGATGCTCCCTCCTCCTGCCAAGTCCAGCTGGATTCATTGGCCAGCCGAGCCCAATTACCTTAATTTGTGGCATTAAGGAAAAATCCATAAGCATCAGGGAAGTGATGTGTAGTGGTTTAACTGGACCAGTTGGCTGTGGAGCCGCCGGGCTTCATGTCCATGCTGGGGCATGGCTGCTGGTGTGGAGACAGCGTTGGAAGCATAATTTCTACCTGCCCAGCCTGGAAGAGGTCAGGTGTTGCCCATGTTGTGGTTAGGGGTGAGATGGTGGCTGAGGGTTTTCAAGGTAGCTCCAGGCATATCTTTTCTTTTTCCTGCTGTGGTTATTGGGGAACTTCTTGGCATCCAGGAAAACCTGAGTGCTTTAAATGTGCAGATAGGTACCTACATGCCTACAGAGCTCTGTAGTGAACAAAAGAGCAGTTGGAAAGTGGCTGAAGCCTGTGGATGGTATCAGGGACTAACCAGGTGTCTGTGTCACGTGTTTTATATGAAAAAGCCTTTCTAATTAATAGGACAGCTCCTCTTGAGCTTCATAAAACATGGAGCCAAATGGATTTGATTAACCCCAGCTCTTCCACTACCCCAAGGGGGCCTGCAAGAAAGCCAGAGAGGGACTTCTTACAAAGGCTTTAGTGATAGGATGACCGGGAATGGCTTTGAGCTGGAAGAGGGAAGATTTAGACTGGAGATTAGGAAGAAATTCTTTACAGTGAGGGTAGTGAGACACCAGAACAGGTTACCCAGGGAGCTTGAAGATGCCCCCTCCCTGGAGGTGTTCAAGGCCAGGTTGGAGAGAGCCTCGAGCAACCTGATCTAGTGGAAGGTGTTCCCATGGCAGAGGTGTTGGAACTGGGTGACCTTTAGGGTTCCTTTCAACCCAAACCATTCAATGACTCTTTTCAAGGCTCATGGTCTGCCTGAGCGAGACCTGTGCCTGCACCCCAGACAAGTCCTGCTCACGTTCAATAATAGGCTCCCTTCAACCCAGACAGCCCAGCAGCATCTTGCCAACAGGTAGCACCAAGTCTGGACATAGACAGAGCCACTTTTGGGGTGCTCCAGTGCCAAGGTTGGTCAAGATGAACATGTTGGCATGTTGGGATGCTCTGGAGCCAGCCGTGTGGCTGCTCACTCCGTGCTGTTGTGGGTTTCTTCTGAGTATCTTCTGATCCAGACAATATTTTTTTTGCTGCGATCAGATACATTTGACTAAACTAATACATATGTATTCACACTAGCACGTTCCCATTCAGACTAATGTAAATTACCTTTGACCAATACATTTTCCTGGGAAATCAATGCATTTTAACACGGGATAATATTTATGAAATTGAATTTTCTTTCTTTTTTTTTTTTTTTTTATTGAAGCTAATGCAATTCTCTTCTATTTTATGCATTTTTATTAAACTAATGCATTTTAAATTAAACCATGGTATATTAACTACAATGGCTGTTGGTACTTACAGTAAGATAATATATGTTTGCTGAAATCAATACATATTCCAAACCTGGAATTTCCAGTTAACAAGGCTATATCAAATATAACAAATGCATGTAGCTACTTAATTTGATGCTTATATACACTGCCTGGTTTATATGTTTATTGGCAATGATTATTTTTAAAGGGAGAAAGCTTATTAAAGGTAGAAAGATAGATTCCTGCACAGCTCAGGGCTGCAGTTCAAAGCTGGCAGTAGTGACCACCTCATCCCCAGTGCTCACACCAAAGGGGTGGTGTATGGGGTTGGCTGACATGTCCCAGTGCTGGCTGGTGGCTGAAGCCCATCTCCTCTACCATGGATGGCCTCTGCATCCTTGGCCCCATCCCTGTGCCTTGGTGCCCATTGCATTTGGGATTTTGGAACATCTTTCTGTTCCCTTGGGCTTGCCCTTGCTCATCACACTCATCCCACAGCCCCTTTCTGCTGGCTTCAGGAGCATTTCAAGGGTTTGATCCATCTTCCCTTGGTGTTCAGAAGGTTTCCACATTTAGCAGCTTATCCCAGACAGATTGAATTTAGCAGCTTTTCCTGATTTAATTTAGCAGCTTTTCCTGATTCAGCTCCATTTTCAGTCAGAAGGATGGGTCATGGCAATTATGGCCAGGAGGATTTGCCCAGCTCAGGGGTCTGGAGAAGAGCTGCCACCCACAAAGTGGACCCAGCGGCCACTAGCCTGAGGATGGGACAGTTGATGAGGACGAGGACAGATGATACCCACGATTTCAGAACTGCTGACCCATCCCAGGGATGTGTCCCCAGAAGGAGGCAGCTGTCCTGGCCTTCTGAGCCATGGTGTTGATGGGAGAAAGCCATAAATAGCAGCATTATCGGCCGTGCACTCGCTGAACGGCGCCAGAGTTGAGATAATTTGGATGAAGCAATAAAAGAGGCAAATGAATTAAAGAACGTGTGCTAATTGTAGGGGAAATCTGCCTGGATAATAAGTAGCTGTGGCAGAAATGCAGATGGTGGAGGGGTCCAGGCATTCTCCCCATGTATTTAACAGGGCACATGGGCCACCAAGGACTGAGAGCAGGCACAGTTCAGTGCACGCCCTGCAGGAGAACCGAGGGGAGCCGGAGGGTGCTGTGCCCGTCACCCTGCCCTCCTGTACCCCTTATGCAGCCCTCTGAGTCTCTTTTTGCCCCACTCGGAGTATCCCCCCGCAGTAAGCAGTCATGTCCCTCCCAGTGCCCTCAGCGTCCCTCAGCCTACCCCGGCCCACTGGATTCGCTGCTGCTGCAGCGACTACCGCCAGGTGGCGCCATTGTAGCGGGCGCTGTGCACAAGACGGGAGGGGAGAGAGGCGAGAAAAGGCGGTAAAGGAGCAGGGACACGGACAGGAGGGAAGAGAGCCGAGGGAAAGGGACAGTGAGCCAGCAACGTGCCTCGTGGCCAAGAAGGCAAATGGTCTCCTGCGGTGCACGAAGAAGAGTGTGGACAGCAGGTCAAGGGTGAGTCTTCTGCCCCTCTACTCTGCCCTAGTGAGGACACATCTGGAGTCCTAGGTCCAGTTCTGGGCTCTCCCAGAGACAAGGAACCTTGGAGAAAGTCCAATGGAGGGTCTGAAGATGCTGAGGGGCCTGGAGCATCTCTGTGAGGAGGAAAGGCTGAGAGCCCTGGGGCTGTTTAACCTGGGAAAGAGAGCCTGTGAGGGGATCTTCTCAATGCTCAGCAAGAGCTAAAGGGTCAAGGGCAAGAGGATGGGGCCAGACTGTCCAGCAAAAGGACAAGGAGCACCATGACCATCAACCCTGGTGAGCTTGCCATCACCATTACTGCTGGCGTGTGGATCTCACTGCCAACGTGGTCCCTCGGCCACCTCATGGGGCTGAATCGCTGCACAAAGGACTTATCATGTGGATCACAAACGGCAGGAAGGCGAGAATAAATTAATGCCTGAAATGGGAGTGTGCTGAAATCTTAACTATTTTTTTTTTAAATACACAGAAAAGCCCCTTCCATATTTTAATTAAAAGCCTTTCAGAAGAGGAGGCAAGGGGCTGCCATTTACAACAGGCTTTTGTCAGGCACACAAAGCAAACCATTCTGGAGACAAACTGATTTATTAACCTGCGCCTTGCAGTGCTCCCCAGGGCGGGTGAGCTTGGAGTGATGGTGGTGTGGTGGGACCAGGCTCCTCCTGCTCTTCCTGGGGTGCCCTGAGGCCAGCAAGGCAGTGCCAGAGGGACACAAGGGCACAGGAGATGGAGCATGCCACCCCACAGCTCTCCATCCCTCTGTGCACCATGGGGTGCAGACCCTCTTCTCTTTCTTACATCTTCCATTGATTTATTAATGATTTGACTAAACAGAAACATTCCTCCAAAGCCCACAATTTAATTTGCTTGCCAACGATGCCAAGTTAGTTTTATTTCTGATTTATGAGCAGGCTCTTCTGTTCCCTGGGCAGCAGAGTGGGGCAGTGATTTATGGCTGTGAGATCAGTTTTGTAGGCAGCAGGGAGAAGGTCCCCTTGCTGGGACCTGTCTCTGACAGTGTCCAGCAGTAGATGCCTGAAGCATCTTGGTCATGAATGGACAGAGCCATCCCCATTGCCAGCATCAAACACTAAGAACCAAATCTCACCCCAGCAAAGACCATTCATCCCACCTGGGTTTATTTGCCTATATATGGCCAAATGTCACCCCATACATGGCCTGAGAGAGGGATGGAAACAAATTCCCATGGAGGGATCCTCCCTTGTGCTGCATTCATCCTTTCTGCAGATTCAGAGGCAAAGCAGCACTGACAGCCTGTGAGTCTGGGAAAACACTTCAATACTGTATCTGCCTCCAGGGGTGCAGGGCCTGGCTCACCTCACACTGGGTCTTGTGACCATGGGATGTGGGTTTATGTCACAGCCTGGCAGGAGCTCCGGGCTGGTCCATGCACAGAGACGTGCACGTGACTGCACGACAGCTTGTGGTGTTACCTGCTTCTTAGCAGGAATATTAAAACTCTGCACTTGCTTGGTCTGCAAATACCTGCCTGCAGAATGTACCCCACAGGGCAGCTTGGCCTTTTTCTGCTAGAAAAACAGGTCATGGTCAGTTCAGCTGGGGTTGCTCCAGTGCAGACATGGCATGGTTCTGCTAGGTGGTTATTGCTTTCCACTGGGGAGCAGAAATTGGTGCTCAAAGCCCTTGGTGTGTTGGTGTGGTTGGTGTGACAGGATATGGGGCAACTTGGGGCAGAAGCTATAAAAAGCTTTTTTTTTTTTTTGGTCAGAAAGCAAAGGAGGTATTTCTGGAGAGGGAGAATAGAAGGCTGAGGGGACACCTTCTCACTCTCTACAACTCCCTGAAAGGAAGTTGGAGCAAGGTGGGGGTCGGTCTCTTCTCCCAAGGAATAAGTGACAGGAAAAGAAGAAATGCCCTCAAGTTGTGCTGAGAAGATTTAGACTGGATATTAGAAGAAACTTCTTAATTGAAAGGCTTGTCAAGCCCTGGACCAGGATGCCCAGGGAAGTGGTGAAGTCCCCAATCCCTGGCAAGGTTTCAAAACCGTGTAGATGTGGTGCTGAGAGACGTGGTTTGGTGGTGACCTGGCAGTGCTGGGCTGATGGTTAGATGGGATGATCTCAAAGATCTCTTCCAACCAGAAGGATTCTATTGGAGCCCTGGTCCTCTGGCTGTGCTCTGTTCTGCTCTTTAAATTGCTTTAATTCAGAGCCCAGCCACATGAAGTAATTTAAATGTCTAAATTCGGTGATTTTCATGGCTGTGCTGTGCTGTGTCTGTTTACTGTGGCAGTTCCAGGGTCAAAGGTGCTGGATGGATCAGGCTAGGAAAAAAACAAACCACGAAACAACCTGGAAAAAGTTTAACCGTCGATTTTCCTCGCTTCCCGGGTACTGGTAAATCCCCGATTATTTTTTTGTTTTGTTTTAAGAATAAATCACTTGCACGGCGGCTCCTTCCCGGGCAGAGCCCTGCGCGGGGTGCGTGTATATGTGTCCCACGAGTCGGTCGACCCAGGTGTATGGGGGGGGGAAGCGATGCCGGGGGGTGGACACGGGTGAGATGGGGTTGGGAAGCAGTGCCCGGGGGGTGGACCCGGGAGCGGGGGGTGTCCTCGCGGAGCTCGGGCGGGGCCGGGCGGCGGGGCCGCCTCCAGCGCTGGAGGCGGCCGTTCCCCTCTGCTCCTGTCCGCGCTGCTCCGCGCCCCTCCGCGCCGCCGGTCTCCCCCAAGATGGCCGCCGACGTGGGATCGATGTTTCGATACCGGACGCGGTTTGATGTCCGCCGGCTCCAGGTTGGTGGCGGCGGCGGGGCTGGAAGGGAGAGGGGGGGGATCCGGGCGGCCGCCCCCATCCCTCCCTCCCTCTCCCCCCTTCGCTCCCTCCCTCCATCCCTCCTTCCCTCCGCCCTTCCTCCCCTTCCCCATCGATAGGTATCAGAAATTGATCCCCGCCGCCGCCGCTCTTTGTTCGGCACCGCCCGGGAGCATGGAGCAGCGCTAGCGGCAATGGAGCCGCGCCGCCCCGGCCCCCGCCCCGCCGCCCCCGAGGTGACAGCGGGGCCGGGGGGGCGGCCGCCGCTCCGCCCCGGCGGGAGGGAGGGAGAGGGAGGGAGGAAGAGGAGGGAGAGGGAGGAAGGGAAGTTCGGCGGGATGAAGTTGCGGGGAGCGCGGCCCCCCGCGCCGCTCCGCCAAGTTTCTTGCGCTCCCTAGCCCGGAGGTGCCCGCGGGTTGTAAAGTGTCCCCGGTGTGTGTCCCCCGCCTCCTCCCCGCTTCCCGGTAACGGCTCTGTAATTGCATCATGTTTGGAGCCGGGAGGGCAGAGACTGTTCGCTGAGCCGATGGCTGCGCGGTAGCCCGGGGGATGGCGGAGCGGGGCTGCCCGGAGCCCCGCCGCGCTCCCATTGTTAGTCGGCGCCGGGGCTTTGCGGGGCCAGTACCGGGGCTCGGGCAGCCCTGAAGGCTATGGGCAGCAACCGGCTGCTGGCCGGGGTGAGGGCTGGGTACCGGCGCTGGGACCTGTGATGGATGCGGAGGGAGAGAGAGATCCTTTGTGGCTCTGGGCAGGTCACGGATGCCGTATCCCGCTGTAGTGCCCTCAGTCCGTGAAATTACCGGTAAGTCCTTTGTTAACGTGTCCGAGAGGAAGGTTCGTCAGGGGATGCTGACAGTCTGTGACCTTAAATAGGCACCTCCGTAGCGGGGAGGCGGATAATTAACACAATAGCTCTCCCAACATAATGGGATGAAACCCAACCTGGATCTCCTACAAAAGCCGAAACGCTCATTTACATGGATATTAAATGGGTTTATCCCTGTAGGATATTACGGAGTTTAAAATGCAGCATGCTTCGTCGGGGAGTAAACAAATTGAAATGCGGTTTATGAGGCTTCGCTCCCGTATCAACAGTTCCAGCATATAATACATTTTGGCTTTTAAGCAGATTACGTGCTACATCTGCACTACGCGAACCCTAAAAGTACCGCAGGTACCGCGTCCGGTCGGCTCGCCACGACTGCTCCTTTATGGCATTGTGGTGGGAAAGGGATCACGGCTCCGGGCGCTTCGGCTGCGAAAGCGTTCCTCGCCACGTCGCGCTAATGACTTTTCTTGAGTGCACGCAGACCTTTATTTAAAGGCAAATATTGGCATCTACTTTTGCGTGGAGGGTTGGGAGGTAGGCTGGGAGGTGGGCAGCTCTCCTTCGCCGCCGTTCTGCATGACTGGGTGGTTGTGGCTGGAGCGGGAGAGGGAGCGGTGGGGATTGACTTCTGTCCAGGCAGCAGTTCTGCCGCCTCACTGGGACCACGGTGAGAAAGGTGACCTTGTGCCAGCTTGGCCTAATGCCCTCTATTTAAAAAAACAAAACAAAAGCCAAAAAAGGAAGGGAAACAATCCATTTATTATTCTTCCGAGAGCTTTTTCTTTTTTTTTTTTTTTTTCCCCCCTTCCTTTTTCTTTCATGCATCTGAGCAGCTCTGCTGGCCTGGGGCTGGCTGGGAATGGCAGAGTTTGAGCAACCCTGATGAATGGTGGGCATATGTAAAACATGTAGATAATGTGCTACATGGCAGCACCGTGATCGAAACGGTGTTGAGCCTTTTTACAGCAAATAGTCTAGGAAATGAGAAGAGATAAAATTCCATCCAAGATAATACCAGACATATTTCACTGGGTTACGAGATTGCTTTATTGTGTATACCACTAAATGCAGTATTTTTTTTACGGCTTTCTTGTGTATGATAGTCATAGCGGGATTTGTACCTTTATGGGTTTTTTGTGGTTTAATTTGCTCTGGGTTTATCATGTTCTGGTTGGAATTGTGTGGATTGCTCACTCCAAGTGCGGGATGCTGCTTTCATGTGACCTGTTCTGTATTAAAACCAGGGGGAAAAAAATAGGGAAGAGTTGAGCTGTGGATTTAGAATAATAAATACAACCATGAGTGAGGGGAGGGAGACCAATTGTAGCCATCTTTTATAGATGTCTTCACATCTCATTATGCAGATGAGCTCTGGCTATATGGCTCCAGTGTTTGCTTTGTCAAATAAAATGCTCTTCGTTTTATTTCCTGTAATGCAAATGCTCCCAGCGTGCTGGCACGGAGTTGGGCAGAAACTTCAGCGGGAGCCTTGGGGTGCAGTGTGGTTGATGAAATGTTGGTGGGTTTGGGTTTTTTTTTTTTTGCTGTTGGAAGTTTAGAGGAGGTGGAAAAAAAAACAAAACAAAAATAAAACCCAAACCACAACCCAACACTGTGGATGTGATTAAAATATTATAACCTTATGATATTCTGAAGTGCATAAATTTTACATATCAGCTACAGAGGGAGTTTAGACATCCATTAAATGATATGACAGCTTGACTTATCTAAATGTGCTATCATTTAACAATGTGTCAAAATTCTTCTTTATATAGACGACAGCAGTAAATAAGCTATCAGTCCTCCTGGCTGAGGCTTAATTCTTGGAGCTTGGACTAATAAACTCAACTGCACTCTTGAGGGGCAGCCTATGGGCAGAATAACCTCAGGGGAAAGCCATGGTGTTTTTGGGGCTTTGAACTTCACCTCTGCAAACTCCCAGTGTCCCATGTGTTTTTTTGGGCTCTTATGAAGAGACGAGTGGGATCTTCAGTTTCCTCCAGCATCCAATGCTATCTGTTCCCATCCCAGTTTTGCAGAGGTGAGATGGTGCTCATGATCACCATGCCCAAGGGCAAGAGGTGGGAGTCCAGGGATGCTCTGGATGCCCCTATCTCAGGGAGATTCCATCTTTCTAAGCTGAAATCTTAGGGTTTGTGCAAGTGCAGCCCATGTCCAGGGCTGGCTAAGGAGTGCTGTGGGGTCGTGACTGCAGTTTGTGTTTTTCTCAGTGGCTCCAGTTGCTCCTTGGTTGTTGAGATGTAGGGGACTGTGGACTCCTGTTTAATATGAACTCAGGAGCAGTGGCACTAATGAAGCCTGTTTCTCTGCAGGTGTCCATCTCATGGTTGTGTTATCTGCTGTCTGATAGTTGTGTGCTCTTCCTGCGAGGTTCCCGATGAGTAGGGAGAGTGTTCATGATGGTTCGCTTTATGCAGATTCTCTGCTGTCTCCTGTTGTGGCTGTGCTCCGTACCCCATCCCTTGGCAGGGATGCTAGTGATGTTTCTTTCATTCACCACAGAGCCCTGTTTCCTTAGAAATCTGGGGCTATGGCAGCCAGAAATGTTTGTCCCTCCTATATGCCACCAAGAAGGTTCAGCTGAACTGACAACCAAGTAGTGTAGCCTGTTAAAACCTTGACGATTGGGGAACTTGGACATCACCAACACTGACCACTTGTGTTGTTCCCTTCTTTCACACTTCCACCACAGCTCCCTTCTTGGAACAGACTGAGGTGCAGCATCCATCCTGCATCTCACTGTTCCCCCCCGTCCCCAGATCCTTCATTAGAATCAAATGTTTGATATTCCAATATTTCCAACTTGTTTGAAGGGGACAACAAGATTGGCCATGTTCCTGGGCCCACCTGCTGTTGGATAAATGTTTTACATTGGCAAAAAGTCGGATCATGAAGTTCCTGAAGTGAAATGTGGTGGGGTTTTTCTTTTTCTTTTTTTTTTTTTTCTTGTGGCTGAATAATTGAGATGCTGCCAGACAAGAAGAGAGCTGCAGAAAATGAGAGTTTATCTTTAGCTCCGCAGCTCTCACTTTAGAAACCGGTGACCCCAATTCCAGCCTGAAGAGTGACTTCTTCCCTAATTAATAAATCCATTAATTAATTGTGTGCGTGCTTCAGCCCATTAGAGATGTACGTGCTGGCCTCCTGATCCAGTTTAGTGGATTGTCTCTGTGGCCTTGGAGAGGAGGGTGTGGAAAAAAGGGATTGTGACCAAGAGGCAAATGGGGGTCAGGCATGGAAATATAATTTGATTCTGTGGGACCAGAGGGAGGGAGATTAACCCTGCCACCTCCTGATGGGTTATCCAGCTTGGAGATGGGTATGTAGGTGAACTGTAGGTTCAACCTGGTATAGACTCAACCTGGTGTAGGTGAACTGGCTTTAGCAGAGCAGTTGGACTAGATGATCTCCAGAGGTACCTTCCATCTCCCACCATTCTTTGATTCTATGGGGACAGCAGAGTGCTTGGGGTTGCTGTGCTCACCAAAATGGGGGAGAGCATGTAGTGGGGACAGTCATGGGATGGAGGCAGCTGCCTGCTGCCCTCAGCTCAGCCAACCTGGGCAGTGGAGGAGCCTCTTCCATTGATGCCCTGTGTGGCTCCATGGTGAGAGAGGAGCCATTTCATTTGGGTTCCTGCACAGTGTCATCACCTCCTGTGGCCATGAGTTTGGCAGGGCTCAGCAGGGCTTTTGTGCTGCAGGTGGAGCTGAATGTTAATGTGTTTGGTGATCTGAATTATTATTTATGGCCAGATTAAGCAAACAGCACACTCCCAGTCTGTGAGTCCTTTAGGAGGCACTTGCTTAACTAGATAACCTCAGTGGAGCATGCAGAACTTGCTATTCATCTCTCTCCATATGTTGGCACAGGAGCTGCTCCCTTCAGTTAATTTTTCTTGCTGTCTGCAGAGGCTTCAAATAAAAATGCAGGCATAATTGTTGTGTGCACCAGTCCCAGAGCTACTGTTTTCTCTGCTGAATGGAAAGTTAACTGCTGGCAGAAGAAACACCATCTTTAAATGCAGAAGGCTTTGCTTGCTTATGGATTTGGGGTCTGGTGGCCCGTCTGCTCTCCTATTTGCCCCTCCTGTTGTTTTTGGTTGGAGAAAAGCAGCCTATTTGGCTTCCCAGGGTGGCTTCATATCCCATGAGATGGCAACAGTGCTGCCCCTCTCCTGTCTTGGGTGCCGGTGTAATTGCGGTGCTGTTCAACCCTGGCTGTGGGAATTCCCATGTCTTGAATTTCAGGGAATTGTCCCGGGAGCTGCCGACACAACATGGCAAATTGAAAATGCTGGGCCATTGTTTGCAGGGAGGGAGCTGCAGTGTTCTGCTCCTCAACAGCTTGCCTTGAAACAAAATGAATTTAGGGTTCAAAAGCAATGGTGTGTGCTCCCCTGCTGCCAGACCTCGAGGCAGAAACCCCACTGCAGCTCCCTCACTGTATTAATGAGCTAACAGATTCCCTCTCAGATTGGAAAAGGCATGTTAAAGGCATCCATCCGCCCCAAAAAATCTTGGGTGAAGTTTCTCAGAACATTTTGTGCCATCCTGCTCCTATTACCGAAAGATGTAATTCCCCAACTTGGGAGATAATAAGCAGGTATTGACTTCTGCTGGGGTCATTATCAAGATTTATTCAGTCAATATGGCTTCCTGGGTCAATAAATCTTGAGGATGATAAAGGAGGAATATATACTTGCAGACTTTATTAAAGTTTTCCCCTTTTGTAACACTTTCTTGTGAGTGTTGCATTAGGATCTATGACGGAGTTTCCTTTGCTTACCCTTACCCCCCTCCCCCCCCCCCCCCCGCCCCGTGCCCCCCTTCCCCCCTTGTTTCCTGGAGTTTTTAGTGTGTCTTGCCAAGATGGCAAAATCTGGGAAGCAGGATTCAGCCCTGAGCCAGGCTGGGCTTGCTCACGATTGTTACCTTGCTGAGATTCTCTTCTCTTGGTTTGGCTTTGGCAATGGAGTAGGGGACTTAGGGTCTGCAGGTGTCTTACCCTTGATGGGTGGGGAGAATGGGGCTGGGTGTTTGGTATTTGGTTTATCTGCAGAAGGCTTAAAACTAAGGATGTCTATTTTCAGCCTACTGTAAAATAATGGAATCATGTCCCCTCCCTATCTCTGATTTAGGATGGCGTGAAACAGCTCCAGAGCTTGGGCTCTGTCCCAGCACCAGCTTGCTTCCTTGGGCAATGGCTTTATGCCTCAGTTTCCTCATTCCTGGAGCACAAGGGATGGAATATTCTTGCAAAGCAGAACTTCAAAAAGGCTCCTGGCAGGATCATGGTGGCTGTACCCATGCCCTGGATGGGTAGCTGTGTGCCCTGTACTGAGGGCAGCAAAGGGCCCTCAGTAGAGTTGCTCGTGCCGTTTCAGGTGCCTATGCAGAGCATCTTGGGGAGCATCTCTGCAAAGAGGTTTGGGCTGTATCAGTGCAGTGAAGCACTCTCTTTTGAAGCCAACAAGCTGCCAGCCATGGTGTGAGGAGTCATCAGAAGATCTTATCAAAAGGTGTAGAAAACCTGGAAAGCTTAAGTGCTTGATATTTACTGCAGAGCTTGTTAATGAGCCGAGGTGTAGGAGCACCCATCCTTCTTGGGTCAGCCCCAGCCAGTACTGGCAGATCCTATCTGGAGTTCACAGAAACACTGAATAATAGGGATTGGAAGGAACCTTTGGAAATCTTCTAGTCCAGCCCCTCTGCTCTGGCACGGTCACCCATAGCATGTTGCCCAGGATCACGATGTCCAGGCAGGCTTGGTATCTCTCCAGAGAAGGAGACTCCACAACCTCTCTGGGCAGCCTGCTCCAGGGCTCCTTCACCCTCACAGCAAAGAAGTTTCTCACGTTCAGATGGAAACTCCGGGGTTCCAATTTGTGCCCATTGCCCCTTGTCCTATTGCTGGACATCACTGAAAAGAGTCTGGCCCCATCCTTTTGACCCCCACCTTTTAGGTATTGATCAGCATTAAGAAGATTGCTGGGACAGCCCTTCCCAAGGAAGGCAGTAACTGCTCACCTCAGACTTTCAGGAAGGAACCTTGCTGGAAGGATAGCATGTGATGATGGGTTCCTTCAACTTCATCTTTATATTTAGTATGATTTATTTTGGCCATTGCTCCTGGAGAGCTGCTCTGCAGTATTCCCACAATGGGTGATTTTTCTTTCAAGTTGAGCTCCTCGATTTCACGCAGCTGAGCATACCAACACCTCCTTCCAAAATGGTTTAGTGCTTAATTTTTTTTTCTTTAATATAGCCTTGCTATGTAATTATTTTTTTTACTTCTTTGGTGTAGCACTTAATGATTTCCCCAAAGCTGCAACAGGACCCTGGAGTATTGATTTAGCTGCAGTTTAAGTGACTCGCTGCTAACACGTGGCCGTTTTAATATTAATTGATTGGTGTGTGTGTGCCTGGGCTGGTTCTTCTGCAACACAGATTCCTTAAAAAAGGGGGGTGGGGAAGAAATTAAAAAAAAAAAAGAAAAATAAAAAGGAAAAAGTAAATAACGAATTTGAACCCCGTGTAAATATTCCTCTGGTGGGAGCTGGGCCGTGCGTCAGCTGCTCTGAGCACACTGCTGTTGCCTTTGGTAACGCTCCTGCAGTTTTACACCGAAGTCAGGACCTGGGGCATCCTTTGTTTTCTTCCGTGGGGATAACATAATAAAGAATTACCTGACGCTGGCAGCGGGGCTTGTAATGTGCGGTGTAAGCAGAGCCGCTGCTCGGCGCCGGAGCCACGCCGTGCTTGCCGAGCCTGGCTGCAGAGGACATTTATTCTTTATTAATCACGCCGACGCGGAGAGCTGCCTTCATCTGCGGCTCTCGGAGCACTTTGCAAACATTGCTTCGTCCCTGTGAGCTGGGTAAATGATTACCTGCCTTGTGCTGATGGTTTTTAAGCCAAGGGGGAAGCGGTGGGGGCTGGTGGTGCAGCCAGGGAGTGAGGGGCTCTGCCTCTGTAGGGGAATGGTTTGCGGGGAGTGGTGTTGGTAAATCGCTGGTGCTGATATTGAACAATCCTCAGTATCAAGGCCAGGTTGGATGAGGCCTTGAGCAACCTGGTCTAGTGGAGATGTCCCTGCCCATGGTGTGGGGGGTTGGAAATAGATGATCTTTAAGGTCCCTTCTGACCCAAACCATTCTATGAATCTACGAATCAACACAGGATGGGGATAAAGGCCTGGAGTGCAATTTCATACCTCCATCAATTACATAGTGCACGCTTATTGAGTGCACATATATTGAGTGCACACTCAGCAAGTTTGCAGATGACACCAAGATGAGTGGTGCAGTTGACACACCTGAGAGATCAGGTCCATCCAGAGGGACCTGGAAAAGCTTGAGAAGCAGGATCATGTGAACCTTGAGGTTCAACAAGGCTAAGTGCAAGGTCCTGCACCTGGGTCAGGGCAATCCTTGGTATCAATTCTGGCTGGGACATGGAGAAGGACTTTGGGGTGCTGGTGAGTGAAAAGCTGGCATAAGCTGGCAATGTGTTCTCACAGCCCAGACCCAGCCATGTCCTGGGCTGCATCTCCTGCATCGTGGACAAGCAGGTGGAGGGAGGGGATTCTGACCCTCTGCTCTGCTGGGACCCCACCTGCAGTCTGGGGCCAGCTCTGGAGTCCTCAGCCCAGGAGAGAGAGGGACCTGTTGGAGTGAGGCCAGAGGAGGCCACAGCAATGATGGGAGGTCTGGGAGCCTTCTGCTGTGAGGCCAGGCTGATAGAGTTGGGGTTGTTCAGCCTGGAGAGCAGAAGGCTCCAGGGAGACCTTCTTGTGGCCTTTCAGTACTTAAAAAAAGTGAGACATCTGGGGACAGACATTTTAGCAGGACTTGTGATAGCAAAAGGGGTGATGGCCATCCGGAGCCAGCAGCTTTGCCCACTCCTTTCTCAGCCGGGTGCATGCTGATCCTCACCAGCCCCCAGCACCAGTCCTGGCAGAGCTGGGGGTTGGTGGGTGCCTGGGGCTTGTGGGTGCCCAGGACTGGTGTGACCTAGCCTGGGACTCAGCTGTGGGACGTGTCCTGGCATCCAGGACAGTGGCAGCCATCTAGAGCCAGCAGCTTTGCCTGCTCCGTTCTGGGCTGGGCGCGTGCTGTAGAGGTAGCGTCTCCTGCCACTGCATTTTCTTTCAAATAAAAGCAGCTAATTAACATTATTCTTTAATTATTGCCTTTATCAACAAGGGGTCTGGTTTATACCAGCAGGATAGTCGCTTTCCCTTCCACTACCCAAGCGGATGCTTCAGTTCCTGTTGCTTTTGAAATGAATTTGATGTCATCTGCCCATTGTCACTTAATGGGGACACTTGGGTAATGATTGCGCGCTCCAGCCCTGTTAGCAGCACTGCGAGCGTGTAATTTAGCCCCTTAGGCAACGGTACTTTTGAAATCTCTGGATAGTTTTGAACTCTCAGTTCTTAATTAAATATGCAATTTTTCACGGTAACCAGGTTAATTCTTTTGTGTTGTGTTGTAATACTGTTAGGAATTTTCATAGTTCTTATTAAACATTATTCAGGCATTGTGAATTCCATAATTAAAAAAAATGAAAAGAACAAAGCTTGATTCACTTCTTTCTTTTCCCTGGTTAATTTATCAAATGAATTTTGCAAATTTTTCTTTTTCTCCCCAGACAGCGAGCCAAGTGTTTTAAAGGGGAAGGATTTAATTGCTCTGTAGGGATTGGTTGGTTATGAAGGATTTGGCTGTTTGATTAGTAAACCCTACTGGGAATGGTTTAATGCTCCATGATCTTAAAAATTGTCTGATTGTTGGGCTCTCCAAGGATGTTTTCTCTTTTTCCTTCTGTACGGCAACAGCTTCGCACAAGTGTGATTATTAGATAGTGAGGAGGGAGCAAAGGGGTAGATGGTTGGTGCTGGGTGAGCCTGCCTGCCTCAGCAGCACCAAGGGAGCTGCTATGGCCACTGGAGTGATGGCAGGGATGCTAATGGTGAGAGAAACCAGTGGTTGTTAATTTGCATCCCTGCAAATTGCTAGCTGCGCCAGGATTGGGCTGTTCCTGTGCTTAGATTCTCTTTCAAGACTCATTCCCTAATATCTACCTTGTAATAGAATGGAATTATGCAGAATATCTGATTTACCAAGAGACAAACCCTGCTGTGCTCTCCGTGTCTGAATCACTCTGGTATCCCACAGGGCAGCATCTTTGCGTGGATGCTCAAGTGCACAGGGAAGTCTTGCTGGGAGACCTGGGATGCTGAAGTACATGGGAAAGACTCAGGAGGAGAACTGGGATGCTAAAATGCATGAGGAGGTCTCACTGGGGTACCTGGGATGCCAAAGTGCACAAGGCAATCTTGCTGGGGGACCTGGGATGCTGAAGTGAACAGGGAGATCCTGCTGGGAGAACTGGGATTCTTAAGTGTCTGAGGAGGTCTCAGTTAGGGACATCCATGCAGCCCTGGAGCCAGGTAGACATGGACCATGCACAGAGAGAGGTGTAGGGGTGCTGTATCTGGGGCTTTAATCCAGGTACCCCATAGTGGGGGGACTTGTAGAGCCCCAGTCCAGGAATTCCATGGGCAGTCAACCTGCTCTGGCTGCAGAACCTGGGAATGTCGAGCCAGAAGCCTTTAACTAGAGGAGCTTTACAAAAAGGGGGAGAAAAGCACAAAAATGTGCTGCCTGTTTTTTATTTTTTGCTGTTGAGGATAGTACCCACTGCCCAGTTGCTGCTCTGTTATTTCCCCCACTCCTGCATGAGAGCAGTCTGTGCTCTGCCCTCATGCCCCTGGCCTCGGCACCTTCAACTGAGATTGGGATCCAAAATCAATGGAGGTGACGTTGGCACACTGACGTCAGGCACATGGGGACAGGCTGTGACACTTTGGTGTGCCAGGGAGAGGGTGGCTCTCCAAAATCCCTGCTGGGGATGAGCTCAACATTGCTTCCAGGGCTGCTGATGAGCTTCCCTTGGGTGCTGCTCCTGCCAGTGATGCTCTGGGTTCTTTTTAAACTGCTTTTGGACTTAATATATGTGAGGGAAAAAAAGTCAATGTCTGATATTTTCAGTCACACCACACCAGCTGGGATCCTGCTGAGGTTGTGGGGTGAAGGATGGTGGCAGGCTCACCCCAGTGTCTTGCTGGTGTCTAATGTTTTTTTTGGAGGGGGAGAGGAGAGGTTTTATCTCCCACTCAATGCATGGAGCATCCCCAGGAGGTGCTGCTTGCTAGGAGATAGCAGCCTGGGATTGATTGTGGCTGGGCTGTGGAGGCTCCCCAGAGGTTATTTGGGCTTTAAGGAGAGGTCAGAGAGTCATTAAACTTATAAATATATTACGATTTAAGAGAAGAGCTGTCATTGTCTTCAAGCTTGGTTTATGTGGCGCCAGTTTTTCCCCTTTCTGGTTCAAACCTTTATGCTGAGTGGATCAACCAGCAGCTGATCAACCAGGCTGCTTGATCTATCTCAAGGCATGTTGGGGTAGAAAATAAAGTATTCAGCAGTGCTGGGCAAGGGGTCTTTGCTCCAAAAACCATCCAAACCTGTACTTAGAAACTACCATTCCCCAAAAAACTTTGATTTGAGGTTTGGGGAGTGATGCTGCCGTGGCTCAGCTGGTGGCAATCTCAACTTCCTCTGGATGCTGGCACTGGCGTGGGGTTGGAGCCCGTGCAGGTCTCCTCTGCATGCCAGGCACTTTTGGGTGAATGTGTTCTTTTTTTGTGGGGGGGAAGTATGAGTCAGCAGCATGGAAGTGCCCAGGCTCAACACTGCAGCCTTGGCAGAGTATGCAGTGGCCTGCAGAGCCTGCATGGACCACAGGCCTGGTCTGTGCCAAA
The DNA here is from genome assembly GCF_027791375.1 of Indicator indicator. Classification (NCBI taxonomy): domain Eukaryota; kingdom Metazoa; phylum Chordata; class Aves; order Piciformes; family Indicatoridae; genus Indicator; species Indicator indicator. The sequence goes on from NC_072035.1 coordinate 9,498,316, forward strand.
TGGGTATCCCCTGGGCATGTTGTGACCAAGAAGGAACATCACCAGCCCACAAAGCAAGATTCAAGAGGCAACCTCTACGGTAATATCCAGAAGCAGGATCAATACATTGCGATGTCACCAGCAGTGTGTTGAGCAGCATGGGTGAGGAATGCAAGCAGGGCTTAAAAATACTGATTAAAATGAAAAAAACATCCCAATTTCTCCCCCAGTTTACCTGTTCCTCCATGACTGATCCAGCAATACTGGGCTACAGCTAAAGCAGGGATGCAAACTGTTTGCTCTATGGAATACTGGCTTCTGTTTTGGGACAAGAAGGACATTGAGATGCTGTAGTGTGTCCATAGAAGGGCAATGAAGCTGGTGAAGGGTCTAGAGTACAGATGTGATAAAGAGTGGCTGAGGGAACTGGGGATGTTCAGCCTGGAGGAAAGAAAAGCTCAGGGTGAGACCTTCAGGCTCTCTATAACTCCCTGGAAGGAAGTTGGAGCCAGGTGGGGATTGGTCTCTTCTTGCAAGTAACAAGTGATAGGATGAGACAAAACAACCTCAAGTTGTGCCGGGGAAGGTTTAATCTGCATATTAGGAAAAATTTCTTCCTCCAAAGGGTTGTCAAGCCCCGGACCAGGCTGTCCAGGCTAGTGGTGGAGTCCCCATCCCTGGAGTGACTGAAAAGCTGTATAGATGTGGTGCTGAGGGCCATGGTTTAGTGGTGACTTGGGGGTGCTGGGTTAATGGTTAGATTTGGTGATCTTAAAGGTCTCTTCCAACCAAAATGCTTCTGTGATTCTCTGAATTTTGCTCTGCCATAGTGACCCAGAGCTTGGGCAGAGACTGGCTGTGCCCACAGGGCTGCCCAGGCTCTGTTGAGCTGTCAGTGTGGGGCTGCTCGCTGCGGTGCTGTGCTGAATCCAGAAAGTAATTTAAAAATTAAAAAAAAAAAAAAAAGACAAAGAAAAAGAAGAAAACCAACGAAAAAGGAGTAGACATTTGCAAGGCAAAGGCAAGCAGACGCCGGTAATGTATTCCCAGGCATGACACAGAGTGGCAGCATGTCGTGAACCATGTCCCTGGGGACCCTCGGGTCTGTGATATTGGCTTTAACCCCCACCGGCTCCGGTTGAGGCGTAAATTCATCAGGCTTACGGGTATTGCTCTTGGACTACTGAATAATTTACAGTTGCAGAGCCCAGCCAGGTTCAGGTCATCGGGGTTCATGGGTTAATAACAGGTTTGGGTTTTGTTGTCAGCAGCTGCCTTGATAACATATGAAAGAATCCTATTCTGTTGATTAGATTTTGAAATGGATCAATTTTTAATCAGCAGAACATCTGACTCACTCAATAAGAGGAGTGTGGTGGAGACAGGACGAGGGGCTCGTTATTTACAGGATTGTTTGTTTTTACTCATACGCAAATCCTCGCTGGGAATGGAGCCTGGCCCCTGCCTTCCCTCGCCCCAGCTCCCCCAAAATACATCCTTGGGATTATCTGCAGCCTTGTGCCAGGTATTTGATTCATCCACCAACTGGGGTAGGAAATCCATGATGCTGGTTTAGAGGTCTGAGGGTATGCTGAAGCTTGTATTGAGCTATTCCTTGTTATCTGTGGAAAAACATTTACTTAACCAAAATCTTCCAATCTTATCTAGAAAAGCACCTTTGGGGTGCTTATGGTGCCCCTTCCCAAGCATCCCCACAGGGAGTTCCCCTCCCTGGACAGCACCAAGAAGCACCTTTAAGAAGAGCTGGTGGGTGCTGGGAGAACAGGGGTCAAACTCCAATGGGATGTAGAGATGTCCTGCCAAATTGTTTACCCTGTAGAAAAGAAGGCTCCAGGGAGACCTTCTTGAGGTATTTAGAGGGACCTACAAGAAAGATGAGGACAAACTTCTTAGCAGGGCCTGTTGTGACAGGACAAGGGGTATTGGTTTAAACTAAAAGAGGGAGATTCAGACTGGAGAGAAGGAAGAACTTTTTCTGTGGAGGGTGATGTTCTTTGGGTGTGAGCAAAGTTTCAGAGAGAACAACTTTGAATTCACCATTAATGCTAAAAGAGCTGGATTCCCATTAAAAGTTAAATACCAGGTGGGGACCTGGGCAGATGTTTCCTTTGTATTTTAACTATTTTTCATTACTTGGGGCATAAAAGGCATCCCAAACTTGGCATATTGTGTTGCTTCTTAATAACTGCATGACTTTATAAAGAAATTCATTAAATACAGGGGCTTTTCCTAAATGGAACCCAGTGGGTCAAAATTTAGACTTGAAGAAAAGACCATAGCAGTACTCTCTAAAAACAAAACTCTGATATTTGTGTGTTTGTTTTGTTTTTAAACAGAAAAGGTGAAAGTTTTGTAAACATGCCTTTGGGAAGAGAGTCACTAGAGCAGGGATGACTGTGGCGGCTGGCTGGGGACAGTCTGTTGCTGGCAGGTATTGATATAGATAAGAACTGATGGTAATTTGCATGGCTTTACCCTGGGTGCTTTGGGATTTTACTTTTAAAACTTGTGCCTTCTGGCAGTCTCCTTAACCTAAATAAATATTGTCACTCTTGCCACAGATCAATTAAGATCATGGCTTGGAGGTGTGTGTGGGGGGTTGCTCCTGACAGGACTTTTATTTCTCTCTCTTTTTTTTTTCTTGAAAGAGTTGCCTCTTCTTTAAATTTGAGTGTATTGATGAATTTACACATACAGGGTTTTTGCTGATTGGATGAGGTAGTTTAGCCAGCAGGAAAAGTGTGCTCTGGATGGCACTGGACATGCTGGATGTGACCATGGACCTGAGTTCCTGGGTCTTGCTGGGTGCTGTAGTATATTCCAGCCCTGCATGAGCACCCGTGTCCCCTGTGTTTCATAGAATCTCAGCATGGTGGGGGTTGAAAGGGACACTCTGGAGCTCATCTAGTCCAACCCTGCTACTAAAGCAGGTTGACCAGGATCGCAACGTCCAGGTGGGTTTGAATCTCTTCAGAGAAGGAGACTCCACAGCCTCTCTGGGCAGCCTGCTCCAGCATCCTCAAAGCAAAGTTTTTCCTTCTGTTCAGATGGAACCTCTGGATTCCAGTTTGTGCCTGTTGCCCCTTGTCCTATTGCTGGACATCACTGAAAAGAGTCTGGCTCCATCCTCTTGCCCACTGTCCTTTAGATACTGATGAATATTGCAAAGATCCCCTTTCAATCTGCTGTTCTCCAGGCTGTTGTTTGTTGACCTTTGGTCACAACCAGCCACACTTTGAGGTCTCTTTCACAGTGCCCAGTGCCAAAAGCCCAAGAGCTCATTTCTATAACCACCTAATGGGTGGCTGCTAATAGCCCCAGCAGTAGCTGATGGGCTCGTGCTCCTGTCAGTGAGCATGGGCCATATATCAGCTTCTGCTAAAAACATGAGCAGCATCAGGAGGTTAAATATTCATATTATATCATCCCTGGCAGTTTTATTTTCTGGAGAGCAATGGGTGCCACAAGTTCATGACTTCAAAATTAAGTTTGTTTTAGTGCTTCTCTGAGCGCCTGCAGGTAATATTCTGAGATGAGTTGAAAGAAAAACATTTCTGCAAAGAGTAGGGGGGCAGCTTCCCCTGGTTTGTGTTTAGCAGTGAGTTCTTGGTGATCAGTCTTCACGTCCATTATTGGGTAGTGGGGAGCTGCCCAGTTCTTGTGTTTAAGAAAGGCAGCAGCCCCTTTGGTCAATTATTAACTCTTAGATCTGCCCTTGTGTTTAGCAGCTGGGTAAATGAATTGCTGATGGGTCACTGAGTTTTAGTGTCATTGCTCTGGACAGGATCAACAAAAAGCTGTGCCAAGGCTGGGTGCAGCATGGTAGGAGCTGGGTCCTGCCTGTGGTGGGAGCAAACCACACCAGTGGGCTTGAAAATCTTGCTTTGCTGATTTGTTAGAGATTTCAGAGCATTCAAAGCGGTTGCTTCTTTACAACTCAGGGTTCATTTTTGTGTTTGCGAATTTGTATTCATGATCCCAAGGCTGGTGGGTACAACACCATGTGTTGCTTGAAGGCTTCACTAGTTCCATCTGGAGTTACAGAGACCAGCACATAGTCCTGTCCTTTTCCTTCCTTGATTTTTAAGCTATTTAGCTAGATATGAGTTTAATCCAGCAATTTTGGGCACGACAGGGTATTTAGGTTCATTAGGTCTTGCTGTGGAAGACATGTAGATTGCCTTTTAGCAACAGTCCTCTTCTTCTTGATGAAAACCCCTCCTTCCTAGCAGGATCCACAACCTGAGCCTGGAAGGGTTTCCGTGTTTTAATCTTTTTTTTTTATATTTTTTTTTAGACTTTTTTTAGGCTAATAATTAAAGGATAGGAGAGCCCAGCATCTCTTTATTTAAAGAGCAGATGGAACATCCAGAATATTAGCATGCTCCTGGCTCTGAGAGCACTGGCGAGTCCTGGAGCTTGGAGTTTGGATGTGCCCCCCAACGACTAAATTATTGGGCAGGCAGCAGGCAGCAGCCCCATGGGGTGCTGGCTCTGCTGCTCAAAATTACAAAGGTGTAGAATCATAGAATGGTTTGGGTGGGAAGAGACATTTAAAGGTCACCTAATCCAACCCCCATGCAGTGAGCATGGGCATCTTCAACTAGAAGTAGGTAGAGGTGAGCTGAGATGCTTTTTTCTGCTCTTTCTTCCTATTCCATGACTGAATTCCAGTGAACTGCTTCAACAAGCACTTTTGGGCTCTGCTGGGTCGTACCTCCTTCCCTTCGTCTGAACTGGCAAAATCTGGTGCACTGTTGCTGCCATGGGCTGACCTGGGTGTCCAGTGCTCTCCTTCCATCCCACTTCTGCAAGGAGCAAGTGACCAATCCAAGGAGCTGCAGCTTTTATGGTTATAACCATTGTGGGGTTTTCTGGTGACAAATAGTTTATAATCATAGTCATAGAATTGTTTGGGTTGGAAAAGACCTCTAAGATCATTGAGTCCAACCACCAACCCAGCACCATCATGGCCATTAAATCATGTTTCGGAATGCCATGTCCACATGTTTCTTGAACACCTCCAAGGAGGGTGATTCCACCACTTCCCTGGGCAGCCTCTTCCAATGCCTGACCATTCTTGCAGGAAAGAAATTTTTGCTAATATCCAACCTGAACCTCCACTGGCACAATTTCAGGCCATTTCCTCTCCTTCTATCACCTGATATCCCTTCTATCCCTTCACTAGGGAGAAGACACCAACCCCCTCCTGGCTCCAACCTCCTTTCAGTCTAATCCCAGTCTGCTACTTGAAAAAGCTACAAAAGCAAAGTGTCCAAGTGCTGGCTTCTGAGCCTGCCCAGAGTGGTTGCTTCCTCCTTACCATCACTGATGTGGAGCCACTGTGATGCATTTGGGGCTTTCACAGTGTCTGGATCAATCACCAGCAAAATCCTCATCTTTCCCCATTTTGTCTCTAACCAGCATCACCATCTCACAACTGTTGGTGTTTACCTCCCATGCTGACTCCTCATTGAAACCCCTATTTTTCTATTTGTTGGTTGTTGGTTTTTTTCCCCTTTCCTTAAGCAGCTCCAATTGATAATTTAGCTCTTGGATAAAGCAGCCGTCAAGCTTTTTATTTCTCAGAGGCCAAACATTGATGTTGTGTGAAATGGGAGCTTTGAGGAGGCTTTGTATGAAACTTAGCTTCCTGAAAAATTTATTCCCTGTGACTGTGATCTGCAGGAGTGAATTGATGTTTATCTATAGTCATTCTTGCCAGGAAAAAAAAAATAAATGCATAACTGCACTTTCTTGGGAAGCCTTGAAAGGCCTTTTAAATAAGTGTCTAATAGTAGGCTTTCAATAGCGAGCAGGCAGCTTGATAGACACTGTACAGTATATGATGAACTATAAGAAGGCTTAATCTTTTTCTCATGTTTTAGGGAATGCTTTATAACCTTGTGGCCAAAGAATTCATGATGGCCAGGTATTTGAAGCTAAGCAAAATTATACTGGCTGTTACTGCTGGGGGATCGATAACTGCTGCCAGGAAGCAGCGGGGCTGCGAGCTCCTGCTTGCAGCTCAGGTCCTGGCGTCAGCTGCTCCCAGGTGATCCTGGCTGTGGAGCTTGGATTGAGATGATGTGTCTGTAATGGGGAGAGTGATGATGGGGGGGTGTTGTCCCTGGAGAGGGATGCTCAGAGGGGTTGGGGTTTATTCCCCTTTGCAGATCATAGAATCATAGAGTGGTGTGGGTTGGAAGATCACAGTACCACAGTATCACAGTATGTCAGAGGTTGGAAGGGACCTCAAGAGATCATCGGGTCCAACCCCCCTGCCAGAGCAGGAAGATCGTCTCATTCCATGCCATGGGCAGGGACACCTTCCACTAGACCAGGTTGCTGAAGGCCCTGTCCAGCCTGGCTTTGAACACTTCCAAGGAGGGAATGTCCACAACTTCCCTGGGAAACTGTTCCAGTGTCTCACCACCCTCACTATAAAGAATTTCTTCCTAATCTCCAGACTAAGTCTCTCCTCTTCCAGCTCAAAGCCATTGCTCCTTGTCCTATCACAAGCCCCTGTAAAAAGTCCCTCCCCAGCTTTCTTGTAGGCCCACTTCAGGTACTGGAAGGCTGCTATAAGGTCTTCCCAGAGCTGTGCCTTCTCCACGCTCAACAGTCCCAACTCTCTCAGCCTGTCCCCATAGGGGAGGTGCTCCAGCTCTCTGATCATATTCGTGGCCTCCTCAAGGCTGCTCTCAATCCACTCATCAGGCAGCTTGTATTTGTGTTTGGATGTCAGGTGGGAGCTGGAGGTCCGGTCATTGCACTGGGGTCATGCAGAGGTCCCAGTTCATTGATAGAACCTCATCACAGGGCTTGGTGGGATGGAGCCATACTATCTTTCCTTTGCTAATCATGGCACAAAAAGAGCAAATGTTTTCTGTCTTCAGTGTCTGCCCGAAGATGAGGCTGCTGAAGTCCCTGGTGAGCCCCCAGCCACCACCTTCACTTTACTGTCCCTGGGGTAATCTCAGCTGCATGTTTCAGTGCCCTCCACTGAAGTTGTGTTTTTCTGCTTTTCCTGCTTTGCTGGACCCTGGGAGCTCTGGCCAGGAGTCAGGGAATCAATAGATGGTTAAGGTGATAAGTGGCTTTGCTAAAAACCAATTTTGCAAGAGGAGTTTGCAAAGAGGTTAGTGAAGAGGATCTGCATCCGTGCCCCAAACAGCTTGCTCTGGCCAGGAGCTTGCCTCTGACCTGAATTAACCCAGGAAGCATCCTCAGTGCAGGTTGTGCTGCTCTTCTCCTGCCTCTGGAAATCCTTGTGGATCCTATGGGAGGGTGAGCCTGAGGAATAAGTCTTCTCCCTGCAGAGAGAGCGTGGGGAGAATCACAGAGGTGCCTGCCTGAAAGCAATATGAAATTAAACAAGCAGAATTTGCTCAGCTGATGGCTTCTAGCTGGTCTCAGAGCCAGCAGCTCTGCCGGCATTATGGAAGCCATATTTACATAGGGATGAAGTGTTCCCGCACGGCTCCTCCAGCACAGCCAGGTCTAAGCAGGCTTTTCTCTAATCTCCACCATGGCTGGCTGCTGCTTCCAACTCTATTTTACCTTGAACAAACATATTCGTTGTGCCCACCATTAAGAAGATCTCACAGCCCATTTACGGTGTGCGTAACTGATCTGGTGGTGCAGGTGGGATGATGCTATGCAGAGATATTGCACTGCCTCCTGGCTCCCAGCATGGATGTCCCCTGGGCTCGTGTCACCGTGTAGCTCCCTTCTACATGTTGCTGCAAGAGACGGATTTGGGAAGCACGGACAGAAATAGGGAGCAGCACATCTCAGGGGTGTTTCACTGAGGCAGGTTAGACCATCAGCATCTACTACATGTTCTTTTTCAGAAGAGATGAAGCTGATGGCACCTAAGATCTTCCTTTCTAACTAAATTTTGCAAATAATTTCTGTCTCTTCCAGGTGCAGGAACACTCTGCATATGTGGTGGGTCCCTTAAGACACAATCCAACTTCCCACCATCTCCTTTGCTAAATCCAAGGGGTCCCAGCTCCTTCTTGGGGCTTTGCTGACCTGGTGCTGATTTCAAAGGTGGCTCCCTGTCTTTGTGGAAGTCCCTGTGTCCTGCTACTCCTCAGGAGTGGGTGGGGTGTTTTTGGTGGCGCCTCATGGAAAAAGACTGCTTGGGCTGTATCTCGTTGGGACAGTGTGGTAATGTTGCTCTGGTTCATCCCATCCCTTGTGCATCCTCATCTCCGACTTGCCTAGGGTGCAAGGTGATGAAGATGTGGGCTTTCCCACCTACATGTTTGATTTCCTGTGGGCAGGGAAAGGAGTCATTTTTAGGCTTTCTAGAATGTCTCAGGCTTGACTCATCTTTTCCCACCAAGTTCAAGGCTATAGAATCACAGAATTGTTTTGGTTGGAAAAGACCTCTAAGATCAAGTCCAACAGTCAGCCTAAGACCACCATGGCCTTTAAACCATGCCCCAAATGCTCCAAACTCTGGCCTCGAACCCAGGGCACTGGAGCTGACAATGGGATGAATCAGCAGCAGCATTCCCCCTCCCCTTGGGCAGCAGTTCTTTACTTTCCCTCTATTTTCCTGTTTATCAGGTGGAATTTCCCCTTGGCTGGTGAGCCCAGGAGACGGGATGCACACATGTTGCTCTTGGGCTTTGCTTTCATGCTGTTATTTATTACCACCTCTCTTCATTACGCATCCGCAGCTCAAATGCTGCGGCTGAAACCACCGCATTTATTATTTCATTGTTTTAATCATCGTGGGGAGGCTCTTTCTGGCTCCTGATTGATGGCAACATCTTATCTCCTCTAGTCAAAGTGTCTCCGCTTTGTGCAGTAATGAAATAGTTTGACACTTTGACATGAGTGTCAAACACTTTTCCGACGACGCAAACAGCGGAGACTTTGATCTAGGTGCAAACTGGTTTCATTACAACAAACAGGTCTGCCTTTCATCTGGAAACGAAGATAAGGGGGTTCAATCAGTCTGAAGCAGCAGCTGCTCTTAATGATTTTAAAAAATAAAAATAAGTAAAAAATGTAATAATAGACTAGTTGAGCTCTTATGTCACGGTGTAAACTGGCCCCGGTGCTGTGGAGTGAAATAGAGTGGGGATAATACCAACAGTCAGAACGATAAACAGGAGAGAATCCTCCTAAAATAAACCAGAAATCTTATCTTTTGGGAGATACTGAGATTTGTTTTTCCTGGTATTTCAAGCTAGAACATCTTCAGAAACACCTTTTCTGTAGAAAATGCAGCTTGTTTTTCATAAAAATGAAAAAATGCTGTTTTCCTTGAAAAAGAACCCCTTCTGCCATTAGCTTGCTTTTAAATCTCCTCCTCTGATTTTCCTCCTGGCCAAGCCTGGAGAAAGCCTTTAAGACCTGGAAAGAACCTTAAAGTCCTGGTGGGAGAGCTGGAGGGAGGAATCCCAAACATACCCCCATGCTGATAGAATTCTGTTCACTCATGAGCTTTTTTTTTTCAGCAGACAATTTTCAGTAGCAACGGGTAAAGTCCTTATCCACTGAAAGGATGTTGGCCTTAGGCAGCCTGTCCTCTGCCTGAAGTTGACCCAAGTGTGTCTAATTCAAGGCAGCAGCACCTTTTTTCTCTTTGGAGCATTGGGTTTGTGCACAAATGCCCTATGAGCAGCCGAAGAGAATTTACATGACGTATGGAAATGATGAAGTTACAGCAAATGCTGAGGTTTATGTGAAGGTTTTCTCTTCCCTCTTCACTGTATGTCATGAGCAATGTCAGCCCAGACACTGCCTTCACTCTTTTCTCAGGAGTTTTGCTTTAACTGTTTTCTTAAATCTTTTCCCTTTGAACATCTTGGACAAGATGACCATTCTAACTACCTTCCAGCTCAACCGTACCATATCCCATCCATTCTTCCCCCTCTAGGCACAGCCTGGCACTTTAAGTAGGGTTTTCCTTAAGAAGTGTGGCACCATGGGACCGTGTCCCCTCTCCTAAAGAATCATCATCATAGAATCATAGAGTGGTTTGAGTTGTAAGGGATCTTAGAGATCATTTAGTGCAAGCCCCTTGCTGTAGACTGGGACACCTTCCATTAGATGAAGAGTGACTGTCCATCCTGGGCAGCTAATCCTGGGGTGGAGATGTTGGGGACTGGACCTTCCCATTCACCATCACTGTGGTGGTCCTTCCATGGGCTGAGCCTTGCTGTGATGCTGATGCTGGTGGCCCCAGTGCTGAGTTTGACCCATGCTCTGTCTTTGGGCATTGCCCCACTGCGATGTCTCTGCCCAGAACCATGAGCTGAGTAAGCATGGAGGTGGTCACACATGAGCTCCTTGCCCTCATCCCTATTCACTCTATACCAGGGGCCAGAGCACAGCAAAATCCTCCCTGGGAGATGCTGTGTTTGAAAATGACAGAGGATTTGGGACTTAATTTTAGCCAGAGCGTGTGGCTCGTTTTCAGATGCTTCTCAAGTCAAGTCATGGTGGCTTTGTTACAGTTGAGGAAAGATGAAAAATCCCCCCAAAACTAAGAAGGTGACATGGTTTAGATAGTATCTCCACAGACGGAGCTGAGTAATTGAACATGAGAAGCTTTTGCAAGTGGCCCAGCCTGGGTCGGAGCACAGCGAGCCTGTGCTGGAGATTAAACCCCACATTTCATTTTTATACACTGTGCTTAATCCAATAATGATCCCATGTTACAAACAGCAATAATATCTTTCAGCATAGTTAATCAGAAGAGACTTAATGCTGTCACTATTTATTAACCTTTGTTGAAAAGCAAGAAGTTTTCCTCCTAATCTGTGATTGTTGCTCTTGTCAGGCTCTATCAAGTGCAAACCAGATTTGGCATTTGTTAAAGTGGGGAGGACGCTGCTGCATTCTGTCTGCTGCTTCCCACCCCTGTGTGGGATGAGGTCCCATATGTGAAGAGTTTTGGGTGCCGAGGGGGACCATGCTGGCTGGTCTCATCTCCCATCCCCAGTCCTGCAGCTTTCAGATGGGTTACAGCCTTGTTTGCTCCTCTCTTCCAGCTGCACAGATCTTGGTGCTGAGCTAAAGAAGCTGCTTTACCTTGCTTTGGGGTTCTTTCTTGGCTGCTTGACCCATGTTCTTGTACCCAGGTCCCCATGGGGACAGCAGGTTCCCAGCACGAGGAGATGGTTTCCTGGTCAGTTGGCACTGAGAGAGTGATGTTGGTCTCTGATGCTTTTCAGGAGGTTTAGTGGTTTCCAGCAGCTTCCCCGTAAGCTCAGGGAATGCCCCACCCCACTGCCCTCATCCATGCCAAGGGGAAGAGGATATCACTGAGTGGACCAAGGGGTTAAGGGGCTTTTGCAAGGATGTGGTGGCAGGAGCTATTCTGAGGTACATGGAGATGGCTTGTCCCTTGTGTCTGAAAGGCATCCCGTGCATCCCAGCGTTGACCCTGTCTCTGGTGGAGGCAGGCAGGAGGCTGCAGGCATCACTGCTGTTGAAATCATACAATCATGGAATGGTTTGGGTGGGAAGGGACCTTTAAAGGCCATCTAGTCCAACCCCCCTGCAGTCAACAGGGACATCTGCAACTACAGCAGGTAGCTCAGAGCCCCAAACAACCTGACCTGGAATGTTTTCAGGGATGGGGCATCTACCACCTCTCAGCAACCTGGGCCAGTGTCTCACCATCCTCAGCATAGAATATTTCTTCCTTATCCATTCTAAATGGTGGCTTGTGGTGGGATCTCCCTGGACAGTGGCTCACGTGGCTTTGCAATGCTGGTAGCCAAAACGTGGATCTGGGGGAGGGGAGCAATGAAGGTTGTGTGGTTTTTGAAGCTCTGTGGTGATAAAAGGCCAGAGCATGAAGGAATTCCAGCCTTTGCTGTTCTCCCGTTTGTCTCCTGTTGCAGGGAAGGCCAGTGCTGGAATTGGCTTGTAGGAGCACCTGGAATTAATGAGGCAGCTTGGTGCCGGGCACAAATCGATGCTTCCTGCATTAATTGCACTGTGTTCGAGCTTCGGCTTTTTATTCTGAGTTATGTAGTTACAGACAGAGATGTCTCTCTTCAGCACAACCCTCGGTCCCGTGGGAATAGATTCTTCTCCCTGTGCCTGTTCCCACTGCCAGCTGTGGGATGTTGATGCCCAGAGCTGGCCAGAGTAGGGAAACCAAAAACCTCAGCAAAAATAAACCCTGAATCTCTGCTTCCTTCCCTTGTAATTGGCCAAATGAAGAGACTGACAGTGATGGTCAGGCTGGGTGCTTGGCTCAGGGCGAAAGAGCCACTGGCACCAGCTCTGTGGCACTGATGGGTCCAGAGCTGGTTTGCGACGGGAGATGGATGGGCAGGAGCAGGGCAGGTCTCTACTGAAGGTTGATGTCTCCTTGCAAGTGGGTTTGCAGCAGCTTTTGCATGTATTTGCAAATAATTTTGCCGTTATTTGCAAATTATTTGGATTTTCTTTGGCATTACTTGAACCCCCATGAGGTTGGACAGCAAAGTCCTCCACACCCTCTAGAGCTGCAGGAGCTGTTTTGGAAGAGCAGACATTGCTGTTAGTTCTTATTTTTAGAGCGGACTAACTTTGATCACTATTCTGATCTCAGCTTAGACACTCAAACAGGTGCAGTTGTTTTACACAGAGCCACCAAAAATCCCACTTTGCTGATACTGTTGAAGCCTAAACTTGGTATTTATGTTTTTAGCAAATTGTTCTCTATGGTATTGATTTCTATGTAATGTAGTCCTTGCATGAATAACTACCATAAATCTAGAAGCATTTATTAGCCAAAATAGCCAAGAACTCAGTTAAATCCTTTATTTGTTAGACACAATTATGGAACTTGAATTGGATGGTGGAGAACAGAACCCAAACCATGCTTTCCATGACCAGCTCCGAGTCTCTGCCAGCCAACCCATTGATCTGTGAACAGAGGGAAGGGTTAAAGTAATGTGGTGAAATGAAAAAGTAGGGAATAAATTACAATAAATGGGATCTTTGATCCAGCCTGTCAATATTGGGGATGCAGCCTGCCTCTACCTTCCCTGCCTAGCTGGAGAAATTAACTTTTGAACTTGATGGCTCCAATCTTTTTTCTCCTGACTTTTATCCTTCACGCTGATGGGCAGCAGGGACAGGCGCTCATTTGTTATCCTGTTGATACTGAGCCCAGGAAAACCAGGCTTTGTGGACCTAGGGCTTACAAAATAGTGTAAATCTTGTTTGGTATTTGTGAAATGGTGATTGTAGAGAAAAAACCCCAACCCCGAGCCCTTGCTGGTGCCATGTGCTAGACGTGGAGGGCTGGAGGGTTTCTTGTGCTAAATTTAGCCATTTAAAAGAAGATTATGGGCTATCCACTTGGGACTTTTAAAAAGGCTCTCACAATAACTCTTGAAAGCCTGATGCCTTTAATCCTGAACTTTAATTTAAAATAAAGAAATCTTTTCAACTCGCCTCTTCCCCCTCCTCCATCCCCTTATTCCAGATGAAGGTTCTTTCCAACTTGCTTACAGAGCAAAGATGTGCTAAGCTCTTTTAATTTCTTATGAAGACATTTATTTTTTAATAGAAAGAAAAATCAAGACAACACTCAAGAGTATACACAGCAGTTTACCACGACAGGAGGAATTAATCAGTCTCTAAAGTTCAAAATGTACGAAGAGGGAAGGAAGAAAAAAACCCTGACTGATCAAACACGAGGCTCTTTGCGATGTGAAGATAAAAGCCTTTTTCTCTGTGAGCTCCTCCACTATTGGCAGCCAGTAGGATCAAGATTATTTTTTGTTGTTGTTGTTATGGAAAGCTCAAGATAATTAATGTTGTTGAAAGAGGACCGTGGGGTTGGCGTCTAGCAGGCTAGCCCCTGAGTCTGGCATCTTGTGAAGCAGCAGAGAGTCAGGGAGGGAGGGGGAATGTTCCCCACTGAGGGAACTGCCACTTTAACGGAGCAATAAATAATACTGAGGGATAAAAAAGAGCATTTAAAAAGGGATTTGGTGCTGCTGGAGCTGGTTGAGCCTCTGTTTTCCAGCTCAAATATCCATGAGGACCATGCTGGCTTGGGAGCTGGCAGCATCCCACTCGTCTGGATGCTTTTTCAGGGCCAAATACCTGCCAGCTCCTTCTGGATACTGGGAATTGGTGGATCACAAATTCACAGATTGATAGGGGTTGGAAGGGGCCTCCAGAGATCATGTAGTCCTACCTCCCTGCTAAAGCAGGGTCACCTAGATCAGGTTGCACAGGAATGTGTCCAGGAAGGTTTGGAATCTCGCCAGAGGAGACTCTACAACCTGTCTGGGCACCCTGATCCAGGGCTCCAGCACCTTCAAAGTAAAGATGTTTTTTCTCACGTTTAAATGAAACCTCCTAGGTTCTAGTTTGTATGTCTTGCCACTTGTCCTGTTACTGGGCACCACTGAAAAGTGTCTGGCCCCATCCTCTTGTCCCCTACCCTTTAGATACTGATGAGCATTGAGAAGATCCCCTTTCAGGCTACTCTTCTCCAGGCTAAACAGCCCCAGATCTCTCAGCCTTTCTTTGTCAGAGTGAAGCTCCCCTCAGCACCTCTGTGGCCTCTGTTGAACTCTTTCCAGTAGTTTCCTGTCTCTCTTGAACTGAGGACCCCAGAACTAGACACACAATACTCCAAATGTTGCCTCACTAGGGCAGAGTAGAGAGGGAGAAGAACCTGCCTTGACCTACTGACCACACTTTTCTTGATACCCCCCAGAATACTGTTGTCTTTCTGGGCCATGTGGCTGTGTAGACCCACTCACTGCATGTTTGAGCTTTCTCCTCTCCTAAAGCTGGTTTGGATGTATCCTGTTACACTGCTTGTGTTAAATCTGCCTGTTCTAATAATCAATAGATGTATGGTCACCCAGGCTGTTTATGTATCTCTTCTATCAAAGCCCTGACAACATGAGATCAAGATGCGAGCAGGCAGGCTCATGCATCGAGCGCTCTTTAAAAAGCAGGATGAATTAATTATGGCCATTAATGACTGGGGAGAGACTTTAGGAAGCTTCAGCTGGTGGTTTGGAGCCTTGAACATGAGACAAACTGAGGAGGTGGTATCTAATGGTGCTTCATCACTGATGTTTCACCTCATGTACAAGATGCTGTGGTCCTTAGCCCCCTTCTGCATGAGACTGGTTGATGGTGGCCCTGTAGATCCAAGAAGGAGTGGACCTGGGAAAAAGAGATCTCTGAATGCCCTCATTATTAGCATTTGAGGGCGTTTAGATACCTCCATTCTCCAGTCCTTTGGGTCCAACCCCTGTGGCCAAGCATCCTGATGGGATGATGCATGATCCATGATCTGTGATAGTCCCCAGACATCCCCTTTCTGCTGCATGGGCACCATTCAGTGGTTCGATTTGCCCCATCAGGCTGTTTACTCAGAATTATGTTAATTATTACTATTCTCTTGTTGTTTGGGGGTCTTTCTGTCCTTTTTCATCCCTCTCTGAAGCAGGTAAGATGCCCCAGCTGAACTGTCCCATCTTCTACCACCTCTTCTATCCCAGTTATTTATCATCCAGCATAACCAGAACTGCTCTCAGGCAAGACTTGTCAGCTATAAAATACCCTGGAAAATGTTATTACTTGACAGAAGGATGGTTTGTTGGTTGTGGTTGTTTGTTTTTTTTTTTTTCTCCTGAAAATATTAAAAAGTCATTTTAGTTTAGAAACCTAATTTTAATTTGGTTAGGTTTTAATTTAATTTAGTTTTTAAATTCATTTTCTGGCAGAACTCAATTTTTCAAGTGTAATTTGATGCCGTCAGTGGCTATGATGTTTAATGTCCTACCTATAAATTGCCAGGATGGATTTGAGATGATTTACAGGGTTCGGGGCGGGGATAAAGCTGTCTCCTGGCCCTGACATGGAAGAGGCTGGAGAGAAAATTATTTTATTGTGGCAGCCACAGTGGCTGAGGCTATTACCCATAGAAAGATGGGGGAAAGCCTTTATTTTCCTCCTGGATCAGTGCTGGCTGAGGAGGGATATGAGGAGGGATGGGGTCTGTGCTGTGTGGGGATGGGTGAAAAGTGAGGGCCTGTAGTGACAGGACAAGGGGTGATGGGTTTAAATTAGAAGAGGGAGATGTAAATTAGATGCAAGGTAGAAATGTTTTACACTGAGGATGGTGAGACCCTGGCCCAGGTTACCCAGAGAGGTGGTGGATGCCCCATCCCTGAAGCCTTTCCAGATCAGGTTGTTTGGGGCTCTGAGTAATCTGATCTAATTGCACATGTCCCTGCTGACTGCAGTGGGGTTTGACTAGATGACTTTTTGAAGGTTCCTTCCAACCCAAACCATGCCATGATTCTATGGGAGATGGGGTCTGTGCTAGGTGGGGATGTTCTAGGGTGCTCCTTGTTGTTTGGGCTCTGTCTGTGTGTGTGCTGGGCTGAGAAAGCAGCCTGAAAGAGTTGAAAAGGGTTTGGGATGGTGGTGTTACCCCACAAACCTATCTGCTTTCTGAAGAGCAAGCCGAGCCCTTTCTGAGTGTGGGGTACAACCAACCACTCAGGGGTTGGGGTTGGAATTGGGGCAGACCTTTGGAAAATCCAGTGTGATTGTGTAAAATACCCTCCCAATTTCATCCATCTAAACGTTGCCTCTAATTACTGGATTAGAGAAGTCTTTAGACCATGTATTGAGCATTATAAATGGGGATAAGATGATTCTGGTAATGGCTTAATGAAACAGAGGAGGCAGTGGAGGCTGTCTACATGCAGCTTTGGGTTGGGGCCAGGTTCATTTGGCAGAGGAGGAGAAACCCCTTGGTGCTTTGGAGAGCATGGTCATGGGGTTTGAATTTCCTCCCGGTTTTGGCTTCTGAGTAGCAGCAGTTGGCTCCTCTTGTTCTGTGGGGGATGTGCCAGCCCCTGGGAATTCTTGTCTGATGGAACTTCTCTTCGGGTTTTTTTGGTAAAGAAGCAACCAAGACGTGGGTTCAAAAAGGGAAAAGGAGCATCTGGGGACATGTCCCCAGTGTGGTTTGGGAAGCCTGGCAGTGGCAGTGTCTGCCCAGGCATCACTGTGAGGGGAAGGTGGTTTTGGCCAGGGTTTGGTATAGCCATAGCTTGTCTCATAATGGACTTTGGTGCAGTTGTGGATTCTGCTCTGGAGGAACCTGAGGCATGTGGTTGCTTCCAGACTGGGTGCTCAAAGAACAGGTGTGATCCTGGCTTGTGCTGCAGATGCTATTTATAGCTTGTAGCCCACCACAGGCTGTACAAACTCAAGGAAGCTGATGCTTGTGTGGAGTGGAATACACTGCTGGTTCTTTGTCTGTCCAAGCACCACCATCCCATCACATTTCAGCATGGTGAGCTCCACGGAGTTCCTCCTCACCAGCCTATGCCACATGCTATAGTCTGGGAGGCCTTTCTTGCTGTGCCTGGCATCCTGCAGTGCTGAGTCTTGTGCTTGGTGTTCATCCCCTTCAGTAAAGGATTCCTTTGGTTAATTTTAAACAAATCGATGGAGATTTAGGGGATATTCCAAAAGATTTAATGAAAATGGGCCAGAGAAGAGGTCCTTAAACAATTGTTCTCTATGGTGAGAGGTGACATGGACACCATCATCAGATTAGGCACTGGAGAATTGACATGGGAGCTGTCTGCTGTAGCCTAGGCTGTGCCACCATCCTCCTGTGCCATCCTCCTGCCATGCCAGCATCTCCTACAGCTTGTCATGGTATCCCTGTGCTGACTTTGGGCTCCTACCTGCCCCAGATGCTGCATGGAATGTTCTCCCCACGCAAACATCCCCCAAGTTCAATCCCAAGGCCAACAAACCGATGCCAAAGGTGACATCCCCAGCACCCCGCCGAGGTGCCCGTCTCTCCCGGCGAGATGCCATCACCGCCTGGCGTCCCCCAGGTTGTCATGGTTACTGACGCATGGGACCCCAGAGACCCGGCTGGGAATTAATGGCAGCCTGGGATAAAGGATTCCTGTCTGGGCCGGGGTGATGGATTGCATTGATGTGCCATTTGTCATAGCGTAATTGTTCTGGCAAATGTAATACCCACTAGTATAAACATTGTGCTGCTTTGCTAATAAAACTGAAAATAGGAAGAGAAAGGATGATGCAGTGTTATGGTCACTTAAAGAGACACTGCCTCCATGGCTTGCCGGCACTGGGGGCTTCTGCCTGCCAACCTGCCGTGTCCTGCCCCCTTCATCCATAGAAAATGGGCAGAGCCATGGAAGAGATCCCTGTGGGATGTGTGTGTGGCTGGGGTGGTGCTCAGCATCACTTTCCCCATCACTGCCTTTGTTTGGGGTGGGGGGGCAAACATCTTCCTCGCACCCGAAATGGGCAGGTGGGGAGCCAGGGACCCAAGAGCGCCTGTGCTGGAAGCCGAGCCCATTCCTACCCCTTTCTTGCACAGGCATTTATTGTCTTAGAAGAGGTAAATGAGGACTGTGGCACCTTTGGCATCCCAGGGCTGCTCTCACCTTTATAAAAAGGGAATCTATGGTGTGGTGGGTGCCTGACCCTGGGTGTTGCCCCTTCCCCTTGTTTCAGGGGGCACCACAATCTTCTCGGCCCTGCAGCTGCTGCCCAAATCCCCAAATAGTTTTGCTTTCTGACTAACCAGCCCATGGATTAGGAGCCCAGGGGTATTTTGGCTAGGTCTGGGTTGCTCATCCTCCTGACTGCAGCAGAGGTGATGGAGAGGGGTTGGAGATCCCCTCCAGCCACCATTGCTCCTTGCCAATGGGACCCTCCATTACCATGGGGCAATCTGGTGAAGTCTGCACCCCTGGAGGGATTTAAAAGCTGTGTAGATGTGGGGCTGAGGGGCATGGCATTGGAATAGGTTGTCCAGGGAGGTGATGGGAGTCACCATTCCAGGAGGTGTTCAAGAAATGTGCGTACATGGCACTTTGGGACATTGTTTAACAACCATGGTGGTCTTAGGCTGATGGTTGGATCAATGATCCCAGAGAGCTTTTCCAACAGAAACAATCCTATGATTCTTTGATTTAGTGGTGACCTGGCTGGGCTTGATGGTCTTAAAGGTTTCTTCCAACCAAAATGATTCTGTGATTCTATGATCCTCCCCACAGCTTGGCTGGGCATCAGATCATGACACTGTATTCATATTTCAGAGGACAGAACCATCTTATCCCTGTCTTCTCCCATTTTTCTGGCATGAAAAGCTGCAAGTAAGAGGCAGAGGAAGAACTCCCTTCGGTGCAGTCTCTGGAACCCCCTTCTAAATCCTGGGCTACTTTAGCCTTGTGCTTTATCTGATTGTGTCCCCAAATGTTTTGAAAGTTTCTGGCTGACCTGATTCATTGGTTAAAAAAGGAAAAAAAAAAAGAAAAAAAAAGGAGCTAAACACCTTTTCTGTGTTTGCAGTCATATGTAATTTTTATCTCTTGACCTTTAAACGTAAGCAGCAGTAAAATGAAGAACTATGGCAGTCATTTAACACCCTGCCTGTACTAACTGGTTTCTGCCTGTGAGCCGTGGTTTTAAATTGGCTAATGCAGAATACTTGCAGAGCTAATAATAATTCAGATTACTCCTGTCAGCTATTCCGGTTTCATGGGTAATTTAGTAGTTGAATAAATTTTTTAAAAAAATCCCTTCGTTCCCATGCCCTGTTATGAATCAGTAGATGGTTTACCATTGGCAGCAGTAACTGTAAGAAGATTTAAATTGCTACTGAAAAGGATTTGAGTGAAGGTAATGTTTTATAATGTTCTAAGCCATATGCACTACTTTCAGGCCTCATCAGTTTTACATTGATTCCTAGTGAAGTGTTTAATTGCATCATGAATGCAATATAATTCAGTTCTTTTTGCTAATATGGTATATATCTCAAAGTGATATACAGCACTGACAGTGAAGACTCAGGCTTTTCTTAGGGTTTGGAAACAAAACTCTGGGGGTGCATTTGCGCTTGCATGTGTGCATCTGTGCCTGGCTGGGAGTGCAGCATTCAAGGTGAGCTTTGGGCTCTGGGGTGGGTGTGTGGGGCTGAGAGCTGCTGGCTGGCCTGGGATGTCTGTATGGGCAGCAGCAGGGAGGAGATTTTACATATCTCTATAGATCTATATATATGTGTGTGTGTATATAACACACACACACACACACACATAAATATATATATGTATGCACACACACACGTGCGCGTGTATGTGTCTGTGTGTATATATATATAAAACTATGTGTATAAATAAATGTATATGGATATATCAAGAATCAAGAATCAAGAAGGTTGGAAGAGACCTCAAAGATCATCGAGTCCAACCTGTCACCCTAAACTTTATGACTATCTAAACCATGGCACCAAATGGCACGTCCAATCCCCTCTTGAACAAATGTGTGTGTGTGTGTATATATATATATATATGAATATATGAATATATAATGTGTGTATATATGGATATATAATAAGTATATGTGGATATATCAAACTGCTGGAGTGGGTCCAGAGAAGGCCACAAAGATGATCAGAGGGCTGGAGCACCTCCCTTCTATGGGGACAGGCTGCAAGAGTTGGGGCTGTTCAGACTGGAAAAGAGAAGGCTTTGGGAGGCCTTAGAACAGCCTTCCAGTACCTGAAACCAGCTACAGGAGAGCTGGGGAGGGACTCTTTACAATGCCTTGTAGTGCTAGGATGAGAGAGAATGGGTTGAAGCTTGAGGAGCGTAGATTTAGACTGGATACAAGGAAGAAATTCTGTGCAGTGAGGGTGGTGAGGCACTGGAGCAAGTTGCCCAGGGAGGTCGTGGATGCCCCTTCCCTGGAGGTGTTCAAGGCCAGCTTGTATGTGGCCTCACGCAACCTGATTTGGTGAAAAGTGTCCCTGCCCATGCTGGGAGGATGGAACTGGATAATCTTTAAGGTCCCTTCCAACCCAAGCCATTCTGTGAATCTATGAATCATAGAATCATAGCATCATAGAATTGTTAGGGTTAGAAGGGACCTCAAGGATCATCTAGTTCCAACCCCCCTGCCATGGGCAGGGACAATATTACATCATGACTACTGTGATCTCAGCTGAAGCTTGACAGGCAGCTCTGCCTGAGCCCTGGTGCTGTTTTGGTCCTTCCTGGCTGTGCTCACACCTGCAGTGAGTGATGGCATCTCAGTCAGAGACGTGAAGCTGGTGCTGTCGGAGCCTGGTGGGCAGCAGATTAAAAGAAACACTTTCATGTCAAGGCAAAGACAATTTATGTGAGTCCATAAAACAGCTAATTAGAGGTGTGGTGGATGGTGAACCGGTACCCAGCTGCTCTGCACCAGCGTGAGGAGGTGGCCATGGTGATGCAGCTTGGGAACTGCTCATCTTGATGTAAAGACCATTCCTGTCCCACTGCCAAATGTGGCTGAGCCATGTGGGACTGGCTCCCTCTGTGCTCTGTAGGGCAGGGGCTGTCCCCTTCCCTGTCTCCTTGCTGTTTGTGCTCATTGCAGCTTCATCAGATAATTAAGGGCCATGCTGGGGCTGGTGGGAGCCCTGCAGAGTCCTTCATCATTCTGATGGGCAAACTGAGGCAGGCTTGGTTCTGGCTAGGATTTTCTTGTGGGAGAATGCTGGATGCAGCAGAGTGAGCATCCTCTATCCCTGCTGCAGTCTGCCCAGTTACCCACTGCCTGCTCAGCTTTAATTCCCAAATTGCCATATTTTGTGAGGAGAGGGACACCCAGTGCTGTGGGGGACGTAGAATCATAGAATGGTTTGGGTTGGAAGGGACCTTTGGAAGGACCTTAATAATCATCTGGTTCCAGGAACACCTTCCACTAGATCAGGTTGCTCAAGGCCCCATCCAGCCTGGCTTTGAATACCACCAGGGAGGGGACATCCATAACCTCCCTCTGCCACCTGTACCAGGTTGACCTCATGGCTTGGGTGCTGCTGTGCAGCTATATCTTTGACCTTTGGGAATCTTTTGGCTTAGACAAACAAGTTATTAATTTAGGATGCTGCACTCTTTATTTTGATTTGTATCTCATTGTGAGTAGGGACGTCTTACCCTGATGCTTGGCACCGCTGGGGCTGGGGGATATCTGGGGGAGGTTGGTGAGAGCAGGATCTAACCTCACATTTGGAGTATTCCTGCTAAAGTCTCCTCCTCAGGCATGGTGCTCCCCACCCAGCGCTGCTGGGGCCAGGATGCATGCAGGCGGTAGAGCCTAATGCGATATCAAAGTCACTAACATGATTATGCTTATATATCATATTAGGGAAAATGAATACTAATTCAATACAAACTACTAATTCAGTAGAACAGAAAATTGCTGAGAGAATAGAAAATTGCTGAGCATGCTGAAGCTGGGCATTGCTGGAAGGAGTTGTGCTGCCTGCCTCTCTTTGGAGCTGTTTGCTGCAGTGCTTGGTGGCACAGTTGGCTGGAGCATCCGCGGGTGGGTGCCGATGCCAAGCTGGGGAGTGGCTCCAGAGATGTCTTTGCCAATTTTCTGGGATGAGACAACCCCCTGTGCTTTCGAGCCCAAAGCTCACAGACAGGGGTGAGGAGATGTTAGGTGGGATCTGCGGGAGAACTGAAGCAGAAGAGCAGGAAAATGGCTGCAGGTGCTGCAGGCGAGATGGAGCTAAAGCTGGTGTGGATGGGTGAGCAGCCCTGCTGGGGCCATCCACCACAGCCTGACAGAGCCAGGATTTCAAGATGTTTGTTTTTTCTCTTGCGTGCATCATATCTCACTCCTGGTGCTGAGCTTGAACTCCCTGAGGTTCAGGGGAGCATCCCTGTCTTGGAGACCATGACACTGACTGGGCCTTCCTCCTCAGCGTAAGCTCTGAATTTCCTTCTTCTTCTCCTGGGAATGTTCCCTTCTTGGCATCTTGGATGTGCTCCCCACATCAGTTGCTGTGGAGTCTCCTGCTCCTTGGGACAGTCTTGGGCACCATGTCTGTTCCCACCAGCACCATTGTGGGTTTGTGCATGGGGCTCAGGGAGCTTAGGGAGCTTGGTGAGAGGCAACTGCTAACACCAAAACTATGTGCCAGGTTCTTTGCTTGTCCGAGTTTTCAGGCCACGACGTTTCCTGGAGCTGCACGGCATCCCTGGGTTGCAGCAACTGGCTTAGCTCTGGAGCTGGTTCTGATCCCAACAAGCTGGGTGCGTGGTTGGGATGACCCAAATTTCCCTGATTTCCTTCTGAATAAGGAATTTTCCTGGCAATTTATTGCATCTACTGTGGGTCATCTGCATGGTGGGAGCAGAGCAAGGTCCTCGGTGCCTGACCCTGCATGTGCCCCCATCCCATGTTTTGCAACTTTGGACATGGTGAATGGGATGGGTTTGGGAAATACCAAGTATTTACTTGGATTAAAGAGAGCTGTAACTGGGACACGCAGCGTTTCCGTACTAATACGGTAGGAGAGTCTGATTGTATTAGCAATTTCCCATCAGATCATGTCATATTAGTATTGTATTGTATTAGTATTTGTTTTCACTAATGTGATGTGAAAGTTGCTAATATGATAAGACTCCTGCATTGTATTAGTGAAAACAAATATTAATGTGATAGGATGGAAAATAGCTAATAAGAAACTAAGTTGCTAATCTGACATGATGGATCTCCTAAAGGAACTCATTGTAGCTTCCCTGTACTTTTCCAGAACCGCTTTCAACCCTACTCAGGGTGAGACATGAAGGCAGCAGCACTGGTATGCAGTGTTGGTGAGCTTGAAAGGGATGAATTCACCTGGAAAGGGAGAGTATCTCTTTTGGGCTTAAATCCAGACTTTTGTTGGGCAGGGAAAAAAAAACCAACCATGCTTAAGGGAAAGCCCTTGGGTGCCAGGAGCTCTTCCCAAGGGTCCTGGGACAAACTGATCCCTGGAAAACTAGAGCAAAGACAAATTTAGAGAAAGCAGAGCTGTTCCTCCAACTGGAGGCTGCTCCAAGGTGTAGTTACATCACAGGCTAACTGTGATGAGATATTTGTGCAATGGAGCATCTCTATGAGGAGGAAAGGCTGAGAGACCTGGGGCTGTTTAGTTTGGAGAGGGGGGGATCTGCTCAGTGCTCAGCAGGATCCAAGGGGATGGGGCCAGACTCATCAGTGATTCCCAGCAACAGAACAATGGGCAACAGGCACAAACTGGAACCTAGGAGGTTCTGACATGTGAAAGAACTTCTTTAGTGTGAGTGCTGGAGCCCTGCAGCAGGCTACCCAGAGAAGTTGTGGAGTCTCCTTGCCTGGAGAGATTCCAAACTCTCCTAGACACTGTGATCCTGGGCAGGCTGCTGTGGGTGACTCTGCTTTATCAGGGGAGGTGGACTGGATGATCTCCAGAGGTTCCTTCCAACCCCTACCAGTCTGTGATTCTGTGATCATCAACAGTTGCCTGATTTTATTTTACATTTTTTCCCAGCCACTAGAACGAAATATCAATTTCTGACATGGAGAGTCAGGGTAGGTGAACCAGAGCTAAATAAAAATAAACATTAAACAATTATTGGAATTTAGGTTTATTTAAAAAATCAGCAGGGTTGAGGGAAGGAGCCACATATTAGCAGGGAAGAAGAAAAGAAAAAAACAAACAAAAAAGCTATTGGGCTTTTTAACAACATGCTGTTTCTTGGCAGAGGCTGGGATTTGGGCTGTGTGCTCGGTGGCAGCCCTGGATGTTATTGATTAAAGATGATGTAGCAGCAGCGCAATTATATCACAGTTTGCGCTCGCCGCGGTGGTACCGTTGGCCTCTCATTTGTCTGTCGGAGATTGGTTTGTTTGCCTTGGCCTTCCCGGGTGTCACTCATCGCTTCCATGGCTCCGGTCCCCCGGCACTGGTGGAGGATGCTCAGGGCAATCGGGGACTCGGGCTTGGTGGTGAAAAGGTTTTTAATTGCGTTTCAGGGTAATTCCATCTTCTGCGCTGTCAACAGCGGCAATGCAAATAATAGAGGAATATGAACCTGGGCAAGCTCAAGAGGTGAGGCTGTCTGAACCTCATGAGGTTCGAGAAGGCCAAGTGCAAGGTCCTGAACCTGGGTCAGCGCTACCTCCAGTATCAGGATAGACTGGGGATGACGGGCTGGAGAGCAGCCCCATGGAGAAGGCCTTGGGAGCACTGGTGGATGAAAAGCTGTGTATGAGCCAGCACCATGGACTCACAGCCCAGACCCAAGCCTGTCCTGGGCTGATCCCCAGCAGTTTGGGCAGCAGGTGGAGGGAGGAGATTCTGGCCCTCTGCTCCTTCTTGTGGCCTTTCTGGACTTTAAGGGGCTGATCAGTGAGCTGGGGACAGACTTTTTAGCAGACCCTGTTATGACAGGACAAGGAGTGATCAATTTAAACTAAAAGAAGGAGTTTTAGACTTGAGAGAAGGAAGAGTTTTTTTTTTCTGCTGAGGGTGGTGAGACCTTGGGCCAGGTTGCCCTGAGTAGATGCCCCATCCCTGGAAATATTGCAGGTCAGGTTGTTTGGGGTTGTGAGCAACCTGCTCTAGTTGCAGATGTCCCTGCTGACTTCAGGGAGGGTTGGAGTAGGTGACCTTTAAAGGTCCATTCCAACCCAAACCATTCTGTGAGTCTATGATTGTATTTTGGGAGAAATCAAGCTGTCTGGGGTGCAATCACAGTGCCCTGTGCCTTGTGTTTCCCCAAGGCTGGGGGAGGGAGAATCCCGCTTGGGATGCCGTAGCAGGCAAAACCACAGGGAAAGGTGGTTTAAAAGCATTTCCAGAAAATTCCATGCAGGTATTGAGGCTGACAGAGAGACGATGGGAATGGGCTGCGTGGCGTGCAGGAGCGAGCAGATAGCTGGCGGGGAGCGTGCATCTTCAAATCAGTCTATAATGCAATCAATTCTGTATATCCCTAGTGAAACAGCAACATTTATTTAACGTCTTTTATAGAGCAGCTGAGTTTTATCACAAATCACATTCCATTTCTATTCATTGGGGACCCCTTGGAGGCTAAAACACACTTACTTGCCTCCGAGGAAGTTTACCAATTCTTCAATAAAGCCCCATTTGCCTCTGTATGTAAAATTGACACATTTATTGAATATTAAACATTTGCTGGTTGCTTGTGCACTTCCTTCGACTTTATCGCTGCCCTTAAAAGTCATTAAGGGAAGGATATATCAAACTCATAATGAAAGCGTGCTTGTGGATGGAAAGGGGGTGCTCAGATCCGCCAGAGACTGGAATACTGTGTCCAGTCCAGGGGACCCCAGCACAAGAAGGACATCAAGCTGTTGGAGCAAGTCCAGAGGAAGCCACAAAGATGATCAGAGGGCTGGAGTACCTCCCCAATGGAACTAGGTTGCAACAGTTGGGGCTGTTCAGCCTAGAGAAGAGAAAGCTCCAGGGTGGCCTTATAGCAGCCTTTCAGCACCTGAAGTGGCCTACAAGAAGTCTGGGGAGGGACTTTTTACCAGGGCTTGTAGTGATAGGATGAGGGGGCAGTGGCTTTGAGCTGGAAGACAGTAGATTTTGACTAGATATGAGGAAGAAATTCTTTACAGTGAGGGTCGTGTGACACTGGTCCAGGGAGGTCATGGATGCCCCCTCCTTGGAGGTTTTCAGGGCCAGGTGTTGGAGAGGGTCTTAAGCAGCCTGATCTAGTAGAAGGTGTTCCTGCCCATGGCAGGTGGGGTTGGAATGAGATGATCTTTAAGGTCCCTTCCAACCCAAATCATTCTACGATTCTATGATGATTCTGTGATGATTATATTATTCCATGGTTCCATCCTCAGAGCATCCCTCTTTCCTCACCTCCCTCTTGGCAATAGCCATTTGGCAGTGTTTTTTCACTGATTCTTCTAAGGATTTTCCATGGATAAAATCTGTTCCACGTCGGGTGCTGGTCAGGGTTGTGCTGGGTTGTGAGGAATACGCTTTTCTAATCCGGAGTCAGTTGAGCTAATTAACAGGAGGTCCAATAAAACAAGTTTTTCTTTTATCACTGTTACTAAGTGCTGTTGTAAATCAATTAAAATGTATTCTAGTAATTCTGTTTTTCCTTGGCGACTCTGTTTAAGGAGGCACTGAGCCCTTAGCAGTGTTTTGTGTGCGTTTGCCCTGTGCCTTCATGGCTGAATATCCAGCTGCTGCTGTCAGGTTTGGAGCTTGGCAAGGAGCAGAGGAGCACAACCCTGCCCTGCTTCTTCCTGCAATGGAGTGTCTCTCCATTTATTTGGAGAAAGGTACAGGTTTTTTGAAGGCAATAAAGAGGAATTATCTTTTCTTTGAAACATGGATATTCATACCATTGTCCTGATTATTAATTGCCAAAGAGGCAGCTGTGTCCTTTGTGCATGTTCCTAGAGGTATTTTGGGGGGAGTATTAACTAAGGAGGATGAAAGAGCCATCAATGTGTGATGGTCCAGCAGTAAATGGACCTCTAGGTTCGTTCCCAAATGACATCACATCCTATGTGTGGTAGGAAAAACCTCAATGGGCAAAGGAGAAAATTTGCCATGAGCAAAAAAATATGGGATTCAATGCTTGCTGCAAGCTGTTGCTTCTCTCTCTTAACCACCACTTTCCCCCCTCCTTAATTCACATTATTTCAAGGAGGATTTGCAAGCTGGGCCAGCTTGCCCTACTCTAGGGATAATGTTTCCCAGTCCACTGGCTAACTGAGGATGCTTCATTAGATGGTGAGGTGGCTGCTGTGTGGTTTCACTGACTCCCAAGTATCAGTGCAGCACAAACAGCCATTTACTGGTAACCAACTTGACGTCTCAAAGCTCTCTCTGCTCCTGTCAGCCTGGAGAGGTGAAGGGGCTTCTAAATCCCCAAAAGACACGCACATCCTCCCTGCATAGGTTAATGCTTTAGCTCCATGTGGGATTGGTTTGGGCAGCATATATGTCCCCAACACATCCTGGTCCACTGGTCATACTTATGAAGAATGAACTTGTTCAATTAATACTTTGCTGATCACCAGGATGGGACTGAAATATTGGACTGGGGTGGTTTTTTTTTGTTGTTATTGTTATCAAGAGCAATAAGAAGCATTAGAAATGAGATTATGGGTTGCTTGGTTGTTTTTAAGGGTTTCATTTTGTCCCTCATTTGGAGCCAGGCGACTCTTCCATGCCCCAGGTATACAGGATGGGGTCTGGCTCCTGATTTGTCATGATTGCTGCATGATGAATTCTAATGCTGGGATGGAAAATGAAGCTCTCAGGGTTGAGCCACCCCAAACTGTCCCAAGTGGAAGAGCAGAGGAGCCAGCCCATCATTACCACAGAGGCAAATTTTCAGGATGTTTGTTAATTTAGAAAAGAAGCTGGCATAATAAATGTCACCTAAACAGAGCTCCAGCAAACATAGATCATCTTGAGTGTATAATAAAAATAATATAGGGCTGCCTCTCTCCAACTCCTGTCTCACTGCTGACCAGGAGAAGAAACCCCTTTGCCAGGAATCCTGCTGCCAGCACAACTCTCACCCCTGGCAAAGAACTACCCCAAAGCAGCTCCTGGCACAAATAACCTTTGCAGTGCACCAAGAGGCTGTTCTTGATGGGTGAGGGAAAGTGCTTAAAATGCTTAGAGGGAATAAACAGCTTTTAATGAAGTTACATTGCCACATAATGGGTATCATAAAATTGCCTTCATAGTACAGGGTCCCAGGATGGCTTTTATTATCGA
The DNA here is from genome assembly GCF_027791375.1 of Indicator indicator. NCBI lineage: Eukaryota > Metazoa > Chordata > Aves > Piciformes > Indicatoridae > Indicator > Indicator indicator. Next base: position 9,526,913 of record NC_072035.1, read on the forward strand.
CTGAGCAGGAATCCTGTCTGTAAAGCTCCAGCAGCTGCAGAGAGGAGAATGCAAAGTCTTCTTAAATTACCTGATTGAAATAACCGGCAAATATTCTGCTTTGCTGCTTTGTTGAAGGCAAAGCTGCCTTTGGGGTGGTCTGTCAGACCTGGTTTGCAGCTTCTGAAGAACACAGGAGTTTCATTGCAGCAAAACAGATGTTCATCTTGTTTCTCTATCGGCTGTTTGATGAGAAATTTATTGCTCTTCTGCTGGGCTGGAGCTCCTCTGCTGCGGAGTCTATTAGGCAGCCCAGGAGCTGGCGGGGAGCCAGGGAAGCCGCGTTTTGATGAAACCCATGAAAAAGCCTCAGCTTGGAAGGCGCCAGTAATAATGCATCGGCTAGACTCTTCGGATCGGGCGATTGATTGCCCGTGATTTGATTTATTGATCAATACCCTCAAATTTGGCGTCTGAGAAGCTGAACTAATCTTTAACTGCTGTGAACATCTCTGCCTGGTGGAGAATTAGAGCTGATAAGGAATGTATGAAAGGAATCTGAGCTTATCTTAATCACACAGTGCCCCGGCGCTGCCTGTGCCGAGCGGGAGTGGATGTGTGCAGAACACAATCACCAGGCAGAACAGAGCAGATCTATAAATTGATGGAATTCAAAGCCTCCAGCATCGATTACCATTATAACAAACAGTGGCGCGCTGAATGTCTGATTATTTTTAGACAAAGATTCTGTGCTCTCAGCAGCAATTTTGCTGATGCTGTCACTGTGTCAGATGTCTGTTGTTGATTGCAATTAGATGAGATACAAAAAAAAAAATTAAACTATCTCTGCCTATAGTTTTATTTCCACTTATTAAATCTCCTCCTTTGTTTGCCTCCTCCTAATGTCTGCAGCTGGATGAAATATTGCATTACCAGAAGAGATCTCTTCTATTCAGTTGGGTATAATCACTTTACAGATCATTGGATTATATCTGATATGGTTCAGATAATCCTGGGGAAATGTGGGACATTTACTCTGCCTTGCTTAAATGCGCCCTGGTTTAGGGTTTGGAATGCGAATCTGCATAACATTTGGGTTTCTGAAACAGGGCTGCAGCCCTCCCAATGAGCTCATGCTATTAAAACACTAATCAATTCCCTGTGACGTCAGTCGCTTTCCTGCCGGTGCCGAGCATTAGGTCCAACGTGGATTTATCCTGTCCTTTTTAAACAGCTTTTGGAGCTGCCACCACATCAGCCTGAGTAGTTCAAGGAATTAATATTGTGAAGCGGTGATGGAGTGTGGGCAGCAGGAAGCACAGCATGCTGTGATTTGGCATGCTGGGGCCCTGGGTGGTGGGGTCTCTCCATTGCCAAATGTATCCATTGGTTTGATGCTTTCCAGTTTCTCTGCAGTGATGCTGTGTGGCTGAGTGGCCTCATTTAGGACCAGTTGATGCTGGGAAGGACTCTGCTGGGGAAATGCAGGTGACAAGGGCAGGTTCTGAGATGGCTATTCCTGATGGGGAAAGCTCTTTGGGAACCCTCCTTGAAAGCCAGATGAGTGTTGGCGACTGTGGGTCTATGCAGGGATGCCAAGATATCAGGATTCGGATCTCTTTGGAGCCCCATTGGACTTGACTGTGTTTGTCATGCTGGATGCTGAGACATCTCTCTGCACCTCACAGTGATGCTGGTGCAAGATATTTGGGGAATTTCACCTTTTTATTTCAACCCAAGGTGGGGAGGACATAGGCTTTGCTGTGGGGCAAATCGGTGGCCATGGACCTGGCCCTGACAGGGCCACTGAGGGAGCAGGAGGTCTCCTCTTGAACGTGACCTCATCTTGCACAGACACGCGCAGCTCTGGGGCTTGATGGAAAAATGCACTGTGGTGGAGGAGTTATGTGCTGCTGGCAGCTGGTGTTTTCTTTCTTTGGGAAATCTAATATATTGATTAGCTTTCTTCAGAACAGCATCAATAAAGCGTATAATGGCATGGCTGGTGCCTGCGGCGTCTCCTCCCCTGGTCTGAGCCCCCCTGGAGCCGGGAAGGACCTTGGCTGCTCTGTGCCAGGCTCTGCGTCCTGACGGCTGCTCCTCCCTTTCCTGGCAGTTGCAGGCCCTGCTCTGCCTGGTGAATGTGCTTGGCTGGACACCCTGCTCCTCTGCAGGGAGTTTATCCTGGGCAGCCTTCCTCCTTCTCCCATCCCATGCTTCTGCATCAGCAGCTTTGGCTCAATGGGCTCCAGGGCAGAGGCACTTGGCCAAACACTGGCAAATATCTCCAGGATCTGGCCACACCATGGACCACAACTGTGATGTGCTTCTGTCCTGGTCATCCCCACCCCTGAGCAGGAAATGCCACCATCGGGACCACTGTCAGGCAACATAGTGACACCGGTGATGACATTGTGCCAGGGATGCTCACTGCATCCTAAATTCCTCTTAGAAGCACATAGATGATCTTCCCATGCCATCGTGCTACGGACCCTCCCAGCTGCAGTCTGGCCTGTGGCCCATGGATTGCTGCTCCAGTCCTGTGGTCACAGCTGGGGAAGATGGAAGGAGATACCTTTTCCATTAAAGTGTCTAAGAGAGTTTACAGGGTGGTTTATTGTTGTTTTTGTGGTTGGGTTGTGTTTTGGTTTTGTTTTTTTAAGCTGATTGATTGCAATAATGAATGGAGCCAAGAAACTGGCTGGAGCAGCAGCTCGAGGCTGGATGCTGGAATTAAAGTCCTGGTTGGCTTCAACCCTTCTCAACTATTTCAGCTTTCATCTGTAAAATACACAGAAAGCAAGTGGTACTTCATTTAGGGCTCTCAAAGACCAGACCTGCCTAGGATCATGGCATGGCTTGGGTTGGAAGGGACCTTTGAAGGTTATCTAGTCCAACATCCTGCAGTCAGCAGGGACATCTGCAACTAGAGTAGGTTGCTCACAGCCCCAGACAACCTGACTTGGAATGGTTCCAGGGATAGAGTATTTCCCACCTGTCTGGGCAACCTGGGCCAGGGTCTCAGCACCCTAAGTGTCAATAATTTCTTCCTTAGATTTAGTCTGAATTTCCCCTCTTTTGGTTTCAAACCATCACTCTTTTTTCCGTCACAACAGGCCCTATTCAAAAGTCTGTCCCCAGCTTTCTTCTCAGCCTGTTTAAGTACTCAAAGGCCACCAGAAGGTCTCCTTGGAGCCTTCTCATATCCAGACTCAACAGCCCCAAATCTCTCAGCCTGGCCTCACAGCAGAGGGCTTCCAGCCCCTCCCATCATTGCTGTGGCCTCCTCTGGCCCCACTCCAACAGGTCCATGTCTCTGTTGTGCTGAGGACTCTGGAGCTGCCCCAGGGGTCTCAGCAGAGTGGAGCAGAGGGGCAGAATCTCCTCCCTGCCAGTGTCTGTAGGAGCACATGCCTCACTCTTGATCAAGAGCTCTGTTATATACTGATGGCTTCTTCATTTCTTTGTGCTTCTCTGAAGAGCAAATCCATCCACAGCCATGGCCCATTCTACCATGTGGTACCTTGGCATTGTGTGGCAGGTGAAGGCAGCACCATCTTACATATGCTTTTACTTTTTTTGTTCAAGTCCAGTCTACATAGTAAAGGACTGGTGGAGCATCTTGGTCCCCCACTTCTTTGGGATGGAGGTGGCTGGGCTGCATCCTACCAGCCAGGAGCCTTGGAAGGATTTTCTCTTGAGCATCTTTCTATGAGCTCATTTCAGAGAGAGATTTTCAAGGAAAATTGACAGCTGATGACTATGGGAAGATGTTTTCAAAAGGAGAAACAATTTACAATAATTAGAAATTTATAAAATGTCTTTAAACATGGTGGTAATAGGGATAAGAAAACACTTGCTGCAATGTAATCAGTTATTAGCAGCTGATCATTTATCTCCATGGATAGTTGCTGCTGGTACATGAGACACGTAATAAAAGGACTCTTGATTAACTAATTTGAATATCTTTTGAGAACAAATTCTGAGTTCTCTTTTTTTCTCTCCATTGTAACGGATCCGTACATCTGCGAGATAAACACTGAATGAATATGGAAATGAATCTGCTTCGGGAAGCCTCACCCTCCACCACTCCCGGCGCAGTCCCAGCCCTGGCCTTGGGAAGTCTTATGTGTGGCTGAGGGAACTGGGGTTGTTTAGTCTGCAGAAGAGGAGGCTGAGGGGAGACCTCATTGCTTTCAACAACTCCCTGAAAGGAGGTTGCAGCAGGTTGGTCTCCTCTCCCTGGTATCAGGTGATAAGTGAGAGGAAATGGCCTGAAATTGTGTCAGGGGAGGTTGAGGTTGGAGATAAGAAAAATTTTTTTCCTGCAAAAGTGGTCAGGGATTGGAACAGGCTGCCCAGGGAGGAGGTGGAGTCACCATCCCTGGAGGTGTTTAAGAAACGTGTTGCCATGGCACTTTGGGACATGGTTCAATGGCTGTGGTGGTGTTGGGTTGATAGTTGGACTTGATGATCTTAGAAATCTTTTCCAACCCAAATCTTTCTATGATTCTAAGTTGCTCTAATAGATGTGATAAGGAAGGGGCCTTAATGAAACCAATTGGGAGAAGATCAGGTTGTGGGATGCAGGAGAAACATGGGGGGTGCATTTGGAGTTGGAGTTGTTGGGATGCAGGATGCGGGCAGGCAGGCGAGGCTATTCCCCCCTGTCAGCCTCTCTTTGGGAGCAGAGTGGTGAAACTCCAGGACACTGGAGCTGCCCATGAGCAGCCACCAGTACAACACATGTGATGGCATCCCTTGATATATGGGTTCTTTAAAAGCAGAGCCTTTTCCTATCCTCCTGGGAATGGAAATCTGATGCGTGCCTCAAATCTCTGCCCTCTGCGAGATCCCATTACAGCTCCTTTGATAACATGCTCTAAACCCTGATTCCATTTTAGATGCCAAGACCTCAATGAATTACAGAATCTCAGCATGGTGGGGGTTGGAAGGGACCTCTGGGAATCATCCAGTCCAACCCTCTTGCTAAAGCAGGGACACCCAGAGCAGGTTGCCCTGTATCACAATGTCCAATTGGCTTTGGAATCTCTCCAGAGAAGGAGACTTCACGACCTCTCTGGGCAGCCTGCTCCAGGGCTCTGGCACCCTCACACCAAAGAAGTTTCTCTTCATGTTCAGATAGAACCTCCTGCGTTCCACTTTGTGCCTGTTACCCCTTGTCCTGTCACTGGGAACCACTGACAAGAGTCTGTCCCCACCCTCTTGCCCCCCATGGGCCTTTTAGCTCTTGCTGAGCATTGAGCAGATCCCCTCTCAGTCTGCTCTTCTCCTGGCTCAACAACCTCGGGGCTCTCAGCCTTTGCTCCTCACAGAGATGCTCCAGGCCCCTCAGCATCTTTGTAACCTCCACTGGACTCTCTCCAGTAGTTCCCTGTCTCTCTTGAACTGGGGAGCCCAGAACTGGACCGAGTACTTCAGATGTGGCCCCAGTAGTGCAGAGTAGAGGTAGAGGAGACCCTCTCTCAACCTGCTGGCCTCACTTTTCTTGATGCACCCCAGGAGACCATTGTCCCTCTTTGCTGTGAGGACACATTACTGGCTCATGGCCAGCTTGTCCAGCTTATGACTCAGCATCTGCACTACAGGACCATGCATGGAGGGCAAAGCACAGGGGAGGCTGCGGGGGGTGTTAACTGAGGTCTGGTCTCAGCCTCCTCCAGCTCCCAGCCCACTGCACCAGCCACCAGTGAACCGAATGTGGCTTAAGAGCAGCTCCTGCAAGTTATTCATCGCCTTCAGCCACTAATGGGCTCCTTTCAACTCCTTCTCCCTCCTCCCAAATGTTGTGGTTCATGTGGTGGCTGACAGCAGATTCCTTTTGGCAGCAGGAGCCCCAAATATTTTATAGTTTTGCGTTATTTTCTTCTCAGGATCCCAGTTTTTGCCTTCTCTCTTTTCTCCCTTTTCCTTTTGCCTCCATCCCTGGTTGGATCATGCCATGGTTCCATCTCTGTCACCCAGTATCAGTGAAGCTACTGAGAGCCAAGGTGCTGGATACAGGGACAGGAATATGATGCTTGAAGATGCTGGCACTGCTCCTCCTCAGTCGTATTTACTGCAGCAAGGAGCAAAGTCCACATAGCTGTGGATGCAGTTTACAGGTAATTAAACTCAGCTTGGTGAGGATTTAAACATTAATATTGATGCTAAAGTTTTTAATAAAATATAGGTGGAGAGAGAGTGAGAGAAAGAACGATCGATTTCGAGAGGCTTTTTATTTTTTCCTTTCTCCTGCTTTATTGTCATGGGGAAGGGTTGATATATTGGTGAGCATGAAACAAGGATGTCCTCTGCTGGCACAGTGGGCTGCAGATGAGGACAGATGATCCCAAAAAAGGACGAGTTGTGTCCAGTTCTCCCAGTTCAAGAGAGACAGGGAACTACTGCAGAGAGAGTCCAGTGGAGGCTACAAAGGTGCTGAGGGGCCTGGAGCATCTCTGAGAAGATGCTGAGAGCCTCTGAGAGCCACTGAGAGCCCTGGGGCTGTTGAACCTGGAGAAGAGCAGCCTGAGAGGGAATCCTATCAATGCTCAGTAAGAGCTAAAGGACCTGTGGGGGGCAAGAGGATGGGGCCAGACTCTTGTCAGTGGTGCTTAGCCACAGACAAGGGGCAGTGGGCACAAACTGGAACCCAGGAGGTTCCATCTGAACATGAGGAGAAACTTCTTTGGTGTGAGGGTGCCAGAGCCCTGGAGCAGGCTGCCCAGAGAGGTTGTGAAGTCTCCTTCTCTGGAGAGATTCCAAGCCCACCTCAACATTACAGTCCTGAACAACCTGCTCTGCATGACCATGCTTTAACAGGGGGCCTGGACTGGATCATCTCCAGCCCCTGCCATGTTGAGGTTCTGTGATAAACAACAAAAATGCATTTGGGACTGATCTGTATGGCAAGGTCATTCCTGACCCTTCCCCTCTGAGCATCCTCTGTGGTGGGCACAGGCTCAGCCCGGTGCTTGAGGGCAACGTCTGCTTCTTGGGAATGGTGTTGAGCCTCCAAGGTTTGCACACCCACATCTCTATCTCCATCACATCCGGATCAAGACCCAACCCCACTGACTACACCACTGCCCATGTGTCTGGCTTGTGTTACCAGCATCGCTCCTCTTCCTCGCATAGTCCCAGTGGGTCCAGGATGAGGGTCCTGGAGGTCCCCTGATCTCACTGCAGTCATCCCTTCCTCAAGCCATGTTTCCGTACTGCACCAAAAGGCCATTAAAAAGCTGCTGATGGCCGTTTTTCACTCCCTGCTTCTCTGTATACACACAGGACTGGGGTTTATCTGCTTTCTCGCCAATATTTTTTTATATAACAGTGAAATATTTATATTGTCCAATAAAAGGCAGTAAGCCGGCAATCTCCTGCAAATTCATTGGAGACCAGGAGCTTCGCTGGCTGCGTTTCGCACCCGCCGCTGACCCCTGGTAATTGGCTCCATACATCTTTAGCATCCTGGATTTACATAGGGTGTAGGGGGTGATAGATGGCGGGGCTCACCCCGCCTGCCCCACAGTACATCTACCAGGGGATGGTGGTGGCCACTGTGTGCTGTCTCTTCTCCTGTTGTGCATCCCACCACAGCACGGCCAGGTGGGATTTTAGTGATGCTAGGGAGGAAGCAATCCCCTGTGATTCAGGCAGTTGTGGCTTAAATCCCCTGTGGTGCAAAGCTGGCTCCATGCTGAGTGTGGAGGTCACAGCCTGGAGGTCTTGCAGCCAGGACCAGCTGAGGTGGCAGCTCCTTCCCTTACAAACCCAATTTGCCCTAAAAGTGCCTGTTTTGGGAGCCAGGTGGGGATACCCACAGCGGATGAGTTGAGGACGGGACATTCATCGCTGGCCACCAAGCCCCACACTGGCACTGCCCAACCTCCAGCACCATCACCTTGGCCCTCAATTTATCAAAAAGCAATTAATAGGCTCCCCGCTCCCTGCTCAGGTTTTACGGTTCCTGTCTCTTCCCGCCGACTGCAGGGCAGTAATTAGAGGCTGTCTAATGAGGTTTCCACGGCGGGGATACGTTCTCTCGCCATATCTCCCCAGCAGACAAAGGCTTTGCAACCCTTTATGGTGCCAGAAGGAATTTTTTTTTCTGGCTGTTTTCACCATGATAGAAACCAGACAGGGTCCAGGGCATCCCCTAGCACAGCCTGGCTGTGGGATTTACCAGTGAGCACCCAAGAGGTTGCAACGCATTGCATCAAACTCAGCATTTTTCCTTTTTTTTTTTTTTTTTTTGCTATCCACCAAAATTAAAAAGCCATCTATATCTTAAACCCTTATTTATGAACATTTAAGTGTAAGTAAGTCATCGTTGGATGGCTTCCCTCCCTGCTGATGGATGGAATCTGGCACTGGGGTGGACCGGGAGGGAAATCTGGCAATACAATATGCTGTGCTTGACTATTTTGACACTCGGAGTGCGATGTTTTTTTTACAGTTACTGATGAGCTTATGGCACTGCTCCTTTTGGAGAAGCGTGGAGGAGGCTGGGGCTGAGAATATTGATTAGCCAGCTCCTGATTATCTCAACAACCCTCTCTGCTTGCCTTTTCTTTTGCAGGGAATACAGAATTTCTTCAACTATTCATATAAACCCCCTTGTCAATACTGCCAACGCACCCTGGCTGCGCCACACAGAGCAGAAGCAGGCTGTGGGAATTATATTCCTGCAATCTTAAACCCCCAACCTTACTAAAGCACCTTTATTTTTTTTTTCCCTTCCCCCTCCTTTTTTATTTTTTTCTCCTCCTCCTTTTGTTTTTGTTTTGTTCCAGAAGGAGCTTCGTTCCACTGCCTCGGTTCTGGCAGCATGGTGAGGGGAAGTGCAGGGTCTCAGAAACATTTAATTGAACTCAGCTGGGAATTAAAGAAAATGTACCTGAGGTAGTGGAGATTTGCTGGTGGGGAATTAACTCAGCAGGAGGGTGGATTTCCCACCCTGGCAACTAGATTTTTGAGAACTGACTGAGATCAATCCCAGAATCCCAGCATGGTGGGTGTTGCAAGGGGCCTCTGGAGATCATCCAGTCCAACCCCCTGCTAAAGCAGGGTCACCCACAGCAGGTCGTGTAGGATCACAATGTCCAGGTGGGTTTGGAATCTCTCCAGAGAAGCTGACCCTACAACCTCTCTGGGCAGTCTGCTCCAGGGCTCCAGCAAAGAATTTTCACCTCACATTCAGATGGAACCTGCTGGGTTCCAGTTTGTGCCCATTGCCCCTTGTCCTGTTAGTGGGCACCACTGACAAGAGTCTGGTCATATCCTCTTGATGGCAACCCTTTAGCTGTTGCTGAGCATTGATCAGATCCCCTCTCAGTCTGCTCTTCTCCAGGGTAAAAATCCCCAGGTGTTTCAAGGTTGCTCCTCACAGAGGTGCTCCAGGCCACTGGATCATGGTGAGCTTCTTGTCCCTCAGCACTTGTAGGTCTTTCTCCATGGAGCTTCTTTCCAGCACCTGCAAGTCAACCCCTCACCTGTACTGGTGCAGGGGTTTATTCCTCCCCAAGTGCAGGATTCTGCACTTGCCCTTGTTGAACTTCCTGAGATTTCTCTCTGTCCAGCTCTCCAGAAGGGCAGCTAATTAGCCACAAAGCCAAATTACAGCCTCTACCCTTGGGTTATGTGGAACTTCTGTCTCTTGCTGACTCCAGTATCTCCATTGGATGGACAGATCTGGGTCCTGATGGGGACAGAGGGACTTTGTGAGAAGATGAAGCATGCTCCTGGATGCCTCCTAGCAGCATGGGAGGAAGCTTTGGGTTTTGAGGAGTTTATAAAAAGCAAACGTTGAGCATTCAGTACTGTTCAAGATGCTGGCACCCAGCTCACAGCCCAGATGGGGGGAGATGGGTTGGTTATGATAAAAAAAAAGTAATATAAAATTAAAAAAAGACGTGAAGGGAGGAAAAAAAAGAGCAATTCTAAAATAGCTTTTCTTGGAGGCTGTTTGGGGAGGGGTGTTCTCTGCCTGCCTGGGTGGGAGGAAAAACTGGCAACCTTATGGGGGGATGCTGAAAGGAGAGGGGAGTGGGCAGGACCTGCCTTTGCTCCCAGATGATCCCATCCCACCCCATTGGCTCCTGGAAGGGTTGAAACAAGAAGGGATGAGCCCTGGGAGGGACGGACTGGATCTGACTTGGTGTGGCCAAGGCACAGGGTCGTAGTCCTCAACCCCTGAGAGGTTTCTGCAGCTGATGAAATCTGTCTGCTTTGCCTCCTGGAGAGTGCTGAGTGATCCTTATGCCACACTTGTGTAGGGGTATGGGCAAGGCCCTGTTGCTAACAAGCTGATTTACCCTGCAGGACACCAGGGATGGTGTCAGAAAGGAGAAGGAGCCATCATTGCCAGGAGGTGCCATGGAGTGATTAGGAAGTGCTGTGTAGTGGCCAGGAGATGCTGTGGAAAGGCCGTGAGATGCCAGAGTATTAGCAGGAGGTGTCATAGTGTGGTCTGGGGGGTGCCATGGTGTGTCAGGAGATGCTGTTGATGTGACTGGAAGGTGCCACAGCATGGCTAGGAGATGGTATGATGTGACCAGGCGGTGCCATGGAGTGGCCAGGAGGTGCCACAGCATGGTCAGGAGATGCCATGACATGTGCAGGATGCACCAGATGAGGTTGTAACAGGCAATCTAAGGAAGAGCCAAGCACTGGGGTGGGACTGCATGTTCCTAGCCCACCACATTGCTGCAGAAGGCATCTCACTTCCTTGTCCAGGCTGACCCCAGGTGCTCCCGAACCCCATGACCCTACCAAATCCCTGACTGCTCTGTGAATACCTTGGCTTTGGTTCTGGATGCTGGTGAGATGTGTTGCACTTTAGGATACCTCTTCTTCTCCCTGATTTCCTAACACTCTCTCTTCAGGGGCTGCTTTCTCAGCTCCTCTAATGTGCTTCGATGGAAGCCCCTGGAGAGCTGCTGGCACTCGGAGCTTGCCGGCAGCGACACATTAGGATCTGTCATCTGCTGAGCATTACCTGGTTTTAAATCTGCCTCTTTGGAGCTACGGAAACTGCATAAGAAAATATTAAAGTAAACAATAAGTGGATTTATACAAATGCTCCTGATTTCCATATTTTTCATCACTTCATTTTATTACAGGGTTTACTGATACGCTCATTTATTTATAGGGCCATCCAGTATTGATTCATTCCGATGCACTATGCATAAACACATAAAAGAGAGTGATAACAATAGGAATACATTTTCAGTCCTTTAAATACTGCATTTTTTTTCAGATAGTCTTCATTAGATCTGCTCCATGAGCGTGAGTGATGTCCTTTGGGGAGCCCCAGCCTGTCCCCCAACCTGAGCAGCTCAGGATGGGGGGTTTATAGGGCTGGGAGAGTGGGATGTGATTCCCAGCTCGGCTGCCTACCTCTCCCCTCCCAAGGTGTTTTTTTCCACAGGACGTTTTAGGAGATTTTATCCCAAAAAGTGGATTCCAGTGTCTTGAGGCTGGGTTTCTTGGTTGCTTTTGTGCCAGGTGGCGTGGGATGGGGACTTGAGTGCTGTGGGGGGCAAGACTCCCAGGGGGCTTGCAGACTCTTTTTTTGATCCTCCTGTTTCCCCCCTTTTTTATCTTTTTTTTCTCTTTTTCTATTTGTCTCCTTTGATTTTTCCTTTTTTTTAGTTGTCTTCTTTTCCCACTCCTTCTTCTCCCTCCCCCCACCCCAGCTTTTTTCTTTTTTTTCCCTTTTTTCCTCTTTTCCCTTCTTTTCCTTTTCTCGCACTTTTAAAATATCTTGCCCTTTTTCTGTATTCTCTTTTCCCCTCCATTTCCCCCATCTTCCCCTCTTTCCCCCCTTTTCCACTCTTTCCCCCACCTTCCCCTCTTTTTTCTTTATTTCCTCTTCTTTTTCCTTCCTTTTCCCCTTCCCCCCTTCTTTCTCCCTTAGTTATCCTTCTATTTTCCCCTTTTTCTTTTTTTTCTGTTTTATTTTTCCTTTTTCATCTTTTCCTCCCTCCTTTTTCCCCCTTCTATCCCTTCTTTTTCCAACTTTTCTCCTCTTTTCCCCCTCCTTCTTCTTTTCTTCCCCCTCTTCCTCCCCTTTTTTTTTCTCTTCCCTCCCCCTTTTTATTTTCTCTTTCCCCCCTCTTTTCCCCATTTTTAACACATTTCTCTAGTACATTCCACCTCACATCCCACTTTCCAGCACTTCCACAAACATTTACCTGGGAGAGCAGAGTGCTCCATCCCTTGCTTCCCGGAGGGATCTTGGAAAAGCTGGCTGATGAAGACAGAGCCATTTCCCTCTGCTCCTCCTTCTACATGGGAAAGGAAAAACTAAAATAATGTTCAGATCTTAACCCAGCTGGCAGTGGATGGACCCTGTGGACCATTTCTCCCTGCCATTCCCAAACACATCCCCGATACATTTAGGCTCCCATAGCCTTCCTCCCTCTCTATATTTTTTTTCTCTTGAGGAAAGGGGATTGGAGCCAGGAGGATAGATTTTACCCAGAGTGACTAAACCCAGCTTTTATTTCCTGCCTCGATTATCTCGAGGGCAGCTTCTTTCTCTCACCAGAAGCTGTCCGTGACGGCGCTTTCATGGCAACAGCTTGAGACGGCCAAAGTTTGAATCTCCTTGCGACGGAGAAAAGAGCAAAGCGAAAGCCCTGCTAATTACAAAAGTTGCTTTATGAAAGATAATTCAAAGCAATAATTTAGCAAACATAATCAAGTAGCGCAGATGGGGATTTTGATGAATAGTTTGCAACATGCAATTAGCAGCTCTTGCAGTTACATATCATTAACCCTCAGAGCACAAAAATTATTTTCTCATTATTAGATGAAAAGGTAAAATTAAGCTGACTAGACAGTAAAGGAACAAACTACAATTAATTACCTTCATTTATTACAGTCATTATTTTAAACTTTTTTTTTTTAAACTCTGATAGATAGATGAAAACATCTAAATTAAAAGTTTTGTTCTGCTAAGCGCGAGGTGAAACTTGGAGATGCTCAGGGAGCACCCATCAGTGCTGGGGGTGCTGGGGCTAGCCCAGCTTTATCCTAGCTCCATCCTGTCTCCATCCTGAACCTGGGGACCACTGGGAACCCCCTCCTCACCCCATTTCATTCATGACAAGGATGCAGAGCCCCAGACATCTCTGCCCAGCTCCTCTGCCACTCTACACTTAGGTCACCCAGGGAATTTTGTGGAGTTTTGCAGGAAAATAGTTTTGTGGACTTGCAGGAAATCTGGTCTTTCTGGGAATTAACCTTTTTGTGCCAGTGGCCAGAAATCATCTTGCTCCTTTGAGTTGCTTTGGGTTTGGTGCTGAAGCTTTTTATTTTGGCGTGTGTGTCAGTAGCAGATGGTTTGGAGTTGCCAACTGTCAGCAAATGCACTGAAAAAATAAATGAAGAAGAAAAATGGAAATAAAAAAATGAAGGAAATAAAAAAGGAAGGAGGGGGAAAAGAAGGGGGGAAAGGAAAAAAAGAAAGAATTAAAAAAGAAAGAAAAAAATCAACTAAATCAGCCAGTGAGAAGGAAGTGTATTAAGTTACATCTCTGAGGATAGTAAAATAAGGTTGGAATATTTTCCCTTCTTGCAACGTGGTGGCAAGAGGTTATAGCTCACCACAGGCTGGGTGTCAGGAAGAGGCTTACCAAGGGAATCCTGTGGTGTGGAGAAAGGGAAAAGCCCTGGCACCTTCTCCTGGCGCCATCTGGGTCAGGATGCTGTGGAAAAAGGGGGGGAAATGAATCCAATGAGCTGAGCATCCTCTGCCTGTGTTGGCAGGAACTTTGCCAAAGCATCGTTGAACTTGTCAGGAAGTATTACAACAAAATTAAGAACCAGCAGCAATTTTCATGTGTTCAGGACCCTGAGCTTTATGAAGTAAATTATTAATGCATTTTTTTCTCTGTTAAGCAGTTATGTGCAGCACTCTCGCTGCATTTCTCATTAGAAATAACATCATCTGAAGAACTTCGATTGATTCTTTCTCTCTTTTTTTTTTCTTTTTTAATCTCTGAATCAGGAACGTGAACAACATATTTCTGTGACGTTCCCTTTAACTAGAATTTTCAGGCTTTATTTTTATATTATTGATCTTTTTGGCCTCCTGAAAATGGGCTGAGCTGGTGCTGCTTTCAGAGGGGTGGGCAGGGGGTCGGAATGGGGGAGTGTGATGAGTCTGTGAAAGTGTGATGGGTCTGTGTGATGGATCTATGAGTGTGTGTTGGGTCTGGGAGGGTGTGAGTGGTCTGTGGATGTGTGCTGGGTCTGTGGATGTGTGATGGACCTGTGAGAGTGTGCAAAGGGTTTGTGTGAGTGTGTGATGAGGGTGTGAGTGGGCTCCCCAGTTCCAGAGAGGCAGAGAGAGTCCAGTGGAGGCTCTGAAGATGCTGAGGGGACTGAAGCATCTCTGTGAGAAGGAAAGGCTGAGAGACCTGGGGGTGTTTAGCCTGGAGAAGAGCAGCCTGAGAGGGGATCTGCTCAAAGCTCAGCAAGAGCTACAGGACCTGTGGGGGGCAAGAGGATGGGGTCAGACTCTTTTCGGTGGCACCTGGTAACAGGACAAGGGACAATGGGCACAAACTGGAAACCAGGAAGTTTCACTTAAACATCTCCCCAAGGACAGCAGCTTCCTTCCAGCTCTCTCCCCTCACTCCTCTACAACACTCCAGCTCTCCCCAACTTCTTCACACATCAGAAAAAAAAAAAAAAAAAAAAAAAAGAAAGAAAGATGGAGGGAAAAGCGAGGAAAATAGCAAAGGCTCGAATGTTATTTTTTCATCAGTTTTCTTCAACATTTGGGGTCTCTGCTGCCTCTTTCTCCCCCGACAGCTGTTCCTCTCTGCTGAAAAAGAGCTCATTTGTGGTTTACTGCTACCACTATTTAGATGGAAATAACCCACTACTTATCCTGCACTTGATCTCATGGATATAAGAATAAACTCAGCGCCGGTGTGATGCAAATCCCGCGCCTTTGGAGGGGAGCTGCTCAGACATTCGGTCCCGGCCGCCGTGCTGGGAGGAGGATCGGCTGTGCCGGGGGAGTTTTACCATTTTGTCAGTCAATTATAATAATATTTCTGCTTCCAAATGTTTAAAAAGTTGGCTTCAGAAGGTATAATCATGGCACAGAGGCCAGCCTGACAATAGTAATTAATTAGGCTATTACACATTCTACAGTGATAATTGCTTTGCTGGAAAGTCACCAGCCATGAAAAGGACCCAGCGCGTAAATGTAATTTATCACACAGCAGCGATCCCGCGCCGCTGCCGTGCCTCACCTTGAGCCCGTGGATGCTGTGGAAGGGAGATGGAGGGGGGGAAAATAGGGATTAATAGTATGTGGATATATAATGTGGAGGCAGAGCTTTGTGGGCAGAGGGAGAGTGGCTGGTGGCGGGTTTGCCATCTCTGATGGGCATTGCATTGATGAGGGGAGCGGGGATGATGCCATCCTGACCCTGCTGAGCCATGAGTATTCAGCTCCCCCATTTTTAGCCTTTTTCTCCTCTTTTTAGTAGGGTGCTGGTGATGTTGCTCCTTCAGATGGGGGTGTACAGGGTTTCCTGACCCTGCTGAGCCAGGGCTGCTTGTGGGGACATTCACATCTACCATTTTTCACAGATTCATAGATTCGTAGAATGGTTTGGGTTGGAAGGGACCTTCAAGATCACCTATTTCCAACCCCCCTGCATGGGTAGGGACACCTTCTAGTAGACCAGGTTGCTGAAGGCCCCATCCAGCCTTGCCTTTAACACCTACAGGGAGGGAGCATCCATGATGTCCCTGGGCAACCTGTTCCAATATCTCACCACCCTCACTGTAAAGAATTTATTCTTAATGTCTACTCCAAATCTACCATCCTCAAGCTTTAGCCATTTTCTCCTCCTTTTAGCAGGATGTTGGTGATGTTGCTCTCTCAGATGAGGGTACAGGGTTTGGTCCCGACTTCTGTCACAAAAAAGCAAGGATCTGGGGGTTTTTATAACAAAATCTTGATTTCAGGGCTAATGTGGGCTTTTTCTGGATATTTATTCAGCTGTATATGAGGAATGACAGTGTGGTTTAGATTGGATATTAGGAAAAATTTCTTCCCTGAAAGGGTTCTCAAGCCCTGGATCAGGCTGCCCAGGGAAGCGGTGGAATCTCCATCCCTGAAGGGATTTAAAAGCCATGGAAATGTGATGCCAAGGGACATGGTTTAGTGGTAACCTGGAGTACTGGGTTAACAGTTAGACTTGATAATCTCAAAAGAATCATGATTCCATCTTCTCTGAGGTGGCATCCACCAAAGGGTGCAGAGCAAAGGGGCAGCCCTGATGTGTTCTCACCTCTCTGTCACCTGTGCCTGCCACCCATGCAGCCCCAACCTGTGCCAGCAGGGAGGTACTGGCCCAAGCCTATCAGCTGGGCTGTTTGTGTGGAATTTTATTCCTGAAGTCACTTCATAGGGCCAAAGTATTTTCCAAGAGGAAACTTTGAAGCCTATTCCTCTCCTCAGCAATCCCCGTGGAGATCTGAGAATCCTCTACTGGGAATATTGTGGCTCCAGGGTGGGCAGGAGCCTGCAGCAACCCCACACTGTGCTCCCATGAACCTCACCTCTCTATGGGATCACTGGGGACAGTCCAACTTTCCATCAAGTTCATGTGAGGGCTTGACCCACCACTCAGCCCAGCTCCAGCTCCAGCTCCAGCTCTAGCTCCAGCTCTAGCTCCATCCTGGGAGATGCATGTGTAACACTTTCCCACCCATTAACTACCATCAGCAACTTAACTGAAGCCATCAGACCTGCAGTTTCCTGCATAACATCTGGGGCTATTTCATCATAGAAGGCATTTGGGGACCATTTCATCAGCTCTTGCCCTGTCCTGCTGTGCAAATACCCTTGGATGAATTAAGCTCAGGGGGTCATAAAGGGTTGATGCCATGGAGCTCCCCAACACAAGCTGACAGTGGCAGGACAAGAAGAAATGGTCTCAAGTGGTGTCAAGGGTGGTTTGGGTTGAATATTAGGAAAAATTTCTTCCCAGAAAGGATTCTCAGGCACTGGAACAGTCTGCCCACTGAGGTGCTGGAGTCACTATCCTTGGAGGGATTTAAAAGACTCATGGAAGTGGTGCTGAGGGATATGGTTTAGTGGTAGCAGCTTGGCACTAGTGGTGGTGCAATTGCAAGCTCTTTGTGAGCAGTTGGACTTGATGATCTCAAAGGCTTCTTCCAACCTCAACAGTTCTATGATTCTGTGGTTCTCTGAACATCCTGATGGATTCTATGGTTCTATGAACACCCCAACAGATGCCCTGGCAGGGTTCCCAGTGCCACCTCAGTGCTGGTGGGTTCAGTAAGCAGGATTCCATCCTGCTGCTATACACGGGCAGTGCCGCTCACTGCTTGCTGCTTCCCCCCCTCTCTTCCCTTCTTTACTATTATTATTTTAAAGCACCCTGAAGCCAAGCATTTTTGTAGAACACTGAAGGAAAGCCCCCAGATTCCTCCTCCACTGGAAATGCACGCAGAGAAAGTAGGTTTGTGTACGAGAGGCTATAAAAAGCCTGGCTTATACAATTTTAACAATAGAAAAATGATCTTTGTGCTCCAGTGCCTGTGAGTGGGGAAGAAGAAGGCGGTTTGCTCAGGTGGCTTCTGGCTTACAAATGAGTGCCTTGCATTGTCTTTGAATGACAAACCAGTGCCAGCTGGGCAGGTGGGGAGAGCCAGGAGCTCTACCAGCACTGAGGAGGAAAAGCTCCAGCACAGGAGCTGCCACTGGGCCGAGGTGTGAAGTTTGGCCTTTGTGTGATAATTAGCCTACCAGTGGCTTAGGAGGGGTTTAACTGACTAGTCTGCCTTGTCCACCATCACTCCCATGTCCTTCTCCATTGAGTTGCTGCCCAGGAGGTCAGCGCCTCACTTGTACTGGTGCAGGTGGTTATTCCTCCGCAGGTGCAGGACTCTACATTTGCCATTGTTGAACTTCATGAGGTTCCCCTCTGCCCAACTCTCCAGCCTATCCAGGTTTGATCCATTTGGGGTCAGTTTGGCATTTTCCAGTTGAGAACGGGTCACCTTTACCCCTGGCTGCTGTGCCTGTTGTGGCAGGGACGCAGATCCCTGTGTGCCACCAGCAGCCAGTCCCTTTTCAAATAGGGTTGGATGTGCTGAGGTTGGAAGGGATCCCTTGGGCAACAAAGTACACTGGGGCCCGGTGGGCAGCAGCAGCCCCCTCCCTGTGGTGTCCACGTGCCTTGAAAAATTAAGGGGAGTAAATGATTCATGCTCATAAATATTGGATGGGAGCGGGTGGCAGATTAATCTCTTGTTGGGTTATTAGCGATGCCACATGCCCTCTCCCCACCCAGCCCAGGCCAGCAGCACTGGCACCTGGGCAGGGACATGAGCATGAGGAGATGTCCCCATCCCGGCATGAGCATCGCTTCTGCTCGTGGATCATGCTGGGAGAGGGTGTCTGGGGAGGTGCCGCATGCTGGTTGCGACCCAGCAAGCACAACAATGGGCAGGCTGCTTTATTTCTTATTTAAGCGCCGACATTAAATTATAATTTTCATTTACTCAGAGCACATCAATGATTCAGGGCGACGTGACATGGCAGCGGCGCGAGGAGTTTAGCCACAGGCAGTGAGCGGCTGCAGGGGGCACTGAGCTGTGCCAGCAGGGGACCCGTGGGCCGGTCATGGGTGGCACCAGTCCTTGAGGCCCAGGAGAGCTGTTTTTCTCCTCCAAACCCATCTCTGAGCCTCCTTTTCCATCTCCCTGCAGGTGATCTCACTCAGTAACAGAAGCAAGGAGGCTGAGACGGCTTTCCTGAGCGTGTACAAGCAATTAATCCAAGCTCCAGGTAAGCAACACGGTGGTGACCTGGCTGCCTAACAAGTTGCGTGCCAGTGCCAAGAGGAGCCAGTGAGGACCGCGGCAGGGCTACCCTCCCCATCCCCGGTGTGGCCGGCGTCGCCGACCTCTGCTCGCTGCATGGTGCTCTGGAGATCCCAGCCGAAGAGAGGAGTGGAAACAGCTTTTGCCATCGCTGTGTTTCAGCCCCTCAGCCAAATGCATCTTGACATTAGGAAAGGAATACATTTGCTCAGCCCTTGTAATAACACTGCGGCTATCCCCAGTTGTCTGTTTGACGGTAAGTTAACCGAAGCGGCCGAGCGCTGGCTCGCAGCATGGCTCCTGCCACTGGCTGTCACCAGTTCAATGCTGTGTTGGGGTGTTCCCCTGCCTCCATCTGGGGCACCGCTCAAAGCGGGATACTGAGGCACAGGGCAGCTCTGAGGCTTGTGTTGGTGGAGTTGGTGCTAGGGCTGGGTGAGGGGCTGTGGGTGAGGGGCTAGGAACCCCCTTCCCACTTCTCCCCACGTCCCCACCATGGGCTCTGCCATGCTCTGAGTTGGGGGGGTGGCTGTGGCACGTAGCATCCCCTGGCACGGCAAGGAGGGAGAGATGCAAACTGCTGAAGATGCGCAGAAGGGCTCCTGCAGGGCCACTAATTCATTTTCCAGACATTTAGGAATAACAAAATGTTTTAATGATTTCTTAGGGGAATTAGGGAGACATATTTTTGTCCTCATTAAATTTTCTCCTGTGCTACAAGAACCCAATGTCAGCTCGGCTTCCAGAACCCAGTTATCTTCTTTCCCCACCTCCCCACGCTCACCCACCATGTTCCTCCTGCCTCCCCACCTCAAAACTGGTCCCCTGTGATCTCTGTACCCCTCCTCTGCCTCCTCGCTTCTCTCTGCTCTTTTCCAGCACCCACCTCTTGCTTCCCTCTCCCCAGACCCTCCCCAGCCTGGTATTTTGTCCCCGTCTGTTACATGTCCATGTGTCTTTCGACAGGCAAACTCTTTGTGGAACACTTTCCAAGCACCACATAAGTCCTGATTCAACATTTTTTTGCTTTGAATGGCTGCTGTCAACACAAATCTCTGGCAGAGACTGTAACGGAGCCTGATTGCTCAGCAAGTATTTTGATAAGTGAGCTGGCTGTGTGTCTGTAATTACGGGAGAAAACCGTAAATCTTTTGGATATTGTTCACACAGATGTGGCGTGAAGGGAAGGGGGGGGAAGCAGTAAAATGTGGTAAAAGCATAATTAATGTCATTGTTGTTGGGGATGATTTGATTTAAGGCTGACGTTGACTCATGGAGGGATTCGTTGGACGTGTTTGAGCAGTTTGGGATGGGGTGATGGAGGAGATGGTACCCTGGTGGAAGAGCTGGCAGAACTATGGATGTGCCATACACACACCACAGATGAATTGTGCAGGCACCGCAGATGCCCCCTGGGTGGCCTGTGCTCTTCTCAGAGCCGGGCAGCAGCATGGAGATGTCACCCTTTAGCTCCTGGCACAGAGACCTCTGTTGAAGGCTGAGTCAAGTAGCCATGCCATGGCACAGGGCTGAGCTGCTGGTCCTCAGGCACAGTGCTCCCTGGAGCTGTGCATGCTCAGGAGAAGGTGACGAGCACCCATCTCGCCCTCACATCGCCTCAAGCTGCTCCAGTGGCTGTGTGGTGCAGTGATGAGGATGTCCAGGATCAGCAGCCCAGACCTACTCCAACACAGGGAAAAGCTGCGAGCTCCAATTCCCTGTGTCAGCGCTGGGGTACCAGCAGGGACCCCTGCCTGCTCTCATCCCTGCTGCAGCATTGCCAGTGCCAAAGAAGGACGGCCAATAACGCCAGCTAGTGGCAGCCCTGGTTGTAACTGTAGTGTGTACGTACAGTGAGTGAGCGTGTGGAGCAGTGGGTGCCTGGGTAGAAGGTTCTTTGCGACACAGACTTGCTGATTCCCACATGAGCTGCCTCTGCCATTGGTGGGTGATGCCATGCTGTGGCACCCAGATGCAGTGCTGGAGTGTGTGGCACCCTGACCTCCTGTTTTGTCACATGCCTCTCTCGTGTCACCCATCATCTGGTTGTGTGGCCAGTGAATCACTGCTGCTCAGCTGTCCCATTTACTCTACCCAGTCCTGAGGGTGGCCAGGACCCATAGAGGGTCTGTCCCGTGTCATGGGCAGTGTAGTGAGTCCTCCCCTGTGGCTCAAAGCGTGACAGCATGTGGCATCCGTGATTCCTCAGTGTGAGCAGGTGATGTGCTTGGTTTTGAGGGCTTTCACTCTCCAACCCTGCAGCAGGAGGGTTTGTCTGCAAGCAGTGTGAGCACAGCGTGAGCACAGTGAGATCTTGGTGAGAGCTTGGTGCCTGGTCCTGGCACCCTTTGGTGCATCTGGACTCCTCACATGTGGTGGTAGAGATGTCTCCACACCAGCCAGGTGGACAGAGCAGAGCTGGAGCACAACTTACGCTTTTCCCTGCTGAAAGCTCCACTCCTGACCACTTCATCCCAGTATATCAGCTCCAACTGGGATGCAGCATACTGGGGGATCACCCTGGTTGTATTTTGGTGGTGGAACTGTGGTTTGTGGGATGGAAAATGCTGACCCAAGAAAAATCCCCAGAGCCTTGTGCCTTGGCCAGTTCCTGCTGTATCATTTCTCATCACAGAGGTGGGATAGGTTGCCCATGCAGATCAGACAGGTCCTGGCCTGGCCTTTATCTCTGTGGAGGTGGCTTGTGGGTTGTGGGAGTGCTGGGGACACCCTCCAGCCCCTGACACCTGTGAGCTGAGGCCCTGGAGCGTAGAGTTTAATTAGCCATATCGTTAGCTCAGCTCAGCTCAGCTCAGCTTGTGTACTTATGAGTGTTACTAATGGCAGTGGGAGCATCCAGTCTGGTTGGGGCTGTGCCATGTTGCCGTGACCCTCCCTTTGATGGTGAACTCCTGCATCCTTGGGGGGCAACCAGCCTGTTGGATGCCAGGCTGTGGCATGCTGTGAGCCAAAGGGTGGCATGAGAGGCCAGGAGGGTCCCAGATGGAGTAGAGTGCCTGTTTCAGTGCTAAAACTGTCAGTGTGCTGGTAGGGCTCAGCACCCACCTCTGGATGTGTCCTTGTGGTTGGGATCCTGACACAAACCTCTTATCCCAGCCTATCTACAAGGTCTCTGTGATGTCCAGCAGAAATAAGGGGCCACAATCCCTGTGGAGAGGGATTCTTGGAGGCTTTTGGCATTAGCGTGTTGGGTTTAGCAGTTGCTGGTCCTGCAGGGAAGCCACTTGGTGGGTGCTGTGGTGGGGCCCTGAACCACACGGCAGCAATGCTGCAGGATGGGAGGGCAGTGGCAGCTCGGGGGGACCCCCAAACTCTATACTGGGGGGCACATGTCTTGGGTTCTCAAGGAGCATCCATGCTGGACACTTGCAGCAAGGATCATGGTCTAAATCCTTCATCTTTCACATTCACCCCAAAGACGCCTGGTGCAGAGGTTGGGCAAGTGCAAGTGCAGTCCCAGACCACCCCAAACCCCATGGTGGCACCAGACTCCCTTCATCCCGCCCTGCTGCCATCTCAGACGGGGACTTGCTGAGCAGAAGAGCTGCTCCATGTCCTGTTTGGAGCAGAATCAGCCAGTTGTTTGATTCTTTCTCCATCATCCTTATTATTTTTTACCCTTGGGTGCCTGCCATGCATCCATGCCATACAGTAGCACTCCCAGCTCCATCCCACTTCCATGTTTGACTAACTTTTTGACCTTGGAGAATTCAGATATATTTTCTTTCCTCTTCTTTTCTTAAAAAAAAAAAAAACCAACAAAACAAAACCAAAACGCAACTCCAAACCTATATTAACCTGGCTCAATAGGAGGCATTTTCCTGAACTTATTAAAAAATCCAGACTTGTAAATTAATTTGTTCGTGTTGTACAATGGCAGTGCAGATGGACTCATTAGCATGCACACAACAAATAATTATAGATGAATTTTTAGCTGGCCTGCTTAATGGGCTTGCTGGGTTAATTATGTCAATGTATAATTACATCAGCCCTGGGAGACATAATGGCACACCCTGCTGAGCAGACACTAGCTAATGATGGTGTAATGCTGACAGAGGGAAGACGGACGGCTCAGAATGCACCTGCTTACCTCGGCACAAACCACCATTGTCTGTGCCCAAACTGGCCAGCACTGGTGGCACTGGGACCACTGGGGATTTGGGGGTTACTGGCTCATGGCACTGGGGCCACCAGGGTTGCAGGTGCCACACATTCACTTGGGAAGGTGATGCCCCCCCTGCAGCCTCACCAACAACCAGGGTTGGTGATGGAAAGCATGGGGATCAAGGGGTGTCCCAATGCCACCCAGCATCATGGGAGGGTACCTGATCTGGTTTGAAGCAAGGTGTGGAGAGTGGCTGCCCTAAGGTGGGCAGCAGGTCCCCAGGGAAGTGGGAAAGGGTCAGTGTTGGCATCCCTGCAGCTCAACACCGCATCCCATGTCCTGCAGACCCTGCTCCTGTGCTGGAGGCTGCCCGGAACCTGGAGGATCGGCTGCAGCAGCTGCAGCGCCTCGAGCCTGAGCCATCCCCACTGAAGGACCTCAGCCGCCCCTGGAAGAAGCACCCAGAGCTCATCATCGCCAAAGGTACCATCCAGCACCAGCTAACCCATCAGACAAGGGTGGCAGTGGCAGTTCCCAGCCAGGTTCCCCTACATGCCCCTGAGCATCACCAGGATGCAGCAGGTCTGGGGGCCAGGACTTGTCCCCTGGTCCGTGATCCAGGCTTGGTGGCCATTGCCATTGTCCCCAGCATGGCTGTGTGAAATTTGTCTGTCCCCCCGCAGAGTGCAGAGACAGGACATCGCCGGCCGCTGGGCTTGCAGTGGCAGCTGAGCCTCCGCTCTCCAACACTGACAGCAAAGCACCGTGCACAGAAACCTTGCTGCAGAGAGATGAAGCAGAAAAGCAAAAGTACGTGAGTACAGGGAACAGGGACGATTTGGGGAGCTCTGTCCCCACTGCTGTGTCCTGTCTGTCCTTCCCTCTCCACCTTCTTCACTATCTGGGTTAAGAGCAAACTCATCCTGTCCAGAAACCTGATACACAGTCCTGGGTGTTCTGAGTGCCCCTCCTCCACTCCTCCACTACCCATCCATCCATCGATCCATCCATCCATCTCTCAGAAAGAGTGGGCAGGCATTGGAATAAGTTTCCCAAGGAGGTGATGGAGTCACTGTCCCTGGAGGTGTTCAAGAAATGTGTGGATATGGCACTTTGGGGTATGATTTAATGGCCATGGTGGTGTTAGGTTGAAGGTTGAACATAAAGGTGTCTTCCACCCAAAACAATTCTATGATTCTATCATCCATCCATCCCTCCCTACCTGATCCCACGTTGGTTTTGGGCAGTAGTGGATGTAGGCAAAGCCAGCCAGGTCCCTCCAGCCAGCCCTTTGCACCATCTCCTTAATATATGTCTTTGCTTGGTCAAATGGACAATGGGTTCAGTTCCAGTTTGGGGATGAACCTCGTTAAATGGCCTTTTAATTTGGAAGCTCCTGACTTTCTCCAGCACCTTCATTGTTATTCCCTAACATATTGCACTGGGAAATAAATGAGGAATCTTTAAACCCTAAATTGCAGATCTCTGCAAGTAAGTTCCTGGCAAGTGCAGGCTATAAATAATGCAGAATAACTTTTCCCTGATTGCTTCCCCCCCAGTTAATTACCAGCGAGGAGGGTTGCCATATCTCCTATCAGAGGGGGCTCAGCCCCAGGGATCAGGACCATTTTTAGCCCAAAGTGAATTTTTTTACACCCAGGGCTATAAAACCCTTAACATTGGAATAACATGGCTTGAACTCATCCTGGTATCCACCAGCATGTCTTCCACAGTGTCAGCAAGCAATGGGGTAGAGTCTTCATGTGCTCTGGCATGGCTGTGAAGTTGGCATGGCTGTGGTACCACCAGCT
Source organism: Indicator indicator (assembly GCF_027791375.1). NCBI lineage: Eukaryota > Metazoa > Chordata > Aves > Piciformes > Indicatoridae > Indicator > Indicator indicator. The sequence continues at coordinate 9,551,720 of NC_072035.1, forward strand.
CATCACTGATGCCTGTCTCTCACAGGGGACTGCAGGAAGCACAGGTCACTTTGGCTGCTCGGCTTGGGGAGGCAGAGGAGAAGATCAAAGTGCTCCATGCGGGTAGGGAAGCCAGGGCAGGGGCCACTGGCCGTGGGAGGGCAAACCCTGACCCTGCAGGTCACCCTTCTCTTCCTCTTCCCAGCATTGAAGGCGACCCAGACAGAGCTGCTGGAGCTGCGGTGTAAATACGATGAGGAAGCTGCATCCAAGTAAGTCAAAGGTGATGCTCAGTCATGCCCAGAGGCTGTTGGTGTGCCTGAGGCTGAGCTGAGCCACTTGCAGCAGTGCTGGGATGTCCCTGTGGTGCTTCTAAATGGCTCAAGGAGCTGAGTTAATTTAAGCGATCACAGCAGCATCCCAAGTCACAGGGTCTCCCTGCGTGTGAAATGTCAGCCTGTGACCTCAGCTGCAGAGCTCACTCACTTGTCATGGAGGTCTATGCTCATGCCTCTTTGCCTGCTGATCCCTCTTCCTTTCTTGTCACAGGGCTGATGAAGTAGCCATGATCATGACAAACCTCGAAAAAGCCAACCAGGTGAGCTAGGAGATGACTTTCCAGCCAACACAGGGCATGTATCTTGCTTCTCTCCCACTGTGCTTAGCCACAGGCTCTGGGGCTGATGGAGTTCACCCCACAGAACTCAGGTGCTGCACCCACCACAGCAACCCAAGCACCCACACAGCCTGGTATATCTGCCCCCAAAAATAGTATGAAGTGGACAAGTTCCAAGACTGGGAAGCCCTAACAAAGGGAGGCTCTCATTTCCTTCATCATTGGCTCCTCCAAACCTGCCCACTGGAACCTACTGCCCTGTGCTGGGGATCATTGGTGCATTTGGGCTTCTACCAGGCTCCATTTTGGCTGCTGGAGCTGGTGTTGGTCACCTCCAGCCTCTCCGCAGTGCTTTAGGGCATAACTGACCCCAGCCTGATGTTGCTTTCCGGTGTAATTACTTCTGGTCCTGTCCAGTCCTATTCATTAGCTTTATTTAATTCTGAAAATGTAGGTACAAATAAATGTGTGTGCATAATAAAAGAGGCTTAAAGAGCAGTTCCCATGGACATTCAGCCTTTTGGGTGGAGAAAAGAAGTGTCCTAGAGGTGGGCTGGAGCTGAGTGCCCATGGATTGGAACTGGGAACTGTATTAGGATGTAGGGAGCTGAAATAACACTGGGAGGGGCTTCTGTTGTTGGTGGTGGGATGCTCAGGAGAGATGTGGGTCAGTGCAGGTCCTGGGGCCCCACTCTGCCCGGTATGGAGTGGGATGAGCTGCAGGTGCCCAGCCTGATGTGCTTTCTGCTCTCTTGCAGCGAGCGGAGGCGGCACAGAGGGAGGTGGAGAGCTTGCGGGAGCAGCTGGCGGCCGTCAATAGCTCCCTGCGCCTGGCCTGCTGCTCCCCAATGGGCACTGCTGGGGTGAGAGCACCCTCTCAGGGCAGAACCCCAGTGGGGCTGGCAGCATCCTCTCATGGCCAGCAGCACCCAGGGCTGGGAGCACCCTCTCAGGACCACCCTTTCAGGACCAACAGCACCCCATCTTGGCCAGCAGCACTCCCATCTTGACTGGCAGCACCACATCCTGGCCAGCAGCATCTGTCACAGCCAGGAGCACCCGTCATAGCTAGGAGCACCCCATAGCACTCAGAAACACCCCACTCTTTCAGGGGCACCCTTTTGCATTCAGGAGCATCCATTATGTTAAGGAGCAAGACCAAAATGGCTATGACCATGGCGTTTTTCCACCATGGAGGTGGTAGCATTGGCCATGCCCGATCTGCAGCTCCAGCCTCCTTCAGGGAGGCGCTTGTGGACCCCCATAGCACCTGGGACACCTGTAAGGGCAAAGGAAAAGTCTGTCACTTCCCTAGGTCACCCTGGGTCCCCATGCCACAGGACCGAGTCCTGGGCTCACCTGATTTTGTGGGGACACGTCTGGTGGGGTGGGTAGCCCATATCCCCGTGCTAGTACCCCGGGAGCTGATGGTATCCCCTCTCCCGGCAGGACAAAGTGAACTATTCCATGTGCTCAGGGTCAAGGCTGGAGGCTGCTCTGGCTGCCAAGGACCGGGAGATCCTGCGGCTCCTGAAGGACATCCAGCACCTCCAGAGCTCACTGCAGGAACTGGAGGAGTCCTCTGCCAACCAGATTGCCGAGCTGGAGGGGCAGCTGGCTGCCAAGAATGAAGCCATCGAGGTACACCCATGGGGCCTGGGGGTTTTCCAGGGAGCGGGTCTCTGGGTTCAGCTGTGCTGAGTGCGTACTGGGAACCAGCTGCGAGGACTCTTCTCTGTTCCATAGAAGCTGGAGGAGAAGCTGCAGGCGCAGGCAGACTACGAGGAGATCAAAACAGAGCTGAGGTATGGCTTGATCACCGTCCCTGCCTGCTGCCTTGTACCCTGGCTGTCTGGGTGCTGCTGGCACCCGTGGCACACTCAATCTGGAGAAGAGAGACCTTGTGGCCTTAGAGGAGCAAATAAGAAAGATGGGGACAGACGTTTCAGCAGGGCCTGTTGTGACAGGACAAGGGGTGATAGGGTTTAAACTAAAAGGGGAGATTTAGACTAGAGAGAAGGAAGACATTTTTTACACTGAGGATGGTGAGATACTGGCCCAGGTTGCTTAGAGAAGTGGTAGGTGCCCTGTTGCTGAAACCGTTCCAGGTCAGGTTGTCTGGGGCTCTGAGCAACCTGCTCTAGTTGCAGTTGGTCTAAGTGACCTTTAAAGGTCCCTTCCAACTTAATTCTGTGATTCTATGATTCTGTGAAAAGCTGTGCCCACCAAGTCACCCCTCTTGTCTCTCTCCCAGCATCCTGAAGGCGATGAAGGTGGCTTCTGCCAGCTGCAGCCTTCCCCAGGCAAGTGCCACAGTGGGTGCCGACCTGCTCGCCAGGCTGGAGCACACGTGCCAGCCCTGCCGCCGGTGCCTCCACCACCCTTTCCCATCTCGGCTTGGCTCCTTGCAGAGCATATCAAAGGCGGAGGAGGCCCTGCTCCTAGGGAAGGAGGCTTTCTACCCCTCCCAGAAGTACCTGCTGGAGAAGCCCAACCTCCTGGCTAACACTGGTAGGGTCACCGGAATCTCCAATCCTTCTGGGACCACCCTTGCTGGCAGGGCTGGATCCTGCCCCGGCTGTGGGAAGCAGCCCAGAGCCAGCAGTGGGGTGGAGGGATGGACAAGGGGTGGGATGTCACCTGGGGGAGCCGAGGCAGGAGCTGCTTCACTGCAGGGCTGTGCTGGGGCTACTGGCCAGGGGGACTCTAGTGCATCTCCCTCTCTCTCATTCATCTCTAGAGGAGGATCACTCCGAAGATGAGTCAGGAAAGGATTCACTGGGCATGGAGCAGCCGTACCCATCCCCCCAGCACACCTCAGCAGACGAACCCACCTCCTCCCCTCCCCTTCCACCTCTACCTGGCCCTGGCTTGGCCCCTGATGGCCCCCGGACTTTCTCGATGTCTCCCTTCCCAGGGGGCGAGCGGCTTTCAGGGGATCCCAAGACCCCCCACCTCCCACCGCCCACCTACAAGAGTGAGAGTGTTGGAGGAGGACCATCCTTCCCCTCCAACTTCTTTGGGGCCAAAAGCAGCACCATGCCCCCCAGCACCACCCCAACCACCAGTGCTGCCAGCCCACCCAGCGAGCCATCCGAGGGCAGTGCCGGCAGCTCTGCCGAGGAGGAGCAGCTGGACACAGCCGAAATCGCCTTCCAGGTGAAGGAGCAGCTACTGAAGCACAACATCGGGCAGAGAGTCTTTGGGCACTATGTGCTGGGGTTGTCACAGGGCTCTGTCAGTGAGATCCTGGCCCGGCCCAAACCCTGGCGCAAGCTGACAGTGAAGGGCAAGGAGCCGTTCATCAAGATGAAGCAGTTCCTCTCCGACGAGCAGAACGTGCTGGCCCTGAGGACTATCCAGGTGCGCCAGAGAGGTGAGTGGTTGGGGTGGCCCTGGTCAAGGGGTCCTGCCCTGGGATGCTGCAAGTGGTTTTGTGGGATCCCCTCCTGATGCACCCCAGTTCACCCCAGCAGCACCCCGGGGTGCCCAGTTGTGTGGTAGGGATGTCACCAGCCCATGGTGTGCTGGCAAGATAGGCGGGGGTATGCATGGGGTCACTGGTGGCACTCAGGGATTGTCCCTGGTGGTGCCTCCACTTGGTGTGGTGTGGGATGGAGCTGCCACAGGGCAGGATGGAGCACTGGCAAATGGTAGCAATTAACAACAACCCATTGTTGTGGAAGCCACATCCCCAGCCGTGCTTTACTCATTAATTCTGCCAAGTGCCATTCAACTATTCAGCAGACTGGTTCATGGCATAAGCAGTCAATGGCTTGGGAGTATTTCCTTAAAATGCTGAAGTCCTAATGCAGCAGGACCCTGGCATGGTTTTGGCACCACCATGAAATGGTAACGCCCCGCTCTCGGGATGGTGGGTTTTGGCCCCATCTCAGCAGTGGCAGCAGTGGCAGCAGTGGCAGCAGTGGCAGCTGGTCACTCAGGTCCCCACAGTGGTTATGTCGGTCTATGCATCGTCTGGTGTTTCAACCCAGAGGGCTCTGATCTATCCTCTGGATACAGTTCAGCATTAATCCTTCACCTGCACAGCCCAGATGGCACAGTGCCAGACATGGGAGACATGGTCCTTGTGTTTCTGCTCAGCACCCTCTGTGCCAGTGGGGAGCAGGTGCCCTTGGATGGGGCAGCAAGGTGGCTGGGAAATGCTGTGCTGGAGGCAAGAGCTGGCAGTCGGGGCTACTGGGGCACCCCATGCTCCAGTTGGCAACTAATCAGGAGTGACATTTGTCTTAAAAGCAGCATCCCTAAAAATAACCAAACACAAGGAGCAGTGAATGCTTGCTGGCACACAAGTGGAGCTTGTAAAACCAGCACCAGTGACAAAGCTGTTCTCCTGCCTCTTTGATCAGGTAGCATCACACCACGGATCAGGACTCCTGAGACCGGCTCTGATGACGCCATCAAAAGCATCCTGGAGCAGGCAAAGAAGGAGATCGAGTCACAGAAGGGAGGTTGGTGCCGGTGTGTGGGTGGTCTCAGGGGTGGCCAGACCCTCTTCAGCCCTGGGAAGGTTTAATAAAGTGGAGAGCAAGGTCCTGCATCTGGGTCATGGCAATCCTTGATATCAATCCAGGCTGGGGGGTGATGAGATCAAGATGATCTTCGAGGGTCCCTTCCAACCTGATGCATTCTATGACTCTATGATTTTTAAGGGCGGCACTGGGTGTCCAGCACCAGGCTAATCCAAAATGGGCTTTGTTTGGCATTTCTCCCACAGACATCCATAGGGATTTGGAACATGGTGGGAAGAAGAAATGCTGCTAAATACTGTTAGGAATGGAAAACTCCCCAGGCAGTAATATCTGTACCTGGGCTTTCAGGAACTTTGGATCTACTCTTTCCTCCCCCCTGCCCCAAAATAGATGATTAAATGAGGATGCAGGATCCACCTGGCAGGAGGAATCACTGAAGCAGCTGCTCTCACAGTTGATTACGAGAAATGAAAGACACTAAAGCAGGTCATCTGCTGAGAAAGCAGAATCCTGGAGAAATGAATTAGATAGGAACGGTGGAAAACCAGGCAGGCAAAACAAAGGTGTTTGTCTGTTGCCTTCATTGGTGATGAGATTTATTTTGCAATCATCAAAAAGGAAGCTCACTTTGAGTCAAGGGTGTTGCAGCTTTAACTTTGTGGGTGCTGCTTGTCCCTCTGATCTGCACCCACGTGGGACATCCACCTGATGGAGAGTGCTCCAAACCAGACCAAGAAAAGATCCCTTTTCTCCTGTGTTTTCAATTATGACCACATGGAGCAACCTCACAAAGTTCAAGAAGGGCAAGTGTAGAGTCCTGCACCTGGGAGGAATAGCCACCTGCACCAGCACAGGTTGGGGGTTGACCTGCTGGAAAGCAGTTCCATGGAGAAAGACCTGAGAGTGCTGGGGGTCAAGTTCACCATGAGCCAGCAATGTGCCTTTGTGGCCAAGAAGGACAATGGTCTCCTGGGGTGCATTAAGAAGAGTGTGGCCACCAGGTTGAGGGAGGTTCTCCTCCTGCACTGCTCTGCCCTAGTGAGGCCACACTGCACTCAGTCTGGTTCTGGGGTCCCCACTTCAAGAGAGACAATGAGCTGGAAAGAGTCCAGTAGGGGCTACAAAGGTGCTGAGAGGACTGGAACATCTCTGTGAGGAGGAAAGGCTGAGAAACCTAAGGCTGTTTAGCCTGGAGACGAGCAGCCTAAGAGGGGATCTGCTCAGTACTCAGCAAGAGCTAATGGACCCATGGGGGGCAAGAGGATGGGGCCAGACTCTTGTCAGTGATGTCCAGTCACAAGACAAAGGCAGACGGCACAAACTGGTACCCAGGAGGTTCCATCTGAACATCTTTGGTGTGAGGGTGCTGGAGCCCTGGAGCAGGCTGCCCAGAGAGGTTGTGGAGTCTCCTTTCCCGGAGATTCCAAACTTGCCTGGATGTTATGGTCCTGGGCACCCTGCTCTGGGTGACCCTGCTTTAGCGGGGAGGTTGGACTGAATGATTCCCAGAGGTCACTTCCAAGGCCCACCATGCTGGGATTCTGGGATGCATGCTGCCCCTTTGGGTTCCCCTCATCCTCTTTCTTTGCAGGGGAACCCAAAACACCATCATCATCACAGGCAGTGGCCAACGGGACAGGTGGCAGCAGCTCAGAGGATGCCATCAAGAACATCCTGGAGCAGGCACGGCGGGAGATGCAAGCACAGCAGCAGGCGCTGCTGGAGATGGAGTCGGGGGGCAGCGGGCGTCCTGGGGACACGTCACCAGCTGAACGCTCCACGCTGGCCACTGTCAACCAGAACATTGTCCCCACCTATGTCAAGCAGGAGGAGGGGAGTGGGGCCAGCCCCGGCCCCCAGCAGACACCTCTGGCCGTCCTCTCACCTGCTGCCTTTGTCCAGAGCATCATCCGGAAGGTGAAGTCAGAGATTGGTGATGCCGGCTCCTATTTCGACCAGCACTGGGCATCAGAGCGGAGCCTGCTCAGCCGACCCTACACCTCTGTCTCACCTTCACTCTCCTCCTCCTCCTCGAGCTACTCCAGCATGGCCAATGGCCGGGGATGGCCACGGGGAGAGCCTGGTGAGGGTGGTACCAACGAGGATGAGCTGCCACCAGCAGATGATGAGCCCCACCGGCTGTCGGAGATGAAGACGGAGGGAGCTGGCACGGAGCCGGCAGCTGGTGGTCGTCTCTCCTACTACCCTGCCTACGTGCCACGGACCCTGAAGCCTACTGTGCCACCACTCACACCAGAGCAATATGAGATGTACATGTACAGGGAGGTGGACACTCTGGAGCTGACTCGGCAGGTCAAGGAGAAGCTGGCCAAGAATGGCATCTGCCAGAGGATCTTCGGAGAGAAGGTACCACCCTGGAGAAGGGGGGTCTTGTGTTCCCTCTCTTCTTTGACCCAGAGCCTGGGACTCAGCAGGACTCTTTCAGCTCCTTCCAGGGTCCCTGCTCTCCCCAGTGGGTTTCTCCTTGGAGGATGCTGAGTCCTCAGGGTCTGACCCAATCCCAAAAGGTCTCTCACAATTCAGCCACCAATTGGTTGGTGGAACATCCCACCAGGAGTGCCCTGTGCCCTTCAGGGACCATCCTCCCAGCCTATTGGGTATCCCAGGGGGACCTACCAGGGTCCCAGCACCAGTAGCTAAGGGATCCAGTTGTTTCGTGGGGCTGTGAATGTGGCAGCTGAGGGCAACCTGCCTCCCCTCCCTCAATATGGGGATAGAGGGCAGGCAGCAGCCCAGCCCCAAGGCATGACACCTACGTGGTGTCCTAGGTGCTGGGGCTGTCCCAGGGCAGCGTGAGCGACATGCTATCACGACCCAAGCCATGGAGCAAGCTGACGCAGAAGGGTCGGGAACCTTTCATTCGCATGCAGCTCTGGTTGACTGACCAGCTGGGCCAAGGCATCAGCCAGCAGCCAACAGCCTCCCAGGGTAAGTGCCACTGCTGTCCCCATAGTCCCTGTGTGCCATGAGTGCCCCCGGTGCTTTTACATCCATTCGCTCATCCCATCTGCAGCACCAGGAAGAGCTGCCCCCAGCACCTCACGCACACCCCAGTCCTGGGAAGTCCTTTTCACCCCCCTCTCCTCTGATGGAACCAACTCATTCTGAACCCCTTTAAGTAGCCACTTAGACAATTTAGGGCTATTGTGCGGATCCTCAACTGTTGTTTTGTTAGAAATGGGTTTGAAAAATAAAGGAAAACCACAATAAAAATCTTTGGCTTCATGCCTGGCATAAAGTAGTAACTTGGTTTTTTTTTAATATTAGTGGTATTTTCTCTCTTTAATTGTTCCACCAGTACCTCCCACTTTGCTATAGCTGCCAGAGAGACTTGGCTGGCATCTTCCCTCTGTAGATCTCCAAAATAACCCTCCTGCTCCCAGTGTCCCCTCCCACCGTCCCCGCTGACCGCTCTGCCCCGGTGTCACACAGCCAGCCCGGTGGAGCCCCAGCCATCCCCCTCGCCGCCCCCCAGCCCCACTGAGCACGAGAAGGGTTGCCAGGAACCCCTCACCCTGGCTTTGGAGAGCAGCAAAGAAAACCAGCAGCCTGAGAGCCGGTCAACACCTGCCCTGGGTGGGAAGACATACCCCAACAGCCAGGGACCCATGGGCATCCAGGAGATTGTCGCCATGTCCCCTGAGCTGGACACCTACTCCATCACCAAGAAGGTCAAGGAGGTCTTGACGGACAACAATTTAGGTGCGGACCCTTTCTCTAGTCTGGGTTTTCAGGAGCTGCTGGTGAGGCTGCATGGATGCATCACCCCAGTTCCCATGAACACAAACTCACCTCCTTTCACTGTGGGGGACCCCAGCATGTTGGGAAGGATGCTGGCTGGGATATGGGTGCTCCCAACTCCATGGGGAGACCGACGTGCCTGTTCTACTGCTCTGCCCTGCTCTAACCACCTCTGCTTCTCCTCTGCCAGGCCAGCGGCTGTTTGGGGAGAGCATCCTGGGCCTGACGCAGGGCTCGGTGTCCGATCTCCTCTCCAGGCCCAAGCCATGGCACAAGCTGAGCCTGAAGGGGAGGGAGCCCTTCGTCCGCATGCAGCTCTGGCTCAATGACCCCCACAACGTGGAAAAGCTGCGTGACATGAAGAAGCTGGAGAAGAAAGGTGAGGGTCAGGGTAATGCCACCCCACCGGGTCTGGGTTGCTGGCTGAGCTGGGGGCAACTCGTGCTGGGGCGCGAGCGGCGCGCAGCTGGGTGTCCTCTCCTGCAGCCTACCTGAAGCGTCGCTACGGGCTGATGAACGCCGGCTCAGACAGCGAGTCCCCCAATGCCCGCTCCGAGTGTGCCAGCCCCAGCCTGCAGCCACAGGACCTCAGCCTCCTCCAGATCAAGAAGCCACGGGTGGTGTTGGCCCCAGAGGAGAAGGAAGCCCTGAAGAAAGCCTACCAGCTAGAGCCCTACCCTTCCCAGCAGACCATTGAGCTGCTTTCCTTCCAGCTCAACCTCAAGACCAACACCGTCATCAACTGGTTCCACAACTACAGGTATGGGGCTTCCTGGGCTTTAGACAGACAGTGCTGTGCCACACTGTTTCCAGCCTTCCCAGTCTCTGTTGCTTGAACTGGCAGGTGCAGACCCACATGCGGTCACTGGTGGTCCCCAGCTACAGTATTGCAGCTGAAACACTGCGTGTGCCCTGGCTGGCAGGTGGTCAAGAGATGTTGACCAACTTGACCATGTCATGTGTAGAGCACAAGACTTGTGAGGAGCAGCTGAGGGAACTGAGTCTGAGGTTGTTTAGCCCAGAGAAAAAGAGTCTCAGGGAGATCTTACTCTCTACAATTCCGTCAAAGGAGTTTGGAGCTGGGTGTCTTCTCCCTAGTAACAAGTGACAGGATGAGTTGAAACGGCCTCAAGTTGCACCACAGGAGGTTTAGGTTGGATGTGAGGAAAAATGTCTCCCCTGAAAGGGTTATCAAGCCCTGGACTGGGCTGCCCAAGGAGGCAGTGGAGTCAACATCCTTGGAAGGATTGAAAAGCTCTGTGGATGTTATGCTGAGGGACATGGTTTAGTGGTAACCTGGCAGTGCTGGGTTAATGGCTGGACTTGATCTTATATGTCTCTTCCAACCAATGCAATTGTGTTGAGCATTTAAAGACATTATCGTGATCAACACCAGTCACCACCAAATGGGTGCTCTGCAATGGGTGAAGGAAAACCTTATGGAGGCTCTTGGAGCACAGGATCCATCCCTACAGCAGCCTAGCCCCAGAGAGAAGCACAGGCTTTATCATCAGGCAGCTCCTGAATCCTCCTCAGGCCCACTCCAAGAGCTGCCTACTCTCTGAGGCAACAGCCCTGTATAAACCAGTATCAAAAGCAGTAGGTGCTTGTATGCAGTCCACAGAGCCTGCAAATGACTCCAGCTCCCCCAGGCAGCATAAAGTAGCTGGTCAGTATTGCTGGGAGCTGGCAGAGGTTTCTCGCATGAAGTCATTGCATGGGAGAGCTTGAAGATTCAGGCATTTTGGTGAAATGTTGTCTAACAGGGCTTTTAAACCCCTGACCTTTCCTCTTGTGTGATTCCATGAAAGCCCCTCGAGCTCTCAGTAAAAACAACTGCCTTAAAATAAACCTTTGAAAACCATTATGTATTGAACAACAAAAAAGGGTAGTGGAAAACACTTGGAAAACTGGGTCAGTTCGGCTGGAAACAGCCCAAAGTGTGGCAAAATCCATTCCCCGTGTTCAAGCAGCAGTGATTTTCCCCAAAACAGGGTTGTTGAGACCAGCAAGGTGGAGTTTGAGTGTTTGACCTCTCAAGTGATGTTGTCACATTTTTCTGTCTGGAGAAGCTTTTTCAAAACTTGATGGTTGGTGGTCACTGGCCCTCCATGGTTGTGTCCCAACAGGTCACGGATGCGCCGGGAGATGCTGGTGGAGGGCACGCAGGACAATGACACAGACCCAGAGCAGAGCAGTGGGGTGGCCATCCCTGGGCGCCGGGCTCCCCACAGCCCTGACTCGGATGCCGAGGACCGTAAACCCATGTTTGGGGGGAGCGAGCACCCCAGCTCCACCACGGCAGCCACGAAGGTGAAGGAGGAGCAGGGGGAAGTGGGTGGCTGGGGCCACCGACGGGACTCACACAGCCCAGCTGGGGCGGCTGAGGGGACAGGACCTCCCCAGGAGGAGCCGGGGTCTGCTCCCCACACCACCGTCCCCAGTGCCAGTAGCCTCCCGCGGCAAGGAGGCCATGCTGGTGCTGCCAATGGGGGACCTGCACCCCCTCCGCCACACCCCGACAGCTCCCAGTCCTCGTCAGGATCATCCCATTGCAGCTTGGAGGTTTCTCCAACATCACCCTCGGCTGCATCCTCGCCTGGCTTCACTGGCTCAGCCTCACCAGGGCCATCCTCTGCTGGGCCAGTTTCACCGGCACTGCCACCACCTCCTGGTCCTCGGCTCAACACCAGCGTCCAGCGGCGCCATGAGAAGATGGCCAACCTCAACAACATCATCCATCGCTTGGAGCGGGCTGCCAACCGTGAGGAAGCCCTTGAATGGGAGTTCTGAGCCCTCCTAATGCCCTAAATATATATATACACACAACTTTCCCTCCCCCATATATATATATATTTTGTTATATATATATAACACTGAGAGGCGACTGGCAGCTGGCACCATGGAAGGGAAGACCCATGGAAAGGGAGGTCCCCACTACAAAGATGACTCCCTCCTCCCAGCTTTGTTTTAAATGTGAAAAACTGGGAACAATTTTAGAAAAGAAAAGATAAAAAAAAAAAAACAAAAATATTTATAGACCTCTTTTAGATATTTTAATAAAAGGATACTTTGGAATTTATTAACAGCCTAAGCTGCTTTGATATTAAAGATAGCTCTAAAATCAAGATGATGTAGCAGTCGTGTCATGAAATGTACACTGAAGTCTTGTAGTTTGCCACTGGATGAGATTAAAAAAGAAAATAAACAAAATACACACAAAAAAAAACCAACAACAAAACCCAAACCCACAGAAAAGACTTCACTGAGCAAAGCCATCAAGAAGCACTATGAGACTGACCAAATGAACTGTTCCCTCCTCTGTCTGTAAGACACTGCATCGCTTCTGCCCCAGCCAGAGACTGCACCATAGTCCCTGAAGACTCTAAAGTGAGACCCCTGATGCCATCGAGTATCTGTTTAGTTCTGGTGGTTTATGTTTTTGGAAACCTTTGTAACACAGAATGTCCCGTGTGGTTGTGTATGTTGTAGAAATGTCTGCAATAGCCTTCTGGAACAAGATGTAGCATGGTGCAAATGCTGTCCCTCGTGCTTCCTCCAGCTGGCAGCCAGTGGCAGCCTCAATATGGTGCAGTGTGGCTCCTGCCAACTCCCAAAGGAAGAGAGAAAATGATGGAAAAGCAAAGAAATCAAGCCCTGCTTGCCATTTTAGGAGTGAGATGAGAAGAGGTACCTGGGTGTGAGGCTTGGGGATGGCTCTGGCTTGCTGGGGTTGGACATCCATGGAATCCTGTTTCCCCATGCTCTGTTGTAATCCATTTGGGAAAGAAAAAGAGCTGGAGCCTGCAAGCTTTGCCCCTGGGGCACTGGTGTTTGTGGATGAGCACCCAAAAATCATAAGCCACATGCTCATGGCAGGGGGGCAAACCCTGCTTAGGGCTGCTCCTAGCATCACATCCAGTTTTGAGGCTGAAGCACTTCTTTTTTTAGGGAGAGCACCTGGGCAAGAGGATTGTCCCCTCCCTGCAGCTGTGTCTCCAGGCAGTGGCTGCTGATGGAGCTGGGATGAGCCCTGGGGTGTGACACCAGGCTTCTGCTTGAACTGGGCAAGCTCAGACCTAAACTGGGTAAGCTTAGACCTGAATTGGGCAAAGCATCATCATGCTTTGGCTTTCCAGGGCTGACCCTGTGCAAAAGTACAGAAGCTTGGTGCTGGCACCATCCTGATGTGCTCCCCACCACCTCCCTGACCCCACTGCAGCCAACCAGCCTCTGCTAACAAATTGCCTTTAAATAATGTGAGGTGGCCAACGCTGGGCTGCTGTGCCCTGTCCCCTGACCATGTGGCATCAGCCACCAAGGCTGCCACTGCTGGGAGGTCTCCTCTGACAGGCTCCAAGGCTATGCATTGACTGATACCCCACTGTCTACATTTTTGTCACAATCAAGGTATTTTTATATCTGGGTGGTGGTTGAGGAGTGACAGTAACAGCAGCTTTGCCAAGCCATGGCTCTCCTTTCCCACCTACTCTGCCCCAGCAAGCCCTAGCTTGCCCATGGCCACTCTTTTTCCCTGCCACTGCGCTGCAGAAGGTTGAGGTGCAACCATTGACTGCTCTTCTCTGTCATGTGCTAGCAGGAGCTTTAATGGAACAGGATTCAAGGAAGCACTTAGGAGAGTCTTGACCATGGCAATCCTGTTGTATTAAAGCTAGCGGGACATACTGGTCACGTTTTTGTTAGGCTCATCTGCTGTACTTCAAAAGTTTCTATGAGATCGATGAACTTTGTTTAACAATTTTGGAAGGAACAAGTTCTGTAAAGAGCCACTTAAATACAGAAGTTGGATACGACTCTGGCCTTGGGGTGTGCTTTATCCAGAGGAGGCTGGGACAGGAACTCCTCTTGCCTTGATGGGTTGATGTTTGCTTCCTTGGAAGTCACAGTATCCCAGCATGGTGGGGGTTGGAAGGGATCTCTGGAAATCATTTTGTCTGAGCCCCCTACTAAAGCAGGGTCACCCAGAACAGTTGCCCAGGATTGCAGTGTCCACATAGGTTTGGAATATCTCACTGCCATAAACATCTCCCAGTGACTGGAGGAAAAAGAAGAGGATGTTAAATGGGATTAGTCCAGCTCAGGGTGGGATTCTGCTCTGTGAAAGCCTTGTGCTCATCCCAGGTGCAGTTTTGCTCACGTTCCTGTGGTAACTCAGCATCCTTCATTGTGAGGTTCAGCTCAGTGTTGCCCGATGTTAGCACACCCCAGCAGGGCTCTTCTCCAGAGCCGGCCATCACAGGGTGAGTATCGAGCATCCAGCGTGAGGTGGGGGGGCTGTGTTTGATGAATTAATAAATCCATATGTTGCAGATCTGTTCAAGCTTGTTTGTCAGCTAACATGTTGGGAAGGATTTAGTTTCAATGAATGTCTGAATGTCTGGAGAAGCTGGGCTGGCTGCCATGGAAACCCCAATCTTCCTCTGCAGCCAACTCATGGGACCACGTTAACCATCTGGAAGCTGGGGATGTAGCTGCCCTCAACGGCACCGCTCCAAAAACTGAAGCACAGAGAGAGGTGCTGGGCCTGGGCAGGAGCAGAGCTCCATGCTCCACAGTGCTCTTGGTGAGCAAGTCACCCTGGCTGGCTTCGTGCCTCAGCTTCCCCAAGAGATGCCCCCCCTAACCCACTGCAAGACCCTGTGTCGGCAAGAAGACGGAGATGCTCACACAGGTGGGATGTTGTGGGCAGATACAGGGGGTTGTGTTGGCTGCTTCCATAACTGGATATTCCACTTTGAATCCTGGGTTCAGTGCTGGGCTACTCACTACGAGGACGGTAAGGGTCTGAAGCAGATCCAGAGAACAGCAACAAAGCTTGTGAAGGGTCTAGAGCACAAGTATTGTGAGGAGCAGCTGAGGGAACTGGGGTTGTTCAGCCTGGAGAAAAGGAGGCTGAGGGGAGACCTTCTGGCTCTCTACAACTCCCTGAAAGGAAGTTGGAGCCAGGTGGGGGTTGGTCTCTTCTCCTGTGGAAGAAGTGATAGGATGAGAGGAAATGGCCTCAAGTTGTCCCAGAGGAGGTTTTAGTTTGGAGATGAGGAACAATTTCTTCCCCAAAAGTGTTGCTCTCACTCAGTTTGCCAGCTCTTTTCCAATGCCTGAATCCCTGTGCTGGGCATCTTTGCCTGGCTGTTCAACTTGTCACAGAGGGCAGAACCATGTTGTCCCTGTCACAGGACCACACTGTGTCCTGATGGCATCATCTCATATCTCATCTCATCTCATTCCAACACCTTCCATCCATGTCAACCCATCCCATCTCATCCTACTTCTGTGGGCAGATGTAGGGGTCCAGGGCACTACAAGACCCTGGCATTGACCATGTCCCACTTGGGCAACACAGACCCTGCCCAGCCCCACGGTCATGGTGGGGACAGGAGGTGGGTGGAAAGTGGAGGATTAATTTCCACCTGGGACCCATACTCAGGGACTTAAAAGAGACACAAACAAGAACCAAGGCCAGGAAGGAATTTCTTAAACAGCTTCTATTGTAGCAAAATCTTGTGGCTGTCCCATGGGGGTAAAGGAAGATGGAGCCACCCAGCCCGAACCTGGGGCACCCTGACTGCTGCTCCCAGATCCAGGGTGGGTCACCCTACCTCCAGGCCAGCAGCTTTAGTGTCCATACAATCCATTAGGGAGATAAAAGAGAAACATCTGCATGAGACACTAGCTTCACTCTGCTTTGGCACATGAATCATTCGACATGCTCTGTGCTGACGCACATGTTCCTGTTCCATGAGTGATGCTTCCCCTTTGTGAGACAGCCCAGGGATGATGCCCTGCCCCAAAATATCTGCCCAGCAAAGTGGTGTCCACAGCCACTGTGTTCCACTCAGATCTGTCTGTACCCAGCTTCATCAGATGGGCCACAGGCAGTGTGAAACACCCATGGTGGGAGGCCACCATCTCCAGGGACAACCAGGGACATGGCGCTGCTGCCATTAAGGAAGGGCTGCACTCGCTGATACTTGAATTCTCAAACTGCATCCTGACAGAGCGGAGGGATCCAGTGGAGCTTGGCCAACCTCAGCCAGTTGCTTGAGCTGGGCAGTGGAGGAAGAAGGTAGCAGGCTTCCTGGCTGTGAAACACTCAGGGGGTCAGGACAGGGAGATCTCATCCAAATCCTCATCCAAAAGCATTGTCAGGGCATGATCCTGATGTGATAGCAGTGGAGGAAGAAGGTAGCAGGCTTCCTGGCTGTGAAACACTCAGGGGGTCAGGACAGGGAGATCTCATCCAAATCCTCATCCAAAAGCATTGTCAGGGCATGATCCTGATGTGATAGCATCAAAAGGCCCCACCAGATCCAGTGCAATGGCTGATTCTCAGGAAGCATTAGTCAGCAAGTAGTCTGTAGTTCATTTGCACTGGGTGGACGTCCCTGCACCCATGCCCAGGCACAGCTGGAGGGATGCACCCCTGCCTGGCACAAGATGCCTGAGAGCCTGGAAACCCTAAGAGCTTGGTGGCTTCACATTTGGCTGACTGAGCCCAGCTGCCATGGGTGCTGGGATGGTTCTGTGCTGTCACAGAGCAGCACTGGTGTCCCTTAGTGGCACCATCAACAGGTGTCCATCACCACCACAGACTAAGCTACACACCTCAGGAGAGGAAGGGACCAAGGTGACACCAAAGGTGATCACCTCCTCCCTGCTACAAGTTGTGGTGGGTCACCGTGGCTCAGCCATCTCTCAGGGTTGGGGGCCACGCCGCCTCTCCAGCCAGTCCTGCCGCAGCTGGGCCACCTCACGTCCATACTGCTCGTGGAGCTGGCAGAAGGTGGACAGGCTTTCTGCTCCAGCTGCCCTAGTGCTGCCCACTTCACTGCCTGATGCCCGCCTGCGTGGTGGCAGTGGTGGTGGCCGTGGGTTCTCCTCACCATCATGCTCATTGCAGCCAGAAGTGTCAGGTGGCCAGAGCACTCTCGGTGTGTTGTTCCACACTGCGCAGCCGTTCTCCTTTGGCAGGACAGCAGGCAGAGCTGGGAGGCGCTCTGGTGCCTGCTCCAGCACTGAAGACTTCAACTTCCAGGAGCCAGATGGCCCCTGGCAGCCCCCACATCCACCAGCCAGCCCCCAGCGCATCTCCTCCAGCTGCTTTTCCAGCTCCCGCACGACCAGGCGCATGTAGTCAAAGCTGGCTCGTGACAGTGACTTCACCCATGACTCCATGGCAGCCTGGCTCTCGGCCGCCAACACATAGGTGCGACACTTGGCACCGCCAAAGCGGATGGCAAAGGCGAAGTTCTCGGCTGAATCGCAGAGCTCCACGTTGCAACCTTCCAGCACGATGACACCCACCGGCTCCCGGCTCTCCCGCTCCTCGAAGTAGAAGAGCATGTTGCCCTTCAGCACAAACCATCGGCGGTGGTAGGCAGTGTGCCGCTCGCCACGCTTGTAGAGGAAGCCGGTGTTGTCAGCTGGCGAGTCACAGGTGGCATAAAAGGCCAAGCTCCTCTCATTCAGCTTCATGGCTTCTCACCCTGTGGGGACAAACAGGTGCTGAGCCACCCACTGGCAGCCCACAGATAGGTGTGCCTTAATTGTACGGTAATAAGCTGTCGGCTTTTTGTTCCTGGTGGCACCAGCCCCAGCACCCAGGAAATGGAGCAGGTGAATAAACATCCCTGTGACAGCCGGGATAACCCTGCTCCCAGCCAAGGTTCTGTGTCCGGGGAGGTGGGGGGGGAGGATCTGGGCTCCCTGGGGCACCCTAAGGAGGAGTTTTCCCACCTAGCTGAGTGTTTTCACACGGAGGAGCCCCACACAGAGCTTGTCACACATCACCTGGTGCAGGTGACCTTACCGCGGGTCCAGTGTTTTTCCTGTGCTGCAGTGCTCCTCCCCACGGCATGCCGGGAGGGTTTATGGCCTGTGCTGCAGATCCGGCTGCTGCTCCAGAGAGACATGGCCATGAACCCTGTCATAGAGAAAAGGCCACCCCTTGTCCCCTAATCATTGGTGGCCTCACCATTCCAGGCTCACCACCTACCTGCGCTCCAGCAGTGGTCTTCAGCATCAGCGACGTGCAGGTGGCTGTGGATGCCGTGGGTTCCAGGGGTACAATGTGGTCGTGGGTGCCAGCACCGTGGTGTCCCCACTCCGGTCACTGGCTCCAGCACTGTTGTAGCTCTGGATTTGGCAGATCGCCCCAGACTGCGGAGCACAAGGACCTGCAACGGGGTTGATATTTTCCTACTGAACCTTCTCTCAGGAGGGCTCTGGGTGTGCCCAACGCCGGCGGGCAGCGGGGACCCCTTCTCCCTCCCCAGGCAGCTCCGGGACCTCTTTGGGGTCCCAAAAGCCTCGGGGGGGTTGGGAGTAAGGGACTTCTCTGCTGGCCCCGGGCGGCCCCGCTCAGCCCCGCTCTGCTGCAGCGCCCTCCGAGTCCCGCTCCCTGTTCCCGACCCCACTCCCGGTCCCGCTCCGGCCACCTTTGTCCTCTACTCCTCGCAGCCCCGGCTCGGTCCGGCCGGGCCCGGCCCCCGGCAGGCGGAGCGCTGGTCCAGGCGGCTCCTCCTCTGCCACCGCCCATCACCGCGGCCCGGCGTGGGAGGAACCGCTCCGGAGCTCGACCCGGTGTTGGGGGAGTCTGGATTCGGCTCCAAACCCTCGGAGGGGCGAAGGTCTGGGCACCGGGTCACAGCCCCGGGCAGCGGCTGGGAGAGATGGGAGCATGAATCTGGGGGATGCGGAAGGTTGGGGCAGGTACGAGAATCCAGGGATGGATGTGTGGAATTCTTCGGGGATTTCTGCATGGAGGTGTATGCAGGGATGTAGGTGTGGATATATACATGGATGTGTGTATGGATATACTCATGGATGTAGGCATGGATTTCTCGCTGCTGGTACCCACGTCCCAGGGCAGCCATAAACCATTCAGCTGTGAGAAGCCTCCAGGCTGACTCCTGCTCCCAGCTGGCCTTCCATACTGAAAGCCTCACCAGCCCAAGGACCCCCTCCATCCTCATCATGTCCCAGTAAACACCAGCGTCAAGGATTTGTTCTCCTTGTCACTGCCCCTTTCCTCCAGTTCGTTTGTTCCCTGCTCACTTGCACAGTGGTGTGTATATTTTAACCAACAAGCTGGCAGTGCTCATTTTGCAGGCCCTCAACTAAGAAATCCAGCTGTTGGTGAACCCCACCATGATCACCCCTACCCACAGGTCTTCATTGCTTCCCCTCATAGATGTCCTCGCTGCCCTTACATGGCTGCTTGGGGCTTTGCAATCTCCTGCTTGTGGCTGTGGCTTTAGGTTCACCAAGGGTTTTCCCTGTTACCTACACAACTTGCTCTTTCAGACCATAAAAAGGGATTTAAACCAGCATTAAATGCATCTGAACTTTGTCTTCCCTCCTGAGAGGAGAAAGCTCTGTTCAAGGCTGCTGGTGGGAAGTCTCAGGTCTCTCTGCACCACTTATCTCCCCTGCCTTGCTGAGAGGTGCCCTTTCACACAGCAAGATTAGGAGGGGGAAGGATAGAGGGGAAAAACAATATCCTTAGTGCAGCTGGGAGAACTGAAAACAGGTGCTGTGCTTCCAGCTCTGGTTTCCCTTGATGGAACTCCAAACCCCTGGCTGTTTCTTGCAGCCCCATCAGCTGCTTTAGCTGGGGTCATTAGAATCACAGAACCATTTTGATTGGAAGAGACTTTTAAGCACTGCAGATCACCACTAAACCATGTTCCTCAGCACCACATCAGTATCTCCTTTAAATCCCTCCAGAGATGGTGACTTCACCACTTCCCTCATTGTCTCCATTGCTCCTCTACAGCAGCTGCTTCCCAGGAAGCCCTTCAAAAGCTGCTTTGGAGAATCATCCCAATTCCTCAAAAACCACCAATAAAATTCCCTGTGGGTTTTTTGCTTCCTCTTGGGTCTGCTCTGGGACAGTCACACATTGATGCACTGGCTCCAGCACTTCCCCTTCTGAGCAGCCCCATGGTATTTTCTATGTTGTTCCCCTCAGTGAGGAGCCCACAGACTGTGCCTCAGTTTCCCCTGCCAGGTCTTTCTGGGAAAGATGGAAAAAATAATTCCCATGCTGAGGTTGCCAGGAAAAGGGAGAGGAAAAGGGTCTGAAAGGAGGCAAGGGACTGCCGGATGCCATCTGGGTTGTGGGCTGCCATTGACCTCTGCTTCCTGCTGCTCCCATGACTGGTGACTTGGCTGTGGTTGCACAGTGGCAGGGGCTTGATGGCTCAGTGAGGTGAGTCTGGGTGCTCTGAGTCACCATCAGTGCTCAGAGAGGACCTCCTGCAAATTTGGGGGTGATGGGGCAGGGGGGTACAGAGGGGCTGTTGAATGCCTGGTCCTGTGCATGTCCCCAGTCAGCATGTGGAGGAGATGGGTGAGGGTCTCCATGTGACCATCAGCAAATGCTCCTCTGGGATCCCAAATGGCCCCAGAATCGGGTTCAAGGTGAACAAATTTTGGCCATCACAGAATCTCTGGTGTGGGGCTCACACAACCCTCCACGGTGCATTCTGGGGTGCGGACATCCCTGTCCCATTCCGGGCCCAAGCACGATTCACCGTCCCACACAGGTCTCCGGCCTGGCAGCCCTAGGGGTCGCGAACTGAGCTGCCTCTGGATCTCCCCACCCTGCTGCTGGGGCAGGCGGTCCCGAGGAGGGCCGGAGGCGGGATGCAGTGCGGCAGGAGCCCGGGAGAGGGCGGCTGGAGCCCAACCACGGAGCGCCGGGCACGGTGGGGCTGCGGGGGCAGCAGCCGGTGGGGCACTCCGCTCATCACCACCTTGCCCATCATCACTTAGACTCTTACCACCAGCCCCTCAGTACCCATCCCATCACCACTCCCATCATCACCAACTTGTCCTTCACGAACCTGCCCATCACCCCACTATCCATCACTACCCAGCTATCATGAATCTGCCCATCACCACACAGCCCATCACCATCCTGCCCACCACGACCCAGTCCATCACTCCCTGCCCATCACTATCCTGCCCATCCCTACCAAGCCCTCTGAAGGGCCACAAGCTGAGATTTTGCGGGGCATTGCCAGTTCAGCACAGACCTCCATAGCCGAGCATCACCAGATGTCACCCACAGACCTCCTCTGGCCACAGTGGGGGGACCCCCATCTCAGTGTGGGACGGCAGAGGTCACCCACAGCCCGTCATATCCCACTCTGGGAATTGCAGATGTGCCACTTCCAAACCACCCAATGCATCCTGAAAACGCAGCAGATGGGAATTGAAGAGGCAAGTGGGAAGGCTGTTTGGAAGCAGGGGAAGAAAGCAGCAATGGTTAAAAAGCTGAGGCCGGTGCAGAGCGGAAGGGAAGCGATGTGGTGGGGGGGGTGTGCATGTACAAGGGTATCTGCACAGCTCTGCATAAACAGAAAAAGCAGAAGTCAGTGGTAGTGAATTAGCAGTTGGGGGCTGTAGAAAATCCATACAGGAAGCAAAACATGAGAGAAATCTCAGGCCACAGAAGCTGAGGGTGCTGAGAGGGCAGTTTTGAAACAGATGGAGCTCAGAAAGAAAAGCCTGTGCTAGCTGGGAGCTGGGACAGCCCAGAGCAGGCACCCACCGCTTGTCCCTGCTCAAAAAATAAAGAGCCAGAAGGTGCAACTATGCATAAAGCAACGACGGGAGGAATTAAAAAGCAGCTTTTAAGGTAAGATTTCCTCATGTTGGCTGCTCCCAGTCACTTCGCTGTGGGGTTTGGGGAGGGGTGGCTGGTTGCAGAGTTACCTGGACCCCTGGAGCAGGTGATGCCCAGGGAGAGAGGGGGATTATAGTCCTGTGGGAAAGCTCAAATCTGGTCCAGGGAGGGGTCAACAGGACTGTGTCCACACCAGCAGCAGCCCAGGGCTGTGCTCTGGGGATGGCCAGTCCTGGGGCACAGCAACAGCATGGAGTTCCTGATTGTTTTTTTCCTCATCAGAGGGAGATGGATTGGGAACGGATGGGGCAAGTGACTGGGGCGTATTCTAAAGCATCACCAAGGGTGGAGCCCACTGGTGGTGGCACACAGATGGCCCTTTACAAACAGCTCAGAGCGCTTCACACCTCTCTCCAAGGGCAACAATCCCATGGCTTCCACATTCCCAAGCCCCACAGATTGATTCCATGGTGTCTGTAAAATCCCAACTGCCACTTCCCTAGGTTTCCTCAGGTTTGGTGTGCTGGGCGAGTGCCAGGCCCCAGGCAGGGCTGCTCTGCCACAGCTCTTGCATGGCCAGTGTGACTGGCACCTGTGGGGTGTGTGCCTGTGTGTGTATGTGCCTGTGGGGGAAGAAGACCCCCTTCTATCCACAGCACTGTTGCTGCTCAGGGAGGATGAGGTCCTGAAGGAGCTCTTGGGTCAGCTGGTCACATGGGTGGGAGGTGCTGATGGGCCAGATGTGAGGATACAGACCCCAGACCAGCCTTTTCCTGGAAAAAAAAGGGCAGTGAAAGTTCATTGTCCTCCCATTTCCCATGGCTTGCAGGGTGGGCAGCTGCAGCTCTGTGTGGTGACCCTGCTCCCCTGGGAGGGGATGGCAGAAGGATGGCAGGAAGATGGCTAAGCCTGGCCTGTGTACACCCACACCAATCCCCAGTCCTTCTTGGGACTGGAGAGATACTGTGACCGCTCTGTCACCTCTGAAGCCCTCGCCCACGGTGTGGAACAGCTGTGGGTCCTGTAGCCTGATCCTCTCCCACCAGGCACGGGCAGTGCCTCGTGGTGCCTTTTGCAGCAAAACAATTTGCTTGACCAAAAGGCAAAGAAAAATGATGAGAAATGGGGTTTGAGATGGCGTCTCGCCTACTGCCACCACCACAGAGGTCCCTTGGGTCCCAGGCTGTGGAGCTGGGGGAGGACGTGGCTGAGCAGGAACAGGAAAGGGGGGTGTTTTCCTGCACACACCCCTCCCGAGCCCCCAGACGACCCCCTGTCCCAAGCCTGGGCTTCTTCCCGAACCCCGCAGGGCAGGGGCCGGACTGGGTTTGGGGCAGAGGGTCCCGGTAAAATAGTAAAAGTAAAAGAAAACATGGTAGAAGTCATAAAAACTAACAAACAAACAAACCAACCCAAACAAAAAAAGTATAAATAATAATATAAACAAACCCACACTGCATCGAGCGCAGCCGGGCTGTTTATGCCGCTACCTCCGCGGGCGCGGATGAGATAAGATAAAAGGCAACGGCGAGGGAGGGGCTGTGCGGAGTGGTGCGCGCCCGCGGAGCTGCCGGTGGAGCCCGTGCGGACGGACTGACGGGCGGACGGACTGACGGACGGACTGACTGACTGACGAACAGACAGCGCAATTCCCTCCACTCCGCCCCCGCGTAGCCTCCACCCTCGGCCGCGCCGGCCCCACTTTACATAACCCGTCCCAAGGCCCGGGGGTCCGCGCTCCGCGGCTCCGCTCGGCGGAAATGCGGAGCCGCCTGCCCCAGTTTCCTGCTTGAACCAGAGCCGTTCCGAGCCGTGCCGAGCCGTTCCGAGCCGTGCTGTGCCCGTTCCGAGCCGTTCCGAGCCGTGCGCCTTGTTGCGTCCCCGGGCGCTCCGCCGCGCTCCACCATGGGCGAACGGCAACCGGACGCCTTCTCCTGCAGGTAACGGCGTTAACAGGACCGAGCCGGGCTGAACTGGGATGGGTTGTCTCCAAGAAGCGGCCGCTGCAAAACGAAAGTGGTGACGGCGGTGGCGGGGACCGGGCGGGCGTGGGTAGGGAGAGCGGCGGTGGCTGCTCCGGCTGCAGCTCCCGGAGCTTCCCCGGGACCCCCGGGAGTGGATCCTCTGCCCCCGCAGAGCCCCAGCGTGATGCCCTGCTCTGTCAGAGCCTGACTGTCGGAGCTCTGCCCACCCGCGTGCACCCCTTGTCTGCCGGGGGTACACTTTTATCCTGCGGCCGTTCCTTCGGCTGGGGTCACCCTGGGGGTCCTCAGTACTCCCCTTTCCCCCGTGAGCACTGGCTGTCCTAGTGTCCTGGACCTATCCCATCCCAATCCTAGGGTCCGCTATCTTTTGAGCACCCCTTTACCCCAGAGCACCCTGTCCCTCTCCAGGTCCCCCATTTCTCACTCCCCTATCCTGAAAGTCGTGCTCCAGGAGTGCAGGATGCTCTGAGCCAGCCCTGCCCCTCTCCTCCACCTGTCCCCAGGGCCCTGCAGCCCCCACTATGGGGGTGACCCCTCTTGAACGGCATAGGACCTTGTGGGGTGATGCCCACCTGCCCCAGCCACCTTTGTGGGATGCTTCCCTGCTTGTGGGAGCCACACCCTGCCTGCCCTCTTGCTACCCTCTTTCCCCTTCGCTTCCCTGTCCCCATGCTCACTGTGAGTGCCAGGCAGAGGTACCAGGCAGAGCTTGCCAAGCAGCTTCTCTGGCTTTCTGCTCCCTGCAGACTTTCTTGGCTCGTGGGCTCTGCCTGGCTTGGCAGGAGCAAGGGTGCAAAACACAAGGCCAATGCACTGGTGGGCAGCATCCTGGCAGCCTCCCTGTGCCCTCCCAGCATGCCCAGTCCAGCTTGTGCCAAGCCCCAGTAGGGTCACCCACAGAGAGCCGGGACCCGCTGGCTCTGACAGTGGCAGTAACAGGGTCAGCACTGCCCGGGCTGGGATTTACTGTCAAGGAAACAGGGATGAGTTGTTGAGCTGCGATTTTGGTATTGTTGTTGCAAATGAATTCAAGATGTGCTGGAGTTGTGCACTGGTGGCCTGGGGACTTTTGGGGTTGCTGGGCTTAGGTAGGAAAAGCAGTTGGTGGAAGAGGTGCCCAGTGTGGGGACCTGGCACTGCAGGTTGTCACATGACCCTGTCTGCTGTTGGGCTTTGCTGGCAGGTTATGGGATTGCAGTTAAAGGCCTGTGACATTACTGGCCAGTTTCACTTTGACTTGTCTGGGACTAGATCAACACCTTGGGTTGCTTTTTAACTTGCTTTGAGTGCATGAGAGCTTTGACCCTATTGTTCTCTCCACCCCCAAATGGGCTTTTCTTTTCTCCTTTGCCCTTATGTGTTTATTGCCTTGGAAAAGATCTGGATTGGTTTTACTAGAGCTCACCGAGCCGCGGGGCTGCAGTGGATATTGCACCGGATAGATTGAGATTCAAGTGCTGGTGGCTTTTGAAGGGTCTCATATCCTCCTCCCCCAGAGCAAACCCTTCCCACGGGGATGCCAGGGACTGATCCTGGCACTGCCAAGACATCATAACCAATCCCAGCTGGTGAGACAAAGTGAAAGTGCAAGAGTTGGTGCTGGCAGGGTTTGTGGTCCTGCCAGCACTGCTTGCTGTGGCTCAGTGAGGAGGAAGGGCTCAATCCAGCCCTGGGGGTACTGTTGTGGAGGGGAGAGAGAGCCAGGCTAGTGAGGAGCTGAGCTGCTGGCTGCTCCCCACTGTCCCCATGGGTGATGTTGGGGACCCTCAGCCAGCTGCTTCCCTGAGAGTGCTCCCTGCACCCTGCTTCTCCCACACCTACAGTGCAGCAATTCATTTCATGCAACAAAACAAACCCTGTTAAAAGAGGCCACCCCTCTGCCAAGCTTTTTGCTGCAGACAGTGGGTGTAAGAAGAGGGTGATGGTGTAAACTGGGCTGCAGGGTGCCAGACGCTGTGGTGATGGGTGCTTGGGTCAGTGGGAGCAGCCAGAGGGTTTCTGGGGAGCTGGTCTGGCTAGAAACTGGTGAGCTGGTGAGTTTCTGTGGGTCATGCCTGTGTGGAGATTGTGTTTGGTCAGAGTTTGGGATGGGCTGTTTCCATTCCATCTCTCGCAGTGGGGCTATCGGGGGAAGCCAAAAGGGTGAATTTCCCCTGGATTTAAAGTGCTGTAACATCAGCAATGTCACCAAGGCCTGCAGTGCTGCTCAGCTCACTTGGGGCTGTGGATTAAGGATAGCTCTGGCCTTTAATACGGCAAGTTGTGTGGTGTGAGGTGGTGAAATGTGAGGTATGTGTATGCCTGGTGAGAAAGTGGGGACAGGAGAGCAAAATCAGCCCCCCCAAACCTCTGACTTTTCACCCAGTTTCCTGGGAGCACCCAGCCTGTGTGGGTGTGTGGTGTGGGCAATCTCTCCAACCTGCTCCTCTTGCTTTAGAATTTTTCAGTTTGGTGCAGCCAAAGGAGAGAGAGAGAGGATCCTGAGGCACCCTGGGGTCCTCCAGCTTGTGTGGAGCCAGCTGGTGGGTCACAGGGAGTGATGGTTCTGGGCTGTCACCATCTACAAAACCCCAAAGAATCCACACCACTGCGGGGGTGCTGCTCCCACAGGGAAGGGCAGGATGGTGCTAGGCAATTTCTGCTGTGGGTTGTGCTGTCCTGACACACAAATGGCCTCAGCTGGTTTATGGTGATGCTGTGAATATGTGAGTGTTGGGGGTTTTTTTGGCAGTGGGGGCCTCACTCTTCTTGTGCCCTGTGGAGTCCCCAAGCTGCCCTGGCTGTGTGGGTTGGGGCTTTCTGTTCTGC
This sequence comes from Indicator indicator, assembly GCF_027791375.1. Classification (NCBI taxonomy): domain Eukaryota; kingdom Metazoa; phylum Chordata; class Aves; order Piciformes; family Indicatoridae; genus Indicator; species Indicator indicator. The sequence goes on from NC_072035.1 coordinate 9,578,018, forward strand.
TCAGGGGTAAATCAGCAATATTCACCCTGCTGGTGGAAGTGGGCTGCTGGGAGGAAGAAGAGTCTCAGATAAAGGGCACCAGTCCCTCCTGCCTTGCTGAGCAGCTGCATCTTTGTGCCCACCCCCGAATGGCCACCTTGTTTGACCCTTTTTGTGCTCTTAACCCAAGGTTGCATCTAGCCAGTCCTCCAGCATAATCCACCCTGGTTTTTGAGGCATCAGGATACAGAGAGGGGCTGCAGCAGCACCATCCTAGGGGGATGCTCTGCGCTACCCAGCCCGTGTAAGCCCATCCTTGGTGGACCGGATACCACTGAGGACCCATGTTCCCCATAGGACCAGCACTCTCCTGAACCCCTTGGGGACCTGCATCCCCCCCAGATCCCTTGGGGGCCCACATCCCTCTATGGATGCCACATCCCCCTGAACCCCCCAGCACCGGATGCTCTCCCATTGAAAAGTGCTGTTCATTGTAACTCAGCCTTTTATAGCTGCCTCGCGCAGGCTGCGGGGCTGTGCCAAGAAAGGCTGCTGCCGGCTCAGAATAGCTCTTTTCATGGAGGACATCCTGGGAAGGAACAATGTTCCTGCTCTTGGGATTGTGGGAACTTTGTATTTCTGCCATTCGGGAAGCAGGGAGAGCTGCGGGGCTGGCCAGGGCGTCTCCTAGCCCCTCATTTTGCTCCCTCCTCAAAATAGTCCTGCAGGGGTGTGTGTGTGTGTGTGACTTTTGAAGGAGTCCTTTTCACCTCAAAAGGAGCTGAAAAATGCCCTGGGCTGCATTCAAAATGCTGGGGTTGGGGCACAGTCGTTTCTGGGAGAGCCAGCACATATATCAAATTTCCTATTTGTCTCGCTGGTGTGCATTGCCCTGGCGTGGGGGAGACACAGCGAGGAGTTGGGGCTGGTTTCATTTTCGGATCGTGGCACGCTGGCCCTGCCGCACACGCTCCAGGGCTGGCTGTGGCTGTGCACACGTGGGTGTGAGTAGGGCACAGGGCACAGGGCTCGGTGCCATGGTCTCTGCTCCATGATGCTTCCCTTCGAGGCTGGATTTGCAGTGCTGGGTGCTGGAAGGGGCCAGTCCTGTGCAGCCATAGCCTCCTATGTGGATCTTGTGCAGTGGGAAGGGGTGGATCTTGCACCTCCTTCGTGGCAAGGCTGGCTCTGAACTGCTCATTCATCAGGAGAGGATGGCAAAGCTGTGGTGCTGCCTCCTGGCATTGCCAACAAATTCATTTACTGGGACTTTGGCTACCACAAAGGCACAAACAATGCATTACTGGATCCAACCCATGGGTTACCATCCCAGCTGGTGCCAGCACCTGCTGCCACAGCGACCAAGTTGGGCAACAGTTTAATGAGTTCTGCTGGGGGTGGCTTGGCTGCAGGGCTGGATCTTGCACAAGCCAGGGCTCGCCATCCTAGCCCACATCAAAGCCAGCCTGTGGCTGGTCCATCCCATCCTGCTCTTCCTTGAGCTCCTGACCCAGCACCCGAAAACAACCTCAGCACCCCCCAAACCAGCCCTGAGATGGGGTGGGCCAGCTGATGTACAGCTCTTCCAGCAGCCACAGGAGATATTAGTCCCCCATCCCAACAAGCCCATGGTGTGTCCAATCCTGGATTCTCCATTCCATGCAAATTAAAGCACCTGACCATTTGTTGCAAGTCCTTTGTCTTGGCACTGACCCATGGGATGGATGGGAGCCCCTCATAGGGCTGTGTTGGGTGTAAGGGATATGGGTGTAATCTCTGACTTAAAGCCACTGGCTGCTGAATTCTGGTGTCATGGAACACAACAGAGTGGATCAAGGAGAAGCCCACTTGGCATCCGACACTTACATCCCTATGGCATGTCCCTGCTGAAACCCAGGGCTGGATGGAGGAGCAGGATGCTGCTGCAGGAGCTGAAATGTAAATTCAGCCAGGATAGCTGGGATAGCCCTTTCCACATGGGAAGTGTGCAGGATGGGAGCAGGGAGGATGGCATCGTGGTTTGTGCCAGTGCCGGCAGGAGGAAGCGCTGGAGGTGGATCTACCATCATCCCACCAGTTGGAAAAAGCATGTTGCTACTGAAGATGGCCTTCAGCTGCTTTCCACCACATGGTACAGGTGAAGCTCCGTGTTCTCCAAGCAGTAAATTTCTCCCAAAGCTTGTGTGGAGCAAGCCTGAAAACTTGAAAGGTGATTTCCAAGTCCTGGGTGGCTCTCCAGGCTGGCAGGAGATTCCATGCGGACATCCCCTGCTTCCCTCTGTGTTTTGGGGGAGCATCCTGCTGAGTGTGCTGGCAGCAGTGGTGGCCGCAGTGGCGATTCCTGGGTGCCAGGAGGAAGCAGAGCGCAGCTGGAGGATGCTGAGTCACAGGCAGGCTGGCGGCACTGATAGACACGGCCACACATGGGGGCCCTGCTGGGGAGTTCAGCCGGGCTATGGCCGGGCACACGCCCGCCACCACCACGCCATCGGCTGTCCCCAAGCCTTGGGTGGCTCTTCTAAGAAGCCGAGGCTGGCGGGGGACAGATAACATCTCCCCTTGCCTCGAAGCTCTGCAGGACGTGCTGGAAGGGCAGCGGGTGAGCAGAGATAGAGGTCTGCTTCCCAGTGTTATCGCTGCCGGGGCTGAAAACATGACCTGCTGTGCCAGCACGCTTCACGTCACCTGGCTCGCTTCCTCCCAGCCTCATTGTCTTTTTTTTTCTCCTATTTTTCCTCCCCCCAAAAAAATACAATCACTTTTCCTCCCTGCCCCAGCCAGAGGTGGCTGGAGTTCTGGGGAGGTAGTGGTGCCTGTGCCAGCATGGCAGGATCTGGGGGGGTTGGCTGATGTTTCCTGCCTGAGCAGAGTGCACGGCCCCGATAAGTGCGGCGGGGGAGCAGGAGGCTGGGCGGTAAGCAGTGCAGTGTAGCCGGGCTGGCCATGGGGAACGCTGCTGCCAGGCACACCAGGAAGGCTGTGTGCTGGCCATGGGTGCTGCCAGATTGGCCTGGCAGCAAAATCTGCTGAGGGAAGAGATAGGGCCTGGTTTGGCAGAGCCCAGTGGGTCCCACAGAGCATCCCTCTGGATGTGTACTCGTCCCTGGCTGTGCTGGCAGCAGGGCCATGTCTCCCCAGGCCAGTGGGGCCACATGGATCTGGCAGGCGAGGCAGCTCCATCCTTGGATTTCTGCAGCTTTTCATGTCATTTCCTCCCCTCCCGCCCCCACTCCAGCTTTATCAGCTCTGTTGAAATAGGTCCCTGGAGGGAAACCCATTGGCGTGGCGAAGCCTTGGCAGGAGGAGAGCGGATGCGGCTCGGCCGGGCGTCCCTGCGGGGCGTTGGGCAGCTGGTGGCAGCTGTGCTGGCAGGAAGCCGTGCAGACACCCACCCCACGCTGGGACCTGCCTGGCCCCCTCCTCCCAGGTGGGGAAACTGAGGCATGGCCCTGCCAGGTGGGGATGGGGAGCCCTGAGGCACTTTATGGACACTGCTGCAGCTGGGTGGTGGGTGGTGAGCCATAGCGGTTCTCACATGGTTTTGCTCCTCACTGGGCAGCTGAGTGGCTGCAGTGTGTCCCTCTGCTCTGTCTCAGTGACTGAAGTGGCTTTGATCTTGGTGTGCCCTGGGCTGCTTGCCCTGTGGGTACCCTGCAAGGTCCCACACCTGGGCCAGGGAAACCCCCAGTAGTGGTCCAGGGTGGGGACGAAGGGCTGGAGAGCAGGTGTGAGGAGAAGGACTTGGGTGTGCTGGTGAGTGAAAAACTGGGCATGAGCTGGCACCATGCACTCACAGCCCAGACCCAGCCATGTCCCATCCCCAGCAGTGTGGGCAGCAGGTGGAGGGAGAGGATTCTACTACTCTGTTCTCCTCTGCTGAGACCCCCACCTGCAGTACTGGGTCTAGCTCTGGAGTCCTCAGCACAACAGAGACCTCTTAGAGTGGGGCCACAATAATGATGGGAGGGCTTGAAACCTTCTGCTGTGTGGCCAGGCTGAGACAGTTGGGGGTGTTCAGCCTGGAAAAGAGAAGCCTCCAGGAGACCTTGTGGTGGCCTTTCAGTGCTTAAAGGGGGCGATCAGAAAGCTGGGGACAGACTTTTGAGCAGGACCTTTTGTGACAGGACAAGGGGTAATTGACATTAAAAGAGGGAGATTCAGACTGGAGAGCAGAAAGAAATAGTTGACACTGAGGATAGCCAGACCCTGGCCCAGGTTGCCCGGAGAGGTGGAAGATGCCCCAAACCTGGAACCATTCCAGGTCAGGTTGTCTGGGGCACTGAGCAACCTGCTGTAATTGCAGATGGCCCTGCTGAGTGCGTAGGGGTGGGACAGGATGACTTTTGAAGATCCCTTCCAACCTAACTCATACCATGATTCTACCACACATCTGGAGTAGCGTGCAGCTGCACTGGCCAGGGTGGTGGGAGGCTGTCCGGGTGTCAGAGCTGACTTGACACCAGCAATGTTCTGTGTCTTGCAGCGTGGCCGCCTCGCTGGAGCCACGGCAATGAATGGGCACGCTCTGCCAGCGGGCACGCCAGCGCATCCCCGGGGCTGGCATGAGTTCTGTGAGCTGCATGCTATCAGCACCGCCAAGGAGCTGGCACGGCACTACCTGCGCTTCGCCACCGAGCACCCGCACCATGACCTCCTGGCCGCGGAGAACTTCTCCGTGCAGTTCACTGACCTCTTCCAGCAGTACTTCTGCCATGAGGTGAAGGAGGGCTTTGCCATGAACCAGCTCCACATCCTGCCCGCCGGCCTGGCGCGGGATTACCGGGAGACGCATCGGCAGCACGTGGATGCCTCCTTGGGCACAGTGGTGGCCACCAAAGCTGAGATGGAGCCGGGTACCCGCCCTGAGCAGCCCAGCCGAGCCCCTGAGGCCACCCCAACAGGGCTGCGCAAATCCTGGAGCTCGGAGGAGCTGGTGGGGCCAGCACGGCGACCGTTCTCACTCAGCCAGCTGCGCAGGAGCTGGCGCAGCCTTTTCCGACGCCGATCCTCAGATGCTCTCTCTGGGGATGGGGACGGGGAGGTGGCACCAGAGGCAGCTCTCAAGCCAGGACTGGGCAAGCGCATCCTGCCTTGGGGGCTGTCACGGGAGCAGCCCCCCGAGGTGCGCAAGGAGGGGATCCTCAAGTATGGACTACTGGATGAGAGCTCCTTGGACAGTGGGACGCGCTGGCAGCGCTGTCGCCTGGTGCTGCGGCGAGCGGGGACACCTGACAGCGAGGAATATGTGCTGGAGCTCTTCGACCCTCCCAAGGTAAGGACCTGCTGGTTCTTGCCCCTTTTGGCCAGGCAGTGCTGTGGATCACTTGGCAGCAGGTTGAGGACAATGTTAGGGCTGATCCTTCAAGGAAAAGTGGGGCCATAGTGCATCCCTGATCACAAAGGTTTCTCACCATGTGTGGTGGCTGGGCACTAGGACAAAGACCCAGATGGATTTGCTGTGCCACTGCTGTCCTTCCACTGCAGCCACTCGAGGCTGTACCTTATGTGTTTGAGACTTCTGAGAAGTAGAGCTGAGCCACTGAGGTGCCTTTTGGGGAGTGAAAGATGCTGTGACCATGTGCCAAAGGTGATGTGCAGGTGAATTATTGCAGCTGATCAAGGTGCAATTGCAATTCTTCCTGCCGGGACCCTAAACCTGGGGTTTCCAGCTAGAAGCAGAGCATCTGCCTTGTGAGCTGAGGCTAAAGCTTGGCGACGTCAATCCCACTCATCCCCAAACCCAATCTTGTCCCAGCAAGGTTGGGGGTCACTGGGTCAGGATAGAGCCTGGAGGCCTCCATCCCACTCATCCCCAGCCCTGTGGACCCGTCTCAGCAAGACTGGGAGTCACTGGGTCAGTATAGAGCACAGTGGCCTCCATCCCAGCAAGGCAAGGAGGCACCAAATCTGGTGACCCCAAATTCACCCTGTCCCCACTGTGGCATGGCTTCAGCAGCCGGGACATCTGCTTGCCTGAGCAAGTTGGGAAAGGAAAAATAAGAACAAAGAGCTGTGCTGCCTTCTGCTCACCATGGGGACTCTAAGGGAGCTGAATTTTACTTTTGTGGCTGGAAATTCAGATCTCGGCTACCCTGGGGAGCTCCCGTGGTGCTTAGACCCGGCTGGAGCGGAGATGATGCAGGATGTGAGTGAGCTGGGGAGCGATGTGGGGGTTGGAGGGGGGAGCTGGGGTGTTTAATCTTTAAAAAGACAGTTCTTCCACATGGCAGATCTTACGCAGGCGTGGTGGGCTGGGTTTTCTCTTTTTCCTTTTTTTTTTTTTTTTGTGTGTGTGCTTGTTTAACTTTGATGACTTAATTTGTGCTTTGTAAGGAAGAAGCCCTGAGTAGAGCCTTTGAGCTGCCTTTGCTGCTCAATGCAGCCCTGGGGCCAAGGAGCAGCTGGCCAAATTCCTGCTATTTCTGTCAAACAACCCCCATATTAAATATTATTAAAAAAAAAAATCCCAGAAGCACCACCAAAATTGTGCAATCTGAAAGTAAAAGCAAGTTTTGTTCTGTCGGGTCGGGGTAGCAGTTATCTGTCCCAGTAGGAGTGTGTGTCCCCATCCTGGGGCATGGGGAGGTCTGGCTCCCATCAGCATTGCTTTGGGGCTTCTTGGAGGGTGCTCTCAGCAGCTGGGCAGCACCCCTTGGTGCTGGCATGGTGCAGACTTAGGTGGTCTTCACTGTCTATCACTGAGTCTGTTTGGACTCAGTGATCTTAGAGGTCTTTTCCAGCTGATAGAATTCTATGTTGAACCTCACCACAGGGAACAGCCTGGTGGGGAGGGGGTGTTGAGCTGTTGCTGGTTCAGGTTCTGCTGCCAGATTTGCTGCAGGCTTTGCTCCTCCTCATCCTCACTGGTTGCTGCTCAGACTTGCCCTCGATGCTTTCCAAGAGCCAAAAATAAAAGTGAAGCAAGGGGATGCCCTCCCAGGGGCTGTTTGCTCACCATCACGGGGGGACTTTGGCAGCTGGGGTCGAGCATACCCCTTCATGAGTACCCACCTGTGCCTCCCAACCACAATCATGCCCAGGCACTAACCCTGGGTATATTTTTTCCCCCTGTATGCATTATGACAGGTGGCAATGGATTTGGCCACCTCCATGCCAGGTAGAACCCTTGGTGACCCAGCCCAGCTGTGGGGCAGAGCTGAGCCATCCTGGCTGCAGAGCCTGTCCCCAGAATTTTGGGCACAGCACGGGGAGCAGAACCAGCATCCCACTGGTGCTTACACACTGCAGCAGCACCCTTGTCCCTCAGGACAAGAGCCTGACTGGGTTCCCACTGCATCCTGCCTGCCAGCAGCACCTGGCACTGGCAAACTGAGCTTTCCCCTCTTTTTTATTTCCTTTTTTTGTTTATTTTTGACTCGTCCCTCCCTTGGGAAGCAAGCCCAGCACACAGCACATTCTTCCTCTCCCTGCAGCCCCTGCCCAGCTTTGACCCATGGGAAGGAGGCATTTAAAAGGAGACATTTACTCAGTTCACCCAGCGCTCTGCAGCTTTAGTCTTTCCACTTTGCCACAAGTCTCCATCCCATGGAGATTTACCCATCACCATGAGGCCAGGGACCCTGTGATCCCCCAGGACCTCAAGCTGGGGAGTTTCTCAACCAGGTCTGCGGAAGAGGGGGATGTTCCTCACTGGAGTCTCTGGATTAAATTGCTTCCTGTGCAAATACTCTCAGGGCGGGTCCTTCCTTTCTAATTAACTGGGCTGAGGCCAGATCCTGTCTCGTTTACAGCAGAATCCCTCCAGCTCCTTTCTCAGTAACTGCTGCTGGATTCTGGGGGTGGTAGAAAACCCTGCACTGGGCTGGTGGGTCCTATTCCCCAAACCCAGCAAGGGGACAAACCCCAGAGTGGTGGGAAGAGAGCAGCTTTGTAATGGAGTTTTGTTTTGTTTTAATTTAAAATAATAGTAGAAGTTATTTATTATTCATATATAAATATGTTCAGCCTGGAGAAGAGAAGGCTCCAGGGAGACCTTCTGATGGACTTCAATGCTTAAAGGGGATGATAAGAAAGCTGAGGACAGACTTTTGTCCAGGACCTGCTGTGACAGAACAAGAGGTGATGGTTTAAACTAAAAGAGGGAGATTCAGACCACAGAGAAGGAAGAAATGTTTTACATTGAGGGTCATGAGAATCTGGCCCAGGTTTCCCAGAGAGGTGGAAGATGCTCTGTCTGCAGAACTATTGCAGGTCAGGTCATTTGGGGCTCTGAGCAGCCTGCTCTAGTTGCAGATGTCCCTGCTGAGTGCAGGGGGGTTGGACTGGATGACCTTTAAAGGTCCATTCCAACCTAAACCATTCTATGGAGGGAGCCCCCTTCCCTCCATCCACGGGACACTCACAGAACTTTGCTGCTGCCTTTCACACATGTTGTGGATCCTTCCCTGATTTGAAGATGCTGTTGATCATCATGAAAGATGAATAATAAGCAATGTTAAAAACCGTCCCTGGGGACGTTCATCCCTTGCTGGTCTCAGGACCGTTAGGCTTGGTCACCCTTGAGGTCTCTCCAGAAGCAGCCTCCTTTTCTCCCTTTAAATAATATATTGTAATTGGGAATTCAACTCAACTTCCCAATGGAAAAGGTTGTCAAGGCCTGGACGAGGCTGCCCAGGGCAGTGGTGGAGTCCCATCCCTGGAGGGATTTCAAAGCCATGGAGATGCAGTGCTGAGGGCCATGGTTTAGTGGTGACCTGGCAGGGTTGGGTTAATGGTTGGACTGGATGATCTTAAAGCTCTCGTTGAACCAAAATGATTCTGTGATTTTGTCAAACCAAGCTCCCACACATTCAGCCCCTTGCAATGACCTCGGAGAAGCAGAGTATGTGGGGAAAGGGAGGTGGCTCCACATGTGCCACACCATGATTCAGCCACTGCCCCATCAATCTGCTTTTGGCAGTTTTTATCTTATTTTAACCCCCCTGGTGAGCTCCAACAGGGCCTCTCCGCCTAATCCCGTAACATGCCCAGCATCAAAGGGAGCAGGGCTCTTTGAAGGGCCCTAATCCCATTTACTGCTTGGATGGTGAAGGGCTGAGTGCTGGCGAGCCATGCTGAAGTCACCTGCAGTCCCTGTGGCACTGCCTGCCATGGGCATCCTGTTCCCCAGGGATGTGCTGGTCTTGTGGGAGCATCAGCTGGGTGGATGTGGCTTCCCATGCTAGCAGCTACTGCTGGCTTGGTTTTGGCATCACTCCTTCCTTCCCTGAGTGCTGGAAAAATGTTGTTGCACAGATGGGATTTGGAGATACCTCCATAGGTTGGATCCCAGCTAGGCTGCAGGGCACTGATGGGCTCAGGGCACCCAGTACAGCACCCAGATGCCCACTTTAGAGACATGCTGGAGGGTGCTGGTGTGCTGGGAAGAGGAGGGGAGCAAGAGTGCGGTGCCAGCCACCAGTGCCAGGATGAGGGGATGATGTTCCATGGCATCTGGGGCTAGACCCAGTGCCAGTGGGACCATCTTGATGTCCCACTGGTGCACCTGGAGTAGAAGGCTACCAGGGTGTCTATAGTGCCTGTACATATGGGTGGATGTATATATGTGCACAGGAAACCCAGTGAAACCCTGGGTATAGTCCCAGGTGTGCAGCAAAAGTGGATTCTCTGATGTCTGAGGGTGATGCTCACCACTCCTCCCTGCTGTCCATGGAGGCACTTTCTCCTCTACCACACTTTATTCTCATGGAAATCTTGGGATCAAGTAGCTCTGAGGCCTCTCTGCCTTCATAAATGTAAGCCAAAGCTGGTGAAAGTTGTTTGCATGTTTTAGGGCATCCCACTGGGGTTTTTGGGGCTGCTCCATCAGCTGAATGATCCCCAGCCCCAAGTGCCTTTCCTATGACTGAATCCTAAACTCCATTAAAAACCCCCACAATTTGCAACAGAAATGTCCTGAGCCCTTTCTGTGGGCCAGATGTTTTCACAGGAAAGGGAAGGGAAATGGGATTTGCATTTGTGCTGGTTTCTTGATGGCATTTTAATGAAATCCAGTGCATCCCATAAATTGATGGCACGCCGAGACAAGCTGGGAAGCCTCCTTCCGCTGAAAACCCTGTGGTGCCTGTCATGGCTCCTAGATCTTCAGCCCTGGCCACAGGAGGAGCAGTATTTTTATCTCTGCTCAGTGTGAGACTGCTTTGACTTCCTTTTTTCACCCTCCTCTTCTTTTTTTCTCTTCTTTTTTTCTCTTCTTTTTTCCTCTTCTTCTTTTTTCCTCTTCTTCTTTTTTCCTCTTCTTCTTTTTTCCTCTTCTTCTTTTTTCCTCTTCTTCTTTTTTCCTCTTCTTCTTTTTTCCTCTTCTTCTTTTTTCCTCTTCTTCTTTTTTCCTCTTCTTCTTTTTTCCTCTTCTTCTTTTTTCCTCTTCTTCTTTTTTCCTCTTCTTCTTTTTTCCTCTTCTTCTTTTTTCCTCTTCTTCTTTTTTCCTCTTCTTCTTTTTTCCTCTTCTTCTTTTTTCCTCTTCTTCTTTTTTCCTCTTCTTCTTTTTTCCTCTTCTTCTTTTTTCCTCTTCTTCTTTTTTCCTCTTCTTCTTTTTTCCTCTTCTTCTTTTTTCCTCTTCTTCTTTTTTCCTCTTCTTCTTTTTTCCTCTTCTTCTTTTTTCCTCTTCTTCTTTTTTCCTCTTCTTCTTTTTTCCTCTTCTTCTTTTTTCCTCTTCTTATTTTTTACTTTTTCCTTCTTTTTTTCTTTTTTTTCCCCTCTTTCTTTTTCCCTTCCTTTCACCTGAAGTTGGTTTCTCAGAATTGCCACCTCCTGAGCAAGCAGGTCTTGCACTGACTGGGCTCTGATGTCAAGCACTTGGGGCTCTGTGTGGCAGCTGGTCAGGCATGGAGTAGGGTATATCCCAGCATTGTGATCCCAAACCCCATCCCACCTCCTCCTGGATATGCTTTGGACCTCCTGGACCAATTTAAGCTGCTCAAATATGGTTGTAAGTGACTCAGCTGAGGATATACTAAGAGGTGGTAGTGGAGAGAGGATCTGCTATTGCTTTCTGCCTACAGGGATTCAGAGGCCACATTTCAGGAAGCCGTGACCCCAGCAGCAGCTGTGTTTTCATCCTTATCCCAGGCAAATCTCAGGCAAAATGGTCGTTTCCTCCCAGGGGAATCTGTTGCCTGCAGGCTCCAGTAAACCCCCGAAAGGTTTGCTGGAGCTTGTGGGCAGCAGATGCCCCATAAGAAGATTTTGTTGGTAATGGGACACACCTCAGTGCCTCATCATCACCCTGGCCCCAGGAAAAATCATCAATCTGGATCCCATTTGGTGTCCTCCATCCTGTGAACCATGTGTGTTCCTGCCCTCATCCTCGTGGTTGGCCCAGGGGTGAGTTGGATCACACCACGTGTGCGTTTCTGGCTTTGCTGGAATTAAAATGTCAAAGAATTCCAGGCTGGAGGCAGGAGGCTGCTGCCTTGATCTTCCAGCCAAGAGTGACCGTGTTGCATTCGCTCTTGGTGGCTGGACAGCGTGTGGACAGAGCTGCATCCCTCTTCTGGCATCTCCAGGGCCTGCTTCTGTCTCCCTGCATTCTTAGGGACCACATCACTCTCCTGTCATGTCCCTCCTGCCATCTCCAGAGACTGCATCCTTCTGGCGTCTCCAGGGTCTGCATCCCTTTGCTGGAATCCCTCTCCCAACATCTCCAGGCACCACATCCCTCTCCTGGCTTCCTTCTCCTGGCATTCCGAGGGACTGCATCCCTCTCCTAGCATCTCCAGGGGCTGCATCACATTCCTGGCATCCCTCTCCTGGCATTCTTTACCTGGCATCTCCAGGGAAAGCATCTTTCTCCTAGCATCCTTCTCCAAACATCTCCTGGCAGCCTTAGGGACCACATACCTGTCATGGCATCTCCAGGGGGTGCATGGCATTCCTCACATATCTGTCCTGGCATCTTTAGCCCTGCATCTCCAGGGACCTCATTCCTCTCCTGGCATCCTTAGGGACTGCTTTCCTCTCCTAGCATCCTTATCTCTGTATCTCCAGGGACCACATCTCATTTCTAGCATCTCCAAGGATCACATCCATCTCCTGGCACCCCTTTTCCAGTATCCTTGTGGGGACCACATCCTTCTCCTCACACTCCGAGGGCAGAAACCAGGAAACCTTCCACGGGATAAGAAGGGGAGGGGTTTGGTAGAACAATTCCTTTGGGAGAGGTGAAACCACAGGCGGAGCCGCCCCGAGAGCCGCCCGCAGGCTTTCACCGCCGGGCGTCTGTCTTGCGCGCTGGGCTTTCGGCGCGGCTCCGCTCGCCGTTCTTCGAAGGCGCTCGGGGTGGGTGCCCTGCTGGTATTTGGAGATTTTGGTGGTGATTTCACAACCCTCCCCCCACTCCCCCCTTCCTCCATTTCCCCCCTCCGCCTCCGTCTCTTTTTTTTTTTTTTTTTTTTTTTTTGGTATGGCAGGGTGAGGGCACATGGGGAAGAGGGGAGGAGGGTGATGAGACAAAAGGTTATTTGTCATTTATTAACCACAACTTTTTCCATCCTTGGTCATGCACGGAAAAAACACTTTTAGCAGTGTAACCACAGCCTCGGAGTTAATTGCTGAAGAGCAGACTTTCTTATTTTGGAAACTGTGTTGCTGGGATGGAGCTCGCTGGGGCTTGGTTGAGTTGAGAGGGGAAGGGTGTGGGATGGAGCCCAGACCTGCTGCTTCCCCATCAGTACTGGCATTGCTGGGGTAGCAGAAGAAGGGCTCCAAGGTGAAGGCTCCTGGTCGGGCATTGGAGTAGGTTGCCCAGGGAGGTGGAATTGCCATCCCTGGAGGTGTGCAGGAAATGTGTGGCCATGGCACTTTGGGACATGGTTTAATGGCCATGGTGGTGTTGGGTTGATGGTTGGGCTCAATGATCTTGGAGAGCTTTTCCAACCCAAAGAATTCTGTGATTCTGGTTTCCTTTATAATTCCTGTCCTTGAAGATCCACCCTGGGGTAGGTTTTACCCCATCCCTATGACCCTCCTCTGCTCATGGAGGTGACACTTCACTGCCAACCAGCACGTGACTGCTGATGGTCAGGGCCATCTCTTCAGGGATGCTGCAGAGCTGCTCAGGTAGGAAAGCACCACATGCAAGTGGGGAAGTGAGCAAGAACTTGAGATATTAAGAGAATCTCAGGAATAGGGACTGGGAAAACACTCAATGATTGCTCTTCCCTCCTTCTCTCACAGCTAGAAGTGTGAGGGACCACAGGGTACTGGTGGGTGCAGCCAATGTGAGATGCCCAGTGGTGGGTTTGGGTGATTGTCTCTTTCTTTTTCTTTTTTTTTTCTGCTTTTTTCTTTTTTTTTTTTTTTTTCGTGGCCCAGGATGTGGTTGTTTGAGGCTGAGTGCTGCTGCTTTCAAAGGTAAATATTTATGAGAGCCTGCATAGGCAGTGCGAGGTCTGGAAGGATTTTTCCCAGCAACAGGGGCTTGGATTCATCCCAGCTCTGGGATCTGGAAAGATTCTTCTCAGCAACAGGGGCTTGGATTCATCCCAGCTCTGGGATCTGGAAGGATTCTTCTCAGCAACAGGGGCTTGGGTTCATCCCAGCTTGGGGATCTGGGAGGATTCTTCCCAGCAACCAGGGCTTAGGTTTATTGCAGTTGCAACCAATGCTTGTGATGGGCTTTGTGATATTCACCATCATCTTGAGATTATATTAAAAATCAAAGCATTTGGGGCAAGATCTGCTGCAGGGTGCAGCACTGGGCAGGTGGCAGGTCCTGTTTTGGGACTGAAATACCTATGTAGGGGGCATGGAACGCTCCCACATGGGCTCTTGAAGCTCTTGCATTATTCTTGGTGGTACAAAACCCCTGGGTAATGGAAAATTCTGAGGTGATGCAAAACCCTAGAACATTCTGGGGACCATGGGGACCCTATGGGGTCCATGCTGGGCACCTCACATCCTCTAGCCTTCTGGGGTTGGGCTTTGGGGTGACTCATCCCCCAGCTGCAGCCAGCTCCTGCCTGCAAGCAGACACCTTGTTTACTTTCCACGCTTGTTATTTATTCCAGGAAATTATCAGAGTAGCCCACGCTGGAAGGGACTTTGGCTTAAAATAACTCAAAAGCCATAAAGGGGCTGGCACATGGCACCTGTTCACAGAACCCCCTTTAGAGCTCTCAAATCCCTAAACCCTGCTGGGAATATGAGCCACTGGGCTCACTGGTTTTAGGGGGGTGAGGGGCTGCATGGCTTTTGGATGGTTTGCAGGGTTTTGTGATGACTTAGAGGACTTTGGGGTAGTTTGCAAAGGTGTGGAGTGGTTTAGAGGTGGCTTTCAGGGGCTTGGGGTGGTTTTCAGGCTTTTGGGGTGGCTTGCAGGATTTTGAGGTGCTTTACAGGGTTTTGAGGTAGCTTGCAGGATTTTGGGGTGCTTTACAAGGTTTTGGGGAGGGAACATTGACTCGGTGGCCACTGCCTCACTCAGTTGAGGTTGATCAATGCACAGAGGGGCAACCAGCCACTGGGATGAGGGGAGAGAGTTTTTGAGTTGGACATCCCCAGATCCCTCCCTCTGGGTTTGGATTTATCCAGCAGCTCCTGGGGTGATGTTTTGCAGCTCCCCAGGTTTGATTTGATAAGAAGCAGGGTTCAGTGGGATGCTGGGGTCTGGGCTGTGGTTTCTCCCATTGCCTTTCATGGCGCTCAGCAGCAGCTCGTGAACAGAAGGTGCTTTGTGCCCCTGAGGCAGTGCTTCAGGCCAGCACAACGGTGCCTCTTGTCACCACTGAGTCCAGTCCCCTCAGGGATGGCTCTGTCCCCTGCCCTGGGCTTTGGGACTGTTCAGAGGTGGGGGTGTCTTGGAAACTTTTGACCTGCTGGTGCTTGTGGTATGAGGATGCTGGCTGGGGTTTGGGGTGGGCAGTGCAGGTGATGGCCAAGATCTGTTGAGGCTGAAGCTCACACAGCAGTCCACAGCAAGGATTTCCACTTGTGCTTCTCTGCTTAATGGAGGCAGGAAATCTACCTTCAGTTCCCCATGCCCAGAACAGAGAAGCCCATGATGGTGCTCACTGCAGCTGGCAGTAGGTTTCAGGGTGAGCAGCCTCGGTATGCAAGCAGAGAAGTAGGAGTGTGCCACCCTGGGGTCCTCCCCAGTGAGTTTTGAGGGGTGAGCTGAACTGGGAGACCCTTCAGTGGAAGTGAGGTGCAGAGGCGCATGAGAGGCCAGGGTTGTGCAAGGAAAGGGCCCCATTCCAACACTAGCATTGGCATGGGGTGAAGCTCTCCTCTTGGGATCAGCTCTAGTGCAAACACCCTCGTCGGAGCATTGGGATTATCTGTGCTACAGTCCCCTTGAACTCTGGGATTAGCCACTGGAGAATGGAGACTGGGTTTAGCTGTGCTGCAAACCTGCCAGTCTGAGCACTGGTGGTGCAGATCTCTGAGGATGAACCCCAGGATAAGGCATGGTGTAAACACCCAAGGGCACATGCTGGGATTATCTATGGTGCAAAGTCCTCAAGGATAAGCGTTGGGTTTCACCCTTGTGGAAATTCCCAAGGACAAACTGGGTTTATCTATCAGGCAAAGTTCCCAAGGATGGCTGCTGGAATTACTTATGGTGCCACCCCCTATGATGATCACTGGTACAGCAAACACCTTTCACCCTCCAGCATGACCCATGGTGTTCCCTCTCCCAGCCTCATGAGCCCCTTGTCATCACCCCACTGCCCTGTGTGGGGGCACTGGGAAGTGGTTCCCCTCCCCTTTGCCAGGAATCCTCTGGCTCCTGGGAAACTTCGCAAAATTCCCCAGGGCCACGGACGTGGGACATGGTTTTACACTGGCATAACCCAGTCCTCACACCACTGCAGATCTTGCTGGCCATCCACCCAGCCGTCCATCCACCAGCAGCCTGATGCTGCAGCTCTGGCTGAGGTCTGTCCCTTGAGTCAGGGGCACAGGGCAGGCTCCGTGATTTACAAGAAGCGACAAATCTCGCCCGTGTCTGTCGGGGACCTTGCACAAGGGCTTGTGGCTCTTCCTTGCCTCCCGCGGCGTGACTCAGAGTGGAAGTGAAAGAGTCGGCGTGGGGAACCCCCCGGTGCGTGGAGGGGCCGGCGGCAGCGCCCGCCGCTCTCGAAGGATTTGCTCTCTGCTCCCACAGTCCCGGCACATTGCCCCTGCCGTCGCTGCTGTGCCACCACTGTTCAAAGATTGTCATCATTTCTGCGCCATGCCATCGCCATCGTTGTGCCACCACCCTCACTGCTGTGTCACTTCCATCATCACTGTGCCACTGCCATCACTGCCATGCCACCACCATTGTTGCTGCACTGCCACCATCATCACCATGCCACTGCTGCTGTACCACCACTGTCATCCCCATGCCATTGCTTTTGCCAGTAGGGCACTGAGTCCTAGCCAAATCCATTAGGAAAAGTGGGTGGCCATGGCTCCCTCCCATGCAAACCAGCATTGTGGGTGGTGGCAGCACTGCAGGGACCCAGCAGGAATCAGCTGAGCCGGGAGGCATCTGGATGGACAGTGGGTGCCAGCACCCTGCCAGTGTGTGGGTCAAACCTAGCATCTCCTAGGCATGGGCAGCATGAAGTAACTCTCATTCCTGGACAGCCAGATGCCACCTTCTTTTCCCCATCCAGAAAAGCTCTCTCAACATCCCTGTGTACCCACAGTAGTCCTGCCCCTTAGGCCACCAGCTCAGAGCATCACAGCATGAGCTTTCCTGGCTGCATTGGGAGGAATTTTACTTCCAAAACCTCTCCATAAATCCAAAATATCTTTGTTGGACAGGTGTGGGGGTTACTACTGTGCCAAGCTAGCACTCCTGGGTGGTGGTTTCCCCACCACTGCTCACCTGTGGAGGCAGGAATGGTGAGTGGAAAGATACTGAGCAGGCTGCCAGATGGAGGCTCACCATGGGAGGATGATCCAGCAGATCACCAGCTCTGTGGCCGTCACACGCTGGCCTTGAGCAAACATAGGTGGTGAGGAAAGCAGTGGGTGCAGGCACTGCGGTGAGCTGGGACTGGGGCTTTGCTTGGCGGAAGCACAGCAGCTCCTCTCCCTGCAACGCCTGAGTGCAGCTGTGACCTTGGCCTGACCCCCAGCTTGTGCTCCTGGTATGACCACAGTGCCGAGCTGGCACTGGTCTCCTTCCTATATTTGGCAGATGCTGGCAAGCCCCACTTTCTCCCAGCCACCCTGCCCTCCCCAGGTCCTCCCTGTGCCGTGCTCGTTCTTCCTGGTGCCATGCTGGTTCTCCTGTGCCACAGTGGTGCTCCCCATCTTGGTTATCTTTGTGCTGTGCTGGTTCCCCATGTGCCGTCTTAGTTCTTCTCATGCCATGCTGGTTCTCCTGTGCCATGCTTATTCTCCCCATGCCATACTACTTCTCCGAGAGGAAACAGCCTCAAGTTGCCCTGAGGGATGTTTAGATTGGATATTAGCATCAACATCTTCCCCAGAAGGGTTGGCAAGCCCTGGCCCAGGCTGCCCAGGGCAGTGGTGGAATCTCCATCCCTGGAGGGATTTCAAAGCTGTGTAGATGTGGTGCTGAGGGCCATGGTTTAGTAGTAACCTGGCAGTGCTGAGTTAATGACTGGACTTGATGATCTCAAAGGTCTCTTCCAACCAAAACAATTCTCTGATGATGGCAGCTGTGCCCTGGGAGCTTGGGTGTGCAGCTTTGCAGGAGATCATGTCCCTGGCTGATTGGGGGGGGGGGGGGGAATGCTCAGATTTGTGCTGAGCTTTCCCCCATGTTCTTGGGATACTTTAAGGAGCAATAGGATGAACTCCATGGGTTGGGAACTGATGCTGCTTGGGCTGAAGGCAGAGCTGGGACAATCTGCGCTTGGCAGTGATAGGTAACCAGCTCCATAATGGTGCCCTGGCACCTTTCTTGGTGAGAAGGAGGAAGCTGGGTGCTGGCTGAGCACTCACTGTGTTGAGTGTGCAGTTTTGGTTACCTAGAATTGCCTTTCTCAGTACCGGCTGCCATCGAGCAGGGCATCTTGTGGTGAGGCACGGCGGTTCGGGGGGCGGGGGCACCGTGCCTGCGGTAGGCACTTCTCTGAAGCTAGACTGGTTTTTCGGGCACCCTATCTCTCTGCTGCATCATTTCCTTCTCCCTTTGCACTCTCCCTGTCTGCAGGGAAGGATGTAGAGGGCTTCACAGAACTCTCCTCCCCCCCCCCCTTTAATTTTTTTTCCAGGAATTTCTCATTTCCTAGGAAAGCAAGAGGCCGACTCCCAACCAGTTGATAAAAAACCAGCCAGGCTGGCGAGCTTGGCGACGTGCTGGGTGTCACAACCTCCAAGTTGGGAAAGCAGCCAAGATGGGCAACTCGTTGGTTTTCTCCCTGGAGGAATTTGCTTGGGATGTGGTTAACTTCCAAAGAGGGGGAAAAAAAAATTCTTTGGGATAAGACATCAGTGGCACTGTGGCACCCCTTGGCTCCGCTGGTGACAGTGATTGCAGCTGCAGCTAGCTGCAGCTGCAATCACTGTCACCAGTGGGGCTCGGGGGGGGTTGCCGTGGTAGCACCAACCCTGTTGCACATTGACTTTTGGTGAGCAACTTCTAAGAACTTTCTTTTCAGTGCAGCTGATAAGGGCTGATCCCTCTCACGCTGCGTTTCCGGCCCCAAAGTACATTGAGTCCTTGGTTGAGTGTGTCGAGGGAGGGAGGAAAGGGGAGGAGCAGAGGGGGGTTGGATGGAGAATGAAATTAAAAAAAAGCAACCAAACATGGTTTGGTTGGGTGACTGTGGAGAGTGCTGAGGTAGGGTCATGCAGGTGGTTGGGGAGATGATGTGGATGGCTTGGCCACAAGCATGGCAAGATTGGGGTGAAATGGACGTGGTTTGTTTGGCAAATGTTTGTGGGGTGAAGCACCCACAGTCTTGGCTGTGGATTGGAGAGGACCTGAGCTGGCCTGGGTTAGGAAGGTGGTGGAGTCACTGTCCCTGGAGGTGTTCAAGAAACGTGTGGACATGGCACTTAGGGACATGGTTTAATGGCCATGGTGGTCTTAGGTTGATGGCTAGACTCGATGATCTTAGAAGTCTTTTCCAACCAAAACAATGCTGTGATTCTGTGACTCAGCCTTTGGGACGCTGAAGCCACTGTGTGAATCATAACCGGCCAAAATTTAGTCATACCACACTGCCATCAAGCCTGGTACAGAGGGATGAGTTCTGCACACACTGGCACCCGCTGCACAAGATGGGCTGCATGCTTGGCTCCATCCATGGGGATAAGCACAGAGGGGTCAACTCCATCACCCAGTGCAAGGGTCCCTCAGGGCCATTTCACACCCAGGAGGGTCCCCAGCAACCCAGATACAGCTTGGTGCCAGTGGCAGCTAGGCAAGTGCCACGTGACATGGCCTCGCAGCGGTCAGTGGCTCCCCTGCCAGTGTGCTGGGTGGCAGAGGAACCGAAAGCTGCTGGGAGGGACATTGTTGGCCTTCTGGAAGTGTCTGCTCAGCATTTTGCCATCTGCCTGTGTCAGCGTCAAACCAGCTGCAGGCACCTCTCAGCATGCCACCTCTGAGCTGACCCTGGCACCCCTAAGTGGGGTGCTTGCTTTCTGCACCCCAGTTTCCTCATTGGGGCAGTCTCCCTGCTACATGTTTCCATACTGGGAACCCCGTTCTCCCTTCTTACCTCCACCCACCCTGCCACTTCTGGGTCCTTGGGGGAGCACTTGCTCTGGGCACTGTGTGACTCACTAAGTGTGCCCTGAGAACAGCTGGGCAGTGCCCTGCAGGGTATTTCCTTGCCACATGGGGCATCTGCTTGCCACACAGGGTATTTCCATGCCCAGGGGTATTTCTCTGCAGAGCAGGGTATTTCCTTCATGACTCTCCTGCCTCAGGGTGGCTCCTGGCAGGCTTGACCCCATCCTGATAGAGCAGTAGGCTGTGTGGGAGATGTTTTGGGGTGTGAGAGGTGGTGAGGCTCATCTCAGCCACCGTGTTGCCCTCCACAGGGCTCGAAGCTGAAGCTGCACGCTGCCTGCTCTGCCATCCAGGAGGTGCGCAGGTGCACACGCCTGGAGATGCCTGACAACCTCCACACCTTCGTCCTCAAGGTAGGGCCCTGCTGATGCCCCAAGGCATTTCCCACCCTCTGGCACATACATGGCTGCCCAAAGCTCCTGTGCCAAATTTTGGTTCCTCTTTCCATCTGAGGAAGGGGTGCACAGGGGGATGTGGTATGTGGGGTGGGGGATGCTCTGTCCCAGCTGGGGGTCAAGGTCAGTCCCTGAGCATGGGTGAGTGGGAGGGGACTGCATATGTCTCTCTCCCTGAGCCCCTATATCTCTCTTTGATGTCCCCCAGGTCACCAATGCCACTGACATCGTGTTTGAGGTGGGGGACGAGCAGCAGCTCAACTCCTGGACGGCTGAGATCCGGGAGTGCGCACACAGAGGGTAAGCACAGGGATGTCCCCAAGCCTGGGAATGAGGACAGTCACTCCATGACCCTAGCATTGTTCCTGTCCCCCAACCACTGGTGCTCAGCCTGGCTTCACCTGTCCTCGGCAGGTCCGATGTGGGTGACCCTGAGCTCCTGGCATGTCGGCATCCTGACCCTGCAGCCA
Source organism: Indicator indicator (assembly GCF_027791375.1). Lineage (NCBI taxonomy): Eukaryota > Metazoa > Chordata > Aves > Piciformes > Indicatoridae > Indicator > Indicator indicator. Next base: position 9,598,588 of record NC_072035.1, read on the forward strand.
CCAGCCCCACCACCAGCACCGACACCCTCAGCCAAGGTGAGCAGTGAGGACACCTGTGGGACCTGGGGATCGGGGCAGAATTGCTGGGGGGGGTCCTTGCCGTGCTTAGCCAGGCTGATCAGGTAGGGGGACAGAGACAGAGGGGAGGGGGACAGGGGATCCCCTGCATCCCCAGGGTGCTCATCTGTGTGCCCTGGCAGGGGCAACACCGGGGTGCCCAGGGGAGGCGGCAGGGCCGAAGATGGAGCAGTTCCTCTCCTCCTGCCCCTGGTTCCACGGACCCATCTCCCGAGTGAAGGCGGCTCAGCTGGTGCAGCTGGGGGGGCTGGAGGGCCATGGAGTCTTCCTGGTGCGGCAGAGCGAGACCCGGCGCGGCGAGTACGTGCTCACCTTCAACTTCCAGGGCAGAGCAAAGGTACAGGCAGGAGAGGGGCTGGGGGCGGCGGGGTGGGAATCTCACAGGAGCCCCTCGGGCAGCTGCAGTGCAGTCCATGCCCCATCCCACCCCGAAGAGATCCTCTGCCTTCCTGGTCCCTGCCCTGATGCCCGTAGAGGGCTGGTGATCCCATGGCCGCTCCTGTGGGGGAGCAAAACCCCTGCAGTGAGCAGGGTACCGCGGGCTGGGGACGCAGCACTTCACGCTGAAGCCTCGTGTCCCACCCCAACCCCAAATATCCCTGTGTCCCTCCATCATCTCCTCCAGCACGGGAGCCGCTGGAAGGGTAACGGGTCCCTGCTCCTCCCCGCAGCACCTGCGGCTGGCGCTGACGGAGCGGGGCCAGTGCCGCGTCCAACATCTCCGCTTCTCCTCCATCGTGGAGATGCTGCACCACTTCCACCGCTACCCCATCCCGCTGGAGTGCGGTACAGCCTGTGACGTCCGGCTGTCCAGCTACGTCGTTGTCCTGCCTCAGCCCCAAGGTATGTGGGCCTGGAGGAACGAGGACGTTCCCATGGGATGCAGGGAATGGGGAGCCTTGTCCCAGTGGGAAAGTCCCTGGGGTAGAGGTGGGTGTCCCAGGACTGGGCAGAGCTGAGCCTTTTGGCCACATGCGGTAGTGGGAAGTGGAAGCATCCAGGCAGGGGCACAAAAGGTGACTCCCGAGTTCCCCGCTTCCTCTTTTAAGAAAGGAGAAGCTGCCTCAAACCACCAGCAGCTCCCTACTGCTGCTGGGGTGGGGGTGGGGTGCTCCTTGCACCCCAGGGTAATGGGGCAGGAGCATCCCACCAACCAGACATCTCCCCTCCACCCACAGCTCCTGGCTCCAGCACCACGGTCCCTCTCCCCTTGCCCATCCCCAGCTGGAGCCCTGAATTCAGCCTCACCCCCACCAGTTCCTCCTGCCCTCATGGCCATGACGAGCCCCCCCCATGTCCTCCTTCGGAGCAGATCTTCCACCTGGTGCCACCCCCGGCCGAGCTGGCGCAGAGCCTGCGCCCGAGCAGGGCGGCTACGGCTGCCGGCGCCCGGCACCGCGATTCGGACTACGAGGTGGAGGCACCGGGGCGGGGCCACGTCCGAGCCATCGACAACCAGTACACGCCGCTCTGACGGGCACCGGGATGCACTTTCAGGTGGAGAAATCCTAGAGACCTTCCGGGTATCCCATCGAGAGAACGAATGTACCTAATCCCTTCTGGTTAGGGATGATTATTCTATTTTTGCAAGGAAGGGGGTAATTTCTCACTCCAGTACGAGTGTGCTCCCTCCCTTCGGCCTGTTAAAGGGCCTTTTAGTTGTATTTTCAGTTGTTGTTGTTATCAAAGCTTTCTGGTTACTGTTTACACACACCGCTCGTGCCTGCATCCGTGCCGAGCATCGCGCCGTGGGGCTCGGTCTCCTGCCTACCCCTGACACGACAGCGTCCTTACAATTGGAGAGAGGGAAAGAAAAAAAAAAGCAAACAACCCCACAAAAAACACCAAAAGAAAAAAGAAAACAAACAAACAAAAACACACAAAAAAAAAAAAAAGAAAAGGAAAAAACAAAATAATAGTGAATTATACAATTGGAGAGAGAGGGAAAAAAAAACAAACACACACCCCCCCCCCAAAAAAAAAGAAACAAGGGAAATAAATAGTGAATTGTACAACTGGAGAGAAGGGAAAAAAAAACAAAAACCCACACACCACCACCACCACCCCCAAAAAAAAAAGGAACAAAAAAAAAAAACAAACCAGAAATAATAGTGACTTATACAATTGGAGAGAAGGGGAAAAAGAAAAAAACAGACACCCCTCTCTCCAACTCCCCTCTCCCCCCAAAAAAGCAAGGGGAAAAAAGAAAGAAAAGGAAAAAAACAACAATAATAGTGAATTATAAATTCATCGACCAGTTGCTGCTGTGGGCCAAGCCCAGTCCTCCCCATCCCAGCACCTGCTGCCAAACCCTCCAGCAACGCCCGGACCTGCCGGCGCTGAGCTCCCGCGTCGGGTGGAGATGATGATCGCGATCAGAGTTTGGGCTTTCTTGTCAGATAAGGTGAAAACTGGCTTTTCTTGCTCTTTTCTTTTCTTTTTTTTTTTTTTTAAACTCAGCACAACTGCAGTTGCTCTCTGCACCGAGCCAGAGCAATACTCACAGCATTAGCCTTGCTAATTAAGAGGTGAACACTAACTGCGCCATCGTTAATAATGTCACTAGCTGAGGACTAACGTGGAGACTGACAGCGAAGCGCTCCTCCTGGTGATGGAGGTGTGATTCCAGTGGTGGAAGTGGTTTATCCCAGTGGTGGAGGCTTTTGATCCCTTGATGGACATGTTTTGGAGGCCTTTTATCCTGGTGGTAGAGGATTTTTATTCTGTGGTGGAGGCTGCCTCCATCACGGGACAAAATTTTGTCCTCACAACAGAGGATTTGTATCATGGTGATGGCAGAATCTGCCCTGATGCCCTGGTGGAAGCAATTTTAGCCTAGTGATGAAGGCTTTTTTTATCATGGTGATGGAACTGCTCCAACCTCTCTGCTATGGGCAGGGACACCACCCAACCTAGTCTAGTGGGAGGTGTCCCTTCCCATAGTGGGGGGAGTTGGAACAAGATGGTCTTTAAGGTCCCTTCCAACTCAAGCTATTCTATGATTCTATCCCAGTGATGCATTTTAGGCACATAGATAGTGTTGTTTTTTTTTTTTCCATAAAACCCCTTTTTTTACCTCTCCTGCCCATTCCCACTCCCCATTCCCCCCCTTATAACACCCTGCAGCCCTACAGCAGAATTTGGCAGTATTTGAAGCTATGCGACAGCCTCTTGCAGGTGGGGAGGGGAGGGTGTCCCTTCTCTCCTGGAGGAAAAGCCTCTCCCAGCCCTGCAGAGGGACTGCACCCTGCGACATGCCTTAGGTGGAGGAGGCTGGTGGATCAGCATCTCCACAGCTGCAGTTACACACCCAACAGGCACTTGAACCTCTTCTCCTGCTCACCCCAGGAACACTGCTTGCTTGCACAGCGAGTTGCACGCCAAGCAAGACGTAGGCGCTGCCATAATTCCCACGGGAACAACTGTGCATCCCTGGGGCTCTGTGGCCCTCATCCTCAGCAAAGACACCACACAGGCTCTGGAGCTGGGAGCACAGATGTGGCCATTTCCAGGCTCGGTGGCACTGAGCCCTGATGCCACTTTACCTGGGGCAGCCAGCGTGGTTGTGCCAGAGGAACCGCTTCTTAGAGCTGCTGTTATTTTAGGAAGGAGGAAGGGGCTGGAGCTGTTGCAACACAAGGGAGAGGATGTTCACAGCCTTCAACTTCCAGATTTCTCAGCACAGCCCGTGCTGCACTCCCCAGGATTATTGGATGCAAAACTCCCCTTGAAATTTCTTTACAAGAAAGCTTTTTATTTTTTCCCCCCCTTGAAATTGCCGTATTGGTGGGAGCACTCAGGAGCATGAACATGGAGGAATTCATTTGAAAGTAAGGAAACAAAAAAGCCTGGTTGGGGGTCGAGTGAGGGAGTTTGGTGAAAATCCAGCCTCCAGGCAGGGCTTTGCTGTTAAGCCAGCTCGTGTGAGCCTAGCTGGCAGCAAAGCCTGAGGAGCTAAGCTCAGCTCAAGGTCAGAAATTGAAGGGCAAGATCACAGTGCTGTTGTGCTGGGCTGGGCCAGGAAGGGCAGATGTAGCTCAGGCAGGAGCCAAGACCAGGCAGGGCCAAAATAACCAGAGCCAAACACAGGCCAGGGAGCAGCTGTGAGAGCAAATCTGGTTTTATTAGTAGTCAGAGGATGAGGGCTGGGAGAAACTGGATACTATCGACTTGAGAAACCGCTTTGGATTTGCATTTTGTGCCTCCTCAGCTCCTGCCCCAGCCTCTCCTGGGCTGTCTTTGTGCATTCAGAGCAGGCAAAGCTGGGTTTTTTTTTCTCCCTTTCCCCTGTTTAAAATGACTTTAAAATGGGGGGGGAGTGGGGCACAGGGAGCAATCCTGTATTTCAGCAGGGAGCAGTGTTTCCCAGCGCTGGGCACACACCATCACACACTCACTCTGGAAACTGGAGCATTAAGAGCAAATTGCAGTGGCTGGTCACACCTCCAGTGCTGCTGGAGGAACAAAGCCAGCCCTGTCCTTGGCTGGAACTCCTGGGCTGTATCCATATCCCCTTTCCCTCCCTGGAGCAGCACAAAGGCTGCAGCGAGCGGCAGGAGCCTACAGCCAGGGCTGGCTTGTGCCAGACAAGTCAGCTCCCTCCCCTGCTAATAAATCACTCCCCACAGTCTTGCATTTATAGGGATGAAGAGGGGAAGGGGATGAAGCACAGCACGAGTTGTCAGCTCCTTTGCCTGCTGGGTGCGTGGTTCCCAGAGCTCACACACCTCAGGAAACACTTTTCACATGCTAAATCCTGTTAGCAAAGGCCGAATTTAGTCCTGCTGAGCTCCAAGCAGCCCAAAAAAGACAGGAGGTGGTCTTGCCTGAATCACCCCCAGGCTCAGAGCATCTGCAAGAAAGAAGGGTCTGGGAAAAGGGATCCCTGTTCCCAGCTGGCCCAGCTCCTGCCAGTGAGCTCAGATGCTGCTGGGATGAGTTGTTTTGGCACGTTGGGGCTTATTGTTGGAGCGCCAACAACTCAACACACACACACACACACACACACACACACACACACACACGTGGTATTTTTCACCTGCAGTTTAATTGTGAGGGGTTCCTCCATAGTTCAGATGGAAATTGCTGTGCTTGATTAAGAAAATAGATCTTGGGTTCATTATCTCCCCATCAGCTGCTTCCCCTGTGCAAACAATCTCCTGTTCCCCCCATCAGCAAGCAGAGAAAGTCATTCTGATTATTTAAGGGAATTATTTCCACCTCAAATCTCACCAACAAGGTAGCCAAGGGCTTCCCAGCCACCCAGCTCCACCATCTCTCCACTTGAGTCCTCTGCTCTGCTGCAGCTTGGACCTGCTGTGGTCCCAGCCTCAGCTGCACCAGGACCTAAGGGGCTTGGGGGCAATTTCCCCAGCTCCTGGAGGGCTGAGGAATTCTGTTTCTCCAAGAAACCATCTGGCTTGTGACACAGATCAGAGCCTGACTCAGCCCTGCCTCTGCTCCTGCCAGCACACAGCAATCCAGCCCCTTGAGGTACCACAGCAGTGGGCAAAAAGCATGAAACCATTCATGGAATACAAGCAACTTGAAGGAATTTTTATAGTCTTCTAGCAAGTTGGGAGAAAAGCCTAGGACTTATCAGGGCTTTTGGTGGGATTTCTGAAGTATCAGCATTGAGTTTTGGGAGGAATGAAGCCGAGGGCAGAGCCCCCCACATGGCCATGTGCCATGAGGAGAAAGAGCATTTCCTAGAGGTGAAATAAAGTCAGGTGTGACCATGGGCTTGTGCCTTGGCCTTGGATATGTGTGTGTGAAACACCAGTTTGGATCTAACAAGACAAAGCCATAACCCAACCAGCAGTGCCTTTGCCCAACGACTGCTCATGCAGCCCCCCAGCCCTGAGGAGAGGAGAATCCCGTTTCAGTGACTGAGGACAGTTGGCTTTTGCAATAAAAATCAGGCAGTGCCTTCACTCTCTGTGACAGCAGGGAACTGGCTTAGTGCATAACCCAAGACTTAGGTCCAACCAGAACTTCTCCCCATCTCCATCTTACACTTCACTTGGTGTTTGCTGACAAACCCTCCTGAACAGTGCCTTCTGCATGTCGCTGTGGGTGACAGGTTCCAGAGTTGTTCAGACATGATGCATTATTTAATCTCTTCATCCCTCCCCCATCCCAGCTCTGAGAAACAGCACCAGCAATCCACAGCAGGTAATCAAACACTGAGACCACCATTGCCTCAAGCATGGTTTTGGCAGGAAAAGTATTTTGGGGCAAAGCTTTTAGGAAGAGGTCCAGGGGTGAGGCCGAAGCTTCTCATTTCTTGCAGCCTCCAGCCCACAGAACACTGCTGTCATCCAACCACTGCAGTTTTACTCTAACAAGTAAATAAAGCCTTGAAATCTTGACTAACAGGTTTGAGCGTTCCAAATTTTAAGCTTGTTTGATGCCAGCAGACCCAACCTTCACCAGCATCTACCAGAGGTGGGGAGGCAACTGCACATTCTCTAACTCAGCCTTTAGCAGGATGATTGAAGCCAACAGTTTGTTGGATGAAAAGTGTTACTGATCTGAACATTCTACTTTTCACCTGCACAGAAGAATTCTTCTTGTATAGTAGTTTTTTTTCTATGTATTGTTTCTGTATGTACTGTACAAGTAACTTATTCTTGAATAATGCAATTTTACCATAATATTAAAAAAAAAATCTGCTCTTAATAAACTGTTTTCAGAACTTGTTTCTTGCTTTTAGTCTTTAATCTGATTCTCTCTAGGTGCCTGGGTACTATTTTAACAGCTACTGGATGCTAAAAGACAGAAACTCTTGCCTTAGAAATGAAAAGTAAGCTGTGGGTAAGCTGTTCCTTTGTTCCTTCCCAGACACATCCAATGAGCCCTGCCCCAAGCCACCAAGACATCTGTGCTGGTCTCATGCCCCCTGCTGCCCACCCCAACAGGAACTGGTGACATTTTACTGGGCTGCTGACCCAGAAGGATTAAGACAGATCCTTAAGCACTGTTTCTGTTCCCTGTGGGTTTTTCACCAAGCCATGATGTGAAGCGTTGCCCATGAAAGCTTGACCAGTTTGCTTGTCCTGCCTCTGAAGTGCAACCATGTTGTAACCCAGTTTGAGCATCATCTTTGATTAGAACTATGTTATAACCCAGTTTAACCAGGATCACCTCTGGAATATATAACCCACTTTAACCAGGATCACTTCTGGGCTACAACTAGAACCCAGTTTAACCAACATCATCTTTTGGTTGGCCATCATACAGTGCAGACACCTGCACTGTACAGAACAGGAAGAGCAAAACACAGCAGTAACTGGCCTGTGCATAGCCAAAGGAGGTGGTAGTGACTGCTTTCTCCTCTCCTCCTTCCCTTATTTTTGCTAAGGAATCCTTACCCTGATTTCTTCCTTTCCTTCTGCAGCAGCACCAAGTCCAGTATGGTTTTATCATCTTAAGCCTCAAGGCCCAATCATAGAATTGTTTTGGTTGGATCAGACCTTTAAGATCAAGTCCAACCATTAACTCAGCACTGCCAGGCCAGGTCACTGCTAAACTGTATCCCTCAGCATCACGTCTGTCTTTTCATCGGCTCCAAGGATGGGGATTCAACTACCTCCTTGGGGAGCCTGTTGTAGGGTTTAAGAACCCTTCCAGTGAAGAATTTTCTTCCAATATCCAACCTAAACCTCCCCTGGTGCAACTTGAAGCCATTTTCTCTTATCCTGGTACTTGGGAGACCAACCCCACCCAGCTCCAACCTCCTTTCAGGGAGTCAGAGAGCCAGAAGATGTCCCCTCAGCCTCCTGTTCTCCAAGCTAAACAGCCTCAGTTCCCTCAGCTGCTCCTCACAACATTTGCTCTCCAGACCCTTCATCAGCTTCATTACCCTTCTCTGGGCAATGGACCTGCCTCCAGGTCCTCAATGTCCTTCGTGCAGTGAGGGCCCCAACACTGAGCCCAGTACAAGTTGTGACATCTTCTATGACAGCAGCCAGAGCAGTGCAGGGCTGAGGAATTCAGGAATTGATCTGAAGACAAGAAATTGTTAAAAACCTCAACACAAACTTCTGCTCTTGAAACCTTCCATCATCTTTTGCCATGGCCCTGGAAGTCAAAGCTGACAGAGTTGGGTTGGGGGGCGAGGAAGGGGGGGGAAAGGGGGACACACACACACGACACGGGAGCAGCACAGGACAGACACAGAGCAAAGCTTACCTGGTGCTAAACGCAACCTTCTGCTGCAGTCTGGGTGGGAAGCTGGAGAACACAGTAAAGTGAGACACAGGGTAAAACAAGACGCAGACACCGAGTAGGGTCAGTTTTTAAAACTTTTTTTTATTTTTTAATTTTTTTTTAAGTTTTTATTTTATATTATCTACAAAGTAAAAGTTTTTCTTAACTTAAAAGTTACATCACTGTCTCACGATAGTGATTCTCTCATCAAACGTGATTTATAAATAATAATTCATCAGTTTGACGATTAGAATTTTTTTTCCTTTTTTATTGTTTTTTTTTTTTTTTTACTGAACCTGTTTCAAGTTTAGTTAGAAGTAAAAGGGATCTCCAAGTCTTGATTTTTTTGTTTGTTTGTTTTGTTTTAGTGATAATAGCAGCAAGAATCACTCTTGTTACTTCTTTTGCTAGCTGATGAGTTCATAACTTTGAAGGGTCATTAAAAAATAAATAACTTCCAGTTTTCAGCAAGCAGAGTTGGGGCACTTGCAGGACTCAGATACAGTGCATGGAATTATGGAATAGCCCACAAGTTCCTAAATGCCTCTACTCAGTCCGAATCTCTCCCACTGCAAGATGAACTGTTAGCATTCCTAGTGGATGTTACAAGAAATCAATTTTTTCTTTCCTTTTTTTTTTTAAACAAAATAAAATGAAATTCTAGTTTTCTGTGCTTCCAGTTGGCAGAAGCAGTAGAAGGAGGGTATTTGGCCTACAAAAGGTATCCAGCCTTTCAGTTATTCCAGATGAGCCTTACAACTGCTGTTGGTGGTGGGCTTGTACTGTAAAAAAAAAGTTCAAATGTAAATAATAAATTGGCAAGCCACACAACAGTTTGCTAGTAAAGTGGTCACAGGACAACTACTGAGCTCAACTTTTTCTTTATTTTTTTATTTTCCTTTTTTTTCTTTTTTTTTTCTTTTTTTTTTTTGAGAACAAAACAAAACCCTGCACATCAAGATGTCCTTTGGATGTATTTTTTTTTCCTTTCTTTCCTCTGTACCTAAACCCTCAGAAAGCAGCCTGGTTCTGCTCACACATTCCCCCAAGAAACACGCTCAGGCAACTACATCACTACAAAAGTTTAGAGGCTGTTTTGGAAATGAATTAATAACAAAACCCAGGGTAAGGTTAAATTTAAAGCAGAAAGCAGTCATACACAGCACCTTCTTCTCCCAAAAAGTAAAGCTGCAGAATGTTATTCTGGATTAAAGATTAGACTCCAGCTGTCAGGAAGTCTAACAGCCCTACCCCCACGCAACATTTTTCATTCCTATCCTCAAGACCGAGCACTTTTCAATTGAATAATCCCCCCAGCTCGTTATAAGCAGGCTACACACAGTCCATCCCCCATGGTAAAACCACGGCAAAACCTGGAAGAACACAGTCCCACAGCATCCGCATCGTTATCCATTTCTCTACTTTGGCTAGAGAGAAGCAAAACCTTTGCTAAACCAGCTCGACCTTGCACAATTAGCTAAATCTTGTCTGCTTATCTAGGCTCACACATTCGAGCTGGCAAAGTAGAAATGCAAAATGCAGGAACGCTCTGCCTTCAGCAGTCTGCCGCTCTACAAGGACATCATCAGTTGGTTTGGGTTTTGGTTATTTTTTGTTTTCTCTTTTTTTTTTCTCCCCAAATCTGGTTCATAATAACTCTCCTCACTCCCACGACCTGGCTCAGTTACGGTGCAGGTCTCCCGGGCACACACTCCTCACCTGAAGGGTGCGTCATATAGGGGAAATGTGTTGTTGTCGAGACTGGAATGGGCTGTAGTGCACTTTGAGCGATGGCGGCTTGGGGACCACCAGGTGGCTGTGTCGTCATTAGCATCATTGGAGCATGGGCAGTTGGGTGAGAAGGAACCATTCCTGACTGTACATGAGCCTGAAACAAAGAGCTCTTTAGTATAATGGTCACAAGGAGGCATCACTCCTGGCCACATGACTGTCAAAAGTTTTCTCCAGCTGTACCAGTAAATCCAGAGATTTACTCCATTTTAACTAGATTAGCTACAGGGATTAAATCAGAGATCTTAACACAAAAATAACTGGGGAGGGCGGGGGAAAAGAACCACCAAAAAAAAAAACCCAAACAACACCACCCAACAAAAAAGAAAAAAAAAATGGGAAGGAAAAAAAAAGGCCTCAAATCTTTACTGCTGGCTCTGAGTCACATTCTCAATTGTAGCCATTTGGATGGTGAGTGCTGGGAGAAACTGCCAGCATTAAACAGTGGGATATGTAAACAAACAAAAAAAAATCCCCCCAAACAAAAAAACCCTCAACACATCTTCAAAACATCGTTGTATGACCTAGATCAAAGTGCTCCACATGCAGAGAAGGTACTGGGTGCAGGCAGGTCCTTCACAGGCACTGGGAGCCCAGTGTCTCTTCCCTCAGCTGCTCCTTACACAATTCCACGTTGGTTCATGGCTTCCTACCCTAGAAACCACTCCCCAGCAGTGCATGTGCCCACATTCTGGTTCATCTGAGCAGTCATTGCAAGATGAGTGATTTCATCCCTTTACACTGTTAGGTCAGCTTTGTTCTGTTTCCAGTTAAGCTCATCACAGTCAAGGGCCTTGTGTAATCTAAGCAATCATAGTTAAGTCTCAGCGGAAAAAGGAGATTAATCTTCAGGATGGCTGATCACCTTCTGGCAAACAAGTTCAGTAACTTGCTAGTTGGCTTCATTAGCTCAGAGCGGTTCGTGACTCTAGAGATCATCAACTTTTTTTGGGTATAACAAGCTAGGAACACTAGATTCTTAAAAGCACAACACATTAAAGAACTCTTTGAGCTCTCAGCGGGTTTCTCTTGGAAAAAAATCAAAAGCATTTGTAGCTATAGTTTGCTTTGTCCTTCTACCAGATCCCAGTGACAGAGCACTATGGTGCAGTAACTGCAGCCTCACAAAAGTTTCACATGCCAGTAAAGACAGATAGCAGGTAGTGGCTATAATTTTATTTCTTAAAGACAAAAGGGTTACTTGACTCATCACAGACATTCCTCAAACTCTTTATCAGACTTCCACTGTATTAGTAGCACTCAAGAAGCCTTTGAAGGCAGGAACTGCAATTCAAATCTCACTCTTGCTCTAAAAAAGGCTTAGAAGATAAGGCTGTGAAACAGAAATACCTTTCAGGATCAGCACCATTTTTACTTTGACAAACATGCTATTACAGCAGCCATTACCATAAAGCAGCTATTCATATAGCAGCTGTACTCAACACACATGGGGTAAAAATGTTCTGCTGTGGCTCAAATGCTTCACAAACTGGCAGCTGGCAGTACTCTGTCGTGAATTTTAAAGTACTGTTTCTCAAGTGAGTTCTCTAACAGCTCAAGATTCATCTGATAACCTAAAGGGAAATTCCTCTGATCCCCTGTGTTAGCCTAACTGAGATTCCTACTGCATGGCATTTCAGAATGGTGTTCACAAGTTGGAAATGAGGCTATTAAGAAACTATTAAACCCCAGCAATTACTTTCTCCACAGTGGAATAATCACACACCTTTCAAATATCTTTACAGAACTGTAGTTATTCCTTCATTAGAGACTTTTGAGGGAACTACTTGATTTTGAAACATCAGTTAGTTTGGTGTAAGTATTGTGGATAATAGATGGAAGTTTTAATCCTAAAAACATTACAGGAGAGGAGACTGTGGAAGTCAAAACTCAAGGGTGAGGCAGCTTTGCCTGTGATTGCTAAAGAATCCTGACTGAGTGGTCAGTTCTGACTCACACTTGCATCTGATTTGCTTTAGAGAGGTTTGCTTAAGTGCTTGGCACACAAAGGCAGGCAATGGACACATCCTACAGTGTGTACAGCACAGTTCAGGTATGGTTTTACCTTTAAGCTGACCTCAGAACTAATATGTTTTGTGTTTCAAGGGATGGCACTGAACGTGCCACTAAGCCAGGAGCTTGCAGCAGGACCCTTCTGAAGGGCTCATGCAAGGCACCTTGAGAAGCTCTACAACCTGGGCATTCACACCAGTGCCACCACACCAGAGCAGAGCAAAGATCTTGTTCCTGGCAGAAACCAGAACTTGGGAGGACATGGCAAGATGCCACAGCAGTAGTCAGGTCTGGACATCCTCTCCTTATCCTCCCAGAGTAGAAAAGCAGAAAAATTAAAAGCCTAAGAGAATTAAAAAGCTAAAAAACCTCAACCTCAGTAAAACAGCTCCTAAATACCTATGAACTCATTGGCTTAACTGACTGTCCCAGGGACCAAAGCAAAGATTTTTATCAGAATTCTGCAAGGGATTGGACACCTGTTAGACTAACCTCCCTAATTAGTTAGTCACAATATCCCAAACTATTGTTAACCTGTATGAGAAGGAATAAGACAGACACCAACTACTTGGTCTGAAGAAGAAATTGTGCAGGCAAATTACTGATTAACTCGGCTCCTTGACAAAGAACACTAAATCCAGGAGGTTTAGTAAACATCAGGAAATCTTTGTAACACTGCTTTAAGCAGAGCTCTTTATTAATCAATCATGTGCTTCCCTTCCCAAAATCCCCCTTTTTTTCCCCCCTCAGTGAGTTGACCACAAGAGAGCAGATAAGAAAAGTGGATTTATGGTCCTGAATCAAGGACTGTTAAGTTGCCCAATAATCACAGGGCATCTTCTGCATAAGCAGATTGCTTGGAAGCACACAGACACACACACACAGAGGTCTCTCTTTCAGCAAGAGTTGTCTTGCAGCCATCTGCACTGAATCTCACCTATCTCCCACTGCAGTGTCCTGCTGCTCCCTAGCAATCCTGTGTCATGTCCTTTACTGGATGTATGTATTTGACTACAATGCAGAGCCTAGAACTGCCACCAAAAGCAGCAGTTCCTCCACTCAGCATTCACCTCCACCTTTTCTTTATGCCAGCTCTTCCTGTGATCATGCAGTGAACCTGAGTAGTGAACTGATTTGACTGAGAAAATAGCCTAAAATGGGGATAGGGGAGGAAAACTGAACCTGAATCATGTCCCCAGTCTGGTTTGCTGCATGGCCAAACAGTTCTGTGAGAGGAATGGTGGGGCAGGACAAGGATGGGAGCTGGGAACTGGGAAGAGAGCTCAATTTCTTTCAGTAGCAGTGCCAGCTTAAGATGGTCTTCATTAAACTACAGTTGTAGATGCACTGGGTGTTGGAAGCTGAGGTCCAAATATCTCGTAAAATTCTAAATAAAGGCAATGTACAGACAGAAACCTAAATAACACAACAGGTAGTCTGTGCTGAGAGGTGACAGAATGGAAATCACTTCAGCAGGCCCGACTGTCCTAACTTTTGTGGCATTAAGACATTTAGTCTTGAAGGTTGTTAAACTGTGTTTACCTGGGGGACATGGGCCATGTGTGGCGGATTGGTATATGCAGGTTGAACATGGGAGGGATGAATGGTGAAGACTGTTTGTTGTGCTGTAGGAAAACTATTTTGTGGAGACTGCGTGTTGGAGCCTGGCGTCATGGAAGGTGGGGTTGGAGCTAGACCTGC